>NC_136392.1:13576276-14818776 GCF_965140285.1 Lepidochelys kempii | reverse complement strand
AATCCAGTGAATATTTTGTGATCTTTGTTTTATAACAAAAGTTTTGCCCTGCTGTATAAGTAGGGATACAAAAGAGCATTACTCCTGGCCTTAAGGCTGATCTCATGTGAACTTGATTTAACAAATTAACTTTAAATACTTTTTTGTAGTTCTCTGAAGGCAGCTGTAACAAAGTGCCTATGGTGAGTAGAAGAGTATAAATACCTCAGGAGAGAGAGGAGAAGAGTTACATCCACAAACACCCAGGTTTTAGCTATACTTTGTGTTCTTCAAAAAGAATCTGAAATAATGAGCCCCTCCCCTTTGTGACAGGTGGGACTGTGTTTGTAAGAGGAAGCAGGGTTCTGCAGACACCGGTCCCCTCAGAGGGGAAAAGGGAGCGACATAAGCCAAATGTTTTTTGGGCTAAGATGAGGGGATGACTTGGGTCTTCTCTCCTTTTGGTGGCATGAACCAGCTTTGTTTAGCTTTTTGCTGGTTTACCCTGAAATTGTGTCCTTTGTCTGAGGCTCCAAATTCACTGTAAAGTAATTATGGTAAAACACAGCTGTGAAACATACTTGTGGTTCAACTGTGGTTTCTTCTTACCTGTGTGGACACATTTTAGCCTCAGGGTCTGCCAAAGTTAAGTCATGGCTCTCTAACATGGGGCCTGATTACCACACTCATTATGATACCCTTGCAGGGATTCCTAAGAATTCTTCTCTTGGGACAAAAGATCTAATAACAGGGATGGAAAATCTGGTGTGAACGAGCTCTCCCCATGCATTCTGAATGAAACAATGACTGATTTATTTAAATAAAATTTGGTGAAAATAATATCTTGCATGTAGAGAGATCTTTGTTCGCTGAGTTTCCTCTCACAACCTAAGTTAGCATGGTTGAGATATGGACTTCCCAGAAAGACAAGGGAGTTTTACACTAAGAAACTGGACAAAACCCAGTGATGCCCTACTGACTGTGGCAGTATTAAGCAGCCAAGAAAAGAATATCTTGTACTTGTCATGTGGCAGGAACCATACCGCTCAATTCTGAGCTAGTGTTTTTTAAATGTTTCATGGGGCGGGGGGTGGGGGGAGAGAGAGTAGATTTAATGATAAATAATAATGCACTGACTCCAACACTAAAGGACATCATTGGCTCTCTACTCCATGGTGTAAATCAATGTAATATGCGAATCCTTTAAAAGTAACATGGAATTTAAAATGGAAAATATCAGAACCTAGTAGAATTACCGCTAAACTCATCAGTTTATTATCTAGGTGTGCTTAATAGCCTGCTGGCTGATGAAAAATCATTTGCTAACCCCAAGGAATAGTTCATTTTCCAACTCAATCACTCAGCCATGCATTGGCTAGTGCTTTTTAAAAATATACCATATATTACCTCTTTTGTCTTTATAGCAGCAATAACTTCCATTAACACATCTACCAAGAAGTTTAGTTAGAACAGTTAAGACTTGACATGGAATTGAGATGTTAATAATAGCAAACAAGTTATTAAGTGATGATGCAGACTTAATTTAATGTGGTTATTGATTGACAATGGATTCATTCATTTTCATAGTAATTAATAGACTGGTTTGTTTTTCGTGTAAAGGACAAGTCCTGTATATAGATTTATGGGCTTGATTCTCATTACACTAAGTTCCCTTTACACTGCAGCTGTGTCTTTCTATTATATTTGGTACTTCAACAGCACCTGTCTTCCTTGGATCTCAAACAAATCTGGGACCAAGTTCTCTTCTCAACTATACTGAGTTATTTCAGACTGATGCCAGCGTAACTGATCTGTTCTAATGGAGTTGCTCCAGATTTATAATGGTGTAACTGAAAGCAATCTTTGTTGTGGCTTTTGTTGCATATAAGTCAGACACTGCGCCATAATAATTCATCATGATGTGTAACTAGATCCTCCCATCATGCTCTGAAAATGCACCCCTTAATTGTATTTTGTATCTGTATTCTGCTCTAAGTGTCTTAATCCACAGGTAGTGTGAAGATGGTGACATCACAGGTCCTCTGCCAGCAAAGAAACTCCTACTTCTTACAGACTTGAGGGTTCATAGAATGGCTTTTTTTTTTTAAGAATACATCTTCGTTACTAAAACGGCTGGGGGGTTTATTAGGAAACAGTCAAGCACCTTAAATTGGGTCCAAAAGATATTTGCTTCTTATCACTTTGGACAAGTTCACATGTTTTATGTCTTGAATCTAACTTAGAAGATGATCTTGGAAATCTACAGGACTTATACAGAATAGGAAACAGGAGCTTTGGGTGATGGATCTTGCCAGCCCATAGGTTTACTATGCAGTTTTGCTATGTTTAGTTGGTAAGCATTCCACATTAAACCATATGCATGCTGAGGAGTTTGGGGATCATAATTTTTCAGTTTCTTGACTATGATTACATTTTTTGTAGTTTACATTTTTAGCGACTAAAGAGTGATGCATTATAGATAGAAAATGAGATGCTTTGAGTATTCACAAGATGAGACGGTGACAAATCTTATGAACGTTAATACTGAAACCTATCAGAGTTCAAGTCCCAGTTGCTGTTTTATAGTTTAGTGTGTGGGGCTTTTAGGGGAGTCTCATACTAGTCATCCAGTTGTCGTCATTCAAAGGCAATTTTTTCAGTCAATTTATAAAGAAATGTGCAATTGAATAAGCTGAATTTAGTGATTCTGAAACCTTCAGAAAATAGTATTGTGGCATCAAGAAAAACATCTCCTACTCAAGGATTGCTAATAGGCCATGGATTTACTGCTTGTCACAAACAGCCAGCGTCCTGCAGAAATTTAGCCTGGGTGCACTTTTGTGCTCTGTATAAACTTATAGCAGGTGCCTGATCAGAAAAAATTATCCTGAGCTTCCTGAGTTTGCACCGCTAGTGTTAAGTGTCTGTCAGTGTTTCCATTGTGATCTCCCTATCATAATCTATCACCCAAAGGTATGCTAGATGCTTCACAGAAGGCCAAGAAAGACAGGATCCCTGACCCTAAGTGCTTACAATCTATAGCCTGAGTCCTGAAAAAATCCCTGCCCTGCCCTGATGGATCTTTTTGTCCTTGGGGTGTGTGTGTGTGTGTGTAGGGTTGGGGCGGGGGGGCAGTTGGTCTTGTTAACGTCATTGGGACTGCACCAGGGTACATGCCCTTGGAGGATTGTGGCCTTCAGGTGATACATAATGTGCGGGGGTGGGTGGGTTGGGGGTGGTGGCGGTGATGAGGATGGTGGTGGTACATTATTGTTTGCTTTCCCCAGTGCGCAATCAGCTGGGAATGCTCTTTGTTCATACAACGGACCAGCTCCTTCTAAGCCATTGTAGATGATCCTGTCAGTAGTCCATGGATGGAAGCGCTCTCAATATGGGCTGACAATCTAGACCATAAGGACTTTGCAGGAACCCTTCATTTACAGTCTATCATCTCAATATTCAGTGGGCTAAGGATCCCTTGTAATACGCATGGACACATCAGAGACCATATTGTGCTGTCCAGTCAATCATACATAAATTATAAGAGAGCTACATGCATGATTGCATGTTCTTGCTTTTGAGGGTTTATTATGTAAGGCTCTTAACATTATTTTACCCTAGTCTTTCTATGTAAAAAGTTAAGTGTCTCTGTGTTGTCATCCAACAGTACAGTGTGAAATAATATGCAAGGTAGCATGGTGTTTGTGGAGTCTTCAGATTTCCTATTGTGGGTATCCTGCCTGAATACATATAACATTAGTTTAGGAAATATCTCTGTGTATTTGGTACCAAACATGTTGATCTTTTCTTTTGAAAATTAATACAGACTTTTTTTTTAAAAAGCAATTACAGAAAACAATGAGGTATGCTACAATTGCACACTGTATTTGTTGAAAAAACCTCTGGATATTTGTGTATTGCAGTTATTTTGGTATTAATTACAATCTCTAGATAAAGAACGTAGTTGTGTATCAACTTTGTTAAAGCTGGTATTTCTCGCAATCAGCATTGGTACCCATTGTCTACTGTAATCTATCAAGACTGTGTTTCAGACTACAAAATCTTCTAAAAGGAAACAAAGCAGATAGCATGCTTTAGCAGGCTGAAGTCCAACAAATGTCAAATTCTGAACAACATTACTTTGTGTCTCTATTTAACATTAAAGCTGATGGCTTTTTGACAGGTTTATAGCTGACAACTTCCATAGCCAGTCATGCAGCACAATTATGTTTGAGCTAATTTGATGAATCAACTTGATGTTCTATAGTCCCAGTTGGCTTCAATAGCGTATGTGCTCAATTTTCTGCTGGAGGTCAAAAATAAGCTTTGAAATTTGGCTAATCCCATCACATCCGCAGAACGTGTCTGGTGGAATAATCTTTGGACATGCAGTATTGACTTATGCTAGAAATAGGAAGGAAAACTTGGTAATTTCATTAGGTCTATCAGTCATGAACGGAGTAAGCACTGCAATCAGGGGTGTCGTGTCCAGCAATTTACTTGTAAGCACTCAAATGCTTTAGTGGTTATGGAAGGAGGGGACACATTCCTCAAGTGTGGTTCTTGTTCTATAGGAAATGGGTTTGGTAAGAGCATTAAAAGACTGAGGGAGGGAAATGTTAAGCTTTTCTAAATGGTTCTTTTCCAACATCCTCAAGAAATTATGATATCTGACTGCAGTCATATCATTAGCACAGGTGTTGTATGCCTGGAAAGTCACAGGCTGTGTTGTATATGTAATTGCCATGTTTGAAATAAAAATTCTACACTAATTGAAGCCTTTCAAATGGTAACAAAGCCATATTAAATACATATGAGCAGCTAGCACAAGCTTTAACAGATTTCTCCAACCAAATTTATTCAGTGTAATGCATCTTTTATTGGGTTTTAAGGACAGGAATTTCAGTTATACTTGACGCTTGCACCCATGGGCATTAACGGTTTACAGAAGAGGAAATTGAAAGTTTTAGCATTAGGTATGGCCTGACATGGAACAAACCACACAGGGATAGGTACTGCTATGTTCTGACACCCTTCATTGAAGTACAGTCATGGGCACTGAAGGGCCCAATATTACAGCCCTTGATTGGGCAAAAACTTCATGGAGACCAATGGGCATTTTGTCTCATTCCAAGCTCCAGTATCAGGCTGTAAATCTATTGCTTCCCCTGGAGATAAAGTATTTGGTCCTGCAGGCAAATTATTCCTTTGCAGGAGCTTGGGCACATTTAGGTGACTGTAACTACATCTCTTGTTGGCAGCAGCAATCTCAGTGTTCCACAGCATTTTCTGATGTGATGGCATTCCATTTTGGAAGATCAAAAGACTGTAATGAGCTAACTAGTGCATTTGTCTGCTACTGCCCTCCATTGTATGTGGTCTGAACAACACAGCAGTGGACTGTCACATCCATCTGCTAGCAACTGAATAAGAGATTTGCTTTTAGCTCCAGCTACACGGTTCTAGTGCTTTGGAGCTGGAGGATCTCAGAGCTATCCC
Source organism: Lepidochelys kempii (assembly GCF_965140285.1). Classification (NCBI taxonomy): domain Eukaryota; kingdom Metazoa; phylum Chordata; order Testudines; family Cheloniidae; genus Lepidochelys; species Lepidochelys kempii. The sequence continues at coordinate 14,813,298 of NC_136392.1, read as the reverse complement.
TATTGCCACTGTGAAGTTTAAATGACAACGATGAAACCTTGGGTCGTAATGGAATTGTTACGATGCCCAAGCAGGTCCCTGCAAACAGCCTCTGATTCAGAGGCACCTGCACCTTTGCATTATTCATTTTGCTCCCATCTAGCTTGTATTTGTAGTATAGTGAAGAGCTAGAATTCAGGCTTCCACTTCTGTTCCCACACCCAGTATAGTCTAGCTTTGTGATATTGCTGCCCTTGAGAGTGTCTGTGGTATAGTGAAAGGGATTAGCTAGCTTTCTGGGTCAGGAAATATTTACCTTGTAAATTACATGTGTCTTCTGGGGGCCTTGGGATGGGGATTATTTTATGCTTTGGACGCTGATGTAAAATAAAGCAGTGTTCCAAGATGAAACACACAAGTTTCCTGTTTCCCACATGGGGAGAGTGTCATTCACTTTGGGACTTGAATGCTTTGGCATTTTTCCCATTGCCTCGACTGTTTCCTATAAGAAATGCAGAGCTTAAGGAGTTCCACTAAAACCAAGTGATTTAGGGACTGATGCTGTGAGCAGCTGAAACCTTTTAATTCCCAAAGGGCTAAATTCTACTCGAAAACACCCATGCAAATGATTTTCATCCCAAGCTCCAGTATCAGGCTATAAATGTATTGCCCTCCCTTGGAGATAAAATATTTGCTTCTGCAGGCAAATTATTCCTTTGCAGGACCAAACTGAAAATACCTCTGTTGGTATCTGTAGAATGACTCTGGATTTACACTTGCAGGCTCATCCTTAATGGTTCAGGGACACATTTTGAAAGACATAAGTTTGCGCGCACTCCCAATTTGCATGCACACAACTCAGGATGCTCACACTTAATTCAGGTTAGGCCCAATCCCTTGATTTGTGCAGGTGCACTGGGGAAGCATGGGAAGGGGGCTGTGCACACAAACACCAGGCAAGTGTAGAGTTGTACCTTCAAAATTTAACCCGGAGTGATAATCACCCTATTACACCTCCAGGAAAGGTGTCTTGCCTAAAGGGTTAACTAAAGGCAACTTCATGGACAGCTTGTCAGAAGAAGCATTGGGCAAAAAAATGAGTAAGATCTGGACTAGAAAGAAAGCCTTGCTCGGGATCTGAATACTCTTCTTCTCTGGCAATACATTCACACTCAGTCCACATCACTGTTCACATAGCTAGAGAGAGAGACTATATTCATGTCATTTCTCCACCTTCCTCTTCCCTCCTCCACCCAGCCCTTGTAACAGACACAAGATACAGCTGAGACAAGTCAAGATCATGGATCTGTGTGTTTATAAGCAGCATGCATTGAAATGCTTGACTGGATAAAAAACAGAAATTCTAGCTTGCTTCACTTATACGTTCATTCCACTGACAACATTCGTATTTTTTACTGCACACCAAATAGGGCACCAAATAGGTCTATATATCTGGTTTTTGTTTGTTATGTGTAATAATTTAGAATACATCAAAGGACAGGACAGGATTACAGAGAAATGTTTTAAGCCTTCCATTTGTAACTTGAATTTGTAACAATTAAAATGATTTACATGGGAAAGGCTCGTATCTGATAAAAAATTATGCTTGCTCGGAACATTTATATGAACAAGGATAGAGTTTCTAATGAAGATTGCAGATGTTTTTTTCTCCTTAAAAATACAGAACAGTTAAAGCCTTTTTAATTGTCTTCCAGCTTGGTGTGTCTAAATATATAATACAAGTCTAGGCTCACCTTTGTCTCTTAGTAACAGATTATTCTCTACGTGTTCCTTCACTGATATATTTGTGGTCAGTATGTTTTTCTAAGCTTTGCCACTGGGCGATTTTATCTGTGCTTTTTTGATTTGGGTGTTTAATTTGATGAAGTAGCTGAAATAATCTGGACTGCTTTCCACTGAAGTAGCACTATCATATTTTGGCTGATTGCAAAGTTGGGTATGGATTGCATCAGCACATCTTCAAGGAACCAACTCAGCATCATTTACTTGCCTCTTGAATTTGACAATCTGCTAACTGGAATGAAGCCAATTGTTAGTAAATTGGGCCCATAGTTCCTGTTGTTCCTAGTGAAACAACAGCTGTTTCCATTATCTTTTAGGCAACGTCATCCTGTATTGTTGCCAAACCCCTAACCGTCACAATTACAAGCACAAAATCTTACAGAATTGGAAAAGGTTGGCTTCATTGACCAGTAGATCTGTTCCTGCATGCACTAAGCATTGTGATCACCATTGGTTTAACACCCTATTTATAACTAAAGAAGGAAATGACATCATGCACAAAAATCCCTTGAATCCTAATCATACTACTCTCAAGATGCTTTTGAATTGTCTCTATTCTAGTTCTAGTGGGTTTTTTTTGCCTATTCATTAGTTCATAAGAAGTTTGAAACCTGTTTTCCAAGTAATCTGATCAAAGTTATGACTCACCCTAAATGAAGACAGAGGAGCTTTGCTTTTTAATTAATTAGAATCATTTGTGAATGAATAAAGAAAGTTTGATTCCAGTATAAGGCTGCTTATTGCATAATGCATAGCATAAAGACCTGCATGTATGTACGTATATGCAATACTTCATCTTTCCTAGCCATTGGAACATAAACATTATAAATAAATCACAGATTTGCTAACCCCACATTTTCAGAAAACATTAGTCAGGCCCCGCAAAATCATGAGTGGCTTGAAAATCATACGATTTAAAAAATAATACATTTTGAGTTCTTTTTATTTGCCTGCTGGGTTTTAAGCCTTTAGATTCTTGTTTTCAGGTTTTTCTCCATGATCATGAGGGCTAGACACTTCCTTTTAAAAAAAAAAATGAAAGTTGAGATTCTCACATAATCACAGGACTTCAGGAAATGAGCTTTAAGAAAAACACCAAATTCTCAAGACTAGCTATAAAATCAAGAGAGCTGGCAAGACTGAATAGGGTCATGTTTTCAAACATCATTTATACCCAGTTCCATGTTTAATTTCTGTGCAAAGTTATCACAGTTGTTCTGTGATAGGAAGCTGCTTATACATATAGCTAATTAGGTGTGTTTATGTGAACAGTTATCCATCTTTCACATGCAGAGTACCAGCATGTGCATTTTGCACATGCAATTGCACACTCAACTTGTTTGAAAATTTGTCCTGTAATATATTTTGAGAAATATTTTTTTCAGCTATTGCTTTTGCTGTGTTATCTTCATTTTTACTTTGACTTGTTTGTTTTGGTTTTATACGGCCATTAGTTCAAGGGAAGTATAGTGCTTTTTGGGAATCATGGCCAAGTATTTAAAAAATGATTGGGTTCTGAGTGCATTAATATTTGGGTGCCCATCTGGAGATACTTTAAAAAGAGGCCTGATTTGCAGGGAGTAGGTGCCCAGACAATTCTGAAAAGCAGGACCCTTTAAGCCATCTAGTAAAGACCCACCAAATCGACTGCAGATCGCTCTCCAGTCGACACCTGTACTCTACCCCTGATGAGAAGAGTAAGGTAAGTCGATGGGAGATTTTCTCCTGTTGACTCCCCGTGGTGTAGACCTCGTGGTAACTTAACCTAAGGTACATCAACTCCAGCTATGTTATTCACAGAGCTGGAGTTGCGTAGCGTAGGTTGACTTACCGCGGTAGTGTAGACATAGCCCTAAGGTTAAGTAGCCAAAAATGGAGGAACTGAGAATCACTAGTCACTTTCGAAAAGCATCGCCATAGTGGTTCTCAAACTTAGGTGTGTTCACTGTGTATACAAAAGATCCAGTTCTGCCCAGAATATAACCAAGATAATTTCCTTCTGCCCTAGGTTTTTCCTGCCCCAATAACACAACGTAAAGTCTCTTGTATAATCACTATACTGTACAATCTCTATGCTGTAATATATATCAAATGCTATTTATTTGAAAAGTACTAGGCCTTGTCTTTGTCACCTTAAGTCTATGTTTGTGTTATTTAAACAAAGAAAATTGTACAGAACAATGGTCTAACCCTATCGTCAGATATGGGAGCTCCCTGAAAATCAAGGAGTGCTGCCTGCATATATCTCAGGGCAGAGTTTGGACTTAATCATTCAAAACCCGTATGGTAATTCTTAAGTTTCCTTTTTGCATATGCAACTAGCAGATGCATCAATGTCTTCAGATTCTTTCCATACCTTCCAAAATATGCACAGTATATGCATCCATTATAGGTCTGGAGATTATATCTGTCAAGACTGGCTGCACGTGGGAGAAACATGATGCTGAAATATGTGGCAAGCATGGGAACTGCATGAACAAGAAGCCCTGTACTTGAACTCATCAAATGATTCTGACACTGGCCAACTGTAAAGTTGATACATCCAGGAAATGCTGTCCCTTGCCCCCAAGAAAATCAGATGACACTGGTATTTCATCTGCAGTTGAGTATCTTGCCACTTTTTATCTAAACTACTTTTTATTTGTGGTTTATCAACTCAAAGTATCTCGGATAGCTACAGAGATAATAAAATAGCTTTGAGGCCACAGAACAGGTCAATTTCTCCTTGACATGTCTTGTAGTTATGTGTATTTCAGTACGATGATATTGACATCTTTCAGAGACAAAATATTCACAGATAATAAAATTACACATCTTATACTTTGTTTAAAACGGTGCTGTTGAGGGAAGGTTCTGCCCAGGAACAACTAGTTTCAAGGTCTGAAGTTTTTTCTAAATCCCAAATGACCACACAATATCCCATGAATGATATAATGGTTAAGACTTTGTCCTGTGAATCACAATCTATTTGTGATCACATAACAACCCTGCAGAAACTCTAGTGATTTTTTACATGGCAAACTAATGTTGGGAGCATTTAATGTCTTTATAACAGTCTTCACTGCCTTGGGGATTTTGGCTTTTTGGTAAAAGAGTTACTCACTCCCATCTTCTTTTGTTTCTTCATTGGATAGCCCCTTCACTTCTGCAATGTTTCTCTCTATTGGCAATCAATAAAGTAAGCACCATGGACTTTGGGTTGAGAGCCACTGACCTAGTTCACGCTGGGCATGTTTGGAGGCTTAACACATGAAAAAACCTAGTCATTCCCATTCTAGAATTACAAAATTTTATTAGTATATGCACTGCCAGGCTAGTAGCATTAGACTGTTTTTCCTCTTTCCACAGTCAAATGGAAAGAAATTGCTGTTTATATATAACCTCCCATCTAACTAAGCTTACTTTCCAATTCCAAATCTACCTATGGATGCAAACTTTTTGACAACTTTCTTGGATGTGGACTTTCTGTGGTTCCATCTATCTTAGATACTTACATGGTTCCCACTACCATAGTATCTGAGCCCCTCACAATCTTTAACAACCCCACAACACCCCTGTGAGCTAGGGTAGTGCTATTATCCTGATTTTGCAGATGGGAACCTGCATCACAGGTAGACTAAGGGCCAGATTTTTAAAGATATCTAGGCACCTAACATCCTGTAACTAAAGGTGACTAAATACCTTTGAAATCTGTGCCTAAGTGATTTGCCCTAGGCCACACAGGAGATCTGTGGCAGAGCAGGGACTTGGAATCAGATTTCCCAGGTACCAGGCTAGTACTCTAAGTACTGGTCCTCCTTCATCCTTGGTTCCCCTGCAGAGTCTGACTTACATACTGGCTAAGATCAGGCACTAGGTAAGATTCCATTTTATTGCATCTGTGCACAGCTATAATCAGGTAATGCAGATCCAGATTTCTCAAGACAAAATTAAACAAGATTTTCTGAGTCAGAGAAACCTGTTCGTTTCATAGTTACTGTATCTGCTCCTTTGCTGACATGAAAGGTGTTCAGTATTCCTGTGGATGTGTGATGTCTCTCTTGGTGCTCCAGAGTGCACTATATAGATAACATTTTATGGTATATTAGCAGAGCTGTGTAGGAAAGCTTAGACGGTGCTCACCCATGCTATGCCTGACTTTAGTCAGTCCACTTCTGTTAGCACTAAATTGGCCCACACAAATTTTGTTTAATGTACTGGTGGCCACATTGTATTTTTCTGGTTTCCTTGAGGAAGTCCTCCAAGATCTCTGAAATCTTTTTCTTTCCTTCTCAGCCACATTTTTCTTGGTTTTCGTTTTTTCCACAGATACACAGACACACTTGCCCCTGAATCCAAAAAAACCTAGCTAATATTCTCTTGGCCAAAGAGTACATCAGTTCTACTCATCTGTCAATCAAAGGGCATTCCTGGCCAGGGCTGCAGCATGTTATCTTCATATAATTCCTAACCTCTTGCCAGAACAAGAAGGAAGAAACTAAAACCCTAAAATTGTCTTCCACAAAACAATACAGAGCACATATTGTTAGGCCATTGGTCTGGCTGATCTATCAGGGCAAAATATGAGTGGATAATGTTGTGTTTTTGCTGTAAAAGCATATGTGGAACTCATTTGCATGTTTATATGAAATGTGTTGCAAAAGTGTTTCAGGTTTTGCAGCTTCATCTTCCATGTGATGTTGTGTCTATTCCCAATAGGCACCAAGAGAACACTTCAAGTTGGCTGCTTCTGCATGCAAATATTTGCCTGAAATATATTTGTAAGGTCACTCACAACCGAAGCCTTGAAAATCACAAAAAAAAAAAAAACCCAGTACATTTTCACAATTGAAATTAAGTAGGTCAAGATTCCATCTAGCCTGTCTGGTAATGTGTTCTACAAGCTAATGAGTTTGTGAGAGAAAAACCACATGTATGAGGTTGCCAAGGTGAGCCTACAACCTCATTACAAACCCATGAACAGCAGATATAATCTCTGATTTTTGTTTTATCTTTACCAAATAATATACTCTTAAAATACCTTACTATACACAAACTTTGGGGGATATTGCCGCAGGTAAAAGTTATTCTAGTAACATAATTAGTTGCTATGCTGATTACTGAATGTATCCCTTCATCTTAATGCAGGAACACCTGGAAGATATGCCTTATTTACCTACATAGCATTTGTTTCTTAAAATAAGATAAGAGGGATGGATAAAAGAGACCCGTGGTGTCACAGTGTGACTGACCCCTTTAAGAGGGAGCAGAGCCAGTGCACCTGTGATTGGTCAGCTGATCCCAATGGTTTGGGGGGGGGGGGGTAATCTGGGCCTAGAGGAGAGAGACCTGGTGAGTCAGAGCCAGGGAATCACAAGAAGCAGGAAGTTCTGTGGGAGAGGAGGCAGTGGGAACCTGTTTGGGGGGGAAAAGAGCCTTCAGGGAGAAAGCCTAGGTGGTAATGCTTAGTGAACAGAGCTTGGAAGAGTCCTGCAGGAAGCCCTGCAGCAGGAAGGACTAAGAGGTAAAAGGTTAAATCCCCTGATGCTGAAGCCCAAGTTTTGTTCATTTTCCCTACATTGGGAAAATGAAGCTGCCTGAAAAGAGTGTGGCAGTGGATCCTTTGTGAGCAGGGGAGCAGGCCAGCTTATTACAAACAGTATATAGGATATGATGTTTATACTGTAGGTGTGTTAAGACCTCATTAAGACTTTGGTGTCTATTCTACTGGTGACTTGTATCTTGGCTATAAATCATTTCCCATGATATACTTTTGGCTGGAAGATGGATAGCCAGATTTAAACAACTGGCTGGTGTTTTCTGTGTGCATAATTTGCAGACAAATGTAGATGCAGTAAATTCTAGATGCAACTTAGGCCATCTTAGGTATCTTATATACCTGATTTCAGGGCACAATCAGGCACTTAGATAGCTGTGTGGCTTAAAGAGTACCCTCAGTTTCAGGTACAGAACTGAGTCTACAAAACTGTAAGAGCTAGTGAAGCTCAGCTAAGGGCCAAGATAGTCCAGAATAAAAGCATTCTTGTTGCAAATTGAAAAACACAGTAAACAATTTAGCCAGCATATTGCTCACTCACTACTGAGTTTTCTGCTTTGCTAAATTTAACCTATTTTGACTAGTGTTGAAGGTTCAATACCAGTTGGGGACCATACAGGTTTATGTAATTAAAAATTAAACTCCTTAACAGAGTTAACAGTTAAATGTAACAAAAAATAAGACTCTCACTGAACAATATGTTTATTACGGTTGATGTATTTTACGGATATCTAAAGAAACAGACAAATGCAAAGTTCCCTGGTTATCAGGGAGACTGCAGAGAACAAGCTGAAGACTGGGGATGTCTGGACACACACAGTTTGCATGTTTGCAACCAAGGCATGGGAAAGTCACATGCCATGTCAACGCTTGAATTCATTCGACATATTCTTCTGACCCCAGAGCAGAAAAAAGTGAGTGCTTTGTTGCGCATCTTATTAGAAATATTACATATTGCAGTGAAAAGAACACAGAGCATTGGTCAATATTTTTCTTGAATTTAATCCTAGTGGTAGAAACTCTGCCCAGAAAATTCGAGTTATGTTCTGAGTTCTGCGCTAAATCATTGTGCTCCTTGGTAAAGTAAATTAATTCCTGAAATAACAGACAATTTTGTGCCTTGAAGCATAGAGTGCTACCAAAGCTGTCAGAGGCCCATTTGAGCGTAATTCAAGCCCTTCATGAATAGCCAAAATTTGTGGGGTTTAGGCCCTGAATCCAGTTCTCAAGGTGATGCCCCATCTCATTGCTTCAGGGCATCAGAAACAATCCAGCCTCCTATAGGGAATACTCTGTATGCTCTTAGTTTCTTGTATTTCAAGGAACTACTTGGGTGGATATTTTGTGGCTGACCACTAGAGGTGGGCAAGTCAATATGAGTGGAGCCAGACTCTTGCAGAATTCCTGACTCTGACTTGGCTGGATGTCTATGAATGAGTGAGCCAATGAAAATATTCTGGCATTTATTCCTGGTGGTCTAGTGACACTATGTATATCATTTCATTAAACATCTTTGTCATATGTGTATATCCAGCTTCTATCAGTTGGTTTTGACTTGCAGAGCACTGCCAGACCATTGGTTCAATTTAGACTTTAAGCTTTCAAAGTTCTGGCTCCCCTTATGTTCTAACAAAAACATTTTCTGTTGACTTTTTAAAAGCTACACACATTTCACATAAGGTTTTCGTGGTGCTCTAAAAAATAGTTACCTATTTATGCATGGCGGGGTCCTATTCATTTACTTGGAAATGATGTTAGGAAACTGGAATATTTAAATAGCGAGCATTGGCCAGAAAGGTCAGTTTCCCCCAACCTGAATATACTCAGGGCTAAATTGCAGTTCTGACTTTGAATGCCTGTTTCCTTTGCGTGTGCACCTATAGATGTGCAAGTTCTTCTGTCATGTACACGTGGAAACATTCTTAATTACCACTGAGGGCAATTATCAATTGCATCCAAGACAGAGACATGTAAAAGGGAAAGCTGGTTGAAAATTTGGCCCTCTGAACTTGTTACCATATTTTTTAAGTATTTTCTCACCACTGATCATCACTGATCCTTAGCAAACTCTTTTACTGAATAACCAGGATATGAAATTTAGGGCATGAAAAAGTAATTTATTTTAATGATCATTTAGTGTATATTTTCAAGAGAGAATGGTATAGACATATTTTCCTAGCAGGAGAGCTGGTGTATTCTTGAATTGCCGAGTCAGGTGAAGTGAGGCTACTAGTAAAAAAATGCTTTAAAACCTACGTTTAGCTCCATACAACAGAACCGTGTGGGGTTCAGATCATTAGCATTTGAGCAAATTTGTTATACTTTTAAGGGCTGTTTTTGGATTGGCCTAAACAGACTAATGCAGTGAATTCCACATCCTAATGGCACCATTAATCAAGAGTGCACTTTTTAACATAATGCATAAACCTTTCTCACATGGTAGTTTTACTGTGCATTTAATTCTATTGCAGTTTGGTGCTTGAGGCGGAGGAAATGAAGAACCTTCTAGGAAGAGGCTCTTAGATTAATCGATACACCAACAAATAAGGGGGGGCGGGTGAGAAGGGGGTTCAGAACATAGCTACTGAAGGCATTCAGTCTGTGTGGCTCCTAGAGATGAAGTGCTTGTTTCTACCAAATTTGGTTTTTATACTAAAAGTAAAATACAAAATATTGTTTTGGAGTGAACTAGTTTGAGGGATGTAGAATTAAATTATCTATCTTTGTATTTTATGATCCTTCTTACCCTAAGAGCTGAGCATCTTGTACCCTACCACTTTTTAAAAAATGACATAGGATCTTATTTTCCCTGCAGGGAGGTTACTTAGATGGTAAGCTCTTTGGGCAGAGATCATCCTTTTATTTTGTGTTGGTATAGCACCTAGCCTAATGGGGTTCTGGTCCATGACTATGGCTCCTAATGTCCACAATAACACAAATAATAAATAACGTAATGTGTCTTATTTTATATCTACTTTGTGCAATTATACTATACCTATCACCATGGTACCTGAGACTTTTTCTCTTCTAAGGATAGGAATCAACTAACTACCGCAGGGGTCGTCAAAAAGCTAAGTTGCTCAGGCTTTGGCTTCAGCCCAAGGTGGCAGAGATGGGAGCCCTGGGCTTCAGCCCCACACAGCGGGGCTTCAGCTTTCTGGCCTGGGCCCCAGCAGTCTAACACTGTCTCTGCTTGGAGGTCCCCCTGAAAGCTGCTTGCAGCCCCCCAAGGGACCACAGGTCCTTGGTTGAGAACCGGTGATCTATTCTATGCCCCTGTGCTGACGCAGGAATAAATGTGTCTAGACCATCCCTGAATGACAACTGTCCAGCCTGGTTCTTAAAACCAAACCTGTGCAGGATTGGGTCATAATAATGTTTCTCCTCCTCTGGTATTCATTTTATCCCCAAGCCTGTTCATTGTCCAAAGTTATATCTTTGAAGTAATCAGTACTCACAATTCCCCCTGCACCCCTTCCTGGAACTTATTATATATACTGTACTTTGGCAAGGCCTATGGACAGCAGCGAGACTGTTGTAAATCAAATAATCTTTAGAATCTGACATGAATTGACATGAGCCAAGTATTGCAGAGATAAAGCTTAAACCAGAGCTGAAGTAAACTATTCTCCCTGCTGGAGAGCTCAGATTTACAAGAGTCCCTTGCAATCACCTTTTTTACCTCATGTGGTTTAGGGCTTTCTTTCTTTCTTACAAAGAAGAGACAAGAGAGCTATTAAAATGTACATGGAGAATCCATATTAGCAACAATGCATACGGGTGCACTAAAGAGAGGTGGCTGAAAGTTCCAAAGTTTAGAAATGGAATTGTGACATTTACAAATGATGAAACAAGTTGAAATTTGGTTTTCTTGCATTTTTAAGTGAACTGGAAAATGGCTCCATTTTGCCCCCACCCCCACCCCCCAGCTCCTGCACAAAGATAATTGCGTTTTGCAGAAATGTCTCAAATAGGTAAGGTGGCATTGTCTCTCTGTGGCCCAGATAATTCAGAGTGAGAGAGAGCATAAGCATGCTCTATATCAGGGGTATCCAAACTTTTTGAATTGTGCACTCCCAGGGCCAGCTCTGGGGAAGCAAAACAAAGAAAAAAGAGCTGCCGCCGAAGACGGAGCGGGGAGAGCCGAGCTGCGGCCGGCCTGCCGCCGAAGACAGAGCGGGGAGAGCTCCTCCGGCCGTGCACCCCCATGCATGGTCTTGCGCACCCCACTTTGGAGACCACTGCTCTATATCATAGCTGTGAGAGCACTCAGTCAGTATGTGGGAGACCCAGGATCTAATATCCTGCCCCCCGAAGCAGCGGGGTGACTTGAACCAGGAGTCTCCCACATTCCAGGGGAGTGCCCTAACCACTGGGCTAAAAGTTACAAGGGAAGTAGTTTCCCTTCCTCTTGGCCTCTCAGGGTATGTCTATGCAGCAATTAAACACCCACAGCTGGCCTGAGTCAACTGACTCTGGCTCCGAGGGTCTGGGCTAAGGGGTTGTTTGATTGTGTTGTAGATGTTCGGGCTTGGGCTGCAGCCCAGGCTTGAAGACCCTGTGAGGTGCGGGGGTGGGGTTCCAGCGAGCCCAAATGTCTACAGTGCAATTAAACAACCCCAGGGGCCAGCTACGGGTTTTTAATAGCAGTGTAGACATACCCTCACTAACAGTCTAGGAGCTTACTATCAAGAGAGGGTTTACAGCTGAGAATCCCATCCAGAGATAGGCGCCACCCTGTAGTCTGGATTTAGGTGCCTGTCTCGGAGACAAGGGCAGAGCTTAGCTCACACCCCTTAGCTTGGCATTGGCTCATTTAGGCAGCTCCCTGCCTAGCGGGTTGGCATTTGTGAATCTCAGTCTAAGGCCACGTTTACAGAATGGGCGCTGCAACACTGTAGTGTGCATACTTCCTACATCAACAGAAGGTGTTTCTTCCCATCAATGTAAGTAATCCACCTCCTCTAGTAACGGTAGCTAGGTAGACAGAAGAATTTTTCCTTCAACCTAGTCGCGTTTACACCAGGGATCAGGTTGTCTTAACTACGGGCATTCCCACTCTTAACGAAGTAGCTCAGTCAATCTAAATTTTAAGCGTAGACCAGGCCTAAGGTGCCTATCTCGCCCCATTTATTGTATAGAAGCTATGCCTAACTGTGCCTAACTCCAAATTTGTGAATCATAGTGATTTTCAGGTGCCTAAAAGTTAGGCATTGTGTTGCTCAGTGTCACAATGCCTAACTCCTTTTGTGCATTCAGGCCTTAACCTCTCCACTCTCCTCTGTAATGTGGAATAATATATATAAATAAAGCTAATTGATCAGTTGCCAGAAAATATTGATGAATAATTGTGCACTGCTTTGAAAAAATAAAGATCTATAAGTGCTGAGTATTATTAGTTTACTGTATACATACAAAGGAAATGGCAAAATAAAGAGCTAGAAAGGAATGGTAGCTTCTAACATACAATGGGCCTGGCTTTTAAACAGGTTAGGTGCACAAAATTTCTGTGCACAATTATTATGACTGCAGGTGCAAATGAAATTATTTGACTAAATAAAGTAATTGAATGAATTAAATAAATAATTTTCATGAGAAAATAACATAAAAGAAGCATCATTAATTATCAGTACACAGAGCTGCCCAATCCGCATGTAGAATTGTGATGACGGTGCATTCAATGGCATGCCTAACTGGTTTAAAAATCAGACTCAAACAATCTCATAACCCTATAATCCCCAAATATAAGCAACTGACATACATTTTATGTTCCAGTGTATTAGAAGTGGGAAGCATTAGTTGTTTTCAAATGGAAATACAGCAAATTACTGTATCTGAATCTCAGTCACTTAGCTCCAAACCGAGCTCAGACAAATTATGGCTTATCTGAGTGTCTTTAGATAAAATTTTGGAGAGGATTAACTGTGATATTCTTTGTTCTCTATACTGTAGAGCACTTATGCCGAAGGGGGGGACGGAGGCTGACAACATGGACAGGGTTTCATGATAAAAAATGTAGCAACAGCTTTAGAGGAGAAAAAACAGCTGCCCATAAGCAAAGTTAGAGTAAGACTTGGAGATTCTTAACTTATTGGTGGGTGTGGATTCTTCATCTCTGCACGCGTGTTGTAGGAAGGGAGAGGCAGCAAGACCGAGGGAATGCTAGCGCTGTAGTGCATGGTGAATAAGAATGACCCCAAACTTTTTAACTTCGCTTGAGCATAGCATTAAAAAACATAACTTCCAAAATTTCATTGATTTTCTAATCTGTGAAACTGTGATTACCCACTTCCCTCCAAAAATGTATTAGAAAAGGCATGTTTTGGAAATTATGTATTTGGATTTGTTCAGGGTTTTGTAACATTCAAGGCTAATACACTGGCTTTGGGTAGCATTAATGTCTGGAACCTTCATAAAAGGGCGGAACTTAGTTTGCCAAGTTTTGGATGCCTTAAAATAAAAATCAAAAGTGAAATAATTGATTACCCACATACGGGGCCAAGTTTTTTGCTGGTGTAAATTGGTGAGCTGTACCCATTTACACCAGCAGAGACTATAAAGTGTGGTTTCTTCTGGTTTTTTTTTAAATACTTTTTCAAATGCTATTTTTAACAAATTCCAGGCATAACCCCCCCCCCCCGCAACCCAAACCCAAACAGCAATTTTATCACATTTTACTCCTAACAATGCAATGCAAATGAAAAGAAGTCATAATACTCTGTAGAATAATACATTAATCATCATCAGTCATCATTCAGTGCACTACGTTCTTTCCATGCCATGCAAACTATGAACAGATATCCTCATGAGAAGGATAAATATCTTATCTCATAGTTCACCCAGCTTGGAATACGTAATGGGTTGCACTGTGGTTATGTGTTATTTATCATCTTGTGCATGGGACAAGAGGCATGTGATGGATGTTTTTTAAACCATGAGAGAGTTATGGAAATGTTTGCCCCTGAAGTGTTGTGGAATAAGGATGTTAGAAGTCCATATGACCAGAAGATTTTCACTGCAGTTAATGAGTTACTTTATTATTTTTCCTTAAGGATAATGAAATTGGAAACCACACAGTATGCTATAACTTATTTCATATAGCTCAAATTTGATTGGTAGATTACAAAATATTTTTAAAAATAAGTCCGATAAATATTAATCAAAAATAGATTGCACATATATTTGATTACATACCCTGTCATCACCTCCTCAGCAAAAGCCTGATCCTGTGAGGTGCTGGTGTCTCTTGCAAGATGCTTAGCATCCTCCTCTACTAATGGGTAGTACACCTCACTGGATCAACCCCTGTGTGAATGGATGGGATCTGCAGCAATTTTTATTTGGAAATACTTCTGTGGTATCCCATGCGAGTAGTAGTTTAGATGTTTCATGTCCCCATTCTCTTCGTGGGCCAGGCTCTCTAAGGGACCACATCTCCCATGATGTACTGTGACCATGTGACTCCCATCATGCACTGTGGCATATCATGGTGCATAGTGGGTGATGTAGTTAGAGCCCAATCAAAAGAAGAGAATAGGGACACAAGGCAATAAAGCTATAAACTCCATGAAGCACCAACAGCATTGTTTCTGAATAGAAATTTTTTGGTTTTCAGCTAAAAGTTTTTGGGTTACAGCCAGACATTCTTTTTTTTTTTTTTTCAATTTTTTCACCAAAAAGTTGGAATTTTCCATGCATTATTTTCATTTTTGGTGAAATTTTCCCTGTGGTGGTGGTGAGGGGAAATTCTGACCAGATCTAATTCTAACTGAGCCCAGACTGTCACCATGCAGCTCAATACCCATGCCATAGCTCTCTCACCACTAGTCGAGTGACTTTCTAACCTTTCCTCCTTCTAAATTGGAAACTCTAATGGGGACCAGAATGTCCAATGGACCAGGACAGTAAAATAGCCCTGAACAATCCTTAACCTCACTGGCCTAATCAAGCTATCAACTACAGACAGATCCCCTTCCTACCACACAATTCCCAGCTCCTCCCATGGAGTGAGTTGAGGGTAGGAAGTTACTGTAACTCACCTCCCCACCCCTGGCGATATGCCATTGAGGACAGGGTGGTAGAATAGAGCCTTCAAAGGGGGAAATCAAGGAGAAGATGCCCATGGTCATGCCTTCGCCACTTCACAATAATGTAGCACACACACAAAAAGGGGTGGGGGTGAGCCAATGGGACATATGCTCCTAAATCATTCAGGCACTTTTGAAAATCCCATCCCTAGAGGAAACCTTCCCCCCAATATTCTAATAGCATAATTTAAATTTGAATCATTATATCTATCTCATAAATATCTCATACATGTATGCATGTTTGTGTATGCGGACATACAAAATAGACTTTATCCTGCATTATAATTTCTATACCATATCCAATTTTCTATACATCTCTCTCTGAAACAATATGTGCTGTACTTATGTCATTTATTGCTATTTGTTTCTGCATGTGGGTTCCTCTCAAAGTGCTGTTCTTATAGTGTAGCTCCAGGGCATCCTTGCATACAGTTATGATGCATAAAAGAACTGAAAAACACCACTTAAACTGCAGCACCTCATGTGCTCCCACTGTTTGTTTGTATTTTTCCTTCTGTTGAACTTCATATTCCTTTCATTTGGCAACATAACATGATCTTACCATAAAGAAATCTAGCACAATTGAGAGTGAGTCATTCTAGATAGGGCCGGATCCCACATTCTTTATTCCAGTAAAATTCTCATGGGATTAAGTGGGAACACTTCCTAGCTGAGAACCATAGGACTCGATCCAAAGCCATTTGTGCAATCACAGGTTAGCTTTATTAGGTAGATTTTATCAGGGTTTAGAAAGGCCTGGCCATTTAGCCTGATGTTGGGCCAAATCTTAAAAGTCCTTATTTCTTATTCACTGAGGATCAGATTCTGATACCCTCTTATGCACACTGAGTAGCACCTGACTCTGTAAGGGTACGTCCACTCTGCAAAAGGAAGACATGCAATAGTCCGTCTCAGAGCCTGGGTCAGTTGACTTGGGCTCATGTTACAGGGCTAAAAATAGCAGTGTAGATGTTTGGGCTTGGGCTAGAAACTCCTCTCACCAGGGTTCAGAGCCCAAGCTCCAGCATGAGCCCAAATGTCTTCACTGCTACTTTGAGCCCTGAGTTATTTGACCGGGGATCTGACACTCACTGTCATGGGTCCCTCTCTTTTTTTTTTTTTCCCCAGTGTATACATACCTTAAGTAATGCCTTTGGGCCTCAGTTGGTATAAATGGGTGTAGTTACATTGGTGAAACTACACCTATTTATGCCAGCTGGAGATCTGACCCACTGAGTTTGATAGAATAACCTGTATTGTAAACATGAGTAAGGACACCACAACTATCTGTGATTACTCAGGGAAAAACTCTCCTTGACTTCAGGATTTCACCTTTGTATATATATATATATTTTTAAACTCTCCTTGTAGCTCATTTCCAGTGATTTTTTTTCTGTTCTTTATGCTGCAGCAGTCAGCCATTGGGTTGTGGTTACTCCCTGGTGGCTCGCAGAGAACAATAACACAGGTGAAAAAATGTCCAGTCATATATTTCAGTCATTTGACTTACTCGCCCATCTCTCTGGCATATACCTTTACCTGCTTGTTTATTTACATGTTAATGTGTAATTATTTCTGGATCTACATGTTTAGCAGGACATGGAAATGAGAGAATAATCTGTGGATGTTGGAAGTATATCATTTTGATTTACAGTCTAACATTTAAATTTTTGAGGTCAGACCTCTGAGAAAATAATTCACAACTGGATATATAGCTTCTACATACTGTACATTTATTGCCAACAAGTACAACACAGATTGTTTTTTATGCACCTGTTTTTATTGCTTATGTTAGATGCTGTTGCAGGATAGTTCACATAAACATTTATATAGGTTTTAGAAAACAGTTGTTACTGAGGAAGAAGCTTTTTCTGTTTACACAAATTCAGAACAAAGACACGGTGCTGGAGCTTCCTGTAATTGACATGTGGGCGTGTTTTTTTTTTCAAGTCACTGACTGGAAGAAGTGAGTGTCTGAGATTTATTCCTGACAGGACTTAAATTACTGGTAGCCTGACACATTTGTGAACAATTACTAGACACTGAGGTGTTTAAAGTAATGGGTACTGTTTGCTCAAGGGATGGGGAAGTTTCAAAACGATTAAAACAAAACAATTTTCCATTTGATTAGTAAGAAGCAAATGCATACATTTATTTTACTAAAAGGCACATGCATATTTGACTCCTTTAAATAGTTTTTCCCCCTCCACATTCATGTGCTTAAAAATTCCCTTGTTTGCATTAAGCTTCAATAAATGAGGTATAACCAAAAAGTCATCTGAGCTTGCAGTCAGTTATTAAAATGTGCCTTTTCTGAGCTGGTAGTGTCCCAAAAGGTGAATCCACTAGAGATTTCTTAATTAGAAAAGGGTCTTATTTTTAAGCTGCCCCCAAAAAATTTCAAAGCAGCAATTTTCATCTCCCCGTTTCATTTTCAGTTTGGAATTACGTATGTAAAGTGATCTAAAGATTATCAACCCATTTGTTTCGATTTAACATGCAGAAAATATTTAAGGAAAATACACTGTTTAGCCTCATTAAACACCATTATTTATTTATTTATTTAAAATAATGTGGTTTATTCGTTAATAATGTGGACTCTTCAGGGTAAATGTTACATTTATTTGCTGCATTTACATTCATTATTGATACACACTGACTCATTCCAATCCCTCTTTTTAGGAGCTGGTTCTAGGAAGTGTACACCCTACCACACTCTTTTTGGCTGACCTATGAGGGACAAAAACTTGTTAATCATCACCTGAGTGATTCCTACCATGATAAGAAAATGTATTATTGCCCTTGATTGCAAGAGATTTTTAGGAAGCATCCTGAAAATACAATGAACTAAGGCTACGTGCTTTCATCTGTTTTCCTTCATTGATCAGGATCTGTTACTGCACAGCTACTGTTTCTGCAATTCATATTTTTTCTGCTGTTCTGTGATGAAAGTGAATAAACATATTAGAACTACACACATCTACTAAGAGTCAAAAATAAAGGCTTGAGATGACTAATATAAATCACTGTTTAAGGGAGGGCTAGTAAGTCAGCTACATTCCTATCCTAATGGCTAGAAGCTAAATGGTTGCTCCCTGCTGAGTCAATAAAAATGTTTCAACTTGTTTTTTAATGCTGCATGGAGGCTGTGTAGAGATCTGTACGAAATGTATTTATTAGTAATAGCTTAGGGTCCAAACTTGTGAGACCTCCCTCCCAATATTGCCAATCCCACAAAAATCATGAGCCAAGCCCCACAAAATCATGAGAGTGGCTTTTGCTTCTCAAAACTGAAAGCTAAGATTCCCATGTTATCCCATGGCTCCAGGAGCTGGAGCTTTTAGAAAAAAAAATCAACTATTGGGAGTCTTACAAAACAAGTGTTGGTAGCCCTGCTCACAGTTGGAGTTCAGCACCTCACAGGATCGGATCCTTTTTGCTTATTGTACTATTATATACTTAGGCATCTCCCCATACAAATCTTTCTATTCCCCCTCAAGATTTAGGGAAGCGCTTGAATTGTCAGTTGCTTATTTCTGCCCACTAAGCACTTTGCTGGCACTTCAATAACTCACACACATAAGACCTGTGCAAGCTTAGCTTCTGATAGTTAAATTTGCCCATGGGCCCCTACAATGTACCAGGGTTCCCTGAGCCCCTTAAAGGTACCAGGTTTCCACCATTGTCATCTCCGTAATTGACCATACCCTATGGAGCAATGTGGAACACCAAACTCTTCCAGATAGTTGGTAGCATGCCAGGTGTACTGCAGACTCAGAGGCAAGCTCTCTCATGACTGACTGAAAGGAGTGGGAAGGATGAGAGAAAGGAACAGAAGATTAATGCTGTAATCCGTTCCCCACCCCAGGACCCTTCTAGTATTATCCAATCCTTTATTAGAGGACAATTGAAGTTCTGGCCTGTAGATCTCTCTAGCCAGAGTTGAGTTCTACCATCTGTAGTCTCATTGGTGGCTCCTCTGCATTGTCCTCCTGTCACCCTGTCATAGTGTTAGCTTCAGACCTGCTTACAAGCTACTACAGCTGTATGATGCTTCTACTACTACGACTGTGACCTCCTGTCAATATAGCCTTATTCCTACTCAAGTCTCTGATTCCTCACCTCGGGGCCAGGCTCGCTGTTGCTGCTGCTACAGTCCAAGTAAGAGCTCGCTGGCAGCTGGCCTATGACCCTTTGGGTCACTCCTCGGGAGGGGAAGCAAATGAGTGAATTGGCTGTTCCATAGATTCATCACACTAGCTTTGCATCTGACAATGGCTTTGATTAAAGGATCTGCAAGCATTGCACAAGTGCCAAAGCAGACAGAATGTGCCTGATTTCTAAAACTGTCCCCCAACACTTGTAATTCCAGGTTTTCACCCATGAATAACTGCTGACACAAAAGTGGAGTTATAATTAGCAAATGTAAAGCAGAATCACTTCAGTTTTGCTGCATTCAAGAATAGTGCTTGAGCTACCTAACTTGTATGTGCAAATACACATGTGCACATACAAATAGGAACATGCACAAAGTGTATGTGTCTGTAAAGATAGAAGGTGGTTTGATAATAGATGAAAAATTGGCCATAGTTGTGCTGTATGATGGATGGATATTGGAAAATAATGGTGAATGTTGTAAAAGGACTACAACCTCACTGCAGAATGAGCACTCCCATCCCTCCGCTGGCATGACCTAGGAACATGCTCTCAGGATTCCTTTCCTGCCAGAAGGTCTGTCTCTGGCAACATTTCTAAGGATGCTCAGATCTGTGGTTAAAGAGAGTATATAGGTGTTGAGTTTTTTCTCTTAGCTGGTACAAAGGAAAATAAGTCCATGGACAGGAAGGGTCAATAGAAGTAACTTCAGCCAATATGGAATCAGTACAGGCTATACCTGTAGCTAGGGTGACCAGATGTCCCGATTTTATAGGGACAGTCCCGATTTTAGGGTCTTTTTCTTATATAGGCTCCTATTACCCTCCACCCCTGTCCCGATTTTTCACATTTGCTGTCTGGTCAGGTCACCCTACCTGTAGCACAGCTGTAATAAAGATGTACGTAGGAGTTCTGGTGAGAGTCTAATCTCTGTTTCCCGGCCAGAGTCACATGACATAGATGAAAGTTATATCCCACCTCAGGAGCACTCCACATTGGACTAATTCTGCTCCCACTGAAAACAATGGGAGTAGAATTAGGCCAACACTGAGCATTTCTGAAAATCCCATCCTATGTGTAGAATACCCCCACCATATCAGTTAGCCCAACTGCCACCTGCGCTTCCCTCAAGTCCCTCTTAAACTCAGCAATCCTCACAAGGAGTTAGTTTTTATTCCCTGCTTCTTGTTTTCCCAGCACATCCCTCCTTGATTCATCAGGCTGTTAAACACTTGGCAGCATATTGTTGGCACTAAACAAATAATAAAAATAACAAAAATAAAACACTACATAAAAGGCAGCTATTTTAACACGCTGCATTCTGTCTCAAGGAAACGTCAGGGACATTAACGAAAAAGATCCCTGGGAGGGTATAGTTTCACCCCGGGGAATTTTTTTTTCTTTGCCATCTTGCTCTTTTCGTTATTGATCTGGAGAAAAATCAAATGACAAATGCTCAAAACTTTGCATCCCCATTTAAAGTTGTCCAGGGTGGTGCCTCTTCTTCAGTTTTGCTCACATGTTAATAAATTTTTCTCATTTGTGAGAGTCACTGAACAGAGCCTGTGAATTGTTTTACCCAGTAGGGGGTAGAGCAATAGTGAAGCATTGTGATTAAGTACTGTTGGAACCTCTTGCCTTCCTCACTGAGTGGGAGGCACCATTAGTAGTAAAAGTAATTACCTGTGTAGAACATGCTGATTGCATTGAGTATCTACTACATGATACCAAGAGTCTTGTAAACGTTAGGGGCTGTAAGAGATCTTCATTTGCTAATTTTACATTTTAAGCAGCAGCACATAATTTTTTTAATGCGTTGGTGTTTAAATTACAAATAAGCTTTGTAAAGAGCTTTCCCCCAAGATTAGTCTTTTCTCATCAATGGTTGCTTTGGAAAAAAAAAAGTTCTGAAAATCACACAGAAAAAATGAAATGTAAAAGTGATATGAACTAGAAATGGGAATGAGCTACAAAGATGGACTCAAGATACCAAATATCCCTGCAGTTTAGGGATGATCCTTTGGAGCTAAATTGTGGTGCTGTCAATGGGAACTGAAATGAACTGAAATGTGAATGGTCAATGGGAAATACCTGTGAATAAGGTACTTCTCAATGAGAGTTGGTGGCTCGCAATGACCTAAAACTGCATGCAGGCTCATTGTTAGTAAAGATTGCTCCCAGATACTACGGCACCAAAAGCACAGACCTCCTATCTTTTGTGTTAAGCTCAAGGAAAATTCCTTTTGCTGTGGGTATGTTGCATGTTATACTTGCTGGGGCCAGCCATTTAAGGGAGACATTCTCACATGCATTGAACCAGACTATGATATACTCCCTCCTGAGTACCTGAACTTGATAAGGGTTTGTGTCCCATCTGAGTGGCACTACATAATAAACCATGACCACGTACATATAGACATCATGGTTATAAACAGAGCTGAAATCCTGGTCCTAGAGGTCTCTACCAGTTGACCTAAAGATCGTACCTCAAGGTGGATCTTTTAGCTCAGGTGGTAGAGACCAATATTCACAATATTGAAAGTCCCAAATTCAATCCCCACTGCTCAGCATGTTGTGTGCATGTAAGCCATCCATGATTCATAATGGTTCTGATCCAAAGCCTGTTGAAGTCAATGGAAAGATTCCTATTGACTTCAGTGGGTTTTGAATCAGACTCTATATTAAGGTCCAAGGTCTGGGTTTGGGTCCTTTTTTAAACATTACATATAGCACTCTGATTCTTGTGAAAAGCACATTACTAACCTGGCAATAAACTAAGGAGTGGGTGACTATTTATGTGTTAATATAGAGTCAAGCATATTAGTCCACTCAACTGAGAGCAGAGAGCAGACAGAGGAAAAGGGCGTGTTTTTCTCTTTCATTTTATTCATTTTATTTTATTGCATTTTATTATTTATGGATTGTTCCAGCTATTTTTGGAAGGATCTTAGGGCATGTTGATTTGATGATTGGGATAGGGCTTTAATGAATGTAGCAAACTCATTGAACGGGTTGCTTAATTCTCTGCCATGTTCTGATGGGGCAAAAGCATATCACAAGAAAGGTAAATCTGTGAGAAGTCTGTTTAGTCAACAGGTTTCCTAAATTTAGTTATTTTCTGAATCTTTTGCTGCTTGCATTGACACGAATAAACCTAAAACATATATATTCTTAAATTCAGTGAGATTTTCTTGCAAAATAATTTAGATGTAATATGTTTGTAATATTTCAGAATTACAACTACCCATTTTTTTCCTAAATATTATCTTTGTTTTATTTTTTGGGTTTATCTTCTATTTGCTTTTTTATAGACATAGAGTCCTGAGCAAAAGCAATTGTGATCACTAGTAAAACATTTGAGAAATATATTCAGTTGGTATTTTTAAATGCTACATTCACAGCTGTGGATATACAGTATAAATAATCCTCCACAAAATACTTAGGGATTTTATGACTACAACAGCCTCAGATAATGACTAGAAGCATGTGAAAACTGGCAGTTTTTCATTGCAGAAGTTCATGCAAAAATTTTGTTCAGTCTCCATCCACATGCATCCCACTTAACATACAGATAAAGAAAAGAAAAAATACCCAAAAGCTCAAATGAAAATTCAGACAAAATTCAGATAAACTTCAGTGAGTTACACTCCGTTTGGGGTAGGGCCACGCAATATTGCACATTTTGCATGCTTTTGATGTAAAAACATAAATTTGCCTTGGTTGAATCAAAACTGGGCTCGTGCAGATTTGCTTAAACCGGTCCTACATTGATTCAAAATGTGTGTGAGCTTTAGCAAATCTTTTAGCAAACCAGGCCTGAGTTTGGCGTTTAACTAAAACTAAAATCAGGCACATTTTGCATGTCACTGAGCTGTGTTGTGCTCATTTCCCACATCTCTAACTACAAGAAATATCCAGACCTATATTTGTAAATATCTACTGTTCACCTACAGAGTTGACAGTGTCTAACTATCTTCAAGCAAACCAACTATACCATTCCCAGTCCATTAACCCGGCACAGAAGTGATGAATAAGTGTTTCAGTCATAGTGAAACATCTCCTTTTCTGGAAGTATAAATAATGGCTTGTTATGATTGGTTTAGCATTCTAAGGCTATGTCTATACAGCCCCACAGTTCAGACTACAGGGGTGCGAATAGCCTGCCAAAGTGCTGCACTGTAACTCCCCCTTGTGGACGCTGCAGGTGCAAACTAAAAGGTTCAAATACGACTCTATTAAAGTGAACTAGGAACCTTTTAGTTCATGCCCACAGCATCCACACGGAGAAGTTACAGTGCAGCACTTTGGTGCGCACACTGCCTTTCACACCCCCGTAGTCTGAACTATGGGTCAATGCAGGCAATCCCTATGTCCTTTTGAAGTCTTAGCATAATGCAACCACACTCATCTGCTAGGGGATACCTTTTAAAGCCTTCCCCATTGTGTTTAATGTTGGCTGCCCTTTTGCAGGCATATTTTTCACTGCTAGTAACTGCCAAACTGCCAATGGAAATTTTAAAAACTTGAAAATAAATTTTAAAAGGATGCCTTTAACTGGTGGTAGCATCCAAAGTGAAATAAGACATTTTGGACCCCATTATACTGGTTGCTGTACAAACACAAAAAAGACAATCCCTGATCCACTACTGATTAACATCTACAAAATTACAGATGAATATTACAGGCACACAAATAGAAGCCAGGCCTTAGCCCTGCTAAAATTGTGGTTTATAACCTATATTCAAAAAAGGGTATCATTTTTGTTTGTAATGTGGGCAGTTTCACCTATACTACAATTTGCTAAACTAATAGATTGTAGTCAAATGTGTGTATTGGTCCTAAACTGTACTGGCACAGACTTACAGTGAATGCAGATATTGTACTAGGATTATACACACAAGAAACAGGCCAGGATTTTCAATATTTCAAAGTACTGTAAAATCTGAGCGGTTCTGGAGCTATGTAGGCATGCATGTGCCTATTTAGCACCAACAAAAACATTACAGTCTGTGTTTTAGGAACAGTATCCAACATCTGTTGAAGTCTTGGTTCATGCCCATTGCTTTCTTAGATTCATAGAACTACAACTACAAGCAAAAATATACACAGGAGGGAGGGGGAAATGAAATGAGATGTTTTGGTCCTAGTGAGTTTGTTTGTTTAAAAATAAAATATAACAAATATTTTTGGCTTGGAAATGTTACATGGGTTTACAGCCCTTCTCATAATATGCAAGCATGTCACATCCAATATTTTCTTCATAAAAGTGCACCCCAGACAACATTTAAAAAATGGGAAAAGAAATAGACCCTAAGCCCTGGACTCTGTAATGAAATTTGCAAAGGAAAATTCTAAATCTGTGATGGGGTGGGGCGATAGACTTGAACACCTGATGTTCATTAGTTGAGGGGTTGGGGGGGAACTGGTGACTTGAAGGCTTGGACAGAAACTGTTAGCATGATGTGGATTTAATTACTTTTAACAGTATTTGAAAATAAAGGGAACAGAAACCTGATTAGGGAAAACATTTCAGATTTTCTTATAATTCTTTCAAAGTCCACAAAGCCAAAAAATAGACCTCATCAGCCACACGTTGCCACACCTGTCAGGAGGGATTTGTCTTGTGCACAAGACTAGAATTCAGGAGATCGGTGTTCAGTTCTTGACTCTGCCACAGACACTTAGTGTGACCTTCATCAGGTAACTTAGGGTATGTCTGCATTGTGATAAAAGACCCGCGTCTGGCCTGGGTCAGCTCACAGGGCTTGGGCTGCAAATTGCAGTGTAAATATTTGGACTCGGGCTGGACCCTGGGCTCTGATACCCCACGAGAGGGGAGGGTGTCAGAGCCCAGGCTCTCGTCCGAGCCTGATCATCTACACTGCTGTTTTTAGCCCCACAGCCTGATCCCCATGAGCCTGAGTCAGCTGGCCCCAGGCACTTAGACTCAGTGCCAGTGCAGACATATCCTCAAGGCTGGAATCTGATGCCCTGACTCACAATGAGCAGTACCTCTCAAGTAGTTCCAGTGAATCTAAATTCAGAATAATATACTATACTTGCCTTGAGTAAGGGCATCAGAATCTGATGTTCAATCTGTCTGTAAATTGGGGGTAACAATGTTTCTCTTATCCTACCCTCCTTCTATCTTGTTTGTTTAGTTTGTAAACTTTTTGAGGCAGGCATTTCCTGGCAGGGGGAACTCCACTGAGTAACACCAAGTTCTTGTAAAAATGAAACTCCATCCCTTCAAGGCAAGGGGAATTTTCAAGAACCAAGACTGTAATGGACTGTAGCCCCTTGCTGAGCTCACAGTTCATTATTATATCCCATACTGACTGAATAATTTATATACTGTGTACACTCACCAGTGCTGTGCACTATTGTGTGTTCACAAATTAGTCACCCGCTAATGAAATACTACCACCACTGAGGTGCAAGAAGGCAATCGTTCTGTGCTGGCAATCCTTATACTCACCACCACATACTTTTAGCGAGAAGAAGTCTGACTGGTTTTTTTTTCCATTGTATATTTGTATTGCAGTGTGTAATCTTTAATACGATTGTTGCATCAAACATGTTGTAGCTGCTGAAGTGTTTCTCAGCTCCTTTTTGGATGCAGAATACCTATCTATCTAGGTTAGGGACTTATATGGCTCCCATTACAATAGCATCTGATTGCTTTACAATCTGTAATGTAGTTCTCTTCACTACGCCCCTGTGAGCTAGGGGAGTACCATTTTACAGATGGGGAAACTGAGCCACAGAGAAACTAAGTAACTTGCTCAAGGTCACACAGGAAGTCTGTAGCAGACCAAGGAACTGCACCTACGTCTTCAAAGTCCCAGGCTGGTCCACTAATGATTGGACCATCCTACCTTTCCATTCCCCTGAGGGAAGTCCCTTTTAGTACAGGTAGAGTCTTTTATAAGGGAGAACTTATACAATTAAAATGACAGATGGAATTTAGAAAAGAAAAGTGCAATTACCCCAGTGGGAATTTGGCCAGTTCACTGGATTTAACATCCCATCTCTTATGTGAATATGGAGTTTACAGCCAAAACAAAGTACATGATTCCAATTTACATTCAGGAACCTAAAAGTTGTGAACTATGCTAAAAACAAACTATTGTGAGAAAATAAGTGCCAGTCTTCCTGCAAATTGTATAGCTGACTCTGCAATCATGGGAAGTCTTCAGGGCTGTTCCTGACTTGGCTGCCAGTTTACATGGCAGGAAAACAGCCATTTTGCTCTAGTGCAATAATTCTTTAAAAAGGCCCATGAAGGGGAGGTTTTCTCTTCCTGCATGAAACAAGTTTAAGTTTTTAGCAGGGCTGCGTTTCTGAACCACCTTCAGGAGCCATTGTCTGGCTGAGACAATGCATTGTTCCCATTTTATGGATGGAAAAAATACAGCAGAAATGAGTGAGGCCACCAGAAGGAGTCAGTGAAAGAGTGTGGATTAGAACTAAGGTGTTTGTGGCTCCCAGGCCACTTACCTCACCCTGCTTCTCATTAAACACAATGTTTAATTCTTAACCAGTAAGGGACTTTTTAAAAAGAGCTCAGCACATAGCAGCAGCTATTTAGGAACCTAAATTGGGGGCTAAATTTTCAAACAAACTTAGCGACCATTTAGGCACATAGCTGAAGTGATCAGATTTTCAAAAGTGCTCTGCACCCAGCACCTCCCATTGGGAGCAACAGGTGCTGAGCTCTTTTGAAAATCTGACCACTTCAGCGAGGTGCCTAAATGGGAGCTGGGCTCTTTTGAAAATCTGGCCCTGAAGGCCTGATTTTTGAAATACAGCTTCCACTTTTGAAGACACAGTTTTTCAGTCACCGTTAATTACAGGCACAGCAGTGTAGTTAGACAGCTACATGCTTATCATTTTGCCTATTACAATGGAGGCCAGGTTTAAAAATCTGGCCCCAACTGGAATCTGGTGTCCAGTCTCAGCTGGACTCCAGTTCTGATGGTATCACAAATAAAGTTGCTTCTCAACACAGTTGTGTGTGGTGGACTTCCATAACATTTCAATTGAAATGACATGTTTTATTTTCAAATGACAGTTTTCACATTCAACATAGTACATAAACATTCAGATCATTGCAATGAGAGAAATGTTACACGTCTTCTTTTTAGGCTGATGATAATGCAGTCTTCCAAAATCAGAAATAGAAGACTTCCCTATTAGAAATGATTGAAATTAAAATTTTGGAACAAAAGCGCTCTTAGTCGAATACTAAGATATCGGGCTTTCTTATAAACTTGTTTTTCATGCCAATTCAGCTTCAATTTTAGACAATTCCAATTAATTTTAGTGGCCCCATAAAAGAGACAGAATAAAATAAGAAATATTGGGAGAAATTCTGCCTTCACTTGACCTCTCTGGGATTGGATGAGAGTAACTATGGTCAGAAATTAGCTTCTCTGGTATAATTTGGCCAGCCATTTGGGGAGATTTCAGAGTAGCAGCCGTGTTAGTCTGTATCTGCAAAAAGAAAAGGAGTACTTGTGGCACCTTAGAGACTAACAAATTTATCTGAGCATAACGTTTTGTGAGCTACAGCTCACTTCATTGGAGAGAAATATTCTTCCAGCCATTTGACTGGAACTTTGTTGCAACAGCACCTGTAGGCAGAAGTGCCAATGTGACTACTCACACACTTTAAATTAAGCATGAATACAACATTTTTAGGGTTGGAAAGGGAATTTTGAGGGACACAAATGAAACAACAAAATTCTTATGCCATATTTCATGGGGAAAGGTTTGCCATTGTCACACAGCTCTGATATTTATCAGAGAGTCACTGATAACTACAGAACAACCTTAGCTCTATTAATTGTTGACAATGACACTGTACATTAGAGCCTGAAAATGTTTGTGTTGCTAGCCGGTTTGTCCCCAGATGCAGCCTTAAAAACAAGACATGACCTAAGGGATATATGCTGGAGGTTGCAGGAAAATACATAATATTCCCTAGCATGATGTGAGTGTTCTTTTCAATAGCTACTTAGAAGCCTTTTATATTACTATATTATTATTCCTGTATTGCAGCCTTCCAAAATATATCAACAGCAGTCCCACTGTATCAATTTTCACATTGCAGTTCCCTTCCTATTGTTATTATTTACTTGTAGTATAGTAGCATCCAGTTATGATCGAGACCTCATGCTGGGTGCTGTACAAACACATAGTAAGAGACCGTTCCTGCCTTGAGGAGTTTTTAGTCTAAGGTCTTCTCTACACTACACAGTTTTGCTGACAAAAGTCAGCTTTTGTCAACAAAACAGTGGAGGTACACACACTGAAGGGCTCCTCCACTGATGTAACTCCCCGGCTATCCTGATGTATTAAAGCCACCTCAGCGAGAGGAATACGGCTTATGTTGGTATAGTTAGGGAGACTCATTGTCTGTGTAGACAATGTGTTCCTTACATCGGCAGTTGGATGTCATTCTTGTCAATTTCACGCTGCGCTTACGACTTACAGATGAAGGCTGTGCACAGTTCAATGGTTTCATGTTATTTAAATAAATACATTAGTTGTATAATATAAACAAATAAATAAATAAGATCACAGTATTCCCTCCTGATGCTCTATCTAGCCATTATCAGTTGGCATTTCTTGTAGGCATGACAGTAGGACTGGGTCTTGGTGAGGTATTTGACGGATGATCGATAGCGGCTCTGTGCTAGTTTGAGCATGACTTTCCTTGTATAAATGGTAAAATGGAAGAAGACACTCATAGAAGGTGTCAGTCAATGGGCTGCTGAGGTCAGCTTCATTGTTAATTCCTATTAGCAGTACGTATAGGGTAGAAACTGCGCAAAGAAAATAACATACTGGAGAAAATTAACTTTTGCAAAATTTCGAAAGCCCCAATCCTGAAAACATTTAAGCACATGAGTAATCTCATTAACTTCAGCAGAACTAATCAAGGGCCTGATCAGCCCCCATTAAATTCAATGGGAGTTTTTCCATTAACTTCAGAGGGAGCTGGAGTGAACCTCAAGGGTCTAATCCAAAGCTCATGAAAACTAGTGGGATCCTTTTCATTGGTTTCAGTAGCCTTTGATTCAAGACCTGAATATTGGAGCTAAGTGAGTTGTGTGTGTTTGCAGAATTGGGCTCTTAGCGGGCATTGTGCATTATGTGCATATGGTCATAAAGCTGTAGTTAAAGAAATGGAAAGCATAGGTGGGTCTGTATGTTTTTTCTCCCATCCTGTCACATTTTCTATACTTCAAGGCAACGTGAAACATTTTGCCAGTTGTGGTTTTCTGGGAACAGACTGGTAAACCCTGACTTGTTGCATCCGTCTGACAGCTGACTCCCCTCACACTTCAGTGTCCCCAGCATTCTAGTGGGGCCAGAAACTGAACAGTGATTCAGCCACTAAAACAGGTCCAGCACACCAACAGTCTACTGTTTGCTGTAATAATGTTGGGGAAGGGTGAAAAGTAGTTTAACTTCCTTTTGGTCTTCACTTCTAAAAATCTTTGTCCCCTCTGCTGCTGGGACATCAAAAGAACATGCTTTGTTGAAATTTTCCAGAAAAGAAAAATGTTTAGAATACCAAAGCTTCAAATGGGAGGGAGCTGATGGCTCCAGTCTGGGCACAGATAATTGAGTTTGAGGAAATTTATAGCAAGCCTATCCTTAATCTGTCCCAGGAATTACTTAATTTGCTTGTTCTGTTCCATAACATAAGAAATTGTGGGGATACAAATTTAATACATTTGAGGAGCCAGTGTTATGGTTTACTGTGTCCTTGGACAGCTGCAAATCCTTCCCCAATGTATTTGCTTAATGTTTAGGCTTAACATGTTTTAACCACAAATCAGGCTACAATAATGAACTTGGACGGCATCCAAGTCTTATCCCTGAGTCCCTACAAACAACTCTAGTCCCAGGGGTGAAATGCTGGTGATCGACCTGTGAATACACTGAATCCCCTATCGTTTTGTTACATGTGCTGAGAATAACAAAGCATAAAAATTATGGGCCAGATCCCCAGCTGGTGTCAATCTCCTTTGTGCTGATTTACATCAACTAATGCTCTGACCCTACCAACAGCAAGTACTGTGTCTTAATCTACCTTTCAATCCACAGCTCAGCTAATGAAACCTTGCAACCCTTAAAATGTCCTGTTTCAAACTTGAATGTCTCCCTGCATCTGGGTTTTCTCTCATCAGCACTTTGAGGCTGGTATTGCATTAAAAACAGCACACAAATACAGTGAAGCTTTTCAATAATGAAGTCACTTTATTTATTGTACAATTTCATCACAGAATACGTAGTTCTTGGCAGGGCAGTTCATGAGCAGGAAGCCTGTAGTTACAAAAGTATGCATAAGTGAATATAGGGACATATTGTTTGTCTTCTGTCTTTTTATTACAGGAAGGATATGGTGGTTTTTGTTTTTGTTTTTCTTAGGTTTTTGTTTTTTCTATTTCATTGTGTACTGGGATTTCCTAGGCTTTGCGTTAAACTTTAAAAAGTTTAACAAGTTTCCACCACTCCTATTATTCACATGTAGAGAGAGTCTGTCTGTTTTGAGATGGACTTTGTAGTCTATTCATGATCATTTTCATACCTTGGCACACCTTGCTGGATGATAAAGATAGCATTTCCCTGTTTGGTTGGCAGGAGGCTAGTGGTTAGTCACTGGGTTATTATGCCCCCGACCGCTCCCACCCACCAACCTGTAGGAACCCACCTATAGTATTCCTCCAGTAAGTCTATTTTTGTTTTAGAAATCTTGTACTGTACTGATTTTTTTTCCTTAAAAAAAGCCCCAATCTACTCCCAAAGTTATTTAGCTATACACATTGATGGTTCCTGCTTCCTATGGCTATTTGGTCTCCTAATTACAGTAATTTTGAACTGATTGCATGCTCTTTTAATTTAAATTAATCCAACAAAGAATGTATTTGATGAGTTTGGAAGGACCTAATGTAGTTTGGAAATCAAGGCTTCTTGAATGTAATATCCAATCAAGTCTTGCATGGCATCTCTGCTTATAAAAATCAATAGACCAAGAGTGGACTCGAAGCAGAGATCCAGGTCTGTCAAGCAGCACAACTCAAAGGGTTTGGAGCTTCTCTTTAGTTTGGATAGGCACTTATCTGAATGACTCCAAACCTTGGATATGCAAGCAAAATAGTCAATAGACTTATCTGACTGAATCCAAATCTCCTTGGTTTAGGATCTGAGGCTATATTCTTTTGAGAAAGTTCCAGCTATGTCACTGATTCCATTCTTGAAATCAGGAAGTAGAGAAATGTGATTTTAAAAGACATACCATCTCATTGATTTTGAACCTCAGAAAATATGAATTTTAAATGCACTTTGCCTTTTGGTACAAGACTCATTTTGGTTATTTTAGCCAAGCCAATTCTTGCCATTGTCCCTAATTTAGTTGCTTCTCTGGGGTATTATTAAAACCCAGTGGGTTCTTTCAGAAGTATCCCTTGCAAGTATTCCTAATGACTTTCTCATTAATATTTTCTATTGTTTTCTAGTGATCATTGTTGTTAAAACTGTAATATGATACAAAAATTGAACCCAAACATTTATCATCCGTTTTCTTTTATGACACAAAGTTTCAAATATTTTTACCGTTGAACTTTCCATGTTATAGGTCATATCATTTTGTACCATCACTGTAAAACATTTTTATTAGAAAAGAAGCAAGATTATTCTTCATGAGCTGCTATTACTCTAAAGTACAATTAGAATTATTTTACTGGGAAGCCCTTGTAGTGAGAAAGGGTATCATTAACTGAAAATTAAGAGAAACTATTAACTGGGATTTGCTGAACCTCCAAATTCTGGGGGTTTAGCTTGGTTTGAATTGTAGGGGAAGCATCCAATCTGTTCTCAGATACCCCACATTATCATGCATTGTGTGACTTACTGCTAAATTATCAGACCAGCATCTGGCATGTCTTAAGTGAAATTTGTTGGGGGGTGGGGAGGGGGATATGCACCATTTGATGTGAAATTTCTGCCACAAAAAAATGAAGACAGCCAAGTATTAAACACGGAGGGCTGATTTGCAGAGTTGAATCTCAAAGTCTGCATACAATTTCCATGTGCATGACATACCTACTGAGTCTGCACAGATACCACAACTCTGCAGGCAAATTACAGTAAATGCACATAGTGAGCACATTAGTTGCCATTAGAAATGTAGTGATTACTGCAGTATTTGTGGCTGATTACTATCGTGCTATTAATAATTCATTTCATATTGATGTGAAAATAACTCCTGGGGGTCCCCTTTCAGGATCAGGGCCCTGTTCTGGATGCTGCACAAACATGTGAACTTACAATCAAATATGATGTAGGCACAGGAACTCTCCACAAACAGTGACCTAGTTTTATTCAGAGGAGTAATAGTTCGACTATAAAAAACACACAAAAGAAAGTCTTTGTTCCTATATGTTAATTATGTGTGGGGCTGATTCTGCAAACCTTTGCACACGAGTAACTTTATTCACAGGAGCAGCCTCGCTGACAATAAGTAAAGGTCACAGAATTTGGCCCCATGATGGCTATGAAATGTGTTTCTGCACAATGATTTTTAGAAGCACTTAAGAACTCAAGAGCATTTATAATGTTTACACTAACACAGAGACTCTGAAGATTGTGGCCTTTGAACTTTGATTTTAGAAGTTATGGGACTAATCCACCTCATACAGAGAGTTTTGTTGTTGTTTTTTTTTATGTTCATTTCGAGCTTCAGGGGTTGCTTGAATGGGACAGGATTTGGTTGTAAGCTCCCCACGCTTTCATCTTTGGCCTTGTTACCAGTAACTATATAAGAAAAATGGATTTCATGAGATCAAGCTACTGTGTTAGTACACAATTGATATGATGGACTTTTAATCACCTTACCAATAATAATAGAGATCACCAATTTGACCTATTGCTGTTCCACACAGAAAGGTTGATGATAATTTGCATAATATAAGAAAGACTGGAGTGTCCTCACCTGGACCTTCGGAGCTCAAAAGCACAAGCCCTGCATTTATACTCCATCTGGATCTTGATTAGGGAGACTCCTCTGCCAGCCATTCTGTAGTACTGTATTTACTCGCCTAAAGCATGTGTTGTTAATTCAGTGTGTATTAAGTCACAGCCCTACATCTATACAGTGTGAGCTCAGCAGGAAAATGTGAGAAAGCACTCTTATATTAATCACAGTGCCTAAAATAAACCTGGGTATCAGGAATTTAAGCCTCTCACTGCTTAGCTGAATGCTGCAGCCTTGAGCATACTGTAAGGACTGATATTTCCTCTCTGTGCCGAGATGGATTTTAAAAATAGGCATTTTCTTAAAGCACTTCTCCTACTAAGCGCACTATATAAAATGTACATACAATATTTTTCTCCCACAGTTTAAGCAAACAGATTTTTTAAGTAGACATTATCACCTGCAGAGAGCCCAGTAATAGGTAATTTAGTATGGAGAAGAGTTTTGTAGATTTCTGATTAATATTTACAAAAGGCTTTGTGTATTTTTGCTCTAACGCTAATGAAGCAGCAGATCAAGTTTAACAAAAAGGACACTGTGGATTGAAATATGGTATTTTGCCCATCAAAGTCTGCCTCCTCTCTGCTTGGCTTATGATGAATACTGTTCTTTAATAGCAGGCTGGTGTTCATGAAAAACTTATTACAGTGACTAAGAGAGAAGCCAAAAATGAAGGAATGCCTGACTGGCAGCAATCAATCATTTCCTTTTAAAGATGAACTGATCCTTCTTTTTTTAAAGTAACACTTCATAAAAAGGTCTCAAACACAAATATGCAGAGCATTAGAGCAATTACATTCAGCGTGATCCCTACAGTATGTCTGGTACATGGGTTAACCTTAGTGGGGTGTATATAATGAATGCAGTAAAATGGCAAATCTCTCTAAAAGAAGGCTCATATTAAGAGCAAAGCTCTTGTTAAATAGGGTTAATTATCTGGAGCAGTAAAATGAGGTTATTCAGATTAGTTTTTTTAGCTATAAGTCTCCACGTAGGTACGGTTTTTACATTTATTTTTATTGGGTTTTGTTTAAATGAAGATACAATGTTAAAAATAAAGTCAAAAATAAAGCATGTGTCTATCAACATCTAAATGTAGATATAGAAGCTGGGGGAAAATGTCTGAGCTATAGAATGGCCTACATGTTCAGAAACAAAATTTATGCTCATTTGCACGCCTAATTTGTAGGTAAAATTACTGTGATTACAAGCACAGTTGCAGTAAATGCATGTGGAGATTAGGCATACAAATGCATATACAATTAAAAATATGAAGCAATATATATATTAATTTGTATCCCTGTATGAGTCATTATATTCCTGTAACTAATTCTTCCTCTGTATTGACACCTTGGCTAGCAAAATGAAAATGCTTGTACTTAACACACAAATCACAAAAACGAAAATTTACATGCATAATTATCTCTTATAGTACTGGTTTTGGTGGAGACAGAGACAGTGAAAGTGAGAGAGAAGAAAACAACATCTATAAAATCACTGAAAAGCTCCTACTCTATGTGTATCAAAGAAAAGCATAGATTCAATGGTTGAGGTATTATCCTGGCCCTATTCATGTTAATGGGAATATTGCCATTAACTTCAGCGGAGCCAGAATTTCACCCTAGATATAAAAATGTTCTTGTTCTATCTGGGTCTTCATAATCCTTAATCACTTGATATTGTCCCGTGTGCTTAGTATATACATATCTTATCTAGTTCCCAACATTCTATTTATTCTCTTAAAAAATCCTATAGTATTATGAAACAAAGGCCTCCAAACACTAGTAACAGTTGGACAATTACTGTGAAATTAAAAGGATGATAAACTGTAAAATCTTGACTGATTACTATAGAATAATTTCATATTTAATAGCATAATGGGAGTCATGGCTTGATTCAAAAATATTATGGTCTGATGATCAAAATAGCAAAATGTAGCAATGAAGTCCTGACTCCAGGTTGGTATCCCAGAATAAGTGCATGTCAGCATCTTTTAGTATCAACTCTTGAATAACATACTTCTAGGCATAAAACCTCAGACTGTCAGTGCACACTTGATGGCATGTGATGTTATTTACAAATTCTTTTGGGGAGGCAGTACTAATGGTAGGGAACAAAATCATGAACCAATTTCTACTTGGTTCAGAATGTCTTAGTACTGGTTGAGTACTCAACGGAGATACACATGAATTGGGTTTTTCAATCTTGGCCCAGCTGGAATTCATAAAGGGCCAAATTCACCTCTAGTGTAAATCAGCACAATTCCACCGACATCAATGGAGTAATGTTGTCTTACACAAGTTGTGGTTAGGGAACCTACCTACCTGGTGCAATAATATTTCCTTCCTTACCCATAATGAAGAACTAAAATGAGTGGTTTGCTCACCTCCTTTCAAAACCTGGGGTCAAAACACAAATGCTTACACAAGTCCAACTTCTGCATCAGTTGCACCAGTTTTAATATGGAGTAAATTCAGAGAAGACAAGGGTAGATTCACAACAAAGTAAACAACAGCAGAATTTGGCCCTTGTTTTTTTAGTCAGTTGTTACTCAGGTAAACTCCCATTGAGTAAGAATTTCAGGATTTGGTTTCTAAGGAACAGAAGGGGATATAGTATGGGTAAATATTTCAGTTCATTCAAGACACTTCGGACACTGCAATCATTCCATCTCCAAGGTAACTAAAGGCTTTTCTACACAGGGACATCCAGGAAAATTAATCCGTATTAACTAAAGGTGTGAATTTGAAGAGGATTAGTTAAACTGCATTAAAAACCACTGTGAACACGCTCATTTGGAATTGAGGTGACCTTAATTTAGTTTAGCTTAATTCACTTCCAAAGTGAATTAAACTAAACTGAAGTAAGAACATTTTAATTCTGAATAACAGCATCCACACAGGGCTTTAATGTGGTTTAACTAATGCACTTAAATTCAAACCTTTACTTAATTTGTTTTAATTTCCCTGGATTTCCCTGTGTAGACAAGCCAGAGATCCATAAGTGAGCAACTATACCTAATGGGGATGCAGAATTATTTTTGATTCCTCTGGAAATTGGCTCTTTCAGGTGAAGATTGAAGTTACTGAAGGACATTCATGCAGGCATTTCTAATGTGGCAGGTTGGCAGCCCACGGCATTACTGCCTTTGGAAAGAAAGAAAAATGTGCATTTCTGTGCTAAAAAGGTTGTGATACTATCATGAAAATTTAAAGAAAATGACAGAGTTTTCTTGTCCATGTCGGAAATGTCCACATTCTACAAAAACATGTTGGCCTTTACATGTTCAAACATGTATGGAAAATAAGGAACATATTACATATGAAATAGCTTCAGGCCATCTTTGTGGCATTTTAAATGCTTCTAAGCTTTTGTGGCCAAATTCTGCTCTAGGTTTAGATCAGGGCTAAATCCACAGTTTCAGTGAACTTGTCCAGATTGACACTA
Organism: Lepidochelys kempii; assembly: GCF_965140285.1. Classification (NCBI taxonomy): domain Eukaryota; kingdom Metazoa; phylum Chordata; order Testudines; family Cheloniidae; genus Lepidochelys; species Lepidochelys kempii. The sequence continues at coordinate 14,776,241 of NC_136392.1, read as the reverse complement.
GTGTAACTGAGAACAAAATTGGGTCCCTTTCTGTCTTCAAGCACTGGGCACAAATTAGTAGTGGGTGTTATACCAATGGAAAAAATAGTCAGCGAGAAGAGCACCAGGTTAGGTTTTTGGAGTTCAGCATACGATGGAAATATTTTCTCCCTTTCAGAATAAGAAAATGATATTTGGTGAAAATGGAGGTTCTTTCCCTTAGCAGAGATAGTGCAGGTTACTCATAAAAGTATAATGGCTTTCATTCAAAGGTGCCATATGGCTGCTTATAAGATTTCTGAACAGCACTTGCTGTAGCAGTAACTAAACAAATGGCACTATAGTACAATATAATACCTGTCAAGAACAGTGATAAAAAATGTTTTATTCCTCTACTCTGTCCTCTTTCCCCCTTTTTTTTCCTCTAGCGCTGTCTGCCTGTGCCAAGTAGCACACACTAGATGGTACTGCCATACTGATACTTCTCAGAACTGCTTCTTCACTTCATCTTGGTTCTAGTAGTGACATCTCTGGCTCAGGTGGCCTCGGTGAGCTCAGTTCTCTATCTTCTTGAGGAAGGAAGGATAGCCTTGGGTTAAAATAATGGACAAAGACATGTGTGTTATTTGCAGCTTTGGCCAGTCTTCCTCTGTGACTGTGGGAAAGTAATGTGGGTAAGCTCAAAAGAGTTCCTGGCCACAGTTTTGAGTGCTTAGCACCCATATTATGGCCAAGTATTCAAAAGAGTTTCATTTCCATTTAAGCATATTATGTAATCTCCCAGTCAGATTTTCAGTGGTGCTCAACACCCAGCAGTTACACTGACACTTATGACCAGATTTCCAAAGGTGCTCTGCGCTCAAAATGCGGAGTGCTTTTCTGTGAATCTGGTTCATAGGAACTTATTTTCAAAACTGTTGAAAATCACAATTCCAGTAAAAGTCAGTGGGAGTCAAGAGTATTCAGCACCTCTGAAAGTCAGCCCCTAAATATCTCTATACCACACTTCTCCTCTCAGGACTATGGGTATAACAACATTTCCCTATTTCCCTCCATCTTGTGAAGTGCTTAGTTACTTTACTCTAGTAAGGGGAGCCATAGAAATGCCCACGAGTAAATGTATTTATCTTAATTTTAATCAATGTCTCCTCAGGGCTCATTGACCTGGTTAGCAACAGAAAGACTCCACTCTGGAGTAGAGTATAGTTTTTGTAAATAATGGTCCCACCTGCTTCAGATGACAAAGAGGATGGAAAATGTTGCAGTCCCTGACTGCCTGATACACTTCACTTGTTTATAAAACAGCAAGTCCTCTGGTTGCCTGTGTTTTTTCCCCAGTGGGATCATTCCATGCTTACACCAAATGTCAAATACATATTAGCTTTCTCATCTGCACCCTCTACATTTACCTCTACACGATGCTCTCTTTAGGAATCACACTCTTGGGAAATTCAGTTTAGATGTAGCCCTCCATTTAAAAGCCAGCAGCAAACACATATGTAATGATTGTGATATGGTTGTGTGTCCCTTTCTTGGAATATTTCTGCAAAATATTCTAAATTCAAGATTTTGCATTATGTATTCCTCGGTCCTTCTGTCCGTCTGAACAGATAGGCAGCTCATTTGATGAGTTAACCATTCTGAACATTTTAATATTTTTGTGACTCTTGTACAGCTCAGCAGTTGCTTTATGTGGGACTACATAGCAGATAAGATCAGATTCACTCTGTGCCAATGCTACAGTCCTACTGAGGCCTGACTGTACGTCACATGACAAAAAAATACGAATAGGTGGTCTTAATGTGCTCCTCTGGTGTTACATCTGTCTATAGAGAATATAGCTTACAACAGATTAGAAGCAATAGAGGACTTGACATATACTGAGAGAGCAGTAAGAATGATGCTTGTTGACATTATCGACTAAACCTGTAGGGGAATTTTCTTTCTTTCTTTCTTTCTTTCTTTCTTTCTTTCTTTCTTTCTTTCTTTCTTTCTTTCTTTCTTTCTTTCTTTCTTTCAACCATTTGTTTATTTGTTCCCTATGCTCTGTTTGTATCCAGCTGCAGTTTATCTCTAAAAAGTTATTTTGTCTATCTAGCCATTTTAAAATGCACTTGCATATCTAGGCACTTATATGGTACCCATCACTGTAGTATCTGAGTGGCTTACAAATCTGTCCGTTCCTGTGTGTGGTTTAGTTAATATTTATTTGTAAGAAACCTGTGCAACTATAATTCAGCTGTCGGTATGTTGCTTATTCTACCTAGTTAGTAATGCATGGGACTAGACTGTCTATATTTCTATGCACCAATATACTGCAGTCCCTCTGTGTGTTAAACTTCTGTGTGCACAAAAGGAATGCAGCAAATCCAATTATGTACTGAATGGATTGTGCATGTACCTACTTCACACTGCTTTGACGATGTATCCCTATGTCTGAGTCCTCTGTTATACTATATAAAAGCAGTAGACACTAGTGAGTTCACCTCTTGAGCAAAAGGAAAAAAATGTGATTTTCAGTCTCTTATGGTACATGTCAGGAACAAAGCAATCCACATGAAAGATGGCTTACTGTTAAGTGAGTCATGGAAATCCCTACGAAATTTTTGTGAAATGTGGATGTGTGGAGGAGTGGAGGAGAAAGGAAGGACATTTCTGCTGACATGGAATGTCTTGATCCTGTCTCATTCTTGTTCATAGGAATAATTTCTCATGGTTAGAAGCCCAAAACAGAACTTGCAGACATGTAGATTTCATAACTTTCATTGGGAAATTACACTGTCTTCAGGATAAGATTGTCTATAATACACTTTATCCTGGGTGTTCACTGGATGAATTCCCACAATAATCACCTGGGATCTTTCAATATGTCCTTATAAATATTGCTTTCAGGTCTGGCTCCCAAAGATGGTATTACAAATGTTACAAATTAAATCTGCAATGTATTAATACTGGGGAGAAGACTGCTTAATATACATATATGTATATATATATATATGTTCACAGTGATTGATTTGAGCAGCCCACATTGGACAATGTGCCTGTAGAGTCCCTCATTCATGGTGTGCTAAATATAAAATAGATTCATTATTCAGGCTGCTAGCCACAGACAGTCCCTATGGTTCTTTCTGGATCTAAAACACAGGCCCTGCTGCCTGTACAGGGTATTCCTAAATACTGAGTTCTGTAATGCAGTCCTGAAAGGGACTGCTGACTGCACTACAGTGTGTGTATCTAATATTGTAAATCCTAACTAAAGTTTAACATTACATATCATTGGAGTTCATGGGCAACACATCATGATGATATAAGGGTCCAGAAAACGAATTAGCTAGTGTTCAACTGGAGTACATAGACACTACTTTGTATCAGTATTGTGCAATATGAATGTATACTTAACCCTTTGCGTGTTTTTAAGCAAAGCACGCTCAAGGGCTGAATTTTAAATGCAAAGGCATTTACTTGAAGCAAATGTGAGGGGACATATAATATAGGTCTTCAGAGTTTTTCTGGACATTGTGTATCCACAGGGCATGGAAGAGGTTCATCAAGGAATAGGTGGGACAGCAGTGATGAGCTGCCAAAATCTTAACAACTGGTTCCCTCCTCACCCCATGAGGGGGTCGTGGCCCGCCCCTGCCCCCGGGACTGCTGCCCCCTCCAACCTCCCGCGTTCCTTGACACACACCCCCGGGACCCCTGCTCCATCCACGCCCCTCCCCTGTCCCTTGACTGCCCCCAGAAATGGGCAGGAGGGTCTTGTGGGCCACCATAGTGGGTGCCCACCCCGCTCTGCCCCTAAGAGCCAGAGGGACCTGCCGGGGGGCGAGGTGGGGAGACCCAGTGGTGCTTACCTGGGGCGGATCCAAGGAAGCATCCGGCAGGTCCCTCTGGCTCCTAGGGGTGGGGTAGTGTAGCTAGGGGGGGAGCAGGGGAAGCGGCCACTCCCCCACTGATCACATCAAAAGTGGCGCCTTAGGCACTGACTCCATGGGTGCTCCAGGGCTGGAGCACCCATGGGCAATTTGGTGGGTGCAGAGCCCCCACCGGCAGCTCCCCGCCCGGCCCCAGCTCACCTCCGCTCCACCTCCGCCTCCTCCCCTGAACGTGCTGCCCCGCTCTGCTTGTTCTCCCTCCCCCCCGCCCTGGCTTCCCACGAATCAGCTGTTCGCACAGGAAGCCTGGGAGGGCTGAGAAGCAGGCGACAGCTTCGCGCTCAGGCCCAGGGAGGTGGAGGTGGAAGTGGAGGAGCAGTTCCCCTGTGTGCCCCCCGGGTTAACTGCTGTGGCGCGGGCGGCCCTCCTCTCGCCCCCTGCCCCAGCTCGCCTCAGCTCCGCCTCCTTGGGCCTGAGCGTGAAACCGCCGCTTGCTTCTCAGCCCTCCCAGGCTTCCCACGCGAACAGCTGATTCGCGGGAAACCAGGCGGGGGGGAGGGGGTGCGGAGAAGGAGAGCAGGGCGGCGTGTCCAGGGGAGGAGGCGGAGGCAGAGCGGAGGTGAGCTGGGGCCGGGCTCGCGGCGGGGAGCTGCCGGTGGGTGCTCTACACCCATCAAATTTTCCCCGTGGGTGCTCCAGCCCTGGAGCACCCACAGAGTCGGTGCCTAAGGCACCACTTTTGGCCCGTTGTTAAATTTGGAAGCCCTTTTAGAACCGGTTGTCCCCTGTGGGACAACCGGTTCTAAAAGGGTTTCTAAATGTAACAACCGGTTCCAGTGATCTATTGGAACTGTAGTCAATAGATAGTGTGAGTCAGACCGGGGATACCAGGGCATTAGAGCCCAGGCACAATGTGCTACAGAATGGAAACCATAAGATAATGAATGTTATGAAGACATATTTAATGCCTTATCTGGAAGGGAAGTTCCTTTCACTGAGGATGGAAATGTAATTCTGTGGGGGTTCTAATGGAAATCTAAATTGTTACAGAGTTATTAGCTTTCTAATGCAGTATAAAGTCGGAGGAAGCTTAACGTGCCATAACAAGAAAAGGTAATATAGAACTATAATTAACATGATGTTGTTTTAATCCACAAAAACACTATTTGTAGAGCAGGAGTGAAAGAACCTGACTCTGAATGAAGATTGATTGCAAATCATACTTTGCTATTAGTTCTGCTGAGTTTTGTTTGCTACAGCAAGCAAGTGTTGGGGAGGGAGGAGATCATTTGTTTGTGCCACAGGGCCCCTTGAGTAGCCTCTCCTCATCCATCTGTGCAAGGAGGATTCTGCTGACACCCAGTGCACTCATTGCTGCACAAAGGGAAGCAGGTTGTGAGGGGATCCTAAGACTCTGTCCTCCTCTGTAGGTTGCTGTCTTCCCCCATTGCCCTGCCACTCCTAATGCAGGTGGCAAAAGCTATCATTGCTGAATTCACGCTGTGCCTTGAAAGGGAGGAAGCAGCCAGGGTGTGTTTGAAGGTGTGACACACCCTGCCTTCCACTCCTTTACTCTAACTGTGAAGGCAGATAACAACACCATCTTCCTCAAACCAGACTGACAGGCAAGAAATCTGAGGTCATTGCAAACCAGTACCTCCTGCTTGGGAGTTTGCAGTACAAGACAGCAGGCCACAGAGCTAACGGTTTAGAGTACATGTTAACATGCTCCTATTAATGCAACCTTGAAGAGGCACCACACAGACTATAGGCAGCGTGGTCTAGTGTATGCAGCACTAGGCTGGAAGTCAGCTGGCCTGGATTTCATTTCCATTTCATCCATTGACCTGCTGTATGATCTTAGGCAAGTCATTTCACCCCTTCTTGCCTCTGTTTCCCCTCTCAGTCTTTGTCTTTCTTGTCTATTTACATTGCAAGTTTATTAGGACAGAGTCTGTCTCTCCTTCGGTGTTTGTACAGCACCTAGCACAATGGGTTTCCAGTTTTATTTGGGGCTTCTGCGTGCTTCTGTAATACATGCTGTATATCTGAGAACCTGTTTTGATGCTGATGAGCATGGGAATTTGTTGAGCTGCAGTAGGATGAGGTAATCAACGTCACTCTTGAGTGATTCCATTCTTTCCTTTCCGGTCGTGTTAATGTGCCCCAAGGCAGCTCTGACTGTCTTGCATAGGGTTCTGTTCTGCTGTTGTCCTGTTGACTGTATGTGTAAGGCTTCTGGGATAGACTGCAAGATAGTTTGGCTGTGATGCCATCAGTATGCAGATGACACACAGCTTGTAGGAAACTGTTACAAACTCTACCCATCACTTTCTCATGGAACACAGATGGTGCAGTGGCTCTGATTTTTCAGTGCCTGGCCAAGGGAAATGAGAAAGAGTTGGCTGTAGCGCTGTCCAGAGAAGCTGGAAGAGAGTCTAGAAGAGAGAAAGAGAGAGTGTGTGTGTATCTCGAGGCTACCCCACTACCGAGGGGGTTTGAAAAGAGGATCATAATCTGCTGTTCTCCTAGACACCCAATTCCCAGGCAGCCCCAGTGACCAAAAGCACCTTTTTTCATTTGACTCTGGGGTAGACCTGACCACAGTTCTCCCCGAGTTTGTGAGATGTGAACTGCATTACTGTGATGCACTCTGCATGGAGCTACCACTGGAAATCACTCTGACGCTTATGCTGGTAGCTAACGTAGCTGATTGCATAGGTACATTCACTGCAAGGAGTGCTTTACGCTAGTGCTAAGCCAACTGAACTTGCTTCCTTTTTGCTTTTAGGTATTGCAATTGAACACTAACCCCCTACATAGCTTGAGTCCTAGCTGTCTGACTTTCTGCTGACCTACATCTACCTGCATTTGTAATGCGACCGTACATACCCATATCTGAGACACTGAGAGCTCAGGTCAGCTGCAGTGCTTATGTTAGATTTTAAAATCCTCAGATTTGAAATGTCTAGGTGGTAGAGTCAGGGTTTCCTCTGTAGAGAGATGCCGTAACTCTGGAATTTGCTTCCCCATTTTGGTCAGAGAGAGAGCTTGAGTCTGTTGCAGCGTTGGGCCAAATGTTAGGCCCATCTCTAACCTCAGGTCTTTGTCCAATGAGCTGGGCGAGGCGTTTATGTTCAGTTTCAATGTATGGGGAACTCTGTCTTCCCTTTTTTCTATTTTATTTTGTTTCACTGCTCAGTATGAGCTGTGTAGTGTTTTAATAGATGATGCTTGTAGCCAGGTGACTTGGCATTGTGTTCATTTTGCAATTAAAAAAAAAAGTTGTTGAAATGATTACAGTCCTGCCCCTGTAAACTTCTGCAGGAACGGACTCTTGAAAGACTACAGTGGTTTCCAATGCAATTCACCCCCAGAGTGTTAGGAAATTTTCAGGGGGATAAGAAAAATTGTAAAGCTCTAGGATGGTAACTCTAAGTCTGGGCACTCTTTTTTTCCCCCCTTAAGCAGAAGAGAAGCTGGAACAGAGTCAATGAGCAATGATAATAATGCACACAAATGAACCTGAGGTTGTAAATCTATATAGCAAGCCTCCTGTGTAGGTAATAAGGGCCATATATGTACCTAGATAGGTATACTCATCTTTTCACCGAACATCCTGGATCTGCACGGTATTGACAATGCAGCTCTCAGTCCAAAATGTCAACCTTGCTGCCTGTCTCTCGGTTAAGCAATAAAAGTAAAAGCAGCAAATATTTTACCATAAATGGTTGCAAGAAAGACGGCACATTCAGCATGTTGCACAAAAGTTAAACTTTCTTCACTTTGCCAGGCAATAGAGAAATGGAACACATTCCAGTCAATTCCTATGTGAGTCCTTTCCAACACATTCCCTGTCCTCCCAGTATTTCTATGAATAAATAGCAGAAATGGCATCCGTAAAGCAGGGTAAGAGAATAGCTGCTCAGATACTGATGATCAAAACTGTTGGTATATTTCCAGCTGCGCATTCCTGGGCAAAAGACAGAGCCTGATTCTACTCTCAGATTAATATAAATTAGGAATAACTCTATTAACTAAGTCAATGGAGTTACACTAGTGTAAAATCAATGTGAGATCAGACCCAGAGGCGGGGAAGGAGGTTTGACCATCACTAGCTGCAAGTAGAGTTGGATGAAACTGTTGTAGCAAGCATTTCTTTAAACCTGAGCTAAGTCTGGAGTAACCCTTGTCAGAGCTGATTTATGGCTTTATGTGAAAACTAAAGATGGGTTGAACTGGAACATGAGCTCCAGAACCTCCTTGTGCTTTGGACAAGTTTAGCTCCTAATTTGAAGTTTTCAGCTAGTCCCTAGCTCTATAATGAGCCATTCCCCCAAGTCCAAACGACTCTGAATGTTAGCATGTTTATAGATCTGAGCTGTGAGCTAAACATTCTGTATCAGGCCCATTTCTTGTGGAAACTTTGCAAATAGAAGACATAAACAGGTGCCAAAACCATGTGAATGGAAACTGAGAACTGAAACTGCTGAGGTTTGCACAAGTGTAATTAAAATGCTATCGACAGCAAGTGGCTCACAAACGATCTGTATTTTTCCACTATACTATAGATATTTAGTATAGCCAAACCCTGAAAGCTGTACACCCCTGAGCGGTTGAGCAAAACAAACACCTGGAAAGTTCAAATTCTGTGCTAGGATCTGGATCCAAATTGTGACGCATACGCCTGGCTCTGTTATTCAGACATCCCACCTCCCCCTCTACCTTCATCAGAGTACATCCTGTTTACACATTTGTACCTGGTGTACATCTTTCACTCTCACAAACTCTTTTTTTTTAATCTCCAGAGATCATGTGTTATGCACAGAACTTGAGGACCTCTCCATCAATGATTTTAAAGGCAAATATTAGACAACCATAAAACATTAGCATGGATCTGACCTACCCGGACCATAGCAGAAAGGAAATTCTGAATTAAGAATAATTTAATATGGTGTGACATTGTCCTCAACTCACCCTATTATTCCTGTATATTTGTGCACATCTGGCATTAGAGATGGGTTGATTTAAGGATATGGTTTCAGGCCAGTTTTTCAGCTTTAACTTTGAGTTTCCTTTGTGCGTATGTGCAAGGGAGTTTTAAGTTGTATTTTGTCTGATACTTTAAATAGATTTTTTTCCTAAAGGTTTAAAGTGGAACAGTCCAGATTGTTAGGCCTTTCAGTTAAGGTCCTTTTACAAAAGCTGTTTGTAATCCAAGTGATATTTTCAGTGTTCCATTTATGTTCCATTTTTTTGGTTTCAAGCAACTTTTTGTTTTGAAATTTGAAATGTTAATTTAAAGTAAAAAAATGAAGAAAAAACAGGCTAAAATTAAAACAAAATGTTTCAAAATGATCAAAATGAAGCAATGATTTTTGTCAGATACTCAGTTCTTGAAAAATTTTGATATTTCAAATGTTTGTCCCAATTCAGAACAGGAAAAATGTTCAAGATCTCAAAAATTCTTTGGAATTAGAAAGCCATTTCTCCCCCAGCAGTAAGATATAGTTATACAGGACTTTCTTAGATTTGCTTTTCTATCCATGCATGTAGTATAAGCTCGAATATAAATCTATAAGTGAGGAGACAGGTTAATATAAATGTTTTTGAGAGAATATCTTTTACGATCATTTTTTCCTTCCCTTGCTTGATGTCACTATATGAAAAATTTCATGGTAACAACAGAGTGAATGGTAATCGTTCAAAACATAATTGAAAGATTTCAAAAAGCTGAACTGGAAGCATTGTTTGTCAGAGCCTATTGCAAGTATTTTGTGTTATTTAAAAAAAGTTTATGAAACTTCTGTGACAAGAAGATAAATTATGGAACTCTAAGAACATGGAATTAAATGGAATCAGAAAACTGACAAACAGGGAAGAGGAGAGAGCATATAATTTTAGAACACAATAAAGGTAACTAAATTTGAAAAATTGCATTAGTATATCATTTTCGGTATATAAGCCATTAGAGAAAAAGTGTAAATTGCACCCTGTAACAAAGTAAAAATGTTTTCAATGTTTAAAGGTAATTTTGTATTACTGCTACTATTACTTAAACTCTTAGCTCTTATAAATATCTGAAGACAGGACCCCTGGTGATATTACCTGTGTCTTAGGCAAAGAGCAACAATTTCAATTCCATTCAACTACATTTGTATTTTGCCAAGTGCTATCAAGCACTGAGTTGCATAATTTGCTATCTAAGTGAAATAGATATTTTTTGTGCTGCACATTTATCACTCTCCTGTGGGTCTCGTTACTGACAATCAAATCATAAAAGATGTTCAGAATTGTCATGATGCACTTATTTTCCTCATGATATTCGATACAAATAGTTTCTGCTACAAAAATGGCTTTTTTTTTTTTGCCATAACATTTTACTGTCTTTTTGAGTAGTTCTTAAAGATACAGGATACAGTTCTTTTTTTTTTTAAAGGTTATACACAGGGATAATTGCATTTGAAATAAATAATAAAATAGGTATATATAGCTGATCCTATTTCCAAATATATCACTCGAGCCTCATTTCTAGGAATGTAAGGCTATACACTGAGGATAAACAGGTAACATATCAATGGGAAAAATGCAGGAGACAGTCTATTTCTACCGGTAAACTCAGATTCCTTTATTTCCCTTGTCTTTTTTAAGTGAATTCAGTATTGGTGAAAGGATTAGAAATAGATTTTTTTAAAATCTATAGAACATGTACAGCTAATGACAATACAATACAAGCATTCACCACAGTTCCCCACCAATGTGGCTTAAGCATGATCTGCAGGGACCATATCCATTGAATCCTTTCTCCTGTTACTGACAAGAGTACAGCTTCCAATGAGAATTTCTCGTAATTTAGACTAAGAACTAGTTTGAGACTACCAAACTCACTTCACATGAAGCAACCAATCACTCATACAAGGTAAAAGCTGTAGATCACTACTGAAGTTGGCTGAATTTGAATCAATCACAAAGAGGTGAAAAGATACAGATCTTCCCAAACTTGCCAACCCAACTAGTCTCATTTAAGGGACCAGCTTAGTTTTTCAAAGAAAATGTCAGTGCCAGCCTGCACAATGTTCCCAAAATCAAGAAAAGTGTTAATCCAAAATATTTTGTGGAATGGGGCTTTAAATATTTTGCAGTAACGTACAACAGACTCAGCTGAGCTCTTCTTCAGTGTGCAGTCTCCTCAAAAAAGAAACAGAGAAGTCAAAATGGCAGGAGAATGTGTGAGTTTTCACTGCATCTTGAGCAAAACTGGGAGGAGTGATAGATACACTGGAGGGGAGGGATAGGATACAGAAAGACCTAGACAAATTGGAGGATTGGGCCAAAAGAAATCTGATGAGGTTCAATAAGGATAAGTGCAGGGTCCTGCACTTAGGACGGAAGAACCCAATGCACAGCTACAGACTAGGGACCGAATGGCTAGGCAGCAGTTCTGCGGAAAAGGACCTAGGGGTGACAGTGGACGAGAAGCTGGATATGAGTCAGCAGTGTGCCCTTGTTGCCAAGAAGGCCAATGGCATTTTGGGATATATAAGTAGGGGCATAGCGAGCAGATCGAGGGACGTGATCGTTCCCCTCTATTCGACATTGGTGAGGCCTCATCTAGAGTACTGTGTCCAGTTTTGGGCCCCACACTTCAAGAAGGATGTGGATAAATTGGAGAGAGTCCAGCGAAGGGCAACAAAAATGATTAGGGGACTGGAACACATGAGTTATGAGGAGAGGCTGAGGGAGCTGGGATCGTTTAGCCTGCAGAAGAGAAGAATGAGGGGGGGATTTGATAGCTGCTTTCAACTACCTGAAAGGGGGTTCCAAAGAGGATGGCTCTAGACTGTTCTCAATGGTAGCAGATGACAGAACAAGGAGTAATGGTCTCAAGTTGCAGTGGGGAAGGTTTAGATTGGATATTAGGAAAAACTTTTTCACTAAGAGGGTGGTGAAACACTGGAATGTGTTACCTAGGGAGGTGGTAGAATCTCCTTCCTTAGAGGTTTTTAAGGTCAGGCTTGACAAAGCCCTGGCTGGGATGATTTAACTGGGAATTGGTCCTGCTTTGAGCAGGGGGTTGGACTAGATGACCTTCTGGGGTCCCTTCCAACCCTGATATTCTATGATTCTATGAAAAGACATCTTGAGGTTTGGGTTTATCCAAATACTTATGATTGCAAAAGCAAAGCCCATAAACATTTGTTTAATGCCACCTTTGCAGACAGAGTATTTAAATTTTTCACTGCTGTTGCTTGCGAGGCACATCAAAATATACATACTTTTGCCTGAGATTTTACTCCCTCTGCCCTCTCTATGATTTGATGTGCCAATTAAAAACTGATTGTCTCTAAGGCTATGATGGAGAAAGGTAATATGCAGTAGAAATATAGCACCACTGACCTCATCCAAAGGAACAGCTGATGCTACAGTAAAAAGATGCTGGATATTTATTTGTAGGTGTAGGGGAAAAATATATTTGTTAGTGAAATGGAGCTTGCTGCAGAGTGCATAAAGGTGAATTATTTGTCAGAAGACTGAAGGAGGCTTATGCAATATAGTATTATTGAGCCAGGCTATTAGCAGAGTGAATTGCTATTGTGACATGCCATTAAATTGTTTTTAGTGTCCACAAAGGTATCATTCTGGAGCAGGCATGGTTAGTAACAAAGTTGTATATTTACTGGACAGCAGCAGAGCTCAGAATGAAAACCGTGTATCTGACCAGAAAGTAAAATATGGCAGAGGTGGGCCCTGGGCTGGAATATGTGACCTGCTGGACCACCTGCAAGCACTGTTAAAATAACTATGAGCAATTTTATCCAAAATGCCTTGTACCCACAAATACAGAGCTTTGGTACTAAAGCTTAATTCATGAAATAGACTGTGATGGCAGGGAAAAGGAGTAACGAGGAAAATAAGCTTTGCCTTGCTGAAGACTGCCAGTTTGTTTATGTGCGCAATGCTTTCCAACGTTTACATATGATACATAAGCTTCACATCCTTGTCAGACCACCTTATGACTATAACTTCTCAGTTCCTTCTGTTCTTTTTCTTACCGGTGTGAGGGAAGATTCTGAGGTTCTGAGGATCTTCTCATTTCCAAGACTAACGTCTGTTCCAACCAGTCTGGACTTGTCAAGCTTCTTCCCCCACTCTGAACTCTAGGGTACAGATGTGGGGACCTGCATGAAAACCTCCTAAGCTTACTTTTACCAGCTTAGGTTAAAAACTTCCCCAAGGTACAAATTAATTTTATCCTTTGTCCTTGGAATATCCACTGCCACCACAAAACTCTAACTGGGTTTACTGGGAAACGTAGTTTGGACACATCTTTCCCCCCAAAATCCTCCCAACCCTTGCACCCCACTTCCTGGGAAAGGTTTGGTAAAAATCCTCACCAATTTGCATAGGTGACCACAGACCAAAACCCTTGGATCTGAGAACAGTGAAAAAGCATTCAGTTTTCTTACAAGAAGACTTTTAATAGAAATAGAAGTAAATAGAAGTAAAGGAATCACCTCTGTAAAATCAGGATGGTAGATACCTTACAGGGTAATTAGATTCAAAACATAGAGAATCCCTCTAGGCAAAATCTTAAGTTACAAAAAAGACACACAGACAGAAATAGTCATTCTATTCAGCACAGTTCTTTTCTCAGCCATTTAAAGAAATCATAATCTAACACATACCTAGCTAGATTACTTACTAAAAGTTCTAAGACTCCATTCCTGTTCTATCCCTGGCAAAAGCAGCGTACCGACCGACACAGACCCTTTGTTTCTCTCCCTCCTCCCAGCTTTTGAAAGTATCTTGTCTCCTCATTGGTCATTTTGGTCAGGTGCCAGCAAGGTAACCTTTAGCTTCTTAACCCTTTACAGGTGAGAGGATTTTTCCTCTGGCCAGGAGGGATTTTAAAGGGGTTTACCCTTCCCTTTATATTTATGACAGGGCTGGATGAAGTTCCTTCTACTGGCTGTGTGTGACATTGTTTGAGTCAATCTAAAGGGGTCACCAAGGAGTCGTCCGAATAATTACTATTCCCACAAGTGTTTTGGGGCTGCAATTCATACAGAACCTATTTTTTCATTTTGTAAAGGAAGTTACTAATGTACCGTCATGCCCTCCCACAAAGTCAAGCTACCTGCAAAATTGCTGGGGAAAGGTAGGGTAAAAACAACAACAACAAAAACCCATATGACTGTGCCAGATCTGAATCCAATACTCCATTTTAATTTGTAAAACTTACAACCTTATATAAGTCAATTGAATGTTTTTAATTTAATCGTATTTCTGTGTTTTACTGGAAAAAAGGGAAGAAAATTGCCAAAATTAAGAGTTTAATTTAACAGTGCAAAAGCACAAAAGGTACTTTAATGCAAGATTTGTTTTTTTTTTTAAAAAGGCAGAAGGAAATGTATGTATGTATATACAGTTATACATATTAGATTAAATGTTTTAGAACATAAATCAGCGAAAGAAAAGTAATAAATAATGCATGTTGAAAATGTGATAATGTTTATTAAGAAGCAACAGCCTTGTCATCTTCATTTTCTTCTTCAGTGATTCTCCCCTCAAAGGGTTCACTCATCTGGGACTCCCTGCAATTTAGCCTGAGGCCACTTTCTCTAATTCTTGGTTACAAAAATACCTGCTTTGCAAAAATAAGTTTGAAGCAGAACAACTGTACACACTGAAGGTCTCCCTATTAAGCTCCTGAAAGGCCACATAGTGAATTTTATATCTTTGTTGCAGTGGAAGTTTGGAGGCAGACATTAGCTAGAGAGAGAGAGAGAGAGAGACAAGGGAAGGAAAATTTGTTTGGTCCACCTGCGAAATAGGCACTTTGAACCTATAGCGATGAACATGTATAGAAGGAGGAGGTAGTTGAGGACATTGAAGTCAATGGTAAATGGGACAAAATACAACATGGTTTTACAAAAGGTAGATTGTGCCAAACCAACCTGATCTCCTTCTTTGAAAAAGTATCAGATTTTTTAGACAAAGGAAACGCAGTGGATCTAATTTACCTAGATTTTAGTAAGGCATTTGATACCGTGCCACACGGGGAATTATTAGTTAAATTGGATAAGATGGGGATCAATAGGAAAACTGAAAGGTGGATAAGGAATTGGTTAAAGGGGAAACTACAACGGGTCCTACTGAAAGGTGAACTGTCAAGCTGGAGGGAGGTTACCAGTGGAGTTCCTCAAGGATCAGTTTTGGGACCAATCTTATTTAATCTTTTTATTACTGACCTTGGCACAAAAGGTGGAAGTGTGCTAATAAAGTTTGCAGATGATACAAAGCTGGGAGGTATTGCCAATTTAGAGAAGGACAGGGATACCCTACAGGAGGATCTGGATGACCTTGTAAACTGGAGTAATAGTAATAGGATGAAATTTAATAGTGAGAAGTGTAAGGTCATGCATTTAGGGATTAATAACAAGAATTTTAGTTATAAGCTAGGGACGCATCAATTAGAAGTAACGGAGGAGTAAAAGGACCTTGGAGTATTGGTTGATCATAGTATGACTATGAGCCGCCAATGTGATGTGGCTGTGAAAAAAGCTAATGCGGTCTTGGGATGCATCAGGAGAGGTATTTCCAGTAGGGATAAGGAGGTTTTAGTACCGTTATACAAGGCACTGGTGAGACCTCACCTGGAATACTGTGTGCAGTTCTGGTCTCCCATGTTTAAGAAGGATGAATTCAAACTGGAACAGGTACAGAGAAGGGCTACTAGGATGATCCGAGGAATGGAAAATTTGTCTTATGAAAGGAGACTCAGGGAGCTTGGCTTGTTTAGCCTAACTAAAAGAAGGTTGAGGGGAGATATGATTGCTCTCTATGAATATATCAGAGGGATAAATACTGGAGAGGGGGAGGAATTATTTAAGCTCAGTACCAATGTGGACACAAGAACAAATGGATATAAACTGGCCGCTAGGAAATTTAGACTAGAAATTAGACGAAGGTTTTTAACCATCAGAGGAGTGAAGTTTTGGAATAGCCTTCCAAGGGAAGCAGTGGGGGCAAAAGATCTATCTGGCTTTAAGATTAAACTCGATAAGTTTATGGAGGAGATGGTATGATGGGATAACATGGTTTTGGTAATTAAATATTCATGGTAAATAGTCCCAATGGCCTGTGATGGGATATTAGATGGGGTGAGATCCGAGTTACCCAGGAAAGAATTTTCTGTAGTATCTGGCTGATGAATCTTGCCCATATGCTCAGGGTTTAGCTGATCGCCATATTTGGGGTCGGGAAGGAATTTTCGTCAAGGGCAGATTGGAAGAGGCCCTGGAGGTTTTTCACCTTCCTCTGTAGCATGGGGCACGGGTCACTTGCTGGAGGATTCTCTGCTCCTTGAAGTCTTTAAACTACGATTTGAGGACTTCAATAGCACAGATATAGGTGTGAGTTGTTTTTTTTTTTTTTTGTAGGAGTGGTGGGTGAAATTCTGTGGCCTGCATTGTGCAGGAGGTCAGACTAGATGATCATAATGGTCCTTTTTGACCTAAATATCTATGAATCTATGAATCTACATAGATCAAATGAGTGAAATAATACTTACCTGCCTCTCAGAGCATTCTGACATCTAATTAATTAATATTGTGAAACACTTTGAGATCTATGTGCCAGATACTTAGCTGGTGTGAACTGGCATCACTCCACTGAAGCCAGTTGAGGTATGTTGATTTGCACTAGCTGAGGACCTGGCTCCTGGTCTGCAAAGCAGTATAAAAATGCAAAATGTTATTATTAATTAAATCACTGTTTGTAATCAAGAACTCTTGCCCCTTCTTCTTTCTTCTTTTAATATTTCCGTCTCTAGTTGGATATTTAAACTACTAGTTATTTTGAAGAACTTTAGTCCTGGTAATTTGCAGTTGCTAAAACAATATGTTGATGTTAGTGTGCTGTGACATATAAGCAGTTTAATTAGAGTTGCCATTTAATCTGTTTCTGTTCATTCATTTACACTTGAATAACACTGGGGGGGAAAGCACCTAGGTTTAACAACCATAAGTGGGTCTTTGCAGTGTAGAAACCATCACATCCAGATAATGTGTGTGTATGGAATAGGGTCTAATTGTGCTAAGTAAATACACAAATAGAGGCCCACAAATGACGTGGTGTCATGCACAGATGTTGGGCCTTGTTTCACAATGTATCCCACAGAGGATACTACTAGCTGTCCAGTTTATTTGTGCTTTTATTAGTTACTTAGGCTTTCCATTGGCTGAAACTCAAAACAATTCCTCGGTAGTTCCTTAGAGTCCATGGAATTTTATCCACTGACACAACAAGGTTTTGGCAAAAGTAAAAACTGACTATCCGTGGCTTTCATTGCTGCTTAATTAGCCCAAGAAAATAAAATTGGAGTTCAGAATCTGATTTTATATATTTATATAAAGGGAACATTGTCAAAGTCCAGAAAAATGGATGAGCTGAGCAAAATGTGTCCACCCGGGTGCACGCACACGTGCACCTGTGTGTGTGCGTACATACACACCTGCTCCACTCACAACCCCCTAATTTTCAAATAGCCAAATACCCATTTACATGTGCAATTGCTCCTTTGCACACACCACCTTGCCAATTGCACATGTGTGCCAAATTTGGGTACTTTTTTTCCTTTAGAATTTGGTTCTCTATAGGTAAAACCTAGAGAAAAGTGTTAAAATTGTTGTAGTATGATTGGAAGATGCATATAGATGAACAAAAGAATAAAAAGGCCTACTGAGAAACAATCTTCAAAGGTAAAGCGTGACACTCTTTGGCCTTTAGGTCTGGGATTCAGAGTACATCATCCAAATTTGTCCCAATCACAAACGATATCTATTTGCCTTATTTTACCAGTGGAAACAATCAAATTGATGTGGGTCTGAGTCTGTTATTTTTCTCACTTTGGGTAATATGAATATCTCTTCTGCAATGCACCTAATGCCAGAAGTGTCCAATTCTCTTGAGAAGATCCTGTTTTCAGCCTGATCAGAAGCTGGCATGCCTGAAATCTTATATGAATCCCCACTTTGGAGATTTTTAGGCCCACTTTGCCAACCCAGGAGGTTCTGCTCAGATGGATAAGTATCCAGACTTTGGGTGCTGCTTTGAACTAAACTCTAGCTGCAGAACTTTTGAAGTTTACTCACCACAAACAACTTCGTGCATGTTGGACTCCAACTGACGCAAATTCAAATGACCTGACAGTTACCATGCTTCTGCTGTAGCTATGCATCTCAGCCTGCGAAAGTCCAAATGAGGGGGATGGTGTATGACGAAGACCCAGAATGAGGAACTCAGGATAAAGAATGGGACAGGATACTTCAAATGATGGCAGATTAATTTTTTTGGCATAGCGAAAATTGCGATAATCTCAGTTTCATGACTCAGCAATTCTGGTAGCATTCATTTTCAGAAATAAAAGTTAAATAACACCAGGCTAAATGTGGTTTTAAAACAAGAGCTGCTTTTCATAGTTGGCTGAAGCAACGATAAACCCAGGTTTCTATTTAAATGTAAAGGACCTGATCCTCATTTAGACTCAAGACCCTGTCATCACTGTAGTGGTGTAAAAGGGTGTCTTAAATTACATTGTGACAGGTTTCAGTGGTAGCCATGTTAGTCTGTATCAGCAAAAAAACCGAGGAGTCCTTGTGGCACCTTAGAGACTAACAAATTTATTTGGGCATAAGCTTTCGTGGGGTAGGACCCACTTCATCAGATGTATGAAGTAAAAGATACAGGAGCAGGTATAAATACATGAAAGGATGGGGGGTTGCTTTACCAAGTGTTAAGGTCAGTCTAACGAGATAAATCAATTAACAGCAGGATACCAAGGGAGGAGAAATAACTTTTGAAGTGGTAAGAGAGTGGCCCATTACAGACAGTTGACAAAAAGGTGTGAGTAACAGTAGGGAGAAATTAGTATTGGGGAAATTAAGTTTAGGTTTTGTAATGACCCAACCACTCCCAGTCTTTATTCAGGCCTAATCTGATGGTATCTAGTTTGCAAATTAATTCCAGTTCTGCAGCTTCACGTTGGAGTCTGTTTTTGAAGTTTTTATCTGTTGTTAATTGATTTATCTCATAAGGCTGACCTAACACGTGGTAAAGCAACCCACATCCTTTCATGTATTTATGCCTGCTCCTGTATCTTTTACTTCATACATCTGATGAAATGGGTTCTAGACCACGAAAGCTTATGCCCAAATAAATTTGTTAGCCCTGGTCTATACTAGGACTTTAGGTCGAATTTAGCAGCGTTAAATTGATGTAAACCTGCACCCGTCCACAGGATGAAGCTCTTTATTTCGACTTAAAGAGCTCTTAAAATCGATTTCCTTACTCTACCCCTGACTAGTGGATTAGCACTTAAATCAGCCTTGCCGGGTTAAATTTGGGGTACTGTGGACACAATGCAATGGTATTGACCTCCGGGAGCTATCCCAGAGTGCTCCATTGTGACTGCTCTGGACAGCACTCTCAACTCAGATGCACGATTGTCTGCCATTGCTCTGACGCAGGGAGAGGTGACTGATGACATGGCTTACAGGGTTGGCTTACAGGGAGTTAAAATCAACAAAGGGGGTGGCTTTACATCAAGGAGTATTTCAGGCAGGACTTCACGGAGGGTTCCAATAAGAAATGGTGCACCTAAGTTATTGTTCTTATTGGAACAAGCAGGTTGGTCTGGCCTCTGATTGATACGTGGCTAGATTTACCTCACTGCACCTTCTCTGTGAGTGACTGCAGTGCGACCTAGAGGAATGAGTCCCCTAGATGGGTAGTGGGGGGCGGGGATTGCAAATGAGTACAAAACAAATCTGGTCTATTTCTTGTTTGGATCCACTCCATCTATCTTTTACATCTTTGGCTGGCAGCAGACAGTGCAGAAGGACTGCATGCCATCCACATCTCATGGCTGCTTGGCAGAAGATGGTACAATAGGACTGCTAGCCATCCTCATCTCTTACCTGTCCGGCAGAAGATGGTACAAGAGGACTGCTAGCAATCCGTATCACCTGCCTGCTCACCATAAGATGGTTCAATAGGACTGACTGCAGGACTAAAGAGAATGACTTGATCAAGTCACTCCAAATTTAGTCCCTGCGCCCATGTCTGCCCAGGCGCTCCTGATCGACCTCACAGAGGCGACCAGGAGCACCTCGGACATGACGATGACGGCTACCAGTCCTACTGTACCGTCTGCTGCCACAAGGCAAGGGGTTGCTGCTGCTGTGTAGCAATGCAGTACCGTGTCTGCCAGCACCCAGGAGACATACGGTGACGGTGAGCTGAGCGGGCTCCATGCTTGCCGTGGTATGGCGTCTGCACGGGTAACCCAGGAAAAAAGGCGCAAAATGATTGTCTGCCCTTTCTTTCATGGAGGGAGGGAGGGAAGGGGGGGCCTGACAACATGTACCCAGAACCACCCGCGACAATGTTTTAGCCCCATCAGGCATTGGGATCTCAACCCAGAATTCCAATGGGCAGCGGAGACTGCGGGAACTGTGGGATAGCGACCCACAGTGCAAGACTCCGGAAGTCGACGCTTGCCTCGGTACTGTGGAAGCACTCCGCCGAGTTAATGCGCTTAATGCACTTAGAGCATTTTCTGTGGGGACACACACACTCGAATATATAAAACCGATTTCTAAAAAAATGACTTCTATAAATTCGACCTAATTTCGTAGTGTAGACATACCCTTAGTCTCTAAGGTGCCACAAGGACTCCTAGTTTTTTAAATTACATTTACATTCACCTTAATGCTGCATTACACTGCTAGAACAGTGTAAAGTAGCCTAACTGTATTCCAAATCTTTCTTATCCATAGTTGAGGTAAAGATATTACAGCTTATTTCCCTTCCTCAAGCAATGCAAGGAGCTTTACCCAATACATGGTGTCATGTTACGTCACCGAAAAGGTGTAGGAAGTAAAAAAGGGAATGCTTCCTTTTCTTTTCCACTCTGAACTGATTGCCTGGGTCTGCTATAGCATTAGTTCTGGTTCACTAAAGTTCTGGTTTCATTTGTTTTGTTTAATTATTGATATTAAAAGATTGAATCAGTAGCTAAAAATCAAAGGACTTAGATCTGCCATTTACAGAAGAATGTGCTTCAACAGGAAATTTCTCTTCCATTATGCATATTAGCATCCACAGCTGGGCCAGCAGATGGATAAGTGTGCTTAGGAGCTTCTAGGAGTTTATTCCCATATTGCATATATTGAACAAAAAAGTCTTAACCAGGGTAGGGCTTACTGGTGTGGATCACAAAAGACACTCTTCCTATATTGTTTTTTGCTATATTTGCTTAGCTCAATGGTGGACAACCTTTGGCCCACAGGCCACATACGGCCCGTCAGGGTACGCTGCTGGCGTGCTGCCAGACAGTTTGTTTACATTTGCACGGTCGCCCGCAGCTCCCAGTGGCTGCAGTTCGTCGTTCCTGGTCAATGGGAGCTGCAGGAAGCAGCCCAGGCTGCAGGGACGTGCTGGCCGCTGCTTCCTGCAGCTCCCTTTGGCTGGGAACGGTGAACCATAGCCACTAGCAGCTGCGGGTGGCCTTGCAAATGTAAACAAACTGTCTGGCAGCCCGCCAGTGGATTATCCTGACAGGCCGCGTGCAGCCCATGGGCTGCAGGTTGCCCACCACTGGCTTAGCTTCTTTTGTTACATCTGGCACTTACCATCATGGCTACTGAGTGCAAATACAGCTCCACAAATCATTGGGTGGCTCATCCTGCAATCCTTAATTCAGTACTCCTAAAAGAGGTTCCCTTTGGTCCAGTTGTCTTATAGTTAATTCTAATCCTGTAGCCCTGACACAAGCAAATCTCTCATTGTAGTGGGAGATTTCCTTGCATCAGGACCTTACACTACAAAAACAAAGAGAATGATCCATCATGGAAAATAAAGCTCACTCGATTCTGATCTCACGAGTCACGCCAGTATGAATAGGGAGTAACTCCACTTCAGTTAGTGGAAAATCTGTGTATCTGTGTGCCATAAAACCACATGCCTGCAAAATAGAAATATCAACCTTTACCCACGGGCTAGTTCAATCTATTGTAGCATGTAAAAATATTTATAGATGTAATTTCTTCTTGTTAAATATAACATAACTTTGTAATGATGAGGGTGCAAAGTTTTTGCAAATTGGAAAAACACAAGCTCTTGCCAACCACCTTAGTCACAATGATGGTGCATCTTGGTCTTATCCTCAGAATATTCAGCAAAATGATTGTTTTCAGAAGATACAATAATTCAAAAATAGGGGAAATCACATCCACCCACATACTGGTCGGACAGTCTGTCTGATGAGGGGCTGGATATTCCCTAGAGGTATCTGACTCCCAGTGTTTCCTGCATTGGAGATGTTGACAAGATAATTACTACAACTGAGCAAACAGGTTTTGCCTAATTTTGAACCTGTTCAAACAATGTGGGTTTGAAATTTAGGCTTGAATTTGAGAGTTACCGTGTTTGTAATCATGGTAAGAGTGTAATTACACTGTAGTTATGCGTTTTGGTACTGTAGCATTGTACATATTACACAGGGCAATGCTTTGATACTTTTAGTTATACTTAATAATATTTACTCCATAAATAGTCCCACCATTTGAACTATTTGTGAAGTTAACTACTACTCATTGTGAACAAGAGTATCAGAATATGACTCATAGTTTTGCAGTAAAGTTACAATATACAAGAAAAACAATGTCACTGGAGTTGAACTGGTTATGGTGGACAATACATGTCCTTCATTTATTTAGTTTTTCATAGTTCTAAACTCTCACTGATTTTACATGAGTGTAATTTTATTGACTTCATTAAAGCTAATCTTGATTTCCAATGGTCAGGGGGAAATAAGAAACAGAATATGAATATTACTGATGAAAGTGCTGAAATATATTTGTCTGTACTAGTAGTTGCTGGCCAAGTTAAGGTTAATATTTTATGAGTTAATTGTTGTTTGGAGATTTATATATTCATACAATATTTAGATACAAATTAATGAGAATTAACATTTCTACATCACCTCATTTGAGAGGTTGCACGTTTAAATGTTTTAGATATAATACTCCTTTATAGTGAGTAGTTTTTTTAACTGGGTAATAACTGGTAGATGACTAGTGTAATAATATACTGTTAATTTTTAATATGCATGTTATTAGCACTTTAATTACAATAATTTAAACTCTTTTGTAGACAGAAATCTGAGAAAGGTACATTTAGTTAGGGCACCTGTAGATTGTAAAAATACATCTATTAGAGAAAAAACATAACTACTTTATAGTTGAACTGCCAATGAACTCAAACTACAGAGAAATAATTATTGGCATAACTAGGTTGATAATGCTTTTATCTTCCAAGTAACAGAATTGTCAGAGAAGAAACACTTAATACACTCGATTGGCCAGATTCATCCCTCTCTTCATGCAGAGTGCAACACAGGGATCAGAAGGGCTGCCAGGATGTGATTCCAACTCTAGTACAGAATAAAGCAGCCTAAAAGCTTGCTCTTACTTAGCTCTTACTGCACTGACTTACAGGGGCTACTGCAGCACTGCAAAATAGCCAAAGCATACAAACCTCCTTGCTATGTCTCCTCTAGCTCTCCTGTTGCTCAGAAGGTTGCTGAGGGGGTGGGTAGGTGGGTTTTGTGGCAGCTTTGTCGTCACTTTATGACTGCTGCTCCACTCTAACGTAGCTGCAGCTACATTATGTATAGAGAGTTCATTTTTTGTGCACCCGGGACCAGATTTTTTCACAAGCGTACTTTTGCACACCCATAGGTGCCAGTGTACAAATACGAGTCAGGGTCTGTCTGGACAATTCCCAACTTTCCCACCTGTATTAGGGTTTGTAGTCACACCAGTCAGGTGGGCATGAAACTGTGCTGTGGAAGATTTGGGTCAGGAAATGCAATGCAGTTATAGTGGTTAATGTATGTAGGATTTTGTGGGAAGTACGTCATTAGAAAGTATAACTTGAATTGCCGTGTAACAACAATTTAGTTAATACACCAGACCTGCCGCATGTGACACGCTTTGTGTGACATTCACACATGCAATCGCCCCTCCTGCATTCCTACTGCCCAGATTGAATGTCATGTATGAAGCTGGGCTCCCAACAGGCAGGAAGCTTTGGGCTGCATTTTATCCTGGTTGCCACAAGTGGCTGCAAGTGTGGCCTCTTTGCCTCCCTCTCTGGTGGCTCTTCACTCCCCCGGCCTTTCCCAGCTACGCAGAGCCCAGAAGAGAGAAGGCGGTGGCTGCGGTTGCTGTGTCAATGCCGCAGCAGAGGAGCTAAGAGAGGCTACTGGTGGGAAAGGGGGAACCAGGAGCCATTGGTGGAGCTAAGACCTATTGCTGGGGGGGAAGCAGAGGACAAGGACTATAGGAGGAGAAAGAGGGATACAGGACAGAGGAGCTAGTGAAGGGTAAGGGTCACAGTAGCTATTGGTGGGGGAAAGGGATGCAGGAGCTATTTGATGGGAGCTAAAGGAGCAGAAAAAAATGGAGGAGCAGGAGCTATTGTGGGGAACAGGACCCAATAGGGGACAGAATGTGGTGGGCTAACAGAGGGGACTTGAGATAAATGGGGCAAATGCAAATCTTTAGGATACCCCCCTTTTCCCTCCCCCGCCCCCCAAGGATTCCTCCCATCCAGAAAACACATCCCCTCATATTCCCCAGATTATCACTTCCTCTCATTCTCCACAAACCACTTGCACCTCTCTGCTGTGTGGTGCAAGGTATAAGGGTCTGTCTTGCCCACACCAGCTCCCACTACTCAGGGGAGCCTGTAAAGGGAAATCTAGTCCTTCGTCATGCAATGTTTTCAAAACCAATGATTATGATCATGGACAAGTTATCTTTAAATATGAAAATGAGCAAATGTGTGTAGAATGTCACACACGGAACTGCACACAACTTGCCCTATAAACTTTTTGTAACTCAAACTAGTTTGCAACCCTTTACATTCCCGAAGGTTGAAAGGTTCACAGAACCTATGAACTCTACTGGCTTTGCACATCCTTAATGGTTACCATCCATTTTAGGTAATTCAGACATAGCTCCTTGACGTGTGTTTTCTGGTTCATCATAGGATACTCAGGATCAGCCCGTGGACTTACAGTGATGGAACATGTACTGTGATGCTCTCTGGAAACCTCTCTGCTGTACTGTAGATCTCCAATTGTGGCAGACTGAAACTCTGTATTGCACGATCCTCTTTCACTGGAACGAAAGGAGCCAGAGGGATCATTAGTATCCTTCCATCACTTCCTCATTAGTTCTTAGATAGTGTTTTAATGACAGCTTGAGAGGCTCAGCTTCCTGCCCTCTTACTATTTATGATCCCCACAGTGCTAATGTGCACTTAATGAGAAATTCTTGTCTTGCTTGTAAATCCTGTAGTCGGCATTCAATTTATTGACAGATGTTTGCTTGGGCCTCTTTAAAATTACTTCATAAATCTTCCAGGATAAAAGGCCTCAAGTTTGGTTATTAAGACAGGCCCTTGTTGACAGTTTCATATTTAACTGTTTAGAACTCAGCTGTCAGGCCTGTAATGGAGTGCACGGCTGAGGGTTTGAATTCTTAGGGCTCATTTACCATGTTTTCTGCACCTATCAGAGTTTTTCTTTTTGAAGTGTGTTGATTGTCCCTTATAATCCCTTTAGTTAACTTCTCGGTGACCTCTTTGTGCACGCACTTACTCATTTAGCGTATCAGTGTGTCAGCTGTGATGAAGTGTTTATGCTGATATGAGCTGAGGGCTGAGCAAGCGCTACATGCCAGAATCTACTGGATGTAATGCTGATATGAACTGAGGGCTGAGTTAGCACTTCATGCCAGAGCCTACTGGACATTTCACAGAAATCCTAGACTTTACTTCTTCCCCCACCCCCACATTCCCCCTGCCTCTTCTTTTTTTCTTGTATGGTATGTTAAACTAGGTTGAATTGTATGGGTGGGGCCCAGGCAGCCAAAAAAATCCAGTCAGAACTTCACCAGGCTGTTAAGTTTCTTGGTGTCTAGTCACAGTCTGATTTCCCAATGGAAAGCCAGTCCTCACTGAAACCTCAGCTCATTACACAAATGTCTGTGTCTTTAAATGGTTCTCTCTTTTTTTTTTTTTTTTGTACAATCATCAGCATTTTAATGGTGCTAGAACAGCTGCAAGTATCAGTGCATTTTGACTCTAATGAGAGATAGGGCTTGATCCCGGAAACCTTTATTTGTATGAACAGTCATCAGGCATCTAAGTAGCTCTATTTACAACAGACTACTCACAGGAATAAGGATTTTCTGGATCGGCTCATACTTTTCAACTTTATTCCTTCCTGTTCATGATCTCACAACCCTTATGTCAGTATAATATACTAGAGAATATAATTTTCTACAATATAATACACTACAGAATTCTACAGTAATGCTCCAAAATGCTGCAGCTCTTAGGGGGTATGCCTAGCGTTCTGTGATATTACTGTAGAATACCTCTGAATATTTTTGTTTTGTTTGTTTAATTCTGAAAAATTAAACGATTAAAGATTTCGTAGATTGCTGGCGGATTAGACTAATTCAGATAGCCATTAAACCCATGACATCAGCCAAATTGTAACAGCGTTCACTTCACTCAAGTCCATCACAAAAAGTACAGCTCAGACACTGGAGGATAATGCGCATCTCAGCTAAAAATAAAGGTGTTTTTTTGTTTTGTTTTGTTTTGTAGTTGGTAGTGTCATCTCCTATTACATTGGTGGGGTTATGTCACATCACATTATGTTACTTCTGTTGCATCCTTTGCCGACATAACACAATTCTTTAAATACTTGCAAAATATTTTTGATCGGGTATTTGCTCTCCAGTCCATTTTATCTACCTGTTAAATCTGGTGGAGTTCATATGTGCAAATAGTAACTGAATTGTAGAAATGACTGACACTTCCACCACTGTAAATAACTAATTTCCTATGCATTATTGTAAGATCTTTACAAGAATTAAAAGTCCACTAAGATCTTGAATAGAAACATTCAGCAGTATCAGATCAGAGTTTCAGTAAATGCCCAAGCCAGAGATATTCTCATAGCTCACAACCATTACAAACTGTCTTTCACCTGAGGAACTCACTTAGGTATGAATGGGCTCAGTGGGATCATTTACAAACATGAAAGAAACATATCAGCCACTCACACCACTATGCTTTCATGAATGGGGGCTAAGAAAGCTTCTCAAATAGAATGCAAATCTCAGAACAATTTATTTCTTCATTTCATGATTAAGATGAACCCAAAATCATACTGAAGGTGAAGGCCTTGGTGAAAGGATGCAGTGCACAGAAGGGAGCATGGATTGGGTGTTAAGGGGGGCAGGGAATCATTTTTAAAGGTATTTGTTAGTCACTTTGTTAAACTTCAGTGCATGCTGCAAGGAGTAGCAGGCATTGACTAAAGGCTGAATATACTCATCGTAAGAAAATGGGAACTTTGAACGTAGATTGTGGAAAGTGAGCCGCAAACTTAAACCAGTGTGACTGCTGTGTGTAGAGGAGCCTTCAGAGAGACTGGAAGAAGAAGAGGGGAGAAGGAAGGGCTTGTCAGCTGGGAAGGGAGAAGAGAAGTGCTCAAGTTTTCCATGACTCCTGTGTGTGTCTGGTGACATAACCATGCACAGGCCACATCCACTCTGGCATAGGGAGGAGCTTTAAACCCCCTGCTGGTTCAGCTTGATGAAACTGGGAGCTGCCCCCGTCACATTCCCCAGCCGTTGCAAGGTTTGCAAGCAAAGGCGGGGACAAATAGGAAAAAAAAACAAGTGGGAGGAATAATGTGTGAAGCAAACAGGTGTTCTACCTTCGGGTTATATGTCACCCTATTTTGATGGCTCATGTCATACACTAGCAGAGGTGGAGGATGACTACAAGCATATCTTAATGATCATCCCAGCACACTGGACGAGATGTAAGGAAGAGATTAATATTTTGAAAAATTCTGATAGAAAAGAAGTCTGTGCATTAATATCCTGTTCCTGCTCCCAGCTGGATCCAATGTTAAAATCCCGATTGGACTGAACTGGAGCAGGGTTGTTCCCTAAGGAATTTGTGCTTAGCTGTTATTTCAGATGCTGATTTGCCAAAAGAATGATCTGAAGAAAGAACACAGTGTTCCAGAACCCACAGGTAGAAGCATGTATGTCAGATTGGCTACATATTGGGTAATCTCTACTCATGAGTCATTAGTCAAAACATGTCAATTTCATCTACAAAAGAGCTCCAAAATCTACTTGACAAGTGACACAAATACACTTCTGGTGCATGCTCTGGTTCTTTCCCTGTTGCACTGCTGTGCTAGCCCCTTGGCCTGTGTGTCAGCATCTACAAGACGTATCCAAATTATGCCTTGCCGCTTGTTCCATTTTGTTGTTGTTTTTTTTTTTCCTCAAGTGACTCCATTACTTGAGATTCTCAAAGGTACGAAGAGCAGTTAGCTACCTAATTGCCACTGCAAGTCAATAGAATTTGGTCACTTAAATCCCCCCTTCCCCCCTATGTGCCCTTGCAAATCTCCCCAACAGCCTTCAATAGCTCTCAGGTTGTGTTTCATATTCTAAGATTCCAAGGAACCTTCACTCCACATAGCCATTTTGCCTGTGCTACTTGGTTTCCCTGTAGTCTCTATGCCTACTCAGAACCTCTGTTCAATATTTGGTTTGTCCTTAGTATGTGCACTTTTCACATTTTTCATTTGTAAGTTTTAGGCGTTTGCTCCATTGGGGTGTAGTTCTTTCTCAACAGATCCACAATTAAAAACATGGTAGGCCAAATTCATTCTCAATGTAGCTCAATTGACATCAGATTCGTTTACCCAGTTTTTCTCTAATTACTCTTTTTCTTAATGTACACTGCTTTGTTTCTTATTCATATGTTTTTGTGCTATGCTTTAGAGCTTTCAAAAAGAGCTTTATTAAATTCACGGTGAAGTTATGTTCCCTCCTGAGGGATATTTTAGTTTTCTCCTCTTTTGGAGAAAGAGAGCAATGGAAACTCTAGTTACAAGTTAGCCTTCTTGGTGAAACACTGCATCTGTTTTAAACTGAGCACTGACTGAAAAAGCCAGAAAGTCAGACTCAGCTGTATGCTCAGGAAATAGAATAAGAAAAGAGACTTTGCCCCAGGTGCTCAAATTCAGTTTGAAGTCCAAGTTTCATTCTGGAGGAATGTTTTTCTCCTGAACTTTAATGTGCAGACAACATCATATGGCAATATTTAAATATAAACAATAGAGATGGGCCTGTGCAGAGAAGTTTGGCCCCAGATCTGGATTTTAATTTTCTCAGAGGTTAGTAGTGTTCAGATCTGTGGTTTCAGTTCAGGCTCATCCCTGTTTAAAAGGGAAATACAGTGATATTGGGGTATATTTTTAGCAGGCATACCGCCTGTCCTACACTTGTGCATGCATAGACATGCATATCATTTGTAGGTGAAAACCCTAGTGCAGTAGTTCTCAAACTTTTGTACTGGTGACCGCTTTCACACATCAAGCATCTGAGTGTGACTCCCCCCCTTATATATTAAAAACACATTTTATATTTAACAGTTATAAATGCTGCAGGCGAAACAAGGTTTGGGGGTGGAGGCTGACAGCTCACGACCCCCAGTTTGAGAACCCTTGCCCTAGTGGATCTCACAATGCAAATGCTAACACATATGTGCCCAAAGCTGTTAGACTGTTGGCAGGGGTTCTTAAACTGGGTGTTTGGAGGCCTCAGGGGGTCGGGAGGTTATTACGTGGGAGGTCACGAGCTGTCAGCCTCCACCCCAAACCCTGCTTTGCATCCAGCATTTATAATGGTGTTAAATATATAAAAAAGTGTTTTTAATTTATAATTCAGAGGCTTGCTGTGTGAAAGGGGTCACCAGTACAAAAGTTTGAGACCCACTTTCTTAAAGATTCTGTGAAACTGTTAGCACTTCTTTATGAGTTCAGATCTGAATTCTGTAGGCACAAGTTTGCAAGTGCAAATTGCTTTTTCCACCATCTCATCTTCTGGATCTGGGCTTATGTTTCTTCTCCATGTGTCATGACAGAGAGTTCAGAGATAGAAAAAACATATTTTCAAACAGAGAAAGAGCTTGGTCTTTATTTACATTTGTCAGAAGCTCGTTGATCCTCAATCAGCCTTGGCATATACTCTTCCCCTCATTTATCTTGTTTAGAATAGCATGTATCCATTGACCAAATAGGTTCACTTCATAACCTCTTCCTCCTTTACTGTTCGATGTGACCCTTTTTCTCCTATATCTGTAACACAAGTTGATGTTTGTGTCTGATATTTTGCTACCATTATGAGTGCATATACCCTATGTGTTCCATCCTCTACTGGTTATTGTATTTTTGTTCTTCCATCAGTGTCCCATTCTTACTTTATACAAGCACAAACATCTGTCCTTGCACCAAAAATTTCCTGTCATCTAGGTGGGCTACAGCTGATGGTGAAAGCCTTGATATTTATGCCTGACATATGTATGTCTCAGAGTCCTCTATATATGTCTCGTCACTTTGGCATAACATACCGCATCAGCTCATGAGCCGTTACTGTAGCATAGACTGTGTTGGAAAATCTAAAAATTTACTCATGAGCTCTCCTTGGGCTACTTCTGCAAATAATCAGCATCTAAAATGTGCATGTAGATTCTTTGTTAAGGTTGTCTGAATATCTAGCTGTATTTTACATCTCCTTGGGCTTCTGATTAAGTTTTTGTGCACACAAGTTTACATGTGAAATTCAATAAATGTTCAGGCAAGGCAACCATTATTGCCCAACTGCTTTTGAAAATCCAGCCCCAAGGGATGCTTTTTTCTGTGCAGCATGTGCAGATTTCATCATATGATTTACATTACTCTTATCAGGACATATATACTGAATCTTTGTGCAATACCCTAAACCCTTAAGGACATGTCTACACAGCATTTCGGAGTTTGCCTCGCAGCCAGGGTTGATGGACTTCGGCTAGTGAGTCTTGTGCAAATGCTGTAAAAGTAGCTCTACAGATGCGCTTTGAAGTTGTGGTTGACCTGAGCTGGGAGGCTCACTCCAAAATACTGTATATACATATCCTAAGTGTCCAACACTGCCAGGACTGATGCTTTCTTTGGGCTTAATTTTGCCACCCTTACTCCATGGAGACGAGTATAGTCATAAGAGATGATTTTATTGATAAATACCACTCAGTGTGAGTAGGGGTAGCGGAAGGGGTACATTTACTTCACCTCCTTTTCCTAAGGACACTTGCATGGCTTTTGTTCTATGACAAAGTCCATAAAAGGCTTTATCAAGTCCACACTCAAGGAGACTCTCCATCCATGGGTGTAGAGAGCAGGACCGCATTTTGGATTCACACCTCCCAGTGGTGTTAATAATAACTGCTGAAAATGTGACACTCACCCAGTCTTTTGACTGTCATTCTGCCTCAGTATTCTACTGGTAAAATCTTGCAATCCTCGCTGATTCAAAGCTCCAATGGAAGTCATTGGGAGTTTTGCCTGTACAACGATTGCAAGATTTTCCTCTGATTGTGTAGTAGCCAGTTAGAGTCCCTTTACCGCTCCACTTTGCTCCAGGGTTTTAGACCTCAGCTACATTTACATTACTTGTCAAGAAGGGGAAACACAAAACAAGAAGTTCTTTTGGACCAAAATCACAGTTATTTACTAGAGCTTTGAGCCTGTTGGTTACCCTCATTTTTTTTTTCAAAGAGGCTCATCAGTAGGAGGTATTTATTTCTACTGTCAGTTGGGGATTATGACTGAGAGCCCTTTGGCAGGGCTGTTGGAATTAGGTTTTATGCAAAGAAAGCATAAATGCAGGGAGAAACTGGCACTGAAAAGAATTTGCCTTAAAAAAAAAAAAAGTTGCGAGCAAAGAGTTGAATGACACATGTATTAAAATAAACTAGAGTAAGGCCTGAAAAGCTCCAGTTTACAACCAAACTCCTCACTGGTCGGTTGTGCTTAGAGCCATCATTTTGGTTCTGACCCATCTCTCAGAGAACTGAAAATAAAATGAACTGCCTTTGAATTAGAGGGAAACAATTTCTTGCTCTTTCAACTACATCTTATTTTTTAAAAACTGCTAGTACCTCTGTTCCTTGCTCATTCTCTCCTTTTGGGCAAGGCCTCCAGAGCAGGCTCATGACAATGTCCCGGTCAGCTCTTTTTGGTTGAAAAATGCCCCAACAAACTTGATTTCCTGTTCTGGTGAGCCATATATCACTAACGTTCCCATCTGTGCCATTTGTCTGTGACAGAATGACAGGTGTCATTTATCATTGGAGCTTGCGGAAGCTGTGGGAAGAGGGATTGAAATTTTTTCTGGAAGCAGTCAGTGTCTACAGGCTGCCAGATCATTAAAAAGGGGGCTTTCCAAAGAAAGCTGTGTGTAATGTGATTGCACTTACTGTCAATGACAGGCTGAGAGAAAGAAGAAACATTTAAAAAAGAAGAGAGAGAGAGAGAGAGAGGAAGGAGCGAAGTTTCTGCCAGGGGCATTTAAAGCTATAGTACTACAAATGCAGTTTCAATATGTGCATGCTAACTAAGCCCTTTAGAGATTTCAGCTCAGCTTGGAGTGCCAACGAGGAAACCAAAACAGGAAACTCCTTTAACAGCACTTATTCGCATCACGTATTATTTAGGGCACTGTAACGGAGTTTGTACTTTAAGGGCATGTCTTCAAGCACAATGACTTAAAAGTGGAGTAGGAGCTAGCAGAGACAGGAAAACCTATTTGGTCTGCCGCTGAAGCTCCTAATAAATCAAAGGGCAGAACTAAGACCTGATACAAGGCCCTTTCTTCCAAGGGAGACATTTACAACATCCTGTTTGCATGAGGATATTCAGAAAAAAGTACAATAATATCTTCATTTCAGCACCCTCCAGTTGGTTTCAGTTTGAGGATTTGAACTGAACCTTTTTTCCCCTTGTGGTAAAAGAGGCTTCTTTCACTGCTTATTACAGCAAGCTGTCCTCCTACTTGAGGTATATAAAACCAAAAATAAAAGACTACATGGTCATTATAAAAAGGAGTCTGCCTAGTTTAACAGCTAAGCAGCACTGACCTCAGACAGCATCAGTTGGAGGAACAAAACAAAGTTTATAACCGGGGAAAAAAGCAAGGGTGGGGATGAAGAAAAAAGATTCTT
The DNA here is from genome assembly GCF_965140285.1 of Lepidochelys kempii. Lineage (NCBI taxonomy): Eukaryota > Metazoa > Chordata > Testudines > Cheloniidae > Lepidochelys > Lepidochelys kempii. The sequence goes on along the minus strand of NC_136392.1, from coordinate 14,743,170 downwards.
TTCTCTGTCGTTTTTAGCTGTTTAAATACCACAGTTCACTTACATTATTAGAGAATCAAGTGATCTACTTGAGTTACGCATGGTTATACTATGCGTGCCACTCTGAATTTACTTTCTACAGGTTTCAGAGTAGCAGCCGTGTTAGTCTGTATTCGCAAAAAGAAAAGGAGGACTTGTGGCACCTTAGAGACTAACAAATTTATCTGAGCATAAGCCAAGTGAGCTGTAGCTCACGAAAGCTTATGCTCAAATAAATTTGTTAGTCTCTAAGGTGCCACAAGTACTCCTTTTCTTTTTACTTTCTACAGAAGCTAAAGCCTGGCCAGATTTATAATAAACTATACAAAACTGTTGAAGTCAGTGGGATTGCATGAGGCATAAGTCAGCACAGAAACTGGCCCCAGTTCTTTCAGAAAGTAGTGTTCAGACACATAAATCAAGGGTTTTGTCCTGGAAAAACTCATGCCAGTAGGCCTTACTCATGTGAGAAGCCCTACTGAAAACCTGACTGTAATGAACTCCAGGCCTGGGCCTAATGAGTTACAAAGCCAAGCCCTACCTGAGCGCACAAATCTAACTCACTGCATGACTAATTATGGGCTTCAGTGTGACTTTTAGTCATTGCCCTGAGTAACTGATGGTGTGAAACTTACTAGTGCAGAGGTAGCATGGGGGTCATGGCCTCCTGCCTGCTCCCTGTCGGATGATGTTTGTCCCTGAAGGTGCACAGAAAACAGCCCCTAGGTAGGAGTGCAGCCATGGGGACTGGCCCCTGGCTCTTGAGTGGAGTATGCAAGGGAGGGAAGGAAAGCACTTTACACCCTCCACCCCACCTCTGCACACCCGGGTAAAGTAAAAGACATGTGACTCTGCAGTAAGAGGAAGGACTGGGCTTGTGGTTAAGGCCTTGGCTGGGGTCTCAGGAGATGTTGGTTCAGTTCACAGTGGTGCTGCAGCCACCGTGTGTGACCTTGCCCAAGTCATCTAGCATTTTTGTGTTTCAGTTCCCTGTCTATAAGATGGAGGCAGCGATACTTACTTTCTACCACTCTTTGTCTGTCTTTTCTGTTTAGATTCTGAGCTCTTCCAGGCAGGGGCTGTCTCTTATTATGTGTGTACAGCTCCTAGCACAATGGGGCCTTTATCTTGGCTAGGGTGTTACTGTAATACAGGTGCTATTATAATACAAATAATATTATTGCTATGGTTATCGTTACCTGTTCTGCCTTAGACATAACTATTTAATTAATAGAAATTATATAGAGATATACAGAGAGAGAGGGCGTGTCATTTTTCACCATTATCCTTCATGCAGAATTTCCTTTGACCTCCATGGGAATTTTGCATGAGATCAAAATGGCAATGGGATATAGCCCTAATGCTGTAATGTACGCTGACTATAAGTATAAATAGATGGTAATTCAGTTGGATGATAAAATTGTTATGTTTTCTTATGAGTTTATTTATGTCTTAACTATATGTCACATGCCATCACAGCATCTTCACTACCACCACCAAATTCAACTTCTTTCTTTTCTGGCACTTGAAATTAAATATTATTTGTTTTTGATGCAGCAGATACTAAGACATTGTACCCTAGGTTAAGATAAATTATTTCTGTCTGACATTTCCTTTTTGAAATGCTGGACCATAGCTATGTGTGTTTTCCTTGGTGAAGCAGATTGGGTCAGAATGGTTGAAATGTCATATCCCTGGTGCAAAATGATATTCCTGTTTCCAGCAGGTATGTGAAAGTAGCAGAATATAAAATCAGGCCTCAAAGTCTTGTATATGGTTTTGTTGGCACTTCTTTTAGTGGGGTGACAAGAGCTGTCCCTGTCATTTTCAGCAGACTACATCTATATTACTGGTATAGCACTTGAGTTTGTCTTTGTTTCAAAGCTTACCTGGGAAATATTTCCTGTGGGTCCATTGGAAGATAGGGAAACCTGATGACATGTCGTAAATATACACATCTCAGGGGAAGCAGCAGGTGGCAATAGGCATCAACTTCACATTTTAGGTTCTTTGCTGTTAGGTTTGTTTCCAAGACTTTCATTGCGGGAGGTGGTGGGGACAAGCTAAATTACTGCCGGCGTGGTTTTGTTTTGAAAATCAATAGCTATTCACAGAGAGAACATTTTTGCCTTTGGGAACAGTTGGCCAAATGGTTATAATAGTGAAACTCGGTTAAGTAGCAGTCCATTTCACCACAACCTAGGTTTGAGTCATACTCAGCCGAGTGTCCATACTCAGCCAATGCTCTAAGTGGCTTTAATATCATTAGTTGCATCCAAGTCTGCTGCAGGAGCTAAATCATGCATGCACTGTTTGCCTCTGTTTTGACCAGGAATTGAATGACTGCCATGATTCCATCTGAATTTTCGTTCATTGTTGTAGTAAAGCATTTTTCAATGTCTTCTTCCTTCAGAACTGGGAGGAATTTCCACATCTCCAGGAATGCTGTAAAGTGTGATACCATTTTGGCTTGGGTTGTTCCTTAAATTTAATTTCTCTCAGCTAAAGAAAATTATCTAAAGTGGGGAGGGGTCAGAAAGGGTTCCATTTATACAGGGGTTTATCTTCAGAGATGAAATGACCATGTTGTGAATGTACTTACATTTTTTTTCTTCCACAGCATATACTATACAGCTATATTTGGAATGGCTCTGCAGAAGTGCTGCAGAGATGTTAATGAGAGTAGGATGTTTGTATAATTCTGTAAATATTTTATATATATTTCTGGGAACAGTGATCAAATATCCTGGATATTTTTTCTAGCCTAGCCAGTTCCCTCACAGTAACCTAAAACCAGTGGTAAAAGTTCAAAGAATGGAGCACCAGCAGATGATCTGGCCCAATCTATTTCAGCATAAGAGATTTCCAATTTTGTACCACATGGAAACCATTGGAAGAGAAAATCCTTATTATGCAAGTTCTTGCTTTAAGAGAATGCACCAAGGTACAAATGAGTACAGCTGTGTTCTATTAAGTATCAAATTGTGAACACTGTACTCAAATTGGTGAGCAGTTACCCACACAAGTAGTCTCATTGAAATCAATGGAACTGTTCCTGTGCACGGTGGCTTACCTAAAATCTGGCCTAAGAGAGCACCTCCTTAGATGACTAATTTTTGTCCTTCTTTTGAATGGTCACTTTAAACAATTTCCATTCTATTAACTTCTTAACTATTAACAAATCACATTTTCAGCTTAGCTGCAGGGGCATCATTTCAGAAAACTTCGGAGCGGGAGATAAAATTGCATCAGCATATAGAACACTATATGTGATTATATTATGTCCTGCAAATGTTGGGGGACAGAGGAAGTGGAAGATATAATGGAGTATATAGATCAATTAAAAGTGTGTGGGGCAAACTAAGGTCAAGGAGGCAACTGACCCTCTTGCCCCATAGCAAATGACATCCCAACTTTAGCTGTTTTCAGTTGTACTCACTTCTAAAAGGATGCAAGAATTAGTGACTCAGAGAATAACCTCTTACCAAAATCTTCTGGACCATGTGAATTAATGCACCTCTTCCTATTTTATAACCCATGGAATAGATTGTCTCTAATCTCTTACTCTGTGGCGTTTCACATAGAGAGTAGATTAAATGTGTGCTTCCCGCAGTACACTGGCTTCCAATTCATTTCCCGGGGAAATTCAAGGTGCTGGCTTCCATATAATAGAACCCTGTGTGGTTTGTATCTTGGGTATCTAAGAGAGTGCCTTGCTTCTTCTGTTTAATCTCCGTAGGGCAGATGGATAACCTGAGCTAACAGCCCCAGATTTGTATGCCATGAATCCAAGGAGCAGAATATTCCCAGGAGAGGCACTCAGTTCTGGAGTTATTCCTCTCTTGGTCCGACAGAGCCCACTGACACACTGTAAAGCATGTTTGTTGGCTCAAGATTTTGAGGAAATATGTAGAGTTAGGAAGACTTCTATGTTTCGCTTGGAGCTCATTGTACTATCTGCATTGATATGGATGTATTTTAATTTGAACTGGACAAATAATTGGCTTTTTTATGTTTCAATATTTGAACCAAAAAATTGCCCCAAAATTTAGGTTTGGATTGAATGAAACATTTTGTTTGATACAATATGAAACATTTTGGATGATTTTTACCCTTTTGGGGTTTTTTAATTAAATCTAACTAAATTTCAAAAAGAAATGTTTTGAAACAAAAAGTCAAAAAGAAATGTTCTGCCTTTTTCAGAAAACTTTCTCCCATTTATTTGGGCTGAAACTATTCATCGATTTCAACCTGAAGTCATGAACTGTATCAATTGACCCAAAACTGCAATTTTCATCAAATAATCTATTAGCAAAAAAAAAATTGCCCCACTCTAATTTTTACTTTGTGTGTAATGGGAACTAGAGTGTGTAATAGGTACTTGTACTGATGTTTAGGTATACAGGAAGGACGACTGCTAATACTGCCCATGTTAAGATATATTCCCAGGGGCAAGATAGAGAGTACTAATACTCCATTTTGAAATACCTAATTTATTTTTACTAATGGTTTCTTTGTCCATTCTAACTCTACAGTTCTCTTGTTCTTTATATGTGGAGCTGAGTTGTTCCTTGTTTGGTTTTGGGTCCATAAACACATTAAATTTAAATCAGTCAGCTAGATTGTCCATGAGTTTCCTGTGTGCTTAATGATGGTTATGCAACTCAGGATGGGGAGACAGGTAGGAAGGAGGCATTATACTGTATTAAACTTATGAAAGAATGCTTAATTTAAGACATTTCTATTCAGTTTTGTCCCAAATTACTGTTTCTTTATCCTTCACCCTAACACATTTCAAAATCTATTTAAAGGCAAAGTAATCATTGTAAACTTTAATATTTGGAAAATAAAATCCTCCTTTATTGAGTCTGATATATAATTGATCAAGTGACAATTTTGATATCTTTCCAATGGCCATATAAAACTTTAGACTGTCTTACTGATGTTGGAGTAATTGCTTATATGGCAAAATACCTGTGGCAGTGTGTCATGTGGAGTTTGCACCATCCCGCTCCCCACACTGAGCCTTACTACCATGGAGGTTGGCCCAGTTGCAGAACTTGCCAGCTATTGTGAAGGTGTAATCTTATAATCTGTCCGGGGTTTTTCTTATATTGGATCTCATACCTGATGATGTTAACCTTTTTTGGTATCGTGTTATAAAAGACATTACTATTTTCCCACATTTATGTTCACTGCATTTAATAACACAGTCTGCTTTTAATAAAACTCACTCGACTGAGATGGACAGGATCAGGGAGTGCTTCTGTCAACCTATCTCCTAGATATTTCAAAAATAATATATTATCTACATTGATCAATATTAGGTGAGGTTTGGTACTTTCAGAGAGGGACCATGTAGAGGTGCTAGAACACAAGATTGGGAGTCAGGAGACCTGGGTTCTGTTCCTAACTCTGTCGTTGACCTGCTATGTGAGTGTAACTCAACTTCACTTTGCCTTATTTCCCCATTGTTAAAATTAGAATAATACTTAGCTTGCTCATCTTTGGAAAGCAGGTTAAAATCCTCAGATGAAAGACACTGTTTAAGTGCAAAGTATTATTATTTAGTATTCTATTTGGCAGTTTACTGGTACTTCTCCAAGTTTAAGAACAAACAGCTCCAAATGCTGCTGTGATATAGATCTAGATCGCAAAACAGGGTTTCCCACTAGAGTCCTCACCCAAAATCTTCCTGGTCTTGCTGTTGTACAGCAATCTGTAAGCTAGTTGGCTCGTGCTCTCACCCCCAGAGATGGATGGATATTAGTCATAGTCAAGTCAATGGAAGTTTTGCTTGACTAAAGACTGAATCAGGACTGCGCGTTTAGTCCATAATCACACCTACAGCCCTAGTAACTGGAATTTGTACAGGGAAATGTGCATGGATTGTACTGGGGGATGGAATTCACACACACAAAATGTGGGGTCAGGTCTTGTCCTGCGGTGCAGATACTCTAGAGCTGTTATTGCCAGTGGCTGCAGTCCTTATGCACTGTTGATATATTGGTTTCCAACCATCTCTCGTAAATGTGGGTCCTCTCTCAGCCTGACACCTATGGCCCCACCCACTCCAACCTATATGTGTCTGATGAGGAGCACCCCTACAGGGGCACATAGGTGTCAGAGACCTCTCTCCTCTTGCCTCTCTCACCCATTGTGGTGTGTAAGTAGTGCTGAGGACTTTGTGCAGCCATCTATACGTGAGTAAATTTCCACCCATGGTTAGCAAAATGTTCTGAGAGCCTCAGAATGGAAAGTGCTATTCAAATGTAAATTATTATTTACAGCATCTTATACTTTATATAAGGCTTTTAGAAGTTTCATCTATACACTTGCTTGTAGTAGCAAATCCTTTCATAGCTATAATTTATATGCAAAGATTTTCCCTGTCCTCTTGCACGCTTTCCAATATGTTTGATGAAGGCTGAATAGTTCAAATTCATCTGTAGCATTGTGGGTTTTATTTCATATCGTACTTGTATTAAGTTTCGTCTTGGGTTAGGGTTTGCTTTTATGTTCCAGTAAGAAAGGATATAGAGTATGTGATTATTCAAGGTCTTTGTTATTTATATATGTTGCATCCTGTGTGTACACCATTCTGGTGTTCAAGTGAAATGCAGGGTACTATTTTAAATCTCATGTCTGTATATGATCATTAATATCTACTGCAGAGTAAAAAATAAGATAAGCAACTGAAAGGCGCATCCATATAAATAAATATAAGTGAGTATGTAAAAAAATGAGTTAAATGGGTTCTTTTCAAATATCTAACTTGTCTCCAGTTTAAGGGGTCATTCTTCATGCTGCATCTGGTATAAACAGTACTTTTCTATTTATTTTTTTAAAATTCACTGCCTCTAATAAAGTTTTTAGGCAAGAAGTTAGGTATTTTTTTTTTATTTGTGTTCTCATGCTGCAAGTTGGAAATAGTGGGAAAGGTCACAAAGTATTGAATGTTTTTGTTTTAGTTGTCTTGCCATTTCTTTAGCACTGCTGAATTTCACTCATTTTTCACTGTACATCCTTGCTGAATCTTTGAAATATTTTGCATTTCCCCCATTCCTTCCCAGCCCCCTTCCCAATACATAATTCTAAGGACAAACCTCCACCTTCATTCCACAATGAAGTTTCTTTTCTATCACATACTCTGCCACTGTTCCATGCAGAGGCCTCTCTCCCTTTCTATCATGGCTCCACACTGACTGGAAGTACAGGCAAGGGTCTTTTCTCAGTTCTGTCAATCTGCCCATCTGCATTTCTAATACACTCCTCCTCATAATATCTAGGCATCATATGGCAAGATTAAAGATATAATATTGTTTCTTTCTGAAAAGAACCTCATGCTAATCCCCATTTTCAGATGACTTCTTGTGCAATTTACATAGTCTTTCTATGCCTCAGTTCCCCATATGTAAAATGGGGCAAATAGGAATTCTCTTCCTCTCAGTGATGTTGTGAGGCTAAATACATTAAAGACTATGCAGTGCTCAGAAACTGTGGTAAAGGGATTGGGCCATATAAGGTCTGTGCATGGATATGGTGACACCTTTGGAAATGAACAGTAGAGGGTGACTTGCCCCAGTACAGCTCCCTACCACAGAGTAGTTCTTAACCACCACTTGGCAAAATTAAATCAAACTCTAGGAGCAAGGCATTAAAAACAACTTCCCTAATAGAGTCTCTTAGGACCCAAATGTTTTTCAAATAAGATATCTGCTGCTGGGCGGAGAGAGGGTAGGAGGGAGGGGAGTCAGAGGAATTTTTCCTTTCACAGTTTAACTGCAATTTTTGCTCCTCCAAAAGACAATGAACTTCCACCTTTCCGAACAGCTAGTCATTTCTGACAGCGCAGGACTTCTGCTGTATATAGTACAGTATTTATAATGTTTCTGAAAGTGTCTCTTTGATTACATTATTCCTTTGTCTGACCTATACTTTCAGATAAAAGTGTTTTGCTTAGAAACTACATAATAAATCACCTGTAGGAAACAGACAAGTTCTATTGGGAACTAAATGTGAAAAATGGTTTAACAGAAACTAAGTGTAAATGATGGAGTTCTGTTACTAGTTTGGCTCTGCTGGAAGAAAGTAAAAGTAATGTACAGTAGGCATATCTCAGGGTCACTGCAGTCATATGTCAAATGCTGCAAAGGTACTTTATTTGGCGAAGGGATCAAAGAAAAGCATTTTTTATTATTATTCTTTTTGTATGTTAAGATATGGAACAGTTTTTCCTCCCTTTTTATCTTTACTACAACTGTGTTACAGTTTGACTGATGTTAGAGATGAGATCACCCGCTCCGCTTCAGAATAGGATTAGGTTTCAGTAGTAAAAAAACAAAAAAATTATATAAGTGCTAAGTGCATATGACTTACCTTCCCTGTGTCAGGTGGGAATTATTCTACATCTCTATAAATCCTGTCTGCCTTACATTTTTTGTCTCCAAAATAAATGCTATCCTGGGAATTAGGGGTTTCATGGTGAGCAAACTATCACGTGTTTAGATGTGTCACAGTAAATCTCCAAGTGGCTTCAAAGCTGAAAGAGGAGACACAAACGTTCTTCACTTAGGAAGCTTGAATTAAATAAATAAAGTAAGGCCCAGCATGTAACAGCTAAAATGTTCCTTTTCATATGAGTGCCAGTTATTCTCCCCTCCTTTCTCCCCTGGCCCATTCTCCCCCCTACTCCCCAAAAACAAAAGAAAAGACAGTTTCAAGTGAAATAACCAGTCTTTGGAATATTTGTCATGAGTGGTCCCTGGATTCAAAATAGCTTTGGCATGACCATTGTATTTTACTAGTGATATTCTGCAAGAAGGTACCAAAATATACATTAGTTACCTTAATGGTACACAATTATCCTATATTAAATAATACTAGAGTATTCTTTCTTTAATATACATATTAGAATTACAGGCTCATGCTTTTCATGGAGAAGGTCTAAGGGTTGATCCTTGCTGATTATGTGGGGAAGTCTGACAATGGGAGGAAATTTATTCCATAATATTGTAAATAAGTTTCTGAACTCCTAGTAAATTAATTGGGAAATGAGGGACATAAACCCCTCATGAGATAGGACCTTGAGATAGCCAACATCCTTTAAGTACTCAGAGATGAACACTACAACCATTGCCATGTACTGACTGCACAGCTACTGAAATTGTTTTGCTTGTGGTATTATTTGCCACACCTTTGACTCAGAAAAGGCACATCCCATGAGAATAACTGGAAGTCATCATGATATATGTGATAGTTTCTACCCTGAATTTTTTTTAAAAAAAGCTGATGAAATAAATGAGGAATGACAAAAAGAAAAGGAAACCATTGAATGGTGTAGCCCAAGTCAAACCTGAGCAACAAGCACAGGGGGTTAAAACAGGAGCACAGTAATGTAGGTGTAAGCAAATGAACCATCTAATCAATAATTAACCATTCTTTTTCTTCTGTCTTTTATCTTTACTTTTTTCTCCCACTCTTCTATCCTATGTTTCTGTTTTGCATTTTCCATGTTCCTGCAATTAATTAAAAAACAAAATCAAAGCTCAAGGTTACAAAGTTTCATTACTGAAATCCTGTTGGAATGAAAAGTTCTGGTTCTCCAATCCCATTAGTTTATGCTCGTGTTGGAGACTGGATGTGCATGTTTTATAGAATGCGTGATTCAAAAATGTCCTGCTCCTCATAGACAAGCAATTCACAATACTTCTGAGCAAAGGAGGCTTTGTTTTATAAATCTCCAATGTAATGTACATGCAGTTTGGTGTCATGTTATATTGTCATATGACAAGACATGAACCAATGTAAGCCATCATAACATGGCACAAAGCGATTTATGAGTTACACCTTTTCTGATTTTTTGGTTTAAGAAAAGGAGCTCTCTCTTTTTTTCCCCGCACAGGTAGAAATTGATGCTCAAAAGAAAATCCCTTGTGTTACCTGGAAACTGACAGATGCCCCTATTTTCTGACTATCCAAATTAATCTGAACATGGCTCTGCCCAGCCAATCTACTGGTTTCTTTACTTTCCAACACTTAGCAGTTTTGAATGTCAGTGGTGTACTAAGTTGGTTAACTGTTTGCTTTAGGCAGGGAGAATACTGGTTCTGGCATGCACTTAAACCTGTGCTTTTCCCAACTGGACAACTAATGGGACCAACGAAAGGTAGAGCTGCCTAGTTAGGACGATCTTTGTATCTCAAATCCATCCAAGAGGCCAAGTGAGGGAGTCTACTTCTGCGATGGTTGAATTTGAAATATAATTATGTAGTCCTTAAAGCCACCAAAACAAACAGATACGTACTCATACAAAGTAGTTGCCATTAAAGATTCAGTGTTGTTCTACGGTGATTGCAATAGCATAGTACAGGCAGGAGCCACAGTGTATTTAGAAAAGTTAATTTTGAGGTTTTATGGGCAATCAATGTGTGTGTGAGCATTGTGTGTGTAAAAACAAAGAGTAATTACACTCATCTGTTTGTCCTCAGTTCTGACTGGGTGTCTTGTGCCAGTCTACTATACTCCTGTAGAGTCTGAAACGTGAGGCAACAGTTGAAATCCTGGCAATTTTACTTCACTGCATACGATGCAAAATGGCCGAGGCAGCCCATACATCCCATTTCAGAGAACTCTCCATGTAGGCTTCACACCCTTTTAGATTTTTTTGTTTTATAAAACAATTGGTAACTGTTTCCTTGAGCAATAGTTGGGTAAAATATTACCCTCGGGTTAAAAAGTTTTACTTCCAATTGTGATATTCCACTTTCAGCATTATTTCACACTCTTGGTAACTTTTCTAACCCTTAAGAAATATTGTACCACTATTGCCTTCAAACCAATCACTATTTATTATACTGTATATATAGTGCAGTCCAAGTACTATGGCAAAGCTAGCAAGGAAGATTACATAGAAGAACTTCAAGGTTTCTCGATCCTTTTTAAAGGGAAAAGTTACAGAACTTGGAGATCTTACACATTAATTCCCTGCATGATTTCAGTGTGTCTTCATGGAAGGTGGTAGTTTTGTGTTTATCTACACAGAAGAACCCTCTTATAGGGTAAACTTTGATTCAGTGCACTGGAGGATACATACTGCATTTAAACCCCACTTAATTCTCAGGTTAAAGTCTTAAATGGGATTAAAGTAAAACACCTTCTGTCTAAGTGGTGGTTCTCTTCAGTTAGAGCTGCACCGTGCATTGAAACAATTCAGGACTTTCCATTCATTTCAGTATAAATGGAGTTTTGTCCTATTAGAGTTCCATCCAAACCAGTTCCACTCTACACAGGCACTGTATTTATCAACATTTATCATAAGGCATAGATATGGGGCCAGATTCTGCTTTTGGTTAGATGAGAGCAAAAATTGTCCTTTAAGGTCCAAATAGTAAATGGTAAAAAAAGATGCAACCACTGTGAAAAAATTCTATAATGTTCTGAGACCCGCCTTCTTTAGTCAGCAAAACCTTTCTCTTTGTCTGTCTATATAATAAAATGGATACACCTTCTTACTAATCTAGGGTGATTTTTTTTTTATCCTTTCACTCCTGAATGATTTGCTATCACATCCACAACAGCAAGGGAGTAGATCTTCAGCTGGTGTAAATTGCCATAGCTCCATTGACTTCAGTGGAGCTATGGCAATTTATACCAGCTGAGGATCTGCCCTTTGGGTACTGGTGGCTCATATGGGTATAAAGGGAATTGTGAGGCTAACAGGACAGCTCATGACTTAGTCTAACATATGGTGGCCATATAGCACATTTAAACTCCTTTCCATCTTCTGAAGTTTTAATCTTTTTTATGTTGCTGGTTACCTCTTATTTCTTCTCTCTGTGTTGTGATAAAATGGAGGTGGAAGAATATTAATGGCACTAATGGCTGAAATCCTTGGTATTTATGAAAAAGCAATGGGGCAGCACCAATTTGAAATGGAATGTCAGTATTGTGATGAGGGTCCACTGCCCTTCGAGGTGACCACAGTAAAAGGATTAAGACATTTGCATCTGATAAATATCTTTTTAAGAGCTACTTGTTTTTGTTTCATTCATAGACTGAAAATCCAGTGTCCCCTTAAATTCTCCCTTGACAAATGGAATTTGAAAACAATGCAGGACAAAGAGAAATATGCCCCTGATATAATTATAGCTTCTGCAACTTACATTTTAGACATTCAGTTTCATCTCTTACTTAAATGTATCTCTGTATTTTAATAGGAACATTCAGCTTTGCTTTTATTAATGCAAAAACGTTAAAGCACCAACCCTGAATTCTAAAGCCTTAAAGGGCTGTTTCGAACAGAACCTGTCATAAAATGTGCTCTCAAGCATGTCCCCTTTAAGAGATTCAAAAATTAAATGTTCCCGTATGTGAATTTTATTTTGTACAGCACATTTGCTTTATGGCTACAATTAAGTTAGATGTGCCGATAACAATGTCTGCTTTCCATTTTAAATCGCACATTTCAGACAGTGTGCATTGTTTTATTATCTAATCCACATGCTTTTAATTGCAATTATGGTCCCTTATGAGTCCCCTGGGAGGGCATGATTGCAATTAAAAATGTAATTTAAATGTTAATTAATTACATTCATTTTCTAAACTGGGAAAATTTCATTTATTATTTTCATGTGTTGTGCACTTATCCTAAATGCATTACCTTCTAAATGTTTTTTTTTCTAAATTAAGTGTTATGTTTATAAAACAGGGTGTTTAATACCCTTTAAAATTTTGTTGGAATGTTTATACAAATTATTACTTTAAATTAATTGATTCTGAGCTCTATGTGCAATCTATATGTGCCATGAAGAACAGAAAAGAGGGTATATTTGATATTTTGCTGAAATTACATTACCATAAGCACCAAAAAGTTCATTAGAAATGTTTATTCTGTATGCACTCTGATACACCTTTTACTAGACAGAAGAGAAAAAACCCCAAACCCAAAGGGTTTAAAGTATGTATTTTTATGATTAGGTGACCAAATTCTAATGTCCTTACTTAATTTTTACTCATGCGTTATTCAGGTAAACCCCCACAATGAGAATTGGTGCAGTTCCATGTACACATTGGGTAAATACACATGCAAATGACTAGCTGTTATTTTCATTTTAATATTTTTATATATTTCAATAGCATCCAATGGACATATCAGGATCAGGGTCCCATTCTGCTTGGTGCTAGACAAGCTGTTCCTGCAATCAGGAGCTTAAAATATAATTTGTAAGATGTTGCAACAAGTGTAACAAACAGTAGGAAAGAGGGAAGGTGGATGAAGGTAATGGCAGTATGGCCAACTCCACATGTTCAAAAATTCAAAAATCACGAGATTTTAAAACACTAAGATTCTTTTTTCTTGTTTTCTGTTTTTTGAACCTTTAGGATTCACTTGGGTCATGTTTTCCATCTTTTCTCTGTAACCAGGAGGACTAGAAGCCTACTTTGTTTGGGGTTTTTTGGGGGGTGGGGGTTGTTTTTTAAAGAAAGCTGAGATTTTCACATAATCCCATGACTCCAAGAGTTGGCACTTCTAGAAAAAAAATCAAATAATTATGAGAGTTGTGATAAAATCCCAAGAATTGGTAACACTGTAACAATAATAAGTTAATATAATTGCATACTCTATCAATGGGCCATATTCAGAACCATTTCCATTGGCTTCAGTGGGCTTTGGATCAAGTCCAGTATTCACAATCTGACGGTTCTGAATTCTTTGAAAGTTTTTTTTTTTCTCCTATAAATAAATATCTGCAATCACTGACCTACAATGGTCTGCAGAGAGAACTACAACCTACCTTGTCCGCTTGGAACATCAAGTGATTTCCCAGGTTTAGCAACCCTCTTAATTAGGGTTGCTAGGAAGCATTACGATTAACAAAACAAAACAAGGGAATGGGGGAAATAGTGAGCTATAGCCCTGCTTATATAGTCATAAATCATTCTTACAAGGTTTGGATGTGTACAATAGTTGACTAATATGAGGCAATGCTTTTATTCCCCCCCACTAGGGAAAGATCTCATTACTTCGTAAGTATTAAGGTAGGTCTAATATAGTTTTCATGCATGAATTAGTCCTGTTTTATAGGTATTTCTTTTTCCTGTGTTCCATTAGAATCGTATGTAATTCTGAAACAGCAAAATCCTATAAACCCTTTTCCTCATACAGGTAGTCCTTACTCACATGAGTAGTCCCATTAAATTCAATGGATCTACTCACATGGGTAAAGGTTTACAGGTTTTGGCCCATAGTTTGGTTAATTCTTTCCTGGGTAAGACCTGTGAAGTCTTACTCTTAGTTAACAGTTCTATAAGTTCTTCCATCAATTCAAGATGTTGCCGTTCACTTGAGATGAAGAGATCAGAACAATTACATGACACCTGATAACCCTCATTGGCTATCTATTGAAAAAATCAGATTCTAAATAATTACTACTGTACTTTTAAAGCTGTTCATTACATGTCCTACTTATTGTGTGACCTAGATAATTTCCCTAAATTAACCTCTCTTACCTTCCATTTCCTCTGCTACCCTGCTGTTACCTTTCCCAGAATTGCTCCATCATTACATAACTCATTCACTGGATGGAGAAGACAGAGATGCTATGCTGAGTTTTAAAGTGACATTAAGAACCTACTTGCCTAAGCGTTCATTTGCATCTTGTTCACTAGACTTGTCATGGAGATGGTGAGATAATATATTATGAGATGTGTACTGAATTAGCTGTCAATTTTAGTGAAGCTCTCCCTTAGGTATGTGAGGAGAAAGCTGTTGAACGATCCTCATTCTTGCAGAGTTTTTTTCCAGCTAAGATGTTGTTTTAGTCCCCCAACCCCAGCCGGTTTTAGCAAGGCTGCTGTCAGCTGTGACTCCTGCTAGGCACTGGCAGGGCTGTAGTTTGTGCTGGTTACCGATTGCACTTCTGGGTAAACTGTAGGGGCTATCTTCATGAAATCATGGTGTCACCACAGTCAGAATACAGGGGCAATATCAAAAGCTTGGGGTGAAAGGCTACCCTTTGCCCTCTTCCCTCCATGAGAGCTGCAGGGATTGGCCCCAAGTGAGAGTGGTCTTTCAACTGTAGGTGTATCCTCTCCTTCAGCTGGATAGTACCTACGTTGTGGTCAGCAGCACACACAGGGGGAGCCCATCTCTCCTTAGGGCAGCCGCAAAGAAAATGAGGCAGGCCATCTCTGGCCCATCTCATGCCCTGCAAGATGGCCCTTGTGCTGGATGTGTGGCCAGCACTCCCTGTACTCCCATTGCAATACTCCCTTTGGGGAGTACACTTGTGGTAGCACGTTTTGGGAGCTCCTCTACTGTGCCTGCAGCAAGAGGAATGAATGAGCCCCTCGAAAGTTCTTTCCTTTGCAAATCTAAGACACGTATGATGAGTAGCCATTCAGAAAAAATGAGAAAGAACAGTGGAACCTCAGAGTGACAAACACCAATTACAAACTGCCCAGTCAAGCGCACACCCCATTTGGTACTGGAAGTACACAATCAGGCAGCAGCAGAGACACACACACAAAAGCAAATACACTACTGTGTTAAACATAAAAACTACTCAAAAAAAAAGGGAAAGTCTCATTTTTCTTCGGCATAGTAAAGTTTCAAAGCTCTATGAAGTCAATGTTCAGTTGTAAACTTTTGAAAGAACCACCGTAATGTTTTGTTCAGCGCTGTGAACATTTCAGAGTTACGAACAACCTTCCTTCCCGAGATGTTTGTAACTCTGAGGTTCTACTGTAAAATGAATGATCCCAGGACTGACACTGACTCCCTCTGTGGCCGTGGCAAGTCATTTAGCAAAGGCTGGGCCAATTTAAACAGTAGGGTGCTCTGTACCTCTGAAAATTAAGCCTGTGTCCCTTTCAGCTCAATTTCTCCATCTGTAAAAAAGAGGAATACGCTTTCTTACCTAGTTCATGTTAATGACTGAGAAGGTGGTGGGAGTTATTTATTATAATTTATTAAAATAGTCACAAAGAGGCAGATAGTCATTGTCCTAGTATGTACAATGCACAGGTAAACAAGTCACTACCTCATTGATTAGCCTGGCAACCACTGCAAAAAAGTGGGGAACACCTAACATTGTACCCTGGTGACATCACTGTACACCGTGCATCTTTGTAAGATGGGTCTCATTCTCTTCCCATTGGGAAAGGTAGCAGTAACGGGTATGAAAGATCAGATAAAAAAAATTAGACAAACCAATCATTTCTGCCTGAGATCACAGCATATTGCATTCCTTACTCTCCAAAGAAAGTTTAAATCCTCAAAGGATACTTTATTGTCAAGGTAACCAGAAAAAAAAAATATATGGCTCCTACCTCTATTTACATGCTTGTTTACTTGCCTGTTCACTTTAAAAAAATGTAGTTACCTTAGCAACAGCAACATCATATGGCTCTGAGGCTTACTCTGTGCTATGGAGCATCTTCTGCAAGGAGCTCATGAATCCATCTCATAGACTCGTGTGCTTGGTCCTGTGGAGTGTTGGGATAGTTTATGCACTAGTTGGTACACTCTTTGTTTTAGCAGACTGAGGGCTAAATTATGCTTTGCAACAGGCAAGAGAGATGTGGGAGGGAGGGGAGGTCACATGCCTTCTGGACTCTGGAGGCAGCGCAGGGAGGCGTGAGCCTTGCTACCCCTTCTGAAAAGATGCTCCCAATTCTTTTCCCTGCAAAAGGGCTGGGGATATGGTCCCACTCAGAACCATACCCTCCAGGCTGTGCGTGCTGCAGGCTGTGCTAGCCAGGCAACCTCTTTGCAGCTGAATGACAGCTGCCTCTTGCAGAGTTGCCCTGTGCCTAAGGAAGGGTTCCCTGAGTCCTTTCCCCGTCTCTAGTGCACCCAGTCAGGGGAAGCAATCATTTGGTCCTGTGGATATATTTGTGGTGCTTCTCTAAAACTATAGCATGAAGTTCAGCAAAAGGAGAGCAGGGAAAGGTCCCAAGCAGAAGTGCTACAATGAAACAGACAGAGGGTCTGTCTACACTGCACTCAGGACATGCGATTGCAGCATGTGTAGACATACCCAAGCTAGCTTTGACCTATCCAGATCAAAGCTGTTTCACGTAACAATACCAGTAAATCCTCAGCCGCATGAGTGACTGAACAGACTAGGCCCCAACCACTCCGGTCCCTGGGTACATACTCAAGCAGCCACTGCCTGTCCTGCGCTGGCTTCACTGGTATTGTTACTTGAACTAGCTTTGCTCTAACTAACTCAAAGTTAGCTCAGGCATGTCTACATATTCTTCAATCATACCTCATCCTGCCGTCTAAACATATCCAGAAAGATAGAGTGGCTTTAGGGATATATTCTTTCCTTTATTCTAATAAAGTTCCTTGTTCAGTGATGCAGTGGGTCAACAAACTGTACGTTTTTAGGTTTCAGAGTAGCAGCCGTGTTAGTCTGTATCCGCAAAAAGAACAGGAGGACTTGTGGCACCTTAGAGACGAACCAATTTATTTGAGCATAAGCTTTCGTGAGCTACAGCTCATTTCACTTCACTACCTTTTTAGTACACCCTCCTGATATACAGTGAAGCCATTGATACGTCCAGATTATTTAGAAATTAGAAATCTGAAACATTTACATAATAAATTGTAATTGACCAGCAGAGAGGTCTATATTCCCCTTGAATTGTACAGTATTCATAACTTTCATTGAGGCTAATCTGACAATGCAGCCGATGAAATTCCATTGTAAGGTTATTCCTTTGTTAACCAATAAACACAGTCACAGGAAAGCACAGAATATACTGGATGCAAATTCCAAAAGCTGCACTGTTTTCATTTTCTTTATAGTAGCAAAGAAAAGGCATAATCTTATACTAAAGGGGTTGAAACAGAATACTAATATCCTTTCTGATCATTATTCGCCTGAGTCTTCAGCTCTCATGGGGAAGGGGTTTGATTTATCACTTCGTTCAAGAATAATTTGAAGAATAACTGATGGCCGTGACCCTAGATACTATTGTTACACTGTCTATTGTGCAAAGCAGACTATACATACAGTGCATTCCATGAAAACAACATTGAACCATAGCAAACCCATGACAAATTATTAGGGTTCAGCCAGCATGGCAAATACATATATATAGGTAAGTGTGGTTTTCTTTGTACTTGGAAAAAGCAAAGTTTCCATATGGCGACTGTATCAAGGCAGTTGTAACCACTGCAAATTCCAGCAAACTACTGCAGCCACATCTTAATGCTGCACCCAGGACTACTGTATGCTACACACAGAAAAACATCAGACATCACAGCGTGCCCACTTTTCCAGCAGGATGGACCACCTCTCATTTGAGAAACTGTCGTCATTCACAGCAGAGGTGGTTTTAACAAAAGATGTAAATCACACGAGGGGAAGGATATATGTGTGTTGGGTGCAGAGCGGTACTAGTCTATCTATAATGCTGAATTGCTTGCATTGTTTATTCTGGTGTCATTTACAGTAAGTTATAGTTGTGGGTGCTTGCTGCTTGTGTCCCACACTGTCATTTCAGATACCATGCAGGAGCCTGTTAGTTTTTCAGAGCTTCAAGCTTCAGGGGAGCAAAGGAGATGGGACCATAATTTTACTCCTTTCCTGGTTTCCCTTCTAGAGGAGATCTTAAGATGAACTGTGAGTTTGCTGAGTAGCATATTACTCTATGGGTAGTCCCCAAAAGTACAGTGAGCTAAGTAATTGCTTGTGCCAGTTTGATTCTAATTTTAATAAAGTATGTAAGGGAGCTACTCTATAAAACACCCTCATCTTAGTTCCTTTCCTTGATATTTTGTCCTCATTTTACACATCTACTGATTGTCCGGTTGGCTTAAGTAAACCACCATCGTGTACATCGCCACTGAAATGGGCCAGATTTCTTAAAACTAGTGCTGGTCTTATTTTAGTATAATAATTATATAGTGTCTGCAAACTCATGCAGTGCAACTGTGATTGTAAGGAAAGCTAGAATTCAATGTAATCAAATGATCTAGTGCCAGATTCTGAAAAGTATTTAGGTGCCTAAAAATGCAGATAGGCACCTACAGGGATTTTAAACAGCATCTAAGCAAACTAGGTCCTATTTCCCACCTAAATTGCTTAGGCACTTCTGAAAATTCCCCTGCATCTTCAGGAGCTTAAATGTCTTTGAATATCTGGCCGCTAGTCTTGCTCATTATGATCCTCTAGCCACTTCTGATTTACTCCTTCTATGCCATTTCTGTAATCTGTCCCCTTCTGTATGTCCCCTCTGCCAAAACTCAGATGCAAGATTGGACCTCCCCTCTACTGCTCTCCTCTTCTGAGATTTTACCCCTACATAATATGACTTGCATTATTTTTGGTTCTTTTAACCTCATTTCTCCTTTCATTTATCTGCTACTTTCCTGTTCTACATTACTTTAATTGAGCTTGTATGTTCTTCAGGGCACAGACCATGTTATTTTTTTAAAATCTCTGTTAAGTGCCATGCAGAGTTATGGCATGATACGTGTTTGTTATGTATTATTAGTTAATAATAGTTTATTTTACTTTCAGCATAATGATTTTTTCCCCTACATTCTTTACAAGGCAATCTGAGAACTGGATTTCCCCAGCAAAAGCAACTCCTTGATGTTGAGTTTCAGAATTATTTTTCAGCCTTTCGCTGGAGAGTGGCACAAACTGTATCTCTTACTCCTAAGAAAAGCAACCCTTCCCCAGAGCTGGTATGATCAAGATCAACAAAGTCACTGTGCTCAACTGTCTAATCAATTTCAATTGCTATTGACAGTGCTGAAAACCAAATGTGGCTGCCTTTGAGAGAGGATCTCAGTTTGATACCACAAGTGCACTGAGCTAACTATGCTGATAAATAGTGTCCCCTTTTAGATACATATGGATTAGAACAGTGATTCTCAATTAGGGGGTACACATAACCCTGGGGTTACGCAGAAGTCTTTCAGAGGATACATCAGCTCATCTAGATATTTGCCTAGTTTTACAACAGACTACATAAAAAGCACCAGCGAAGTCAGTACAAACTAAAATTTTATACAGATAATGACATGTTTATACTGCGCTATATAGTATACACTGAAATGTAAGTATAGTATTTATATTCCAATTGATTTATTTTATAATTATATGGTAGCAATGAGAAAGTAAGCAATTTTTCAGTAATAGTGTGCTGTAACACTTTTTTGTATTTTTATGTGTGATTTTATAAGTAAATAGTTTTTAAGTGAGGTGTAACTTGGAGGGTAAACAGAGGTGAAAGTGGGCCGGTACAGCGTACTGGTAAGACGTGGCCGCCAGTATGGGCCCGTTCACAGCCAACCTTAAAGCACTTCTGCCCCTTTTTCCTGTGCCCTCCCATCGCAGCCCTGCCAGTAGGGTCATTAAAGCTCTTTAACATCGCTGCCCCTTTCCCCCACCAGGCCGCCAAGGAGGGAGAGGGTCGGCAAAAGGGCAGCTGCCCTGGGACCTGGCGATTTAAAAGAGCCTGGGACTCCCAGCCACCGCAGAAGCGGCAAGAGCCCCGGGCAGCACTGTGGGCCGGGCAGCACTGAAGGACTGGCTGGGGGAGGCTGATGCCCCCAGCTCTGCCCCTTCTGTCTGAGCCCCCGCCCCTTCCAGGGGCCCAGAGTCAGGCCCTTGGATTGGTAAGACTTTTCAGTTATTTTCACCCCTAAGGCTAAGCAAGACAAATCAGATTCCTGAACGGGGCACAGTAGTCTGGAAAGGTTGAGAACCATTGGGTCAGAAAACAGAGTAGCATGTTGTCCAAGTTAAAGAATTCCACCCAATATGCTGAGTCCTCTACATTTTTAAGCTAAGGTATTATTTCATTTGGGCCCATCGATCGAGCAATTCCAAAAATCAACATTAAAATTGGCCTGTCACCATACCTTCTTCCTGCTGTGTATACATTATCCAGACCACACAGCTATTGGAAAGTGAAGGCTGTGGCTTTGTTCACCAGCATAGAGAGTATGCAGTCAGAGATCACTCTTTTAGCTTTCAGAATAAGATATGGTACCTTTGCACTCAGAAACACCCAGTGTTGCGAGTGACCTCTGCAGAACACTCTACCATCTTCTACTCCCTCATTCTATATTCCTCACCCTGGAAATCTCTGCCTGCTCCCTGCATTGATTTAACTCCTTTTGAAATGACCAGCACATAGTAGAAAACTCAGTGGCAGTCCCTGGGGAAAAAAACTGCTAATGCTATGACGAGTTGCTTGCTGCCAAACATAGAGCAAGTTCTTTCCTTTTGTTCCTTTTTAATTCTCTGTTTCTCCCATTTGCCAGTAGTGGTCCCAGAACACACACTACATTCCAACAGCAGCGATCATGTTCTACAAATTCGAGCAGGAGCCATCCATACACTTAAAAATAACAACAGAAATCATAACTAATACATAGCACTTACATACCACTTTTCATCCAAAGACCTGAAAGGCCTTTACAAAGGTGCGTCAGTGTCATCAGAATTTGTGCCCACTTTACAGGTGGAAAATGAGGAGGTAAAGTGACATGTCCAGTATCACATAGTACTTTCCTAAACTGGGTCTCCTGACTCTCAGTTCTTTGCTTTAACTCCTAGATCACATAGCTCAGGATCTGTTTTCTCTTCTCCCTCTTTTTCATTGTCTTTAATATCTTAAAACATACGGTGTTTGCCCCAAGATGCGTCCTAGTACCTGACTAATACACATCACATTTCAGAGTATTCTTCAATAGCACTTATTTAAGGGAAACAGATCTCCAGCTGCTTAGCTGTCTTTGTCACTTTATTCATTCTCTCCCTTCTTGGAATCGTTTTTCTTTGCTGAAGTTTCTAAAGCACTCATAAGCAAAGAAATATTCACTTTGCCAAATATCCCCTTTTTCAAAGCAGTTGGCAATTTTGCACAGAGGTAGCTGGCAAAAGGCAGATATGTTAGTGAAACAAGAAGGGAGAGTCAGCCAAGAAGTCCCTTTGATGATTATGTTAGGCTGTCCAATTTTCTCTGTACTATGTGGTGGATCTGGCTTTGTGCAACTACTTCAACACCATGAGGAAAAATGTTCCTGTCATTAAGGAACTGGCTCAGGATTCAGGAGTTGTGGGTTCAATTCCTAACTTTATGACAGACTTCTTGTGTGACCTTGAGCAAATTAGTCTCTGTGCCTCAGTTTCCCCCAGTAATGTTTCCTTTCTCTCAACCTTGTCCATTTAGACTGTAAATTCTTCAGGGCAGGTTCTATCTCAGAGGTGGGCAAACTATGGCCCCCAGGCCTCATCCGGCCCATGGGACCATCCTGCCCATCCCCTGAGCTCCTGGCCCCGGAGGCTAGCCCCTGGCCCCTCCCCTGCTGTCCCCCTCCCCTGTAGCCACGCCACCACATGGGAAGCTCTCTGGGTGGCGGGGCTGTGCGCTCATGCAGGGCAGCGCGGCAGTGTGTCTGGCTCCAGCGCAGCTCCCAGACATGCTACTCTGAGCGGCATAGTTAGGGGCCGGGGGGTTGGATAAGGGGCAGACCGTCCTGGGGGGCAGTCAGGGAGCAGGGGGTGGTTGGATAGGGGGTGGAGTTCTGGGGGGGGGCAGTTAGGTGCAGGGGGGTCCTGGGAGGGGGTGGTCAGGAGACGGGGAACAGGAGGTGGTTGGATAGGGCAGAGGTTCTGGGGCGGGCAGTCAGGGGACAGGGAGCGGGGGGGTGTTAGATAGGGGGTGGAGTCCTGGGGGGTGGTTAGGGGCAGGGCTCCTCGGGGGGGCGGTCAGAGGACAAGGAGCGGGGGGCGTTGGATGGTTGGGAAGTTCTGAGGGGGGTGGGAAGTAGGAGGGGGTGGATAGGGGCCGGGGGCCAGGCTGTTTGGGAAGGCATAGCCTTCCCTACCTGGCCCTCCATACAGTTTTGCACCCTGATGTGGCCCTCAGGCCAAAAAGTTTGCCCACCCCGGTCTATCTTCTACTCTGTCTTTGTCCTGCCCAAGGGGCCCTGATCTCAGTGGGGGCCTGTAGTGGTATGTCGGTGGGAGAAAGCCTTCCAGCCCAGATTGACAGTCTTGGGCTTTTTGAGCCAGGGCTTTAAAAATTGCTGTGTAGATAGTGCTCTGAAGTTGTGGATCAAGTTCTGAAGCCCCCGCACTTCTCCTTAAGCTTCAGAGCCCATACTGCAACTTCAGAGTGTCTACACATCTATTTAGAGCACTAGCAGGAGCCCTGCTAACCTGAGTCTGTCCACCCAGGCTGAGAGGTTCAACCCCACATAGACATACCCTTGGTGCTACTGTAATACAAATAGTGTTCCTACCATCTGGGGCACTACTGCTCAGTCTGTCTAAAACCACCTTCCAACTGGGCATTTGTTCTACTGGGCACTTCACTTTCCCTACCTCTTATACTCCAGTTGCTGCTTCTCTAGCCCTTTTTCTCATGCATGCCCTGTCTTGATTAAATGACAAAAAGGACAATGAGTCAATCTGGGAAGGTTACAGCAACTCCCTTATTACCCAGATGAACTCTGGAGCCAGCTACAATCTGTGATGCCAGCCTGCACATTCTGCCCCTCACAGCTTCTTGGCATTCATTTTTCCAGCTCCAACAGGCACAAAATTCTGTTGCTGCTTAGGAACATGATTGGCAGTATAGTTAAGAGAAAAACATTGCTCCGCACCTAATGCACAATACTCCCCCTTCTTTTCCATGCCTGAGCGCTACCGACTGCCTTCAGAAACATCCACAATGGCTGGGATGACAGCTTGCCAAACCAGTCACCACCATTTCTCTTGCAATGGCCACAGACCAAAGCGGCCGTTACAGCCGAACGCCAGGGGCAGATTGCATTGTCATAACAGTACAAGACGTTGATCCATGTAGCAAAAAGGCCTTTCCTACATATGTCCTTTAGCTATGACCTCTTACATTTCTTTGCTGGTCCCGAACCAGTCAATCAGTTTGAGACCTCACTCTGCCCTTGTGCCCTCCTATCAGTAAGGTTGCAGGAGAATGGCCACTCATGTCTCAGGAAGAAACCTGAGTTGAGCTTTTTGGCTTTCTCTTTAGATCTGCTAGTATGGCTATTTTTCAGAGTTGCACAGTTGTTCCATGGATACAAATGCTGCAATGCCTTCCCTTAAGTTTGCTCTTTTGATCACTGGTCTTCCCCGTAGCCTGGAGATGATTTTCCTTTGTGACTAACCAGCTATTTCACTGGTTAGTTTTTGTCTTGTCACCTAGGGTATTTTCTAGCCAAAAGGAGGAAAGGCAAGACTTGTGCTTAAAGCACAGTTGTGGACTCAGGCACTGTGAGTTCAATTCCCAGCTGTGTCAACTTCCTCTGTGACCTTTGCCAAGTCATTTAACCTGGCTATGTCTCAGTTTCCCCATCTCTAAAAGGAAACTCTCATTTGCACAGCATTCTGGATTATTATTCATTATCTCTAGGGTGCTCACAGAGTGGGGAACACTTTAAGGCACTAAAAAACTACAAAGTATTTATTAAACTCAGGAGGTGGAAGCAGCTGCCACTTATGGTGCTTCCTCCATCAGTCCTTCAGGGGAAGGTTTTTATCTTTATAATCTAAACACAACATTTTTATTCTGCTCTTGTTGAGGGTTAATGAGGGTATTTAAAATAACCCAACCTTTTCTGACCCAAGCTGGAGGGGAGCCCCGTCAAAATGAACGAGTCTGATCACTCCGTTAATTCTCTGTGCACTTCTCAGTTAAAGCTGAAAGCAATGCTACCTTGCATGTAGCATAAATGATTTCTAAACTGCAGTGGAAAGTTCCAGTGAAGTCAGTTGCATTGGCCCTTTCCTCTTATTCTTCAATAAACAGTAGACACAGGGCAACAATGATGGTTTGACAATAGTTGCACATCCTGGGATTTTGCCACTCTCATGAAAAAAAATATTGTCATGGACAAATGAATGTTGACAGTGACCATACCAAACAATTCAAGAAAAAATTGCAGTTTTATATGTATTCCTGCTCCCTTTGTCAATATTTTAAAGATGGCTCTTATTTCAGAGAAGGTATTGATCGCGTATAGGTTAGGCCCCCGGTTCCATTTGTCATTTCTGATATTATAGCGTGTTATCGTTTAAAGCTGTAATAGGAGAGGTGGCTGAGCTTAAAGCAGACTGGTTGTCTGAAGCTTTGATAAATGGCTAGATGGTCTTTGTTTCTGCAGCAGTGAGCAGTTGGCTGCTATTTGCTTTACCTTTTATCCAAGAATAACTGTGTGATGGGTTCTGGAAGTGAACAGTATCATTTTGTCAGATGTGGTTCAGAACTAGCCGGGTGGTCCTAGCTAAGCAGCTGAGGGATTTTTAACACCCGACAGGATGTTAGCAAAGGCCCTGTATAAATCTGAAACACTTCTGGCTCCACATGGCTGCTTTTGGTTGGAAAGTTCTCAAAGCTGTTTATAAGGTGAGAGGACAGGAAATGCAGAGGGAAAAAAATTGTGCTTTTGAAAGCAATTTTATTCACACGGAATGATCTTAAGAGATTGGAAGGCAAAGGACAGAAAATAGATTTTTGTAAGGAAAAGATGAAGTTGGAAGAATCTTGCGATTGTAAACACAGGGCCTGATTTTCAGACATGCTGAACACCCACATCTCCCCTTGACTTTGGAGTCTCTGATAATCAGGCCAGTACAGTGTTTATGCATTGTAACCTACAATATTGTCAGAGAGTAAGACACACATTCATTTCTACATAACACAGTCATTTCCTGGAGGTTTGCATCTGGACTCCATATTATCTGAACAAACAAAGTTCTGGAAATGGAGAGTGGTTCTTTTCTCTTTTTAGCAGGCAAAATATGGTGATCTTGGCTTTGCAAAAACCTCTTTGTATACAGTATAAAGGAGGATGTGCTGGAAATCTTGCAAGGCAGTCATGTTCCCAGGAGATTTTACAATCTGATTTCCATGCCAAAGAGGTTCAGATAATTTTGATGGAGAATCTGGACTTTTAGATACTTAAACTTACTGTATGTTCACCCATCACTAATTAATACCTTACAGTGGATTATAGTGCTATTTGGAATTATGCTTCATACCAGATTTTCTTTGGAGCAAGCATGGAAAATTTGTACTCCTTATTACAAGTTGTCTGGGTGAAAGACATCACTCAAGTTCAGGGAACTGGACGTAATAGCCTTGAGGTCTAAATGTCAGGTTTGCCACACCTAGGTTGCCAGACTGAGGTTCCAGTCGGGTTCATGAAGGCCTCTTCCACATTAGTTTTACAACCATATTTTAAAAAATATGCTTAAATAGGACTGAAAACTCAATTGTAACAAAGCTTGACTTCAGTTGCCATGTTAGAACAACGTTCAAGAACTATGCATCTCTGAATTAGAGTATTGTTGTTCTATTATAATCTGGTCCCCATTCACACTAGTTGGCCAAACCATGTTAAAACTTCATGTGGCAACAACTGTGTTTAAGCAGTTTTTAAATTTGATTACAATGCCAGTGTAAACAAAGGGCTCCACCCTGAACCCCACTAAAGCCTGTTGGTGACACTTTGATCATTCAAAAGGGACATATAACTGGCTTAAACCTCCAGATGGGGATTCCTCTTCCAATTCCTCTTTCAAGTTCCTGTTGTGGGGGGTGTTTTGGCAGGCCAGAGACAGAAGGGGGTGAGGCTGGACCCTTCTGCACTTACACAATTTCTGTCTGTTACAGCTAAAATGTAGTCAAGAGCAGCCCTGTGGTTGCTCTAAAGCATGCTGGGGCCCACATAGGCCTCCAGCCTCCCCCTCAGTTTGGAAGCCACAACTGTACTCTGCAGTTCCCACACCTCCGCTATGCCCAGCGGAGACATGGTGCAAGTCTTCTACCTTTCATCCTTCTGAAGCAGAATGCATTTGACTGTGGTGGTCTTTTGGATGAGACCTGGAAGATTGAGCTCCTGTCTGTTCTACATGTATATTAAAGGTGATGTTGCACTTTTCACAAGAACCGGGGTTTCCCAATGTGGCCTTGAATGAAATGTTCCTATTCACTGCAGTTGTGCTGTTTGACACTTGGTTGCCTCCCAGTGCCCCAGAGATACTGCATTTCAGTGGAGCTTTATCCTTTGAATGAAAGATTCTGTATGAAGGTAAAATGTTATTCAGTCTATGGCAAATGTACCACTGAGAGCAATAGGTGGTAAATGCAGGATGACACCTATTTGTGGCCGTAAGGTTACAATGTTTAAAAATGTAGGAAAAGCAGGTTGTCAGATTTCAATAAACGAGTGGAAATGAATAGATACGCATCTCAAAGCAGGTTGCTTCCTAGTAGGATGAAATTTGAATAATAATAATAATATCACACTCGAACCAACTCATGCCTGGACTAATGGCTAGCACAGGCAGAGTTCAGGTATAGGGACGACAACTTGTAGATATTACTGATGATACCAGGCAATGTCGCTGCACATTTACACACAGTATAAAAAAGAGAGGAGGAGGAGGAAGAAGCTGGGGATCAGTGCTCTGAGCTGCAGTTCGCAACAAAGAATTTTTGCTGTTCCAAACTGTCTAGACTTTTAAAAATAAAAGATGTGCAGTATTTACAATGCTCTTCAGTATTCATGAGGCTTGCTACTTGTTGTAAGGTGAGATGAAAACAATACTCAGTAGATTTTCATAAATGACACACAACTGTAAGATTGATAGATGATGCAGGTTTAATGTATGTGAAGTTCCGCGCCAACATCAAAGCTGTGATGTACCCAAACACTGGGTTTATTAAATTCCTGTTTTGTTAAATGATCATCCAGAGCTTTTTGCCACTTCCTTCCACCTGAAAAGAAAGGAAGGTAGTAAAGAAGAAAGGGGGAGGGGAGGAAATCCAAGATATTCCACTTAGTTTTGCTGGAGAATTATATCAGGACTGAAAGAGACAAATATTTAGACATACTGCACAGAGATTAATGGGAGAGTCAGAAATACATGGAATCCACTTAAATTGATGTGATTTACTTATGAATGGTTAAACATAAGTATTCTCTGTCAAATGCCACACCTATTGTGTTAACCCTTTCTTTCCCCCAGGCTACCTTGCCTAAGTTAGTTAAATTGTTGTTAAAGGCTGGTGCACTGGGCAGAGAGAGTCCAGAGATCCTCTCCCACACCTCAGTGTGCTGGGGCAAAGCAGAGTAGGAGCAAAATACACTCTTAATTCCCTCTTCTGCACTAGGAGAAGGCTTGACTAATAAGCCTGCCAGGACCAATGACACCTCCTCTCCAATCCCCACAAAGTCCTGTTGAAGAACCGCTGCAGTCAACATCAGAAGCTGAGATGACAAGGAACCTAATATGCTACTCATCTTTGAAGCGTCAGCAAAGGTGCATTGGGGAGTGAGTTGCCTAGCCTGCCCTGAGCCAACCTGTCCTTCACTAATAAGACAGCTCTTGGTAACCTCTGCTTAGCTGCTATGACTCCATTCTCAGACCACATCTCTGGTGCACCTTTGGTAATTTAGCACAGGATTTTACCCTTAATCTGCAATCATTAAGTGTGCTGTCTGCCAGCACTTGTCAGGCTATAGCTTCATGAATCAGAATAGACTTACACATCTTCTCAACTCTTCTTTAAACCAATTTCCTACTTAGTTTCTTCATTATGTTTCCAAATATGCAACACACACCAGCGATGGGAGAAGTGAGTAACATTTTCTTCAGTGGGGCCTGCCTGTATAAACAGCATCTCTTAACAAAAGTGTACTTGCTTAGTTTCACTTAGTTTCAGGGTCATTTCCTGTGACAGCTGAATGTCCATCTTCTTTATCACCTCAAGATTTGGAGAATTGCTCTAAGTAGTGTAGCTGTGCTCTCTAAGCCAGCCAGCTGTGCTGGAAATCAAGCCTTTTTAGCTCAAGTGAAGCAAGCTGGAATCATTACCTCTTTGTAGTACTTCTGCACCATGCCAAATTTTTTTAAAATATAATTACTATTATATTTTTTCTCTAATAAGAATCACTGACTTTGGACTGATGAGTGGCACATGCTGTGATGTGCTGTATTTGTTTTATCATTAAAAAAAGTATTTAGAAGCAAACAATGTAAAAAACAAACAAAAACAAAAACCAAAGAGGCCACACGATAAGATAAAAAGAAGCTGCCATTTCAGAACCGTAGAAGTTAAATAAAATCTATTTGTGTTTTTTTCAGCATTCTATTTTCAAAACATCTGCTGATCGTGTAAATGTCTGAGGCCCCAATCTTGCAAAGATTTACATACCTACTTAACTTGGTTTCAGTGGGACTGCTGACAGTGCAAACTTAAGCACATATGTAAATCTCTGTACAGCTGGGGCCATGGTCTATATTGTGAAAGGTATCGGGTGATGTTTGTTAGCATATCAGCTTGTACCATAAATAGATTGGTTGAATATTTTCCATCTAAACTGTTGTTTGATGGGAAACTGGGTTTGCAAGAAACCAAATTTTTCACAAAAAGTGTCTGATTTCTGTGGAAAATTCCAACTTCTTATCAATAAACCCTAACCCTAACCCTAACCCAACCCTGAAAAAAAAATTGTCTGAAACATGAAGTATTTTGGTTCAGAAAAGCCATTGTGGAGCCTCAGAGAAGTTGTAGGTCATGCGCCTCATGTCCCCATCTCTGTGTATCAGGTTTCCCAGCTGGACTAGATTTCCCATGATGCACTGCAGTGGCTCAGCAAGAAGAGATGCTGTGAATTACCAGAGCAGATGTAATGCAGCCAGGAAGCCTCCCCTACAGAGGAGAAGGAGGCATGAAGCACCTGAAGTAAAACTCATATCAGATATTTCTGAACACAAAACCCAAAACCCAAAACCAAACCAGAACAAACCCAGAAAAAATGCCCATTGTGGTGTGAATAGCTGGCCAGTTCTATCATAAATGTTAGTACAATATGCAGATCTGGTACCCTGTATGAAGAATTAAACTTAAAAATTGGGGGAAAATCCATGAATATTTGTATGAATTTTATGCAAATTTACTTTGTCTCTGTTCATGCTACTTCTCCTTTTGGCTTTCTGTAACTATTCTAGAAAATAGTTTGTGGACAGGAATGTTTGTTGAAGGGATAAATTTTCAGAAAATTCTCAGAGAAAGCGAATTGCAAATCCATGATTGTGAGTATATACATTGGAACCTCAGTCTAATGTCATCCAATCAGGGAAAAGGAACCTACCATGCACTCTCTATGTCTAGTCCAAACCGCTTTAGAATTTTGTATAGTGAATACTTGTAGCAAAGTGCTTGTGAGAGTTATCTAAATAAATTATTTGGCAAATAATTTTAAATAACAAATGCATTTGAGAAAAGTGCAAACTGCAGGTAGACACTTATTGAACAGAAAAAGAGGCAAAATTTGTCAGATAACTGATTTATTGCAAATGATTTCCCCCAGCTCTTCCTGCCAATGTAAAAGTAGGTCCTGGTGATTTACCAAAGGTCACTCGGTACCATACTGTGAGCTCCTTACATACATTAGCCAGGAGTTACTTGAACAAGTAGCTCCACTGAAAAAGTGGAAAGAGAAGCAGAGGCTGAGAACATAGGGGGAAAAAGGATGGGGAGAGAAAAATAAATTAATAGATAAAACACATCACTATATATGACACCTACCTGTACCATCCTGGCTTTTTTGAAGGGGCTGCTTTACTCGCAGGCTTCCCTTTAGCTAAAAAGCATGGTTTAGTTTGTTGTTTGTTTTTTATTGAAATCAGCTTTGCAAAAATCCCGCACCATTTTGTTTATACCGTAGAGTTAATATCCAAGATGTTCACAAAACTGCAAACTCCCACAGGTTTGTTCACCCCTAATTTCAATCAACATGGATGCATGCACTTTTCAAATGAGTGATTTTCTTTTTAAAGAATTAAGATCTATGGGACATGAAGCATTAACTTGTACTCAGACCTACCCTTCTTCACATCTACTCATATGTCCCTTCTTTTTTTCCAGTCTTCTCTGTTAGTATTTCTGGTTTGACTTTTCCTGTTCAAGCAGGGCCAAAATTTCAAGAGGCTTCAGTAACTGCACTCAGACTATTTACAGATTCACTAGGTTGCCATATGCAAATGGACATTTAGAGTAATTGTACGCCTTGTTTGCTTAGTAAGTTGTTTGCTTAGGAAACTTTTCTATGGGCAGTCACAGAATTTACCAACACAAAATGGATGCTCTCCAAAATATTTTCAGATGTTTCTTGGTGACTCTACCATCCTTCTTCAATATAGAGATGAAATGTGTACTCATAGATGGTACCATTTGTTCTGCCAACTTGGCCTTTAAATTCACTACTACACTTCTGAACATGCAAGCATGGAGTGCCATGCTGAAAGTCATGAGACCTAGGTTCTATTCCCATTTTGCTGGTGATGTTGGGCGAGTCACCCTAGCTCTGTGCCTCCATTTATGAAATGGGCAAAGTAATAGTCATAGAACCACAGAAATGTAGGGTTGGAAGGAACCCTGAGAGGTTCCTTCCACAGGTAAGGTAAGGTAAGGTACCTTACCTTACATGTGCTGAGGTAAGACCCAGTAAACCTTGCTTATCCCTGACAGGTGTTTGTCCGACCTGTTCTTAAAAAAATCCAATAATGAGAATTTCACAACCTCCTTTGTCACTGTTCATAAAGTGCATTGAGATGTATAACTTAAATGTATTGTTTTGAGGTATATATGAAAGAATTTGGGGATTGGTCCTGCTTTGAGCAGGGGGTTGGACTAGATGACCTCCTGAGGTCCCTTCCAACCCTGATATTCTATGATTCTGTGAATTGTGTGATCTCTGTGTACCTGCTGTTCCTGCAGGTGATAAAACAGGGAGTTATATAGCTAATGTCTTTCATTAGTGCACCTAAATAGTTACATCTGAGATTAGTTAAGAAGGATAGGTTACTGGGCTGGAATTTAGGGGGCTTGTGTTCAATTCCTATCTCTGCTAAGTATCCTCTATACAGCTTTGCGCCCCAGTTCCCCATCTATAAAATAGATACAATACTTCCTTTGTCTGCCTTGTCTATTTAGATTGCAAGCTTTCCAAGATAAGAAGTGTGTTTTAATATTTATAGCACCTAGCACCAGGAGACTCTGGTCTTGACTGGGCTCTCTAGATGTAACAATAATAATAATTAATAAAGTAAGAGCTGGCGTAAAAAAAGGGAGGCTGGGGTCTAAATAATGTGGTAATTAGTATCCACATTTACCTTTTTTTAGCCCAGCTGCATAGTAAATGCACAGTTGAGTGCTTTTCTCCTGAATATTAGCTCCATTGGAACTTTTATTTGTAATCTTAGTGAGCACTCTCCAGTGGTATGATCTGCACACTGAGGTGACTACTTTAAGTTCGCTTTTTTAATTAAGGTTTTGTATTGTAACTAGTCAATGTACATTATTGGGAGAATGAATGCCAATGCCAGTGGTTTTTCTTTCTCTCCTTTATCTTTGTCAATGATTCAAAGACATGATTTATGGTTACTCTCCGTCTTTCAGGATCATCCATCAAGCACTGGTTTCACTACAGGGCTCGAAGTTGTAAATCATGCAGAAAGGCTGTCACTCATCTCATTTAACCCTTTAAGCACAGAGATGGGGCAGGGGGCTGCACTTACCAGAACGAAAACAAGAAATGGCATTAAAACAGCCCATAAAATTGATGAAGTTCAGCTAATCTATACAATTAACTGCTCTGTGTAATACAATAATTATTATGAGGTGCATTAAAATAGTGGGCATGACTCCACCTTCCACATTCATTCTGAGAACCTGGAGAGCCCATAAAATGTCACTTTTTGTTTTCTCTTCTCATCTTCTTTCAGTTTTTTTAATGTCCATTATAGATGTGAAGAGCCGGGTTTCACTTTAGAATCAATCACAGGCTAGTTCTGATTGTGACCTTGCAGCGACTAAAGAATGAGTGCAAAAGCCCATTAGCAGCTGCTATTTTAGGCTTTGTAAATTAACAGTTATTCTGTCTCTCTCTCTCTCTCTCCTGTACTTCTCCTCCCCCTTTCTTCTTCTTCTTCTTTTTTTTTTCTTTTTTGACAGCAAAAAAATGAAATGTGTAAGTGGCATGGGAGCTTCCACACTTAGCCTTGTTTCCCCATCTGGAGGGTCGGTGACAGCTTTAGCCAGTTGGCTGATTGCCTGTTCATATGTCTCCCTGCCAGCCTAGGTCAGAATTCCCAGCTCAGATTAGCTCTCTCTTACCTTTAAGACAAAGCCTGTACCTGGTCTGAGCACAAAGCCAGGAAGACTGGCACTAAATAATGGGGCTTTATGATGAATTATTATTAATAATACTTATTATTATTGTTTATTTAATTTTTTTTAAAGTGTCCAAAATTGGTTATTAATGACAAATATTTGTTTGAGTCTATTTGATCAGATTCTACAGTGACGTGATGACAATTTTTGTTCCTGAATTATGTATAGTTCTGTTTTGCCTAGGCAACTGATACAAACAACGAATATACTTAAGAAAAAGATATATCGGTAAATAAACTGAAAGGTTGTAAAATATGAATGTTCATCGTCCAGGCTGTGATGCTTCTCTTCTTTTTTACATGAACTGGGCTTGAGATGCTATTTAGGAGCTTGGGACTTCTTCTGTTCCAGAAATCTCTGCAGCTTGTCACAGAAACAAATGACACCAGAGGGAACCTTGTCTTACAGTACAATCCTTTTCATGAACCTTAGTCTTCTTAAAATACTCATAATATGAATTTATATCTTGACTTATTAGGAGATCAGATCTTACCCTCTCCCTCGATTAAGTACCTCTCCTCTCTTAACCGGTACTGTTTCCCTTCCCAGCTCAGTATTTAGTATCTAGTCACCTAACTCCAGGTGACTGGGAACTGCAGAGCCCACAGATTAATGTACTCATTCAAAATGATTTATTCTATTTTATTGTGTTGAGTGCAGATAGGGTGCTCTGCTGGTTGGGCATAACAAGTAGGCAATATTGCCTGTTCTGTGCTTTAGCTCTTTGTATAAAGAGCTAATTCCTACTAGAAAGGATCACACCTGCCACTTCTCTGTGAATCTGGTCAATAAAAAGAACTTTGAAAAAAGTTTTTCTGTTTGTATTATAAAGTGTCTGTTATATGAGTGGGAAAATAATTTTGGAGAATAAATGGTTATCCATCTGATGAGGTTAAGAGGAAATATGAAAAGCAACTTTAATTGTCCTTGTATGAGACACATTCTCTTTTCTAAATATTGTCCATCCCATGTATCCATTATACACTAGTGGCTTATTTCATCCCACTGGGACTAAGAATCTCTGCTGTTAAAATATACTGTAAATGAATTACAGGCTGCCATCTCTCCAAGCTCTTAATTAAGACTCTGATATAAAGCCATGGTGTCTAATTACAGCAAGCTGTCATACAGTCACTTTTTAAAAACCTGTGTCCAGATAAGAACTGGAGACATTAGAATTGCTTATTTAATTATAAGTGTACCACACTGGCAGATTTTTGTAAGTCTAGAGGCCAAAATGACTTTTACTGTTGCTCTCAGTGTTCCTACCTTACCGCATAAATTCCACCTCTATTTTCATCTCACCAAACACAATTGCTGTTAGGTCTGTGCAAAATTTGGCAGGCTTACTTTGGCAGATAACTCAAATGTTTTCTTCCATTTTTATCTTCATGTGTGAATCCCAAATCTCAAAGTGAAACTCAGTCAAAACTGCCTGGCCTGCTTCAGCACCAAAACCAGTAGGAAACCCTGAACTTGCAAAATCATTAATCAGCCTGTGGTGCAGTCAGCAATCCATCCCAGGACTGTCCGCTTCAGGCCAAGATTTAGAGAGACCAGGTGTGGTGACACTAGGCAGCACAGTCTGGGAACTAAAGATCACAGTGAGAACACCCAAGTCTTTCTGTGTCCAGCAGCTGCAAAAATACTCATGTTTATTATAACAAAGTCCTGTCTCTTCTCTGCTAAAACCCAGCACACCACATGGTCACTAAAGGTGGGTACTAGGCTTGTCTGAAATCCTCTTGAACTTCAGCAAAGCTTTTGATGAACATCCTCTGAATCTTGAGTGTTTAATGAGCCCTGACACCAGGATAATGTCATGTGGTTTGGTTTTGTTGCAAACATTTCACATCACTCTACCTGCTGGAAGTCCCTGTTCTGGGATTTGCATATGGTAAAAGCTAAACAATAAAAAAAGGAACTAATATGATGAATGATGATGGGTACATTTCCTACAACTGATTAAACACTTTTGCCATTCTCACGGTCTTCCTTCACCCACCTCACATCTTGTCAGAAAGAGAGGTGTGAGTGACTTTGTCATTGACATTAAACAGTTGTGTATACTTCTAGCAACAAAGTGCTATCTGCGGAGTTTGTTTACTTGATCTGTATTTCCAATCACTGCAGAAGGTTTACTAAAGCAGTTCATTACTGATTTATTTATGATGTATTTAGATAGCAAATATGGTTCTGTCAGCAGTTGCTGGCTAAACAGTGTTGACAGACATTAATAGCATATGGTATAGGAATGGAATTATGATCTTTAAAGAATTTTCTGATTCTCAGCATACATGTATAAGTTTTATTTTTCCTATATAGAGAGACAGGGAACTTGCAAACAAGGAAACTGTTTTCTTTTTCTTTTTGTAACCTTTGGGGTTTGGTGGTGGTGACATTAAAATCTTCAGTGCTGTTTAACTGTTCAATTTAATGGAAGACAAATTCTCCCAAAGGTTTAATTTACTCTCGCAAACTGAAATCACGGCATTCTTACCATGGGAAATGGCCTTAATTTTCCCAGCCTTCAGTATACATCAAGCATATAATTCATTTCTCCCCACTCAATACTTCCCTCGTTAGAAAACAAAGTTTTTGATATTTAAATGTTACAGAGTTTAAGTTGAGACACAGATCCTCTCAGACCCGTAAAGTGTATTTGCAGGCATGATTGCCTCTCTTTGACAGCGACAGATTTATACAGGTTTGAACAGAAAAACACTTGAATTTTTGACCTTTAATTGGCTGTTTCCTATAACACCAGCATTTTTATCCAGTGTCAAGGAGCAAAAATTGTTTGCCGAGGAAGGGAAGACAGGTGGTACCTCAGAGGTGAAACTGTCTTTGGTCAGTTGGTATAGTTCAGAGAGTTGGGGTATTTTTAGCTGCTAAAATCATTTTTGGGTGAGGAAGGACTCTGGGGCTTGAGAGGGGAGGGATAGCTCAGTGGTTTGAGCATTGGCTTGCTAAACCCCAGGGTTGTGAGTTCGATCGATCCTTGAGGGGGCCATTTAGGGATCTGGGGCAGAAATTGGGGATTGGCCCTGCTTTGAGCAGGGGGTTGGACTAGATGACCTCCTGAGGTCCCTTCCAACCCTGATATTCTATGATTCTAGGGAAAGGGGAAATGAATGACATGCATAAGGCTATTTCTCAATCACATGTGAACAAACAGGTTGGTTTGTTAATATGGGAAAATATCTGATCACTTTTGTTAGGTTAATGATAATGTAGGAAAAGAAGTTAGAAAGTGCTGTCTAAATTTCAAAATAATAGGTCAAATTCTGTTCTCAGTGAAATGGAATAAATCCAGAGTAACTCTTTGCTAGAGTTACTCTGAATTTACAATGGTGCGCAACTGATCTTGGAATTTTGGACCAGTGCCTCCACTAATAAATGTCAAAGGTCTAAATTATAAGGTAAAGCAAGATAGAGAAACAGAGAGCTAAATAGAACAGGAGCACTTGTGGCACCTTAGAGACTAACAAATTTATTAGAGCATAAGCTTTCATAGGCTACAGCCCACTTCATCGGATGCATAGAATGGAAAATATAGTAAGAAGAAATATAAATACATACAGAGAAGTGGGAAGTTGCCATACAAACTGTGAGACGCTAATTAGTTAAGATGAGCTATTATCAGCAGGAGAAAAAAACTTTTGTAGTGATAATCAAGATGGCCCATTTAGACAGTTGACAAGAAGGTGTGAGGATACTAAACTTTAGGGAAATAGATTCAATATGTGCAATGACCCAGCCACTTCCAGCCTCTATTGAAACCCAAGTTAATGGTATCTAGTTTGCATATTAAATCAAGCTCAGCAGTTTCTCGTTGGAGTCTGTTTCTGAAGCTTTTCTGTTGCAAAATTGCCACCCTTAAATCTTTTACTGAGTGGCCAGAGAGGTTGAAGTGTTCTCCTACCAGTTTTTGACTGTTATGATTCCTAATGTCAGATTTGTGTCCATTTATTCTTTTGCGTAGAGACTGTCCGGTTTAGCCAATGTACATGGCAGAGGGGCATTGCTGGCACATGATGGCATATATCACATTGGTAGATGTGCAGGTGAACGAGCCCCTGATGGTGTGGCTAATGTGATTAGGTCCCACTTGAATAAATATGTGGACAGAGTTGGCATCGGGCTTTGTTGCAAGGATAGGTTCCTGGGTTAGTGTTTTTGTTGTGTGGTGTGTGGTTGCTGGAGAGTATTTGCTTCAGGTTGGGGGGCAGTCTGTAAGCCAGGACTGGTCTGTCTCCCAAGATCTGTGAGAGTGAGGGATCATTTTTCAGGATAGGTTGTAAATCTTTGATGATGCGCTGGAGAGGTTTTGGTTGGGGGCTGAAGGTGACAGCTAGTGGTGTTCTGTTATTTTCTTTGTTGGGCTTGTTCTGTAGTAGGTGACTTCTGGGTACTTTTCTGGCTCTGTCAATCTGTTTTTTCACTTCAGCAGGTGGGTATTGTAGTTTTAAGAATGCTCGATAGAGATCTTGTAGGTGTTTGTCTCTGTCTGACGGTTTGGAGCAAATGAGGTTGTATCTTAGAGCTTGGCTGTAGACAATGATCATGTGGTGTGTCCTGGATGGAAGCTGGAGGCATGTAGGTAAGTATAGCGGTCAGTAGGTTTCCAGTATAAGGTGGTGTTTATGTGACCATCGCTTATTAGCACTGTAGTGTCCAAGAAGTGGATCTCTTGTGTGGACTGGTCCAGGCTGAGGTTGATGGTGGGATGGAAATTGTTGAAATCATGGTGGAATTCCTCAAGGGCTTCTTTTCCATGGGTTCAGATGATGAAGATGTCATCAATGTAGCGCAAGTAGAGTAGGGGCGTTAGGGGACGAGAGCTAAGGAAGCGTTGTTCTAAGTCAGCCATAAAAATGTGAGCATACTGTGGGGCTATGCGGGTTCCCATAGCAGTGCCGCTGACTTGAAGGTATATATTGTCCCCAAATGTGAAATAGTTGTGGGTGAGGACAAAGCCACAAAGGTCAGCCACCAGGTTTGCCATGATATTATCAGGGATACTCTTCTGAGCAAATGCTATGGGCATACAGAATAAAGCTGGTGAACTGGAATTCTGCATTTGCAAAGAAAAGCAAGGGTTTATTGAAGTAACAGATCCATGGCTGAATACAAGAAATAACTGGTGTTTACTAGGCTAGGCAAAACAAAACTGGAGAAAGGGTACTCTTATTGGTAAGAAAGGATGTAGAGAAAGCCAAGGGAAATGAAGTAATGGGCCAAATTATCCCTGGTTAATTCTATTTGTTTCAGAAGTATTGCACCAGAGATGAATTTGGCTTAATGTGAATAGAAAAGTTAAGAAGCAATTAACACACAAAAAATTATTACAGGTGAGACACAAACAAAAGCAAAGTAATTCTCAGGTCAGGACTAGCCTATGGTCCATTCTTGTCTTGACCCATGAGCCCCTGAGCCTTAATAGCCCCTGATGGTTGGTCCAGTGGAGTTGACCCGGCAGTTCACCAGCAGTCAGTAGAAGTCTGTGTCTTTGCAGCCGAGTTTTGGTTACCTTTTCCGATACCATCTCTATAGCAGGGAGTGGTTCCTGTGCTGTCTGTCAGTATGTGGATGTGTGCATTGATTCAATGGGCCTGGGTATGAGCCATATTGTGGCTTGTTAAATTAGAATTCTGGAAACATTTATATTGGACAGAAGAAAGAGCTCTGAGGAAGCCTGGTTGATATGGGATACTTTGCTGAGTTCTTTGGGAGCTCTAGCTCTGGCTACTCTGATGGGCCAGAGACATTAGAGTGGTGGGTAGGGGGAGCAGGTTGGCCAAGAGACACATTTCCTTTAAAGTTTCAGAGTAACAGCCTTGTTAGTCTGTATTTGTAAAAAGAAAAGGAGTACTTGTGGCATCCGATGAAATGATCTGTAGCTCACGAAAGCTTATGCTCAAATAAATTGGTTAGTCTCTAAGGTGCCACAAGTACTCCTTTTCTATTTCCTTTAAGCAAAATTTGTTTTGATGAGAGGACAACAAACTGCAGGTTTTGCTTGGTGCTCTTTTTTTCTGTGAATGTTTTAAGGTGGCTTCTCTTGCTTAAAAGAGATATCGACTGAAAATTTAGTCAATTAAATAAAAATGGGTTAAAAGTTGTTTCAGGTACTACACCTGCCCCTGACTTTTAAAAAATGCTTTCCTCCCCACCGGTTTTGCGTGAAAGACACACACTTATAACAGGTGAAACTGACTACACGGAGGTAATAATAAAATTGATGACATGCAACAGTGCTGTCAAATATACAAAGTAAACAAACTGATAAAAAGAGGTGAAATAATATCCCCCAATCTCTTGTCTATACAGAAAGGACATATCTATAATAGGGAAAATGTGGATTTACCATGTATTAGATATTCCATGCTAGTGAAGAGACGGCAAGCTGTAGCTTTAACATGTTAGCTGGGCAAGAGAAACCAGAGTGAGCCACTAGTTAACACTACAACTTACTTTGTCTGCACTAGGATTTTATCATGTTAGTTAACACATGTTAAAAACACACCTTTTCATTAGTGTAAACATGGCCTGAGATATTTAAAAGGATTGTGCTGTTTGCTTTTGAATGCAGTGGGTTAATCAGAAGTCTGCAGACAGGCTATAATGGAGTGGTGTTGGCCCCTGGTCTGTGAAAAATATGTGTTTTAATTTTATAGCCTCAAAATCAATTTTACTTAGTAAAATTCTGATAGATCTTCTTCACTTAATGAGTCAGCTGGGACAATTTGCAGACCCACTATCCAATGCATTTTCAAAGTTGTGCATGTTTTTAATGGTGTAGCTCCCACTAAAATCAGAAACATGCTTTTAATTCTAGAGGCTGCATTTGTAGCATTTCCATTATGTAGCTCCAAATACAGTATGGCAATTATTTTGGAATAAATCATTTGATTGTGGATGGAAAAGTAGGATTTTTCTGAATGGCTGGGCCTGAGGCTTACTGATGTGAAGTTCAACCTCAGACTAAACTGCAAAGTGGGTGTAAATGTAATGTACAAAATCTGGCCCAATGTCTTATCCTCTGAAATGCTCTCTGGCCATGTTTTCTATCAGAACTTTCAGAATTTAGATTGGTGCTTGTTATAGATTCATCTTTGAATCGCCTGATATGATGGGAATTTCAATTTCCTCTGCTAATTCCAACAAGGTTTCATAGGCAAAAGATTCTTCACAGACTTGCTTAATTTCACCCAGTAGGTTACAGGCCCTTTCTGTGTTTAAGGAAACCCTCTTGATTTGATTTCTGCACTGCAGGTTGCTTACTTTGATTTATCTTCTGTTGTTTGTAGTTTCACTGATCACTTTCTTATTACTTTTACACTTCCATCCATTTCAGTTTGTGCTCCTTTTTGAGTGATTTCTTATACCGCCCCTGCCACCTGCTCCAACCTGATGAATTGTCTGCTCAAATTGTTGATCTTGACCTGGCATTGTCTCTTCCACGGGATATAAATGATGCCACACAGATGTATAATGATGCCTTAATAAACATCCCAGGTATGCTTGCTCCTCTGCAGAAGTGCAGCGTTTGAAATTCAGAGTCACAATTGCATGCTGTTGAATGGAAGGCAATGAAATGGAAGGTTCAGAGATTGAAACCGGGCTGGAGAAGCTCTGCTTTCGATGTTTGAAAATTCATAGGAATCTTCTTTCCCAAGCTCCAGCTTCCATTCCATTCCATTTTATTTTATTTTATTTTTTTAAGATCACAAAGAACAGCACAGGAAATCTCGTAATTCTTTTCCTTTATAAACTCTAAACAGCTTGTTTATATTTCGGTTTGTCTACTGGCCCCACAGTGGTAATAGATGGATTTAGTCTTTCAGAAGCTCTGCAGTTATTTGGTGGAGGTGAGATGCCCTCTGCTGCTTTACTTTTCCATGTCTAAAGTCCCAGTACGCTCTTGAATGTTTCAGGATTAGCTAAAGTCTGAGGGATATTGAACTGGGTTTATACAGATACTATTTTGTCTCAATGTTGGATTGTAAAGAAAATAATTATGCACTTTCATCCAGTATTTTAGAGTCTGGATTTTTGACCCATTGTCCCTCTTTGTGGATTCCTGCAAGCCTTAGCTCCAGTTATTATGACTGAAATACATAGCATCTTTGCACTCAGCAATGTTCTATCATCCCCAACCCAGCACTAGTTATGTGATGATACCTGTACTGAGGAAGTTGTCTCTGTCATTGAATGACCTT
The DNA here is from genome assembly GCF_965140285.1 of Lepidochelys kempii. Classification (NCBI taxonomy): domain Eukaryota; kingdom Metazoa; phylum Chordata; order Testudines; family Cheloniidae; genus Lepidochelys; species Lepidochelys kempii. The sequence continues at coordinate 14,701,681 of NC_136392.1, read as the reverse complement.
TCTGATTATTGGATTTTTTCCCATAATTCATATTTGTTGTTTCTTGCTGAGATGCAGGAAAAAGCAGAGCCTCTGTGGCTGCAGTCTCTTGTTTTTTTATGGTGCCCCATATGATGAATTTCAGTGCCCAGTTTAGGACAGGACAGGAGCACAACTCTGGGATGGCCTGTGAGTCAGATTTGTCATGACATTTGTCTTGACCCCTTGGCTCTAAATCCCTCCTTCACGCATTTCAAAGGACACAGCCCACTATTTTTACTTCAATAATTGTTCACTTTTCCCTTTGAAATTCCCATTATTTCTAAAAATATTGTAGATACTTGGAAACCATATCTATTTCCCCTTCCAGCTTTCCCATTTGGCAAGGGTCCATTTGTTTTGCCTGCGTTTCTTATGAAGCAAAATCAATAATATGAATCCTAGCATTGCTAATTATTACTATTACTATTACTAATACGCTCCGTGCTGGCCTTCATGTTTGCTGGCAGAAAGTAACACAACCCAGGGGATCATGCCAGGGTCTGTGGAAGGAAGAAAATGGCAGCACCTGCAGCTTTGACTTGTGTCTGACCCTGTGGAAAAGACTCATGGGGTTTAGCTCTGGTAAAGAGACAGTAATGGATTATTTCCCCCAAATCTGCAGGCCAGTGTGGTGCAAGATATTGCTGACCACGCTGGCGTTAATATGTATGCATTCCCACTCTCTGCTGTGACTCTCCTCCCCTGCCCCAAGTGCAGAGAGTCCTGGGCCTGCAGCTAACAAGATAGCCCAAGGCAGCTAGATTCCCATTGCAGTCATGCTGCCAGTGGATTACAAGGGGCTCTGGCCGAAATCTGGAAGCACAGACATTCCCAGGGCACTCTGGAAACCATCTTGAGATTCGTGGGTTCCAGAATCCAAAATTGTGGCACTTCTAATGGGGGAGGGGTGAAAACCTACCCCCAAGGAAAGAATAAGTAGGGTAGTCCTCAAGTGTGGAGTTTAGCTTCCCTTTTTCTGCTCTGTTAGGCTATAATTTTCCTCTAGGGTTCAGTACTTATCCCTCCATATTTTTCCTCTGTTTTATTTCTGAATTTATTTATAATATTTTAACAAACACCTTGAACACACTTTTTGGGGGGAGACAAAGGGGGCGAAAGAGTTTTAAGAGGGACCTGATCTTGTACCCATTAAAGAAAGCTTTGACACTGACTTCAGTGAAACTAGGCCTGATTCTGATCACCTTGCTGAGGTGTGACACAGTCTAACTATCCAGTGACTTCCAGGCAATGTAATCTAGATCTCAGGATTTAGACCTATATGAAAGGAGCCTATTTGATAGGCCTGAACCTGCAAGGTGCTGAGCTCTTCTAACATTCACTGACTCCTGTGGGAGGGGAACAAATTCAGAAGCCTGGCAGAGGCAATCATCCCTGTACAGGATTGGGTCCTCTGAGTATTACCTCTATCTTGGAGAGAAAACTGAGTAACAAGTTAACTCTGTGTGTTGGTGGGTAGGTGAGTGTGGGGTAAAATGAATCAAGTGTTTCAGCTCTGTATTAGAACACATGGACACAAAGGGTGGGAAGGCTGTCACTCAGTGATGAAACTTCTTAAAAACATCTTATAGACTCTGTTCTTTTCTATAATACGGATTGAATTCTGACTATTGTATGTGACTCAGGGAATGACATTGTTCATGTATAGACTGTATGTTTTGAGGGAGATGTTTTGACCTTTCTCATCTCTGGCCGGTGTTGCAAAGATGGAGTGATGTAGAACAGAGATTTTGTGACAGAGTAATAATAAGAAAGAATCTGACTGCCAGTTGTTCATTATAGGGACTCTTCTAAATGCCAGCACCTTCTATGTTTGCCTTCAAACAACACGAATACCTAAATCACCATAGTAAACAGAGATAGAAAGAGACAGAAAGGTTAAAAGTGTGCTCATAATCTCTTGCTTTTCTTCCTAAACATGTTTGATAGCAATATTGTTTCTTAAAAACAATATGACCTCATTTGTAAAGCAATATTCATGCTAAACTAGTCAGCTGTTAAATATGCCCAGCACTGTGAATTATGATGAAGCTAAACCAGAATTTCAATTATTTTCTGGACACATTTAAAATTATAATACTTTACCAGGTTAGTGTTATAGTTCATACAAATTACTCACAAAGTATCATATCAATCTCTTGCAACTGCTTATTGCGTACATATCTGAGAAGTCAGTCGAAGTAAGACACTGGCCAGGGCAATGACCTTCATGCTGGCTTAGTGCTTTGATGGCTATGGTTGATTGTTAGATGGCTATGAGTGCATGGATATCTATTTGTCAAAAGTCAGCAGTTGCTGGCTGTAATATTTATTATGAACGAAACAGATTATTTGTTTGGACCACCATTTTCCACAATATGTTCCTGAAAGGAAAATAAAGGAGATACAACATTGGAAGTTCTGTACATTCTTCATCAACATCCCTTTTACACTCAGATCTTGGCATGGCATTACAAGTAAAACTGCACACTTTTATATTATTTGCTGGGTTGATTTAAACAAAACAAAACAAGCATACGCATAAGACAAAGGAATTACATTTTATCAGCTCCCTTCCTTTCTACTTGCATATCTTGTCTAAAAAGATTTTAAAGCTAAATTATCTCAGTCTTGATTCATCCAGCTATGGTTAATCAGCCCAGATTTATGAATATAAATAGTTAATGGTACCGTTTGTTTAAAGCAGATCTCACAGAGGCTGTTACTTAGCTGGCTACCCAAAGCGAAAACCAAAGGGCCCAGTACCCTTCAGACAAATGTAATAACGTATTGATAAAGCCATGTTAGTGTTTTTCTTAAAAAATGGGAACAGTATAATAACAGGTCATAATCATCAAGTTACAGTGAGGAGCTTAAATTTATATAGTACCTAGATGGGTGAGAAGCTTGTGCTTTAGTAAGAACACATATAGACACTCTGCCTTTATCACCACCAAATCATACAGCTGAGCACACATATAGCACTGTAAATTTTCAGAGTGCTGTACAAACATTATCTAATAAATCCTTAGAACATTCATGGGAACTATTCACTCAGTATAATTTCCCCATTTTACAGGTGGAGAAATAGAGACACAGAGAATTTAAGGGGTTGATCCAATGCTGATTGAAGTGATTAGAGACAATGCTGGCAGACTTCAATGAGCATTGGGTCTTGGCCAAGTCTACTCAAGAAGTCAGTAGAACAGCCAAGAATATAACACAGGAGATCTTGCCTTTTAGCCCCATCCTAAGCTAACAATAATTCCTTCCTATCGAAGTCAAAATTACCTCATTTAGCCATGTCACTGTTGCTGAACCCAGGCTACTGCAACTTAAAGTTGAATTATTAATTGTTATTCTAATAAAAGATTTCTGTTCCATAACCTCTATATTAAGGCATTCAGTCAATTAAGGGATGTCCTGAATAGGAACAAACAACACATGTTTAAGTGCTTTCTTGAATCAGGGCCTAAATTCTTTTTTATTCCATTGGGCTCATCACCATTCTTAGCCTATTCAGTCTGCTTTGAACTGGGGGGAAGTGGCCAGACTTTTTAAAAAGTATAATAAAATAATAATTGTTAGCTTTTATATAGTGCTTTACATGTTCAAAGCACTGTACAAACATTAGCTAATGACAAAAATAGCAATTTGCCACAGCAGAGGACCATACCTAAACACTTAAAAAAATGTGTATAGACCGTAAGTACTTTTTTTTTTTACATGCTGAATATAGTAATACATAGGAATTTGATTGTATGGATCTAATTTTAGAGTATAGAGAATGTGCTTTCATATGCAGAAATCTTGACTCTGATCAGGGAAATTGCTGATCTCACACTGGATTATTGGACATAATTTTGCAGGCTTTGGGTTTATCCTTGTAAATATTCTAAAACAGGGTCCAAGTAATTTGAAGTGAGTTGCACTAGATAATATTTATTCTATGTATGAGGCAAACCATGGATTCAGTAAAAATGATTCAAAGTTGTGTTTTTTTTAAAAAAGATCAAAACACCCAAGTGTTATAAACATCACTTTCAGCCACTCTCTATTTGTAATTGAATTTAATATAAATGTATTTCATTAGTGGAGAGCAGTCTTCATGGCCATACAATAGCAAACAAATTCTTCAGAAGCATCTTTAATTATTCATTTGGTTGTACTATATTTTATGTTACTTTTCATAAATGTTAATCTTTATTATTGCCTTACCAGTAAGAAAAAAAAAAAGAAAGAAAAAGAAATACCTGTTATTAAATGACCTATCAGGCTGACATGGATAAATGTTGGTAGCTATTTAATTGTTTCCCATCTGCAGTTTTATACAGTTTCTATCAAACTGAAGGGTAATTTTTTTAGTAGCTGCTTATTTTAAATGTACAAAACCCTTGTGTGTAATTCCATTAGCTGCCCTACAGCATTGCAATCTACAGTTTCCCTGAGGCTGTTGTGAAATATTGATGAAATCCTTGCTTTTGTGGCTTCCTCTGATACACTAAACATTTGTCTGATGTTAGTTGAACTTGAATGGATCTGTTCAGAGCTATATCAGTAGTGACTTCAAAGGCTGCAAGGCTGTTACAGTTTTTTTTTTACAAACTGAAGTTTCAAAGCCTTACCATGTGGTACTTTAAAAAAACAAAGTTCATATCAAATGAACCAAAGTGTTAACAATACACTGGTAGGACTCATTACAATTTCAATTTATATACATATGTATTTTTCTTATTCTGATTGGTAGTTTGTACCGCTTAAAAAAATGTAGATCAGTATTTGAGAGGGAAGATGAAGAACAACAAAAGAAAGGAAGAAAAAAAACTTGATTTGAAAGTTTGATTTAAAATGTGCCGTTGTGTAGTTGCTAATAAAAAACAATAGGTCAGGAGGACAATGGGACAAGTAAAGAAAGGCAATGAAAACCAGAGGTTTCAGCTTTACGATTTTCTAGGTTAAATCTATTTACGTTGCCATATGGATTCATTTACGTTGCCTGGGTATGAGACTCAAATTCATTACAATACTGTCCTTTTTGTCATCTGGGACCTAGCTGCATTTTCCGAAATGGCCTCCAGACTTGCACCCATTATTTTGTGCATACAAATCATAGAGATATGTTACTACCTGATATGCATATCAAAATTGGCCTTGATCCAGCTGTCACTGAAGTCAATGCCAGAACTTCCATGGACTTCAATGGTAACAGGATCAGGCCCATTTATTCATCTTATATCAGCTCCCATATATCAGGAATCTGGTATTTGCACTCACAAATGATTGCGAAGACAAAATTCGGTACTGTCAGAATTTCATGCTTGCTCAGAATTTGCTGGGAGCCACACACATGGAGGAAAATATTGACTCAGGAATGTCAAATACTGTACCATCAGCTGTTTTACAAAAAAAAAATTAGCAAATTCCAGGGCTTTGGAGAACACAAAGTGTTCTTAACCTTGTGTAAATCATTGTATTAATGGCAGATGCCTTCAGCTATGGAAACTGAGGAGCTGACCCTAAGCACAGTTATGTACACTTGTGAAACATAGCTCGTACCTGGAAACTCAGTAAGTCAGAACGATTGATCCCAGAACGGAGTTGGTATGATTTAAATTACTCTTTCTCCTACCCTTTGACAGCTGACTATGTAAACAAGCTTGACCTAGTCCCTAGAGAAAATTATTCAGGAGAGAACTCTATTATGGCTCTGGTCCCTGTTATGGCTATTGGGCTTACTGTTTTAATGGAAAGCACTAGTTCCTCTTCCCTCTCTCTTTTCAGTTTTCCTTTTGTTATAGTTTTCTGTTTTATTGTTGGCTTTGAGGGTTTAAGGGTTTTGTGTCTGGAAACCCAATTCACAGCATACATACTTCTAGCCTATGTGATGGACCCATGACTATGTTCCGTGGAATGCACAGAGGGCATGATCCTGTATTCCTCATCCCGCTGAAAGCCCTAATGAAGTCAACGGGAGCAGCCAGGAATAGGATCCGTACAGTAAACCTTATAACAAAACTTTATTTTTAGAACAGAGAATTAACATCCAAAATTGTTTCATTTCATCACCACGTGCAAATAACAGTTATGCTTCAAGGAAGTTGCCTTGCCATGTTAAAACTCATTCATGGCAAATGCCACTTCAAGAGGGGCTGGCTCGCTATACTACAAAGTCCTTCTGATCTGCAATGTTTGGAAGTTATACCATCTGCTTCTTCCCAGGTGTGGACCTTGTGATATGGACCTTGTGGAGTTTCCTGGGTCCTCTGTCCCCATCCTGTTGCTTTTATCCTGTGAGGTGATATGGCTTTCAACTTGACTAGATTATGACTATATTTGAATGTAAGGGGCTGAGAACAAGTTCCTCCCACAATCCACAGTGTTGCTGTAGGGATTCAGGGATATCTCTGAGGCTGGCTCTGTAATAGTGGGAATGTCTTGTCTGTCCTGCTGCTCTGGCTGAACTCAGAGTAGAATTTGGCCCTCAATAAACAATTATGAGATGACCAGAAAATGCTATTTACATGCTTTTTGTGGTTCTCAGCCACGGTGTGACCTGCTGTAGATTCCTGGAGAAGGCAGAACTTCCAAGCAACAGTAAATTGTGTGTGAGATAACAATACAATTTCCATGTGCTGGGGACAGAGGAAAGTTATTGGATGGAATGAAATTGTCCAAATGAAAGTGGAATATTAAGAAAAATCTCCTATTTGTGACTGTGAGGGCTGTTAGACTATGAAATTGCATCACAAGAGAGGGGGTAGAAACTCCATCACTGAGCCATTTAAATCTGAGTTGGGAACCACTGGTAAATATTGTTTATGGGAAATTTGCTAACAATTCCCACATGTCCAGCATTGTTTGCTGGTCCCTCAGGGCAGAGCCAGTCCATTCAGTATTTCCTCAAGATTCTGAGAACATGTAAAACGTCTCCACGGGATTCTAGAGTAAAAGACCATAGGAAACAATCTTGCACTATCAAGGGGGTTCAACTAGATAACTTTGGAGGTTTTTTCCCTTTCCAATTCTTATGGTTCTGTTACAGGCAAAGCGCTATCACTCCCCTTACGAAAAAGTGTTAAAGACTTACTAGAGAAAGGTTATCATCCTATATGTTTTCTGATCAGACTATGACATTTAATAAAAAGTTATATGCCCCTGCTATAGAATTGTGTATGATCATCTAAACAAACCCCCCAAAACTGTATCACTCCCTATCAGAGCACAAATTCCATACACTTTGAGTTATTTCTATAGAACATGATTACATTTCTATAGAACCCCATTGGTTTCAATCCTATTAAATTCCAAAAGGCTTTTACTGCGGGGTCTATCCAGTAGAGTAAGGATGGGGTTTTCTGCCAGTGCCAATTTATCTTTTCAGTTGTTTTGCACACTGGGATGAATCTGCAGCCATGAACTTAGAAAAAGAGCCAGGTTAGGATTTGTCTTTGGAAAGCTAATGTAGTTAGACATTTTTGAGAAAAAGCAATGAGAAGTGGTCATTATCCATTATCTGCATGAAATAGTTCAGAGAAAGAAACTGCTGTTGCCAAAATGAAAAGATGTTTGAGTTCAAGCCAGACAAGAAGGAAACAAGATCACCTTATAGAACTGTGAGATCTCTGTACTAATGATGTTATTTCAAGTGAAATTGGAATATATGTATGAAAAAGTACAGATGGTGTATGGGTTTTAGGTGGATTAACAACATTGTTCTGGACAATGATTCACTGTCCCTTTTCTTGGCAAAAAATAAATTTTCCAGTCTTGGAAAGAAATGTGTATATATTTTAAGAAATGTTTCTGTATGTGGAAAAAGAGAGCAAATTTGATTGAAAATAGCATCCTCTGGTAGAAAAATTAACAGTAAAAATGCAGTATCATTTAAATATGTATATATGTTCAACCCCTACTGGTCCAAGTTTAGAGGTGATACATATAATGTGATACAAGTTACATGTTAGTGAGTGGGTGTAAGGGATTTAAATTCAACAGAATTAACTAAGTGTAAATCTGGCCCAGTGTTGGCTGTACTATAAGGGTCAAAGTTTCAAGATAGTTGTATGTGGGTTTTTGAGGCCACAACAATGCACGTTACTTTTTGCAGGTGCCCTAACAGTGCCCGTTTCTGTAATATTGGTCCTTTTTATGATGCTAGCATCTACACTGAGAGTGGCTATATGACACTACATGTGGAGTATATTTGTTGACCTTAAGAGTATAAGTTTGTAAACAGAGAAGGATAAACCTGTTTAGACAGACAGCCTTGCACAAATCTTCACCCAAAGGTCAAAGTAAACCCTAACCATTTTATTTTATTTGGAGAATCAAAAAGCGCATTTTTCTTTCTTTCCTCTTTCTCTCCCCACCCCTCATGCTTTTCATGGTTTTCACAAAGCCTCTGCACTTCCAGGGTCCAGCCAGAAGTGCAAGTGCCTAAATGAAACTAGACTGAGGGCTTGTCTAAATGGGAAAATTATTCCATTTAATCTATGCCAGTATAACTCCCCCATGTGGACACTCTGTTCTGGAATAAAAGTGCCTTTATTCTGGAATAATTACTCTGCTTCCAAAGAAATACAATAGGTCTAAAAAAACCCCAAAACAAACAAAACACAGTGCTGTTTTCTATACCCCTTCTAGCCACGCTGCTTTAGTTACTATGAATCCAACTGTATAGGATTCAAATGGAGAAGAAAAATTAGAGTAATAAAAGTTTAGAAATTTCTCACAATTCCCTAAAACACTGTTTCTACCCATAACAATGTCATAATTTTTAAGATCCAACATTGTGGGATCTACCAGGACTAAAAGCAAATGCTACATTTCCACTTGGGAAGCCCAGAGTCACCTCCATCCATAATTATAACATTTCTGGTTTTACTCTGGGCTGCAAGATAGTGGATTTTAACCCTGCAGTAATTCAGGATTGTATATTGCCCATTTTACACCTTTGATGTGACTAATTTAACTTTGGGGCTGGTTTAATTATGGTGGAGTAATTTCACAGCTGGGAAGGAAGAAGAAATGTTTATCTAACAGGCAGATAAAGGGCAGCTGGTTGAACTTCTCAGAAGTTTAGAATATTAGAATAAATCCACAGGAAAAAAGAATAGCGAGAAGACTGAAGGTGAAGCCAGCAACAGTCCCTGGTAAATACAGTTTATCACATGGTTCTGCAATTTACTACACGGATATCATCACTATGTGTGTGAGAGTAAAATAATTGTGTGTGAATGTGTTTAGTAGTGAAATTCACTTAAGTAAATATGGTAGAAAGTCTAAAGCATTGTGACTGTTGCTCCTGTTAAATAAGCATTTAAATGAATTAATCTGCTTTGTATCAGTTTATACAAAGCTTTACATATGGTGAAACCTTACTAAAATAATCACTGGTAGATGGATACATGCATTCATTATACACCCAGGCTGCCTGCATTCAAGAGGCCTTCACTACACAAAATGCCCACAGCAAATCATTTAAGCAAAGTGAATGGTTTTAAATGTCTGATATTAAGCTGTGTTTTTAAAGCTGCCCAGAATCCTTAACCATTATTAAAAATGGACTTGACTGATGCTTTTGTGAATTTTTGATGGTGCCTTCTCATAAGTTACTATATTGTTTTCATTAGATTGTCAGTGTATTATGCAGACAAACAAACAAAGGAAAAGGAAAAAAGCGGACTTCTGAGCACGTGTTATTCTTCTGTAAAGGTTATAGTAAACATGTCAATGCCTAATTAAGCAGCAAATTTTATCTGTATGGGGGGGAGGAGGAAGGTGCAACTGTCTGATGGTTTTGCTTCTCCTAGTAAATCTATTTAGAAGGACAGAGAATATTGTGAAAGAAAGAGTACAGTACTTACCTTCCAAAGAAAAAATTCCCTTTTTCATGAAAAATGGGCTTAATGGTATTCAACTAGTTCATATAAAAACAGGGAATCAACTCAACTCCACCCTGGAACCGTGAACTCAGTGGCTAAGTGCTTTTCTTCTGATTCTTGCACTCACGTCCCTCTTTATTTTTGTTTTGCTCATTACAGTATGCATGGCACTGTGATGCATGTTGGCAGGAGTCCAATGTTGCTACCTAAACTATATGGTATCTCTGACACCAGAAGAACAATGTCAGCCCTGCTCATCAGTTCATGCTGTTTGATTAACAAGGTTACTATTCATAATATGTAGTAGCGCTCACCTTCCTGCACACACTCATAAGGGAGGTCATGGTGAACATCATCTAGTTACTAGAGCTAGGAGTTGGAACACCTGAATTCGAGTCCCAGATCTGCGTTTGACTTGCTGCCTGTCCCTGAACAAGTCAATTAACCTGCCTGTGCCTCAGTTTACCCATCTACAAATGGGGTCATAATATATTCTGATCCACACAGAGACATTGAGAGGCTTATTTGTTTAATGTTTGACAAGCATTTTGTAATCCTTAGTTGAAGGATTCACATGCACAGTATTATCATTATGATATTTAGTATTGTTGTTTTATCACATTATACATGGCACACATTCATTCATTCATAGTTACTGCTGTTAGCTTTACCGCCATTTGAGAAGCTCTCTGGTGTCACATCCCCATGCAACAATCAGCCAAAGAGAGCTAGAAGAATGATGTAATCAGTATTCTTCCTCGAATTCAGCGAATAATGTGCAACGCAGAATGTCTCCAATGAATTTAGCCTGTCTTTATATTCATGGAATATCCACAAGTAGATCATAGCTGCCTCTAACTTACTTGTAATTCAGGTTTATTCAGCAACCTGTTTTTTAATATTTTTCCTCTATGGGTTGATTGCAAACATTTCTTTGTTACTGTAAGATATTCAGCGTGTGATTCTGAATCTCATCTGTGTTGTTCAACTTTGATTGGTAGAGCAGGTTGAAAAACTGAATTAAATTGAAATTTCTGAAAATTAGTTTACAGAAAGTTTTGTCTATATTTTTGTCAACATTTTGAATGTTTCCAAATTTTCTGACTAGCTCTATTGATTGATCAACGTGGTATCATTTATGCAGTAATGCCACTGTCATGGGTGAGGGCCCCCTAAAAGTCATGAGATTAGTTTAAAAGTCACGGGATTTTTAACATAAAATAAATATTGGCTTTTTTCATTTGCCTTTTGTTTTTTGAGCCTTTAAGAATCATGTTTGTCAAGCTTTTCTCAGCCATCATGAAGGCTAAATCTTTTTTTTTTAAATAGAGCTTTGATTATTACATAATCACATGATTCCTTCAGTTGGTCGCTAAGAGAAACACTAAATATCACAATGAAATCATTCCAGTTGGCAACATTGTTTGTGTTTCCCGATTGAATGAGCAGAGAAGTGTGTTATGCATGAAGGCTTGTGCCTGTGATTTTAAAAATTGGTTTCCATGAATGTTTGTATCAGTAAAAGTTGATTATTTGAATATCTACTTACAGGGCAAACAACAGGGGTCGGAGTACTGCCAAAGCAGATTAATTAAAAATTTAGGGTGGCTATTAATAGGAAAATGTTTGAAGTACTCCTTTCCTCTTAGATTCCTTTCCCATTGAAGTCCAAAGATGAAATCCTGGCATTGTTGAGTCAAGGGGAGTTTTGCGATTGACTTCAGTGGGGCCGGGGTTTCATCCTAAGCCTGATTCTCCTTTCCCATGTATCAATTTCATACCAGTTTAGTTCCATTTACTTCAGTGGAATTAGTCCTGATTTAGTGCCACCAGAAATTCCTTAATTAATTTTAAAATTTGTAGCTCTACCAATATCAAGTTTATCTTATTAATTAAAATAGTTCATTTGTCAAATAAAACCACTCTGGATTTGCTTTACTTTTTTTAGTTTTATAGTTAATATCGGTCTGTCTCAGCCATATCCTTCCATAGCTTCTTAGGCTTCTGCCCTAGAATATTTCTTTTATCAAACTATAATTTGCATTGATGGAATACAGTGCATTTACAAACAGAGGTTTCAGTTGAACCTATTAATTGTTTCAAGTGTAGTAGTTTGTAATATCAATTATTTGCACACATTCAGAAATGCTTTTTTAAGGTGATCAAATGGTAAAAGATTTCTGTTCCTAGATAATTCTATGAACCAGGAATATTAGAGCAGTTATTTTTCTTCTATTCCTTGCCAATTCTCTCTTTCTCTCTCTCTCTCTCTTCTTTTCCTTGAGTCTAATAACAAAGTCATAAAAATGAGACTTTTAGTATGAACTTAAAGTTCTCACATATGAATTTTTCAACTGTCCCATTAGAGGACAGTTAGAATTATACTCCCATGACAGGAAAATTATTAACTCAGAATCTCTGGCAGTTATAAAGAATTACGATCATCCAAAAACCTCAGCAAGCTTTACAAAAAGACATCATTTGACTTTTTCACTTCCAGGACTAACAGACAATAAAGTTGTAGATTAAAATGAAGTCCAGTAGCAAAAGCACATAGTGAAACTAGAAAAATAAAACTGCAGTGTTATTAACATTTATTTCATATATTGATGTTACATTTCAGGTTACGTCCAAGAGGAAGATATAAAGGAGGAGGAAGAGGATGATGATGACAGTAATTCAACAGCTCAACTTCAGGGCAGCAATGATACTGGCACGGATGAAGAACATGAAGTGGGTCCTGAGCAGAAAGGAAGCTTTAGTTACCAGAATTCTCCAGTAAGTCATATATCTAATCAGGATGCGGAAAATGAGTCCCTGTTAAGTGACGCTAGTGACCAGGTGGCAGATACTAAAAGCATTTGCTCTAGAGAGGTGCAGGATCTGAAAACCAATACTCACCCCAAATCTCAGAATGAAGCACATGATTGCATGGATAAAATGACAGCAGTCTATGCTAACATACTGTCAGACTCTTATTGGACAGGCTTAGGACTGGGTCTCAAGTTGTCTAACTCTGAAAGACGGGGCTGTGACAATAGAAATGGAGGTAACAAAAGTGACTTTGATTGGCACCAAGATGCATTGTCAAAAAGCTTACAACAGAGTTTACCTTCCAGACCGGTCTCCAAACCAAATCTTTTCAGTTCAGTGCAGCTCTACAGACAAAGCAGCAAAATGTGCGGAACTGTATTCACGGGTGCTAGCAGGTTTAGGTGCAGGCAATGCAGTGCTGCCTATGACACCTTGGTAGAGCTAACAGTCCATATGAATGAAACCGGTCATTACCAAGATGACAACCGTAAAAAGGACAAGCACAGACCTACTAGCTACTCAAAGCCCCGGAAAAGGGCCTTTCAGGACATGGACAAGGAAGATGCACAAAAAGTTCTAAAGTGCATGTTCTGTGGTGACTCTTTTGATTCCCTTCAAGATCTGAGCGTTCATATGATAAAAACTAAACATTACCAAAAAGTGCCTTTGAAGGAGCCGGTACCTACCATTTCTTCAAAAATGGTCACTCCTGCAAAGAAACGTGTGTTTGATGTTAACAGACCTTGTTCCCCAGATTCCACAACAGGATCTTTTGCAGATACCTTTTCTCCTCAGAAGAATGCAAGCCTGCAGTTGTCATCTAACAACCGCTATGGCTACCAGAATGGAGCCAGCTACACATGGCAGTTTGAGGCCTGTAAATCCCAGATTTTGAAGTGTATGGAATGCGGAAGTTCACATGACACCTTGCAGCAACTCACCACTCATATGATGGTCACGGGTCATTTCTTGAAAGTCACAAGTTCAGCTTCAAAGAAAGGAAAACAACTAGTACTAGATCCCTTGGCTGTGGAGAAAATGCAATCGCTGTCTGAGGCACCAGCCAATGACACCCAGGTTTCAAAACAATCCAGCAATGCATCTTCGGATGGCATAACTGCATCAGAGCTAAAGAAAGAGAGTAAAAAAGATAAACCTGATGATACAAACAAAGATGAGAAAGTGGTAAAAACTGAAGAGTATGAAGATATGCTTCAGAAACCATTGGATCCTACAATTAAATACCAGTATCTTAGAGAGGAAGATTTAGAAGATGGTTCAAAAGGTGGTGGGGATATTTTAAAGTCTTTGGAAAACACCGTCACAACAGCCATCAATAAAGCTCAAAATGGAGCTCCTAGCTGGAGTGCATATCCTAGTATCCATGCAGCGTATCAGCTCTCAGAAGGAGCAAAGGCTTCCTTACCAGTGGGCTCCCAAGTACTGCAAATCAGGCCCACAATTACCAATAAGTTGAGACCCATTGCTCCAAAGTGGAAAGTTATGCCTCTGGTTCCCAACTCAGCAAATGTGGCCCAGTGCACTCGAGTGAAGAAGGAAATTGATGACAAAGAAGTCATACAAAAAGACTACACTAAAGAGGGCATCCGAGCTGAAGCTGCTCCACTCTGTCAGAATGAAGGGGAATCTCTCCCCAAATCTGAGGCCCCCGTAGAGCCAAAAAAGACAGAGGCATGTCCCTTGAAGGAGGAGGATAAACCAAAAGAAGATGGTGAGAAAGAAAAAACAAAACCCAAGGAGTCAATAGCAGCTTCCCTCAGCAATGGTTGTGTTGCCACAAATCATTCTTCTGACTTGCCTTGTGTGAATCCACTTAGTGCCCTGCAATCTGTATTGAATAATCACTTGGGCAAAGCCACTGAGCCTTTACGGCCCCAGTCCAATACCAGTCCCAGCTCGAGCACAATTTCTATGTTCCACAAACCTAACTTAAATATGCTGGAGAAACCAGTTTTATCTCCTGCTCCAACCCCACCAAAGCCTGCCAGCATCTCCAGGCGTTATTTGTTTGAAAACAATGATCAGCCTATCGATCTGACCAAATCCAAAAGCAAGAAAGCCGAGTCAGCTCAAGCACAGTCGTGTACTTCCCCACCTCAGAAACATGCTCTGTCTGACATTGCTGACATGGTCAAAGTTCTTCCCAAAGCTACTACACCAAAACCTGCCGTATCTTCTAGGATCCCATCGATCAAATTGGAAATGGATGTCCGACGTTTCGAGGATGTCTCAACAGAAGTCTCCACTCTGCATAAAAGGAAGGGCAGGCAATCAAACTGGAACCCTCAGCATCTCCTGATTTTGCAAGCTCAGTTTGCTTCCAGTCTTTTCCAAACATCAGAAGGTAAATATTTATTATCAGACCTAGGCCCTCAAGAACGCATGCAGATTTCTAAATTTACTGGACTGTCAATGACCACCATCAGCCATTGGTTAGCAAATGTCAAATACCAACTTAGGAAAACTGGAGGAACAAAGTTTTTGAAAAACATGGACAAAGGACACCCAATCTTTTATTGCAGTGACTGTGCATCTCAGTTTAGAACCCCATCTACTTATATTAGCCACTTAGAATCCCATCTAGGTTTCCAAATGAAAGACATGAACAGACTGGCTGTGGAACAGCAAACCAAGGTAGAACAAGAAATCTCCAGAGTTTCAGTTCAAAGATCACCTGAAACAATAGCTGGGGAAGAGGATACAGACTCTAAGTTCAAATGTAAGTTGTGCTGTCGGACATTTGCAAGCAAACATGCAGTAAAACTTCACCTAAGCAAAACACACAGCAAGTCACCAGAACACCATTCACAGTTTGTAGCAGAAGTGGATGAAGAATAACTTTTAAGGTATGCATGCATCAGCTTCACGGCGAGTTTTAATGTCATGATTGTAAGGAGATTTCTTAAAGCGTTTCTTAAAAGTAGAATACATTATAACATTGAAAATATGCTGCTGCATTGATCAGTTTAGATACCCAGGCCATTTTACATTGCATTGAAGAACAAAGCTTCATCAATGGATCTCTATCATGGCCTGAACTGAAAAGGTGCTTCTTTAAAATATTTTTAACAAAACTGTTTCCCCACTTTTCACATCTCATATTTTCCTGTTTCCAACTATTATTTTTAGTCCGCCTTCTATTCAGGTTAGTGTGGAGTAGAGCAAATAAATGACTACTCTTCAGTTTTCAATGTCGTTTCCACTAATGGAAGCCTGTTTTTCTGCATTTTCCCTCAGAGTTCTAAGGAATTATTTATCCCTCTCCCCTCCATTACTAATGTAGCATCCAATATTTGGGGCGGGGGAGAAAAAGACAATATAATCGTGATTAGCAAAACCTCAATTATCCAAAACAGTCCATTATCCCAAAAGGCTTATGTCCCCCATAGTCTATGAATGACATTGAAAATGCTTTTGATTATCTAAAATCTTGGTTATTCCACACATAACATTTGGATGATCAGTGTTGTACTGCACTGGACTTTCATAGCTTCCCTTAACACTTATACCAGTGGTCTCCTTTGAGTTGTTTTGAGTAACCTTCCCTCCTTTTGCGTTCCTAGCCATTCTTTTCTTTGTTCTTGAATGCATCGAATTTACACTTTGTCTCATAGTATCAGTGCGGTCCCCGTGCTCAGTCAGTACTCCCTTCCCCTGTTTGACTTCAGTGAAAGTTTTTGGTGCAGATCAACGCCAAAATATGGGGCTGTTTTTTGCTTCTTAACTGAGAGATTCAGTGGCTTTTATCACAAGCTTAACTTTTCACAAAAAGACAGCTTTCTGGATACTGGTTTTACTGTTATTTTCTCTGTCGGAGAAGGTGTATAACTGTGAGTGCCGTCACAGCCAATGTTTACGATGTGTAAGATAGTATTTAGCTGCTGCATAATTTATAGCATTTTTAATTTTACTGAACTCCCAAACCTGACATTTCTTGATTTAAATTAATAGGAAGCACATCAGCTGCAAGTCCAAATAGATGTTTTCAATTCTGAAGGATCTGTAACCAAGAGGGCTTTGTGTGATTAATTTTCAACAAATAATTTCTTCAGTATATTTATCCCTCTCCCCCCCCCCTTTTTTTTTTTTTGCTGGCAGAATATCCACAGGCAAGTTCAAATTTCCTCCAATGTATTCATTATTTGGATTTCCTTGACGAATATCTTTTGGAAATTTTTACATTATGGACTGATAATGAACATTCAAAATTCAAGCTGTGTGACTTGTGATTTGTCATGTAATTCACGTGGTACCATGGCTGTTCTCTGACTAGTTGAGGGTGCATGTGCTCTGGGAATGGATCCACTTTTGTAAGAAGACTTAAAATTTGCTTGCTGCAAATGTTCAGACAACTTTAAGATTTCGCCAGACAAGGCCTATGCATCACTTCTGTCCCATTAAAGAAGCTATCATTTAAACCAGTAATCAAAGGATAATTTTGGGATACATACTATGGGAAGCTATTACAGTACAGCACAACCATCACTACTCAAATGTAATGAGTCTTAAGTCTTGTATAGGTCTTGTGCTGGCTCTTGACACAAGGTAGATTTACTCTTTCTTAACATTTTATATAACAAAGCTCAGTCTTTTGAAAGCAAAATGCAAAAGGGGTGTGAGCACTGTCAAAGCGAGTTAATTATTTTAAAAATTGTACCTAATATTAATGGGGAATTTTTTGCATTGTTCACCCAACATTAGTACCCGGTGTAAAACAAAAGGACGAATAAATGTTCTTTATTTATCTGATAATAACTGATTTTCCACCTTGTGGTTTTATAACAATTCAAAATTGAATGTACCTGCCAAAATATCACAAAATGAAAAGAGGTTGGGGAGGAGGAAGGAAGTGAACAGACTTTTTTCTCCACCTGTTAGCATCTATAAAGATTTTGACATTTGCAGTTTCTATACTAGAGCACTGTGGGCAAACCAGTAATTTGGGTACTATCAAACAAAAGCTATCTGCCAAATATATGAATATGGCAGTTATTTTTGGCATCTTCGTTGCTTAATACCTGACAAATTTTTCAGATTTGGGTCTTTAAAAGCACTGTTATTGTTAAACACCCAACTTTCTATGCACCTTGCTGTTCTTCAGAGATTTGGGGAATGAGAAGCAGATAAACACATTTTCCAAAGATGCCCAGAAAAAAAAGTGGGTTCTGAGTAACAACACCCTAAACTGACAAGTTTCTGGCATTACTCAGGTGATGTATGGATATAAACGAAGGCACTGTCCCTGTTGTCTTTGAGTACCCAAAAATTGTCACCCCCTTAATACTCAGATATTTCTAATTTATATCAGCATGCAGGCAGTACCTTCAAAGGCATATATTTAAAGTGCATTGACAGAGTGATATCACTGTTATCTGGAACTATAATTTTAGTTGGTATGCATGCTAGGACAAATTGCGTGAAATGACGGGCTATTTTGGAGGACATTGGATAGATTTTATTACAATTTCTGAGCTCTAAACTTGCCTAAGTTCTTCTGACTATGCTAAAAATGTTATTCCTGGAGTTTATTCATATGGCTTTGTTTCTTGATCTCTGCAAGAAGACCAGGATACATTACAGTGATTTTCAAAGCTTCCTTATCTTAAAAATGGCTTGGTAAAAGTCCAATATATCTCCTAATTTTGGAGCATACAATACTGCTTAAGGAATATGATAGCAGAAATTTATGTATTTAATCTATTCAGTAATTTTAAAGTGTAAAGTATTTAGAGAAAATAAATATAAAGCATATTGAAACACTTAAAATGCATAAATATATTAATTGGTTGACTAAATGTTGCATCAAAAGCAGAGATAAACAAAATATAAGTAACTAAAAATGCAAGTAAAACAGTGGAAAGAAATTCTCCAAACTACAGAAACATATAAAATATCACCCATATTGAAAATGAAAGTTACCTTTTAAATTCTTATTTAGAAAATAGAGTAAATATCATTAAAAAATATAAACAAATGAATTGCCAGTTAGATCATTACTACCAGAAAAACATTCATACATTACGTCTGTGGTATTTTTTTAAAGACATCAGTGAGGCTGTTTCAGTGATTTGTGATAAATTCCTATTAAATGTAAATGCAGGTGTGTATATCTGCTGTATATTCATCTCTGTTGTGGGATATTTTTTACCTCTCAGACTGAAATAAGTCTGGTAATATAATGTGGCATTATTTTTAATTTAAGAAAATCTTATGTCAGCATCATCTTTTCATTTAAACAGCTGCAAATTTTTTGTTCTTCATTTGAAAGCCCATGTACATCAGGGAGTGTTGCTTCAAATTTGTACATGGATTTATAACTTTAAAATATATTTGCTCAATTCTTCAGCTAAATTAAAAATACTTTTTTTCTCCAGAAAGTGTGTGTGTGCATGTGTGTGTACACACATACATATCTCTAGCTTTATATTCAGACAGTGATAGTGGCTACAAACTAGTCAGAATTAGAGGATCTGTATGATCTTATTTCAAACTTTTTTTTAAAAAAAAATAGTTATTATAGATTTAAATCTACCAGGCTGGTTGGGGGGGAGATTTCTTTTCCAAAGTCCCTGGTAAGTAAGCATGCAGCTACCTAAAATGAACTAATTTGAAAGTAAGGTTGCTGCAAAACAAAAAATGAGTCATAATGATAAACAGTTTTTCTATTTCCTCCTTTGTCTTTTTTTTTTTAAACCATCAAGTTTAAAGCTTCTACGGTGCTTTTTTTCTATTTTATAGCAGACAACTGACGTTCTGTGGTAAATGGAAGAAAGAGCAGAGCAGAACTGAAAATCCTCTAATGCACTGACACTAACTTGCCCTCTATTGTTGAAAATGAGCAGGCAATCATGATTGTTCATCAAATGGCTCCTAATGCAGTTAAAGCATTCAGCTATAATTTCTCCTTGCATTTATAATTACTGTCATAGACTGCACACCTCAGTGAGCAGATTAAAGCTATAAACTATTTAGCCGTAGCTTTAAGATGAGGAACTTGATTTGTCTGGCAGCAGTTATTTGTTAGAGAGCTTGACACGTCACATAAAAATGACTCCACTTGATGAAGAACAATGCAGTTTAAGCAATGCAGTGATTTTAAATCAGTCATTATACCACGCCCTGTAAGAATTGCAAAGCAATTTGTTAAATGATATATAGGACACAAAGATAACTGTATGTGTTAAGTATACCAAATACCAAAATAGAAGATTTTTTTTTCTTTTTGTGGATTTTATTTTCTCATTTCTCCTCTGAAATGGCAGGAGTTTCACTGCATGACATGTTCGGCCATTAGAGCTAATGTCAGTGTTACATGGGACAAGGGAGTTTCCCAAGTCAGGTGTCTGAGTTTGGGGTTTAGAGAGAATGTAGCCTTCTCTTCATCCTGCACACATCAATAACAAATGCCACGAAGGTGTAATAAGTGAATTGAAGAATAACGGGGCATAGTTTGCCATGTCATACCATCAGTTTGTAAGCAGAAGTCACCATCAAAACTAATCTTCCGAATAAAAAATAATTAGCCATAGATAGAGAAGGCACAACACAAATGAGGGGCCTGATCCTACTGCAGTTGTTAAACTGAGCAAACTTCCATTTACTTGAATGCAGGGTCAGACCCTGTGATAGGCCCTTATTGTGATCCTTTTTAAACCAATGCAAGTTTTGTTATTGACTTTGTGGGAGCAGGGTCAGACCCAATGTTTTTAAGATGTCTTAATGCAGATGTGTTTGACCGTTATGAACAAGAACCACGTTACTAATAAGATCAATTATTATTACTTAACATTTCTATTTGCACTAGTATCTAGAGACCAACCCATTCAGCCTCCATTGTGCTAGATGCAGTAGGACATATAGTCAATGACAGTCCCTGGCCCAAAGATAAGTAACTGCTGCCATAAATCTCAGTCCCTATCCCAACAATCAAATATTTTGTGTTCAGAAAAGAAGAGACACCGCTTAAATACTTGGGCCAGATCTTACTGACCTTGAATATGGCCTCAAGCATTCAGTATCCATAAGGGTATCAAAATATTGCCTTTTCTTTGCCCTGTCTGATATCATTAAATGTTACAGCCTTCATGATCTATAACAGCATGTTTTTACTCAACAAAATTGCAGAGGAAAAGCACCTGAATCTTTTATGGTTTTTTACACATTACACCTCGCCACATAGCAAAGATCAATAACAAAGGGAAAGGACATAAGGAGTACCAGGCCTTCTAAAGCACCTTTCAATAAAAATAATTTAATTTACCAGGGTGAGCGCTCTGTGCAAATGTGATGGAACACAGATGGAAGATCAGAAAAATTATGTATGCGGCTTTATGGCAAGAAAAGAGACGATTCTCACTTTTTATTGGCATAATGAATGCAAAAGTAATTATTAGTAAGCTGTGCATTGAGGGCCTAATTCTGACATTATTGTGGCCCCATCAGACCTGCTTGCATGGATTCTTGCATCTTTGCAGTGGCTTTGTTGGAACTTTGCACAGGGGTCCACACCAACTGATCCTGATGCAGGAGCAGGCCTTTACATTGGTTTTCCACCACAGTGGAGTTACGCCTGATTTACTGTATTGTAGGTGAGATCTGAGTCAGGCCTTTTGGGTTTTGTGTCGTTTTGTCACATAGCAATGATGGACAACCAGCAATGCACTGCACAGGGATATTGTATAGAGACAGAGGTTGATATCTATAGCAATGTCTGTTTTTAAGAGTTTAACATAAAGGAAAAGGAAGCAATCCAGGGCTGGCAGGCTCTGAGCAGGGGCCAGATTGTGCCGTTAAGACACAGCACTAAGTGTGTGTGTGTGTGTGTGGCGGGGGGAGGGTTGTAAAGCCACAAATCCTTGAAAGAGCCCAGGGATAAGTTAATACCCACTCCATCTGGCCTCTATTGGTGTGTGTTGTGTTGTGGGTGCACTAGCAGGGACTGCAGTTGATCCTGGCCCCATGAAAAGGGGGCAGGGGTTCAAAAAGGACAGAAAGGTTCCTTCCTTTTTGACCTCCCTTGTGCAACCATTCAAGAGTCAGCCCCAACATGGCCTTAAGTGAACAGTGTGAGTTCCGCTTAACAAAGGAAATAGGTGGTGCTGGTTGAAAATGTTCTGTCAAAAACTAATATATTGACAGAAAATTGGGTTTCCAACAGAACTATTTGTTTCACAAAATGTGCTGCTTTCCATTGAAAATGCTGACTTTTAATTGAAAAAACAAATACATGTTAGTTTTCAGATGAAAAACAAAATATTTCCATTTGGAAATGCTGCTGTGGTACTTCATAGGAGTTGTATTCAATTGTCTCATGTCCCTAGACTTTTCTATGGACTAGGCTTTCTAGTTTTTTCATCTCCCATGATGCACTATGGTCATGCAACTCCCATAGTACATCATGGGAGATGCAGTCTAACCAGGGACCCTGGCCTATGGAGGAGAATGGCCACATGAGACAACTCCCATGAGGCACAGCAGTGACATTTCAAAATTGAAATATTTCAGTTTTTGACCAAAATATATTGTTTTTTTTTAATGAAAAGTTGAAATTTTCCCCCAGCGGGTGGAGATGGGACATTTTCTGATTACCAGCTCTAGACATAGGTTCCACTTAGTTAATAGCGTTTTTCTTTTTTAAATGAGAAAAAGAACAAGGAATATACTCAAAGCAATACCTTTTAGCCCTTTGCCCCACCATGATTCTCAGTGGAGTCAGTAGGAGTTTTGCATGTTAAGAAAACAATATTATTTGATACTAAATTCCTAGTACTAGAGATGGGCCTGAACCAAAAACCACGATCTGAACAATTCCAAACTTTGGGATCACTTGAAATACAGTCCTGATCCAAATTTTGTAAATGGCCCCTCTTTATCCTGGGCCAATCCAAATCTTGAATCCATATGTCCTTTTACTTGAGGTGCTGGAAACCTGGCTTGAAGGCTGGATCCCAGTTTTGTGGCTTGACCCATGTCTCTCTCCTCTATTAGATGTCTTTATCTCCAAAACACTGTACAAGCTCTCATTTATCTGCCTCCAGCTATGCACATCTGCTTCCTTTCATATAGAAATCTCCGGTTTTGCAGATCATAAGTGCTCAACTTTAGCCCCATTAAGAGCTACGGCTGCAGCATTTTCAAATTACCTAGGGATGTGCTCAGAGCACCTTTGTGTACAGCACCCCTTCACCTGTTTTTCCCATCTCCAGGTGCCAAAGTGCACAGCCTGGGAGTGGTATTGATAATGTACACTACGGGCCTGATTAATCTCTGCAAAGATTAATCTGCAGCCCCTTTATGCCAGGTAGACTGGCACAAAGGAACTGAAGTGCAGGCATGAGTCCTCCCCCACACAACATGGCAAAGGGGACCAGATGATGAGGCACATCACCAGGACCGTGCCACCTTTGTAGGAGCTGGATACAGGGGGTGTCTGGGACAGCTGGGGGAGGGAACAGAGGAGAGGCAGGGCACATCAGAGGAGGGGGGGTGACAGCTGTGGGGTTGGCAGCCCTGCCAAATTCCTTAGGCATAGGTGAGAAGCCTTCCTATTGGGGAAAGGAGGTGTGTGGGGTTTGAAAACAACTGGCTCCTCCTAGGCAATTTGCACATTTCCACTAAACTATATGCAACAGCACTGCTTCTTCAAGGGGTGAATAAACCCAGAATTAGGGAGAGTAAAGGGGGAGGATTGTCATATTCCAATGAATAAACTGAGTATATAATATTTATTCAGTTCAGTTAAGGTTCCATTAAGAGGGAGACAAACCTAACATGTGCTTTGGCCCCTCACCAGATTTATGAGTATTTGCTCTAATCTTTAATAGGAAACTCTGCAGCAACTGCCACCTCGCCTGCTCTCCCTGAGATACACAGCAGCTTGTCGGGGAAATGTACTTCATTATTAATGTGAATTTGTACGTTTTTATGACACTGCTTGGGAGAAGGGGCAGGCAGAGAGCTCCTGGTGATATATGCTTATTTCTAACCATTTGTTGTCCTAGACAATCAAAGAACGATGATAAACATTGTTAAAGAAAGTGGAAGGTGCAGCATTGACATTTTTGAAGGAAGAAGGGAGGGAGTGAAGGAGGCAGCTGGAGTGTGTTCAACATGGCCATTCTCTTTCACACCATCCTCCTAGCGAAATAAGATCAAGCAATAAAGCAATCTATATAATGGCAAATGCTCCTTCCCTTTGTCCACTTGTTTCTCCTAAGGCCAAGAAAGGGAGTTTGCCCTCTGCCTTGCTGCATAGAACAGGTGGGCTTGACGCTGGGTGGGGGAGGTGCTGGGGAGAAGGAGTTCAGGGCGGGACAGTACCTGTCTTTTGAGTCTTGTGCTGTGACTGCGGTTGTGGCTTCTGATCAGAGGATTATAAAGGTGGGCTGAGGCCTCCTTGCACTCTTATCTCTCCCCCTCTGCCTCCCCCCACCCCCTAGCCCCCCCGCGCCCACGCCATAGCTGCCCTAAAGGACTGAATGAGCTTAGCCTGTCTAAAGGGAAGGAGTGAATTAGGCCATGACCCTCCACACTAGCCCTCAGAGCTGGTTCTCTTCTTCCTCTCCCCGCCATCCCCGAACCAGGCACAGATAGAGTTGCCAGGCATCTGTTTTTCGACCTGAATGCCTGGTCAAAAAGGGACCCTGGCAACTCAAAAGTCTGGTTGGCCACAGCGGCTGGCTCCATGTGGCTCCTGGAAGCAGCCAGCATGTCACTCTGGCTTCTAGGCTCAGGTGCAGCCAGGGGGGCTCTGCGTGCTTCCCCTGCCCACAGCTCAGGCGCTGCCCTGAGTGCCAGCTCCGCAGCTCCCATTGGCCAGGAACCACAGCCAATGGGAGCTGTGGGGGGTAGTGCCTGCAGATGTGTCAACATGCAGAGCCCCCTGGCCCTGGTCGCCCCTGCACCTAGGAAGTGGAGGGACATGCAGACCGCTTCCGGGAGCTGCTTGAGGTAAGCGCCACCCAGAGCCTGCACCTCTCACCCCCTCCTGTACCCCAACCCTGTGCCCCAGCCCTGAGCCCATCCAGGAGCCTGCACCTCAAACGCCCTCCCATACCCCAACCTCCTGGCCCAGCTCGGAACCCCCTCCTGCACCCAAACTCCCTCCTAGAGTCCTCACCCCCCCCAGACCCCAACCCCAAGCCCCCTCCCATACCCTGAACCCCTAATTTCTGGCCCCCACCCCAGAGCCTGCACCCCCAGCTGGAACCTTCACCCCCTCCTGCACTCCAACTCCCTGCCCCAGCCCTGAGCCCCCTCCCATACGCCAAACCCCTCTGCCCCACCCCCTAGCCTGGAGCCCCCTCCTACACCTCGACCCCTCATCCCTGGCCCTACCCCAGAGCCCGCACCCCCAGCTGGAGCCCTTACCCCCTCCCTCACCCCAACCCCCTGCCCCAGCCCGGTGAAAATGAGCAAGTGAGCAAGGGGAGAGCAAGTGACTGAGGGAGGGGGAATGAAGTGAGTGGGGCCGGGGCCTCAGAGAAGGGTGGGACAGTGCAGGGCCTCAGGGAAGGGGCGGAGCAGGGGCAAGGCAAGGATGTTCAGTTTTCTGCAAGCAGAAAGTTGGCAACCCTAGGCACAGAGAGTACATGCTACACCCTCTTAAAAGGGCCATGCAGCATGTACACTGCTCCCTGTGTTCCCTGGAGCTCTGAGAGGCTTTTGTGCCTGATTGAGATACTGGGGCGTCCTGAGTTCCTGTTAGAATGTTGTACCTCTGCCCTGCTTCCAGTGCAGGGCTAGGCTTTCAATGCATGGTTGAGCCCATTGCTTCCTGCTACAAGTGACGGATTCCTATGTCTGGCGTTCATATTCTGCTCCCCAGCACTAAGTATTCAAACTCGCTCAGAGCATCAAATGTGCTTAGCAGTGGTGTAGCAGTAAGTCTTCGTGACATTTTTCTGCTCTTTCTTTAGTGCTGCCTGGTACTCTGATAAGAAGGGGAATTCACAGTCACTTTGCACTGGTTATAGACACACATGCTCTTTGAGGAATATGCCCTGTGCCAGGGCCTTCCTTGGTAGGCATAGTGGCTCATAGGCAACAGAGATCAGCCCTGGAGACTGTCCTCTCCTGTATTGATAAGGAGTGGTAGGACAAACCAGGGTCAGCAAGGTGCAGTGTTTCCACTCTCACTCCTGTATCAGGCTAAACATAGGAGCAAGAATGAATCAGCCCTAAGATATAGAAGAAAGTGAAAGTTTTCAAACGCTCCAGTGCTAAGTATTCTTTGTAACACTGTCCTCTGCTTACCATGGAAGTAAATATTATCTAGGAGTTTGCTCGTGAGTAGTGAGAGGGTGATGAAATCCCACAAGGGAATTTCTGCTCTGTTTAGACTTCTCCCAGGTGTACATAGTGGAGTACCCAATCAGGCATTCAGAGGAAACCCAGGGAACTCTGGAATAGCACCTTCCGGTTATTCAGAGGAGGCACAGCTATAAGTTGTATTGCACACAGATGAGATGGTTTGTTCCTTATTGGTTCTGCCTCATGCTTTTTGTAAACCCAAAAGGCACATTTTGTGTAGGTGGAAGCTATTGTTTCATTTCCTGATGCTTTTTGCACCCTTTTCTTTCACACCGAAGACAAAAGAAAATGGTGAAAATTCTCTGATGGGCTCAGTTTAGTGAACATTGCCCAAGTGCACTCGGCTAGTGCAGATTCAGCTGTTTCACTATGAAAATCTGTATGCAGCTGGAAATAGCAAAATTTCACTCTGTCCTAGTTCATGAATGCTCACAAAATTACCAGCTGTTTGTATCACAACTCAAGCAGGTTGCTTAAAATTGCTTAGTCACACAGGTGACCTAATAGTTACTGGTAGTGGAGTATTTATCTCTGATGCATACCTCCATCTCATGCTTCAAGCCAATGCTTAGAAGAAGTTTTCCACATGCCAGTCTCTGCTATCTCCCCTGTGCAATTCTTCCTGTCTGCTTGGCAAAATCAGCCCCTGGGAATAAATTATACCAATTCTCTTAATTTCTGGGGACTGACATTGAACTATACATTTCCATGTGGGTTGAGAACTGGTGGCTACCAACTTTCTTCCTCTGAGCCTGTTAGGAACACTGCCAGTGGCTTTAGTGGGCATTGGATCAAGCCCTAAGGGAGACCACAAGAGTAGAGTCCTGCTGGGATATGATAGTGTTAGGGTCTGTTTCTTCCTTGCACCTTGTATAATAATTTACACCTATGTAAAATGAATGATAAACTCTACAATAGCAAAATGGTAATGTTCTACACCTACGTTACCCTCACTTTGCCCAAGGATACATGACGATACAAGGTGCAAGTGTAACCCACACACCTCCTGGGTGTGGTATTCTGTCCCATCGAGTGGCACTGAGGGGCTGGGGGGAGAGGGAGAGAGAGAGAGAGAGAGAGAGTTTTAGCTCATGCGATAGAGGCTCATGTACTAAACTCCAGAGGTCCCAGATTCGATCCCACCCGCCGACGACCGGGGTCTGTCGGTGTTACACAAGCCACTGGTCAATCAAGCTCCTATGCTTGAATATCTAGGCTGGCAGCAGTGGGCCTACAATTCATTTCCCCTACTAGTCATCTGGAGCCCTCTTCTGTTGACTGTCAGTTTATGGTGCAAGACCTGACTCTTTTCTCAGGCTTTTGCTTCAGGGAGAGGATTGTGGGGAAAGTATGTAGTTTATTTCATAGGGTAGAAGTGTTTTAAACAGTCCAGGAAACCTGTATTATTTTTAAACATCACATATGCTCCCATGAACTATGAGGATGGCCTCATTTTATAAATCAAAACTTAAACGTTCAGATTTTCCAAGGGGATTAAGGGTGAAAGTTTCTACATCTATATTTCAAGTCTGAAAAAATATCAACAGGATTAATAAGCATAGCCAAACTGTATGTAAAAGCACAACCAGTAATTTGTTTTCCTTCTGCCACATGCTTTCTGTATCTCTTACCTCCCACATACAAATTGTACAGAATAATGTGGGGTGCACACATTACTCAGGATTATTGAATCAAGCCCTTAGTACCAGGGGGGATTTAATTTAGATAAAGTCGAAGCACCAGGGTTTTTTTTTTTTTTGCTTATTCTGGATTCTCAGAGTAGCAAATTAAAGATTTCACTGTGCTAGGCTTCGTGTTATTCCATTTTAATTTAATTCCACTCCCTGATTCTCTCTGTCCCCCCTCTCTTTGAGCATTGCCACTAGGTGGTCCAGACCTCAACCAGAAGATTTACTGGCAAGACTAAATGAATGAACACATTGTTTTTCCAATATGATTTAATGACCTTTTTGGCATTCCCATGGCTGTTGAAATCTTCCATAATTATTCCCTTTGGTGGCAGAGGCTCCTGTTGATCAGGTGAAAGCTGATGCAGATGTCTAATGTCAATAAATTTGCAATCCATAAACATAACTACTTGGTGCCAGAGTGAACCCGGGTTAAGTAGAGTGCAGCAATAGACACCTAAGTCATGGGTTAGATCCAACTACTGTGAACAAAAGAATGAAAATAAAAGAAATATCACCTCCCAAAAAGTTATGCGCCCTCTTCTTCCTCTCCTCCGCCTCTCACTCTATAGTCTCCCTATGTGGTTTTCTACATTACAGCTCAGCACTTAGGAATCTCAACAACCATCAGGCTCTATAAATCTAAAGGCATTAGAGTAATATAGGAGGAACAGTCTTGTCACTAAAATACAGGACGGAGAGTCAGAAGATCCGGATTATTTTCCCAGCTCCATCACTGTCTCATCTTGTGATATTGGGACTTAACTTCTTTGTGCCTTCATTTCCCCATTAAATGGAGATTAATCACCTGTCTCACAGGTTTTGTGACACTTCAGTGCTTGATCCTGCAAACACTTACTCATGTGAGTTGGCCCTCTAGGTCAACAGGACTACTCATGCGAGTAAGGTGTTGCAGAACTGATCCATAACTCATGTATATTTGTAAGATGCTTTGAGATGAAAGGCCAAATGCAAATGCAAAGCATTATCATTATTATTTTCTTTGTTATAAAAGGATGTGTTATGGACCAATCGCATAATTTCCCAAGAGACTTTCCCTAGGTCTCTCAACTTTGACCTTTAATTCTAAACAGCCCCAGTTTCTTTGACCCATAGTCTTGTCTATACATATTTGATTTCAGACTGCACTGTTTATAGTGGAGATGCCTCTGTCAAGCATTCAAAGATATTCCTAACATTAGTAAAAAGCAATGTGTAAACACAGTGCCATGTGCATGTGCCCTTTGAGCATGCTGGGGATGACCACAGCTGAACTGGAAGAGGCTATAACAGCTAATGAACTGGGAAATATAGTAGAGGCATTTACTTAATAACTCAAGGAATTCTTTTGGCTCACCTTGTAGAGTTTTAACCTTTGAATAAGAGTCCCTAGTTCAAAATCCCATGTCTCCTCTGTCCTCATGTTAATTTTTAAATTATATATCTTTGTTCAGAGGCTCTTATGTTGAGCATTACAGACTATTTTTCATGTCTAAAATGGGGAATTATAACTGAACATTCGCTACTGCCTCTAAATCACACCAAACAAAGTGGTGTCTGCAGCTATGCAGTAACAGAGTGGAAGAATGTAACATATGTAAATGTACGGGAGGGGGACAGTGAAGGCAGCCACAGTGGCGGAGATAATTGTGACTGAAGAAGGGTGTAAACTAATGATTACGCAGACTACTCAAGCTTTCTGGAGTCCACTACAATTAGGTGCCAGGGTCAGCATTACAAGTAGACACAGAGGTGCAATCAGAGCTGAGTCAATGCCATGTTAGGAGGCTATTTCACACCCTGCAATGCCACACAGTGGGCCTTCTGTGTTGCTAAAGGATTGTGGACAACGTGTAAGAGATTCTGAGGCTGGAAACAGCAAAGCTTCTCTTTTGCCTCTTGGGATATGGCTATGCTGCAATTAAAAACCTGTGGCTGGCCTGTGCCAGCTGATTCGGGCTAAGGAGCTCTTGCTAATGGGCTGTTTAACTGCAGTGTAGACATTCAGTCTTGGGCTCTAGGAACCCACGAGGTAGGAGCGTCGCAGAGCTCAGGCTGCAGCCTGAGCCTGGACGTCTACACTGCAATTACATAGCCTCTTAGCCTGGGCCCCTTAGCCTGAGTCAGCTGGCATGGGCCAGGAACGTGGTTTTAATTGCAGTGCACACTTAGAGTCCCAAGTGCTGTCCCCACCCTTTGCTTCCTTCAACAGGTGTGAATAAACAGCATCCCCGCCCACTCTTAAAACACATTCATATGCACACGCACCAGATTAGTGGCGAGAATTTACATGTACCTGGGATTTGCCTTTTTTGCTAACTACAGTTTATTTTGAGATAGAGAAGAGGCAGGACTAGAATGTAGTAAGCACAATTATTGAGGCCGCTGGAGAAGGGCTGACCACAGAGCTCTCTGGCCCTCTAGCTCACAGACTGAGGAATACAGCTTCTTCTGTACAAGCCTGAACCAGACTGTGGAATGGATTGCTGACTACACTACATAAGTTTAAATAACCATTAACTATAACCTAAACCTAATCTTCCTGCTGAGTTTAGATTGTTCCTTGCATTTCTCTCTGCAGGATCTGTCTATCCCAGCTTCTAATTCTGTGCCTAGAGAAAGGTTTCAGTGTTTCTTGTATCCTGATTCGAGTTAACAAGAGCCACCTACCACTGTGAGTCAGCAGAAATTATTCTGCAACCTCACGCAGGGTTCTAGCACCCTGAAAACAGGGGTTCTAGAGACTGCCTTCTTGTAACACCCTGTAACATAGAGCCAAATAGTGACTGGCCTCAGTACAGGTGGGTGCAGAAGAAAAGCACAGGCCACCTCAAAGCTCTATACCAGCACAGAGGTTAATTCCATCCCTACTACCTTTACTTGAGAAAAATAACAGCAGTAAAAGGCGGTCACAGATCCAGGGGCTTTCAGAAGTTGTTGGGATACTATTAAAGCCTACATGGTGAGGCTAATGACTCTGCATAAGAAGTGTGTATGTAGTGGGGTGCGGAGAAGAACTCCTCAGGGTAGGAACTGCCTCTTACTGAATATTTGTACAGCAGCTACCACAATGGGACCCTGATACTGACTAGTTTCAGAGTAACAGCCGTGTTAGTCTGTATTCGCAAAAAGAAAAGGAGTACTTGTGGCACCTTAGAGACTAACCAATTTATTAGAGCATAAGCTTTCGTGAGCTACAGCTCACTTCATCAGATGCATATCGTGGAAACTGCAGCAGACTCGCTGCAGTTTCCACAATATGCATCTGATGAAGTGAGCTGTAGCTCACGAAAGCTTATGCTCTAATAAATTGGTTAGTCTCTAAGGTGCCACAAGTACTCCTTTTCTTGATACTGACTAGGGTCTCTGGATGCTAATTCAATTTTAATAGTAGCTAGAAAGAGCTATTTACTTCAGTCACAGTATTTCATTATGAGTTCCTGGGGGTCTCCTAGTATGTTCCGTGTTGTCCATTGTTTAGAGTCTCCTCAAACTATGATGTCATCTGTGTGCCTATTACAGTGCCAATCATACTGTGATGCTTAACAAAATACTAATGGCAATTGTTTCCACCACTAATTAGGATTAGTTCTCTTTCTGGTGTACGCTTCTTCTTAAGGAGCATGGGCCTCCTTGAAGAGATTTGATTTAGATTAAGGTATTTTTAGGTAACAGAAGGTAATGACTACATTCTTCTGAGCGAGCGAAAGAAAAAGCATTCTAGTGGGAGGCAACATTTCTAATGGTTAGTGCAGGGGACAAGGTATCAGTGCTTCTGGGGTTTGCGCCTGTCTTGGCTGCTGACTTGCAGTGTGGCCATAGATAACTCACTTAACTGCTCTGGTCCTCAGTTTACCTTTCTGGACAACGAGTGCAACACTCACCTACTACAGCTTGCAAGGGTGTTGAGAATCAGTGTATATTATAGTGCTGTGAGATCCTCAGATGAAAGGAGTTGCTGATATGCAGGGCTTCAGTACTGATGAACAGATAGTTTACTTCTGAGTGGTCTGCTGCCCAACATGGAAACCGTCTGATAATTTCTTAGTCCCCCGCAAGCCTCCTAAGAACGCATGGCCCCAATTCAGCAGTCCATGCCTATTCAGCAAAGCACTTAAGCATATGCTGAAGTATCACTGATGTGCTTAGGGACCATCTTTTTGTTCTGTGTTTGTACAGTGCTTAGCAAATGGGGTCCAGTATCATAACTAGAGCTCCTAGTAATAATAATAATAGCTGCTTTGCTGATTAGGGACAGACTTAAGAATGTGCCCAAATGTTTTGTTGAATCAGGACCTATATACTATATGTTTATTAGACAACTCAGCAGCAAACCAGGCAGCAGAGAATTGTTGAGGACCTGGTCTATCTAATTGTGTGTCTAAATCATAGTTGCAATGTGATTCAAAAGTATTAACTTTACAGTCTGCACAGAATGAGTAGGTTATATGGTCGGATTCCTGCAGATGGTCAGTTTGTATCATAAAATTTAAAATTACAACTTACACCATAAAGTTACTGCCTCAAATGTATTATATATTGTAGCACAACAAGCAAATTAATACTAGATGCAGTATATATATGCCCAGACCTATGAAATATTCTCCCCTCCCCTCATTGGTTCAAGTTCCTTTCAGAGCAAAATTAAAATTGCCCAGTAGCACTGAAATGGAGAAAATCACTGTGGTTCCAATTCTGCATGGTGCTAAGCACCGTCATCTCTCCCTGACTTCAGTGGGAGTTGCATTTAGCACCTTGCAGGATCAGTCCCTTGAGCCCTGTTCTGAATTGTGCATCATGCATGCAAGAGCTGAGCTCTCAGCAAAATCCTTTTTATTATATGTCATAAAGAAGGCTGTGAAAAGAAAACTAGGGGAAGGAAAGTAGGAGCATGTTGGAGCGCTCACTTATGTTGGTGTAAATTGGGAGTAACTCCATTGAAGTCAGCTGAGTTACAGTGAGATTCGCTGCTGTGAATCAAGCCCTATACCTGCAATAGATGAGTGAAATATTTTACAACTGTGTGTCCAAGAGCCTGCTAAGCTTCTTGTAGAGTTGCTGTCAGTATGCCCAGGGCAGAAATGTATTTTTTTTCTTACTGTTGTACATAAGGGCTCTGCTGCAGCCGACAACATGAAATGTGTTCGTTCAGTTTGTTCAAAATGGAGTGTGTTTGTTAAGTGTTGCCTCTTTGATGTTCCGCTGCCATCTTCATCTTTGTCATCATTGCCCATCTTTTTCAATCTAATGAACTCAAACCATCAGTGCAACTTAAGTTCGGCTGTCTGTTCTTGCATAGTTAATATTAAAAATGTACTAACAGTGTGGCTGAGAAATCAAATTATGCACATAAATATGCTGGCATAGCAGAGGAGGCGGCAGAAGCTGAAGTTAGCAACATTGATGCCAGTTCACATTTGCAAATCAACCGTCAATCTGTCATTAAACATGTTATCAAATGATGATAAGTGTATGCTTCTTGCTTGCATTGGCGCGCTTATTCCCGATGTTGATGTGCATTAATGGGATAATGTGCATTAACATAGTCTTGCTTCGATGAACACAAAACATTTTTTATCCGTCTCAGTTTGTTTCCCCCTGTGGCCCCCAAGTAAGTGTTTTGTGTTATCAAATTGCCAAAAAATAGGAAAACACATTTCTTTTAATTAGCAAAAACCTTTAATCATTATTATGATTATTTTTTAATTTTTAATTTTATCCAGACTAACTCATGTGTGTTGGCAATTGGGGAAAAATAGAAAAGCACTCCACTGTCTTCTTTAAGTAAAACGATTAATGTCAGAAACTCGGAGACTGACAATTATGTGCTGTCTTAATGCACTGGCCTTTCATCTGCAGTCCTTGCTTTTGACAGGAGTGATGGTTTCAGTTCAGTGATATGAAAGGCAAGAAAGGAAATGATCTCAGGCATTCCCAGCCCATTGTACAAGGCTGAACTCAGACACAGCAAACACTTGTAAGCTGGCTTCATTTAGCAGGTTTACCTATCTAGTACACAAATAATGTAACTTGAGATTTTGTTTTAAGTGTTACTTGCTCTGGGAGGGAACTGAATTTCTGAAGGAACTTCCCGTTTGAATGTCTAACCATATTAACCACCATTGAACAGCAGTGTGTATTCACTGTACCGTTCTCACATGCTCCCAGTAATCTTCCAGGGCAATAAAGAATTTGTTTCATTGGAGAGAGCAAAAAAGTGACTGAAGGCACAAAACCATTAAAAAAATGCTGCTGGTAACCCATTGTAAACCGACTGTCTTCATGCGTTGTGTTAGTGACAATTGCTTTATAGTGACAATTCCACTAAACCCTATTACAGTTTTTCAGCTGGTCCCTGATGTTTTTTTTTCTGGAAGATCAGTTGTCCTAGGAACCGTTGGACCAAAAAATTAAATAAACCCAGTTCTGTGATTCAAAATGTAGCTGCCAACTGGAACCAGTGAAAACCAGTTGAAAAAATAGTAACTGGAATTCCCATTATGGATGAGGTCCTGTCCTAAGAAGTGACACCTGCTTTCCACTCTCACTGCACTTGGTTGAATACAATAGGAATTGTTCACATACCATACGTTGTGGAACTGGGCCCTTAAGAATTCCTTCAACCTTTAAGAATTAGAAGTCGATGGGAGTTTTGAAATTGACTTCAATGGAAACGGGACAAGGTCAGCCCCAATAATCCTTTACACTTAAGAGGACCTTTGTATCTAAGGATCTCAATGCACTTTTAAGCAAACGTTTGACTCAAGCCTCTCCCCACCTTTGTGGCATAGTTAAGTTGTTTTAAAGCCATTTTAAGATGTGCAAAATGTGGCAAAGTTATGCTAGTTTCCGCTGGCTTCTACAGCAAGTCAGTAGCAGAGCCAGGGATAGAACTCAGGGTGAAATCTTGGCCCCATTCTGGTCAGTGGGAGTCTTTCCACTGATTTCACTAAGGCGGTGGTTCTCAACCAGGGGTCCGGGGCCCAATAGTAGGTTTCAGAGGGTCCGCCAAGCAGGGCTGGCATTAGACTTTCTAGGGCCCAGGGCAGAAAGCCGAAGTCCCGCCATGTGGGATTGCAGACCAGGGCCCTGCCGCTACTCAGGGCTGAAGCCAAAGCCTGAGCAACTTAGCTTCACAGGGCCCCGGGCAGTTGCCCTGCATGCTACCCACTAACGCTGGCCCTGGCTTTTATATGTAGATAAACAGCTGTTGCGGCACAGCTGGGCCATAGAGTTTTTATAGCAAGTTGGGACGGCCTCAGAAAGAAAAGGTTGGGAACCCCTGCCCTCAGACTAGCATATCACTCTCAGAGTCCTAGATTCAGGGCCAGTGCTCGACAGACCATACAACACTTCCTTCCTTGGTGTTTTAAATTTAAATTCATCAACCTTTAAAAAAAAATCCCAATAATGTTTTCGTTTCAAAGGTGATGATTGGAACAAAGATTTTAAACATGCTGTAATAATTTAGGGACTGATCCAAAGCCCACTAAAGTTGATGGGTGTCTTTCCACTGACTTCAGTCGATTTAAGATCAACCCCTTAAAGTGATTTATTTTTAGATTATGAATGAAAAAGTTGGACTTTTCACAGGTCTGTTATAGAGATAATATATCTTAAAGACTTAAAGAGTACAAAAACTGTTGTCATATAATGAAAAGGCTTATAAATAACTCTTAGTTTGTGTGTGTGTGTGTGTGTCTACATGTTCATGCATACATAAATAATTACCTGGCTGTGGCAATGTTTAGCTATCCATCCAGTTTTATTTTGTATTCCACAAACTTTCCACTGTGTCCTACGAGGGATTAGATCTGGGCAAAAACTTATAAAAAAACAAGCAAATGCTTATGTTCTTCCAGTAACAGATACATGTCTTGAGATTTATCTTGGAGTCTCAACAGTTATAAATGACAGAGGAAAGGGCTGTAGAATCTGTTGGAATTTTTGAAAAATGGTAAATCAGACTTTTGGTCAATCATTTTTCCTTAATCCAATAATGTCTTGCTTCTGCTTAGCTTTAGGCATTTTACCAAGGACACCTGAAGTGAATCCATTTCTGTGTTCATGGTGTTTCTGATATCTTTCTCCGAAGGCAGTAAAGGAGATCAACAGAGAATAATTACTAATTATTTTTTTTTAAAAATAGTCTTTGTAGCTTAAAAAACAAACAAAAAAATGTCAGTGGGTTTCCTGTAACCTTAACATTTTGGGAACATTAGCACAAGGTGCACAATTCTGCAACTCTAAGAGCAGTAATTGTGTACCTGGTACCCATAAGCTTTAATGAGACCTTATGTTCTCAATACTAGGAACTTGACTTCTAAATATCTTGATTTACTATCCGATAGCTATTCTTTTCTGACAGGCTGAATTTACCCTAACATCGATTTTTTTTTTTTTTTACATTTGTTTAGCTTTATAAGACTAAGATAAATACTTACTGTTCAATTAAGAGGTTTGCTAGGAAATGATAAACAAATGAGCCTTAATTGAATAATCTTCCAAATTCTCTTAATTCTGATTTTCAATTGGAATAGCTTCCTTAAAATATTCCCAGAACAAATAGCCATTTACAACATACCTAACAGGGAAAGGTGTCTGAGAAAACACTCTATCTGGATTCCAAAACCTGCAAAAATTGTGATGGATCAAGAGTTTCCAAGAGACTTTTTAAGGTGAGGGCATGTCTACACTATGGGGACTATATTGGAATAGCTATAGTGCCATTGTTCTGCCAACATAATCCTGTATTGTAGATGCAGCCTACAGTGACAGAAAGGATTTCTCCATTGCTGAAGGAATCCACCTCCCTGAGTAATGGTAGCTAAGTCCATGTAAGCATTCTTTTGTAGAACCAGCTGCATCTACACTGGGGGGTTAGGTCAGCATAGCTATGTCGTTCAGGCTGAGCTATGCTCTGGAGGTCACTTAAATCCTGCAGCAATGTCAACCTAAATTTTAAATGTAGACCAGGCCTGAGTCTATTCTCTCTTTTATACCTCAATCCTCTAATCCTTTTTGTGAGGGAATTTCATTTGTCTCTGTTTTCTGTTCCTACTCCCAAGCTTCCTCTTTCAGCATGAGGAGTCAAACTGGACAGTCTCTACGTAAAAGAATAAATGGACACAAATCAGATGTCAAGAATTATAACATTCATAAACCAGTCGGAGAACACTTCAATCTCTCTGGTCACGCAATTACAGACATGAAGGTCGCTATCTTAAAACAAAAAAACTTCAAATCCAGACTCCAGCAAGAAACTGCTGAATTGGAATTCATTTGCAAATTGGATACTATTAATTTAGGCTTAAATAGAGACTGGGAGTGGCTAAGTCATTATGCAAGGTAGCCTATTTCCCCTTGTTTTTTCCTACCTCCCAGGTTAAACTTAGATTTATGCTAGAAATGGCCCACCTTGATTATCATACACATTGTAAGGAGAGTGGTCAGTTTGGATGAGCTATTACCAGCAGGAGAGTGAGTTTGTGTGTGGGGCGGGGGTTAGAAAACCTGGATTTGTGCTGGAAATGGCCCACCTTGATTATCATGCACATTGTAGGGAGAGTGGTCACTTTGGATAAGCTATTACCAGCAGGAGAGTGAGTTGTGTGTGTGTGGTTTTGGGTGGGGGGGGGGGTGAGAAAACCTGGATTTGTGCTGGAAATGGCCCACCTTGATTATCATACACATTGTAGGGAGAGTGGTCACTTTGGATGAACTATTACCAGCAGGAGAGTGAGTTTGTGTGTATATGGGGATGGGGGGGTGAGAAAACCTGGATTTGTGCTGGAAATGGCCCACCTTGATTATCATGCACATTGTAGGGAGAGTGGTCACTTTGGAAAAGCTATTACCAGCAGGAGAGTGAGTTTGTGTGTGTGGTTTTTGGAAAAAAGGGGGGGGGGTGAGAAAACCTGGATTTGTGCTGGAAATGGCCCACCTTGATTATCATACACATTGTAAAGAGAGTGGTCACTTTGGATGGGCTGTTACCAGCAGAAGAGTGAGTTGGGGTGGGGGGGTGGAGGGTGAGAAAACCTGGATTTGTGCTGGAAATGGCCCAACTTGATTATCATACACATTGTAAGAAGAGTGATCACTTTAGATAAGCTATTACCAGCAGGAGAGTGGGGTGGGAGGAGGTATTCTTTCATGGTCTCTGTGTATATGTCTTCTGCAGTTTCCACAGTATGCATCCAATGAAGTGAGCTGTAGCTCACGAAAGCTCATGCTCAAATAAATTGGTTAGTCTCTAAGGTGCCACAAGTACTCCTTTTCTTTTTGCGAATACCGACTAACACGGCTGTTACTCTGAAACCTGTCAGAGTTTCCTAAGTCTATCCAAGATCTACACCTCAGGCGGGTCTACACTGAAAAGTTACATTGGCATAGCTACATCTCTCAGAGGTCTGAAAAATCCACACCTCTGGGAGATGTCGTTAAGCCAACCAAACACCCATTATAGACAGTGCTAAGTCGATAGAAGAATTCTGGGAGGTGGATTACACACAGCGACAGGAGAACCCCTTCCATCACTGTAGTAAGAGTCTGCAATTAAATGCTACCGTGGTGCAGCTGTAGCATTTTAAGTGTAGACACAACGATAGTGTTCTAACTGGAGATCATCATCTCCTTGCAGACTCAAGTGTTCTATTTTTGCGTCCTCCAAAACTCCTCTTCCTTGTCCAATTTTAAATCTAAAATCTTTTTTTAAAAAAAAGATTTAGTCAAGTGAAGTTCTTCATGAGTAATCTGAAAGCACCTTAAGGTTATTAATTGGTCATGACATTATTTGACGGAAGTGGACCAAAGCTAAGAATTCATTACTGCTTGGAGCTATCATCAAATCAGAAAAACTTTGTGATTTATTATCAAAGCATTTTGATGACAGGTTTTACAGCTTGTAGATAGCTCCCTCACATGTCCCACAAAACTCAGTTATTTGTCCCTCTGGGGGAAAAAAGTGTTTCTGCTTTCTTTTGATAACATTTCTAATCCAGGATTTCATTCACTTCTTCTCTAGTCAGGAGACTTGAATGTAATTTAATGAAATGAACCTGAATTGTTTACAGTGTCAAGAATTTTTGAAATATTTGATTGACTCCTTGACACTAGTAATTCTACCTGCAAAAATGGAACAGAACTCAGATAAACAAATATTAGATCTTAATTCTGCCAGGCATGAGGGGCCAGATCCTCAAAGGCATATAGGTACCTAACTCCTATTGAATTCAATAGGAATTAGGCTCCTAAGTACCTTTGAGGGTCTGGGACAAAGTGCCTTAGAAATTGTGGGTACTAAGTGCCTCACTGAAGACAACATTCCTTAATACCGAGAGGGACATGGAGAGGGGAGTGAATGGTTTGGAGCTGTGCTTGGGGAGAAGAGATTCTAGAAGAAGTAGGAGGATGGCGAATGGAGAGGAGAGGGTCAGAAGACTAGCAGGGGATGATGAGGAGGTGCAGAAGTCCAAGTGGCATTGTAGGGGATGCAGGGGATTTGGTTAGGCAGGAAGACTGGGGGTAGGGCACTCTGTGAGGGCTGTAAATTGAATAGGCAGTTGAGTGAGCAATTAGTCTGGATCCTTTCACTGTTCATTTCCAGACTTGTTGATTGTATATGCTTAATTTCTTTTTTCTTTTCCTGGGGGCTTGATTCTCTGTTGCTTCGCACCTGGCAAATTACTACACCAGTTGAGAGGCAATGAAGAATCAAGCTCCTCGTGGTTAAACATGTCCAAATCCAAACCCTTGATCTGAACACTCTAGCAATTTGGAGAGTTTTGGATCTGTACTTGTGTCCATGCTACTTGAATCCATTTCCATTTAGGACAGATATATTTATTAGCCAATTAATTTGATTCATTTTCATAAAGGAGTTTGAAGCTATGCAATTCTCTGTTATTGTTAAGTATTGTTCTATCAAAGGAAATGAGCAGCGGTGGGGTTAGCAGAGACAGGGCTATGCTATTCTTCTTCATCCTCCTGTTCTTTAGCTGTTGTTCTTCTTATCTGTCTTTCGCCTCATTTTTGGAGTGTTTTCAGTTTTTGAAAATGGCAAGTAATTAGTCAATATGTTTTCACCATATGTATCAGACTCAGTAAAGAGGCAGCCATTGGCCTTTGTCATGGCACAGTAAGCATTTTCTCAGCACTTCAAGTCATTCTGTATGTGGTGGTGAAAGCCAAAGAATTAATGAGGAATTTTATAATGTCGCGTTTAATATAATAATTCACAGTTCACTGCAGTTCACAGATTTAAGGTGAGTCCCCGTTTTACAGTTTCCAGCATCCGTGCTCTTTCTTCTATAGATTCTCCATGCTGTGTCAGCCTTCTAGGGCCTGGTTCTCCTCTGCCTGGCACTTTTACATAGACATGCACTTCTGTGCAAAATGGGGGTAAAATGCTACCGGATTTTAATAGTCCCATTTTACACTTCCTTGGCACAGATGCCTGCATAATACAGTAGAGAATCATACTCCACTCTTTCTGTCCCAAATTTTCTTTCCCACCTACAATATGCTATTGTACAAATTCTTTACTGATAAAGATTCTTGCTTTAATTCGCCAATTACTTGAGTGTTGCCAAACAGGCTTGTTAACAAAGGGACAGATTCTGATCTCAATTCTGCTGGTATCAACCTGGTATAAATCTCCACAGAAGTTAAGGGAGTGTCTCCAGATTCACAAAATACAGACCCATGTTTTTAAGGGGTTTTTTTTAAGTTGCTGTGTTTGGATTTGGCCAGTGAGGAAGGAGAGAAAATACAAACAAATCATTGCTTAGAATCAGCACTTGGCTTAGTTTTTGATCATTAGCACTGTTCCATGCAAACCCTTATTGGTATTATAATTACTACTACCTTATGAAGGTGCAGTGGATAAAATGGAGAATCCCATTTCCACCGCCATTCTGCCTTGCATATAATAGGACAAAGCTGGTCATTTCAAATGCTGTAAATTCTTCATCACGCATAAACTGGTCATTGGTAAATTTCACATTACAGTTCCCCCCCTTCCTGCAAAAATCCTAGTGCCAATGTGTGTTGTAACAGCGTTTCAAAGCCAGGCCTTTATATAGCTGCTTCAGAGGAAATGCGATAATGTATATTTAAGGGACACTGTCAAGTTGAAGTTTTGGAGTGGAGTGGGCAGCAGTTTTGTATGGGTTCTCTATTCTTCTCTGAACAGCTTCACACCACCTACATGTGGTGTGCGTGTGAGTCCTTTCAGTCTTAACTCACCCAGCTCAGCCATCCACTGGTCTGATGCACTGTCCATTTCTGCTGACCTACAGACCTAGCATACTCCTTACCACAATGTAAACAGGGGGCTTTTAAAGAAGAACATATCAAACTAAAGAATCTGTTTAAGGAGCTCTCAATTTATCAATAGTTCAAGAGAGTTAGAGTCCTTAAAGTTCCTACATTATGTATCTGAAAACTTTTAAGGTCCAGGATCTCATTAAAGTGCTCAGTAAATTTTGTTCTGCAGGGAAGCTTAGCACTGTAAGTCAGTTGTATATATTTAGTGCAAAATGTCATCCCTTGACTGGTTTTCTTTGACCCTATGGTTGCAAATAAAACATTCCATCTCAAATTGGAATGGATTTTTTCCTAAGTAAGGTCTGCAAAGTAAAGCATTTATTTTATTTTATTGTTTACTGTCAGTTAATAATCTTGTTTATGTTATTACATTTAATGAATAAATATATCAATCTGTTCATCAAACCCAGTTTTGTTTACACTCTTTAATCCTCTTATCCTGTTTGGAAGTATGTTATATATTTTAATTTTATAATTATCCATTTTATTCATGTATAACACTTGGCAGATTTGCTGCTCACATGCTACTAGATGTACAGAAGGCAAATAGAGGAGAGAGAGTCCCCAGCTGAGAAATTCAGACCTAGATCTGAATCCTACTACACAAAGTTCGGGTGTTTAGATCCAGGGCTTTTATTTGGCCTATTATATAAATGCCAGTGGCAAAGTTGGGGTCTGACTTTGATCCCAGCATGGATCATCAGTGGGAATTGTATCTGGGTCCTTCAGCTCCAAAGTACAGTCCTCTGTCCCCAGGTAAAGATCCATCCTGAAGGTCTTGGGTTCTATCAGCACTGCTGACTTTGGGTGGGATCATTATAAAAGTGTTGGCCAGTAGGGAGATTCGAACTCCTATGACCCTTGGATACTTTAGCTAAATTAGAAATTTCGTTAGCTGGTAGCAGTAACAGGCTTTTATTCTCTATGTCAGTGGCTCTCAAACTTTTTTACTGGTTATCCCTTTCACATAACAAGTCTCTGAGTGTGACCCCTCTTATAAATTAAAAATACTTTTTGATATATTTAACACCATTATAAATGCTGGAGGCAAAGCGGGATTTGGGGTGGAGGTTGACAGCTTACGACCCCCCATGTAATAACCTCGCGACCCCCTGAGGGGTCCCAACTCCCAGTTTGAGAACCCCTGCTCTATGTGATCCAGCCATAGAGGGTAGTCCATAGAAGAGGAAACAGTGTATTTAGCTAGTAGATTACATCTGGTGCCAAGGTTTTTGTTTTGGAACTTTTGCTAAAATAAAGAGACAGGAAAGGCCAGAATCAAAAGCCTAGGGTCATGATAATAATAATATTGTCAGTGTTGTTTATTTGTATTAAAATAATGTGCAGAGTACACTAGGTGCTATATTTGCACATAGGAAGACAGTGTCCTTACCCCAAAATATGTATGTTAGAATTTTCTCCTCTTAAACATTTTTTGTCTGTTGATTTAGTCCTGCAAACATCTCCTGCATAATTGTGTCTGGGAAGGCAGTGCCCCCTTTTGGGTTCCATAATCAAAGTGCAGGTGAGGACAGAAAGAGAAGTCAGGAGAGAAGAGTAATAGCTGGGGAAACATCCATGTGCATGCACATAGGATAGCAAGGCAAAACATAGCTGAGATTACACAAGTACAGATGGGCAAGAGGAGACATGTAGTAACTTGCAGCCAGATATTACAGAAGCAGGAAGAGCATAGCTCCCCATGCACAACAGAACAGAGAGATACGTGGCTTCAGAAAGCTATATCTCTATTTGATTTTTTTTCCTGGTCCTTTGTTGGTTTACTTCATTGCCAGGGAACTCTTTAACCCCTAGATTTTGAAAAACCCACTCGTCTCTGTCTTATTTGAATAGAACTTCTATTAGGTACCCTCAGAAAAAGTCACCTCTGTGGAGAAGTCATCTAAGGAAGGAAAAATCTGCTCTAGAAGGTGG
Organism: Lepidochelys kempii; assembly: GCF_965140285.1. Classification (NCBI taxonomy): domain Eukaryota; kingdom Metazoa; phylum Chordata; order Testudines; family Cheloniidae; genus Lepidochelys; species Lepidochelys kempii. The sequence goes on along the minus strand of NC_136392.1, from coordinate 14,658,681 downwards.
CATAGCCGAGATGAATACCTTTCCCATTTTATACTTGGAGATGAAAATATCAATATAGTTAAATCAGTGTTGATAACTTTCCCTGAAAAAGGGGAAGGGGAAAAAAATACACCAGTAGTTGAACATACAGGGAGACCAGAGGGAGTTCAGTTACCATAGAGATTATTACTGGCAATTGGTTCTCAGCGGCAGATTGAGCTCTATTAGAATATTTTTATTAACTTTTTTTTCTTAATTGGTAATTTATGTGTGCTGGATCAAGTTCTGTGCCAAGTCCAGATTTTCCTTTTTACCTGTCACTTTCTTTGACATGAAGCAGTAACCACTAGTGTGCCAGATATCAGCCATTTCCTCAATTTGTAAACATTAACAAGGGTCAAGGGGACATGAAATAACACGTGGACAAGTCCCTGTGTTTGGATTTGGCCAGTGAGGAAGGAGAGAAAATACAAACAAATCATTGCTTAGAATCAGCACTTGGCTTAGTTTGACCATTAGCACTGTTCCATGCAAACCCATATTGGTATTATAATTACTACTACCTTATGAAGGTGCAGCGGATAAAATGGAGAATCCCATTTCCACCGCCATTCTGCCTTGCATATAATAGGACGAAGCTGGTCATTTCAAATACTGTAAATTCTTCATCACGCATCAACTGGTCATTGGTAAATTGCCCCCCTTCCTGCAAAAATCCTGTTCCCCCCTTCCTGCAAAAATCCTAGTGCCAATGTGTGTTGTAACAGCGTCTCAAAGCCAGGCCTTTATATAGCTGCTTCAGGGGAAATGGGCTAATGTATATTTAAGGGACACTGCCAAGTTGAAGTTTTCTTAAATTGACTCACTTCCACAAGTTCCATTTCTGATGCTTTCATAGAGCTCCCTTTCCTGCTTCTCTTAAAAATAAAATGCCTTTTAAAAATTATTATAGTGTTTTCCTGCTCTCATGTTCCCTGTTCAAAAGAGTATTTTTGGCAGACCCGAGAGCAACACCAAACATGATTGGATTCCCCTCCCCTTTATCTCTGTATACCCCAGCCTGCTGCTTGCTGGCTGCTCCCCTTCCATTTTAGTTTCAGGTTTACTGCTGGTGTTACTGGTACACAGGTACACTGTCTTGCAGAACCTGAGGGGAGGCACATGCACCATCAACAAATCAGTGAACTGACAAAGGGCTGTCATATGTGCGGTGTTAACAAACGGAGAAAAAGGGAGATGTACATGTTTATCTCTAATCTCCTTCAGTGACAGTGATCTCAGGGGTTACTATCGACAATAGTAGGCACCACATTTCTGATGGAAATGTCTTTTTTTTTTTAAGTTGATGGTGTTGCTTTATGGAAACAAATTTAATTCTGCTTCCTGCTATGCAAGACCCAATCTTATTATTCAAACCACAAGTGGCACAACATAGAATATGCCCATCTGTCAAAAGAACTTAAAATAAAGGTGGAAATTGTTTTTATGTTTTGTGCCACCCTTTCCAAGTTCCTCAGTGGACATCAGTTATCACATCAGGCCTATTTAAACCTGTTCAAATCCTCCAGCCTCTGCCTATGGCTCCTTTTAAATTAAATGTGCCCACAGAATAGTAATACCTACTGCTAGATTTGAAAATATGTGGTAATACTGCATTCTGGTGGGCTAACTATGAAGGCTAAGGACCAGAATTTTGACCATATTCGACCTGCCACACATTGCTCCAGCAGAGCGAAGCAGGTAGAAATCAGGTGGCTCAAACCAGCTGAGGACTTTCCCCGAGCAAAGTAAAAACCAAAGGTATGTCTATACAGCATTGTAAATCCAGGTCTGTGGGACCTGGGTACGTCTACACTGGAATAAAAAACCCACGGCACAGATGCAGTTGGCCCAGGTTAGCTGACTAGGGCTCACAGAGCTCGGGCTGTTGCCAGTGGCAGATTAACGCATGGGCCCATGTGGCCCATGCCCAGAGGCCCTGGTCAATTTGGGGGCCCCCCACAGGAGCGCCGGAACTCTGGCACTGTCCCCTGCTCCTCTTTCCCCTCACCCTGGGGCCCCACTGCCCTGCTCTTTCTCTTCCCTCTGAAGCCCCCGCTTTCTGGCCAGGCCGGAAGCCAGAGCCCAGCTATGGTAGGGTGAGCATATTCCCCCTGCCCCTGCTCGTGGAGGAGCTGGCCTGAGCCCCTCTTCCTGCCCCCTCCACTGGCCCGAGCTCCATCGCTCCCCCCCCACCACTCTTTTTTGGCAAAATTGGGTATTCGTCCCATTTGCTCTTGCCAGCTGATGATCAGTTGGCAAGAGCAAATGGAACAAATGACCAGTTTGCCAAAAAAGTCAGGATGTCCGGGGCAGGGCTTAAAAAGGGGACTGTCTTGGCCAAAATGGTTCATGTGGTCACTGTAGACTGTGGAAAGAGCCACCCAGGGAGACCAGACCCCTGTGGGGAGCCCTGGACCTTCCATCTGCCCTGTACAGAGGTGCTGGGGTGCCCAAGAGCAGCCCCCAGCCTGTGCTCCTGCCCCCCAGGGTGCACCGCCCAGGGTCCAGGGCTCCCCACAGCAGCCCAGGCTCCCTGCGCAGCTCTTCCGCACAAGACTCCAGCTTCCAGCCAGGCCGCAGGGCCTTGGGGGAAGGGGAGGAGCAGGAGGCAAGGCCCCATGGCATGGGGGATGTGGGGGGTCTAAATGTTCTTTTTGCCCAGGGCCTCAATAAATCTTAATCCACCTCCGGCTGTGGGGCTAAAAACTGCTGTGTAGACATTCAGGCTCAGGATGGAACCCGGACTGTGGGACACTCTCCACTAATGGGGTCCCAGAGCCCAAACATCTACAAGCCAAAGCCCTGTGAGCCTGACTCAGCTGACCCGGGCCAGCTGGGGGTGTTTAATTGCTGCATAGACGTACCCTATCTTTCCAAGCCCGGATCTGAGCATCCATGCTGCATTGTAAACCTGGGCTAACAGCTGCTGGACCAGGTCTCACAGCCATGCTAATGCATCCATACTGCACTACACAGACATTCTGGCTTGGGTCTGGCACTTGAGCTGCATCCACACTGCAAAATGACAGAGCTTGGACCCAAGTCACATCAGATGTCAGGCTCTGATCCACCCTCCCCCAGCACAGTTCTAGGACCCAGGTCCTGAGTGCTTGCTGATCTGAGTCAGATTGATTTGTGTGTGGACAGAAGTGGGGATTGGGCTGAAACCTGAATCAGAGCCTGGGTTTAGTGTGCAGTGAGACACCCCCAAGTGACCTGGAGCTGCTGCAGGCCTCTCTACATCATTCCTACTCCCTTGGAGCTCCTGGAGTCTGGAAAAGAGGGCATAGGCAGAGTGACCCTGCAAGTAGAATTTCAGATGAGGGAGCTGTAAAAGTCACCTCATCCTGCCTCTTCCTCGGATGTGCTGAGCATCCCTCTCTAAGATCTGAATTCTCCTCTTGTGTACACCAGTATACATCAGGAATGATTCCAACGAGCCAAATTCTTGCCCTTGATATGGCTGAACAAAGGGATCACAAAGCCGGTTGAGTAGGCTTCTTGAGTATTCATTTGAGGTATGTGGAACCTCTGGGTGGCACTGAGATGTAGAAGTGAGAATGAAACGGGTGTGTTCTGGGATGGAATGGGGAGTTTCTAGTTTTATTCCTTAGTTGCTGGAACAGTTCCTTGGGCAACCCTGTGGCTACAGGATTAGGAAAGCACAAAGGCATTTTAAAGACATATTTGCCATTCCTCTCAATGCTGTGCCAAGTGCCACTGGACCATACCAGAGCGCCTGAGCTACTGGTATTACACTAATATCAAAATGTTAAGCAAGAGGAGAATCTAGCTATATGGGCCAAATCTCCCATTCATCACACAGGCAGCCTGCGCCGTGGCTCTGATTCTGATCTTACAGCAGTATTGCATGGGGGCCACTCCATTGGCCAAATTCTGTTCTCAATTACACCAGTGTAAATCCAAAGAAGCTTCACTGAGAGCAGAATTCAGATTAGCCTCAGTGGAGTTACTTCTGATTTACAGTGGAGTGAGATCGAAAATTATCCTCATTGACTCCTGCAAGAGCATTTTGCTTGCACGAGGCTCACAGGATGGGGCCCTAGGATTCTTAGACTTTGCTTGTAAAAGAAGAAAATCCAGCTATGCCATCCAGCAATTCCCAGCTCATTTCAAACCTGCACTCACCAGCAGTAAGAATAATTCGTATCAGCCCTCACCCACCCCCCCAGAAAAGTGCTTTGCATCCTTTCTTCATTGTAAATGACCTTTATGCGATGATAATGCCTACCTTGGTGAGTCTTAATTGCTTAATTAGAGAAACAGTTTTGCAGTTAGACAAACATTTGAAAAAAACCTGCTTTTTAATTGTAACTACGTTGTTTTCTTGCATTTTAATTTCAGTCAGCAACATTTTTAAGAACTTCAAAAGGACACCGTCAAGGGTTTCATCTCTCTCTTTTTTTTTCTTTTTTCACTCATGAAATACTGTTTTCTTTGCTAAGTGTTGTGTAAAAGCTTGAAGCAGGAATCTCTCTCTTTGTAGAAGGTCTTTCTTTTTCATGCACAACGCTTTGGTACTGCTCCCAAGCAGCGGCCTGTGCACACTGGTTTCTCATTGTAGGTCCGATTATTGGTTTTGTGATGAACTCACCAATTTACCATAGCATGGCTCTTGAGCGCTGACGGGTGCACACTGGGGTGAAATTCACCCCTGTTCGGAAGACAAAACTTATGGAAGCACTTAAGCCCCAGGTAAGCCCTACATTGAGGGCTTGAGTGACACATAATCTTTGTGAGTACACTCTGCACTTGGCTAAATTTCATCTACTGTTTTATATGGGGCTGATGAGCAGTGGGCTGTGCTTACTAGTCTATTTTTGCAGTTATTTATTAGAACTGGGCAAGAAATGGTTTTCCTGGCCTATGAAAATTTCCTAGATTTTGAAAGATTATCCCATCCCAAAGCAGGCTGAAAAGTCAAAATCTCGAATATTTTCACAAACCAGTAATCCAAAAAGAAAATCTTATTGAGTCCAATGAAATGTTTTATTTGGATAATTTCAAAACATTTTAATTTTGGCATTTGTTTAGGTTTTTTAGGATAAATTTAACTAAAATTTCAAACAAAGTCCTTTCAAACCAAAACAAGAAATTTTTCATTTTGAAAACATCGAAAGGAGACATTTTGATAAGTCTGAATCTTTTTTAAAAAAAGAAAAAATTGGAGATTTGTTGATCCTTTCCCACAAACAGTTTCAGTTTTCTGACCCAAAAAAAAAAAGTTTAGTCATAAAATTTCCTACTAGTTCTACTATTTATAGGATCTGGTCTGTGCCAATCTGTATTTTATTGCATGGTTGTTTATGACTGCATGTACACTAACACATTGAATCTGTTCGTTTTTTTTTTTTAAAAATACATATAGGCCTTGTCTGCACTGGGTTTGGGTATTTTTGGAATGTTGTAACTGTACCAATGCAAACCTCTAATGTAGAAATGCTACATTGGTGACTCGCATCAGTGTAGCCTACCCCAGTCTGAAACAGGTCATTTGCACCAGCGCAGCATTTCTACATTAGGTGTAGTTACAGTGATGCAAAACTCCACTGTAGCCTAGGGATAAAGGATGACATTACAAGCAAAGAGAAGAAAAAATATGACTGATCAAATTTAGACCTTCCAGGCTTGACAGTATCCACTGACATTTCCACCATAAGTGAAGAGACAAGGTCTCCTTGCTGAGCTCTTCCTGGAGTAATACCTTGCCATGTTCTTACATAGAAAATGAGAACAGCATGAAGAGGGGAAAACAGAGTCACAGAGATAAAGCGCTGAAACAGAGATAATGGACCAAAGACACTGTAAGCAAAATCCACAATTTAAATCACTTGGATCACTTGTATTAGGAAGGTGAGGAGGATATGACTGCGCAAAAAAGGACCGTGAACTCATTTAAGGTTTGGATTGAAGAATGAATTTCAAAAAGCAACTTGACTTCTTTCGTTCTTTTGTTCTTTCATTCTTTCTTTCTATTACAGTAACATCTAGACGACGCAGTTCTGATTGGGCCCCATTATGTTAGATACTCTACAGACACATCATGAGAAACAGTCCCTGTCCTGAAGAATTGACAGTCAACATAGACTAGAGACAGACAGCGGTTGGGAGAAAAGGAATATTATTATCCACATTTAGAGGACACACAAGGCGAAAGAGGTGGCCAAATTCACAAGTCAAACTGGGAGGGCAGGACCAATTTAAAGCAGGTCATCCATTAGTGAAATTTGATACACAAACAGTGAAATAAACATTATTGTCTTTGAAGCATAACAAAGGGTACAGAGCAGTTAGAAAGGTCCTGCCTAAATTCCAAAAGATACTATTCATCTGTGTGCTAAAGCATATTTTTTTCAGCTCTTGGAAGAAGTAAAGTGTAAGAGGTGATTCAGCTTGTCTTGTTACTTACACCTAGGATAACAGTTCAAGAGACTGCAGAATCCTGCTCTTACTGGTTTCCAAAATTCACATACCTGTATACACCTTACACAAGAAACTTGCCATTGTGCTGCCATGTTGAAAGCTGATGTCAGCCACTAAATCCAGGGAGTACAGGAGAATATGAGTGGATAGTTTTGTGTGGCCAGAAAATGAACTTGCAAGTGAGGGAAACTGATCTTATACTAGCTAAAAGGCCAACAACACTTAGAAGTGACCCATGTTATGCAGGGCTGTAATTTTTAGGGGGGGAAATGGATAAAACGTACAGGCTTGAAAATATGTATTTTACCTGCAGTGCGTTTTCAAAGGCTTTTGTATTGTGTCAACACCCTCTAGATCATTTATACATTTTGCTTCACATATATTATTCAGAGTGTCTATTTTATTATATTTGGGGTCAAGCCATCATTCTCCATTAATGGTTTGCTAATAATAATTTTGCTTGGGATGAAGTATTGAAACTTCATTGATACCCAGGATCATTGGAGAACAGTTCAAATAACAGGCAGGAGAAAGTACTGCATCAGGTTAAAATTCACCGTGATACAGAGGGCCAGCACAAACTCTCTGCTGCTAAGTCCCACCTATGCCCTCAAAATAAGGCTTGAATGGGAATTAAGCAATGCACAGGACTTGTGCTCATGCTCTGCACAGGATCATCTGGTGACAGTCAAGGCACAGTACTGGGAATCAAAAGGTCCGAATTCTATTCTTGGTTCTGCCACAGACTTGCTTGTGACTTCGGGCAACACAAATACAAAGAGACTAGGGAAAGGAGCACACACACATACTCTCTCTCTCACGCACCCATACTCCATCTGTGTGATGAGTGAATTAATGCTGAAAATTGCCAGTGTGATGCATAAATTATAGCAGCTTTCCATGGGTGCAGGCTTCATACTATGGCTGCCAGCTGACCTGGGCCCTGATTCGGGTATTTGATAGTACATGCCTAATTGTGGGCATAGGAGTAGATCTACTGAAGTCTGTGACACTACTCACTCACTTAAAGTAAGCCACATATTTAAGTGCCTCGCTGAATCAGGTTCTATATGCTTTTCTGCCACTTGTGCACCATAAGTCACTTGCATTTTTGGGGGGGTGGGGGCACAAAAGGAGCTGCTGGTAGCTAAGCAATGGCAGGACAGCTCACCATGTGGCTATCTGTCATTCCTCTTCATGTGGCCCCCATGGCCCTTTGCTGGTATAGTTTATAATATGCTATGGGAGTCTTTTGAGTGAATGGTATCTCCCCATACCCTCCCCAAAAAGGCAAACTGAGCTAAAGGGTGGTGAAACCCCTTGTTTGTAGTCACACAGGAAGTTGATGTCGGAGCTGGGAATGGAACGCAGAAGTTCTGATAATCAATCTCTAGTTCTGACCATTAGATAATGCACCCTCTCCCCCTTATCCACCAATCTCTCTCTCAGCCCTGAAATTAACATATACAAAATTCAAATTAAATTCACTCTATCTTATAATTAATTTCTTCAAAAAATCTGTGCAAGCCCTATTGTGAATAGACTCACTTTCAACAGCATGCAGGCATTATCGGAGTGCAAAATAGTAATGATCTGCAACTATTTTGGTATTTAAACATTTTCTCTGCTTCTTAAGGAAGGTTCTTGAAATTGTAAAGTCCTATCAAAGCAAGGTGTTACAAAGTCTGCTTGATTAGATCTGTGATCTGCCCACTTCTGATAAGTGGAAAGAGAAAAATGTGAGCATTAAAATCAAGGACCAAGCGGAATTCCTCCGACTCTTAATACATGGCTAGAGATTGCTTACTGTAGCTTCGGCAATGGAATCTGTAACTGAGGAAGCACTTTTAAACTGGTTTCAGAGTAACAGCTGTGTTAGTCTGTATTTGCAAAAAGAAAAGGAGTACTTGTGGCACCTTAGAGACTAACCAATTTATTTGAGCATAAGCTTTCGTGAGCTACAGCTCACTACACAACTCACTCCTTTTTTCATCTTAAGTTCTCTGACTCTTAACCCAGTGAGCAATTTATTATTATATTTTATATTCCAGAAGAATCCAGAAGCCCCAGTCAGAGCCTGCCATTCTATTAGGTGCTTTACAAACACACATCAAAACACAGTCCCTACCCAAAAGAGTTTAGTGGATTCTATTTCTGTTTTGCTAATGGAGAATCTGGTTTGTGTTCACAGGCTTTGTGCAGACAAGTTTTGAAAACTGTTTAGCTGCTCTGGCCACTTAGACTAAGCACAAGTCAATTACAGATTTGGAATTTACTATCTTCCTAAGTATGCTGAAAACGTGAATAATGAAAAATGCTGCCCAAATGTGAATGATGCTAATGCTTAAGGGGTATGAAAAGTGTCAGAGGAATATGTATGAAATTACTTTATTGTGGGACAGTTTTGTAAGCTTTTGTCATAAGTGAAACAAGTAAAACCTTTTCTAGTGTAAACTAGAAGTAGGGTGACCAAATGTCCCGCTTTTATAGGGACAGTCCCGATATTTGGGGCTTTGTCTTATATAGGCTCCTATTACCCCCACCCCCACCCCATCCCAATTTTTCACACTTGTTCTCTGGTCACCCTAACTAGAAGGCCTAAGGCCTAAATCTTGTTAGAGGCCTTTCACCTGTAAGAGGATCTTACTGAAATGCACTTACCTTGAATTTATCTAGCCTGGAGAGATGGTAGTTGTAGCATGATAAATTCATAGGCCTACAATAAACCTCATAATGGTCAAATTCAACTCCTTGAACATAATCTAGGCAATTACCCAGAGTGAGTCATGCAACATGATTTAATATTTAAAGAAATGTAGCAAATCCATGATTTTGACTCCCAGTTTCTTAATTGTCTCCTTCCCTGCACCTTATAGAAATACCACAGTATTCCAGAGTAATGGCCTCAAACACTAAGGGCCTGCTCCTGCTCCTATTAGAGTCAATAGCAAAATGCATTGACTTCAGTGGGAGCAGGTTTAGGCCCTAATTTTGTAGTTTTTAGGCCCATTACTGCAGGATACTGTAGTATAAGGGAGATGCAGAATTCCCTGTCAGGCCCTCAGGCAGGATTATGTAGCAGTGTTGAATGAGAACAAACTGCCTCAGGTTTTTAGTGGATAATCTTTGAAAGGCATTAATAGGGTTGTGGTAATTGACAGGATCACTGGGTCAAGAACAAAGAAAGACTTGTAACACCTACTCCGGGAAGATAGCCTTTCTCTGTGCAGCCCCACTAGCAGGCAGGGCAGGACATTCACCACTGGGACAACAGGACAGAGTTCATCATCACCCAAGGCCCTGGGGACATGTGTGGTTGTGGCATTCAGGTGGTGGGATTAATTCCCCAGCTCTGTGCTTCCTGTGTGACCTTGCATGTCACTTAAATCTCAATAGACAAATCAGGCAAAGGGAGAGAGAAATGAACTATTACCATCCCAATTAAACAGATGGGAGTTTAAGCACAGTGAGATTAAGTTCTTTGGGGCAGAGACTGTTTTTCACTATGTTTTTGTACTGCACTCAGCACAATGGGGCTCTTATTTCAGCTGGGGCCTCTAGATACTACTAAAAATATAAATAATAAACAATAATAAATATTTCCTCAAAGTATTTATAGATATAGATATATTTATTTTAACAATATGCAGTGGGTCTAATTATTGTAGCAGGGCATGAGATTCAGGATCCCTGGTTTCTGTTACCTACTCTGCAGCTCACTTGCTGTGTCACCCTGGACAGGTCAGACAATCATTCTGTGCCTCGGTTTCCCCATATGTGAAATGGGGATAATGGTACCTACCTGAAGCATTTTGGAATACTGATATGTAAAGGGCACTGCATTATTGTTAATACCAGATTAAAAGGCCTCTGTGATAACATTTTGTACTTGTGAAACTGTAGCACCACTTACTGGTTTTCCTGGAGAAAATCCACATGGCAAACCTAGGCAATGTTGTCCAGCTCATGTTATCACAATAGTTATTTCCAGAGTGCTGGGAAGATGTGCTCCATCATTAAACTATTTGCTGGAATCCAGAGGTTCAAAGATAAGGATTAGAATGGTTACGTTCAAGCAGAGGATTTGTTGATTGGGGTTTATCCTTTTAAATATGTGTAAGTCATAGAAAGCTTTGCAGTCAGAAATATTGACTTCATTGATCTCTGCCAAGAGCAGAAGAAACCCATGTGGGTTGAAGAGGAAAGGCTGCATGAGATGCTTATAATAAAGATGTTATCTGATATATAAGATATTGCTTTATTCCTAACCAAGAAGAATTAGAACGCCAGACTGGTCCGCTAATGACAAGTGGCAGCATTAATTTCCCGTGATCAGTGTTCAGCCTTTGGTTCTTGTTTCCCAGTTCTAGGGCAGAGGAAGCAGTTACACAACTCCTAGTTTTGCGTTGTTCATAGGTTTTACAAGGGGAGCATCTGAGTGAATCAAATTAGGGAGTGTGATGAGCTACAGATGCAGAGAGTAGTGCCTTCATCACTCGGGGTAAAGAGAATACAGTGCAGAACGTGATGCTGCTGTTGAAAACAGACAAAATCTGCAGTATGATTAGCGGGGTCGACAAGGAAGGCAAGTGAGGTAAAAGGTGTTCAGCACCTGAATGGACAGCGGAAAGTTGGATCAGCACTGCAGGGTCCATCCCTTCAAAACAATAGGAGACTTTTCTGTGTTTGCTTTTTTTAAATCAACATGAATAGTATCATTATTGTTACCAACACAATAGATAGATACTCTTCCTGTTGCTAGATACAGTGAGACTGGGGTTGGGAACATTGCTTTAGAATGCTGGGTTATATTACTATAATGGTCTTGACTCCCCAGCTGCAGCAACAGAAAATTGTAAGATCTAAACAACAAGGTAAAAGAAAAAAGAGTGGAGATATTTCTCTATCTCCGAATGGTCCATCTGTCATTCACATTTTCCTGGTGTTTCAGAGTCTAGCAAAGAAAAGAGGGTCAGTTTATAAGCACCATTTTCTCATTCTCTCTGGAGAAAGTAGAAAGCCATTTTTGTCCGTGTGCATATGAAAATGTCTATCCTAATATCTACAAATGGCCTCTCCATTTTTTTTTTTAAATGAACTCCACGTTTCAGGCAGTACATCCTTTGTCATCACCACTGCCTTCAACTTTTGAACCCTGTCAGCAAAGGATATGGGGGAATAAGTCCTTACCCCCTTGCGCGCGCACACACACACACACACACACACACACACACTCCACAACCCACAGATCTGAAGAATTCTCAAGGGGACAATTGAGCACTATCAAACACAACTGCAGTAATACTTTACTGTCTGCTGCAGATATTGAGCCCTCATTGCAGTAATTGTCACAGTGACAGAGCTGGGAACACTTGCTGTAATTAGGACAGTTGTTTTGTCATGTGTAACGATCTGAAGAGAAGCAAGGGAAAGAGGCGAATGAGCACTAATCTGCTGTAGTGTAGTGAAGGAGAACCATGCACTACACACACAAAAATACGGTGTGGCAGATAATATATAATGTAAAGTCAGAGGAGCAGGCATTTTGAGAAGGGGTAGGAGTAAATGTTAAAACAATATGTCCATTTAGGATAGTTCTTTCTTCCTTAGTCAGCTCACTGTATCAGTAAACATCATGTGGATGTTTTACTATAGACATTTCTTAAAGGTACACTTGGTGATGTCTGACAAAAGGGTTAATCCCCAGATGAAAAAAAACACAATTAAAATGGAAGTAAGGTTATAAATTAATTTCTGTAGTTTACATATGTGCCTTACAAGAATGCTATAGTTATCAATTTAAGACATAGAGCATGACACTCAAGGAAAACCGGATATTTGGAGATGAGGTTACCTTTCTCAAAACAGTCACCGAAACTATCTTAGATTTGCTCCGTAATATTGCCAAACGTCTACCTTCTTCTCTCCCTTGAGTGTACATTATCAGAGATGAGCAGAATCTTTTTTTAGATAGTTGAATACCTAAATGTCTCCTAAGTTAGCCATTATGATTCCCACAACACTAAACTGTTCTCTTCTAATGGCTAGGCTGCAGTCTTCTCATTTGAGCTTCGTTTAGTGATAAGCACTAGACTAATGACACTTGGGGAAATTGGTTTCAACATGGAATCATAGGATCTAGAACACTAAAGGATCAAGTGTGGAGCTCTGCAACCCAAGCCAAATGCAACATATCCTGTGTACAAGTGTCAGGTCCAGTTTGGGTTGGATGGGAAAACAATCGGGACCCTGTCAGGTTCGGAATGGGTCAGCTCTCCTCCACCTGCATCTAGGGTCGGCAAAGTGGTGGCTCTGTGCCCTGCTCCTGCCAACCACTGCCATCTCGCTGCATTGTGTGATGCGGAGTGAGTATGATGTGGAGTCACAGTGCCTCTCACTCTACAGCACATACAGAGCAGTGGGGGTTAGCAGATGACAGGAGCAGCTGCCACTTCACCAGCCCCATGGGCAGGTGGCAGCCGCGGTGCTGACTCAGGCTCAGAGGGGAAAAGGTTGGGGTTGGGACAGAAAACGACTTGACCCTTTCAGTCTCAGATCAGGTTGGGTGGGCTTGAGTATGGTTTGGGCTTAAAAATTAGGCCCATATAGACCTCTAGTCAAGTGCTTCTTGTGAGGCAATGAGTGCTCTATGAACGTCTTGAGCTCACAGTCTTAATGGGGACTGGGGTTGAGTAGCGACAGGATGCTGTTCGTCTACAAACATCCACGCGTTTATACTGCATATAAGGAAACCTATAAAGCTCTCCAAGAAAGATACAAGCATCCCAACACTCATCCTAACTCTGCTCCCATTAAAGACTATAGTTTGATTTCAATCGGAGCAGAGTTAGAGCAATCCTGAACACTTTTGAAAATCCCCACATTAGTGTGAAACCTTGTCCCCGGTGAAGTTGATAGAAGTTTTGCCATCAACTTCAATAGGGCCAGGATTTCTCCCTTAATATTTTTCTATAATGAAAACATTCTTGTAAGGATCACATACATCCCTTACACATATCAACCTGTAACCTTAACTCTATCGAAACAAAGGTTTTTTGCAAGGGGAGGGGGAGTTTGTCAGGGGAATTTCTTTCTTTTTTTTAAAATCATGTTCAGGTGCACCATAGATTCATAGATTTTAAGGCCAAAAGGGACCATTGTGATAATCTTTTCTAACCTGCATAACACAGAACAAAGAAATTCACCCAATAATTTCTGCATCAAGCCCATACTTTCTGGGTGGTCTATAGCACGTCTTTTACAGAGATATCTAAACTGTAAGTGATGGAGAATCAATCACATCTATAGGTAAGTTGCTTCAATGCTTAATTACCTTCACTGTTAAAAAGTAGGGCTGTTGATTAAACACAGTCAACTCACGCAATTAACTCAAAAAAATTAATCGCGATAAAAAATTAATCACGATTAATCACAGTTTTAATCGCACTATTAAATGATAGAATACCAATTGAAATTTATGAAATATTTTGGATGTTTTTCTACATTTTCATATATGTTGTATTCTGTATTGTAATTGAAATAAAATTGTATATTATTTTCATTACAAATATTTGCAGTATAAAAATGATAAACAGAATAATATTTTCCAATTCACCTAATACAAGTACTGTAGTGCAATGTAGTGAATGTAGATTTTTTTTGTTAGATAACTCGACTTAAAAAGAAAACAATGTAAAACTTCAGAGCCTACAAGTCCGCTCAGTCCTACTTCTTGTTCAGCCAATCACTAAGACAAACAAGTTTGTTTACTTTTACAGGAGATAATGTTGCCCTCTTCTTCTTTACAATGTCACCATAAAGTGAGAACAGGCATTTGCATGGCACTTTTGTAGCTGGCATTGCAAGGTATTTTCATTCCAGATATGCTAAACATTCATATGCTCCTTCATGCTTCTGCCACCATTCCAGAGGACATGCTTCCATGCTCATGATGCTTGTTAAAAAAGTAATGTGTTAATTAAATTTGCAACTGAACTCCTTGGGGGAGAATTGTATATCCCTGCTCTGTTTTACCCACATTCTGCCATAGATTTCATGTTCTAACAATCATGGATGATGACCTGGCACATGTTGTTCATTTTAAGAACACTTTCACTGCAAATTTGACAAAATGCAAAGAAGGTACCAATGTGAGATTTCTAAAGATAGCTACAACACTCAAACCAAGGTTTAAGAATCTGAAGTGCCTTCCAAAATCTGAGAGGGACGAGGTGTGGAGCATGCTTTCAGAAGTCTTAAAAGAGCAACACTCAACTACAGAACCCGAACCACCAAAAAATAAAATCAACTTTCTGCCCATGGCATCTGACTCAGATAAGGAAAATGAACATGCATTGGTCTGCACTGCTTTGGATTGTTATCAAGCAGAACCCATCATCAGCATGGATGCATGTCCTCTGGAATGGTGATTGAAGCATGAAGTGACATACGAATCTTTAGCGCATCTGGCACATGAATATCTTGTGATGCCGGCTACAACAGTCACATGAGAACACCTGTTCTCACTTTCAGGTTACATTGTAAACAAGAAGCTGGCAGCATTATCTCCTGCAAATGTAAACAAACTTGTTTGTCTGAGCGATTGGCTGAACAAGAAGTAGAACTGAGTGGACTTGTAGGCGCTAAAATTTTATACTGTTATTTTTGAATGCAGTTTTTTTGTACATAATTCTATATTTGTAAGTTCAACTTTCATGACAAGGATATTTTGCATGCACTTCAGTACTTGTATTAGGTGAATTGAAAAATACTATTTCTTTTGTTTTTTTACAGTGCAAATGCTTGTAATATAAAATAAATATAAAGTGATCATTGTACACTTTGTATATCTGTTGCAATTGAAATCAATATATTTGAAAATGTAGAAAATATCCAAAAATATTTAAATAAATGGTATTCTGTTATGGTTTAACAGTGCAATTAATTGTGATTAATTTTTCTAGTCGCTTGACAGCCCTATATAAAAAGTTGAACCTTATTTCTTCTCTGAATTTGTCTAACTATATTTCTCAACCACTGCAGCTCGTTATGCCTATTTCTGTTAGATTAAAGAACTGTCTACTCTCAGAAATCTGTGCCCCATGTAGTTACTTGTAGGCCATGATCAAGTAACCTAGTAATCTTCTCTTGGATAAACTAAATAGATGGAGCTTCTTTTTTCCAGACCTCGAATCATTCTTGTTACTTTTTTTTCTGAACTCTTTCCAATTTTCAATATCATTGAAAAGTGGACTCCAGAACTGGGCACAGAATTCCAGTAATGGTCTCATTATTCTCACATATGTGTACAGGCAGCTGGTAACTGTCCTGGTCAGTCAGTGTATCCATGGATGTGATATAAAGAGAAGAGTCAATGATAAGCATTTTTTAAAAGTTTTTATTGATATATAACTTTTTTAGAAAAAATGTAAGCCCTGAGGAAGGCAAAAACCTAAAGTGGTACTTCAAAAACCTTTCTCAAGAGGGAAAATGTACTGCATGTGGAAAATTAATTCCTGATCCTTACCCTGTGGCAGTTGGCAAACAATGCAAAGTTTATGGCAAAATGCCAGTTGTGAGGAAGCAAACATATTATTGCAAATTAATTTATATGTATTTGTATAAATGGACAAGTCATAGAATTATATAACAGGGCAGGTCCTCAACTGGATGAAATTAGCATGACTCCATTGAAGTCAATGGAGCCATGCTGATTTATACCAGCTGAGGACCTGGCCCAAAATTTCAAAAGCTTCATATTGTCCAACTACTGATTGCGTTCTCGTACAATCTGACATCATAGGGTAAGACTACACTAGAAGCACTACATCCGCACAGCGGCACTAATGCAGTTGTGCCACTGTAGCGCATCTGGTGAAGACACTCTGTGCTGATGGGGGAGCGCTCTCCCGTCAGCGTAATCACTCCATCTCTGCAAGAGGCAGGAGCTATGTCAGCGGGAAACGCTCTCCCATCGCAGCGTGGACAGTGCTCAGGTCGCTGTAACTTGCATCACTCAGGGAAGGGTGTCTTTTCTCACTCCTGAGTGGCGTAAGGTAGATCAACTTAAGCGGTAGTGTAGACCTGCCCATAGGGTGCCTATGAGCACTGCATGGGCAAATGGTGCTATCTGTGTATTTGTGCTCTCACTCATTTTCTTACCTCTATACTAGTCATCTCAGACCCTGAGATGATCTTGTATAGCTAGCACTGAAATGTCCTTGCGCTCACATTCTCTGCCAGATAGCTTTAGTTGTTTTTTGTTTGTTTGTTTTTCTTTAGGAGGTTCAGGTAAGAATCCTTTTTATTGGCTAGTAGGTGTTGTTCTCATCACTGTAGTGCCAGATGTCTGTTGCAATGTAATATGCTGATGAAATTGTAGTGAATTGTGGTAGGTAGTGGCTTAAGTCAAGTGAATAACTTCAACTCTTAAGACATTTTGAGAAACAAGTTAGTTATTTGAAAAGGAGGACTTGTGGTTCACGAAAGCTTATGCTCAAATAAATTTGTTAGTCTCTAAAGTGCCAAAAGTACTCCTTTTCTTTTTGTGGATACAGACTAACACAGCTGCTACTCTGAAACCTATTAGTTATTTGAGTGGCTCTGTCACATAACAAAAATGTATAGAAGAAGAAACACAATAGGACTTATTATAAGGGGTCATTTCACTATTCCTTCACACTTAGTGTACTAGTTGCTGAATTCAGTGCAATGCAGAAGATGACAGAAGTGTGTATGGGAAGTGTTGGGATATGTAAGAATTGCCTTTGCTGACTGTCACCCTGGTCCGAAAATGCCTTTTATTTCTGTGGAAAACTTACAGAAAAATAAAAGAAAAAAACGGTTTTCATCAAATCTGACTTTAAAAAAAACAATGAAAACCAAAAATTTTCTTTGAAAATTAAACATTTTTGGTGTTTGGGTTTTCAGTTTTTTTATTAAAAGTTGAAATTTTTAATGAAAATGCTGCATTTTTTTGCCCCAAAAAATTACTTTAACGAAACCCCAATTTTCTATTAAAAAATAGTTTTGACAGAAAATTTTCAAGCAGCCTTAGTGGTCTGCATTAATATCTGAACATTGCAGGCAATTCTGCAGGACAGTGAAATGAGAGAAAACAATTCATTAAGCCCAATTTACACCTAAAACTTAGGTCGACCTAGCTACTTTGCTCAGGTGAAAAATTCACAACCCTGAGAGACATAGTTTATCTGACCTAAGCCCAGTGTAGACACAGTTAGGTCAATGGAAGAATCTTCCATCGACCTTGCTACCTCCTCTCAAGGGGGTGAATTTACTTAAGAGATGGAAACCCCCCTTCTATCGCTGGAGCATGTGTCTACACTACAGTGTCATAACTGCAGAGCTGCAGCAGCACTTGTAGTGTAGACATACCCTGAGTTCTGCTGAACTCTGAACTAGCTGTGGGTTTGACAGAAGTTGCTCACAGTTTAAGAGAATATTGAAACATACCAGAAGATTGCAAATGTATGAATATGTGTAATATACCAGAAGACGGCGGGAGCGGGGTGAGGTGACTGGCAAGAGACAGGATACTGAGGAGAGTCTGTAACAATAACTTAGCAGTTTGCTCTGGAGTTGTTGTGAAATGATATTTTTGTGGATAAAGAGACTGAAATGTGACATGAAAGCTATACTCCTTAATGCAATTGTGATTGGCATTGTGTTGGGTGGGAAGGGTCCAAAACTAAGAGTCCGGTTGAAGTTCTAGCACTTGACAGAGCAACTTTAGAGCGTTCCCTCATTGAAAATGCTTTTGCCACTGTCCACAATGATTGTACCTCAATGAAAGCCTTGGGATTTTGGTATTGATGAAACATATGCAATAAAGAGTGAAGACTGAATTTGAATAAGCAGGTGAAACTTGACCGAAATGTGAGTGACACGCTGAGGAATGTCTGTCTTATCAAATTGCACAACAAAGTCCTCAACAAATCTAATTGCAAACATCCTGTCTGAATTGGTAAACATAGCCCATGGCTCCATTTACTAATTGTAATTTAATGTCAAGATTTCTGCTTAGTATCACTCTACTTTTCAGGCACATTTTGATTGTGGCTTCTAAACCTGCCGCTCCGGAAGCTTCTCTGTCAATGCTGACTAACTTTTTATTGGCTTCCTCTGATAACTTGGGAATGATGATGAATCCATAAAACATGTTATGGTGTCAGCCACATGAGATTATTATGATATCTGAGACTAGTAATTTATATCAACACACCCATCTTCATTGTTACCTTGTCCCCCACCCCCATTTGGCTGTTTATTCACCTTTTGACTCTCATCTGACTCCTGGATTGTGAATTCTCTTGGGCAAGAACTGTTTTACTCATTTGGTGGCCCTAATGCCTGATCAATATCTCTATGTGTTACTGCACTACTGCGACATAAGTAACAACCACCTAAAGCAGGCAGTGGAATACAGCCTTGCCCTTATCTTTCTAAACTTCTAGATTTTTTTCCCTATAGCCTTGTTAAAGGTGGAATATACAATTAATCTAATCCCTCTCTTTTTCTCCAGTCACATTTCTAATGTACCTATCACCACAGTATCTAGTTGCTAGTAATCAGTGGTCTGTCATTGCTAAATAAGTGTGCTTTCCTCAAGGTATAATTAGCCAGTAAGAATTTGTTCTGTTTTAAATGCTTCTGTCATGGGTTTCTTTGGCTGATTGTATTGTCAGTCGGTAGTAACACATTGTGACTGGAGTTGTTTGTGTAGCTTAAACAAGATTCCATTGTGATTATATAGTTGAATGAGGTATCTTGTTAAAACAACAGTTTGTATATTTTAATTTCTCTCTGGATCTTCTGGACTCTGCTTTTCTCCTTCCACCTTGTCCAGCGTGATCTCTGCCTACGTCATATAAATCATATCTAATCCAGATTGTAAAATCTGAAGAGCAGTGGCCATCTCTCGATTCCTTTTGTACAATGATGTATTGAGTAATAACATTACTTGGAAAAGATGATACACATGTAGCTGTTAGGGGGTAAATGTTGTCTTTCCATAAATACAACTGAAGGGTGGGTTTCCTGTCAAGAGCTGAGTTCAGAACACACAGCTGCTAATATCATTAACTAGAACTGTTTGAAATTTTTCCCACTGAAAATGGGGTTTCATCTAAAATGAAATGTTTCACGGGAAAATGCCTTTTTGTTGAAAATTTTCACATTTTTTAACAGAAATTTTGAAACAAAACAAAGCTTTTTTTTTGTTTTGAATAGCACTTTTCAGTTTGTTTTGGTTTTCAAAGCTAATTTTTTTTAAGTTTTCAAAAATAAAATGAAAATTTCAAATCAAATTTTAAAAATGTATTACATTTTGCAATTTTCTGCAAATAATATTTTTAATTGTTCAATTTTTTTTTTTAAAAAGGGTTTTCAACCAGCTCTGCTAACAGCTAAAAATACACAAACTTGCATTCAACCGAATTGTTAGCTTCCTGAGTTAGCTGACAGGAGTACAGTTGAATTATGAAAGCAGGTATGAATGCTTGTGCCTCAACTTACTTAATGTTGACTCAAAAATAGGTAGTAAGAGGGGCTAGCACGCAGCTGTGTGACTGCAATTGCACCGTGTTACGGTACATCTGCACTGCAGCTGGGAGCATGCTTCCCAGCTCGGATAGACAGACATATGCTTGCGCTGCTCAGACTAGTGCACTAAAAATAGCAGTGTAGCTGGGGGTAACACAAGGAGTGGCTCAGGCCAGCCGTCCGAGTATGTAGGGAGTCATGGGAAGTTGCAGTCAGGTTGCTACCCCGAGCTGCCATCTGTGCTACCCCGACTAGACTGTTATTTTTAGCATGCTAGCTCATGTAGAGCTGGTGCGTCTGTCTGCCCAAGCTGGGAAGTTAGTGCCAGGTGCATTGCAGAGATACTCTAAAAGGAGTTCAAGCTGAAAATATACATCACAAGGCATTTGCTTCTTGAATTAGTGTCCCAAGTTTAGAAATTAATGTAAAGGAGTGTCAATTGTACATAGCCAAGTGCTGTACATGCATTTTAATGCTATCTAGTTAAAACTCTGAAGTAAGGTTTCAAGGAATGTCTTTTCATCTTGCTGCTTTCCATTAAAAAACATTAAATGGACTGAGAACCAAGACCAGAATACAAAAGATGGAACCAGCCCTACTGGAGATGAAGGTTGAGCAATTTGGAGTGTCTTGGTATTTGCGGGGAAGCAAACCAGGCCCCAGTGGAAGAGAATGAGTCAAAAAAGAAAGTGCCAGAACCTGTTGAAGTGTCATAAGAAGATGAACGAAAAGGCTTCCAAGGCCTACATGAGATTCATGGCTTCTTGTAAAGGAAGTTGCAGCCACTTTGGGAGATGAGAAAAGAGAGGAGGGTTAATTTGAGTTCAATGTAGGGTATGGGAGACAGATGGAGTCAGTTCTTTTTGTTTCTGAACTAGTTCACCCAGTGGGAGCTTTCTGGAGATCTACAAAAGGAAAGCCACTTTGATTACTGGTAACATAATTGGGTGAACCACTTGTCCCACTCCTTCACAATGCTGTAGGGCAAACATTCTTTCTACATCCCACTTCTGTAAAACACTATTTCATTAGGCAAAAGTGACCCATTCTATTACCTTAGAGAATAAGCAATTAACATGCTGTGCCTAGTCAAGATATTAATGGGTTTGATTTTTAATTCTATTATATTTTCAACAAAAACAAACTCTTGTTCCAGTGGGCATTAAGCCTGGAAAGCTATTTGTGAGGCCTTTATTTTTTTAGGTTTGTATTTGACTTTCCATTAGGAAAAATGTTAGAAATATACAGTCCTGATTCTACACTCCTTTATGCTAGCTTTACAACCATGTAATTCTGTCAGCTTTCATGGGGTCATGCCTGCATACAACCAGTGTAATAAAGTGGATGATCAGGTCTTTACCGCTTCAAAAGAAAGGTTAGGTTAGGTCATACCCATTCCTGAATTGATACCATTAACTGGCACCATTAACAGTTAAGCTATAACAGGGCTGGGTTTGGCCCAATGTTATTAAAATATTCTGACATCTTGTTCTGTCCCTTTTGCTTGGCTCCCAGTTCAGCAAGGGGACAATGACGTGATATTACAGGCCAGCTGGAGATTCCCCTGAGTAAGGGAAAACCCGGGAAGGCATAGAGGCAGCTATGCCTGCTTTATGCCACTCTCTTTCCCCACCACTTCCCAATTATAGAGGTGTTTGTGGGCAAGTCAAGGATCATGGCAGAGGTCAGGAGGGGATTGAAATAGGATGCACTATAATAGTCTGATGATCCCCAGCTAGTGGAAAAGTCGCTGAGGCTGCTCTAAGTTCTTCTCAGGCTAGTTTCCAGTTGGATCAAGAATCAAGAGCTAAAAGCCAGCTTGGCTATCTGCACTACTATCTCAGGTCAGATGCCAAGCCTAACTCAGACAAATCTGGTGATATGGCCCAAGATGTGGTACAAAAATTAAAGCAACACTATTGAAAGACTGTGGTCCATTACAAAGTTATTCGATGACAAATTTTCATTGCAAGTTCTAAGGTCAGGATTTCTTGTGTGCTTCTTGTTCTGATCTTTCCTAAAGTCAAGTATTTCATGGTCTTTTAGGGTCCAACAAGCGCAAGAAAAGAAAAACTTCATTTTTTTAAAATATCTGGCCACTACAAGAACCATTTTTGAATTGTTTTTAAAATGAAATAAGAACAATGCAGGAATCCAGATATCCCAAGCGAGGTGCAAAAGTCAGCCTTTAAAAGTTATAATAATTAAAAGTTAAAATAATAAGTTAAAATAATTAAAAGTAATTATTTTCAGGTCTGGATTGGTGGCTGCATTTTAAATTGCAAAGCAGGAGACTCTCGCATGGGACATATCTGCAGTCTTGATGTCTGGTCCACTGTAATTCTGTGGTGAGTTGAGAGCAGCCTTTTTTGGTTGAGATTTTCCTGGTGCCACTTAGATTTGCATGCAGCTTAACACACCTATGATGTAACTGGATTCACTTTATGTTGCTATCTTGAATAGGAGAGCTTGAGTTGATTCCTTTGGAGGGCTACTCTTCTCCATGTCACTTCCCAGAATGAAGCATATATCCCATCAGAGATCTTTGAAAGGGACCGTGTTACCTCTTCTAGAATACAATCTTCCAAAAACTGGATCTGTTGTTTTTTTAAATACAGTGCTGCATTTACAAGAACTACAAATCTTTTCAGTTTATCTTTAGGCCTCTTGGCTCTGGGCTAGTGAGCAGAACCAACATAATCTTAGAGCTTGTTTGCTCTGGGAGTTAAGTTTTTCTTTCAAATGATAAAAATCTCTTTTTTCTAGCTCCAGTGAAAACAGAGATTTCAGAAAGTTGTAAGGCCAGCCAAGTGTGTTGAAGTAGACTCTGGCTCCAACTAGCTTGCTGGCATTTTCTGACTATATTGGAATCAGTTATATTAAAATAGAATCCTGAGGGCATTGGAAGCTAGAGTATGCTTCTTTGGGGAGGAGCATTTGGCAACTTTGAATTTCCAGGCAGGATTTACAAAAGCTATAATAAACCAAGGGGAAGCTCATTAAAGACCTGGTGAAATTTTCCTTGTAACCCTTTCCTCAATCTCATAGTTCTGAATATCATCAGTAAACTATTTTTTAAATCTGGGGCAGGAAGGGAGTAAGCAGAGGATTCTAGATATGTGGGCCTAGATTTTCAAACATCTTAGGCATGTAAGTATACACACAAATTAGGTAATCACATATACACATGTATCCAATTAACTGAATACATATACACATGTATCCAATTAACTGCATGTGCAATTATCTGATTTGCATATACAAATCCCATTAATTGCGTCTGTAAATTAAGCATAGTTTCACAAACTTTTTTTGATGTGTGTTTATAGTCTGGAAATCTGGTATCTGAATATGGTATCTTTCCATTTAGTGGAGGAAGGATAGTCCAGTGGTTTGGGCTCTTGTCTAGAACATGGTAGACCTGTGTTCTAGACCCTGCTCTGCCACTGTTGCCTTTTGTGACCTTGGGCAAATCACCTAGTCTCTCTGTGCCTCAGTTCTCCATTTGTACAACGGGGATAATAGCACTGCCCTACCTCACAGGGGTGTTGTACAGATAACTACATTAAAGATTGTGAGGTGTTCAGATACTAAATAATTGGGGCCCTATAAGTACGTAAAATAAATAGACTACATAACACACTTCTACATGAAGCTCGCATGCTGTTGCATCAACATACTGTGATGCAATATCGTTGCCCCAAGAGTATCATTATGTTACAGAAAAGATCACAGCATGGTGTCTTCAGAAACTAGCTTCAAAGCTTCACCCTCCTAAAAATAATATTGTAATAAAAGTGAATGGAGAGCTGCTGGAAGGTGCCAGATTTACAGCCTTTCGACCCGAAATCCTGCTTATCCATATGAAAGTCCCAGACAGCAGGTTTGCAGGCTGTTTTTGCACTGAGAAGAGGGTTATCTATAATAATATTTCAGCCTTCATCCCCATTCAATTTGTTGTCCCTGCTGCTGAAAATGAAACAGTGATTAGGAAGCTCAGAGATGTGGTCTTGTCCACTAAGAACTGGACTTGGGCCATGCGCCTTCCAGCAGAGGGCAACAACTTTTGGTCTCTATCAACCTGAGCTGCTTTCAGATGAATGACTGATGTGGAAAAGTCTCCATTATCATTTCCTCGACCTTACAATTCTCTTTAAAAAAATGGGCAAAATTTTCAAAACTGAGTTCTTAAAGTTAGGTTCCTAAATCCCTATTTAAGCATTTATATAAGTGACCTGACTGTCAGAAAGACAGAGCCCATGGAGCTCCCATTGGCTTCACTGGGGATGCTTGCTACCTCTGATCATGAGGCCACATTTTTAGGTCCCTAAATACAGACATAGGAGCATAGTTTTAGGCATCCAGATTTGAAAAATTTGGCCCATATGCTTAGAAAAACAGATTTTAAAAAATCACTCTTGAAGCTGAAATCTAGTGGTTCATCTCTTAGCTAGGGCTTGTAACTAGTGTTTGTGAAGCACTGACCTCTGCCCAAACTCACAAGGGATCACTTTTCTCTTTGAAAAGCAGCTCGTTATAAGGAATCAAAGACGTTTGATATACAAAATAATTCCCCAAATTAGGGTTTGTGAGATGTCGGTTTGCATTTCCCACTCCCCCTTATGTTGATTATATCTTGCAACTGGATCTAAACTAAAATTGATTCACCTTCCTCCTCCTTCAATCCTTCCCTTCTCCTTTCATTATCCCCTCTTTTCTACAATAGCTCAGCTAGCTCTGCATCGCCATCTGAGCTGCACCCCCTTAAGGCAGCGGTATGATCCCAGGCACATCCGGCAAAGGCTTCATTAAATTGCTGCTACTTTTTTGGTGCCTGCCGGACACTCGCAGTTGTCCCAGGGGCTTTGGCAATGAAAGAAAGCTAGCCTTGCAGCTTATCAAGAGAGGAATGTGAATGGAAGTAGAGAGAGCCAGCAAACAGTTAACGGTTTAATACTTTACAAAAAAAGAATGGGAAAGGAAGTTGAGAGAGCCAGCAAACAGTTAACGGTTTAATACTTTACAAAAAAGTCAAGACAGACTTGTGATTCTTGATGTTAATGAAGGTGTCACACATTGTCTAGAGAAAGTTGTGCCTGGCAATCTTCCTTTTTTCGGATGCCTACACCACTGACATTTCATCTCGCATTCAAAGAGCACTACCTTAATGAAATGCATAATTAACATATTCTAATTGTGCTGAGCGCTGTGATGATTTTGACAGAACTCACTTTCCATGTCTAATTTGATGCTAATTTAATCTGTTCCTCTCCCGCTGACATGACCTTTCTTGATTGAGTTTCACTGAGGAAATTTTTTGATGGATTGATTTATCAGCATTGCGGAGACAACAAAGGCTCAGGGTGCATGACAGAAAATGGGACAGGAATGGCCCTCAAAGCCTGTATGCTCTGAACTTTCTGGCTGTAATGTCCTCTTTCCAGAGACTGCTTGTCTGATCTACTGATGGAATTCAAGAAATATGACATCTGTGTGCGGGTTTGATCTCTGTGATAAATACAATAAATATCTTATTGTGCTTGTGAATCCCTTGAAAGGAAAACTTCTTCAGCTCTCTCTGTTATTCAGTAGGAAACGTCATAGGCCACTGACTAACAAAACAATGTGATCAAGTGCAGACATGCGGTAAGCTTCCTCTCTATGGTTTGTACTCATTTTGCTGGACGTGCTTTAATTAATCTAGTCATATTGGCAATCTAAGGTGCAGTGAAGTGGGATAGTCCTAGCGTGATTGTAAAATGTACTATGGAATGTACATATAATCAAGTTATTAGGTGTCTTCTTCAAACTTCAAGTAATTTTTGCTATATGTATACGTAATATATGTGTAATATAAAATAGGTGTATGTATGTGTATACACATTATATATGTGTGTGTGTGTACAATCACACACAAAGTATTTGCGAATGTGTTTTTTCCTCATGTTCTGAAATTTATCCATTGCTGTACAGAATACGTGGGGCGGACAACGGGGTGGGGGGTGGAGTTGTGAATCTTATATGGCAATACTAGTTGGTATGTCAAATCTGCTATCTTGCACCAGGTGGCCAAATATCAACCAAACTATAGGACAGTAACCCTTTCTTACTTTTAATCATATCTCTAGCCAATTTTGCAGGTCTTTACGTGGGAAGAAGACAATTACTTCCTGACCCTTGCAGCAATCAGTTTTACACTCTGAAGCATGAGATTTGATTATCCTTATCTTAACATGAATAACTACAGATGTTGTTGGTCATAAAAATTATCCAGCCTCTTTCTGTGCATGCTGACTGTGTGTTTTCACATCCTTGCAAAAGCAGAGATGTCATCTCTCCTCGTAACAGATTTCCTTAAACAAGGTTTAATTGGCAACATTAATGAATATTATAAACACCAATCACATAAATTCTTAATGTTTAGCTTTAGTGCCTCATCTAGCTGTTGGTATTTTTTTAAGGGAATACATATTAACTTCCTTTAGAAGATGCTGGGATAGTCACTTTCATAAAGGGGCTTATTAATTAAAGTCTGGGTTGCTTTGTTATAAATGACTACGCTATATCAAGCCAATAATGAGTCCAAGGCAATGACTTAAAAAACTAGGCAGGGGAGTGCCAGCAGCCTTTTACCAGCGTGCAGGGGGGGGGCGGTCTGGGATTTTTATGGTTAGAGTAGAAGGGCTGCATATGCCACTCAAGCTGACCTTGTGTGTGGTAGCATAACACCACAGAGCCTTTTTTGGCAGCAACCTGTGATGTGACCTGAATTCCTGTTCAAGGAAGGTTCAGGTTTAATGGCTACTGATTGCAAATGCAAGGGGAATTTTGAAAAGTTGTGGTGAGGAAGGTAAGATAACTGCCCTGGCTGGGTCAGTATTGGGTGCCACATTATTGGACACACACCCTACAAGCATGGAGAATCCTGGAACTACAGAACCAGTGATGTTCCACTGCAAAGTTTGGTGGGAGTATGGAGTGGGCTGTGTGGGACAGGATTTGAAGGGCCTCTGTGTGCTGCCAGGAGGTTTTGTAGAGGGGCAGTCTGAGGAAGGTACAGAGTTGGTTGAACCACGACTGTGAAGATCTACCAACTCTTCCCCTTTTGGAAGAGGATGGCACTGGTCCCAAGGGCTAGCTGTACACCTCAGCTCAACACTCGGAGGGGAAGAATTCCTTCCCCACCACTCCCAGATTGGACCTCCCTAGTACATATGTGACTCATGCTATGTGGTGGTCACAGAGGAAATGGTAGAATCTACCTGGAGCTGAGGAAGAAATTTTGGACAAAACTTCCTTTTGCCAAAATATGCAGATTTGGGTTGACTGAAAAATTTCATGAATTTTGTTGAATTCACTGAATTGTTTCAATTAGTTGAAAAATGGGGGGACATCCCAAAAAATCAAAACATGTTGTCTGACATTTTCTAAATGAAACATTTCGAATTTTCTATTCAAGGGTTTCATAATCATCAGATCACATGAAACATTCCATTTGATTGGATACAATCTTTTTTGAACTGAATTTTTTTTTAAATAAATTTCTCAGTTTGGCCACCAAACTGGAAAAACTGGTTATTCTCATAGCTCTAAATGTATGCTACATTTTAAACTAGCACACTGAGAGCCAAAATTCGGCTCTGGCTTAAGTGGTTGCAGCTCCATGAAGTTTAGTGGAGTTGTACCCCCACTCATTCGGTCTGAGTTTGACTCATTAGGTCTACTCAGCAGCTGGGAGAGTGCCTTCTGGCCTGGGTAGAGAGACATATGCTAGTTCTGCTTGAGCTAAAGTGCTAAAAATAGCAGCAAGCACATTGTGGCACAGGTGACGGCACAAGCTAGTCCCCTTCAAATACAAGCCTGCCTGCCCTCCTGGGTCCACACTGGTGGCTAGCTTGAGCATCCGCCCATGCTGCAAAGTCAACTCCGTGTTACTATTTTTAGTGCACTAGCTCCAGCCAAGATAGCATATGTTTGTCTATCCAAGCTCAGAGGCAAGCTTCCAGTTTCAGTATAGACTTATTCTTAGAGTAATGTTTTTAAAAAGAGAATGGCAGAACTCACCTTGCAATAGATTTTTCTCAGCTCTGGTTTGCCGGAGAATAGCCAGTGCTAATTAACTCCCCCACCCTGGGGGGAGATGGAGGAGAAACTGACAAGTCTGGCACCTGAATATACATTATGGCTATGTCTGCTGGATGACTGTACCAAAGTGTGTAAGCCACCTTATAACTGTGAAACTATGAGTCACTCAATCTTATTTACCCTAGATACTGTGAGGCAGCCTAATTTGTTACTGTAATTCCATTTTAATCTGTATCCATGAGATCAAAAGTACAGAAATCCAAAAGTCATAACAATATAGATGTATAGTAGGGTAAAACTAACAACTTTATTAGGGAAAAAAGATACTGCATGGTTTTAAAGCAGATCAAAAGGCAACCAAACCTAATAAAGATGCAATAATTGGTGACTTCAACTGCCCCACATAAACTGATTCTATGTCAGATCAAAACAAGGTTTCAAGAATCAATTTCTTGGCAATTTAAATAGTAACTTCTTGGAACGGCTAATTCTAGACCCCCACAAAACTTCAGTTGGATCTATTGTGTGCTCCCTTCTTTTGAAAATCAGGCAGGTGCTAATGTCCATATTTAGAAGTCTAACTTTATTACCTCATTTTGTGTTAAATCTGGTCAGCTGGACAATTAAAGGCTAATAATTATTTTTATTGTTCTTAGATTATTTGGAATGCACTCTTTCCTCACAATGAAGAGGGATGTTCTGTCTGTTCATTTATATATATGTGCCATCAACAATATATGCCAAACATCCATGCCATCCAAGAAGAATCGTAGTTGGTATTTTCATTCGTGGCTACCTGGAATAGTTTATGGCTATTTTACTGATGAAACCCAGTTGGAAGTATGGGGAATGGAATTGAGCTTGCAGTCAAGCCTGTTCATCAAATGCTCTTTTTTCATTAGACCAGTTCACTTCAATAAAATCCTGGGCACTTTTGATAAGACAGCATTCAAGGAATAAAGCTGTTAGGAAATGACTGGCTCATAAGTTCCAGCAATAATTTTTGGCCTTAGTATATTACTTGGTGTTTTTCATTGTCAGTGGAAAATGAAAATGTAGCATTTCAATTGTAACCCATTAGAAATGTAGCAATGCACACTGTTCTTTGCAATTGATTTACAAATTGCACCAGAATACTTCTGTGAACTTTTGATCTGCCAGTACTCACGGTTGGGGGGAGGGGCACGGAAACAACAACATTCCAAGCAAATGCCCATTAATTTGAATGAATGAATATTTAAGAAGGAGGGTTTTCTTTTCAAGGTTCATAGAGAATGAAAAGTGAAAATTAGTAAAAGTGTATTTGGTATAAACAAAACTTGAAAATAACAAATTAGGAGAAATTTTGGGATCAGAGTATTTTGCGAAATAGACACATTTTACCCTAAAATGGCTGAGGATAGAAGACAAGCAAAGGCATTTGGAAAGCTGAAAGAGGGGGAAAAAATCTGGTCTGTTGACTTAAGGAGATGTAGTGGGCCACTCCATTACATGTGTGTTGATGTATTTATGCCTCAGTTGTTTAGAGTTCTTTACAACATAATTATGGAGTCTTTTTTTAAAAAATGGGTATAGGATGTGTATGAAAAGTGTGTATGAAAAGTGTAGCATGGCCTGAGAGCGAGATAGTTTGGAGGGGGCACACTGATAATTCTAGATACAATATTGGCTAACATAGAAGCCAAAATGCGGTGTCTTTTTTCATGGTGGCAATGCTAGTAGTTGCATTAACAATAAAGTGACTGAAGAACTTGGAAATCATCATGGTAGAGTGGATTTGCAGTGAGATAGAAATGGGAAAGACCATAAAATCTAGAGAGAGATAGAGAAAGAGAAAACACATGTTAAATCCCTAGCAGGAAATGGGGGTGTGAATATAACGTGGAGGCATCAGTAGTAACTATAATTAAGAGTGCATTGAGATATGAACATACACAGAGGTGAAAGTGTACATTGAACCTTCTTCAAGCGTGGTAGAATACCTGCCTTCCCCCAGGGATAAGACAGTACCTTCAGAAGCAACATCTGTGACAATGAACCTATATTCAGTACCACTCCCTTCCATTCATTGACTGAGTCCACCATGCACACATGGCTTTTCATTATATTCTTTGAAGATATGTAGTGAGGTTTCATGAATCTCAGTTATCATTCCCATTGTGCCACAGAGCTGACCAGAAAACAGAAACAATTATTTACGCCTTAATGAGTGATACAAACTGATTTTGTGTTTTTAACCATATTTCCGGGTGACGTGGATCATTTTAAAGATTGAACTGAGTTCCCATAGGATGATAGGATCATCAGCTATTAAAGGAGTTTTTTATTTTTGTTTTTTCTTCCAAAGTTTGACCAAAATTTGGGAAGGAGAGACTAATTTTTTCATTCATAAAAATGCTCACACAGTCTAAGGCTTCCCAATTTGCCTACCAGATAAGGAGGATTTTTCTAAACGGTGACATATTGGATACTTTAAGTTTGGACATATTAGGATCTCTCTCTTATTTTGGAATATTTCAGAGTATGAAGTTATAGCTCTTTATTAATGTCAAAAAGAGAATGCTGCTGGAAATGTAGGATTTTATGATGCATGTAACTGGAATAAAGTAACAATTCAAAGTCACATCTGTAAGAATGTTAAATCAATTGTGCAGTAAGTTAGCTTACATTTTCCTTGCCCTCTGGACTTCTAAAGCTATGGGATCTACTGTCTGAATCTGGGTATATTTGCCACAATCCAAAAGAAATTAAGCTTTTTGCAAACCCCCTGACCTCATACTAGACTCCACTCTCAGCCATGGAGTTAATAAATACAAATAAAAAATCTGACACTGAAGTCTGTAATCCGAGTCTTTTTTCCAAGGAAATATTATTGAGGTGCTGAACAACATTTGATCACTTTCAACCCCCTCAACTGGTGCTATATTATTCACGTCTATTTCATTATGCAGCAGATGGTGAATTCTGTCATTGATTTTTTTTCTGCAGATTCACAGAACTTCAATGGGCTCTAATACGACCCCAAAAAGGAGTTGAAAAAGAAAATGCTTGTTAAGGTTTTATCTTCAATAATAATCCATTGACAGAGGATAACAGCCGAACCCCATAGAAAACAAAAAAGACACATTTGCCTTATTTTATGAAGAGCATTTGTCTAAAATGACTGAACTGAAGAGAGTGGCCTTCAGTTGAAATGAAAGATGGTCCTTCTGTTGCTATACAAAGCTATATTTGCTGCAACAAAGCACAAAAGGAAAAGCTGACAAACTGATAGTCAGAAGTATAGGATACTGGTATTCATCTTCACAGACATCTGCATATTTGTGGAGGTTTTTAAATTGAAATGTTTCATTTAGAGTATGCAAATTACAAATTTAAGATAATCATCATATCAAGTTCTGAACATTTCTGGCAATATTTTTACTATGATTTCTGTAACTGCTTTGGTCACTTAACAAATATCACATGATCATTTTTATATTTTTAGGGCTGAGATTTTTTCAAAGCCACATAAAGGATTTGGGGGCCTGATTCCCATTACAATTAAAGGGTATTGGCTTCCAAATCCTTTAGGTGGCTTTTAAAATCTCATTCTAGATTGCTGGTAGAGTTATTCTTTGAATGGTGCTGCCACAAATTATTAGGTCAATTTATATGAAGTAAGAATTAAAATAATTTGAGTAATAAATAATTTCATATACTTGTCCGATACCTTTCCCACAAAAGGATTTTAAAGTGCTTTATAAATGTAGGCCCTGGTCCTGTGAACACTTGTGCATATGACTTACTTTAAACATATGAGGAGTCCCACTGATTGAGGCCTTCATCCTGAAACAGACTCAATGAGGTTTCACATAGTTGCAGGATCAGCCCTTACTGAATTGTGGTCAACTCTGAGTTGAAACACAGCAGCTGTTTAATAGTGCAGAGTAACACTATTGTATAGTTTAGGGCAGGATTACAGAAGATTCATTTATTTAAGGATTTGGGGATTTGGCCTATTTATTTGTAATTATTATGTCAATTATTATTATTACTATTATTAATAAAAATAATGCTAATAATAATTGTATTTATTATGATGTCCTGCACTTCCCCCTCTTTTTGCGTATATCCCTTTTCCCCACCCAGTATTTGTGTTGTCTCTTGAGACTGTAAACTCTGTGCTACTCTGCATTTGTACAATGCCTAGCACAATGGGACAGCTAGAATGTTAACAAATATTCAACCTTAGGTTCTGTTCCCGGAAAAGCATATGTACTTGCTTAGGTTTAGTGATATGTGTAGTCCTACTGAACGACTCACAGAAATAAAGATGAGAGGTTGCCTAAGTCTTTGCAAGATTGTGCCTATGTTCTGAATTTACCTGCTTGTGTTCCAGGACATGCTAACTGATATTACAGTAATATCATAATTTTATAGTAAAGTAGTACCAATGGGTCAGATCCTCAGCTGGTGTAAATCAGTGTAGTTCCATGGACTTCAACAGAGCTACTCCGGTGTACACCACCTGAGAATCTCCCACATTATACTTTTTGGCAGGACAGGCCATTTAGACACTGATATCATTTAGGTTTTGTCAAGATGTTTTAAGACTCTGCCTCTGAGTAAGGCAAACACGAAAGAATCAACATGAGTCTAACTAAACAGCAAATTCGGCCCCATGCCTGCTTCTCGCCAAGAACAGTGCCCCAGAATTTGAGCACTGCTGTGTTTACTGGCCCTTTCATAACACTGTCAGTGTCGTAGAGTTGGTAAATAGAGAACTCATCCAGGAGGCTGTCAGATTCTTCTGCACTGCTGCACACCCCAAGTTGATATGCTAACTCCTCTGCCATTTTGCCAGTAAATCTGAGTTTAGAGGCTGGGTCAAGAAGGAATTACACACTTCCAGTAGGCTTTCCTTCAGGGAAAATTATTTTATTTTAGCAATTTTTCCCCAGTACTGTCATGAAAAAGGCAGATACTTGTTTCTTTTCATAAAGAACAACTCTCCAATTGTTGAGTACCCTCAGGGTTCCTTTATATGATAATCCCACAACTCGTAGTTATTTCCCTGTAATGCCTTAGTATTTCTGACATCATACATGCTAACCAGCTTGCAATCATTCCCCAGCACTGCCAGTATTATTATTGCTATTTGTATTACAGCAGATTCCGAGAGGTCCCAACTCAGATTTTGATTTCATTATAATAGGCACTGGGGAAACACATTGGGAAAGACAGTCCCTGACCTCAGGAGCTTGGATTCTAAATAGACAAGGCAGACAAAGGGGAAACAAAGAGGCACCAATAGATTAAGCGATTTGCCCAAGGAGTCAGTGGCAGAATGAAGAATAAAAACAATATTTCTCGGGTTATAGGCAAGTGCTCTGGGCTAGCTGGTGCTCCTTGTTTTGAAGATCGCTGCATAACCTCAACTGCAATTTAATTTAAAATTCAGGCATACAAAATAAATATTTAAATCTTGGTTGGCAAAATTAGATCCAAATTGCAAACAGAGGAGGTTTCTTTGGTTGGTTTTTTTGTTGGTTTGTTTTGTCTTCTATGTTCATAGTTTGGTGCTAGTGCAGAGAAAATGGACGCTTTTTGTCATGTACTAGTAACATCTTTCAGCTCCTTAGTACAAGAATATTAGAACCCATGCAAGTGTGTTTCATTGCTCAGCCACTCATTTGATTCGTTGGCAATTTCAGTACATAATGTTTCTTGAAAAGCGTGATGATGTCGTAGAGGCAGGTTATGTCCTATCATTGTGCTGGTGAAAACTTCCACAGACTGCGATATGGACTGTGTGGCAAAAATAAAATAAAATAAAACCCCGTGCCTGCTTGCAGATTCTCTCATTCTCCACGCCAGTGAAGGGTGTGATGTACACCATGAGAGACTGTGGAATCTTTTCCATCAATTGTGAAAAAAGAAAAAAAAAAGAGGAACTTGTTTTGCAGAAGCCTAGGTGAACTTGACTCTTTTGCAAAAGTGGAATAAATTCTTTTTTTCTTGATTGTCTCACTGCCATGAGCTTCACTGGTACGATTAGCCTTCTTGGAAGCATCTTCCGTAGGGAATCTATAGAGATGAAATACAAAGAACTGCTTTAAAATGATAAATCATAAAGTGCATCCAAATGATCAATGCAATGTCCATGGGTGATTTGCACAGTAATTTACCATAAGTGCACACACAATCATGGTAACTACATGTGCAATTTTGTTATGCTATATTTGTGAATTTTTTCATGGGTGCAATGCTAAAAATTTGGGCCTAAATATCCAATTTGTCAGAAAACAGGAAAACAAATGGGAACTGTGAAAATGTTTTATTATTATTATTATTTTCATTGAAATTTTCCACCCAGGTCTAACAACCAGTAAGGAAAACCAGTCAATTTGTCAAATATATTATCAATAGGCCTCAGATATATAAGTCTAATTCAGCTATGATCAGCACTTTTATTTCAAAATAATGCAAATGTAAATTTCTGGCCTATAATTATAAATTGTCATAACAATTATTTGGAGTGAGTCGTAAAACGGGTTCCTTCTTCTTACTGAGCTCCTGGTTTGGGGTTTTGCGGATGTGTGAGTCATCCTCTGTTCTGCATTTCATATAGCCAACAATGGGAACTGAGAGTGATCTATATACTGTGACAGGGTCGGACCAGATGCCTATAGGAGAGTAATAGACGGCAGATATAAGAGCCCCAGGCTAAGTGGGTCCCTTTTCCCTGGGTAAGATAACAGGGAAGGTTCCAGAACAATCAGGAACCTTCTGGAGACAATTAAGACAGGCTGATTAGAACAAGTGCAGCCAATCAAGAAGCTGCTAGAATCAATTAAGGCAGGCTAATCAGGGCACCTGGGTTTTTAAAAAGGACTGTATAACCTGAATAAGACCTAACAGCCGACATCACACGCATGCATTTCAATGCAAATCCATTTCAATGCATGGACCCTACCCATTCCAATACAATACATACATCAGCTTGGTCAAACACAAAGCCACAACATGAAAATATTTCTAGGAGTAAATCTTCTTTTGGTGGTAAAATCCTTCTCTGGTCTCTTTGCTTTGCTCACTTCGGACTCCTAATCCCCATCCCTCCTACCTCATCCCCAGGCAGAAAGGTTTGTTTTAACCTTGTGTGGTATCATTCATGTAAAAAATGATGCCACTCACTTTAGTCCCAAGTTACCTACATTCCACACTTCCACTACCTATATATTTATTTCTATTCTTGAAAGTTACTTATATCATGGAATTATTTTTACTGAAGAACTGAATCCCACAGTTAAGTTTCCTGCATGATCCATTTTTATGTGTCCCTCCTTTGGGGGTCTTTGTCACACATCAGGCCTTTGGCAGGGTGAGAGGTATAGATATCACGTATTCAAGATCCTTCACAGGGTTTATCAAGATCCTCCAAGAAAAAGAACATCGAAATGGCCACAATGGGTCAGACCAATAGTCCATCTATCCCAGTATCATGTCTTCTGACATGGCCGGTGCCAGATGCTTCAGTGGGAATTAACAGAACAGGGCAATTATCTAGTCTTCATCCCCTGTTGTCCTAACTTCTGGCAAATAGTTTAGGGACACACAGAGCATGTGGTTGTGTCGCTGACCATCTAGTCTAGTAGCCACTGATGGACATATCCTCTACTGCAGCTGTGTCACTGTAGCTCTTCAGTGTAGACAGTATCTCCACAGAATGGAGGAGTTCTCCCACTGGCATAGCTAATCCACCTCCCCAAGAGGTGGTAGCTAGGTTGACAAAAGAATTAATTCATTAACCTAGCACTGTCTACATTGGGAGTTGAGTCAGCATACCTATGTCTTTCGGGCCACGTCTACACTACCCGCCGGATCGGTGGGTAGTGATCGATCTATCAGGGATCGATTTATCACGTCTAGTGTAGATGTGATAAATCGATCCCTGATCACTCTGCCATTGATTCTGGAACTCCACCAGGGCAAGAGGCGGAAGCAGAGTCGACGGGGGAGCGGCGGCCATCAATCCCACGCCGCAAGGACGCGAAGTAAGTGATTCTAAGTCGATTTAAGATACATCGACTTCAGCTATGCTATTCTCATAACAGAAGTTGCGTATCTTAGATCGATATCCCCCCTTCCCCAGTGTAGACCAGGCCTTAGGGGTGTGGATTTTTCAGACTTCTGAGAGACGTCGCTATGTCAGTGTAAGTTCCCATTGCAGACCAGCCTTAATTGTTTTTGAAACCAGTTATGTTTCTGGCCTTCACAACATCCCCGACAATGAGTTGCACAGGTTGACTGTGCGTTGCATGAAGAGGTACTTCCTTATATTTGTTTTAAACCTGGTGCCTATTAATTCATTGGGTGACCCCTCGTTCTTGTGTTATGTGAAGGGTACATAACACTTCCCTGTTCACTTTCTCCACACTATTCATGATTTTATACACTTCTACCATCAACTCCCTTCGTCATCTTTTTTTCTCAGTCCAAGTCTTTTTAATCTCTCCTCATAAGGAAGCTGGTCCATGCCCCTCATCATTTCTGTTGCCGTTCTCTGTACTTTTTCCAATTCTAATATATCTTTTTTTAGAAAAAAAAAGAAAAATGAGAAGTGGAGTTCTGGTATTTCTAAAGTAAAAACATCAATGTAAAAAAACCTGAGTTAAGTAAACCAGAACAAAACCCTGACAGAGAAAAGCAAAATCATATTATTTATCTATTTCACACTGTGTCCAGCACTCTTAAAATGTTGGTGTCTTAGTCAAACAAGAATCATTTTAATAAGGATAGAAAATGGTATAAGTCCATTCTAATGAAAATGACTGTACTAACAGTTGGAAATGGTGCAGTTACAACCAGTACTGACTGTTCATGGTTTGGTTTGGTTTTGTCGGGTTTTTTAACTAGATGTTATTTTTTTTCCTGCTGTGGCCTTACTTGTGCAAAACCCCCACTGGAATAAGGACTAA
The DNA here is from genome assembly GCF_965140285.1 of Lepidochelys kempii. Classification (NCBI taxonomy): domain Eukaryota; kingdom Metazoa; phylum Chordata; order Testudines; family Cheloniidae; genus Lepidochelys; species Lepidochelys kempii. The sequence continues at coordinate 14,621,608 of NC_136392.1, read as the reverse complement.
GGGGTCTGCTGGATTTGATCCAAGCTATCTATATTCTGACGTAGCCTGTTTGTTCCTTCTAAACGGGTTTGCACATGACTAGATAAGGAGGAAGGTACGCAATAGGGTTAAAAAAGGTAATAGGTTTTGTTTTTGAACAACATAGAACAGTAAAGTAAGTCTAATCTTTTTAGCATTTAAATTGTATTCTAAGTATTTAAGTTGTCTTTTTTCCTCTTCTTTGAATAATGACAGGATATTTGCATCAGATGCATGAAAATACATCTTGAATAGCTTTTAAAATGGCTTTTTTAATCTGTTTGGCTCTTTGTTTCATCCTGAACCACCCCCATTCCCCCTGAAAAACAAACCAGTTAGCCAAGCTTCTATAAGGATGTGGTGTAGTCAAGACCATCTCTGAAATCAGTGGATAAATCTGGTCCATGGTTGGTCCTGAACCCACTATATCTGTTTCACAATAATTGCATGGAGACATATGGCTAAAAGCAGGAACAATTACATTATGGGTGATATTAGAGATTGTTAACCCCAAAGGTCCACCACAGGCTCCCAAAATGTAGCTTGCGGAACTGACTTCAAGGTCAACCAATGGCCAGTAGCTTTCATGATGGGAATTAAGGAGAATGAGAGATTCCTTTGCATGTTTTAAGGTCCCAATCTCGAGGCCTCTCCTTGCCTAGGAAAGGCCTTGCCTATCAAAAGGGAGACTAAGCTGCCAGTAGGCTTTGAGGCCCTAACTGTTTGAACTTCCTCTATAACTGTACTTTGTGCCAGTGGAAAAGTCTGTATTGTGAAGTGAGTTAGCATGTTAAAATGCAGCAATACTCGGTGCTCATAATAGACACTATCTTTGTGTCAGAAATTAAGTAGACAACATTGAAATTTGGGCAAATGTTGGGTGGTGTTGGCAGGTAGCATTAGAAGGAAGCTTAAATAGCTTATTCTGTTGGCTATTTCAAACCTATCGTGCACAAATTGCTATTTAAGTGTTAATAAAACATATTATTTGATATGCTTTAAGACACTGTGCATTGGGTACTTTATTTAGATCAGTTCAGGGATCCATTTTAATATATGGGATTGGTGCGTGTGTGAGTGAGTGTAGGATTTTACCCATGAGTGGATGCCCCACAAACAGAATAAGCTACCTATTTCTGCTGTCTGCTGAGAGAGATCTTCTTTCCCGTGCTGCAGAAACCTTTGCTTTTTGACTAAAAGGACCAGGTCTCAGTTCTAATCTCAGTTCTCATGTGCATGTGTGTGGCTTATTTAATAATTGCATCTGTCATCTGGAGCACATGCATTCGTTATACCATCATGTTCTGATTTTGGCATGGAGGTGGTTATTTGATTGTTAGGCTAAAACCTGAAACTGCTTCCTCCTCCCAACTAAGTGTGTCTTGATCTGGAGAATGAAGTGTGGCTGTAGTTACTGACAGGAATTGCAAGGCATTCAGCTGTATCTAGATAACTGTATTTCTGCCCATAATTAGACTGTCGGACTTTTTTTCCCTCTGTTTTTGGCAGTGTCTGGTTGTTAAATCACACACAAACAAATTCGGAAAGGCACCCTTCTTCTTACCACTCAGGTATGACCAAGTTTGGCTTCTGGAATCATTCCGTAAAGCTTTTAGCATTGATTGGCATCTTACATGAACCAAAAGCAACAGAGTCTCCCTCCTCATTCCTTGAGGGAAACACGTTTACTTCTCCAAAGCCAAAGTGATCAGCTCTTGTAGGATATGTCAATTAGGGGTGGCCAGCACCATAGAATATCATTTTCAAAGTAACCCCTACATTGCTAAAAGTAATTAGGTCTAATTGAGGTATTAAGCAACCATTCAGACAGATGGTGTTTTTGTTTTAAAAAGTGCTCTCAACATAGGGAAAAGGAAACTCAAAACAACATAATTATGCCATTGTGGACTTACTTTCGGGATAAACTTGGCATTTCCTTTCCAAGGGTTCATCTGATACTTAATAAAAGTGTCTCTGATTAAACATACCCTCCTTCACTGTCAATCTCCACATTCCCTTCTCCCCCTTTTCCCCCCAGTTTCCCACTTCTGGCATCACAGTAAGGAAATAAAAATGGCAGTAATGTAATAAATTCATATATATTGACATCAGTGCATGAAATGGAAAGAAAGTGGAAGGAAAGATGCTGTAGAAACCTATGGTCTGTAGTATTACTAATCTTGAACTATCACTGATAACAGCAGATGATGCTGTGATGTTGCTATGTTCTATGGCAGTACACAACTTACAGCATATGACTGTGTTAGGCATTTTAACAGAATATGTATATAATACAACATCATATTAATGGCACCATTCTAAAGGCTGTATCAAGATTATGACACCATGAAATGACCTTCTGAAGCTGAAACTTAGAATACACTTTCATACTTCAGTATGGATGCTTTCCCACCCACCTCCCAGCTTCCACCCGAACATTTAGGCTTTGATTCTGCAAGCCCTTGCATGTTACATTGCAGGACGTGTGAGATTCATAGGTTCTAGTACAAGTCTGAGTAATGGCTATGTATGGGCACAAACCAATTAAAACATTAGGTATAGTAATCCTTTGTACTGAGCTCCTTATGCGTCCATTCTCAAGAGCACATGGTTTTAAAGGAGTGGGGGCACTAGCAAAGAATGGGTGTGTCTAAGACATAAGTTTAAACGTACACATGAGAAATGTAGCTATATACCCCCTGGGCAGCTGTAGGTTGGCACCTATGCAGGAAAGCTCTCGTTCATGCTGGCTCAGGTCCACTCCAATGCTCAGCATCCCTTTTTACCTTACACTTACAATACCCTGCGCTATGGTGGATCAGCTCTTCCTGAAGAAAGTAGGAACCTTTTATGTTATTATTTTAGTATAGTGGGAAACAGGTCTGATTGGCTTCTGCTGCGCTTTTATTTCTATTTAAGTATGTTCGCTAAAGCACAACAACAGCATTTATGGGCACTGATTCATCTATGTCTTTTTTTTCTGGTTTTTTTTTTGGAATTTTTAATATGACTCAGTAACTAATGTTCAAAGAGCAGTTACTAGGCAGGCATATTAATTATTTTTATTAAAACAACATTTTAGCAAATCTAGAGTTCCGTTCCTCTGACGTGTATAAGGAAATATGGGTTTCCCACAGTTACAGTAGGAAGAATCCAATCTGGTGGCTGCTAACACATCTTGATCACATCAGGATTTATTAATTGTGACTAAAATATGTTCCTAGTGTAACTGTGGGAGAAAACTATTGTGTTCCTTATAATGTTACTCTAGATCCCAGTCTGTTCCTCAATTCTTTGAGTAACACTTTCTGTGGAAGAAAAATGGAATTCATAAGCCAGGAAGTTCAGATTCACTCTATGTCCCCATGCTACAGTCCAGATCCATCTTATAAAGAGTGTGCTAAGCTGCTAAATTCAAAGTAAGAACCACACCCCAATTTCCCTAAGGTTCACGGAGTTCAGATCTGGTGCTCTGTTTGATCCTGTCTCCTGTTGGAAATGTTCTGAGAACACAGAAGTAGTGACAGAGGAAAAAGGGGTGATGTCCCAGGGAGCTCCAGAGGAACCAGGGGCCTGTGAGCAGGAAAGAAACGGAAACAGTTGGCAGTCTGCCCTTAGAGCAACAGTAACATCCCAGAGATGTGGAACTGACCCCTGGCAGTAAAGACTTGACTCTGAATCCTTACAGTCTCTTTGTGCTACAAGAGTAATGAGCTTTCTTTACTACAAGAGTAATGAGCTTTCTTTAGGGCCAGATCCTGAGCATTCCATACATGGATGTGCAAAGAGGTAAGGCAAGAGGTGTATCCTGCACTCCACACAAGTGTCAGGCTCAAGGCAGTGCATGCATTCTGCTGGGCATGGGGACTGCTGGGATAGCAAGACATCCCAAAATGGGGTAGAGTGAGGTGAAGGATGGCAGTTACCTTGCTGATACACCCCTGGCACTGGCCTGACAGATATCTGGAAGCAAATGAAATGGAGAACCCTACGGCTAAACTTGCCCCACATTACACAGTAGGCCAATGGAAGTGTGAGAAATAAAACTCTGGACTTCTGGTCCTATTGTTTATTCCTTATGCCACCACATCTCCCCGGTATACCACTCCTGTATTCTGCCTTCCATGTGTATCCATGTATCTGTGTGTACATGTGTCTATTTGAGATAAGCCTGAACTGAAAATTGGATTCAAACAGCCATGAATTTTGGGTAAGTTAAGATTTTTACTTCTTGCCTTGGGCACCTGGCCATATGACAGAGGGGATAATAGTTTACTACTACTCTCACATAGCAGGTGTTCTTTAGTTCTCATAGTAAATGGTCCATTTTGATGCTGAAGAGTTCAGGCTCAAACCTCACTGATGCCCCATAGTGGGGTTTGTTACAAATGTGCGTGTGCGGATATGCGAGATCCCTCAAGAGATGTGTAGCGGTGACCAAAAAAAGTGGATTTGTTCTGCAAGAGGTTGCACAAATGTTTTTAGTTTTTTATTCCAATGGGTTCATGCACTTTAAGTTTCACTTCAAGTTCTTGGTGCGAGTGAAGTAAAACAGAAAGCAAAACCCATTTGAAACTGCTGAGCTTCAGCTTCTTTGCACTGAACCTGTAAATCAGCATAATAATACTTCCCTTCTTCCATGTTTTGTAAGTTTTTCAGGGTACGGACAGTCTCTTCCTATGTATTTTTACAGCAACAACCACAATGGGTCCCTGATTTTGGTTGGTGCCTCAAAGGGCTATTATAATATATATAGTAATAAATGTTTATATCAGCTAGAAAGAAAGCCTGATTCTGCGTGGTACTACTGAGCACCCCAATATTCATTGTTTTCTTCACCTCATAGGAGACACTCTGCAACTTGAAGGATTGGGCCTACATAGATATATCATGTGTGAGTGAGAGAGAGAGAGAGAGCTCGCAAATGGCATAAGATGTCATTCCATGCACAGGCTGGCAGCATCATCTTTCCTTGGGTGTGGAAGGGACAATTGAAATGACTAAACTGGATTATTAATAATCTGGTTTGGAGCAGTTTATAGTCTTTCAATGGAGGCTGAAACTCTTGAGCTTTTCGAAGAAGAGGAATGTATTTTGAGCAGGAAAAAAAGCCTTCATCTTCTGCTGATGTGGCCTTGGCAATCGACTGAACTGACAAGGCTGGGTATTTGTATAACAAGCTGTGCTAAGTATTTTTTTTGGCCTAGTGTTTAGAAACACACAGAGGGGGGAAAATTAATAAATATGGAAATCAAATGTAAAAACTTCTTGCACTTGCAACTGGCTTCCCAGAGGGAATTCTTCTCTGTGTTCTCTGCTCTTCTTCCGCTCAGCAAAATGACTGCCAGTCATTAAGTGAAGCTGTAAGGAGCTCACTGTACAGTAATTGAACACCAATGGGCCCTCCATCATTTGCATTTCCCATTTTTTGATTGGCAGCTGTACATGAAATGCCATATCAGTTGAAAGTATGTTGTGAGCTGGCACTAATGATCCGGTGGCTCCGGGGAAACCTGCCATATTGTAATTTGGCTATCAGGCATGAAAGAAATAATTCTAAGTGCCAGCAATGTGAAGCTGAATAAATGTTTCAGTGCTGCAGGTTGCCAAGGGTGACACTTCTGATTTAGTATAAACGAATGCCCTGTTGCCTTTGGGGTTGGGGGAGTTCGCATTGTATCTGAGATGTGTGTATAAAACATTAGTATTAGAAAATGGCTTTAGCACAGGATGGGAAACATAGGCCTGGTCCCACAAGGCGACGGAATGTTTACAACTAATGACTGGATGAAAGGATTTTTCTACCTACTGTAATGACAGGCAAAATAGGATTTGCTTTCCCTGAGATGGAGAATAATGGCTATGTTAACACTGCCTTTCCTTTTTCTTTCTCTCTCTAAATGAAATGCTCTTTTGTAAAGAAAATCACATCTGTTTTCTTTTATGTAGGGGAGCAGAAGGGGAAAAATTTAACTCCTTGGTGTTTAGGGGCATAGGAGATTTTCGTTGATGGCCAATTGGGGCAACCCCGTTGTCAAGAACCCCTTATCATAAATCATGGCATTTAGGGCCCTGGGAAGATTGTGTATTCTTTTATTCCTAGTTACTATTAAAAGGGGTGTGAGAGAAGAAAGAGAGGAATCCAAATGCCTGAAAACATACATACAGGAGTTTTTTACTATAGTATTTCAGTTCCTGCACATTAGTATTTCACAAAAGGTATGTATTACTCTACAGATATGTAAAAATTGGAAGACAAAGTGTAAGAAGTGCCTCTTTATTCCCCATGGTCCGCGTTGTTGCCCTTTTAATTTTTGCTTGGAAATTTGAACCCAGATTTTCATAGCTGTGCATGTACAACTGAGTATGCAGGTGGATTTATCCATGCAGCTACTGTGGCCGCATGCACAACTGTAGTAATTGGGAAGGGAAACGGCTAATTAATTGGATCAGCACACACAGTTATGCTAATTGCGTGTATGGTTGTGATAACTCTTAATGCAGCCATGAACATTTGATGCACATTTTTTAATGCTTTTCAGATAATAGGATTCCAGAAAACATTTTAAAGAAAAATATATAAAGGCATGTAAACAATTTGAACCTGTTTTATTTCCATTCTATTCCACAAATATTGTGGGTTCTTAATTTTGTTCTCCAGCTCCTCTGTTCCTCCTGAAATGGAATAGTTCCTAATTTGGATTTATTTCATTACTCTACTGTAATTTTAACAGGATATCTGAAAACCTGGCTGGCAGTGGTAACCTAGCAATGATGGGAGACATGAGTTTCTATCTCAAAGATTCAGCCAAGAAGTAGCAAGTGAAAAGAAAGATATGAAATTAAATAGATCAGCTTATCAATGGTTTGTCAGCTGGTGTGCTGAGACCACTGCCTCTCATGCTGATCAGTAATTTCTCATTGTTTTCTTGTACTCCCCCGTCTATCTGTATCCATCAGTTCTCTCTTTTTTATACTTAGAGTGAAATCTCTTTGTTCTGTGTTTGTACAGTGCCTAGCACAGTGGGGTCCTAGACCATGACTATGGCTTCTAGGTGTCATGCTAATATAAATAATAATAATGACAATAATGAATAATAATAATTAATAGATCATGCACTTTTTATTCTGAATATACCCCTTGGATAGTAGCAAAAACTGGCAACAGCTTTAGGGATCTGCTCAAATTATGTGCACATTGTGTGAAGTGCTGAGTATCCTGTATTCCCACAGTCATAAATGGGAATTGAAAGCATTCATCACTTTGCAGGATCAGGGCCTTGATGCTTCATTGCTGCTTTCACTGTTGCTGTGGGGCCCCATGATAAGAAGCCAGGTGTAATTTGCGATCACCAGGGATGTAGCAAGGAAAGGGACAAATTAGAAGCACACAATGCACTCCAATGGATGAACTACCTTGAAAAGAATGTACATCAGTCTGAAATTTATGAGGTTAAAATATCAGAGCTGGCAGTCTGTTATCACAGATGTGATCTAGCCTCAAATTTTGGATCTGGATTTTGAACAGCTGAAAAAGAGGACAGGTAAAGGGTTGGTTTCAGGGATTTGATTTGGCCTCTTAAAAAGAAAAAGGTTATTTTCAAAATGTGGAGCTGGAACTAGCTTAAGATTCCAGTCAGTTGCATCTATATAATATGCCATTTGGAATGTCTGTTCAGACATGGGTATTATCCTTATTATGGTTTATGCCACCCCACATCTTTTAAGTCCACAAGGAGTGGTATCAAACAGAGACAAGAAGAGGTACTCAGACCTATGTGTACATATGGCCTTCATACTACAGTAACAAGTTGCTATCAGTTACAAGAAGTTTCTTTCGTCATTTGATATCATGAGTCAGAATTTCTTGATGAAAATCCCAGTGCGTTGCACCACAACGGCAAAGCCAAAGGGACTTTCAGAATCACGTTCTGCCTTCAAGTTTGGTCTCACAGGGATAATTCCAGTGATGAGCTGCCAAAATCTTAACAACCGGTTCCCTCCTCACACCACGAGGGGGTCATTGCCCACCCCCGCTCCCCGGGACTCCTGCCCCATCCAACCCCCTGCCCCGCCCCCAGGACCTCTGTCCCATCCACCCTCCTCCCCTGTCCCCTGACTGCCCCCAGAACCAGACAGGAGGGTCTCGTGGGCCACCGTAGTGGGTGCCTACCCCATCCCTAGGAGCCAGAGGGACCTGCCGGGGGGCGAAGTGGGGAGCCCCGGTGGCGCTTACCTGGGGCAGCTCCCAGGAAGCATCTGGCAGGTCCCTCTGGCTCCTAGGGGCGGGGGAGCATAGTTAGGGGAGGAGCAGGGGAAGCAGTTGCTCCCCTCACTGATCACATCAAAAGTGGCGCCTTAGGCACCGACTCCGTGGGTGCTCCGGGGCTGGAGCACCCATGGGGAAAATTTGGTGGGTGCAGAGCACCCACCGGCAGCTCCCCACCCCGCACCCGGCCCCAGCTCACCTCCACTCCGCCACCACCTCCTCCTCTGAACGCGCCGTCCCGCTCTGCTTCTCCATGCCCCCTCCCCCCGGCTTCCCATGAATCAGCTGTTTGGCAAGAAGCCTGGGAGGGCTGAGACGCAGACGGTGGCTTCCCACTCAGGGCGAGGGTGGCGGAGGTGAGCTGGGGCGGGGAGCGGTTCCCCTGCACGCCCCCCCCCAGGGTTACCTGCTGCGGCGCGGGTGGCCCTCCTCGCACCCCCCAGCCCCAGCTCACCTCCGCCTCCCTGGGCCTGAGTGTGAAGCCGCCGCCTGCTTCTCAGCCCCCCCCAGCTTCCCGCGTGAACAGCTGATTCGCGGGAGGCCGGGGGGGGAGGAGGGCAGAGAAGCAGGGCGGAGCGGCACGTTCAGGGGAGGAGGCGGAGCGGAGGTGAGCTGGGGCTGGGGGTGGGGGGGGGAGCTGCCAGTTGGTGCTCTGCACCCACCAAATTTTCCCCTTGGGTGCTCCAGGGCTGGAGCACCCATGGAGTCAACGCCTAAGGCACCACTTTTGGCCAGTTAAATTTAGAAGCCCTTTTAGAACCAATTGTCCCTCGCGGAACAACCGGTTCTAAAAGGGCTTCTAAATTTAACAACTGGTTCTAGCAAACTGGTCCGAACCAACTCCAGCTCACCGCTGGATAATTCCCTTGAAACAAATAGCCTGCTTTGCATGAGGTACCTTATGTGCAACTCTGTGGAGGTGTCCCAGTTACTCTGGCATGGCCTTTCCCTGATGAGAGGAAGGAAATACATTCATATGTATTAATAAATACATTTTGTGGGTTTTAGCCCACGAAAGCTTATGCCCAAATAAATTTGTTAATCTCTAAGGTGCCACCAGGACTCCTCATTGTTTTTATTTATAAGAATGGAAGTTTTCTATAAAAAGAGCATGTTTTTGATAGTCTCCTCTTGATAAAAAATAATTTTTCTCTAAGACAAAGCTGAATCTAGGCAGCTTGGGTTTATGTGGTACCTATTCAAACTCTCTGCATCACATAACCATTCAGCCATGATCTGGAGCTTTGCAAAGTAATCAATATATGAGTATTATCATTTACTATTATAAATATAATGTTATGTTATATATTTCTCATTGTAACACATCAACTACATCCCTTTATTCGGCTAGAGACAAATCCATCTCACTTTACTAACGTGAATAACACTGAAGCAAGGACTATTTGAGTAACTGAGAGCACAATTTAACTCTTAAAAGTTATTGATAAGATATATATACATAGGACTGAAATGAGAAAATACAGAGGATGAAATGGTATATAGAGGAAATTAGAAAATTAGGGAAAGAATTATTGTATAGAAAAAAATTCTATGTAATAAAACTAATAAATTGTGCCATAGTGAACTTTTAATTATATAAAAGGGATAACTTTATAGACACTCTCTGATTGATCAGTAGTGCATACATGACTAATTCCTAATCTGTACATGTATTTAGCACAATTATGCTCCAGTGAATGTATGATCAAATGGCCAGTTAGCTATCATTTGTGTTTGCGTATCCACTGTGTTTGCACTGGCAATCACACAAATTGACAATGCAAAGTAGATGTGCAAATCCATGTGAAATTCTGAAAATATGGGTCTACATCAGAAGTAATAACAAATGTGGGAAGGTGGAATACATATGCATAATATAGTACTTTAACCTAATAACATGACCACTTGCAAGCTTTAGCATAACACCGAAAATTGCTAATGGAGCACTGTGCAGATATTCATGATACAAGCAGTCAGGAATCATGCATAATGGAACAGTGCAACTGCTAACAGCAGATTCACACAAGATAATTTAAACTTGTTTGTATGGAAATGAAGAACTGATCTTTGAAGTGGTCCTTAATGAGATTCTGCTTGATCCTCACTGTATCTGGAGAGAGTGTTCCCTTTTCCTTTTGTATCCAGCTCATGTTTGTGGGGTGCAGAAGCAGGACTCATTTAAATTATGAATGCCTATTTGTATCTACACAGTATTAGGTGAAAACTAGGTGTTACCAATATCTCATGAGTGTTTGTGAAATCAGTTTTTAAAATTATACATGTACACAGACCACTCCTACATAGTGTATGTTACTTAGCTTCCTGATTTGTAGACATAGTAGAGTCTGTATTCCTTGACCATGCAGTATAGGAGATGCATAATCTAATCCAAACTTTGTATGCAATAATATATATATATATATATATATATATATATATATATATATATATATAAATTGTGTGTGTGTGTACACAAAACCAGGAAAATTAATAACATCTCTCGTGTGTTCTGTATAGTGCAAGAAATGTCTTTTTTTTTTGCTTTATGGAAACTCATTTCCACTTGATGCCTTGCATTTCTGAGCACTGCAAAATATTCTTGAGATGCCTTAAAAGTATGTTGTCACTGCTATAAAACTATGTATCCTATATGAGTATTGGAAAGTAGACATGATACTGATTCACTATGAAATAACTCTAGGTACCACCAAGCTCTGAACAGACTTCCATCATAAAATACTACTGAGTGATTAGCCATATTTGAACTTCAACTGCATCTTTGAAAAAAGTCTATCTGGTAAGCAGGGTCTTGGTTTTTTGTTTTTGTTTTGTTTTGTTTTGAGGGACAGAGGGGAAGCATCTAGGGTTTGTTTGTTATTTAAGCTCATAAGCCTAGGGAGAGCTTAATTAAAGTAAATAATAACATTTCCATGAGGGGGAACACAATTTCTGTTTTCTTGCCGGTTCCCTATGTACTTCTGTCTTCTGCTTCTATCATCAGCGAAACCAGCTGAATGTCTTAATACAGCAATAAACCTCTGATCAGCTTGTACACTTATTTTTCAGACTGGAGTTTGAAAGACAGACTCTTTTTTGTAACAGTATCATGAGGGGAAAGAGTCTAGCATATTGTGAATCATTGGTTGGAGTTCATATAAGGCCACTGTAAACTAATACTAGTTAGTTAGCTGGCTCCATAAAAAGCACAGTGGAAGCCTTTCTGAATTTCAGACCTGAATGAGATAAATTTAGCATTGGTGTTTTTAATAGAGTATTTGCAGCTAACGATAGAGGTCCCATTGGAAGGCTTTCCACCTCTCTTACATCATTTAAGAAGCAAGCATTTCTCAGCTCTCTCAATTTTGACTGCACCATTAGCATTACCAGCTGCTGTAGAATCAAAATAGCCCATATCCTATATACTTACCAAGATGCCTGTGACTGATAAACATGGCTCTCACTGGAAGAAATTACAACTAAGAAATTACGCATTTCAAAGCTTGTTGAAAGGCTAAATCCTGAGAAGTGCTGAGCACCAGCAACTTTCATTAAAATGAATTCTCTCAACAGCTCTCAACACCTCTCCAAATTTGGACCATTGGCTTCAATAGGAGTTCTGGGGACTCAGCATCAATCAGAATTCTCTCATATGAACTGTGATACCATAGCATACATTCCTATGTTTAGGTCTGGCGCATTCTCATCAGCATGCCCTGCTGAAATAATAGAACCCATTAGAGGTTTTAAATTATTTGATATATCCTAGAAGCAATTAGGTCCAGATTATAATTTCACTTGCATGCATCTCATGGATGGTGTTTATGTCATACATCTGAAATCAATCCAACCCATATTCCAATGATACACAAAACCATTTTTTTAACATTACCTATAATTATATTTAAAGAATTTAAGAAAAGTAGATTAACCATTTTCTGTGATATTAGATCAAAATAATCATGTGAAATAATTTTTTCTGAATATACACATTAGTTTTTAGACATTTACTTATGCTCAATAAATATATATTCTTATATATGCAAAAAAAACATTTTAATTAAATGTTATAATTTCAGAATTATATAATTATCAATCGTTTCATAAAATTCTGGCTGTTTTACAATAATTATACTTAGTAACTTCTCATCTCCTTGTATTTACCATTTCCCAATGCCAGTAGCACTTTAGAGGGCTATATTTTTGGCCAGCCTCCTATTTTGCATGCCCACTTCTAGGCTTGCAATCCATTGTGTTTTCAAAGGTGCCTGTGCAAACAGTTATGCCTGTGAAAAAAGCTCCTTCTGCATGCACTAAACTACACTGATAAGTATTTAAATGCTCAATTTGCACACAGTGAGCACCAAAATAAGTGGGAATTCATAACTCTTTGCAGGATTAGGCCCAGGAATTGTTGGCGCATCCACCAGTGGGCACACAACATCAAAGGAAAGGGCTGAAAATTTAGCTCTCTTTATTTTTGTTTGCTTCATGCAAGTTCTCTTTACGTATATGGAAACTCTATCAGTGTCTATTTCCCATTGATACGTACCGAATTTACACACAGTTCTTATTGCTAAAAGGGATCCTAAAGAGTTGTATTGAAGAAATATCTGCAACCACATAGATTAGACATCTCCCTGTACATGGTTATTTATTAGGGACATAGGACTGGAGGGGACCTCCTGGAACATTGAATCAAGTGACCTGCTATCACAGGCAACTCTGCCATACAATCCCATTCATAAATTTGAGAAGCTAGTTTGGTTGTTGCCTCTGCCACTCTTATCTGAAGGATGTTCCAGAACTTCACTCCTGATTACACTTCCCCAACCCCTCACTCCTTCTGCATCAGGAATTCCCACTGAATTTTGCACAGTGAGGGAAGCATCAAGTCTTTGTGAGAGAGTCAAAGCCAAATGATGATATTTAGTCACAGGTGTGGATAGGGGGTGTGGGGCCAAGTCTCACCACAGGCCAGGGAAAGAATGTGCCTTGTTGATAGTGCTGAGTGGCCCACGGCACTAAGGGACTGGGAAAGCTGCAACATCTTTATGATGGTGCAGCCTTCAGCACCCACTGGGGTTGTGTGTAGAAGAGCTGGGGGAATGGTTCCGAGACCTCCCAACCTCATCTTATCCCTTCCCTTCAGGCAGCAGTCAATATCTAATGCACTAGCTCTATTAAAACCAATCTGTGAAATAAGCCTTCATATATCATATGCCCGCCATGGGCCCGCAGGATGATTATCTGTTAATTTTTGCCTCTGCCTATATATGAGGAATAAAAACTGTATGTTACATGGTAATTAATCTTTTAACTGCCCTGTAAGTCCTAAATACAGTTACCAAATAATGTGCAGGAACATGTAATTAGGGTCTGTTCTCCCCTAGATACATGCAGATTTACATGGATATCTCTCACTAAGGCTAATGAGTATATATATATATCGTCTCATAAAAAGGGGGAAAGAGAATACTTTGTATTTATAACGCATTGGTCATGTAATTACTGAGGGGTGACATGCTTAAGCATCTGCCTGTTAAAGCAGTAGGAATTGGAGCTGAAGAGCCTGTAAGGTCACCATTCTATTCCAGAGGTGTCAAGCCCATTCTGTGGTGAGGGCCAAATTACATTTTTAATTATGATCCATGGGCTGGTGCTACATAATTAGGGTCATATGCTAGCCTTGGTTCACAGCAACCATCCACTGATGACATTGGGAGGTTTGCATAAAGGTAAAGGGCAGAACAAGACCCTTATGAAGTAACTGAACTTCGTGTTAGTAAAGCCTCTGCCACATTTGACATCAGTCAGCGGGAAAAAGAAATTATGCCCAGGACTTTTAGCATGGCAACTATCGCTTCCTCCCTGTTTAATTGGCCATTTGCAAGCACAGTGGCAGCAGTTGCACACATGAAGGAGAAAGGCAGCTGCAGGAACAAGCATTTGCACGCTTTAAGGCCCAGAATTTCCAAAGCTCTTTGGCATCTTGTGGGATGAAAGGTGCTATAGAACTGTAAATCCCTGTTGTTCATACTCTTGTTATCTGATTTAGTTTATATTTGGGTGCGTCTCCTTTTCAGAAAGTTCTGAGTGTTTGTCCTCTAAAAATCAGGCCCATTTGGAGCATCCTAAATTCACATGCAAATACTGATGCAAGCAAAATCACTTCTTACATTTGTGTTTTGGGATTTCAGAACAGGCTTGAGGTAGCCACTTCTACAGCTTCCACAGAATGGAGGGCTTTATAAAAGTTGAGTTTCCAAACAGATTGGGGGTGCAGGGGCGGGGGTATATTGCACAATACACATGAAGTAACACATGAAAACGGGTGTCACTACAACAATCTATCATACTGCACAGCTCTTGATTCCAGCTTATGTCTTCTATTTGAACAGTCTGAACACAACTGACAAGAAGCTGTGGAGAACTGATGTTGCATGAACTTTTTGTTTTGTTTCCAACTGACAGCACTGGCTCTGCACTTCTCAGCCTGTGCGTGTCTGTTTTGCAGAGACGGTCACTTGCTACTTCCTTTCAAATTAGCTTGTGAAATGGTTGAGATAATTTAGGACTTGTACTGCCTGATCATTGGTACAGTTACAACAAATAAAACATTTTAATATGAGCAGTCACTGCATGTTTACTGTATCATATTGCTGGGAGCTGAATGTGTGCCAAATGCTATAACAGAAGGGAGCATATGAACTCCAGAATGATGACACTAATAAGGAAATTACAAAAGGCCCAACAAATGGCATTTGTGTTAAATCAATAATGCTCTGTTTGGTTTTTTTATTCTAATCTTTCTTCAAAAAAAAAAAAAAAAGAAAAGAAAAGATCTTTCCAAACAGTTGGCAATTCCCATTCTTGTTCTTCTTCCTGAACATAATTAAAAACATGTTGTGGCGTCTACTTAAGACGTCAACTTTCCCAAGCCTGTCTTGTCCACTGCGTTTTAAACAAAGACACTGGTTTTGGCATTGTGCCCTTAATTAATCATTTGAGGCTTTATTGCTGTGGAAAAAAATGTCTCTGTTTAATGATTCATCACAAGCCCAATTTCTGCAGAACTTAATCAACTACAGGACTAACTTTCTTATCAGCTTAAGTAAAAACAACAACAAAAAGATTGAGGCATTGCTTTTGGTGTATCCTGTTGACAAAGAAGTATTGGTTTATGACACGCTGTTATCATGGACTATTTCTGATTTAAATCTATAGAGACTAGATTGATCAGTTACTTTGGAGTTTGATAGAAGGAAATATGTTACTTATTGAGAAAACATGATCTTTGAAGTCCTCACTAAAATCATTCACTGACAGGTACCATGGAATTCAGTAGAGATTGAATGACACTAGGGCAGACCTTTTTGAAGAGTGACTCCAGACACTGTAGATAAATTTGTAACTTTTAAAGTTCAGTATGAGAGAAAAATAATGAAAAACATTTGCTGTATATGGTTTTAGGAAGTGTACAAATTATTCTTCACCACATTTGCTTTTTCCTAATTTATTTTTATTTCAGGATAAGATAACATTCCTCCATTGCACACTCTCTTGAAATCTCCTATATGCAACTCTCAAACTTTTTTTTAGGAGTAGCTTTTCATGGTGGATCAATTTAAAATTATTTATTTTCAATAGGACAATAGGGGGTTGATTTCTTCACTGTTGATTTCTTTATTCCAAATTAAAGATTAGAGTAAAACAGCCACAAAAAGGATCCTTTCCATAAAGGATTTCCTATATTGTCCTATGGAAAATATCTTCAGTTATACATGTATATTACAGTAGCACTTTGTGGCCAAAAATCAAGATCAGGCTTCATTGTGTTAGGTGCTGTACAGACACATTATAGGAGACAGTCCCTGCCCAGAAATTTTACAGTCTAACTAGATGAGACAGACAAAGGATGGATAAAAATGGTAGTCTCCCCATTTTACAGTCAGGGATCCGGCACAGAGAGATTAAGCAATTTGGTAGGATCACCCACAAAGTGTGTAGCAGAATTGGGAGTAGAACTCAGGGGTGAAATCCCGTCCCAATTGAAGTCAGAAGCAACACTCCCATTGACTTCAAACGTGCCAGGATTTCACCCCAGATTGCCTGAATCTGACCATTTCAGTACCTTAGCTACAAGACCATTCCTCTCGATATTAGGTTTTATAAGTACATTTATAAGAATAATACAAAATTGCCCAATTTCCTATGACATTTTAAAATTATATGATGCAATAAATATAGTGAGTCATGCCATATTTTATTTGTCACATATATTTCATAAATTGTAACATACACATATGTGTGTATATTTCATATAAGATTATAATATTGATAATTATTTTTTTCACACGGGCTTATGGACTATACTGGATTTATTTTTTGTAGTAGAATTGACTTTTTCCCATTAGGCATTAAAATATCTGAGTAAAGAAGAGAGTTTGATACAAACAATTAGACTCCCTGTTTTGTGATGAATTGTGCAAGGCCCATTTACATCTCTTAAATCAGTCTCTTAGAGGCTGAAATTTACAAAAAGGTTTGCTCTGATGTTTATTTAGGTTTGGTCATCATTACATCTAGTGGATGGCACTATTGTAAAGGAGCTCTGCTGGTCCCTGGCATAGGCTACCAGAATATTCCAAAGCAACGGCAAGACTTTAACAATGAATAGCAAGTGCGGATTATATATAAAGTCTGATGATCTCAATTCTCCTCGCAGTATATATGCACAACTCCCATTAAAACCAATGGTGAATTACTCGGTCATTTATGACCCCGAGCCCAGTGATTCACCAATGGCTTTAATGGGAGCTATGCATACATACTGAGGGAAGAATTGAGACTGGCAGATGTTTACAATGAATATCAAGTGTAATAATTTGAATATTAGAAAGAATTTGCTTCCAATTCTGCTTTCTTGCCTTACCTATAGTACCAGGCTAAATATGGCCTACGGTTGTGGTGTGCCAGGTTATCTGCCTAAATTCATTACAAGAACAATCCGCAATATGAACTGAGCCAAAATGGGCTTGGAATTTTTATCACATCTATTGCCATAAAATCTGATTGTTGCTATGAATCAATACTATTGAGTCCCGTTTGTTCCAAAATCCCATTCACCTTCTCCACTTTTCTTTAGGCCTCTTCTCACCACACTTCACTAAAGTTTGCTCCCTGAATCCTCACAATGCCAGTACTAGCCAGCAGTGGGATGGCAGCGCTCTGATGCTAGGTTGCTCAAGCAGCTTCCTATTGTTTTTCCTCCACGGAAACCTACTTAAAAGCATTGGACGTGTTCTCTGGCCTGATCACCAGGGTTACATTTCTTTGCTACTTAGCAGCTGCTAACATGAAACTCCAGTAGTAGAAACTAGAGATTCTTCTCTGTTGGGCAAGGTTTATTTAGAATTCATTGTGGAGACTTGAATGTGTGTGTGCATGTGTGGATGTGTGTGTGTGTACATGCACGCACAGCGGGAGAGTGTGTATTTGATTAGCTGCTTAGTTTTAACATTTGTTTGCCACCAATTATGTACTAGTATATTCAGAGGCATTAAGCACCAACATCCCCAGCCAAAGTCAATGTGTACTGTACATGTTCAGCACCTCTAAAAATCAGGCCTGCAGTTTGTATACCCAAAAATTAAGGCATACTGGAATAGTAACTACTTTGGCCTAAGTGACTTTCCTAAGGCTGTAAAGGAAATACAACTCAGGAGTTCCTGATCATGTGCTCAGACCATTAGGTCATGCCCAGCTCTCTATAAATGCATTTAAAACAGTTCAAAAATCACTTTTAGTAATTGCAACAAGAAAGAGAGGAACACAAGCCCACGGTGATGGATTCTGATTTTTCCTTCCCATTTGAATGATTTATAATTGTACAATAAGCAACACTGCATGGATGTTCGGTAAGGCATGTTATTTATTTGGCACAGACTGATGCTATATTTGTGTGGTATTTCATATACTTTACAGTGCTTTACACTCTCAAACCTGTCCCTGCAGTTTCACTCCTTCCCACGTTAAAGATTCTCTATCAGCTTAATGACAGCTTGAATCCATGGAGAGTAGGGTCCTATTGTGCCCCATGATGACCAGCCCTCCAACAAGTCTCTTGGCCTTCAGTGTGATGGGATCAACTTCAGATCTTTACCACTTTGAAGCTCATCATAGTGGCGCTCTCACCCCATGTAAGGGCAAGGAGGAAAGTAATCTAGTTTAATGGACAGGAGCCTCATTTCTATCCCTGTTCATCCCTTCAAAGGTGACCTGATAGGTGTCCCTCTTTCTGGTACAGAGTAGTCTACCAGCTACTGTACCTTGCAGGGAGCAAGTACATTACTTTCAAGCAAGGCCCTGCCATCCCTTCCACATAGTGGAACTGAACACAACTTCTTTTCTTCCTGCTCAGCACTCATGTAGTAGAGCTACAAGGAGCCACACTCCAGTATCAACTACCTGGCCAACTTGGAAGAATGGGGTATATTTCTGCAGAAGGAGGTCCAACGACCAAAGGGAGAGAGAGCAAGCAGGAGACTGAGAATTTCAGAGCGAGGTGTTAGAAGGGGACTGGGGAGTGGCAATGGAAACAGAAAGAATGGCTCATCTTCTAGGAGATAATACTAAACTTTTGTTTTCCCCCAAACAGTGTCTTTATAATTACATTGCAGTAGTGCCCGGAAGCCATAATCAATAGGGGGCACCAAGGCTTAATCCTACGGCGCTTGCCATGTAAGAATCTAAACTTAGAATGAAAGCTTAGTATAATCAGCTGGTATATGAGTTCATTTTTCTTTCCTTCCTACATTCTCTGTTTATCCCCAGGTTTCACTAGTGCACCTCGTGCAGTCACTCCACTGTGCTAATGCTGCTGTGAAGGAGAAAGGTTTGTTGCTAAGTGACATGACAGCAGCAAAGTGTTTTTCAATTTCTACTTTTGTTTTCTACTCCCACCTTTCAAACACCTCCTTTAAAGAGAGTTCTGCTGTTGAAATCATCTCTTCTGTTGGTCACCAGCTTTTTTCACTGAGGTCTAATAGACTTCCAGATAACCCCTAGCTTAGAGGCTAGATGGCTCAGGGAACTGGTCATGGAATACAGTGACTTCTGTTACAAGTTCAAATCCCCCTTACTGGTAGCCCTTAGCAAAAGAAATCAGACTGAATGGACCGCAGAGACTGAGCTATCCTTTGATCTTGAGAGGTGCTGCCCAAATAAGGACTGAGACACACTGGCAAGGTCTGGATTGGAGAAACAGCACTGCTGCTGTCTCTGTTCTCTATATAATTCCCACGGGCTGCCAAATCCAGCGTCAAGCAAAAACTGAAAAATAACAAACAAACAAAAACCCTCTGGTAATCTATACCCCCAGCTCTAGCCACTCTACAATTTTAATATTGGTTTCTACTGAAGGTGTTGGTTGTATCCTCAAATACTTGTTGCATTTGATCAATGTAATAAAGTAGTTTAATGACAAAAACCTGTAGACAACTTAACTTGATTCTTTAGAGCTCAACTTCTGGCAACACTCTGGTCTTGTCTTGATGAACAGTTGGTGCATGACAAGCTGGGCTGTATATCTACCTCACGCTAAGGTGTCATGCCCTGTCTGTGTGGACCGTGCTACTGTGCACTAAAAGTTCCCTCATACCCGTTAACCTACTCCCATTTCAAAGCAGGATAGACACAGGAGCTTGTCACGCGCTGTTTGTCTAGACTGCAGTGTACTGCTTAGCGCCCTCTGCTCGAAGCTTAATGGGACAGGGAGTGGCCTTTTGTTATAAGTGTGTACAGTAGTTCCCAGCACAAGGGGATTCTGATGCTTGATGGTACCTTTAGGAGCTACCACAATACAAATAATAGAAGTGAATAACACAGAAAACCCTGTAAATCCTACTGTCTCGGGTTCTTTTGTATTGTCTCCGGGAGGTAGGAGGAGAGGTGGAGGGGAAGGAGGAAATCAAGTGATTACTATTTGCTGCTATGCGGAGTTTCTGTTTGGAAAGTCTGCCATAAGCATATACCCTATGTTCCTTACCCACATTTAAATGTTCATAAAAGAGAAGGCTCTTCTGATTTAGAACTTTGTGGCAGCAATAATAAATTTGTTAGTCTCTAAGATGCCACAAGTACTCCTGTTCTTTTTGTTCCCTTTTAAGATAGCCTTTTTATCAGAAGTTCAAAGCAGAAGTTTTTTTGGGGGGGAGGAAGCAGAAAGTTAAAACGTTGTGATCCCCACTATTAGCTTTCTACTTCTAAAACGCCACATATTGCTATACGCATTGCCCATGGACAAGGACAGGATCCTTTAAGATGTGAGAGAATTTGAAGCTGGATTAATGACAAAGACAAATGATGATTTTTATTTTAGTAGAAGTTTCCGTGAGCTTCCTTTACACTTGTAAGGTACTGTTAATAAAGTACACTTGACATGTAACTGTAAGTTCCTGAGAAACAGCTTCGCTTTAAAGTTTGGAGAAGGATCAAAAAGAGTGAGTTCTCTTTCTTTTTTTAAGGAAAAAAAAACCCTGAAAAAGGACTTTTTTTGGGAAACGGCATCTATGCCTTTTGTCTTTTCTTCTCTTTGTGGTCCAGAGACAGTGCGTTGACTGACTCCTTCAGAAAGGAGATCAGTGAAATTGTCAGTTGATTACTTCTCCTTGATTAGCATTTATAAGAGCCCTGTGATACATTATTTGCATTCCTATTTAGCCGTGATTTTTGTGGGGCAGCAATGATTAAACTTGTCACGAGGCCTGATTGACGGGGTCAGATCTTCACTTTCTACTCTTTTGAAATTAAAAACAAATGTGTCAGCTCCCTTCATGGGCCGCAGCGCTGTGAAGCTCGCTTGCCTTGTCATCGCAGATAGGTCAGGAATGTTTTAATTTTAGGGATGGATTCTGCTTGTCAAGCAGAGTGTGATGGCTTGTAGTTCTGGAGATGAGATGTGAAGGGTGTAAAACAAAGAATGGAAAGAACAAAGACAAAGACACTCACATTATTAGACAGATTTAATTAGTCTGAATGGATATTATGCTAGATGAAGCAGTGAGCTGTGAAATTAACCCTTGATTACGGATTGGCGGATCATGCTCAAAAAGCAACTCAACCCTTTTTGAATAGAAGTGCAGTTCTATCCTAAGCCCCTTCATCCCCACAACCCCTGCAGGAAACTAAAGCTGGGGAGGGGGGCAGAATTCTTAAAGGAACAGCTCTTAGAGATAAAATTTTGAAAGTTAAGGCAGTCTCTCTCTACTGCTTTCCTCCCAAAGATGCAAGTCCACAGATCTGAAGCTGAGTAGTTCACAAGTGGGCAGATTTAGTGCAAACTACATACAGTACGATTCATCCCAGTTTCTTCCCTTATCCATACTACCAAAAAAGGTGCCAGTATAACAAATGGATGATACAATGCTCGTATTTAAGGACATATTTCATGCCTAATTCTTGCACCTCCACCAGTATGAATAAGCCCCGTACTTAAGCTAGAAAACAAATTATATGTATCATGTAATTGGTTTCAGCTAAGTGGTGAGTTAAAATTATATTAGTCACCTTCAGAGTAGAGTTTAGACTTTTGAAAGGCCAGTAAATATCTGACAGGCCCTGAAGCATAACTACAATCATGTAAATACCAGTAGGTACTCTCACAAACTGTAATTGTGCTACCTCTGATGCTACACAAAGTTGGTACTTAAGTATGTACTATATTTTTCATCATCATTCCCAAACCACTATGTCAAGAATTAGTAATTCCAGTGAGCACCATTACAAACTCATTGCATATCCTAAAATATATTTATATAAAATACAGTGATAGTCTCATAAACCTTAGAGAGAGAGAGAGAGAGTTATTCCTCTCCAGTTGCTCAACTTCTTATGAGGGCAGCTAGACTCTGATTTTCAAAAGTGCCTTGGGGCAATAGGAATGCCACCCTTCCAAATGGAGTTAGGCATCCATTAGGCATACTCCTGGAACAACTTTGGAATTCCAGCTTCAGTACATAGTTGAATGGCCTGCAGATTGTTACCACGTCGAGGCTTAAAACTAAAAACAGGGCTGGACATGAAAACAACTTTGATGGGACACCTCTAAGAAATGGTGTTAGTTAACCTAGTGAATAGCACTCTTCCCTCTGACACATTGTTGAACCAATGCCCCAGTATGGTGCTGAGCTGCCCTGTTCTACTTGAGGTGCCATTTTTCAGTGACACAATAAAAGTGAGTTACCATGTTTACCCGAGATATGGTGGCATTTCAGTGATGGTGAGTAAAGTAATTCCTCTATAAAGCACACTCTGGAATGAAAGGCGCTAATAGTACATTAATGTACATTATTGTCATCATAGGACAAGAGGTAGCAATTATCCTCAAAGAGGGAGGAATTTCTGCCAACATCATCTTTGGTTCCTCTAGTGTAGTATTTTTTTTTTTTTGCATACATGATCATTAGAGAAGAGAGAGCATGATAAAGTGGCTAGGAAAGAGAGCTGGGAAGATCATGTGACGTGTTCCTGAGGCTGACACTGATTTGCTGATTGAACTTGGACAAGTCACTTCACCTTTATTTAGAGAAACAGCACTGCCCTGCACAAGTGCAAAGTATTATTATTTATTTTTATACCTGCTGAGGAGCTTCTCCTTTATTTTTAGTAGTTCATTACTCAGACATTAAAAGTTGCTCTGGCCATGTTATAGAATATTGCACCATTGTGGGAGGAGCTGAATTCAAAGCCCAGCTATGTCTCCTCAAGCCAGTGTGCTGCAAAGTAGCTTTGACCTGGCTATTTGCAAGTCCGGAGAGGGAAGAAATGTTTCCTGTTACTGTAACACCGACAGACACACACACGCACCCGGTCGTCGGCGGGTGGGATCGAACCTGGGATCTCTGCAGTTTAGTGTTTGAGCCTCTATTGCATGAACTAAAAGACACAGATCTCTTAGCCAAGGCTGTAGCAGAGTCATCAATCACTAGCTGGGCTAGGTGCCACTAGAGGGGGACAGAGCATCACACCAAGCAGACCTGGGTTACAATACTTCCCTGGCTTGCCCCCCTGCAATATATTTTGAGGGCAAAGCACAGATTTTTTGTCTTTGGTTTACTGCTGCTGCTGTGGGCCAGGTGGTACAGAGATTACACAGGAAAGACTCCTGACGTTCTCTCTCAGACATGTGCAGTGGCTGGATTAAAATGGTGCATGTGCCCTGCCCATGACACATTTGATGGGATCATTACACAGTAAATACAGATTTCGGGGGGCGGGAGGAAATGTGTGTGTTTAGATTAAAAGGGTACAAAGCATCCAAAACTAGGTGAAAAAAGCTGGTGCTAAGAAAATGGGCATCTGTCTATGTATCTTAATTGTTATTTGCCTGTCATCACAGTACTGCATCTAGACACCACATACTGTAACTTGTGATGCTCGTATGGCAGTTTCTGTCACTGTGATATTCTCAGTGTTCTGTTGCCCACAATCTCACATGCTCACCTGCTTTGCATGGTAGGGTAGTTTGGTTAGTACATTTGGCTTTCATATGGAACATCAGCAGACATGGGATGTGCTAAACATTTCTTTGGACAACACCATCAAATCCAAACCATACTGAGTAAGTCACCCCAACAGTATTATGATACGCTATCACATATGAGCCAGTACAATGGATATGTAATATATGGTTACATATGGACCATAATGTAGCTCTTGAACGTCTGGTAACGCATTGCTGGCTCTTCAGTTTTATATTGCAGCCAACCTTGCTGAAGAATGTGTGCTAGGAGATTTGACCCACATTTGAAGGGCTTGATCCTCATTGCATTTACACTGGTGTAAATCAGAAGGAATTCCATTTAAGTCAATGAAGTGACTCTAGTGTAAAAAAAGAGCAGAATCAGGCACTTTACTCCACACACATTAATTATATGGGTTTCTCCCTACCCGCCATAGCATATATGGTTATAATTACGTGTACTGGATCCTCTCTCCCTAAGGTTCACATTTGAAGCACTGTTTCTCATCATTCATTTAATTCAAAAGAACGGTAGCAATTACAAACCACCACCACCCCACACACACACACACACATACACCTCCTTTATTTTTCAAGCTGAATTATTTCAGAGGTAGCTTGGTGTGTCAGCTTGTAAGTCTATAAAACAGTTTTCTACCAGCTGGAGATCCAACATGCTACATGAATACATAACAGTGCCTAACCAAGAAGGTTTGTAATTCAGTAATTAGCTGTAATTAATGAACACAAAGTGAAGACTCATTTACAGTTTAAATTATCACATTAGCTCCTGTCACCCTCTATGTACACAAAACAGCAGGAATTCAATTATTTTTATTCTTCAAAGCTAATTTAAAATTTAAGGAATGCCATTACATGAAATAATAGGTAGGAAATGTAATAGAAATCACTGAGAACAGTTGGCCGTCCTTAGAATGGAAGGGAAAAAATGCTATCAGTGATGATTTGGAAATGTTGTTTCATCTGTGAACAGATGAAGGATTGAAATCTATGCTCTGTTCAGTGTATTTAAAAAGAAAACGAGTTTGGTGGTTGCTACATCTCTGTGCGGGAAGAGCCATCGTGCATAATTGTAAAAGCAGTTGATACTGATAATGCTGTTGATAGTAACATGATGACAGCATGGAAATGCTCACACCATTATCTTTAATGGGGCTGAGTCGATTGCAATGGCATCAAGTCCGTGTAATATTCACCAGTCTTAGTTGTGAAACTTCAGCCTAGCAGGCCTTAAGTAATTGTCACTTTGCAATCTGCCTACAGTGTGTGTGTGTGTGCACACGTTTGGGCAAAATGCTTTCATTGTGCTTTTAAACCCGCTATGAAGCATTCTCTCTGCAGCTGCCACAGATACTTTTCTCCAACAGTTCAGACAAAAAAAAAAAAAAAACCCAAGAATTCTAAACCCATATGATGATGCTTCTGCAGCTCCTACACATCTGCATTACAACCCTTCTTTTTTTGTTCTTTATTTCTTACTCAGTTGCCTTTTCATTTGAAATAGGCCACGAGAAGCTACACAAGGTAATTTTTCATAGGTGATCGACTGCTGAGTTGTGGGTTTACGTAGACAGAGGGAAGGCAGCGATAAGGCAAAGAGAGAGGATTCTATTAGCGAAATGCAGCAGTAATTAATGAATCCTGCCAGTAATTGGGAAGGTGTAAGTCTCTGTAATATCGTAATGATAGTCATCCGTTCTGTGCATCCCCCATCACTCCGAACGATCCCTCATCGTCTCTCTGATCTCAGACACTTAGCCATGCAAATCTTTCTGACAGGACTCTATGTCTTTGTCTCCCTAATTGGACAGTATAGAGTTGTTTATGGATATTGCAGACATTTAGACCTCAGTTGGAGGTTGTTCAAAAATCGTTAGCGAAGTTGCCTTAACAGCATTGTCAAATATTTTTTCCCCTGTTTCAATATCTGTTTTTAACCCCGCCATGGTTTGTGATGGAATTAACATTTTGACAATACTTTGCCTGGTCCCGGGCTCAACACATGATTGTTCTTAAACCATTTTTTTGCAGGAAAATAAAAATTACTGTAATTCCTCATCTTTTTGAAGATAAAACTTGAGATGGTGGGGTAATATATGATGCTCTTTTAATGGCATCTTCAGTTCCAGGGGGGGGAAATTAAGAATGCTGATAGAGACAGTACCCCTTACAAAAATTACAGGGAATTTGTTTGGGTCTGCTTCTGAATTAAACCAGAGTAAATCAAGAGTATCTCTGTTGACTACACAGGAGCTTACACCAGTGTAAGTAAGATCAGATCAGACCTTATGTCACCATGCATTGGAAAAACTGCACATCTCTTCTTTGCACATCAAATCTTTCTGTGTACAAGTGACCACCAGCTTGTGGCAACAGGTGCTCAAGTAATATATAGCACATTATATAGCATACGCACTAACAGATTAGAGAGCAAAATCGCCTTTTCTTTTTAGAAACGTAGCATGTATTTCATATTTTTAACTGTCCTTATGTAAAATCTGCTATATATGAAAAGAGAAGACTTTCCCGGCCCAGGGGGAAAATCCCAGAAGAACTAGAACATGAGCACAGGGAGCTAAACTGCGTCCAAGAAAGAGCACCAGAAATCAAGACTACCTCAAGCGTTATCCCCAAATGTCGGTCCTACCGAATGTCAGGTAGAGAGACTTGAAGAATCAAGAGCCTGAATTTGTAAACCCTTTTGCACATGTGTAATCCTTATTCATGCAACTATTCCCACAGGTCACTGGGATTACTTGTGTGAGTAAAGAGGATCAGATCCCATGCTATATGATATTTGATATCAAATTAAGGCCCTGATCCTGCTCACACTTATGAACATGCTTATTAGAGCTAGAGGGAATATTTTTGTTTAAATTATTTTTTAACAAAAAAGTGCTGTTTTCATTCAAATTGAAACATTTCAAAAACATTCTCAGTTTTGACGAAATTTCATTTTAAAATGAACTAAAACATTTTAATAATATCAACTTTATTTTGACATTTTCAGGATAGAACATTCTGATTTTTTGTTTGTTTGTTTCAGATTAGCTTTTTGAAAAGAACTGCATTGTTTTAGATAAAAAATAAAAAGTTAAAGGTCAAAAATCAGAATGAAATGTTTTGATTTTATCAAAACAAATGTTTCAATAGATCTGAAACAATGTGTTTTTCTTTTATATTTTGTTTCATGGGAAATCATTTTGTTGTCTTCCATTTGGGAAAAAAATGGGAAAAAAAAAAACCAACCAGAATTTGTGGAATTTCCCACGAACTGGAAAATCCATTTCCCTCCCAGCTCTAATGCTTACCTTTACTCCTGTGAATAGTCCCTTTGATTTTATTTAGAATTACTCATAGAAGCAAAGTATAAGTGTTTACAGAATCAGGGCCTAGTTTGATATTGGCTCAATATTAGGTCTGGGCAAATGGTGCTAAAATATTTGCATAGATGCACCTAACTAAAATTAAAGAAAGATAGTAAGCAAATTTTTGTGCATGGGAATGTTTGTGGAAAGAAATCATGCAAGTATTTATTCACATGAGCAGCCACACCTATATATCTGGCAACCATATTGAAAGCTCTTTGTGGTTTTGGGAGTCATCCAATCAGGGAGTAATAAAAATACCATGTGGCTTAACTGACCAATTGCACAAAGTGAATAGTGACTTACTTAAAGGGAAATAACCTAGAGAAATAGTTGTGGTAAATATATACTTAATTTGATTACTCTGGTGCTTTCCCAGAGTTCTAGGCCCTTCCCAAAATCTACACCAATTTTTTTTTTGAGTATTGAAAATTTTGAATGTAAAAGAGAGACAAATATGTTGTGTTTGTTGTGTTGTTGTAGCTGATTGGCCCCAGGATATTAGAGAGACCTGAAGAAGAACTCTGTAGTTTGAAAGTTTCTCTCTTTCACCAACAGAAGTTGGTCCAATAAAAGATATTACCTGACCCACCTTGTCTCTCTAAATTTTTTGGTTACATTTTTGTGAAAATTGTTTCCCATTTTCCAACCAGCTCTGTAATACTTTATCAAGTTTTCAGTTACACATTTTCCAGTTAATAGATTATCTCGCTAAAATATAAGCACTCTACCTATAAGATCCTACCAATATCACCTTTCAGTCTATAGCCCCTTCACCTATGATATTCTGCCTTCCTGAATTCCTGAGAAAAAGGATTGCATTGCCGTGTGCCTGGAAGGTTAATGAAAATCCATCTCTGGAGAATTAAGGAGGGCAGCACAGTCCAGAGTTGAGGATATTTATAGAATTTGGACCATTTGGCCCTCTATTCTATGTTTCTCCATTCCTGAGCTTGCAGAATCTGAGGGGATAAAGCAAAGGTACTTTTAAACCCCTGTTGTACCTCCAATACCCTAGTTAGTTTCAATTCTATTCTCAGAGTAGCAGCCGTGTTAGTCTGAATTCGCAAAAAGAAAAGGAGTACTTGTGGCACCTTAGAGGCTTACCAATTAATTTGAGCATAAGCTTTCGTGAGCTACAGCTCACTTCATCGGATGCATACCGTGGAAAATACAGTGGGGAGATTTATATACACAAAGAACATGAAACAATGGGTGTTACCATACACACTGTAACCAGAGTGATCACTTAAGGTGAGCTATTACCAGCAGGAGTTCTGTTTCTCCTTGCTCCCAGTGGGCCATAGGAAGCAGAGAATGGGCTTAGCACAGAGCATTCCAGCCATTTCCCCCGACACACACACACACACACACACCCTTCCTCCTGGTTCGCCTCCTCTCCTCCCTTCCCACTCCTGGCCTGCCCCCAGCAAGCCTCCTAACCCAGGAGAGGAGCCAAAAATAATAAAGCCACTCCAGCAGGTTTATACCAGCAGGGCGAGTTCTGCCCCCTGTATGCTGCCAGAGCAGCGTAAAGGGGCCAGAGCGCAAGGGAGAATTAGCCTCTTTGTCTTTAACATTGCATTTCATTGTGGCTGACCCCATGATGCAAACGCTAGTCAAGAGACTGGCTTATATGCCTGCTAGAACCTTCTTCCCCAGCCCCAGGAGATGAATGTATTGGCATTTCGTGCTTTTAAAAAAAAACAAACTACCCTTTCCAGCTTCCAAAACTTCTGTTGGTGCAGCAGTCTATGACACTGGATACAAACTGCTGTGCAAAGTAATTGCCAAATGCTTACATAAACACATAAATAAGACAAATAAATTTATTTTCATTATTCATATTTTCTGCTCTTTCCTTCCTTTTTATTTATGCTTTAAACAACAGTTACAGTAAATATAAGGATGTAAAAAAATGCCTGCTGTGGACAGAAAGATGATCAAAAAAGCCCTGATACAGAGCAATTCATGTTTCTTCTTTACAATCACTAACGAATCTTAACTTGAGCCATGTTATGTTCCCATGTGAGTGATAAGCAATGATTTATTATGAAGTGTCACGAAATCGGAATGCCATACAGTGAGACGTGAGCTAGTGGAAAATGTGTTCCCTGTTTCCCAGCCTCATTACTCAAAGATGCAGTGTCCCTTTCTCAAAGTCTAATTTACCTGGCTTTTCAAGGCACTTTTTAGCAAAAGGAACCATACGGGGAATGAAATGTCCAACCCTGACTAGACTTGATGCCCACCAGTATCACAAAATATATTATAATACTGGGTCACTAGGCCTTGCTGGAAGCCAAAAAGTATGGTCAGTTTTTCAGTCCCGAAAGATATTACTCAAAAAGCAATAGCTTGGGGTTGTACCATCTATTGTCTCATCAGCACTGTCAGCGCATTAAAAGGAAATAAAGCAGGCCTGTGAGGAGGAGTCAAAAGGAGAAGTTTTCTTTATGCTTTGGGCTTTCTCGTAGTCTCTAATGATTCCCTTCTCCCCAGGATCCTAATTCAAGCAACTGGCATGTGGTATATTTTGCAGATAAATCAGCAGTGGAAAAGTATGTGCAGCTCTGGCACACAGGGTTGGTGATTTAACTTGTATTTGCTCAAGAGCCAGCCAGCCACACTGACTATTTTTTTAAGGTGGGGAGGTTTCTATGTACAGGCTTTCTCCAAAAGAAAGAGAAAAGTAGTGTGCTCTGCATTAATGAATGTAGTCATCCCCCTGCACTGCTGACTAGTTCATCCTGCAGAATGTAATCTGAAGAGGCAAGGTGAGTGATTTAAGAAGTCTTCCAGATGCCTGTTTAAACTCTTCAGGGTGGGATTTATAAAGGTATTTAGGCAATTAGATACCTTGGTGACTCCCACCCTAAGGCTCTGATCCTGCAAACATCTGAGCTCAGCAGGACCATTTGCCTGTGTGAAGTTGAGCGCACACATAAATGTTTGAAGAATCAAGAGCAGTGATAAGTTGGCACATACGTTGTGTCAATAATCACTGCAGACTTCCTGACTGGGTAGTTTGAATACCAACTATAGGAGTCAGTGAGAAGACTACGAATAGAACTGAGTGAAAAGTTTCATTTCAAAAGTGAAACTTGCAAATTTCAGCTTTTGGCTGGATTTGCAAAAAAAACAAAAAATAAAACCTTAAAATAGCAATTTCTCAACAATGTAGTTTTGCAAGTATTTCCCATAAGAAAGAGTTTTTTTGTTTTGAAAGCACCTTCTGATTCTGTTACAATTAAACTTTTTGAGAAAGATATTGAAACAAACAATTTAAACTGACTGGAATTCACAAACTTCATGGCAAACTCATTTTCTCTGAACTTAAGCAAATCCTTTGATATATGAAAATTCTGCTGATTTTCAGGGGTGTTATAATTGGCTCGGGCTATTTTCGTATTTTACTTTGATAGCAGCAGTTGCTGTCATTGCAGAAAACATGAAAATCATCAGAAGAAAATTAGCTAGAATTTGATCTTACATAAAATGTTGTGCAACTTACAAAATTTCACAAAACTTTTTTAAAATATTTCCGCTAAATTTTGGTGACGCAAACTAAAACGGCTGCTACTCTGAAACTCCAAGAGTTTTTTCACAGCTCTGACAATGTCTGCTTTTTCAGAGAAATGTCTGTGTGGTGTTCCATTCTGAGCTATTGTGAGCAAACTTGGAAATACAAAGAACCTTTCCCAGCCAGGTCTGGGTGACAGGAAAGAGGGAGATTATTGTTCTAATAATTTGAGGGTATGTCTACAATACATTGAATCTCAGATTCTGGATCAGTTGACTGCGGTTTGTGGAGCTCAGGCTGTGGGACAAAAAATAGCAGTGGAACCATTCCTGTTTGGGCTGGAATCTACACTGGTATTTTTAAACCCACAGCCTGAGCCCCAGGAGCCAAGTCAATGCACCCAGGCTCGGAGACTTGGCGCCACGGGTTTTTCCGTGCAGTGTAGACATACCCTTTGTTAAAACTTATCACCGTGCCTTCCCACTGTCCCCACACATCCTGGTCAGAGGGGAAGATCAGCAAAGAAATCTACATTTATCACAAATTTCACTTTTCTATCTATGGCCCCCATGACGGTCATATCTGAGTGCCTCACAATCTTTTATGTATTTATCCTCACCACAACCCTGTGACATGTGACTGTGAAGTACTATTATTCCCATTTTACAGATGGGGACGTGAAAGACTAGGGGAAATTAATGGGACATAGGCACCTAAATATTTTTTGAGGATCTGGGCCTAAGTGACTAGCCCATGGTCACACAAGATGTCTGTGACAGAGAAGGGACTTGAACCCAGACCTCCCAAGTCCCAGTGCCTGAACCATCTGTATTCTCTCTCTCTCTCTCTGTCATTTCCCTTTTAGTTTGGCCTTGTAATTCACCTTTAAAGCATACTCCTGTCCTGAGCTGCTTAAGGTACTTCAAAATGTAGCAAGGCACCCAGTGTCTCATGAACCTTTTGGTGCAGCCCTTTTATTTTTACTGTATAACCCATTAGACTAATACCAACACTTAGACTGAAGCATGAGATCTAACCTAAAGCACCCAGAAAAGGTCACAATTTTGCTTGTGACCTGTATTGACAGTTGCTTGTTGAAAAGAAACCAGAATTCAACTTTGTTGTCCACATTTTCAATGCAGCTGCCAGCAACTAAGTATCTTCCAGAGAGGGCAGATGGTGCCCTGTACAGTGAACAATTTAAATTTTTAGAAAATGCAGCAACTAGGCAAAAAGAAACGTTTTTTGTCTCCAGGAACATGCTGTCAATAACATCTGCTCTCAAATATACCACAAAATTGATGACTATGCCTTATTTATGGAAACAGCAACAAATTAAATTATGTTGCCTTTTTCTTTTCTTTTCAAGCTTGCAATCCTTGCACATACCCATGTGTTTCTTTTCTGTACAAGTGATTAGGGGGGACTAGTCAAATGTCAGGGTATTTCTTTGTCTGTGTCTGTTAGAGGTCAGGTGTATTTTTATTTATTTGTTAACTAGCATTTATATTCTAGTGGCACCTCAAGGCCCCAGATGAGATCAGGAGTGAAATCCTGGTCCCTTTGAAATCAATGGCAAAACTTCCACTGACTTCTGATTTCACCCCAGGACACACACATAGTAAGAGACAGTCTCTACCCCCAAAAACTTGCAGTCTAAACAGACATGTCAGACAAAAGGTGGGAAGAGAAACAGAGGCACAGAGAAGGGATGTGATTTGCTCAAAACCATTCGCAACAAGCCCAGGCCTCCTGACTCTCAGCCCAGTGCTCCAGCCTCTTCCTGACCAGAAGCTGACAAAGAACTTAATGGCTTCTGCAAGCTTGTATTGTCTGGTCACAAATGCCCCCGTTCAGTAAAATACTTACGCATAAGTGCTTTGTTGAATCAGAGTCAAAGTAGGGAAATCTATAGCAAAGCTTCAACTGAAATCAGAACAAGAGAAACTCAGAAAATGGAAGAGAAAAAATTCAATATAATGCATTTCAAAGAGATTATTTATGTTTGCAATTAATGGGCCAGACCCTTAGCTTTTGTAAATCAGCATAACTTCATTGATTTTAACAGAGAGATGGTGATTTCCAAACTGGATCTGACCATGATCTATAATTGTGATGATCTTGGTATTGAAATCCTCTGGACTTTTTGTCCATTCTCTTAAAGCTGTATTTTCTAGAAAGATTCTTCTCAAATGGATGTAACTTTAATGTCCTTCAAGTGTCTTTCAAATGTAGCTCCCTAAATCCCAATCAACAAGAACTCAAGATCCCCTACGTGTTTGTTGTCCATAGTGTCCTTTGCATACAGACTGAAGCATTCCAATATCTCCTGGGCTGTAGAACAAATTTCTCCTCCTTTGTCTTGTCACTCATTCTGATAGTTATATCATGGGCAGCAAACAATTTTTTAAATAAATGATGCCAAGTGCATCTCCCATTTTGCGGGGGGGGGGGGGGGGGGTGAGGTGGAGGGTCAAAAGATTTAGTATCCAAGGCCTTGTGTCTGTGTGTATGATGTCACAAAGATTTAATATCCAAGGCCCTGTCTGCTCTGCATGGAGATTAAAGATCAGTGGTGAGTTGCCCTGATATCCTTCACCAAAATCTCACCTCTCCTCATACTCCCCTCGGGGCGTTATGGAGTAGTTGATTGCCACTTTCATCATGTATGTAATGTAGTTCAGAAGCACTATAGGAAACTTAAGAGGAAGTGCAATATGGATCTGATCTCAATGAAATCATTGAGAGTCTCTGCATTTGACTTCAGTGAGAGTTGAAACATAACTTAAATGAATGTAAAATATTATTACAAAATATTGCACTAATAATAATTATTTTAACCCATAACCATCTTTGCTGATCATACAAGAATTTCTGTTTTGTAAACTAAAATATGTTCTATGAAACTGTAGTGTGCTGTTAAATGCCCTTCCGGAAGGCTACTCCTGCTATTAGGCTTTACTATGGATATGCGGACAAAACTTAGATAGAGGAAATGCTTTGTATAATCAGCATAAATAATTTACAGTAGCATATTATTTAGATTGACATACCTTCAGTTATAATTATGGATAACCATACAGCATTTAGAGTCTGTAATATTATCATTAGTTGTCAAAAGAGTCTTACATCAAGCAAAATTTACCCAGATTTCTTCTTTCTTACTAGTTGGATATCGTACATATGAACATTTATTCTTGAAGGAACAGATTTTCTGCTGCCATAAGAGTGTAACAAAAATAGGTAAAAAATGACATCTAGAAATAATGTTTGGTAACTCCATAGCAATTACCTGTGTCTTTCTGTAGTGCTGCAAATTAGCATCTTATATCCAACTGTTTTAGCACTATATGGGTCGGATCCAAAACTCATGGAAGTCAATGTCTTCCACGGACTTCAATGGGCAGATCAGGTCCTATAAGAGCTAAGCATTATTAATTAATTATATTATATTATATTATTATTATCTAACTGATAAAGCAGTGATAAAACTATTTTAATAAAGTCCTGAAACTAGAAGGAAAAATGGTAAACAGATGAGTCTGCCATCATCCTATTGGGTCTGGAGGGCCATATTTCTTCCATAGGTCCTGACAAACCATTTGTGATATAAATTCCAATGGAAAGGGCTTGATGTGAAAAGCATAGGCAACACATTCTGTCATACCAGCTGGATGTAAACTGCAGTACAATTAGTATAACTTTTGATTGGGATGAGAGAGGCAAATAAAGTGCAGTGCCTAGTGCATGGAACTGAGGGAAGTGTAGGGCCTATGATAAACAGTTGAGCAGTTTTGAGTCCATACACACACACAGAGCCCTTAGCTGTTGACAAAGGGTTAACTGTCCAGTCTCAAATTGCAGACACACCGAAGAACTGCTCTTCAAAAAGCTTCACAGAAGTTTTATGGTGGGATTCAAATGATGAGAGGGAGGGTGTTTGCTCTATGAGTGGGAAGGTGCTTACTGGAAGGAATTTTGAGTCCTGACACAGCTGCATTAAAATAGATATAACTTTTTACATCTGTTGACAGCTTGATAATTAATGTTAAATAAAAGCAAAGTCTCAATGTCTTTGCATCTGATGCTTCACATATGCTGCACAAGACCAGCATGATGAACAGCACCAAAGGAATTTTTAGATCATAATTAAAGTTACACACTTTACCTTTCTTGATATTGAAAGTTGAGCCACACTAAAATAAATGCCCGGGCAGCAACATCACTTTCCTAACGAATACCATTTGAAAACCAACCTCTTATGCTCCAGTCAACTGTTGCACTCTCTAATGACACTCTGTTTCTCTCTGAGACTTGATATTGAAATGCATAAACAATTACCTTATTCATCACGTCTGCACTGTATGGGGATTCAGACAACTATGACTAAATTCCCAAAGTCCTGCCCCGGCCTGCATTGAGAGCAATATTCTCTGGAAGCATGTTCCATTCTGGCCAGTATCGGGCCAATCCAGAGGCTGCCTCCTCAGCTTGTATGAGGTATGTAGGCATCCTGCACTTCAGATCCACTATGGATCTGAACACAGCCCTAACAAAAGGCTTAAGTAGAGTGCCACAGGTGAGTTTCATTCTGGGTTAGGTTTAGAAAACTCTCTCCAAAAGCTTGATGCACAAGTTGATGCGGTTTGAGTGCCACGTACGTACTCAGGATCCTTTGTGCTCAGTGATTCTGCAGTTGTAAAATTTGCCACAGAATCCACCTCTTACTTACTGCAGAATTTAAGGCCTGGTCTACATCTAAAACTGGCGACATTGCTCTGGAGCATGAAAAATCCACATCCTTGAGAGACGCAGTTAAACCAACCTAAGCCCCACTGTAGAAACCACTAGGTTGACAAAAGAATTCTTCTGTCAACCTAGCTATTGTCTGGAGGGGCTGGAATTACTGTAGCGATGGAAAGACCTCTTAAATAGTTATGTTTCTAGCCCTCTCCTCTGTGAAGAAAACCCTGAAAATGTGAAGCAGGAGTAGATTAGGCAGTGTTGTCCTTCAGTGAGAAAGCCACCTGAAACATCAGCCCTGCAAGGTGTGAATTACCCCATTCATCTCAGTGGAGTGTTGACTCTGAAATCTAGACAACATTTTAAAATGTCAACATTAACCATTGTCAGCATTTATCATTTTAGTGGAAATATCTATCTACTGTACTTACCCACTGTCTTGACTGTTTGTTGTGCATTCTTGGGTGCTGAATGCTTGGGTGCCCTCCACACTGCTGCAGTCTCCAGCTTCTCTCCTACCAACTTCTCCATTGCAGTTGTGCATGGTCAATGCAAAACTCTGAATTCCCCTGAAAACATGAGGAGATTGTAAAACAAACTGAATATCAAAATAAATAACATGGAGTCTACTCTACTGTTGGTAGTTTTCATTTTCAGATTGAATTTATTGAAAAATCTCACATTATTTTTAATTTAAATGAAGCTACCATTGGTTTTGCAGTCTGCTGAGCCAGATTAAGGAACGATTCCACATAATTTCATCCTGCTTGCTGCAGAGTACATGGGCCTTGAATAGTCTGTATTTTTTTCATAAACACGTTTCTCTATCTCTTGCTGATCCTTTTTTCCACCCTCTTTCTGTATTGGATTTCACTCTGTTTAAGTCTCTGCTTCCTTTTTCACCTTATTTTTGCACTGTTGTGTTTTTTGTCTGCTGTTTTTCTCAGTCTCTTGGACCCGGGACATAAGCCAAAAAGCACTCAAATTTGAATTAAACTTTTAAATCCATAATTTAAAATTAGGTAAAAGTAGCACTCTATCCCTATCCACATCACAAAATAAGCCACTTAGTGTGTTCAGTAGCTGTGGGATGGAAGAATTTATTTTTCATGGAAGAGCCACGGTTTTAGTAGTAGAGAGTTGGGTTGTGGGAAGGGAGCATTATTTCCAGGAATGACCAGAAATAACATGATGGTGGCCTGTTTAAAGGCAAAGTGGATACCAAAATATCCATTCAGCCTGGATCTTACAACATCCCTTTGATCAGAGTAACACAAGGTTCATTATACTGAACAGGTAATACTCATTGCTAGAGAATGGCAAGCCTAGTACATGTTTGGGATATGCAGGGTGATGGACTTAGTGGGCCAGATTCAGATATGGCATAAGCAGCTGCAACAACTCGACTTCGTTTGGAGCTACAGACACTTATCCCAGGACACAAATGGATTTAATTATCTGTTTTTTGTTCGTTTGTTTTTTGGGTCAATCTCTGTTGTCTGAGAGCTTCTGAATTGTTCTGGGATGTCACAGAAACTGAAGCTGGGAAATTATTGAGAAAAATATATATTTGATAAAACCTAGATTCATGATTTCAAGTATAATAATATATACATACATATTATTATTCTGATTACAGGACAAATGCCTTAGTTCCAGCTCTCCAGCCCAGGCTTCCTGCACTGAGCCCGTCTCCACGCGTCACTCCACTCCTGACATTGAACTCCCGACAACCCGGACCGAGAAGACTGCCAAAAACACTCCAGCTATTCTTCTTCATCTTCACTAACAATTTGGTAATGAAGTATTGATTTCCACTCCCCTGCTTATGGACGATATTAGATTTTCATTGATAAACTGCACTGGGGCTGTCTAGTCTCCACTGTCCCTTTTTGCTGTCACTAAAACAAAGTGCCACTGAAGTAAGATAATGACTGAGAACACTGATGTACTTATTTCATCAATTTGTAACACTTGACAGGAAAAAAAAAAGTATACTTCTTCATAGTTTAATGTCCAAGTGTGCTACACAAGATGCCGTCACACTGGAAGCTTTGCTTTTCATGGTAATGTCCATTCCCTATTTATAACCCCTTTGGGATCGTTTGTCTAAAGGAAATGTTTCTATTCAGTGCAGCTATTACTGTTGCACCTGGGTTGCTCAATCCAGTCATTGCACTAGGGATCAATACATCACAGTAAGTAGAAGAATTATTAAGTTAAACCAGATTCTGAGCCAAAAAAACTCTGAACAATGTTAATCTTCTGTGCAAGTTGTTCAGATAATTATGTTTAACCAAGTTGCTGCCAAAGATTTGTTTAAAATGGATTATTTTCAGTTTGTTTTATTCATCAGATATATATTTTTTTTAAATCTCCATTACTGCATATGACAAGACATATGCAATGGAGTGATTTTTAAACAAAAGCACTATTGTTAGATCATTGAGCATTATCATATATATATATATATATATATATATATATAAAAGAACCAAATTCATCTCCATTACTGTCAATGGGGTTACTTTGGATTTATGCTATTGCAAATGAGATCAGAATCTGGCCTTCATACTGTCTGTTGGGCTTGTCTATTACTACACAAAGCACAGCTTACTTTTAAAATCAGCTGAAACCCAGTAGGGTAGGAGGGGAGGGCTTCAATTTAAAATTTGTTCCTGGAACTTTTTTCATTAAAACTTAGAGGTCCCAATTTTAATTTGTGGAATATTCATGATAATAATGAGATCTAATTAAGACATCCATTAAAAGCCCGTTAAAGTTAATTTAACGTAAAAATTCCAATAGAACTGTATTAGATTTTCTCCATTAAATTAACGTTATGGATTTTTAACGGATGTCTTAATTATACATTATTATTAACGGGAATACTGTATTACACAGATTAAAATCGGGTTCGAAGTCAACTCAGAAAAGCTTCCAGGATGTTTTAATATTACAAACCTCACATGACTTAGTGCACTGTATGGAAAATCAAGCTCATCAGGCACAGCTCTGTTTACTCTAGCTGAGCATTTGCTGTACAACTAAAGCAACCTAGAATAGATAAATTCATCACTGCATTTAAAGAATAAATTTCCTTATTCTCAAAGGATAAATAAGTCTGAATCAAGATGTAAACTGCTACTCAAGATGAAAGATTTAAAGTATGCTCGGCACAAAATTGAGATGTGGATCTTTTTTCAAACTCAAGACAATTTGGGGCTTTGCTTTTTAATTATTTTATTTAGAAGCTGAAGGATAAAATAAAAATGCAGCCATGGCAAAATGAATCTAAATAGATTTATAATATTCCTTATTTCCGATGCAGGGTGGGCGATGTTGGAATTGGTTGGGAAATTTTGACATGATCCCTAAACTCAACATCGGGAGGGGGACCTTGTTATTTACCTCCTAGGAAACATGTTGCCCTTATGCCACATATAATAGCAAATTGCTTTTTTTATGGCATGCATAACCTAGATGGGGAAAAATATGGCGCTTGAGGGAAGGAGGGAAAAAGTAAATGAAGTTCCAGGAATGTCATTCTGAAGTAATGAGGCATGGACAGAAAATAGACCCCTCACATCATCGGATTGAGATGGCAGTCGAAATAGCTTCATTGAAGTGTCAGCACTCATCCATCAATCAATCATCCACAAGGAAAAATAGCGACAGTACAACGGGGCGGCTTTTACAGGATTTACTCATGGGCATAGGGAATAGCAGCTCAAATGTAGTCCTGACATGAAAAGCAAGGTGCTGATATTATTTTTTATGTTGGGAGGATCATAAAGTGAATTGAGAACAGAGAGATCTGTCTTTGCTTAACCTATTCAACTGGAAATGAACGGAGCTCAACTGGAAATGAACGGAGACTTCAGATGGGTTAAGACTGAAGCATGCACTGTGCCAAGCCCTGTCCATTGACAACAAAATTCTATTAAAGTGAAATCAATGCATTAGCATTGGGTTCCTCTGAAGCTGTTAAATCGCACAGTCCAGATCAGGGTTATTAAATGAAGTTACGTAGTGTTGGGGAGGTGGGGTGGTCCCTCCAGTGTGAGTCCAGCACTACTATCAAATTCCACTTTGGGGAAATATGGATATTTCCAGCACCAATAATTTTTCTCTTTCTTAATAAATAAATAAATAAATCCATTTTGTGACATAAAATACATTAGCAAATACTAGGGGCTGGGGTCTGATCCTGTTCCCACAGCACTCAATTGGCAAAACTCCTATTGACTTCTGACAGGCCTAATCCTGCTCTACACTGAAGCCGGTGGAAATTTTTCCATTGATTTCAGTTGGACGCAGGCTCTATATGTGCAACATTTTTGCTGCCTTTTTTTTTTTTTAAACAGCACAGCGGGCCAGATTCTGTAAAGTGCTGAGGAGCTAAGCCCCCTCCATTCCATCCAAGTCAATGGGTGATGAGGTGATACTTGGGGAATCAAGCCACAATATTTTGGGCTGTAGGGCCCTTTGGTTCGCTCTTTATTCACAGACCAGATTCTGACACTCTGTTAGTGAGATTAACCATGAAGATATGGGTTCATTTCTTCAAAAGGAAACTCTGTCTCTACAATCTGTCATGCCTGGACTACCCTCCTTCCCTCAAGCAGACCTTCTCCTTCAGCAGAGAGACATGTAAA
This sequence comes from Lepidochelys kempii, assembly GCF_965140285.1. Taxonomy (NCBI): domain Eukaryota; kingdom Metazoa; phylum Chordata; order Testudines; family Cheloniidae; genus Lepidochelys; species Lepidochelys kempii. The sequence continues at coordinate 14,581,488 of NC_136392.1, read as the reverse complement.
ATGAGGCATTTGTAGCAACTGGGTAATAGAACATGCACTCTAATATGAATTATGCTGACACATAATCATGTTGGGACCAGTGAGTGCAAACAGAGATGAAAAGTTACCGCTTTCTCTAGTGGAAGGTCTGTGCTCTCTTTTTTTACAGGGTGCGCTCTCTCCTTGTTTTATTTATTTCATTTATTTATTTAGTAAATAACAAGTTGTTGCATGTATGAAAAGATTTCAAAAATGCCTGTGGGGGCTAACGGGGTGGGGAGCAAGTTTACAAGATTAGCGCCATTGTTCCTCAGTGCCAGTTTACAAGAGCTTGATGATCATAGAATCATAGAATATCAGGGTTGGAAGGGACCTCAGGAGGTCATCTAGTCCAACCCTCTGCTCAAAAGCAGGACCAATCCCCAATTAAATCATCCCAGCCAGGGCTTTGTCAAGCCTGACCTTAAAAACTTCTAAGGAAGGAGATTCCACCACCTCCCTAGGCAACGCATTCCAGTGTTTCACCACCCTCCTAGTGAAAAAGTTTTTCCTAATATCCAACCTAAACCTCCCACACTGCAACTTGAGACCATTACTCCTTGTCCTGTTCTGATGTCGCAGGGCTAGATCTGTTGGACCAGATTCTCAGCTAGGGTAAATCTGCATAGCTCCCTTAACTTTAACTGAACGATGCCGATTGACACCAGAAGAAGCTCTGGCCCAAAGAGCACAAGTAAAGGATCGACACCAGCCTAGAGAACAGAGCCTGATTTATTCAAGAAAACTAGGTGCTGCATGGTCAAACGCTAGAACAACTACTTGATTTAGAATCTGGCCACAAACCTTTATTCCACCATTCTAAACCTTAATTATTTTGCCTGCATCACTGTCCTTTGGGAACATTTTAGATACACTTTTGAATTAAGTGACTTTTTTTTTTTACAAGAGGATATATATAAAAAAGAAAATATACATCTCTCTCTCTCTCTCTCTTTCTGTATCTGAAGCAGGATGAGTTGATAGTTTATCTGTCATATAAATCAGGTAACACAGAAAATCACTGCATCTTTTCTCTGTCGCATCTACTCAATAGCTATCGTTCTGACTTTATTCTTATTGGAGATCATCAAAACATTAATTAAAAACCTGGTGATCAAACAGCCGAATCTTTATGATTCATGTCTCTGCTTATTAACAAGTGGCATATTGGTACACCACATATCCAAGCTGCTTATGCTTTTGCACGGCAATAAAGCATTAAGAATTGTTACCCTTCTGTACGGCTCTGCAAGGTGTATTTAGAAACCATAGCCTCCTTTCTGCTACTGTACATGTCTAAATAAGCCATTTCACCATTTTTTAAAATGATTTTTAAAGGGGTGTTTGGAATTAGCAACAGCTTAGAGCCTAAAATATGAGAATTGAAAGTACTCAGCAATTTTGTAAATAAGGCCCTAATTGTCCAGGCACCAGGGGGTTGTGTGGGAGTGGAGGGGAGGATATCTAGTTTTTAAAAATGGCTATCATTAGTTCAATTACAATTTAAAAAAAAAAAAAAACTTTGAAAATCAGCTAACATATCCAGTAATTACTTGTCAATCCAACTTCATAAGGATTTTTATTACCTACTTGTAAAAGTAGTTACAAGACTGACCTCACTGGCTCCTTTAGCAATCATGGAGGATATAACAAGTCATTTTAAAAATCAATAATTATATATTAACGCAGTAAAGGGTGAAGTCCCAAGGAGTTTTTAGAAGTTATTGTGTCAACTCTCACACATTTATAAGGCAAGGATTATTTTCTAGTGTTCTCTTTTTTTTCCCCCCAATCATTTTTAATAAACTACAATAATAAATAAAGTGCCATATTTATTGGCATATAAACCAGGCTATTTATACCAAAGGTTCATTTCCTAATTTGCTTTAAGAAATAAGGCTTAGGGGAGTGGAGAGTGGGGCTTTGGAAGAAAGCAGGGCGAGGTCTGGAAAGCCTTGTGAGGCTGAAGAAAAGGCCCTATGAGGCCTGGGGCAGTGCTTAAGTGAAAGTTGGGCACAGCTCAGAGGGGATTTGGCTTATGCCGGGCTCACCTGTTGTTGTTAGTTACTGAGGTTTCAATCCTGCCAGGTGCTGAGCAACACCTGAGTGGCCAATGTTTTAGTGCACCAGCCAGAGTAGGAGCACAGTCTGGAATGCTCAGTACCATTTTTGTCAATTTTTCCCAACTAGCTCAAGGCGCACTCCTACCCAGCTGCATGGAGGAAGGTTGGGGTGAAGAAAGATCCCTGCCTCCTTACCCCCCGCGTGCCACCCTGCCTCTGACTGCAAAGTTCATTGCAAAGGATGCAATTGTGCCCAGTATAAATAGATCTCAGTAGCATTTGTCTTTTGCCTTCACAAACAGATGAATGATGCAATTTATATTTAAAACTCCCTCAATAAAGACAATATTAATCACAGATTCCAAATCAATACAACACAATTACAATAGGGTTTAAAGGCCATCAATCACCTTGCAGGGAAATTGACATAACCACCTCCTAAACAGGTAAATTTATATGTTGAAAAGGTACTACTTGCATGTGCCCCTATACTTGCAATGGCCCTACATATAACCTGACATATTATTTCTGTTCCTTGAGACCATGAGATACATATTTATGTGAGTGCATAGCAACCCTGACCCACTGACCTCAGTTCTCTGTGCTTCTTATTGCAGAGGACCTGTAGATTAGTTTCTCTGTGGGTTTTGAAGAAAGCCATAGTAAATGCAGTGAGATTCTGTTTCAGTGGGCATAGCTTTCCTGATGAGTACCTTTACCTCTCAGAATTTTCTCCATAATTTGCAATAGTTTATTTTTTAAACAAATGTGAATTATTTTCTGTTGAAAAAGTATAGCAAGATACTAACATGCTCATTTACTTTCCTTAGTGCACATAGTTCTTCAATAATGTCTCTGAAATATTTTAGACAGAAAATGAAATCTGTAAACTCAGGCAGATATTATCCTGAGTCCTTATTTGTTTTGCAGAAAAAAAGAGAGAGGGTAAAATTGCTGGATTTTGAGATGCATGAAGTATCTAAACAATGAAAAAACATGCACTTTAAGGTAGATTTCAGTTTACATTCCATCAAACTAAGGGCCTGACCCAACATCACTTGGAGTCAATAGGAGTCTTTCCACTGATTTTGATGGGCACTGGATCAGGCCTTTAAAGGAATAACTCCATAAATAAACTCTTCCGGATAGTTTTTATTTCCTGTAATATTTGATCTCATTCATGCACACATAATTTAGGATTTGTCCTTACTCTAATCCTCTTCAGTGGAGAAAGAAGGCTTTGGGTTGTTTTGTTTGGTTGGGTTTTGTTCTTTTAAATAGGATCAATCAAAATAAGTACAATCAAAACCTTTGTGTGACTTAATGTGCAACAATTATAAAATCCCAGAGAGAAGCCCTATATCCATTGGGCTGAGAACTTCGTTTCAAATATTGTTTAGAATCAGCTTAGTCTGATTTGGTTTGAACAAATTTCAACCAGCCATGGTAGACAAGACCAAGCCATATTTCAAGCAACTTTTAAAATTATGGAGCAGATTCTGAACTCATTTACATTAGTACAAATCCAGAGTAACTTCTTTGAAGTCAATAAAGTTATTCTAGATTTACAAGGGCATAAGATCAGAATGCAGCTCCACTGTTTCTAAATTTGTTTTTTTAACATACTAAATGGTATTTAAAACACCGTCAGCAAATGCAGTCCCCAGCCCATGTCAGATGGCATCTAAGGCTTGGTTTACACTTAAAAAGTTTTACTGGCATAGCTATGTCATTTATTAATATGATTTTTTTTCATGAAATAGTTATATCAGTAAAAGCCGTAGGATAAAAATAGCTATATGAGTACAGCTTATTTTGCTTCGCTTACCTGGAATAAACTATCTTGGAATAAGTACTTTTATTCTCGTATAACTGCATCTACACTAGAGTTTGTTTTGTTTTGGTTTTTTTGCTGTTTTAACTTAAGCTGGCAAAACTTTTAAGTATAGACAAAGCCTAAGGTAAAGATGTTTTGTGTACCAAGTGTCTGTATAGTATTTTCTTTTGAGAGTATTTTAAAAAGTGAAGTAGCTGTTCCACCAGACTTACCAAGAATAATAAACTCCAACTTCCACCTCATCTTCATTCTCAGCTGGTGAAATGTCTTCAAGCCTTTGTAAAATGCCCTGTTGGATAAAACAGATTAAATACTAATCCTAGCAGGTCACACTTTGCTTCTACTTGAGTTAGATTATCTACCTGTGCAGGCCTTCTTCCCCACCTGCCCACCCGTCCACCCCCCCTTTTTTTTATTTTAATTTAATTTAATTTTATTTTGTTAGTACAGCTAATATCTTTCATTAAACATTCCAGATGAGATGGCAGGAAAATGATCAATGTTTTGCTTTTAAAAAGAATCAAAAAAATTGTGCAAAAATACGAATATATTGCAAAGTGGTGACTGATTTATCTTGAAATACAAATCCACAGTTGGGTATCAGCCCCAAGTGAAGAGTTGTATTTACAGAACTTAAACAGCCATGCAATTATGTCTCAGATGTGAAAGATTTGTATGGTAACGTTTTCACATACTAAATGGTCCATGTAACATTCAGGAATTACATATCTCTCTGTAGCTATGTGAATATAAGCAGATAGATATAGATAGCTATGTAGATGTAGACAGATATCTAGATATATATGCATATACATACAATATGCATATATATAAAAAGCATGAACCATTCTGTGGCTGAAGTAACAGCTGTACACTATTTGCACTGAGCAAAAACAGCAGGAATCTTCAGGGCATACAATGCAGTATTTTGGCTTTATAATGCAGCAAATGCTGGAATGTGCAATACAGGTTGCAAAAGCTGACAAGCTAAACAGTTTTTATTTGGCTCAGGGTACTTAACTATCATATATCTCTGGTACAATATACCTTTTTGTCTAGTTCATAGCCATCACTTATTAATCCCATCCTTTGTTTCTTTCCTAATGTCTTGAATATGTCAGTGTGAATCATAAATATCCATCCCTATTTAAAATAATGGAGCACAGTTGGCCACCCCAGTAAATCTGACAGTCAGCTATTTCTTGCTCTGAGCAAACGCTTGTGGTGTTTAGTAAGTTTGCTATTGGCAGCATCTTCAGGTTACATTCTTGACCATAGGTGTTAGTTCTAGAATTTTGTTTTAAAGGTTAAAAATGCGTTATCAAAAGCTCACTTCTCTTTGGTCAGACAAAAACCAATGTATATACCTGTACTACAAATCGCAAAAAGAAAAGTAAACAATTTTTTATATTAACAAAGGAAAGAGGACTCCTTTCAAAGAGAAATCACAGTGACTTTATCTGTAGAATGTTTTGGTGCTTGTGCACTCATTTTGTAACAAGTGCATGTTGTACAGAATATATTGCCTGTATACTTAGGGCAGGGGGAAGGGGGAGGGGGGCACATCAAGCTGCTTTTCATTGTGCACTGCAGCTTGGTTGGATGGAAAGTTAAGCCTTTGATGCATTTTTATACTGTACATATTTGTATATATTAACTATATTGCCATGTTATGAACACAGATTTTGTTATATTTGCTTGTTTCTGTTTCCTACAAAACTGGTCCATTCTGGGGGATAATTTTTTTAATCAAAAATTTGCTTGTAATTTGTTTTTGTTTTCCTTGGTCGTCATCTTTTTATAGTTTATAAAGGAGTTAGGGTTGAGTTTACAGATGAACGATGAGAAGCAAGTCTGTGTTTGCATGAGACCTGCCCAATTGCTGGCTATAGGGGAGGGGGGAAAATCTAAGTCCAAATTTTGCTTTTAAGGCATGCCTAGTCCCATACATGTACAATTATTCTCTTTGTATTGTATCTAATAGTGCCTGAATTTTTTGCTTTAAAAAAGTCTTCTTAGAGGAACAATTCATAATTGTCAAAATTTGAAACATTAGCTTAATTTTGTTTTCATGACCCCTCATTTCTCCTCCTTATTTATTTTGTTGCTGTTATAATGGGCCCCAAGGCCATTTCTGACATTCCAGTGTTCTTCTTCCACATTAAGGATGTTTTTAAAATTACTAAGATTATTGAGCCAATAGGCTGTTTTAATCAAAACCATGTTTCACTTGGTTTTGATGATTATGAATGGTCTTTACAATGAAAAAAAAAAAGAATAAAATAAAAAGAAATCCTTTCTCCTAGGAGGATTGTACCACCTAGTGGTCAAAAAGATTCATCACAGATATGCATCTTCCCAATATTTCTGTCTTTCTCAAATCCAAGGTTCTCAAAGGTGGCAATTTTGCTTCACATTATTTGTCTATTATCATTAACTTAAACTAAATAACAAATTGAAAATGTTAATGGCATTTTTTTCTTTGGTTGATTGCTAAATAAATTCATATAATTTATACTAGAGGAGATTACTGCTTTTATTGTTTTGGTGTCCCCAAAACCAATTATTAACAATCAAGGTCTATGTATCTCATTACATTTAAATCAGGTCAAACCTGTTTATCCAAGGCCTTGTTTGATTTACAAAAGAATGGCTGTGTACTGGTACACTTAAGATGTATTTCTGTGTATGATTTTGCAGCATTGAAATCTCTCACCAATGATATTTTGCTCTATAATTTTTATCACTGCAAATAAAATCACTCCAGTTTTAGAACTGTAATTAAAGTCCCAAATAATAGATGATGCATCTTTATCTGTTGTGTTTAAAAGAAAAAAAATCCCAAACTGTTCATATAATCCTGAATGCCTCATTTCCATAAAAAAGGTTGCTATACATATATTATTTACATTTTTAAACATGGTAATTCTTTCCTTTATGGCAGAAAATGTCTCTTTCTCACTGCAGTTATTGGAAAGCAACTGTTCACATCTGAAACGTTATCGTAATTTGCATCAGGAAACCGAACTACAGACATTAAGGACTTGGGTGTGTTCAATTATGATTTTGCTGGAGGCTGCCCCTCATTTTAATGCTGCACTCATTGAACTACCTTTCTGAAATCTAGCTGATATGGTTCACCATAGACATGCTTCACAGCATCATTAGCTTTGCAAATGGCTTCATTTCAGTCAATGCAGACTTCAGTTTTGGCCAATTGTAAAATGGAAATTTAAAAAGGGAAAAAAACAGATGCACTTAAAACATGAAAAGAATTATTTATATGATAAAAATATATTTAGATTTTCAAAGCACAAGACTGAACAGAAGTGCTCTTTTTATGCTTTCTGAAGATGTTACTGTTAAAAGTCTTTCTACATCAGGCTTAATAAATCTGTAATGACATTTGATGGATTGATTTCTGTGTGGGTTCTTTTTTTTTTTCTCCTTTCTTTCAACAGAGAGAGAAAAAGTCTGACCTGGAGAGATTGTGGGAGTAAAATCACAGGAATGTGCCTGTTTGAGTAAAACTCAATGACCCATTTCCAGCATCCCCTCTTCTCTTAATAATTTTTTTTTAAAATCAAACTACACCACCCCTCATTTGTTTCTATATATCTTTTGCTTTCTCTCATCTGGATTCTCTGACCACTTCACGCTTGGGTTATTTATGATGTAATCTACTGAAAGGCATTGGGCTGCTGTCACACAAATTCAAGGATTGCTCGCCATAAACCAAGCATGATTGAGATACCAAATACCCAGCTCTCAAGTGCTCCACCTCAGACGGATGGTTCTGTTTAACACTTAGTTTCCCTAAGTACTCCCTCGTTTCCCTTAATGTTCTCTCTGAATTGGGTGATGTTTCACATTCTGGAGTTCAGGAGCAGAAGCTGATACCACACAAGAAAATGATTTGTTATTTACTGCAGATGAGTTGAAGCTATCAGTGGCAGAGATTCCCAAGCCTTGTACTCATTAAATTATGATGGATACAGTATCACCTGTTAGCTATATTTAATTGCCACTGCTCTGCATCTGGGTAATAAAATATAAGAAAAGCAGGATCCAACCCAGTATTCTTGATGGTAACAGGAAGCAGAAGTCCTGAGGGAGATAACGCAGGGCCAGTCTTACACACACATAATGCAAGTAACTGCATGGGGCACTGCACAGACTTGCATCTGATAGACTAAGGTAATAATCTCTCCCTGCAGTCACAGGGACAAAGGGGAGGCCACTCACTGCATACTCCAGCCCTCCTGGCAGTGGGACCAGAGGGGTGGAAAGATACCACATGATTTCCTCTTACAGCAGTGAAATCAGAAGAGGCAACTCATGACACATCATCTGTGGCATGTTGGAGCCTTTCATTTCATAAGGCCAGTCCTACAGATAGACCTGATCCAAATCAAACATCAGTCAGGTTAGGAGCCTATGAAGCAATCTTCTTTTGCCTTCATTCTTGGACCTACCACACTCAACTTCTTCATCCTTCAGTCTGAATGCCTGCCACCCATGAGACCACATGTAACATCTTCCAGCCAGGATGATGGATGTGGCCAGCACTGCTCTAGTGATCTAGAGTGCTGGAGATGTTAATACCTACCTAGAGCCCAAACTTCCCATTCCTATGACAAAACTATACCATCTCAAGGAGTAAAAGATCCCAAGGCTACTCTGGAACCTCTCTCCCCCTTGTGCTGCAGTGCAAAGTGCAGCCACAAAAACCTGGCCAGTAAGTCATCTTTTCAAAATATATATCTAAGGATAATAGTATAATTTTATATGTAATTGGTAATCCTGTTATTGGGTGAAATTGCCTCGGAATGATACAGTTGAAAAATTAAGTTCTGTATCATTCCGAGGCAATTTCATATAGGTGTAGATGATTAAAATAACAAATGACTCATTGAACTTGGAGATGGAAAAGGACTATTAGATCATTCAGTTCATCTTGCTGTCTACCTACACAGGAGTGTTCCCTATAGAACAGTCCCCATGGCTTTGTCTAGCCTTTACTCCAGCAGTGGGGCTTCTGTGTCACTTAACTTGAAAAACTACTTCCAAGTCTTATGGTTTACAAACACAGAGCTGTAGCTGTTATTCAGGTGAGATTCCCATTGAAGTTAATGGGAGTGTCACCAGTATATGAACTAAACTATAGGGTTTGACCCAACGTATTTTGTACGGATTCTATGAAAAGAAAGAACCTCCTACAGGCTAACCTACTGCCATGTTCTCCATTGGTAGACCAAGAGACTAATTGTGTTCTCCACCCGCAAAGCATGTGGGGTGCCACAATTGTAAGTGTGTCACAAGAACCCCTACACTGCTTCTCTGAGTCCTGTTGCAAGGCTGCATGTCAGGGTTAGCCCAGGGACAGCAGGAGTCTATGTAGCACACACTGCTATAGAGTCTGGATTACTCCAAACTGTAGAGCAGCCCATAAGCCGCCATTAGAAGCCTGCTGCAAACTAGAGCACTGTGGAGGCAGCTCTAATCTATATTAGGAGTCTCAAAAGTTGCTTAAAACCACCTTTGCACCCCCTCCCCTTAGGCTGTTCCTCCTGACATCTCAGACAGCATTTCTTCCCCCTGGTTCTATAAAAAAGAAAGAAAAAAGTAGTTAAGAAATTCAGACATGTTGGCAAAAATATTGCTCCAAAATAAAATGTTTCAAACCATCATTTCTAGAAGATGCTATTAAAGTTTCATCAGGTGACAACTAACAAGGTTTCATAGTTTCAGTTTGTGGCCATTAGTATAGGGTGGCCTTACAGCATATTTCCCAGTTCCCTTCACTAAAAGTGTAAAATATCAGGTTGGAAGGTATAAAGAAAACCTTTATTTTTATTCACGTGACTTCCTTTTTAATGGGGATGGCCTAAAGTTTATAACACGAAAAATATCTGACATCTTCGTTTAATAACTTTTTTTGCTTCTTTGAGCTAAAAACTTGAATGGAGCTATTATTATACTTTCTCATTTAATTTATAAACATTACATCATTTCCCCCTGAATATATTTAAAAAGAAAATTATGAGTCACATTTTCAAGTATCCAGTAATACTGGGTGTCTTCACTGTTAATGGCTCTACCTGAGCCAACCAGGACCTGATTTTCCAAGATGTTGAGTAATGGGAGTTGTGGTGCTCAGCTTTTCTGAAAATCGAGCAACACATGAGGCACACAAAACACTGAGGCACTCGATGTCAGAGAATTTTTTTAAAAAATGTTGGTGAATGCCAATACATTGAGCAAGAGCAGAAGAAATCGATTTGTCCCATAAATTCAACAATATTCATAATCTACTCTTCCCCACTTCCTGAGGCAAAAGTCTGAGAGGATAGATCCTGGGCCTTGCAGCCATTCCATAAAGTTCAACAAGTTCAACAATATCCAAATTTGCTTCAACAGGAAACAACCCATTTCCAACCCAGGTATACAAAGATAGAGATTGTTTGCAACAGCAATCCAACTGACCTCAAGAAGAGCTGTAGTCAAGACCAAACCGTCTAAATATATATTCTGGACCAAATTTTTGAAAACTGAATACCTGAAAAAATATATGTGCACCCACAAAACGCAACAGCCAGTTGTGGGGTCAAACCAGCCCCAGTCAATTTGCACCTGCGTGTCTACTCATTTAAGTATTTGCACCTTTTGTGACCATACTTGAAAATTTGGCTCTTGATCAAGTTGAAATTTTATTTCTGCTTTCTGTTTAGATACTTATGATCATGTATTTAGGAAGCAATGTGTAAGCTTCACACATCCATCTAATACAGCATCCAGTGAAGTTCTTGTGTTCTTATTGACAAAAAGAGTCTAGGAAAGGCAAAAAGGTGATACACTCTTGCAATAATGTTCTAATCTGCCCCTGTATTTAAGAAATATATTGGAGATAAGCCTGGGCAAAAGAGAAACTTGAGAACTTTGGACAACAGTTCTGCTGAAGGGCAATTTCTGAGAGAGAGTTTTTGATTGCTGGTTTTGATTTCTGTTACTCCTTAAAATTGTCTTTGTTTAATAAACGTTAAGTATTTTCTTAAGGCAATCCAGCTCGGTGTTTTGTGATTCTTCCATACACAACACTAACATTACACCAGTATTCTTATACCATGCAAGTACCCTCCCTGATTAGGGATCATTTCATTCATATCTACCTATACTGAAGGGCTTATATATTAGCCATAAAAATCTGAAGTGCAAACAAACTCCAGGCATAGCTGACAGACTGTAGAGCTCAGGGATGTCTCCAAGATCAGGGGATTGTGGGTCAGTGGGTGGGAGGCCATGGAAAAGTCCATGGGACCTCTGAAGGAAGAACATTTGTCAGGCCCTTTGCCAACCTCCAAAGATGAGAATGACACCTCAAAAGATTGGGAAGTTGACATAAGCATCTGCACATATGGAAGCTAACATATGCAAACCGAATTAAACAACTGGGTGAGGTTCACTGATCCACAAGTCTTTCTTCTTCTTTGCAAACTAACTACAACATAGCAGATGCCTACACAATAAGCATGTGCATCTGGAACTAACTTCAGTAACAGCCAACAGGAAAAACATTTCCATAGGAACCATATGTGATCTGCCCTATCTAAACACAAGAGGTGAAGACTGCATCACTAATTCCAATAGTTTATAACATCTTTAGATCATGTGCAAATTTTTTTTAAAAAGAGGGGGCCAGATTGTACTTTCAGATACTCCAGTGAAACTTCACTGGACTCAAGAGCCTGAGACTTGGCTTTACATTTCACAAACCCTATTAACCAGCATTCTCTCCAGTTGCTCTGAAATTTTAACTGGATTACACAGAACAGTCATCAAGGTCTGGTAAAAAATTAGTATCCGTTCATAGCTGATGAGTGAACCACAACCTTAGAAACAGCTTGCAGCCTTGAGAGGGTTTGTGTTTTGCTGTCAAGCAGCTAGACCACTTAGTTGAAAAGATTTATGTTTGGTGGAAAACAAATTTGGGAAATAAACTCTAATCCAAAAAGGAACACAGGATGCTACTTCACTTACACTAAAATACTCCATTTATGTCCTACATTGAATCCTGTGCTGATAATTTACTGCCAAAGTACAGAGGAAGTTTTAATACAAACCAATTTTCAGTGTGTTTTACTAGATTCCACCTCCTGCCCCCAGAAGAAGAAATAACAGAGCAAGAAAAAAAATCCAATGCCAAGTATGGAAGTTACAGTCTGCTGTGTGTTGGAACAAAGTATTACCACAAGTTTCAGTCTTTCAATGCTACGTGGAACTTCCTGTTCTTGCCCATTTGTGGGAGGTTCCTCCTTGTGGACAGAACAGAGTTTTGGGGAATGAGTCACAAGGACCTGATTTTCAGGGATGCTGCACACCCTCGCACCCTATGGGTTTTAACTGGAATTGTGGGTACTCAGCACTTTGGACTCTGCTTTTGGGCCTGCTTGTCAGCAGAACCAATTTTAGCGACAGGCTCCTACTCTGGAATTTCCCAGTTTAGAATGAGTGGCTGGGATTTTATAGGTCACACGGTGCCTTACCCACATTGTCTTCCTGCTTCACATGCTGCTTCATAGCCAGATTATGTATCAAACAGGAGGATCATTATATATCCTCAGCAACTCAGTGAGCCATGATTTTCAACATGATGTGAGTACCTTCAGCTAAAGCAAATAAGCTTAGAAATTTAGGACAAGTGTCCCTGAAGGCTGAGCAGAGGGGCTGTGCAAATAACTTACGTGATTTTCAATTAAACTTTTGCTCCTCAGCAGTATACGCAGCACTGTACCAAACAAGGAAGATGATGTGCTTGCAGCTTCAAGGGACTTAAAAGCCTGGCCCTAACATGGGGGCATAATGTGAGAGAAGGAAATGCCCACATGGGCTAGTTACATCCCTGCCTTGAAGAGCTCACAGACTCCCCACTGATCTGGAGGAGTGCAGTGGTGCAAAAGGGAGAGCAGGGGATTCGGCAAGGGGAGCAAGCTAGACCCCATAAAGGGATATTGTCCCAAGTACACTCCCCACAGCTCTCCCTGGCATGGGCGCCAGGTTTGTATAATTTTTGATGGTGCCCAGAATGCATCCAAGCAGAGCCATCCCATCCATAGGACAGACCGGGGCAACCGCCCCAGGCCTAGTGCTTTGCAGGGCCCCGCACTTCAGTGGGATGCAAGGTCCAGGGCAGCCTGGGAGATAAGCGGGGGGCCTCACACCGGCAGCAGTGAGAGACCCATCCCCAGCCTGACCCACCCTGTCCTGCCAGCTCCTGGTGTTGCTTGGGGGAGGGGACAGAAGCCAGAAAGAGGCGGGGCAGGGGATTGGTGGAAAGGATGGAATGGGGGTGGGGAGGGGCAGAGCAGGGGTGGGAAGAAGCAGGAAGTGTGCGGATCAGGGGTGGAAAGAGATGGGGCGGGGCAGGGTGGAGCAGGGGTAGGAAAAGGTGGAGCAGGATGGGCTGGGTTGCTCACTGCTACCGATGCCAGGCCCCCTGCTAACCCTCAGAACCCTCGTCTCCCTGAAGTGCAGGGCCCCCCAAAGCGCAGGACCCGGGGCGGTTGCCCCGGTCTGTCCTATGATGGGATGGCTCTGAAAATATAAGCCCAAACACTGGTGGAGCCAGGCCCACGTTCCTGAATATTGGTGGAAGGCGGACACCACGGGCCCATATTACTCGCTGCCTATGGAGAGGTTTGGAGAAGCAGCCTACATCATACCACCCCTGACTCTGGGATATGCCTAAAATGCACAAGCTAATACCAAATTAGAATGGGATGATAATCTTGAGGTTAAGGAACTAAACTAGGTCTTAGGAATTTAATTCAATTCATCCACTTCTGCTACAGACTCTGTGACCTTAGGGTGGGATCCACAAAGGTACCTAGGAATGTAAGTCCCAGTTTTGGTTCCCCTGCAATCCCCTAAAATTCTAAACTCAGCGCCTAAATTTTCAGAGTAAAAGTTCTGTTGGTACCTACTCTTTTGCCTCAGGGCATGCACACGGCCCCTGCCTCACTGTAAGCATCTAGATACCTATCTTGGACCTAAGTCTGAGTGATTCACAACCCAGGGAAATACAAGCGTATTTAGTGCCTAAGCCACATGAGGGGGCCTATCTGCTGAGCGGCCTCTGTGCCATTTACCCAGGTATCCACTTAACTAGTCAATGGAAGAGATCAATAGAAAGACAGACTCTGTAGTCCAGTGCTTAGAGCATCTGTCTAGGAGGTGGAAGAATTTGGGTCCAATCATCACCATGCTCCAGTCACTCTATCATTATTTAACCAGAGTGCAACAGCTTCAATGGGAGAGGCTGAAGGGAACCCCCATGGCAGAATACCCCATAGGTCTGTAATTGAAGCAGTATTTAGAGAGGTAAGAGACCTCTGCTCAAATCCTCTCCTCTGGCAGATGGGGGAATTGAACCTGCATCGCCTGTAGCCCCACTGAGTACTCTAACTACTGGGCTACAAGTTATAAGGTTGGCAGCACTACTTCCAGCCACTGCTTGTATGGAGCACCTAATGCAGCCCTGCAAGAAATGCCTAAGTCACCAAATTCCAAGCAGCAGGATTCGTGGATTGCTAAGCAGAGCTAGGTGCCTCTCTCCCTCCCCATTCATTTTATAGGAATCCTAGGCACCTAACTTGGCTTTGTGGATTGCACAGTGATGTTCCTGTGATTTTCTAGGTGGCTAAATGTTAGGTGCTATGAAGCTCAGAGTTGCAATGCCCCAGTCCCTTTGAGACTTTTTACTCTCATACTCCCTCTATCCTAATTTTGCATCCCTAAAATTGAGATACTATTTCCTTTCCTCTGAACATATATTTATCTTGTCTAACTGAACTGGGGTCAATTGCCAGCTCTTCCACGGGCCTGCTGGGTGACTTTAGGCAAGTGACTTCATCCCTATGTACCTCAATTTACCCATCAGTAAAATGGATAATACTTACCTCCTTTGTGAAGCTCCTTGAGATTTACAGATGAAGGCAACATTTTCAAACACAACTAAGTGACTTAGGAGCCTGATGTCAGGTCTACAATAGAAATTTTTGCCAGTATGGTAATGGCTGGTGGGGTGTGATTTTTTAATAACATTTCTATACCAGAAAAAAGCTCTAGTGTGGATGCAGTTAGACAATCTAAATAAAATTCTTTTAGACAGCTTAGCTTATTGAATTCAGGGAAACGGCAAAAGTTATACCAAGAAAAGCCCTTTTTTGTCTGTGGAAGCTCTGTCTACGCTAGGAGCATTTGCCGGTCTAGCTAAACTATTATAGCTAAACTGGCAGTCCTTAAGCAGTGTAAACCTGGCCTTAGTCACACTATTTATTTTTAATCCAAAAGGTACTATAAAAAGGGTATTAGTATTTAACCTCTTTGGTGCAAGGAATATCTCCTACATGATTAGCATGCTCAGAGGCTTTACGAGCTCTGTGATACACAGTCAAAAGTAATTAGACAAAACAGCAATGTCCAGACAGTATCTGGCAGATGAATCTTGCCCAGATGCTCAGGGTTTAGCTGATCGCCATATTTGGGGGCGGGAAAGAATTTTCCTCCAGGGCAGATTAGAAGAGGCCCTGGAGGTTTTTCGCTGTCCTCTGTAGCATGGGGCACGGGTCACTTGCTCGAGGATTCTCTGCTCCTTGAAGTCTTTAAACCACAATTTGAGGACTTCAATAGCACAGATATAGGTGTGAGGTTTTTTGTAGGAGTGGTGGGTGAAATTCTGTGGCTTGCGTTGTGCAGGAGGTCAGACTAGATGATGATAACGGTCCCTTCTGACCTAAATATCCTATTCTTTTTTTTAAGCAGATACTTTAAAACAAGCAACACCTACATATTTATTACCATGGTTCCTCAATGAACAGGCATTAACTTAAGCAATCTGGGATTGTGTGCAAGTATCATTGATCTCTATTTTATAACATTCACAAAATATATTCTCAGACTAAATACATGGGCTGAAATCTCCAGACTTAATATTTTGAGTGCCCAGCTCAGACATATTAAAAGGACACATGCTCTACACTCTACAGGCCTCTTTCAGGTGTCAAGTTGGGAACTCAAAACTGAGGCACCGAAAATCACCTGTCAGTTTTGAAACTAATTGTAGGTCCATATTTGTAATGAGTGATTTGAAAATTCCTATTAACAATAGTCAAGCAGCATAACAAGTTGTTTGTTTAACTGATGCAGCTAAGTTTATATCAATAGGCTTGGGCATGAACACTATCATTGTGGTACTGAATGCATTTTGGTTAAATCAAATTAGAAAAGCAACAGCTTTTAGAAGAACTGCAATATGGATTAGCTGCCCATGGGAAAAGTCAGACCTTTTACATGACACCCTCCCCCCCCCCCCAAAAAAAATCTCTTTCTTTAAACAGTTGGTGTTTTAAAGGTAATCAATCCAGGTCTTTGGAGTCAGAGAGGTAAATACCACAAATTCTTACCAGGGAAGAAACAAACTTGAGGTAGGATCTTGTCAAATTGTCGAAGCCTGAAATTTAGAGTTGATTAAAAGGATTCTTACATGCCTTCATTTGAATAGGAATGTTTTGTTCAGTTACTTTTTAAATTTTCAATTAAATACTTTCTGACAGAGGATTTGAACCCAAAACCAACAGTTTTGAGTTAATGCAAGAGAACAAATACTGGCCAGCCTAATTTTTCCGTCCACGCAGAGTGAAATGCAGAGAATAAAACCAACAGTATTAATAGTGAAAAATAAAGTACAGTTGTAAAATTGTTGCATCTCTAGTCATTTAAGGTGGCATTTTTAGTACAGGTAATAATGTTTGTTTTTCTTCATCTTCATTTCTTCAGCTTCAAACAAAGTGCACAGCTACTACTTCTGAACAGAGCCCAGAAAATAGCACACATTTACAAACATGCATAGTCCACTCCTCCTTTCTCCCCACTCAACCTTTTCGCCTCCCCTTCCAGTGATCTGGAAGTCACAAGAGAAGAGCTGGAATCATGGAAAGTGTATTTGCAAAATTTATTCAATGAAGAAAAAATGCATCACAGGTTATTTGCAGAACATTATTAGACAATCTCGACAGCTGGCTTACGAATGAAAACATTTTTGAATAATTCTTAGATTTTTTTTAATGTCTGAGTACACCACAATTATTACTTGCAGTTAATTTGACCAGCTCTGCCAATGAACAGGGAGAGCTTTCATTAAAATCCAGTCAGAGGGATGTGTGTCACAAAGCGATATGTATTGTTAGATAATACTTTTAATTAATCTTACATGTCTTGAACAGCCAAAAATAATGGTAGCCAGGAGCTAAATTGTGCACTAAGTGTGTTCTGCAGCAACACATTTCAGTAAATATTGAAAAGCTGAAGAGATTAAATCAGAGAACATTACTGTCTCTGCGGGCTTCCTTTTTGGTTCATCTCACTTGTAAGTGAGGGTGTCTGGTTATGTACTGTGATTCCTTTAAACACAAGTCAGTCAAATAGATCAAAAGCTGTGTGTGTATGGTATGTTCTGGGTTGGCTTTATGTTCATCTGTTTTTTACCACGACTCATGCAGCTCTCGACTAATTTAGTAACATAGCATAAGCTTGGCCTTCAGATATACAGTCCCTTCAACATTTTTAGTCCCAATCTTTCCCCATTTAGCATCTGTTCCAGATGATTACTGCATGCTAGTACTGCCACCTAATGCTCAAACACATTCTCAGCCTTTACTGGAAAACAGGAAATCCCAGTGTGTTACTTAGGGTAGCTAAGATACAACTTCAAGTGAATGAAATGAAAGGGAGAGTTCCCCTTCAGCCCTATCTACTTGACCCAGTGACTGAAATGATGTTAGCAATCATCAGTTTGTCTCCTCTCATGCTTCTACCACTAACACTGGTGAACTGCTGAATTAATGGCAGGTAATTTTTAGGAAATTTCCACACTGTGGAGAGAGCCCTAAGACATCAGACAGTTAAAAAGACTGAGCTCAGAACTGGGAAAGAAATCAAGTGTTCCCATTCTCATCTGACATTATTTCTATTATATTATCTGTTATATTTCTATTATGGTAGGACTTGGAGGCCCCAGACAGAGATTAGGGCCCCATTGTGTTAGGTAGTATACACTTTAGAATGAAAAGATGGTCTCTGTCCCAAAGATTGGATCATTTAAGGTGGATCAACAAACAGGCGGTAATGGTACAAGGTAACAGACTACTATGTTTAGCACTTAATCTAAAGGTTTCAGAGTAGCAGCCGTGTTAGTCTGTATTCGCAAAAAGAAAAGGAGGACTTGTGGCACCTTGGAGACTAACCAATTTATTTGAGCATAAGAGTGCGTCCGATGAAGTGAGCTGTAGTTCATGAAAACTTATGCTCAAATAAATTGGTTAGTCTCTAAGGTGCCACAAGTCCTCCTTTTCTTTTTACTTAATCTAAAGTAGTTTAGGCATTAGTAAGGACCCCAGGTACTAACATTGGTTTTGACAGACTTCCTTTGACAGTCAGCCAAATCATTTAGGACTGGATCATCAGGAGAAGGCCTCCAATTTTTCTGCCCTATGTATTTGTACACACCATTTAAGCCACTTGGGCATCTAAAGCGGGATTTGCAAATATGCCGAGTGTTCATCTATCCCATTGAAATTAAGAGTTTTGCCATTAACTTCTTTTGCAGCTGTTAGACTGATGCTGAGCACTTTTGAAAATCACACCCATAAATACTCTGGGGCACCACCTGCAAATAAGGTACTTAAAAGTACAAGGAACCTAACGTAGGGGTACAAATAATTGCCAGAACAAAATTACATCTGCAGTTACTTGTGCTCACAAAAGTGGAAGCCCATTTACAGCTGGGCTGAACATCTATTGTCATTCCATTTCTGCCTGGGTGGCCCTCTTCAGGGCTAGCGATTTGCCAGACTGAGGGTGGCTGAACTGTGCACCATCCCCCCAACTATATGGAGAATCCAGCAGCTGCATTAACTCTTAACCAGAACCCCCTTCAGTCAGGAGAACCACTGCAGCCCCTCACAAGTCCCAGAGGTTGCTCCATCAGAGGAAGACCTGTCAGTCTGGCTCCACTTAAGCCACACTCAGGGATAGATCAAAACAGGTTCATTAGCCACAAGCACTCTGAGCTGAGGGCCTGGCCTCTCATGATTGTGAGGGATCTGCAGCTTTGCCCTGTCTCATCCATGAAGGGCGGGGGGTGGAGGCAGGGAGAGAATCACTAATGGAAGACTAGAGGAATCTAATGGAGTTTCCTGGACCAATATAGGGATTTTTCCTGCATACGGACACAATTTGGCCCATTATTTATATAGTAACAGATGTGTACATAGATGGATAGATACATAAAACTGGCAGGTCCTTATCCCCGGGAGCTTACTGTAAATTAGCCTCAACAGCAAAGCATGACATAGATGACATGAATGGATGGTGATAGGGAAGAACACAGGTCAATCCATAATCAGGAGCTATGCCATTATTTTTAATCTACCTTTAACTCCTTTTTACAGTACTTTCATATATTATAATTTGGGGGCAGTGTTTTCAAATGGAGACCAAGGTGACAACGTACTAGGGGCTAATTCCCAGTCGTGTGCGCGGTTCAGTACACTGTGGTGCCTGCGGGGAGCATGGACATGACACTACACTAGAGGGATCCACAACTAGTGAATTAAAAAAATATTCCCCTGTTCTTTCACATTGCCCGGCCTCATTAAAAAAAAAAATTATGTTCAAGGCCTATGTTCCGTCGCATGAGGAATTCTCAGAGATTAAGTCTCACTAAATTTGCCAGTGAGAAACACATACATACAAAAAGTGTATAAACAATTTCACACTTAAATCACATACACTGCTGTGATTGCAGTGACATTACAGATTTGAAAAGTGCATATGAGCATGCCTGATTACTGTGCACTCAATTTGTATAATTGGATGTACAAATTATACATTTGCAGTGGCATTCCTGTTTGAAAATGTGGACCATATTTTCCCTAATAAAAGGATTTTACTATATATGATCCACTTTCTAAACTAATTTTTCTTAGGAGCAATGAAGTATGAATGAAGTTCACTAGTTTTTAAACCTCTTTTAGTTTATTTTACTGTCATTATGCATGAATGCATTCAGAAGTAAGTGACTTTTCCCCATGAATCACGTGCAATTAAAAAAGCTGCTAATCCTAATTAAATGTAGTATGTTTAAGTGTGCACAAATTAGTGAATGAATACTTTATATCTTGGAAAGATTGAGCTTCAGTGTACTAGATTGCCAATTTTCCCCATGTTTTCTTTTACTGTTAAGAAGGGGGGGGGGCAAGTGTGTTAAGCTTTGTAAGTCAGTACTAAACCCTCCTAGTCAGAGAAAATGAAAATTCCTTCCTTATAATTTTAAATCAAAGAATAGAACATTTTCTTTGATTATACAATTTTATTAAAAAGCACAGGGGTGAATTTCTCCAAACAAAATATTACTATTAATGCTATCACCCAAATGATCTGACAGTTATAATTACAGTAGTGAAATCATACATTTTTGTTCTATATTCCAGCATTTTAGACATTACTCAAAGCCCTGTAATGAAACTCTGCTTGTAGGTGGAACAGAAAATAGTGCTTTGCATAAAAGGAAAAACAGTTACTATGAGAACTCAGAAGGCTTAATTTTGTTACATATAAATTCTTAGTTTACACTGTGGCTAGTTTAGTGGCTAAAGCAGGAAGTCCTGAATCTAGTTCCTGTTCTCCATAGAGCCAGAAGAACTTCATAGCACGCAATAAAGCCATTCCAGATTTATCTTGGTGTAACAAATGGAGCACAGTGAACAAATCTGTTCTATTTTTGCTCCTGACTAAGGCTATATCTACATACAGCTTATGTCTGCATAACTTATATTGCTCAGGGGTGTGAATAAACCACTTGAGTGATATAAAGTTACATTGACATAAGCTCCGTTGTGGACAGTGCTATGTCCATGAGAGCTTCTTCTGCCAAAATAGCTAGCGTGGCTTGTAGGGGCTAGAGTATTTAACCCACCGGGAGAGCTCTCACCCATCGGCATAGAACAGCTACATTAGAGAACTTACAGCAGTGCAGTTGAATTGGTGCAGCTGCATCACTGTAAACTCTCTAGTGTAGCCGCACCCTTAGTGACCCTGTTCTTTACTCCTTTGCTTCCTCAGCTCTCACCTGGGATAGTGCTCACTTCTCATAGGACAGTGGAAAGGCTTAAATAATATTGATAAAAAACCTTGGAGGTCATCAAGTAACAGTGTAAAGTAAAAAGATATTAACTCACCACAGTTAAAACTGAAGGGCTTACACTGCAAATTAATAAATTCCAGAACACCAAAGATCTGGCTTTGATTTACTGTAATGATATCAAACACCCCCACACTCTCTTCTGGACCGTATTTTCCACTGCATCCCTTTAATATAAACCCTAATTCAAATGTTCCATCTTTAGAAAAAACAATTCGCTAAATGAGTTGAATTGGTATGTATCAGTGGTTTGAAATCATAGGCTGCATACACTGATGTGGTCTAATTCAGTGTCTATATGTAGAGAGCTGGGTGAGAAACTGTTTTCCTGTATCATGAGACACACCTTAAAAAAAAATCCTGTATCAAAATCTGAGTCAAAAATCTGAAAAGCTTTCATGAACTAATCATCAAAATATTTCAGAATGGGTCAGTTAAAATGTTTAATCTCAAAGGGACTTTTACATTTCTATTCAAGTTTTATTAAATTTGAAAATAAAAGTTATTTCAAATGCCAAAGTGGAATTTCATTTAAAAAATGTCAAAGTGGGACAATTTATTTTGAAGAAAAAACACAAAATAAGGAATTTGCCAAAACAAACCCTCTCATCCCCCCACAAGTTTCAATCAGAAGAGTCCAGGCCAGCTTTATCTGTATATTAGTACATTTCATGGACAAGAAATGCCTTAAGGACTAAAACAGTGCAGCACATACAGTATTTAAGTGCTAAAATGGATGCCTACTATATAATAATCCAGAAAAACAGTTTGAAATCTTTTCCCCAATTCAGCACATTTCTTGCTGTTTACCTTAATCACCGATTTATAATACAAAAAGCTTAACAAGGCCATTTTAAAAGGCGTGTTTATAATAGACCTGAAAATTGCATTGACATTTTTGTCCTCTTGCATATGGTATTTTCTAACCAAAATTGTACCTAGTATAAATTTTATATCAGCTGGCACAATCTCACACACTTTCCGAGCCTACTCCCATCATCACTACAGTGATATTAGTCTCAGGGTCATGATAACTTTCAGTAATGGTGGAAGCAATATTTAAAAGGCTGAAAATAACTGAAAAAGTTCTTACCTGGAGAAAAAGGGTGATTTTGTGCTTAATGCACTGAACTGAGATGCAGAGTTCTAATCCCAGCTATGACATGGAGTTCATGTATGACAAAAGGTAAACCATTTAATCTCTACCTCAGTTCTATCTGAAAAATGGGGTTAATACTTCAATTTTTTCCTATTTATTAGACAAATCTTTGGAACAAGCACAGCCTATTATGTATTTTCAGTGCCTAGCTGAAGGAGCTCCTGATCTTAGTCAAGACGTCTATGTGCTCTAGTGATACAAATACATAAGCAAGCCATGGTGAATACACAAAATTAATAAGTACAGCTGCCTTGGAAAATAGTATTTTGTCAAAACTAAAATGTTTTGTGGAAACTTAATTTGACAAAGTGTGCTTGGAAGGTTTCAGGTGCAACATGGAATTTCTGAGGTGGGGAAAAGAACAGGCAAGTTCCCTAATTACTAGTCTACTAAAGTCAGTCTTCTTTCTGGTCCCATAAATATTTATTTACACAAAGTGGAGCAGCGCCCACAGGAAAGACTGAGAAGAGAATGATTGGTGTCCAGTGTTTTTTCAAGAAAAAATTTGAAAGGTCTCTTTTGTTGTGTTGCCAAATGTGAAAAATTTCTATTTTTCACAAAAGGAAATTCTCGTCTGGCCAGCCCAATAAGGGTCTGATACTTATTCGATGGCAGCAGGCCCTTGCAGACCAGAAAGCAAACAAACAATTAAAGCAGTGAAACTGCATACAAGATTTGTCCAACCAGGTGCAAAGGAGAATGCATCAACATCCCTCCCCACTGTGAGTACCTGTATGTGAACAAAGAGCTCCAGTCCTTCACTGGAAAGGAGTCCCCTGAATCTGACCAGTTTAAATCCATTATATTTTTCTGGTGTGTCTCGTAAGAATTTTTATCCACATCTAAAAGCAAGAGCTATCACCCCATATAGCTGCCAGCGACAAGCACCAAAACACTAAGTGGTACCATAGCAGTCCAGTCATTTCAACTTGAGGAATGAATACATGAAAAGGTCAGAGGACCACAAACATTATTTAGGGGCAGATTCTCAGCATTGGTCCACTGCCTTTGTTCAATTCAGGTGCTACAAAGGGAATAGAAACCAGCCACAGAAATTCCCATGCTTTGATTCCCAGCAAGCATAGTTATTTCCGGTACCTCCTTCCCCACAATCCCCAGCAAAGAGGATTTAGGGTCAGGAAGGAGGAATGGTTGGTGCAGTTTTATTCACTTCACCCATAGCTGGTGTCTGGTCCCTTACATCATAATTAAATTCACATTCACATACTTTTGAGGGCCACAATTTAGATCCCCAAAGAGGCACACGTGACTCCTGGACCACAGGCTGCACACCATCAGACTGCAGAATCTCCATATTTGCTTCCCTTCCTGGTCAATTTAAATCTTCCGCTGTATTTGTCAAGTCCCAGCTCAGTATCCGTTAAAATGGAGATCTTAGAAATATATTGGGCACTTTGTGCCCAGGCATTGGAATTACACCTGACCTGGGGTCTTAGTTCATATATACTATTTCACAGAAAGTTAGTGTATCCCTATGTGGAACTAAAACCTGCGGAAGATATCTCACTCCAGTTAGCAATGTGGGGTGGGGCAGGAGAGAGAGAATGGAAGAATAGCAAAACCACAGACTTGCAAAAAATCTCAGACTTTAGAAGAGCAAGAAACCCTAAATTAAGTATTTTAGTCATTCCATATATATTATCCACTTCATACACCAGGGTGGGTTTATTTTGCTGTTCATATTAAAGGATAGTAATTACATCTTAATGATTGTACAGTAGGGCTTAAAGTAGATCCCATTTGTGCTTCAGTAGGAGACTACAGGATCTACTGCAGACCTCCTTTGCTAGAGTGAATGACAGTCACCTTAAACACACCTTAAAACCAGTGTAGACAAGCCTTAACCACACAGCTGAGGTTCTCATTTTCAAACATTTTAGTTATGAGTGAGAAACAGTCCTAGTCCCTACTCGTACTACTTTAAAGAAAGTCATTTTTTCCTCTGATTCCAATGCTTATTTTTAAGCTCCAGGCTTTCCATGGCCTTCCCCTTCATTGACGATTAAAGCCAAGATCCTCAAATGAGTTTAGGCACTTACTTCACATTGATTTCAGAGGGAGTCAGGCATTTAAACACATCATATTTCCAACTCCTGCCCTTCTTCCCCCCCCATACACCCAAATCCAGTTTTCACAATTATTTCAGAAGGCATTTGTCCTCAGTGAACACTAAGTCCATGGCAAGTCTGAAGCTTAAAAGATCACCCCTTATTATCTGAATTATCTATGGAGGATTCTGATCTCTTCCATCCACCGTTAAGAATGCATTGCATAGAGTGTAAATCTAGGAGACGTAATCAAGTGGAGCTAACTGAAGGGGAGTATGGGCTTCTTTTGCAATCTTTCTAGAAAGACAGCTAAATAGACATTCTTCAAATTAGTTGTCTGGAAGCTTGTATTCAACTAACCTTCGATCATTTAAACATATATTATACTCACTATCCAGCGTCACTCAAGTGAAGATTAAAATATTCTGAAGTTTATAAAACAAGACAAAAAGCCAGATTTGCAAAACACCAAATATATATTTACATCCACATGTAATAACATACTCAGCTAAAGTGAAATACATTATAAATTAAATGAGTAATGTGTCTACTGCTTGACAGCTTAAGGTTTCAACAATCTTAAAAAAAAATCAGACAAAATAGAATGAAATAAATAAAACAAAATCAACAACTTGTACCTCTATACATGCACTGTTCTCTCCAAAGAAACATAAAAACCAGTAGTATCCCAATAGTTAATACTGATGGGCAAAAGTATACTTTGAAGTACAGGGCTGTAACTCCATGAAATGGGCAAATCTTTAGGTACATTGTTCTCTAATCCATTCCCGAGAGATTTAGGAGGAGGCCAAAAAATAAAACTTGAAAAAGTGTACCAGCATGAAAAAAAGATTTTTAAAGACAGATTTGGCAATTCAGATTTCATTCTTAATGCAGCCCTGTGGAATTTTTAATCACATATCCCTTAAAACGTATAAAGACTGTTCCAGCATGCATTCTATAAGATTCATTGAAAGATCAGACAAAAAAATAGATTAGCCATCTTCCAAGTGAATTCGTCTTCAAAAAAATAAGCTATAAAAGTGCAAAACTAGGACAACAATCTAGATTATGTACATATGGCTCAGCTTATGAACAGGAAAAAAAGTAAATAGTGTACAATTTCCTGATACACAGCACTTCATTACATCGCCAGTTTACAGAGACATTAAAATTAGGTTCCATTTAAATTACAGGAACTAAGCCATACAACTAGAAAGTCTCAATTTGCATAATGAAAACAAGAATTTCTATGCTTGGCTATTTTACAATTGCTATATGAAGGGCAAAGAGCAAAATGAACAGTGCAAAAAAAATTATTCTTTTTACTAAAATATATGGAATTCAAAATTAGGTACAGAAGAATCAAGTCTCAATTACAGGCTTTATGTAGAGACAAAAAAAGTCAAAATATTCAACAGCTCAACTGGCAGATATCTGGTCATCCTCTAACAAGTTTAGTTGCCTGTGCATTAGAAAAAAACTCCTGCTGTCTTCATAAAAATACAGGGACCACAGTTCTCCCATAGCAGATTGTTCCTTAGTATACTTCCAACACTTCAGTTTGTAATTAAGATGCTAGGAGGGATTTCAAGAAGCTTCCGAGCACAGTCAAGCAGGCCAAACCATGATAAGCCACATCCCCTTAAGAAAACTTCGCAGTTCCATATGGTTTTTATTATAAGCCTGTTACATATTTATGTTATTTTTGAGTCTGAACAAAATGATGCAAAAATAAAGATATTATGTTTTTCCTAAATGAAAGTGTATTACATTTGGTAAAAACCTAAACACTTGAAGTATTCAAATATTTCCTGTTTGTCCTGCGAGTCCTCCGTACATTCTGCTACTAGAGTTTTTAACAGTTGGTGGAGATATTCATTTCAGAGACTATGAAATTAACATAAGGAGAGAATTCTGACTGTCCCAGGAACACTATGAAAGATCCTGAACAGGATGTGACAAGAACTGCTTCTCTCTTTTGCTTTTTAAGATAAGTTGCTGGAAACATCAATTCAACAGAAGCAGAGAGTTTGCTTCAACAAATTATGGTCCTAGTATGTGCAAGATTGAACAGCAAAGAGTTAGCACCTTAGCTAGGATGATCACAATACTTCTAAACTGAACAATTTAATGTCATAGTTCATTTGAAAAAGTTATTTAAAAACTAACAGTAATAGCAGAAAAAACGCAAAATGAGAAACTGCCACCTCTATGAAAAAGGAACAGTAGTTAAACCAACATGCTTAGATATTTACAGAGTTTACCTGAGGTGCAAGGATTATATACTATTTCAAAGAGGATCTCTTTTCAGCAGCACTCAAGTACATAAAAATATAATTCCTACCTAATATTTGGTCAATTAATTCTAAAGAAAAATATTATTCAAGACCAACATTGAGATATACATTCTCCACACCTTTATAACCCAACTGTTCAGACTACAATTTTTTATGACTATTTGGTACAAATGTTAACCGAACCAATATTATAAAACTGTAGTGTTTTATATACAGTACAATCACAGCTTAGTTCAGTAGCTTTCACCATTCATTTCTCTCAAGGGATGAACTGCAAGTAATAACTCCACAAAAATTGCATTTGCGTCCTCAGACCTAGAACAAACCAAAAATAGTTTTGTGCTATAAACTAATAAAATTCAAATAATGCAGCTAGAGAAAGATCTTTAAATATTAAAATTGAAATTTATATACACGTTCTTTAATAGGCATATTTAGACACAATGTTTTCACATGAAATGTGGCATCTATTTGGTAGATTAAAATTGGCAATTAAATCAGCTTTTCAAGACATTCAAACCATGAATAGAAATATAAGCAGGAAATAAAGTTAGACAGACAGATATCCGGGCGGGGGGGAGGAAGAGAAACTTGAGTGGGAGGTATTTAGCAAAAAATGGTCAAAAGAGACCCAAGAGACAGTGCTGTAGCAAAACAATCTAACGTGCAGTAGATATAAAAGCTTTGCTTTATGGACTAGAGGTGATAGTTCAGATCTCTAGAGCACGTAGAACAATATGTAAATTATTGTATAGGTCTGGACACTGCAGCATTCAAGCAGCATCTACCTGAACTGGAAGAAATTCCAGAAAGAGGAACAAAAACAGAGACTAGAGAGAATTAATATATAAAGCAAGAGTAAAAACTGGATACAGAACTGTTTATGTTCATCAACTGAGCATATAAACATGTCAAAAACAGTTCCCTCTCACTGTTGAGGATATGGTAAGAACTACCCTAGATTTTAGTGACTCGAGACAGGTGGATTATGTGACTTGACCAAGGTTACATAGAAATCCCAACTCCAGAGTTACAGCCGACTGCCTTGATTACAAAAGACTTCCCCCTACCCCTCTTGGGGAAACTAACTAACTAATAAGGTTATATAACTCCAAGCACATATAATACATGAGGTGTCAATGTCAAGGAGTTGAACATCAGGAAGTGTTTCCAGAGGAATGATACACAGGATGTCATGCAATCTCTACCCAGAAAAACAGTTAAAGCTTGACTCAAGCAGTGGAACTTTAGTTATTTCACACCATCTTGTGAATATTCAAAAATGCAGTGCAATGAACTGGCAGGGAAATTTGTCGGACATGATAG
The DNA here is from genome assembly GCF_965140285.1 of Lepidochelys kempii. Classification (NCBI taxonomy): domain Eukaryota; kingdom Metazoa; phylum Chordata; order Testudines; family Cheloniidae; genus Lepidochelys; species Lepidochelys kempii. The sequence goes on along the minus strand of NC_136392.1, from coordinate 14,553,459 downwards.
CTTAGATATCAAGTTTAGAGATCAAGTTTTCATAAGTGCATGAATCCTAGCTAATATCAGCTGCCTCCTCATTTGTAAGTTAATTCTCCATGTAGGTTTTTAAACTCACATTTTAACTTTGTGTACATCCTTCCCTTGAACACTTTAATAGACTGATATTGTAACCCTTTAAATCTAGTTTAATAGATTTAATTTAAATATTGTTAATGCTCCCATTTATTTTGGAAAACAAGTTCCTCCACATTTACTATCAAGGGTGAAGGTTCTAAACCAAGTCATTTGGACTTTTCAAAAATACAATCCTAAACACTGACCATGATACTTAGTTAATTTTTCATAGTAAAGGGGACTTTTGTATTCTTCTCACTGACCTAATTCACATAATTTTTTTCCATAACTCTTCTAATAATTTCACGTACCACTATATTTGATGCGAGATTTAACAAATATCAAAAGTAAAGTCATTTAATTAACAGGATTGTTTACCATTTCTTGAAGTAAATAATCAAGTTTTCTTGTCATTTGGTCGAAAACGTGCATTGCCAATAAAACTCTCATAACTTCGCTTTTGTAGCATGCTGTTAGATAAGTGTTGGTATGACACCGGCCTTTTTCCTGATAAAGTAAATTTTAAGAGGAATTAACAAGATTAGTTGGAAAACAAGGCTCATCATACAATTTACTCAATGCCCTTTTCATTTGCAAGTGAAGTGATTTTATAGTGCCTTTTCACCCAATGATTCAAAAGTGCTTTACACAAACTACTTATGTAGGTACGCTTTGCCACTGAAGTGCAGACTGCTATGGAGTAGAAGACAGCACTCAAACCAATGCACAGCACAACAATTTTAGAGGTACAATAAAGACATATTGCAGAAGAACAATCCTAAAAAAGTGGTATGGAATTTTAGGCATCTAAGAAAAAATAAAAACTTAATATTAAGGCCTTATATGAAACATCACTCCCATATACACATAAAGGTTCCATCACCCTTTCATTCTACTAAGCGTATGTAGTCACTACCCACTGGATAGGTGGGCAGCAAATCGATAGATATATCACGTCTAGACTAGACGTGATAATCGACCCCTAAGCATTCTCCCATCGACTCTTGTACTCCAGTGCCGCAGGGAGAGTCGACTCACCGCAGCAGAGACACCATAGTAAGTCGATCTAAGTATGTCGACTTCAGCTACGTTATTCACGTAACTGAAGTTGTGTAACTTAGTTAATTCCCCCTCCACTCCCATGTAGACCAGGGCTTAAAGTTTTCCTCTTACACAGATCAGCAACATGTAAGCACAATATAACACACAAGTTTTTTCAAAACAGCTATTATTTATTGAAAGACCAGTATACTAGTCTAAAAGTGAATATTTCCAATGAACTAGAATCTACATTGCCTTATGTCTATCACAACAACTTTTATTGGGCTTGCATTGTAAACTACTTTACAGACGTGTTCAATTTAATTTATTTTAAAACTGAACAAGTCATCTGTCTTAATGATGTGGTGCTAGGTACAGGATTTCTACCTCCTCTATATGCTTTATATGCATCATTTTCAAATAGAAGTTTTTGATAATTTACTATGCCATGGTAACAGGCTGCATTTCAAGTTTAAGTTTCTTTTCAACGTGATAGTAAGTGTACAGAAAGCTTTAGGGTTTTTGTTTTTTTTTAAATCTTTGTATGTATTTACATGGACAGACTTTGTAATGCCATTACCAAGGCAGTATTGTGCTTATTGATTTAATTACTAAAGGGATCACTTAAGATTTCTAAATACAGGTTTAAATCAATACTTGATCATATTAAATCTTATGCAATGTTTTTCACCTAAGCTAATAAAACTTAGAAAAAGGTCATGTCTGTTTCAAGAACCAATACTCCATTAGGATACAAAAGCTAAACTACTGTCTATATTCCATGAAAGCCTTAAATGCAGTGTGAAAAAACCAGTAAGGCTTTAATTAAATTTAAATGGCAAAACTAAATTAATTTCAACATAATCTACAAAATTGCTGGAATGTGTCTGAGCAATTGTCTTCAATTTTCAGTCTCGGCCAGATCAATCAGCCAACAGGTTACACTTGATAGAGTGTTGCCACTGCCATGACTAATTTGAGAGTAACACAAACTGAGCAGTTTCAGAATGTTTCTGTCTCTTCAGGGCAATGCAAACTGGCACAGTTTACGAGCAATAAACGTGGTTTAATCAAGTTTGCCAAATGGAACATATTCTCATGACAATTTGATCCAGCATTTAACGTGATATAACATGTTCATAGGACCTAAATAATGTTTCCACAAGACAAAACAGGCCATAAAAAGGGGTTTAACTTCATGTTTTAGAACATCAGGGAGAAATAAGGGTACCAGAACTTGCAGCTGTACGCCTGCAAACTATTTGCATATGCTATCTTATAAAACATATCCCTTAAGAGTTGCTAGTTGTTACTACTTTTAGGTACACCTGCATACTTTTAATGTGTAAGAAAGTTTCTCTGTAACTTATACCACAGAACAACATTAGACTTCTTTTCAATCTGCAACCTGTCCATTAAGTGTCTAATACTTATCACAATTTGGCTGTCTCCTCTTCCCAACCCCAACCCCCCTCCCCCCCCCAGCCCCAAAAACAAATCCATCTGAATTTACTCATGTATGGGGCACCATCAAGAGGATTATCTGAGAGTTGGAGGCTAATGGAACAAGTCAATGAGATGAGAGTTTGCAAGAGGTTTAATTATTTTTGAATGTCATCTCAAAAATGTATTGGCCTAGGAAGTCTACCTTTGGTTTCTATCTAGGTACTTCTAAGGCTTCTTCAATGTAGTATCTAATTGAGGCCTTTTGACCATTTATGGGGGAAAATGGTGGTTTAGATGACTAAGAAGTGGAAACTACAGAATTTATTTGATGAAGTTTACATTCTCAGCTGCAAGCTACAGACCTTACTGCCTCGAGGTGCAGAAAACTGCACATGTAGGACTGTTCCTACAGATATAGTAATTGCCACATGCTGCAATGTGTGTATTATGATGTCCACAAGCTCAGATTTCAGAAGCAGAATTTCCATCAGATGCCATAAAGTTTTAGCATAGGAAGAGGGCTAGGTTTGCAGATGTTTTTAAGAAGCATAAAGGAAGGAGAAAATCCAGGTGAACTCCAACATAGGCATTACAGGAATCTAGATAGAGTTTCTCATGCTTTGTTGCTTCTGTAAGTTGAACTCAATCACACAAAAGGGATTTGTTGCATTCCCAACCCCTGCAAATTCCCATCCCTTTATTTCAGGGACTCCCTGAAATTCCCTCATTTCCCTTTGTCTCTGGCTGTGTCTGTCTCACCTCCATAACTTCTCCTGCCAACCCATTGTACCCCATTCTGCCATGTGGCCTCCCTTCCCATCCTCTACTCCATGTCACTATTCTTATTATCTCCTCTCAGGCAGAAAAAGCCATTCAGGTTGTCAATATTTTAAACTGAGAGGATTGGCAGACCTGAGATAGATATATACAGGTGTGTGCGCACGCATACGCTACTAGATGCGAGCAAGGGGCTTGATGTGTTCCCCTCAATTTCCTCCTCCTGGATTTCACCAGAATCAGTAGGGTTCTATTCATTAATACCTAGAACATTTATTGAAATTTTGGATTATTGCATGTAGGCCTTGCGTTGCATGGCCAATGATGGCTTCAAGATCCACAGAAGGCCCTCATTTAGACTGAAGGACAGACCATCAGTTTCTTCTGAGCATGTAAACTGAACATTATTCACAATAAGCAGTTTAACCAAAAGATGAAAGGCCGAGACTGTTTCAGAGTTTATAAATGTGACTAGTGGATGGCTGTTTCTGTGTCTAGCCATCAACTGGTCAAAGAAGTTACAGGCTCTACCTCTGCTGCCAATGCGGTCTTGTGTTTTACTGAAAATACATAACGGTAGCAAAGTAACGTTTACAGACAGATAACGTCCACATCAAATTAAGGCTTAAATGCTTTCTAAAAGTAAACTCCCACATTAAAAAACTTCAGTACTCAGCTAAAGTTAAGATTTTATCAATAACTTCTGTGAAAAGCCAGGTTACTTAAGGTATTTCGATATATTTCTCTTTTCAAAAAGCCCATCCATCAGACTATTTCCCCCCTTTTACTCCCTTTCTTGTTATTTATATAAGAATGAAGACATACAGCCTCCCAACCCAGAGAACCCATACCCAACTCACTATTTCATGTGTCTCCAAAGCAAGTCACATACCCTAGCAGCCAACGTTAACATTCAAGGCCTGGGCTTGAATGCTTAAAAATTAGATTAACCTAGCTATGTTGCTCAGGGCTGTGAAAAAATGCCATGCCCTGAGCACCATAGTTAGATCGACTTAATGGAAGAATCCTTTTTCAACCTGGTTACTGCCTCTCAGAGATGTGGATTAGGTACATTGATGGAGAAACCCCTTCCATCAATGTAGTGTAGTGTAGAAATATCCAACACCTTAGCTGTGCTGCTGTAGCCTACACATGGCAGAAGACACTGCCCATGTGACTAGGAATCACAAATATAATTTCAAACACTCAGAAATGAATCAGATACTGCATTCCACCTCTCATCCATCAGATGAGAAATAAAGCTGTCACTCTTCCTCCCATATTCCCACTAGTGGAGACTAGGTTTACACATCTCTACCCAAAACCACCCACACCAACACCCACTATACCTTTCAACTTCCAAATGCAGGTTTAATATGTTGCCATCACTACATCTGCTATAACCTGAACTGGTTCAGCAATATTGGTTACACACCACAATATACTATAAATGTATTACCTTATTTCCACAGAGGACAAGTTGCTGACAAAGTTTAAAGAGTACTTCATATGCATGCTTCCATGGAGCTCAGTGGTTATGAGGCATAATTAAAGTTAAGAAATTCTTTCTATGTCTACAACATTTTGAGAGTTTTTGTAAAAAGCAATTGATATAGATAAGTTGCAAAGATACATCTTTCAAATCGTATGTCAGACTATAAATAGAAAGCCACTGAGTTCTACATAGTACAGCATTTCAACTTTGGTGGCTGTGTTAGACTGCAGTACAAGAGTACAAATAAAAATAGGTGAAGATAGAAATGGCAAGATCCCAAGTTCAAGTTTTTTTTCCCCATAAGTAAATTTAGTGTCTCAAGTCCATGTTGACCTCAGTGGGAGCTCTCATATGTTCAACATTTTGTAAAATTAGGTAGGTGCCTAAAAATGGATTCATGCATTTCACTTTAGGCTCCTGGTTTTGAAAATCTTGGTTAAGAGTGATATTTACCAAATGAAGTTACTACAATAAAATGTTAATACTATTGATTAGTGATGGGACTTTTCAATTTGAATATTAAACAGACACATTTAGTTAGACACATTTCTAATGAAGTGTTCAGCTTCTATTAAAAATTACGTATTAATGTAACCCACTGAAGTTTTTAGTTCAGATGTAGAATATATAGGGTTAAGGCAGACCTGAAGTAAGTTTTACAGGATTTAATATATTTTGGAGGTTGGACTTTTTTTTTTTTTAAATGCTCTTTGGAAGAAATTTGATAAACATTCCATGGGGTCCAAGGTTTCTTTGCATGAGATGCTAAATGTTTAACATTTAGCATTATAATCCTTTAATATACTCTAGAAACATTAACTGACCATCTGCAATGAAGGTTGGGAGTACTAACAGTAGTACATATTTGACATCAAAGAATAAGAATAGCTGTCATAGTAACACTTAAAAATTAACCTTTTAGAAAACTCAACTTCCTGCAACAGATGTTTGTTATTGTGTATATGAAGCAACAAGTTACACTGATTGAATTTGAAGTCTGAATACTTCCTGTGACCTTAAGTTTATCATAAGCCATTGAGTAAGATAATAAAATGCTGACAAACCATCATTTGCACCAGTAGATACTAGTGATGCAGAGACAGTTTTGTGCATTTAAATATCTGATTTGAATCATTTACCTTCAAGTTAGAGCAAAAATTTAAGTTTTACCAGAGTTATAGTTGAGTATAAACAGAGAAAATACAGTACCTTCTATTGGAGAGCTGGTTGCTTGGCCATTGCTAGGTCCAAAAGAACCATAAAGTGGTCCAGGGCTATATGGCTCATAGGTTTTCAGAATAGTTAGTACATTTCGAGAATCAACTTCATCTGAATTCAGAAGCCCTTGTTTGGTTGGCAAAACAGAGGATGCAGGTTTGGCATGTGAACATTCCTGAGGTAACAGATTTGCATATCTGTTTGCAACACGAGATCTGCTCATGTCATATCTTCTGTAATTAATCCTTGCAGAGTCAACGTGTTCAAGAGCTAACAGATTAGGTTTCACTCTTTTAGAAGATGGTTCACCAAATTCTAAGTTTATGTGACCCACAGATCTATTGCAGAGATATTCTCTTCCTCGATTACTGAGCCAGGCAGATTCATTAAGAGGAGAATCATAGGAGCAATTGATGCTGCTACTGACTACACCAGGTTGAGAAGCTGATATATTTAGAATTTTTGCTTTAGGTTCAGCTTTTTTTACTCTATCCATTACTGAAGAAATACTAGGATTTGAGTACATATCTTGCTGTGGTTGCCGACAGCTACTCGCCTGAGCGCCAATGCTTTGTGGTTTGTAAGACTTCAAGTTACTTGGCGCTGAACTGCTGGGATCTACAGTAGAAAAAACAGGGACTTTGCTCTGTAGAGGGGGACACTGTTTAGTCTTCTCTGTATGCAACTGTTTTGGTTGCATAGATAGGGAAGCCTTGCTTTTATTAGGGTTAAGAGACAGGGGAAGCACATCTTTACCAAGAAGAGCTGGTGGGCATCCAGTACGCCTGGCTTTAGCCAAAGCCTTGTTTCTGTAACCATTTTTGTTAACAGTGTCGGGATTGTATTTATGCATCAACCTCTGGTGTATCATAAGGACTTCTGGATAAAACGTTCTATAAGTACAAAATGGGCAGGTGCTGGTTGCTAACAAGCCTTTAGCAGTTGAGATCACTGAACATTCTTGCACTGTCCCAGTAGATAAATTTAACGGCTTTTCTTGAGAACCCATTATATGCTTGTGTTTGCATTTTTCGGCACTCTCTCTCATTTCTTCCACATTATTTATGTCCTTTAAGGCACCAATCAACTGGATATCATCTCCCTCCAATGTCACTAAAGCATCTCTCTCTTTTTTATCAATGGGATCATTTGCCTGAGATTCCATTGCTTTTCCCTCTGCTTTTAGCTTATCCAGGTAAGGAGCGTCTGAGTTCTCATTCATTTGATTTGAGCTATTACCAACTGCACTCTTCTTTAAGTCCCGAGTATCATTTTTCATGGTCAAGATGACTGGACCACCCAATATGCTCTGAAAGGAAGACAATATCTCTTTTTGTTGCTTTACAGGTGGGCAGCCCTTTGCATCTTTGGCACCATCAATAAACTTTTTCAAGTTTTTGGTTTCTTGAGCACCATCAGTGGCTTGCAGGAGGTCCATCCCCTGACTCTGTAACAAAACTTTGCTGTCACTTTTCACATCTGTTGTGATATCAGCCTGCTTCTCCTTGTGATGCCTCTCTAAATGATACCTCAATGATGTTTTCTGGGCTGCTGCATACTCACAAAATTCACATTTGTATGGTTTTTCACCTGAAACAGTTTCATCAGAGAAAAAGTTTGATGCATATTGATTTAAAATCTTCAACATAATTAAATGATTCAATGAGTTTTAGAATTCACAAGACTAAGAAAATATAGTGTTGTTCTTTTCTCCTCCCCCTGCTCAAAACACACACATTTCTTATGCAGGCTCCAAATTGATCCATGACCCCTAAGAACTATACCTAGTGGTTGTTTGTGGGCGGTTTGTTTGTCTTTTTGTTAACTACAGTGACATCTTCTGGTTAGGATGAGAGTTTTTCCTACATGTTCAGAAAGTGTACGGATGGCAGTTAGCAATCTGTTGAGCACAGATAAAGGAAATAAGCATAATTAAAGGGACCCCGTTTGATCAATTCCAGCCACATGTCAGCATGGCCAAAGACAACACGGGCTGGTCAGCAAATGGGAATAATATTAGCCAAATGTATAAACAGTCCTTTGAGAAAAAAATAGGGACATTTCCGTTCATTAAATACACTGACAGACAGTTTCTTTGGAGGAGGAGTATGTATGGGGTATGGAAAAGAAGCTTTACTGAAAACAGGGACAACAGTCTCTGACACAGCAGCAGTGGCACATACTTGGGAGTTGTATTCTGGATTTTTAAAAGCAGTGTGATAATTAGACAAGGGTGAAAGGCAGGATACAACATTACAAATCAAAGTGTAGCAGAGACATAAGAGTCTAGCGTGAGTCTAATTTACAGTAGATTTGAGTTTAGGAAATTAAAATAAATATGCATCGCTGTTTAAGGCTATGTTTCATTTACACTTCAGTTGCAACATTGGAGATTTTAGATCTTAGTTTTAATTTGTTCTTAACAGGAATCTAAAGTTCCCTCTGATCTCGCTTAAGCAGACCTTCTCCTGAAGAATTTAAAATCCTTTACCTGTATGAGTTCTGAGATGAATATTGAGGTAATAATTTGAGCGGAAATATTTTCCACAATAGCTGCATTCTCTTGAGGCCCCAAGGTTTTTAACTTTTGCTCTTTCCAAGCCATCTTCATTTTTATCTTTGTAAGGAAAAAAAACATGCAAACCCACATTATGAGGAGTAAATGTAAATTTGGGCTCCATTTGTTTCAACCTCAAAAGCACAAGTGTCTGCTAGAAATCACCTCCCCCCCCCATTTAATTAGGGGGAGGCTAGCTCCCAATATAGATCGGCAAAAACCCCTCTGATCTATTTTACTGCACACTCCTGCTATCTGACTGTCAAGAGAGTTTTAAGAGACTTCCAGTTGTGCGTCAGATAGTATTGTGGTTTGTGACTGATGAAGGATCCATTGGGATTTAAACAAAATCCAAAACTAGGCCCTAAGAGTTGAACAAATACATTTCATTAACTTTAATCATGTATGCCTCTCTCCATTGTGTATACCATATCTTATAAATCCTTTATGGCCCACAAACAGACCAAATGTTTTCTTTAAGACAGGAATTTAAACTAGACAAGATAAGATACAGGCTTATAGTACACTACCACAGAAATTAGTTTGCACTAATCAATGGAATATCATGGCTGGTGGAGACCATTTTAGTATCAACAGGTCTTGGTAAAATGGTCTTCATTTTTTGTCCCTAGGAATTATTAATACTTAAGTTGAGATCTGGCAAACATACAGGGGAAAGGAAGTGACATGACTAGTGTTTCACAGAATTTAACATTTTTTTCAAGTTCGCAGTTAGAGAAACTTTGTCTCTTTCTGTAAGTGTAAGCACCAATAGTTACCACTAGAGGGTAGCAAGTGCAGCATAATGTCTAACAAGGAAGAGGAGAAAGTTTTATTCATGAATACTATAAAAGTCAGTCAACTTTTTTTTTTTTAAATCAGGCTGCATTAAGTACACCTTTGAGAACACCAACTGTCACCACTCAGATCAAAATGGACTAGAAAGGATTTTGTTTTTAGTAAATTCATCCTTTTACTTGGTTAATCACTTAGTTTGTCAAATACCAAAGTGGCTTCAAATGGCTCAAACTTGTGCTGAAAGTATTTTATTTTTCTTTTTTAAATTTATATTTATATATAGTAGAAAATTTTGTGATAGTTTTAAAACACACCCATTCAAACTGATATATGCATTGGAACTATGACTCAACATCTCATGATAACTGTTTTAATGCAGGAAGATAACAGCAACTGAGAAGGAGCAACAAGAAGTACATTTAGCATTTCTTAATTGAATCAGTAACACAGCAGCCAAACTAAGGGTTGTACATTGCTAAAATTGGAAAAAATGCAATAGTGTGTGCCAGGACATTCTGTACACTGTGTCTTGAGGTTATGCAAGTATCCTTTCTTTAAATGCAGACACAAAGTATGTCACATGTAAGATGAAGATGCAAGACCACAGTTAGAAATTCTAACCAGTTAAAATACCATCTTTGCTTTTTTTTTTTTTACCCTAATCCCCAAAAGAGTACAATAAATGTTAACTCTAGAGGAATTGTTAAAGTTTTAATGTTCCATATATTCCCGTCCTACACAGGATTAGAACTTTGAATCTCAGCAGTAACAAACAGTTTGATCCTGACTACTCTGGCCAAGGAAACTGTGTTAGCACTTTTCTTCCAAGTAGTGTATTTAAGCATACCGGTCTCTTAGTCAATTCACATGCCAGTAACTTGCCTACCTTTCCTCTTTCTGGTAATTTAAGGATGTTGGTCCATAACATTGAATTTTGCTAACGTCACATCATTCAAGGGAATATGCTACATACAAGAGCAGTGACCAAATTGTTTAGAGTTAATTCTTCAGTTTTTAAAGTTCTAATATCTGCAGATACTAAACATTAGACTGTTCTGCCTGCCTCCACAAAAGCAGAAAATGAAGAATAACTTTCATTTTACAATATGGCAAGACCATATGGGGAAGAAAAACTGGAAATATCAGTCCATAAGCTAAAATTACTACTTAACTGCATCACAGAGACTGGGTGAGAAATCTCATGGCTAGAATATGGGTTGCTCAGGAAGGATGGGTGGGGGGAAAAAAGGAGGTGTTGCATTAGACCTCAGAAATACACATTTGTTTGGAGGTCTAGAAGGAGATTAGAGGCAGACCATTTGAAAGTCTGAGGAAGAGAAGAGAAGAGAACAAAACAAAAACAGAAAGAGGGGCTGTGTCATGGTCAGAGTCTAGTATAGACCACCAAATGAGGAGGAGGGGTTATGTGAGACATTTCTAGATCAATCAATAGAAATATCCAAAAAACACTAGATCTGATAGTAAGGGGGGACTGATTGCCCAGTCATCTGTTGGAAAAGTAATATGTCAAAATACAAAATGCCCAGTACATTCTTGAACAACTTTTTGTTTCTAAAGGTGGAAGTAGTAATTAAGTAGACTTCATTCTGACTAACAAGGAAGAATTGGTTGTAAAGCTGAAAGTGGAAGGCAATTTGAGTGAAAGTGATCGTGAAATTATTGATTCTAAGGAAAGGAAGGAGTGAGAACACCAAAATAAGGACAACAGACTTAAAAACAAAACTAACAAGCCCAGAGAACTGGTAGTTAAGGTCCCATGGGAAGAAAATCTAAGGGGAAAAGAAGTTCAGGAGAAACTGCCAGCTCTCAAAGAGACAGACACACAAAAGCAAACTACTCCCACATGGAGGAAAGAGGCCAGTAGGACTCATTAGGAACTTTAACAACCTGGAGGAAAAAAACCCAAAAGGAAACCTACAGAAAGTGGAAACACGGACACATTGTTAAGTATATGTACAAAAGAATAGTACAAGCACGTAGGGACAAAATCAGAAAGATTAAGGCACAACGTAAGTTACACCTAGCAAGGGACACAACAAGCAGTAAGAAATGACACACACACACATACTTAACAAGAGAAGGATGAAGGAAAGTGTAGGTCCTATACTTAGCAGGGAAGAAGAGTGAACAACAGATGGCTGAGGTGTTCCTATTTTGCTTCAGGCTTCACTAAAAGGGTAAATTGTGATCAGACACTTAACACAATTAACATTAACAACAAGGGGGAAGGAACACAAGCTAAAATAGGAAAACAGGTTAAAGAACACTTTAGTTAGGTGCACTCAAGTTGGCAGGGCCTGACTGAATGCACCCTAGAGTACGTCAGGAACTACCTGAAGGAATATTGGAACCATAAGCGATTATCTTTCAGAACTCATGGAGCACAGGTGACGTCCCATAAGACTGAAGAAGGGTAAACATAATACCTATCTTTAAAATGGGTAACAAAGAACTTGGGAATTGTAGACCAGTCAAGCTATCTTCAATATGTGAAAAGATCCTGGAACAAATTATTAAACAATCAATTTGTAATTACCTAAGGGATAACAGAGTTATAAGGAATGGCCAATATGGATTTGTCAACAACAAATCATGCCAAACCATGGCATTTCCTTCTTTGATAGGGTTACTGGCCTGGTAGATTAGGGAAGTTGTAGATGGGATATATCTTGAGTTTAGTAAGGCTTTTGGCAGTCCAATGTGATATTCTCATAAACAAACAAGAGAAATGTGGTCTAGTTGAAGTTACTATAAGGTGGGTGAAAGGCCATACTCAAAGAGTAGTTGTCAGTGGTTCGCTATCAAACAGTGGAATTGTATTGAGTAGGGTCCTACAGGGGTCTGTCCTGGGCCCAGCACTATTCAATATTTTCATTAAATGACATGGATAAAGGAGTGGAGCATATGCTTAATAAATTTAAGAATGGCACCAGGTGAGAGAGGTTGCAAGCACTTTGGGGGACTGGATTAGAATTCAGAACAGCTTTGACAAATTGGAGAAGTGGTCTGAAATCAACAAGATGAAATTCAGCAAAGACAAGTGCAGGGTTTAATAGGTTTAACCGGCTAGTAGTAGCAGTAGTACTGCTGAAAAGAATTTGGGGGGTTACATAGCATCACATATTGACTGAGCCAACTATGTGATGTAGTTGCAAAAAAGGCTAATATTCTGGGGCGTAAAAACAGAAGTGTTGTAAATCAGACACAGGAGGTAATTGTCCCTCTCAACTCAGTAGAGGTGAGGCCTCAGCTGGAATATTGTGTCCAGTTCTTGGCATCACACTTTAAGTTGTGAAAAAAATGGAGAGATAATCCAGATGAGAACAAAAATTAGAAGTTTAGAAAACCTGACCTATGATTAACCGTTAAAGTGGGTAGGTTTAGTCTTGAGACAAGACGACGGGGCAGGGGCGGGCTTGATAATTGTTTTCAAATATGTTAATGGCCGTTATAAACAGGATACGATCAACTGTTCTCTATGTCCACTGAAGGCAGAACAAGTAATTGGTTTAATCTGTAAAACAAGCTGATTTAGGTTTGATATTGAAAAAGACATTCTAACTATAGTGATAGATAAACACTGAAAAGTTACAAAGGGAGGTTGTGGAATCCCCATTATTGCATGTTCTTAAAAACTGGACAGACAAACACCTTTCAGGGATTGTCTAGATGACCTCCTGAGGTCCCTTCTAGCCCTACATTTCTATGATTATTTTTCAAAAGAAAGTCACTATATTTGGACTATAGTTGCTAAGCAGTTTCTCAAGAAGAATTCGCTTCCTAGATAGGTTTCAGAGTAGCAGCTGTGTTAGTCTGTATCTACAAAAAGAACAGGAGTACTTGTGGCACCTTAGAAACTGACAAGTTTATTAGAGCATAAGCTTTCGTGGGCTACAGCCCACTTCATCAGATGCACAGAATGCAACATATAGTAAGAAGATATATATACACACACACACACACAGAGAAGGTGGAAGTTGCCATACAAACTGTAAGAGGCTAATTAAATATTAGCCTCTTTCGTACAGTTTGTATGGCAACTTCCACCTTCTGTGTATATGTAGATACACACACACCTTCTTACTATATGTTCCATTCTATGCATCCGATGAAGTGGGTTGTAGCCCACGAAAGCTTATGCTCCAATAAATTTGTTAGTCTAAGGTGCCACAAGTTAGTACTCCTGTTCTTCCTAGATAGTGCAAAAAAAAAAAAAGAAAGTACTAACTTAAGATTGTACATTACACTGCATTTCATTTTAAGCCTGCAGTGACAACTAATTCTTTTTCCAGTGGCAATCAACTATTTAAAAGTCTATTTTTTAAAAAAAAGAAAAGGAGTACTTGTGGCACCTTAGAGACTTACCAATTTGAGCATGACCTTTCATGAGCTACAGCTTCATCACCGATGAAGTGAGCTGTAGCTCACGAAAGCTCATGCTCAAATAAATTGGTTAGTCTCTAAGGTGCCACAAGTACTCCTTTTCTTTTTGCGAATACAGACTAACACGGCTGTTACTCTGAAACCTTTTTTTTTTTTTAATTTTTTTTAAACCAGTTATTTTAGTAAATTTTTTCCCTAACCATTACCTGCACTTGCTATCCAGTTTGGTAAATTAATTTACCATCATAATTTCCTAAACCCAAAGCATAAACAGAAGGACATTAAATATTTTATATATGTTAATGAGATCTCAAAATGGAGATACCACCCCCTGGCATTTTATATCATCGTCTGGTCATTGTTTATGATGGACAAATTAGGCAGATAATTTAACATTTCCTTGCTTAGTACAAAAAAAACAAAACAAAGATATCTATGCTATTTTAATCTAAAATGTTCATATATACTTCTTACCTAAATGAAGGGCGTCTGGTAGTCCATCTTCAGATCCATCTTCAGAGCCTCCCTCTGTTCGATCTACTACTCCATTTTCATGTAGGGTTACAATTAAGTCTGCACAGTATGTTCTAGAAGTGGCTGAAGTCTCTGTATCAGTCCTCCTATCTCTCTTATGTACTCTTGAATGAAGAACTAGCTGGTGGTATGTTCTAAAGGCTTTGCCACACTCTGAGCAGTGTGTTGGTTTCTCCTTGTTTTGTGACAATTTAGGATCCATCTCCATAGAAGGCACTTCAACATTGGGATGTTTCAGTTTGTCTTGGGACAGGGTACCATTTCCTGGACAACTGCTACTTTTATTTACTTTTGACCTCCCAGTACTTTCAGTCTGACTAACCTGGCTACCTTTATTTGTATTCCAAATTTCACCAAGTTCTTCTTTATCAGATGATGAATCATCATTGTCTGTACTTCCTTCTTGCCCTGGTTCTTTAATCTGTCCATGGCCAACAGCAACTTTACCTTTGGTAGCGAGCTGCCATGCTTGATATGTATTGAATGGATCCAGTTCAGCTATCCATTTCACAGGTTTTACTGATCTACTCTTTTCTGAAGTCACATTTGGTCTTAAGTTCAAAAATTGCAGAAATTCTTCTCTCTGAGCCAGTCCTCCTTTATTGGCTCCATCAGTGACTTGTGGGCTCTCACCATTGGATGCCGACTCTTTGGTGTGCACTTTACTGTGCTCAATTAAGTTTTCTTTATTGAGAAATAGGAAACCACAAACCATGCAGATTTTGTAAGGTGATGTTACACTTTCAGTTACATGCTCCTGTACCACCTCATTTATTGTTACTGGGCTTTCAGAACCTTGTTGAAGCTTATTTCTTGAACCAGGTTTACCAGTATGTGTTCTCATGTGATTTTTGAGGAACCAAGGCTCTTTAAATCTTCTTCCACATACATTACACCAATATGTGAAAGAGTCCTTATGCTTTTTCATGTGAGTCTCAACATCAAAAGCTTCATCAAACGTTTGCCCACAAACTTCACAGCTAAATTCTTCATTGTCCTTCTCATTGTTGTTTGGTGATGGCAAGTCTGTTCTAACTTGACATTTATCGAGAGGACTAATATACTCTGCTTCGACACGCAGAACTGCTGGTTCACAAAGCGTTGGTCTATGTTGAGTTAAGACATGCTTACCAAGTTCTTCAGGGTGTTTAAAAGTCTGATCACAAAACATGCAATCCAAAGGCATACACCCTTCTGCTTGCATCAAGAACTTTTCTTGCACGTTTTTGTAAGAAATTGTGTTGGTCCCTTTTATCAGCATTGAGGCATCATTGTTCTCCATCTGCACACCAACAGTACTGGCTATCCCATCCGGTCCATCCATATATACTAAAAGGGGTTGAGTTGGCATATTTCCGGGGTTTCGTTCCCTATCATGTATTAACGTGATGTCTCAGTTCTTCCTGGGACGTTCTCCGGTCACAGTAAGGACACTTGTAAGCTTCTCTTCACATATGCATGCAGATATGCTAGGCTAGAAGACTACTGCATGGAAGTCTTGCTACACGTCAAAGGAGATTGATTTTTATCTGTATTCATACACCATTAAAAGTATACCCATTGGTTTGGTTTCCTTGAGCTACTTTTTCAGCTGTTTAAGTTCACTTAACTTTAAAGAGAATCTGTAGAAGTCATCAGTTGTACTTACTTCTCCCTTCGTAATATTTCAAATACTTCTATTGTGCAGGACAGAGTCAAGAGGCTCAGTAGAACAGAGAACTCTGGCACCTATAGAAACAGAACCACAACTAGCTTTTAAAATTAAAAAAATAAAAAATGAAACAAGACTTTTTAAAGAGACAAACATCATATCTCAAATACACAGATAAGTTTTATATTGAAGAAGTCTTTAGCACTCATTCAAAATACAAGCTATGTTTCCAATATGCCATAAAGAAGGGTTAGGGAAATACCTGATTACATCTCTTCCCTGACCTACTGGGAATAAGCAGCATAATCTTGAACACCAACTCATTTTTTTCTGCTAATCTCTATACTAATTTGTTATATAAAAAGTGTTTTACCCAGCTACATTAAAAACTCACAATGTCTCATATTTCAGATTACAAGTCTGCTGAATCCATATTTCAATGAATATATTAATGCATTTTTAAGTGATGCAACAAGCTGAAGTAGTTACACATTAGTGCTGTGAAAACTGCCTTTGACAGAGACAGACACACTTCGGATTTTATCCTTATGGCCTATGAAAAGGAAGGAGGAGAATTCTAAACTTTTCCAAACTTAAATCAGCTTGAAGTTATTTTCACATTACTGGCAGATAGTATAAATTCCTGTACTAACAATAGCCTCACTAATACCACTATTTAAAAGTCTGTCACTCTGTTGCAAAAATCTTAAAGAATTAGATTGTACACAAAAATGAACTAGGTATTGTGTTTAAGTGCATAAACTGCAGACACTTCATTTTGAATCCCATTTTACATATCTATTTTAGATTATACACACACAATAAACCCCCAACAACGTCTAAATGTAAACGCAAATGCTTCCAATTTAGAATTGCTTAAAATAATTTGTATGTTTTTAATCTCATTTACCATTTAAATAGTATTTAAAATTTTTGATGTAACCAGTTATACTTACTGTAAGTTTGTAAACATAATTACATACCAAATTAAATCTATTCACTGCAATAAGTCACCTTCTTTGAACAGTCAAAATAAAAATGATATAGCGGAGTCCAAAGCACTCTTTTTTTTTTTTAAAAAAAAGGAACACACACCACCTACTTATTTTGAATGCACTGCTTTCTTCAGATGTGCGGAGTTCTGGAATTATTTTGTTTGCCTTAAACCATGAAGTTTCACAAGTTACCACTATTTATCAAGAATTTCCCACAAGAGATTCAGAAGTTACAACTTGAATTACTATGCTTCAAAGCAGACAGTTTGTGCATGGCACATTATTATGCCCCACATAATGTCAGTTCTCATAACGGTATCCTGAAAATAGTTTTTTTGAGTTTACACTTCCAGGAGTTTATCTGGATGAGGAGAAGTGGTCAAATTTAGGTTGGACTTAACTAATGCACTACCTAAATCCAACCTAAACTTGCACTGGATTTAATCATTTTTTCCCCGAATGTACTTGACGCCTTCAGTGTTCTAGCACATGCTGTTTGTAACATGCTTTACTGTGCCATCATTCATCTGAAAAACTCAAAGAACACTTTCATAAACAATGAGCCTTAACATACTCCTGTAAATTAAATATTTTATGCTTTTTATCGCTTGTGAAATTGAGGTAAGAAAGATTAAGCTATTTGCCTAAGATGGCTCCAGAGCCTCAAATAGAATTCAGAGGTCCCAATTCTCAGTCCATCACTGCCACGAGGCAACTCTTCCTGTCTAAATACAGTTTTGGAATTCTTGTAATAACTAAGCAGGTTGAACCTATGACATGGTAAACTTAAATTTTAATTCTCTTTCTTTTCTGAGAGTGAACTTCAGTCATAAAGACTTCATTTATTAATTTTGACTCCAGTTAAAAGTCAGGTCCACTAACAATAGTAACATAGGGCCGGCTTTGTTTTTAGAAAGTTTTGGTGCTATGCACAAAATTTCTCCATGGAGATAAAATATTGAAATATATTACAAACAAGTGAACTCACCAGTAACTTTTTATTTCATATTTCCACTTGTTGCTTTGTTCAGTGTCTTCAGTAATTTTTTAAGCTGTATTTATATACTAGTGATGGATCCACAGCTTTGCCATTCAAGTTTATCGTTTTATGGTAAGTATGAGGAAGGGTGAGTGAATGCATATGTTGTGATGGGAGAAGTGTGGATTTGCGTGGATCTCAAATGAGTAGGGTCTGCTGCAGTGAGGGGCTGTGTGTGTTTGGGGTAACTGTGTGCATTGGTTGTGTAGATCTATGGGGGTGGCGAATGAGGGGTATGTGCTGTTGTGAGGGGCAATTTTGTTTGCTGCTTGTGGTGTTGTGCAGGTGGTTGTGTTGATCTGCATGTAGGGGATTTGCGCAGGTGGCAACTGAGTGCACGGGTGTGGCAGTTGGGCAAAGTAATTCACCATTTGTGCTGTATCCTTCATACAACCAATGGGACTGTTGCATGCAAATTAGCCGTAGAATAAAGGCCTTTGGTGGGCCTTTTAACTGATATCACAGTGGTCTAAGACTCTTTGCATGGTACAGTTACTTGGTACAGACCTTACACTTGTGTGGCGTACAGTTGCAGTAATTCATAAAATAAAATGGTCAAGAACTTGAAAATTGGGTGGTAACAGACCATGAAATTCAGTGATGATTCAACCTGGTGATATTCTGAACACACACAAAAAAACCTCTCAGCTATGCTTATAGCTGCTGCCATCACTTCACACAGACTCGGTCATTTTAGGCTTTGGATTGACACACACAGCAACATCCCTGGACTGTTATTAGAAACAGGACAGGACGGTATTCTGTGGCAGAGCTCAGATGTGATCTTTGTTGTATAATGGAAGCTGCCTAAATGAAGGTATGTTGTTTGTAAGACAGATGAATAGGCAGCTTGAAAATCTGAGCAGCTAGTAGCACAATATCAGCAAGCCACTTAGGTAAGAGGGCTATCATCAGGTGTGGATTTTTTATTTATTTATTTTTTAAAATATGTTTAACCCTAATTCTTTAGTGAATATTCAGGCAAGGTATAGAAACTGGCCCATTTTAGAAACAGTTGCCATTCATTAATACTGTGTACATATTAAGTTCCTCTGAAGTGTATGAGAGAATCATTCTAAACAGCAACTGCCACATACTGACATATGTTCTAGGTCAAGCGGTCAGTGCCAGAGACGGGTTAAGAACCTACTTCATTTAGACAGTCTCAATTTGTTCTGTAGCAATGAAATTCTAGAAGCACTCAGTTACAGGGAAAGCATCTTTTCCATGTAGTTTCATCTACATGTCATTTTAGCAAATATTCAGAAGACAAGGATGTTCCTTCCATCTTTCCTTTGATCCTTCTTGCAGTGTACTACATAACTGAGAAATACCAACATGAAACTAGTAGCAGACCAAAACCTGCTTTCACCAACTGCGAAAAATACTTTCTTGTAGAAAGTGAAGGCCTCCATACCAAATTCCAGGGCCAAGTTTAGTCCCAACTTCCATCCAACAAGATAACCAAAAACTCCTTGCAGATTGGAACCATTTAGAGACAATGAATTCTCTGGATGTGTTGGGAAATAGTGGACTGAATTTTTGAAGTTTCACAAACACAAGTTTAATAATTCACTCTTCGGAATCCAAGCTCCAAGCAAAAGCTGGAATATCTATATCACTTTAAGCGCTGAAGCACAAGCCCAAGTCTATAGGCTCAGACTCACTGCCATGGCACCTGGCTCCTTTGAAGATTTAAGATGTGATTTTCAAAGTACTTTACACATTTAGGCCAGATTTTTAGAAGTTCTTAGCACCTAGTCGCTTCCATTTTTCTTAATGGGCGCTTCCATGTGAGCACTTCTGAAAATCTGGCCATTACTAACCCTCAACACATCATTCTGAGGAAATATAGCATGCCTTACTATTTCAGTGTCTGAAATATTTCTCTGCCACCAGGGCAATTATTGCTGTCAAAAGAGATGTGGTTCAATATGACAAGAGCTACTTTTAGAAAAGAGCCTCTCACCTGTAATTTTTAGATCATGAAATCTAGTCACAGATAACATTTTTGGTAAAAAAACAAGATGTGGACTCTGGTAGTTTGAATCTAATTCAATCTACCTGGAAAAGATAAGTGAACCGTAAATGTTAAAAAAATAAATAAATAGAGTAAAAAGTTGAAAGGTGAGCTTTAAAACAAGACTGAGTTTTCCGGCTGATACATTTCAGACTTCCTTCATCAGTCAGAAAGATCTTAAAAGTAGGGCATGCCTTTTATGTTTGGAAACCAAGTATTAAATCAATACTAGACAAGGGTTTAATTCAGATAAATAGCAGCACCAATTTCCTACTGCAATGAAGGAAATCCTTTCCCAAAGGAATCAAAATATTAAAAATTATTCAATTATTAAATAAAAATGTACTTTTAAAATCAGAATTAAAGCATTGTTTTACTCTATCTAGAACTGACACACAACTCATGGTCCATGGACACATTCAGAATATTGTCCATCTAATTTAGTTATACAATTACTACTTTTTACTCTTGTGAGCACTGCAGAGACAGACTAAATTGGGATCCATTTTGGTTCAATCAACAAAATTATATGAACTCCAAATGCAAGGCCAATCCTGCAGCTACAACTGGGCAATTCCACTGGAAACAACATTAACCCAAGGTAGAATCTGGTTGGCAATAGTATTAATACTTGTGATGATAGATCAGACAGAAAACAAAGAATACAGTTTGACTTTCAGATCGTAGATTGAGTTTAATAGAACTGGCAGTTATGAAAACACTTTTACTTCTAAACTGAACTAAGTAAATTAGGAAGTCAGTGAGGGACAAACATGGAATCTGTTTACAAGTACTTACTTTCAGAATAAGACTACATTGATACAACAGAACATTGATCACAAAGGGCCAATAGCACAACCTGCCATTCCTCAGGAGGAAACCCCAAATGGCTGACTCCACCAGCAGAAGCACCAAGGAAGAGTTGACTACAAGTTAGCTCACAAGTGGTTAAAATCCTACCCTGGCCCAGGCAGTTTGTAGTTTTCACCTGTGTCCACTGGGCATGGTAAACGGTTGTCTGCTGTAACCTGCTAACACAGGTGAAAACTACAAACTGCCTTGGCCAGGGTAGGATTTTTAACCACTTTTGAGCTAATGTGTGATTTAAAAAAAAAAAAAAAAAAGTTTTTTCCCCTAGTGAAGATAAGGTCTTAGAGTCAAGGACCAAAAATGATGTTTCCCTGCACTGCAGCTCTTCAGAATCCGTTGGGCAGCAGTTAAACTGTCAAGAATCACATCAGTTTAAAACCGGTGCTATCTGGGAAAGCTATGAGCTGCAGTTTAGATATGCACAGGAGTTGCTCTTGACTGGAATGCCAAAATGCAGACTAAGGGCTAGTCTGCACTAGAAGCACTACATCGACACAGCTGCAGCACAACAGGTGAAGATGCTCTATGCCTACAGGAGAGAATGCTGTTGTCAGCATAAGTTATGCAGTGCTTAGGTGGCTGTAACTTGCGTCACTCAGTAGATGGCTTTTTTTCACATCCCTGAGCAACATAAGTTTGAGCAACATAAGCAGTAGTGTAGACCTGTCCTAAGAAAAGGATACAGTAGCTAAGTTCTCTTCACTATTTGTTCCTCACTGCAGCCAAGAGGCTGGGGGAGAGGTGATAATGACCTAGCAGCCTCAGAGCAGTAGTCGTCTCTGGAGTGGGGAAATGCAAGTTTTTACTTTTAATAGGTGGGGGAGAAAAGTTACAAGTCTGAAACCTGAGTTCAAAGCGGATAAATATGTATTTTCCTACCTTCACAGCAGAGGGGCAAAGGGAATCTGGGCTTCCTGACATCCCTTCCCATCAGCTTCTAAACAAACCCTAGTAAGTGTCTCAAGATCCAGTCAGAGCTCAAACGCCTTATAGACTGATACCGCTTCCATCACCCATCCATCCCAGAAGATAAGATGTGCTAAGCAAGATTCTTGGAATGGTCAGTGAAAACAGTTTTACTGACCAAAAGCAGCAGCAAGTTACTCTCACCTGAGGGATGCTCCCTACTGAACTTGATCCCTTCAAAAGTCCACCAGAGACTGAGTTTAGCAAACTTTAGTGCACAACACATTTGCTTATGTGACCCTTAGACAAACAAATCAGGTCTACAGGTTTATAGCGATTTCCAGATTCTATGGTGATGAATATTCTAGGATTATGGTTATGAATGGCTGAGATCAGTGTGTTTTCATTTTAGTTGTTGTTACCTAACCTACATAAAACAAAAGCTGCTACATAAAAATGCATTAAGATGACATTCAAAGCATTTCCGAAAGACTAGTGAAGAGGCTTGATTTCCTTTTATTAAGTTACACAAACTATTTTATACTGTATTCAAAACGGTTCTTTTAGAGATGACCTACTGGGACTAATTTCATTTCACTTGTTACTCCTTTCTGCTTCAAAATTCTCTATCTATAAGTCAACATGCTTTCTCCCCCACCCCAAGAGACGTGTCAAATAAGACCATCCTTTGAGTTTTCTGTTATAGTTTAACACACACCAAAGATTAGCTGAAGAAAAGGAGGCATGACTATGTGCCTAGTACTAAAGCAGTTGTTATACTATGCTACTAGTAAAGTTATGTATTGTTCAACGTAAGTTAAAGCAGGAACAACAATCAATAGCCCTATTAAAGTTTTATTTATCCCACAAACACCGCAACAGCTGTTTAAAAACCAAGACCATACCAGCACTTCTAGTTTTCCCAGCGGAGATACAGGAGATTGCCTCAAAAACAGTTAAAATTAACAGACCCTTAAATCCAAGAGCTGGATTCAAAGCTATTCTGTCTTCTATTTCTTTGATATGCTGAGCTTGTTTTGCTATCTTAATACAGACTTAGAGGGCTTCAAAAGTCCTCTATAATGCCAGCATAGAAAAAAATCCTGTTAGTAATCTGAAGCAACTGAATGTTTTTGGCACTACCGAAACAGTACCATTTGTATTACTGGCTACTAATATGAATCCACAGATAAACTACTGATATCACCTTATTCCATCTCTGGCGCTCTATTTTATTACAATCAGTTGTTTATTGGATACAACTTGGAGAGCCTAAACAGCCTAATACTCTCATCGGGTGTTAACAGGCCACTTCACCTTAAACAGTCACTTGAAATGTATTAACTATTTATGCTAAGCAATCTGTTTCATCTTGTATTTAGCTGTGACACTCACAACAGGTCTATGCTTAAAAGGGTGCATTGGTGCCTGCTATTGCACTTAAGTGAAGGAAAGCTTCTCCATTGTTGACCGAATTAATCCACCTTCTAGAGCAGCGGTCACCAACCAGTTGATCTTAGAGCAGGGGTGGTCAACCTGTGGCTCTTCAGAAGTTAATATGTGGCTCCTTGTATAGGCACCAGTTCTGGGGCTACAGGTGCCAACTTTCCAATGTGCTGGGAGGCGATCACTCCTCAACCCGTGGGTCTGCCGCAGGCCCTGCCTCCACTCCACCCCTTCCCACCCCCTCCCCTGAGC
This sequence comes from Lepidochelys kempii, assembly GCF_965140285.1. Taxonomy (NCBI): domain Eukaryota; kingdom Metazoa; phylum Chordata; order Testudines; family Cheloniidae; genus Lepidochelys; species Lepidochelys kempii. The sequence goes on along the minus strand of NC_136392.1, from coordinate 14,529,902 downwards.
CTACCATGCCCTCGCTCTTCCCCCTCCCCCCCAGAGCCTCCTGCATGCCACAAAACAGCTGATGGAAGGTGCAGGGAGGTGCTGATTGACCTTTGGGGAAGGGGTCCAATGGGGCAGGGAGGGGGCGGAGTTGGGGCAGGGACTTTGGGGAAGGGGTTGGAATGGGGGAGGGACCGGGGGTCATGAGCAAACCTTCCCACCCCCGGTTGGAGTGTCCTCTTTTTTGAATGTTCAAATATGGTAACGCTACTTAAAACTTCGCTTTATGCTACATAGATATTCAAGTACAAATGGACCAAATACAGCCCAGGCACGAGTAACTGCAACTCCACTGAAATCAATGGAACTGTACCCGATTAGGCCAAGGCTCAGTTTGGTCCTATATTTCTAGAGTACCTCTGAGAATATTGTTTACTGTACTTGTACATGATTGTTATAAAGCCAGTTGTGCCACATTACTTCTAATTATTAAAGGATCATTAAGTTTATAAAGTATCCCCAAATAGTAGCCAAAACTAATATTTAAAGAATTCAGAATGGGCAAGAAAAAAGGGGTATATTATTTGTATGGTGTAGTGCCAGGAGGTCCAATCAGTTATCAAGAGTCCATTGTTCAAGGGACTGTATGCATATCAGATTGAATGCTCATAGGCATTTCATTTATAGCCCAAGGAGTTAGGCAGAAGAAGATTTTGGTATTCTACATTTAGAAAGTAATCACACCGTCAAGCAGAACGTTAACCAAATGTCTGTCTTTTCACTCTTCGGATCCCAATGGCAAATCCACAACCTGCTTTCTGCAGTAAAACTCCAGATAAACAGAAATCAAACATCTCCCATACCACAAAACATTAAAAAAACTTCATGCATTTTGGATATAATGTTATCCTTTCTTCATCTTGTAAGCATTAACAGCAGCAGCACAAGTCTCTAGAATGGTATACACTTTCTGTATCAAGGACAAAGGTCATAACCCATGCAGTCAGCTTGACACCAGCAGCATGACTTAAGCAAATGTCTTGAAAGTTAGACTCAGGAGGTCAGTATATTTAAAAACTGACTTTGCAGAAGGAAAGATATAAACTTTTCTATTTAATATGAGTATTTATTAAAATAGTATTAAATAAGTAAGATTGAAAGTTCAAATGTTAGTATTTACAAAAATTTGGGCTTATAATGGGAGAAGATGTAGGCTATCTTTTCATGGTAAACAGTATTGCTCATACACTCCAACCCCATCTTTGGGAAATGAATTAATTCATTAATTTCTGACACATTCTTCTCACCTACATAAAAAGGTGATTTTCAAATAAGCCATGTGTTTAATTCCACAAAAGTCCTTTTAAATAAAAAAGCTCTTTACAGATCAGTTTGTATGATAAAGAACAATATGAGCACTTGTAGAGGAAGGAGGGTATTTGGGGATAGGGGGTGGTTCAGCTGCAGAAGACATCACAATAAAAGACTGTCTCTTTTCAACCTAAAAGTTACAACATATGACCCCAATTTAAATGCTCGAACAGTGCGCCCCTGTTGACAATGCAAACATGGCTCTTTGGGGATACAAGTTTTTTGTTGGCAGGAGAGCTAACAGCTACACTATGCGATTTTTAGTGGCACGGCTATGGCAACACAGCCATGTTGCTAAAAGCTATGTAGTGTAGACACAGCCCTAATGAACTATAAAATTAAGCTTCATGGACAGTTGAAGAGAAATTTTATTTATTGGTCTTACAATTAATCCTCCATGTGTAAGTTTCTCTAGAAACAAAATTTAAAAGCTCATTAACTAAACCAACCCCCTTAAGAGTGGTTCAAGTTTTTCTTTTTTGCAAGAACTGTTAGAAAATCAGCTATGATTAGATTGTCCAGTCTGACACCATTGGGTTGCCACAACGATATTAATATGGATATGAGGGAGCAGAAGCCAACCCACACAAGTTTTCGCCACAGTATGCATTATACAAGAGCTGATACGAATTTTTAACACCAGTATCATGTCTGTCCCTCCTTTATAGGGCAGAGTCATGGAAATCTACATCAGAAATTGATAAGATCAATTCATTCAAAAGTAAATGCTCATGCAAGATCTTTGGAGTCTATTGGAAAGCATTTTTTGCAACATCAGAAACTCTAAGCAGAACAAACCAATCTAAAACATCAAATATGATAAGAAAACAATGGACATATTTAGGACATGCTTTAAGGATTCCACTAACATGGTTTCCAAGGCAAGAAATAATACAGACACCACCTGAAAAGAGGAAAATGAAACGTGATACTGAAGAATAGAGAAAGAAGCCAAATCCATCAACATGACACTCAGAAGCCTGAACAAACCAGCAAAGACATGGTGGAAACTGGTGGATACCTAGGCACCTGAGGGTGAAGGAGGATAAAGAAGAATATTCAAACATCTCTTAATACTGGTGAATACAGTTAGTGAACTTCTCTACTTTATACTATAATTTTACATAAAGTTCATGAGTATACCAGACTGCATAAATGCAAGTCAAAGACATTTTCCTATAGGTAGCCGTGTCCTCCAATTGGAAATAACTAGCAGAGAATGAGTTCTCCCACCCATTTTGGGGTCTATACTATAGAAACAAGTATTTGCTCTCTGAAGAGATCTCTGTGTGGAATCTCTTTTTAATGTTTTGAGAGACAATAGAACTTCTGCAACTCAATGGATGAAATGACTCTTAACCAGGAAGATCAGAAGTTCTCTCTTGCTGAAGATCAGAAGTTACAGGTTTGCACAAACTTCCCTTCTGCATCCAAGTATCCTCTGAGCAATACTGAATGTCAATGTCCACTTCTTGGTATTTTGGCTAAAATTATACAAGTTAAAAACAAATCCTTAAAGTTCACAAATGTTGTTCTGACCGCCAACTTTTCCTTCTCTCAGATTTGGGCAGAAGGATGGAAGGATTTCCTATAGTCCATGAAACAAAACATACTTTAGGCATCATGAAGAGGTGAATACATGTACTAAGAATCATCAGAAAGCACTATACTGATCACTGTTTATAAGTCCTATGATACAATTTCACTGCTGCCATGAGATGATGCAATTCCATTAAGTCAAAAAATTTCACACATTTAAACTAGCACCAAGACTTTACCTTTCAAAATAGCTATATTGTTCTCTCCACGCAAGGCAGCCTTGATGAAGCAAGAGAATTTAAATCTGATCTTTCATAGAGAGTGTATTATATTTATTCAGTTCATTCAATTGGAGAAATATCCTTTACAAGGATGTAACAGGATTGGACTTCTCTGCTTCTTAGCCATAAGATGTTAGCCCCGCTTAGTCTCACTCAGTGGATGAGCTGGTAAGCTGCAGTTCCCTGAGTTGGGCTCAAAGCCTTACTACTCTATTGAGAGACAACTGCTTTCCTGCCAAGGGTATCCAAGAGCTTCTCCAGAGCTCCTAGTATGGGGCAACTTGCATACCATTACACTGTACAGCTAAAGAGGTCATAGGAGCATCCAGAGTTACTCTTTGCCTTGGGAAACTACTTTTTGCCTGTGGAGGAACCACTGTTGGCAGACACTAATCTCCTCCCAATACTGCCATCTGACTGCAACTCAGACCCCTTCCTCAACAGAAATCTGAGAAGAGGCAGAATCTGCACTCAAACAGGAAGCTTTAAGTGAGGATCATTTTTCATACACCACCTGAATTTGGACCTATGGTTTTCAAGGCTTATCCAAAATTGTGTTCTGGCTACACCATAAAAAAAGTGCATGGTCTCTAAGGCATACACTTTCTCCCTCACAAATCAGGCACAGGGTGAGAGACTGATGATGTTAAGAAAACAGAAACATGCTAGAAATGTAGCTAGAAGACATCTAGTAGCCTTCTTTTTCTACCCAGGAAGTAGATCTTATAGCAGAAACTCATGGATTGTCCTTGTTCTACAGAGATATAGATGTGACAATTCTGAACTGCCCCTCATATCAGAGGCATCAATTTACTAGTGTCAAACTGATGGATATATGCAATAAAAGAATAGTAGCAGTTCTCAGTTTTATATTACAAAGTCAAGCTTACAAAGCTAAACTACATTGTCTACTATTTTCCAAGAGCACGATTTTAAAGAAAGGCCCCAAAAATGTAAACCTTTAAAAGCATTAGACAGCAATTTAAGATTTAAAGTTCTATTTTACTTGGGGGGGGGGGGGAAGAGGAGGAATGAATATCGCAACAACCAGTTAAAACCATGTTTCCTCAGCTCTAGCTTATACTATTCCCCCCCAACACCATACTCAAAATGAGATTGTGGATTTTAGTACATCCCCTCCCCGAAACCACCACACCTCTCAAAAAAAAGTTTGGCATAAATTAGGAATTTCCCCAACACCTGTTTCAGGCAAACATGACTACAGTTAAAGTAAAGTTTGGATACAAGGACAATGATGAGTCTTCAGTTTTCCACATGCAGTTTATATGATGTGATAAGCGATGAATTGCACTTAAACATTTTTCTGTGTAATAAAATGTTAGAGTGCCCATTGTGCATAAACAAAATTAGACTTTGATACTTTAGTTTGGTTGCACAAAATCTACAATACCTATTAGGAAAGTAGTTATCCAGTCATTTATTCACTTACATCCCATATTTAGAAATCCACCCAAGTCACTAAGCATGACTTATCAAAATAGGCTTTCCCCAAATATTCTACATATTATATCCAATTGTGACGTTTTCTCTTATGCTTTTTCTTGAAATAGCCACTTAAAGGCCATTTGATAATTCATTCTACTTAATTAAATTGTTATCTTTTTAACCTATTTCTCATCTGTATTCATTCTTATAGGATTCCTCACCGAACACATATGCTGCAAACACCTTATCACCAGTCTAATTTCAAATCAAAAGGGTACTTCACATCACTTTCTAGGCTCATCAACAAATATACCAATAAGGAATAAAACATGATATGAATACATAATAGATTAGTAACTTAGTCCTTAATCAAGTCATATGACCACAATGAAAGTTTTCCCAAGACAGATTGCAGCCACCCATTTAATGGGTACCAAACTTGTCATGTGATTGTGTTTTGAGCAGCAAGGAAGTGAAAATTTAAATATTTTCTTTCACTTCAAAAATGAAATTAAAGCAGTTTGTTTTGTAAAGTAAACTTGATTCCAAATCCTTCAAGAGCCACTTCCTTCTATGACACCTACAAGAAATTACACAACTAAATACAGGCTGAGAAGCAGTTGGGTATAGTTGATGTGCAATTTTTATTTATATAACATATTTTAGACTTAAACTATGTATATATCCTCTTCCCCACATTGTATCTCAGGTTGTAAAGCTCTTAGGGCATGAACTATGTCCTTCTAAGTGTTTGTACAGTACCAAGCACAATGGGGCCCTAATCCTGCTAGTGCAATAGAAATAGAAACTCTAACTTTTTAAAGATAACTTCCGTGACAAAAAGTGAGAGAGTCCTTAGAAATGCTCAGGAGTTCATTCCAAGTAAATGGCATGTTTGAGACAATTTGGAGTTACAAATGTAATTATGTGAAGCAGAAACAAGTATCTTATTAGACACCTGACGTTCTAATCAGGAGTCTCAAAAAATAAACACAGGGTGGTAAGCCTGGCTAATGGCAGCCCCACTGTGGCAGAAATGTGCTACATTTACTATATTTAAAAACCGAACAGTTAGGTATTAAAAAAGATGAAACAAGGTAAGTGTAAGACACTGGCAAATATCCTTAGTTATTTCATCATCCTGAAAGCAGTGTGGAAGTGTGCATGCAAGTTCAAAGGTCAAACTCCTCTTCCAGATTCCCCTAAAGAAAGGAATTTTACCTCTAAGGGGTAAGGAGAAAAAGCAGTTCTTCCCACACATTAGCAATAGTGTTAATGTTTTTGTTTTGTTTTTAAGTATAGAGTGTTCTATATCTTGTACAGAAGTCTTGTACTAAGACATTACTCACTGCAACAAAAATTAGGACAGGAAAGACTAGACATAAAAAGGTTAAATCTTACTTAACATTGCCCCAGAGCTTCTTAATTACAAAGCTTCAGATTCTTGTAACTCAAATTTTACAGTAAATCACCGTTTTGAAAGTCAAGTGAAATCCAGTTTTCTTTTAAACCACTTTCTCTGCAAAACAGCGATAACTTAGCACTTGATTTCGTTTATGTAAAAACCAAACAATTAATCGTCTATCAATGCAACTCTAAATTCACAAGATTATGAATAAGGAGATACTCTAGTCAAATATCTTGAAGATTAGTAAGAAGTGTTCAGAAGGTAATTATGGGGTTTAAAGGAATCTAGAAGCCAAAATGAAGTAACCTTTTGTCAGATGGTCTGATAAAGGTGCTGAAGTTTATTAGCTTCCTCTTTCTACCCGCCCTCGCCCCCCCCTTCTTCCTTACCAAAACAAAGCAAAAACCCCAGAGCTATCCATTTAGAATCTAAAACAAGTATTCCTGACCCAAACTTCTAAAACCTAGAAGCTATTCTATAAAGCCTGTTATAGTAGCCTTGTTTTCAAGAAACAAATATAGGCCACTTAACGTAAATAAACCCAGAAAACAATTTCACACCCACTTATTTGTCAAAATGAAAAACACACTTTTGTTGTAAATAAGAATGTAGGTCAAGAATATAATTTTTTTTAAAAAAAGCAAATATGATACGTATTACCTAAGAATATGTTTAATGAAGGAAGTGAAAAAGCCCTCAAAATGTGCAGTGATCCTTAATGACTTTTTAAAAATAAACTCTGATTACAGTATGGTAAAATTATTCTTCTAGGCCTTAGAGTAAGTTTTCAGAAAGAATGAGTCCAGTCAATGTAGTAATATTTGTCTCACTGGAAATTCTGTATAAAACACCTACCTAAAACAAACAAGACTTCTCTGCAAGAATAGTCAGCTGCCATTAATGACACACCTTAAAGTTCTTACCACACAGTAACTAAGCAAGTACAAACTAGTGGTGAACGTTTGTTACTTTTTGTCTGAAAAGTTAATGAGATAGATCCAGTAGTTAATATCAGATCTTAAAAGATTGTTTTTAAAAAGACAAAAATCAACATGAACATACAGAACTTATGTATGAAATGTATTGTTATGAAATGTATTGTTAGAATGTTCATATATCATGAATATAAACATTAACATTTAAACTTACTTGACACCACACAATACTAAAAGGTAAAATGCCTTCCTTCTAAGAGCACTAGTGCTCCAGTACTAGAAGGCAGCTGTTGTTCCCCTGCCTTTTCTTTTGTTGTGCTTAATCTCACGTCAAGTCATTCAACCAACTCCAAAGTGATGAAGACATAACTGAATCAACCTTAACTAAAATCAGATCTACTGTTTTTAAAATAGTTATGTACACTTTAATGATTCCCAAAAAAAAAAACCAACTTCCCTACCCCCAAAAAGTTATAAATATATATTTTAAAAAAATCAGCAACTCCAGCATGTGCAGAAGTTTCCTGGCTGTAAATCAGATCAATCAATTACTGTAATAGCCACGTTTCTGAAGTTATTTGCTATTCCTCCTTATAAGTATAAAAATTACAACACAACCTGAAATTTCAGTGATTTAAAGAAAAGGCCAAAAGATTTAATGAATTTCAAGCATTAAATCAGAGATGTAGTATTCTCTGCAATTTAGAAGAACCGTTAATATTAGATTAACTAAGTCATTAATGATCCATCACGCATTAGCATTGCTACCGCAGATATTAAATATTGACTCATCAGTTCACAAAACTAGTGGGGGGGGGGGGAATTCACCCTTCCCCCTTTGCTGAAGAATGCAGTTTATCTTACTTATTTGGAACTGCCCCTTCACATTATCAGAGAAAATGCTTAAATAGATCACAAATTAGAGTATTAGGTTTGGGAATCAAAGTACAGTTAATAAAAGAGCTCATAAGAGTAATAAAACATGGCGTGAAAGCATTTGCAAGCTATTGTCATAGCCCTGTGCTCTGCTACCTTTGCAGACACAAAACCAGCCCCCAACAATGTAAGCGTTGGTCAGCAAGTCAATGCTTGCTATTCAACTTGTAGTTAGGCGTTTTAATTTCTGTGTCTCCCAGATCATATCAGTCCTGCATTAAAGGCCTAATAAAATGTGAAGAATGATATCCTCTCATTGCATTTGAAACTGCGTTATTTCCCCGTTCTTTCTCATACAGACTTACAGAAACTTCCCTTTTCACATACTTCTATGAGAAAACATTTCACTGCATCTACTTTAGTTCCTATTTCTATTTTCGCTTTGCAATAGATCCTTCTAGTGCTGCCTCCCCTCAAACCCACCGAGTAGAAACTGATGTAGCTTTTAAACCCTCAAGGTCATTTTAGAAATAAAAAACTACCTATACATTAAAAATAATAAAAAACTTCACACACACTAAACCCTAAACTAAACCCTTTTCAAATTCAAACGCCTTTCATCAGTAGATCAATAACCCAACAGATTTTGTTGGCCACCACTTCAAAACTATTACACTTCAGTTCAAACACTTACAAGAAGTCACACACCATATTTTATGGGATGGCTCACTAGAGCGCATACAGAAGAGCTTGCTTTGGCTTTAGAATTTCTATATGTCAAAACAAACAAACATACATCACACATGCCCAGGAATAGAACGGTATATAACTTTTTTTAAAAAAAATCCAATACCTCCCAACAAATATTAAGAATCGGGAGTGAAATCAAATCTCCAAACACTTAAGGAATTGTATTGTCCTCGTTTGGAAACGTCTTTTGTTGTTGTAGAAACCAGATGGGGTTTATTTATTTATTTTTAAAACTTCCTATTTCCCCTAGTTTAAAGAAAGAGAAAAAAAATACCAAATAAATGATCTGGAGGCTCTTAGACTTCACATAGCAGGCAGTAAGATGAAACAAAAAGAAACTGACAAGACTGATCAATAAACTTTTCATTACCAAATCTCTTCTCCTCCGCCCCCCGATAAGCCACACAGACTACAAACCAAACCCTTCTTCCAGGAACATCCCTGACTCACAAAGAAATGTTCTCTCCCCCCGCCCCGATTAAAAAGGTCGACATTTTGAATATTTAAAACAAATACCTAGGTATATAATGGAAGTTTGAAGCACCTACTTACACAGAGGGAGAGAGAGAATGGGGGGCGGGGAAGAGGTGATCCCAGGCAGCAAAGAGGGAAATCAGAGAGAGCGACAACTTTATAGGTGGGAGGGAAGAGACGAAAGAAGATATGCTCATTCTTCATCTGCCTTTTCTTTTTTCTCCTCTTCCTCCCTCCCAGGGGGTTCTGGGATGAAGATCCGACCCTGGAGAGTGTATGGGGGGGGGGGGGGGCAGGAGGAGAAGCGGTTTCTTTACCTGCTGCTGCTCCTTCTCTTCCATTGCCTGGTGGAGGATGAAACTCTCTCTCTCACTCTCACACACACAAACACACGAGTTGGGGCTTGAATGAGAAAGAAAGAAGGAGAGGGAGACAGGCAGGGAGGATTGGGGGCTGCTGTGCTTTACTTCCACACACCTGACCCTCTTTACGCCTCTGCTCAGGCGTCATGTCCGTGGGGTGGGGGGGAGGGTTATGTCCCCCCACAGACATACCTGCCCCCCCACCTGGGGAGGGGCCAATACCCCTACCCCACCTCCATGGGAAAGAAGGTGCCAAGATACCACGGTGATGGGCCACCTTGCTGATTTAAGATGCAAAACACCCCCCCTCCCCACCTGCCTCTTCTCACGGTGGGGGCTCTGTCCCCGTCTCAAGGGGCGGTTAGTCCCCCTCCAAAACGCTCGCCCCCCCCTCAAGATGGGCTGAGCCCCTCCCCCCCTTCTCATGGGGGGGGGGGTGAGGGCTGTGTCTCCTCCAGGCAACCGAGCAGCTCTGACCCCTCTGGAGGTGCCCTCAGCTGAACTCCCGCCCTCACCTGGGAGCGAGCTGCCTCCCCAGCCGGCATCCTGAGGGGGAGGGGGGGTCTAGCCGCCCCGCTGTGGTGCTGCTGAAAGGAGCCCGGACTCCGCTGAGCCAGCGCGCTCGGGCCACTGTTTGTAATAAATTACTCCCCTCCGTCTGCAGCTGTTGTGCCGTGCTCCCCCCTCCCCTAGAGCCACGCCCCCTCCCGATGGCCCCGCCCACTCAGGGGCCCCGAACCCGCCCCCTTGCAGCGCTCGAACAGAGGCGGAGCTAGCGAAACGTGCTGGACAAGTGGGAGGTGTCAAAACCAAGGCACTAAGTGTTGGAGTAGGGGGGAGAGCAGGGAGTGAGCTGGAGGGGGCAGAAGAGGGAACGAGCAGGGGCAGAACAGATAGAGCAGGGGAGATGAAGGAGCTGCGGGGGTCGATTGGGGGGGAGCAGAGGAGGTGGAGGGGGTAAAATGGGGAACAGTAGGGATGCAGGGGCACAGGAAAGGGAGGAAGTAGAAGAGGGAGAGCAGGCGGGAGCAGATGCAGAGTGGAATGTTTTTTTAAATTGTAAATACACTGAATAATAGGAGGCAATGGAAACAGACCTGAGACCATTAAAGTGCTAAGGAATATCTAATTGCTCCTTTTTGGCCTGATTCCCAGAGATGCTGAGCCGCTACAAGTCTTGTTGACTTCAACGGGTGCTGCTCAGCACCTCTGAAAAATCAGACCAATTGTCTTTAATGTTGCTATGAATGGGGACCATTAACACCATTTGAGTTGTTTCCTTTGTGCTACCAAGTAACTCCATTTTGAAGGAGCTGTGTAAGAATGGGATTACTTCCTTTTATATTTCTCTTAAACAGCTAAGAAATCAAGAGCAAATTAGTTTTCATTCTTTTATGTGTTTTGTAATTCAGGAAGATAGATAGCTAACTTCCTGAATTACAAAACATATAAAGGAACTATTATTCTAGAATACTGTGAGGCTTTATGTATAATATGCACTCACAATATTCTAGACTAATAGTCCACAATAACAGTATTATAAAGCACATTGTTTTGGACTATTACTATGGTATATTTTAATGGAAGTTAGCAAATGTAAATAACATACATATGAGTATTTTTCATTAGTTTCCTGTTGTGATCATTCTGGGAAAACAGCTAGAGATATTTTTTCTGTCTTGCTAGTACGCTCCAGTTGACCACTAGCTACTGCAGAATAGTTTACATAAATAAAAGTTTAGAACAAACTCACATTTTCCACAATAGAGAAACACACATACATAAAAAAGGCAGCAGATAGACAATGTGTTGCCAGTCATAGCCTTACTTAGGAAAATTAATGAAAAATTAATGAAAGAAGATTTTGGAACATACCTAGTGGAAAGAAATGGTAACACTTAAAAAAAGAGAGAGGGAGAACATGAGCTTATTCCATACTCTTGCAACATGTTGTGATGGTAGCTCACATATTTGCTCAGTTGCTGAAGTTGGTGGGTTGTTACATTTCTTTAAAAAGATATTAGCATGTATGCCAAAACGGAATGAACTCAGCAAAGTAGCAAGTAATGGGGAGTTTAAAATAATATTTTTAAGTGTCTCAGCTCCAACTGAGTGGTTTAGATGCTATAATTAAATAGAATGCATAATACTGTTAGCAAAGCAGTTAGCAGTCTCAGTTAGACCCTGAAGTTAGCACCTTATTGAAGTGAATGGTGTAAGGGAGGGGTGAGTTCCCAGTTATGTTGCTTCTCTTGTTTTCCTCGAGACAGTTTAAGAGACTTGAGCTGCAGCTCTTTGAAGTCAGTCCCACACTTCAGTGGGCTTTGGATCAGACTCATGATACTATTAGGCCCTGTCTGCATCATTTTAAATTAAATCAATTTTAAAATTATTCTGGTTTAAACAGAGGAAATCCCTAATGTGGAGGCACTTAAACTGGTGTGTTAGCTAACAGTTTTTAAACCACAATTTGTTTTCCTAGTCTAAACTGGGCCCCAATATTCAACTGGAAATGGAAAGTTGACAATTGGGCAAATTAAACAAACATGGGATCAAGCAAAAACCTTTTTCAAAGTTTTATGTGCTGTCTCACCTCCCTGGATTTTTACCTCATAGGTGTCTCTGAGCAAAGGGAATGATGGTCACTGGCAAACAGAGAGCTATACTACTGGATGATCCTTAAAGAACCATACTTTCCTTACTTGTGTTCTATATTCCATTAGCCACTAGCTGGGAAGGACCTCTAGTGTAACCAAGGCAATAACTTGATAACAAGGGCTAACTTTAAAGTTTATTTATATTCCTATAGCCTGGCCCTGTAAACTGGTCAGATAGGTGGACCCCACGTGCCCACATGGAGCCCCTTGAAGTCAAAATTTCCCCATGTGTATCAGTTTACAGGATTTAGGCCCTTTGGGTTGTTAATTCAGGGTTTTGTTTATGTGTTTTTTGCAACTTTAAGCTTCAATCTTGCTATTGACTTTGTGAGGAGTCTCACTGGAAGTTCTGTGTGGGTGCAGTGGTTGACCCATTCAGACTTAATTGCTGGATCAGCATGTTAGGGGTTTTTTTAACTCTTATTTATTTTGTGATGTGCCTGAGGTAGGTGTTTGTGCATCTTTGTAGAATTTTGTAGCATGTTGCTTGTACTTCAAAATGGCAGAAGCATGGCAAAGCATTAAGTAGCATACAATAGCCTTAAGCTGTGTGTGTGACATGTCAGTGGTGCCAACTCCAAATGTTTTAAAGCTTTTCGCATTCATATTTGCAAGTTTCAGGAAAATACCATATGTCATGAGACACAATAAAATTGCGAAAGTTGGCAACATTGCTTGCACTAGAGACATATGAACACGTGTTGGGTTTTTTATTTCTTTCTTTTTTCTTTTATTTTTTTTTAAGCTTTAACTCTTTTGGGATGAAATCTTGCCTTATTGACGTGAAGGGGGATGTTGCAATTGACTTCACTGGGATCAGGATTTCACCTATAGTGACTGTAAATATGACTTAAGAGGAAATGCAGAAGCTGCATATATTTGTGTCCATTATGATATGTGATAATTGGGGAAAAGGTTGTGTTGTTGCAGTGCAATATTTGTTTCTATATAAATTTCAGACCTGTGCTCTGATCCTACAACCACATGCATAACTTGTTGGTGTGAGTAGTCCTCTGTAAATGAATGCCACTACTCACATGAGTTGTGCAGTTGTATATATGTGTTTGCAGAATTGGGGCCTAACATTTTGAATACCACTATGGACCACATTCAGCTGTCCAGTAAAGCAGATGCACTTCCTGCTGATGTGAACAGAACCCGAGGCTGAAGAAACAAATTTTACTACATGTGTGGAAGAGCACCACAGAATGAAAATGTATGGTCAACTTCTGCCCTTGAGATATGTGAGCATTTGAAGTCAATGTAAATACAAATAAGTGCCAAATCAGTGGATTTGGGTCCATGTATCTTCTGGCACAACTTGGCCTGTTTTTTGTTTGTTTTGGTTTGGTTTTTTTTTGAGACTGGCTAAACTGTAGCATGCTAATCAATATTACAAATAGAAATAAATGCAGGTCAGAGAGATCAGGTCATCAGCAGATAGTGATGAGTAAGAAAACAGAAAGATTGTTTCAGGAAAATCAAGAAGCCCAGAACAAGTTAACACTTTTGTTAAATGCAACATATAATATTACATTAGAAATCTGAAATGAAAATATTTATTTTTACAGATTAGCCACTATGGCCTCTATGATTTTTACTTGTGGGTCTGGAAATGTTTGATATCAGGCAAGGGGCAACTTGTAAAAATCATATTTTCTTCCCTTCGTTTTGTCTTATGTTGACGATATTTGCTGTCTTTCTGCAATCACTGCAACCATTTCATTTATGTGTTATGTGTGAAGTGAAAACTTCTAGTCTAATGCACAGGGAGGACTGATAGGACAATCTTTGTAGTGTCATGCTATTTGTTGATATATAGGCTCACAAAATTCAGTTTAGTCACAAACTAGAAAAACTGCAGCAAACCCAGAAGAGAACAGAGAAATAAAATAAAGTTGCTTTCCCTCCCTCAATGTTCCACTTCCCACCCCCTACAAATAATTTTTAAATTTATTTTAAAAAATGCATTGCAACACTTTTTAAAGCTTTTGGTAAAGATCTGGGTGTGTGCATCAAAGGGAAAACACTGTCCGAGAGACACTTGACATCAGAGCTGCTTGAGCAACAGGAAGCCTTTACCCAAACTTAAGTCTGTCATAGGTTAATTAAATTATCCACTCTGTACCTCAGAGTAGGAAACCTGCCTGATCACTCTTTTGGATGGGAACTCCCTTACTTTAGATTCATATGTGGGCAGCTGTACTATCTTGTGCCTGATAAAGTGGAATGGATTTAGGACAGGGGTTCTCAAACTGGGGGTTGGGACCCCTCAGGGGGTCGCGAAGTTATTACGTGGGGATCGCAAACTGTCAGCCTCTACCCCAAACCCTGCTTTGTCTCCAGCATATATAATGGTGTTAAATATATAAAAAAGTATTTTTAATTTATAAGAGGGGTCACACTCAGAGGCTTGCTATGTGAAAGGAGTCACCAGTACAAAAGTTTGATAAACACTGATTTAGGAGACTTGAGCTTAGTCCCAACTCTGCCACAGACTTCCTGTATGATATTAGACATGTGTTGTTAGTGTTGCCAATTCTTACAACGTTATTGTGAGTCTCGCACAATTTGGTGGTTTTCCTAAAGCCCCTGCTCTTGGAGGCAAGTGATGAGAATCTCAGCTTTCATTTTTTTTAAAAGTGTATTGTTTCTAGCTCTCATGGTTGTGGAGAAAAGCTTGAAGACGTGACTCATGTAATTTAAAGGCTCAAACATCAGAAGGCAAATAAAAAATAAGACATGTATTTTTTAAAAAATCATGATTTTGGGGGCCTTCTTCATGTTTTTGATCATTTGGGGTTGGCAAGACAGCTCTTCATCTCTGTGCATCCCATTTGTAAAATTGGATAATAATACTTCCCTACTTCCCAGAAGTGTTGAAATTCACTTAAGTTTGTGAGGTGCTCAGATAGATACTATAATGATTGGGACCGTATAAATACATAGACTCTTGTGATGAAGGCTTTTGCAATGTTTTGTTTACTTGTCTTTGACCTCTCTCTTATACAAATTGCTTTTTTATTTCAGCAAGGAGTAAAAGAAAAGCCAATCATGTGTCAGCTGACTTCTATGTTTTTGCCTCACACAGTACTATGTTTACAGGAAATGCCTGCTACAGAGACAGTTTTGTACAGAGAGGTGGTGTCAGATTTGACTAACATGCTTACATGATTAGGTTTACTAAGTGAAGACCCAAATGACACAGTGATGAGAGACTTGCAAGCAATCAGGCTTTTGCAACATCAATTAATCCAAGAAGCGATTTTATGCTGTACCTCTTTACTGATCGGTAACCATGCATGAGGTTACACGTCCCCTCCCCCACCAAGAATGTGCCTCCCTGCTGCATTAGTAACTATCTCTTCAACACATATTCAGTTACCAGTCTCGCTCTATAATCAGGAGCAGCTTTTTTTTTTTTTTTTTTTTTTTTTTGGCATTCTAGTAGACTAAAAGGACTGCAGTCTTTAAAAATGCACTTTGTAGGTATTTTAATACTTGTCCAGAATGTGTAGGTTCAATTACATTGTGTAGTGAATTTAACATGAATCATCTTATTTTTATCATGCAAAATAAACGGTAGTGTTTCTTTCAGTGATATACACACGCTGTGAATGAAAATGCATAATTTCAAGTATAGGCAGGTATGTTTATAATACCTTTACTGTATATCTGAAGCTTTACATTTGTCTTTGATATTTTTTTCTGATGAATTTTATTTAACAGATTGAAATATTAAGTGTCCTCTAACTTCCTTGTTTACTTATCACAATGTACATGACGTATGATATAGCAAATGCAAGCAGAGCTTTGATAAACATGTTTACTTTGAGACATTTACAAGCTATCAAACTTGCTATTCTTGCAAACTCAAGCTTTTGACCACCCACCTATCCCCCAAAGCTTTCTTTCTGTGATGGCAGCACTCCACCGTGTCTGCATATGTTCTGTTTTCTGCTGAGTTGTGTTTTTAAACTGTAAGATATTTGGGGTCAGGAGTCTGTTATTTATTCACCTGTGCAATTAATACAAATAAATTGGTAAAATGTAAATTATGCAAAAAAGTCTGCCTGATGAAATATGCTAAATGGAGATTATAAAACCACAGCTATTTCCCAGAATGCATTCAGCTATCAGTACCTGAGACACTGATAACTTTTGTTATTGGTCAGGTTCCGACTTTTCTTTCCTAGTATCACATGGCCTTTACTCTGGATATCAAGAGTCAGATCTGGGAACAGACTATTAATTCCGGCTCTTCCTTTTTGTCTGATTAGTTTGGGGTTTACAATACTCTTGCTGTTAGTTTATAAAATCCTTTCTTTTGTCTATAGAAAAGCAAGAACATAAACATGTTTATGATTACATATCTCCATTTCTTTTCTTTTAATATTAAGGCCCGATTCCTGAAAACACATGCGTAACTATGGGACTACTCACATGCGTAAAGGTAAGCACATGTGTAAGTTGTTATGGGATCAGGGCCTAACACGTTACTGGTTTCAGGGGCCTGTACACTGAAGTTCTTTATTTGTCTGCAGAACAGAGACAGCACAGTGCAGAGTTCTTCATGACATCCCACCAATATATGTGTAATATTCACAACAAGAGTAGTAGTGAAGAAGTCCATACCAAAATTCCAGATCTGAACAACCCTGAATAATGGGGAAGTTTGCATCTGGATCCACATCTGAATTTTGCAGCTCATATCATTCTCTAAGTGAAATATAAAACTACTTAAAATCAGTTCTTTTTTTCCTCTCTTATTATGTACTGGAAAATGGATTTGTTTCCACCAAAAAACCTGTTGAGTTAAACTTTTTTTAAACTGGATTCCCTTTGGGGCACTGACGGCTTACACTGCAAAAGTGAAAATTTGCTTTGTTTGCATGCTTTGATGTTAAAAAGAGATTTTTTTTTTTTTTGGTCAAAATTTCATCGACATCTACAAGAATATGTACAACATAAAAGAAGAAATGATAGAAATATTCACACAAAATTTCACAAAACTCCCCAGTTCTGGGGGAACCACCTCTGAAAATGAAAAGGTGCTGTAGTTATATTTCATGGTACATTCACTCTACATTCAAAGGCTGAAACTGCCCAAGAAAAAAAAAAGAAAAGAAAAGCAACAATTATTGCTAATTGTGATTGTATTTTTGTGATATGGGTGAGATCTTTAGGAACTGGACCAAGGACACCAATTCAAACAAGCAACAAATATATACCTATTTTAAAATAGCGCATCCGATGAAGTGAGCTGTAGCTTACGAAAGCTTATGCTCAAATAAATTTGTTAGTCTCTAAGGTGCCACAAGGACTCCTTTTCTTTTTAAGATTATGTGTGCATATTAATTTAGAGTAAAGAAAGTATTCATTTTGTAAAGGTTCTTTAGGTGTAAGATTACACAAGGCCATATGAGATGCAATCCTTAGCGTTAGACACAATGTGGTGAGGTTTTTAGTCTTACTCTAGAAAAATATTTACCTTAGAAGCTGCCCTCTTGCTCAATTGAAGTGCCACTGCAGTATTTATTGATAGGATTCTAGGTCAAAGAGGATGGGATGCAAGAGGCACTTTTACCAAAAAAAACCCCAAAATAATAATAACTTTCACAGTATAAAAAATGAATCATCTGTCTTTCATAAACTAGAAGCACCTATCGTGTGTTAATTTGTAAACTGCACTGAGATCCTACAGAATGAAAGATACTATATAAATGTAAGATGGTATTGATCAGTCCTGAAGAGGCACGATAATTCTCATAGGTTTCAGAGTAACAGCCGTGTTAGTCTGTATTCGCAAAAAGAAAAGGAGGACTTGTGGCATCTTAGAGACTAACCAATTTATTTGAGCATAAGCTTTCGTGAACTACAGCTCACATCATCTCATAGGCCTTCAACATTCTTTCTCCCCATAGTCTCATAGCAGAAAGAATTCCCTGAGCTCTATCTTTTATTATTATTATTATTTTTCTTCTTACAGCCGCTGCTGTCCCTTCATCAGCACTTCTGTCTCAGATCTCCAATGCAGCAAAAATCCTGGTGCTTCTGAACATTTTGAATGCCTTGCAGTTGATATGATAAAAATGTGCATTTGAAAGGATATAAAGAGATGAGTGACTGTTTAAAATGGGGCATTAGCATGACAGTTGACAAAGGCATGGTATATTGTTGGATCCCACTGGCTTCTAATGCTCGTTAATGAGAACAAGTATTCCTTGATCAGAGTCAGAGATAGTTGCTTCAAATATGCTTCACATAGACATTGAATGTATGTCACATTTTGAAAAGATTGTATATATGTTCATATACCTTAGGCACACATCCCTTTGCTTCTGAACATTACGGGTTGTTTTCTTTGGTGATTGACTAGTGACCTGAACCTTTTCCTGTACTTTTGTTGTGTTTATTTGATTTTTTTCCCCTTTCCTGTAGTTGTAGGAATAATGCTCTGGCATGCATGTGCAATGCTGTACAGCTAGAGATCTCCAATAAAGAGTCTGAGTAGTGCTGAGCATCGGCAATGCCATTTAGATCAAATTACTTTATTTGGGCTCTGAACACACTTAGCTGCTCCAGGAAGCTCTCAGCAACTTGAAAGATTAGGTTCTACTTGCAGTTTCTTGGCCGAAATTGCAGATTTTAGCCATAATGCCTGACAAAATCTCACAGATATGGGCCCAAATCTCTCACACAATTGCACAGATTTGAGGCAAAATCTGCACAGATGTTGTTAATGGTCCCAGCTGATTTCTATTACCCCAGATCATATGCAGATACTTTATGAGAGAAAGATAGCACAGAAAAAACTTGCCAAATTACAGTAAGTATAGCATAATACTAGTTCCTCTTTACATAATAGCTATGTCTTCGCTAGTATTTGTCTTCTAACTTCTCACTGTTACACTGCCACTGGCAGAAGACTACCAGTAGTGTCAACAATAGGAACTCTAGTATAGACAAACAGTAGGAACAATAGTGTAGATTGACTGCTGGCTTTAAAACTCTAGACGCCACCAGAAACTTGTCTACACTTATCTGTTCCCACTATTGCTATCAGCAGCGGGGTCAGCATGAGACCAAGGCTGGGAAATTTGAAGGGAAATGTTAGTGTAAACATGGTTGCAGTGGTGCCAGCAAGAAACATTTTAATTATATGCATGGACCAGATTTTCAGCTGTTGCAAATCAGCGCAGTGCCATTGACTTTCGTGGAGCTACACTAATTTATAGCAGCTGTGAATCTAACTCCAGGTTCTAGCATGCTTAGAGAGATTTTTTTTTCTTGTGAACATAAACCTGTGTCTGTTGTTGGGAGCCCCAGTCCTGCAATGTTGGGCAGAATCCCATTGCATGGAGGCTTACTGGAGTCAGAGATCCTCCAAGGGGGAGTTTATTCCGGGACTGAGGCTTAGAATGTTTCAACAAGGGTGGTCTCCAGTCAGGTAAATAATGCTTCAGGATTGGGCTCTTAGGGATTTTCTGCAAATCTGGTAGGTATACTGAATAGGATGACATTCTGCCCTCAGCCTACTCACGTTAGGCTGTTATTCAGAACAATCCCTGGGTAGATTTGCCTTCTTTTAGCCTTTTCTGTTAAATGAACATATTTTTAAATGGACACCCATGTCAAATATTATCCCAGATTCAGGTTTTTCCTAAGATAGGTTTTCTCCAAAACTTCCCAACATTAGAAATATTTCCATGATTTAAAAAAAAACAACAACAAAAAAAAACCAGGAAGAAGAAAATTTTTCAGAGAAGACCTTGAGGTGTTATACTAATATGTGAGAGCCAGAAAGGTGAAACTTATACTAGGGATTATGTATTTTTGACTATAAACAAAGATGAAGGTGACACATTTTCCTGTCTAACTGGTGATAAATGAAAATAAATAAATAAACAGCATGTACTGTGAGTGAGGTAATATATTATATTGAACCAACTTCTGAAGAGCTTGTCTGAAGAGCTCTGTGTAAGCTTGAAAGCTTGTCTCTCTCACCAACAGAAATTGGTACAATAAAATATATGACCTCACCCACCTTGTCTCTTTAATATCCGAGGAACAACACTGCATACAGAATATACGGAGAAAAATTAATTTAAAATGCAAACTTATTTCAGTTTATTCATCTAAAATATTGTTAGTCACAGCTTACATAGGGATTTTAAATGTTTCTAAATGGGTTTTTTTTAGCCCACAAGTGTTCCTTTGAGGTTTTGACATCATATTTATCCCTCCAATATCACAGTCAATCCAAACTGGATAATGGTATATGCTTAAGAGGTCTAATCAGGTGTCTGATGAACCTTCTTATTTCATAGAATATCAGGGTTGGAAGGGACCTCAGGGGGTCATCTAGTCCAACCCCCTGCTCTAAGCAGGACCAATCCCCAATTTTTGCTCCAGCTCCCTAAATGGACTCCTCAAGGATTGAGCTTACAAACCTGGATTTAGCAGGCCTATGCTCAAACCAGTGAGCTATCTCTCCACCCCCAAGGTTGACAATTCAGGAGTGACACAGCATGTTACAAATTTCACAGCTCCGTGTGTTGTCTGAGTTAGAGTCCAAGATTGCAGAACACTACTTTCTTCTTTCTCACTTTGCTTCCATCATCTGGAACAAAGCCACTTCATGTTGAGCTGCGCCCAGTGCCACCTATTCCCTCCAAATTGGATGGGATTCTGTGCGCTCCTCGCAGCTTTCTGTATTGATGTTGAACGACTTCATATCATTTTTACACGTAGTAGTACTGCCATAAAGAGCCATCCCAAATCTCACTGTACAAAATATTCTTGGGGATACCTGTGTTTGGTATTTTGTCGTCTCACTTTATTTTCAGAATCTTACACAGCTATTTCATGTAGAAGCTGTTCAGTTTGCTGATGTGGCAATGATATGTAGTCATGGTTTTTGAACCATAAAGCAGGGATGACTGCACACGTCTCATAGATTCACATCTTCACCTTTGTCTATAATTTGCTGTTACTCCATGCACGGTTGTGTAATAGCCTGAAATTCTTAGCTGCTTTTCCGATTCTATTAGTCAGTTCAGTCTGAAGCTTAAGATTCCTTCTGATCGTATAAAGCAAGTAGCAAAAGCTGTCAACAATGGCAAGAGATTTACCTTCCAGAGTGACATCAGGCACTGGTTTTTCCACTCCTTGGTACATGATCATAGTCTTCTTGAAACTAATTGTTAACCTGAAGCTTTTGCATGATGCAGAAAATCTACCCAAGAGATTTTGCAGGGAAGATTCACTGTGGGCAATCAAGGCCACGTCATCCGCAAACAGGAAATCTCTCATAACCAGCTCTTTCCCCTTGGTTTTCACTCTGAACCTTGCAATATTGAACAAGCCTCCATCTAGTGTGGTTCGAAGATGAATGCCATCACTGCTGTCCTTAAATGCATGAAGAAGCAGGAATGAAAGGTAGATGTCAAAGAGCCCGGGAGCTAAGACACATCCCTTTTTCACCCCATTGTTAATCTCAAAGGCATTTGGTTCTATATTTCCATACACTACAGTTGCCCTCATACCTTGATGTAAGGAACAAATGATGTTCAACAGTTTGTGGAGGACAACCCCATTTCTTCAGAACAATAAAAAGGCCCTCTCTGTTAACCACATTGAAGGCCTTTGTGAGATTGAAGAAGGCTATGTACAGTGGCATTTGTTTTTCTCTACACTTCTCTTGCAGTTGCTTAACTGAAAATATCACATAAATGGTGGAGTGTCCTGAGAGAAAACTGCATTGACTTTCAGGACAGAAATAGTTATAATGTAAAAGTCAGTCAGTATTATATTCACACAGTTCTTGTGACTGTGACTGTCTCTAGGAAGGCAAGTCATTTATAAAAAATATCCAATTCAAAGGCACCAAAGTTGGATTATATATAATACCTGGAAAGTACTTGTGCATGCATACTTACAGGGGAAAAAAATAAAAAGTATTGTGTGTCTACTGTGAAACGCAACAGCTATTGGTATTATTGGAAAGCAGATCGGGCCCATCGTTCTGCTAACATCAGACTTTAGTGCTGACAATGTCCTTGACTAACAGATGCAACTATATCTTTATCAAGGGCTTCTAGTGACATTATAAGCCATGAGAGTGAAAAAATGCTTCCTGCTTCAGACTTCCTGCTTCTTCTGCAGGAGGAGCACAGCAAAGTTTGTCACAGGCATTATATCATTTTCATACTGTATGGTAAATTTAAACCCTTTGAAGCTGCACCACAGAAGCCTAGAAAAGCTGGTAAATTGATAATACATAGGAACATTTAACAGTGTTATGTATGTACATTTACATAACAGCGCTGGCAAATATTGAGACTTAACAGTAAATGTGACTGTTTTATTAAGTGTGAGAAACAAAGTAATATGTTCAAAAGCGGGAGATGCCAAAACTCACACATTGGACATGCAAGGCCAGACTTTCAAGCAAAGTTGTGAATGCAGTTGAGTATGCCAGATGTATATGTACATGGACACCTACTTTGTGCATGTAACTGTCAGAGTTGTGCATGGAAACCAGGTAATTGTGAATGGAAACCAGGTAATTGTACATGGAAATAACTAATTGGGTATATTTGCATGCACCATTACCTGTTCTGTACTTATGGTAAACATGCAATCAAATCACTGTGCAGCCAAACAACTTACTATGAAAATGAGGTCCCTTCTCTCCTATATTTTGTGCCTGCACCATCTCCAAAACATTCTAAGGTTCTATATCCTGCTATTAACTCCTATACAGAACTTCCCTTTGAAGTAAGGAGATCATATAATTTTCAGACCCGTTTTGCAATGCCAGTTTTCCATGATCCCATTCTCTTTTCGTGCTGCCCTTAGGGAGCACAGCTTCTCTGCAGTCCTCCTCTGTCCACTCCCATGCTTACTCCCAGTTCTGTTGCTTTTGGAGTTTTTATAGACTTCCTTTCCACACCCTCAGTGCCTTCAGTTTGCTACTATTTGGGCCTTTTTGCACCTATGTAAGGGGAAGAGAGGAAGCACACGCTGTTTCTCTCTGGGTGTGTATTGAGGGTAATTTCTGATCATGAGCTACAGTAAATACACTTTATTTGTATGCAGGAGTGTGTATGTATACAGAATATGGGATACATGAGTATTTAATGATTGTCAATAACCATTTTATGGTAGTCTCAATTCCCATAGCCCCAACAAAATATTGGCAATAAAGAACTGCCATGTGCAGTTCTCCAGCTGTCACCATTAAGCTCCTCATCTGCACTCCAGAGTGCAGCCTTCCCTTGGTTTGTTTGTTTTTTGCTTTAGAAAGAAAACTACAATTTGTTAAAATTAAAAACAAAAAGAGAGAGAGAGAGAGAGAAGGGGAAAAAAAACTTAGTAAGGAAAGTCACAAATCCCATCTGTCCTGCAGACATGTGCTCCTTTCAACACAGCAAAAATGCAAAGGTTCACAGCGAGTGGCACTGGCTGGATTGCTCTGAGAAAATGAGGTTAAACCACATGCTACATAGTGAAGGAACTGCTTCAGTAAATATGTTTTTTTATTGAATGTAATAATAATAAATGGCTATGTAAAATCCATGTTAATGCACTAGTTTCAAGATCAGTGGTGGGCAACCTGCGGCCCATCAGAGTAATTTGCTGGCGGGCTGCCAGTTTGTTTACATTTGCACAGCCGCCCACAGATCCTAGTGACCGCGGTTCGCCATTCCCGGCCAATGGGAGCTGTGGGAAGCGGTGGCCAGCATGTCCCTGCAGCCCACGCTGCTTCCCACAGCTCCCATTGGCTGGGAACAGTGAACCACGGCCAGTGGGAGATGTGGGCAGCCGTGCAAATGTAAACAAACTGTCTGGCGGCCCACTATGGCCCACGTGTTGCCCACCACTGCTCAAGATACACCTACCCCAGATAGCTATCACTTAAGTTTCATAAATACTTTCCTTGAATAAAATGCTTATAAGCAAGGAAAACTTCTCTGAACTGACCTAGCCTTTGTTGATTTGGAAATCTTTCAAGGGACTAAACAGAGTTTTGTGTGTGTGCGTATATCTAAACAAGATTTGAAAAGTAGGACAATAGGGACAAGTACACTGGATCAATATTCTAGACTTATGTGTTGTTAATTAATTATTATTATTTTATTATCTGCTAGGAGCTGTAGTCATGACCCTGGACCCCATTGTGGTGGGCACTGTACACACACAGACAAAAAGAGTGTTGGATTTAAAAACAGGCCAAAAAGTAAGCAAGTTTTGTGGGGCCTTTTAGTTTTATGCGGGGTGGCCCATTTATAGAGCCACAATTCAATTATTGTGGGATAAACCTTAACTAAGATACCACACCATTTAATTAAAATTCATGGACAACTTTAACAGTAGAAGTACTTGTGCCTAGAGTTCAAAGGGCTTTACAAAAGGTAGGCAAGTATCTCTATCCCTGTTTTACAGATGAGGAATCTAAGGTCTGGAGAGATGTGTGGCTTGACTAAGGTCTCTCATCAAATCAGTGGCAGAGCCAGTAAACCGAGCATAGAAACCTTTTGAAGCGCACTGCATAATCCTTGCACATTTATAACCTTCTAAGGAACCCAAGCTTCATGTCAGTTAAGCCACAGGAAGAATCGAGTTTGGAGCAGCAGCACAGTGGGATCATCCCTACAAAAGGAAGCAAGTACTAAATAGTTTGGGGTCAGGGAGATATGCATCGTTTACCCAGACAATATAGTGTATCTTTTCTGCACTTCTGTGTGCAGGTATCTCCTTTTCAAGGGGCAGGGTAATATTACTCCAATTAAACTGAACTTCCAGGGAGTGGCATTACCAGGGGCCAGATATGTTAGAGGCACAGAATCTCGCTGGTCTTCTGCTGATCCCCTATGACCCACACAGATCCATGGGATCTGTTGGCGTTGGGGGAGGGTCCCATGGCCTTGGAGCAAACCCCATAATCCCCAAGCAACAATCAGGCTGCAGGGGAACCTAGTAGAGATTTCCTTCCCAGGAATGTCACCAACCCTGAGCTTCACTGCCTCTGCTTGACTGCTCTAGGCTTGCTCGGAACAGGGGATGATTCAGCTCATTACTCTTTTTAATCCTGAAAAATGTTCCCTGTATACCCAGGAAATGCAGAGTAAGCCATTTCTTACCTGAGTGAAGATACAGGGTGTAATCAAGAATTGGGCCCACTGCTCTGGCAATAGCAAAAGAATTCAATTTTTAAAATAGGGTACAAAAGAAGATCATATTTTAGATGGAAAATTGAGGCGGATTTAACCCACTGGGGAATTTCTCTCTTTTTGGAAGGAAAATCCATTAAAAAATGTCACCTCTCCATATTAAAAAAAAAAGCCCTTAGATTCTTCATATAGTTCACAGAGACCAGCAATTTAAAAGACAAACAATCTGTACAATATTATTTTTAAATAAATCTGACCTGCTAAAAGGACAGTGGATTGACCTGAATAGAGACAAATCCTGTTCACATGGCTTAGGAAATTAGTCCCAGTCAAGTAGATGGATTTGGCCATTACTCATTTAATATGATACAGAATAATAAAAATCAGACGCATAATGGTGCTGCAAAACCAGAAAATCACTGAAACAACATATCTGTTGACCTGCTTCACCCAAGACTATGTGAAGATAGTTTTAGTTTGATTGAAATCCTAGAAACTCAAGTGACAATTTAGAATTGCCTCAGTGCAGGTTTATTTTAAATAACACATTTTCCCAATAGACAAACTGTAAACACCACAGAAGCATTTAAAAAAAACAAAACAAAAAAACCCCCACCAAATCCCCCCTCCCCCAGGTCAAATGTCTCCACAAACTGAAAAAATTCAGATCTAGTTCACTTGTAGTGTTTTCCTTTCCTTTATCTTTTAATTTGCTTAATGATCTCAGAGAAACAAACACATGCACATTTAATTAGATTTGCAAATCAAAGGTGACAGTTGTTTAGTAACCTGTATTATTTCTCCATTGTAGTAAGCTAGAAAAATACAGGAAAATGTATTTATTAACTGTTTCTGTTTTGCAAGGACAGCCAACGCTATATTGATCTAGCTATCAAAAATCCTGTAGCGGGGCAATAACATTCACATGTCAGTGTCTCCACATAATCACTATTCTTTACTCTCTCTGCCCCTGTGTGATATCCTGCATCTCTCACAGAATATGCAAATACACCCATCTCTCAGCCCTTACCTACACCCTTCTCTTGCCATCAGGAAGGAAATTCATTGTTATAGATTAAAGAGAGAAGAAAGAAGAGACTTTCCTTTTTACTTGACATCTAGGTTGCTTCTTTCAGGAACAGTGATAATTAGTCACTGTTTTTGCATCTTTCATTATATTTTGAATAATATTTCCCCCCCACACACACACATCTATGAATCTTTCTTTGTACAACTGGATACCCTGGTCCTCATACCCATGCTCATGTGAGTAATATTATTGAAGGCAGTGGGATTGACTCTTGATGTCCTTATACCCCAATTCTGCAAAGACTTAAGTACATGCTTAACTGTAAGTACTCGTGTAGTCCCTTTTGACTTCCCATGCTTATGCATATGTGGATGTCTTTGCAGGATCGAGTTCTTAACTTTCACTGAGGCAAACTGGACCTCAGGATTTGGTCCATTGGGATAACTCACTGGACAGTTACTCCTGTGAATTAGGGTAGCAGGTTTGGTTCCCTTCTTCTGTATTCAGTTAACTGTTTTGTAATTCTGAGCAGCAGTGGAAAGGAAATGGTCTTCCTGAGGTAATGATGTTCCCAGACCTCATGGCAAAGACCTTGGGGGAGGAAGCAGAAAATAATTAGTCGAAATTAAAAATTACTTTGTGAAATTTAAAATACCAACCCTCAATGCTATGGTGAAAATAATAAAATCTGGGGTGCTGATTCACCTAAATTTCACCTAACAAAATCAGTCTTGAAAGTAACACTGGATACTCTGTGGCTGTAATGATGGGGATCTAAGAGACTGAAATGAGCATGGAATATTGTTATACTCTTAATATTTCCTATGTTCTAATGTGCATTTTTATCTAAATATTAATTACTTCCAGACCTCCTGATGAGCCAGATACTTAACTCTTATTGAAACTATTGGGAGCCAAGGACACTGACCACCTTGCAGGAAGCAGTTGGTACTGAGTAGGATCAGGGTCCTTTCTTTGTAAACTAACAGATAACTAAGAGTAAGGAGCCAAATTTTCATAATTGCATTGCCTGGTATACATGCAAATAGCTAATTAAATATATTTGTATAATGCAATAACCTCAGCATACCAGCAGTTTAAGAAAGCAATTAAGCACATGGTTAAGCCCATCCCCGTTAAGGCAGCACCTAAGCACATGTTCAGTTTTAAGTATAAAAATACTTTTGATCAGCAGATCTCAAAAGGCTTTACAAAAGAGGTCAGTATCATTATCTCCAGTTTTTCAGATGGGGAAACTGAGGCAGAGAGCGAGAGAATTTTGCTTAAGGTCATCTAGCAGGCTAGTGGCAGAGCTGGGAATAGAACTCTTGTTTGCTGAGCCCCAATCCAGTGCATGAGCTTATAGTTAACCACACTTAACACATAAGAGCTGTCCTGAACAATCACAGCAACTGCAGGTAAATATTCTACACGTATGTTTTTGTGTGTACAACTGCGTATATGCAGTCATGGAAACACAGGTATGTCTTTCTTCTCTTTTTAAGTCCTAAATTGTATGTGCTCTACAGTTTGGTAGTTGTTTCTGGAACAATGGTCTCTTTTTCTGAACATTCTATTAGTGAGATACCTTCATCCCCATAAAGAAGGATGGACATTTAAAAAATCTCAGATGTGTATTCTTAGTTTTATCATAACATTTACTATAAGGTTTTCTTCCCATGACGATTGTTTCAGATTAATATACAAATGCAAAAAGAGAATAAACATGAGTATGTTCTTGTACATTGACAGTTAATAAGAATAAAGGAAAATAAAACATTACAAACCACTGCTCATACTAGTTATGTAAATACAGATAGATAATATTTTGTATCTCCTCTTGAATATGTCCCAAGCTTTGTTGCTGGAGAGAGGAATCTCTTTTCTTAAAGCTGGTGTGAAAATATAGCCACATGATCCATCACCACAAGCATCAGAAGGAAATGATTCACCACAATACTGTAACTGAAACTGCTCTAACAGCTGATTTCAAACAGCAGGCCAGGGGACTAATTAGCTACTTTACCTGCACAAAGACTTTTACAATGCATGGGGCACCTCACATGTTATTCCAACTGTGAATTTTCTACTACTTTGACTCATTATAATTGATGGAACTATACTCTGCACCAGGAAGTATGAAGTATAGTTTAAAATGTAGATACATTTGATAGTGATGAAAGATGTCGAATGATAATTCTTAATTCATTAAGGCCAGGATTCAGAGCACAATGACTTCAATGGGACTTGAGCATATGCTTAAAGTTAAGCATGTACTTAAGTCCTGTTCTGAGTATTGCTGCTTTTGGCCTTAGGGTCTTCCATTGACTTCCATGAGCTTAGTATCACATGCTGTATTCTTGAACTTTGTAAAACACGTCGAGATACTTGGACTGAATTAATACATTCATAGATATTAAAGCCAAAAGGGACCATTAGATCATCTAATCTGACCTCCTGTATAGCACAGGCCTTAAATTTCACTTAGTTACCCTTGTATTGAGCCCAATAACTAAAGCACTGTATATGTTTATTATTATTATTATTAAACTTTAAAAACAAATTAATATATTCCTAGCAAAGCTTTTATATATACTGATTACAAGTGATAGAAAGAAAGTCTGCATATTTTTTTTAGAAAACAAAGTTTCACTGTAGCCATATGACAAATTTTATTAATAACCTTTTGCCTTACCCTGATGATAGTTATATGGATGCAGTTGAATTAATTAAAATGGAGATTTTATGGAGTCTTGCAAGTTTTTTGTCCTCATTTACTGTATGGAAGACACTAATTGTCACAGATATTCTAAATAGAGTCAGTGTTGCCAAATGTCAACGAATTTGCCAAAAGTTATAAATTTAAAGTGTTTTCCAACCAAGTGTTTGCATGTGTTTAAAACAAATATTTGATCGTTAACTAGGCCCAGCCAGGGTTCTTCCCCTCCCCCCAGTTCATTTTAGAAATTATGTACAAGTGCCAGTTCTTGGGAGAAATATATTAGTATAATTTAATTCAGAGAATCCCCTAAAGTTTGGCATTAGCATAGAATTAATTTTTACCTTTATTCTTGTTTTCCAAATGATTCTAATCAACTGATCAGAAGCAATTGGTGAGATATGCTCAGAAAAGTAGTATAAAAAGTCATAAATGTATGTGTGTCACTTAATGAAACCAGTTTGATATTACTAGAAATAAACATGGGAAAGTCTCCAGCACATTCACAAATCTCACTAGGAACTCTTCACTGGTCCTAAACAATTTGATGTACATTTTTTGCTTATCATATTTTATTTGTGTTTCACTAAAAATCTGGGGTCCAAATGAGTCATCCCCTACCATATGCACACAGAGCTCCAGTTTACTGATATCCATGGGTGCATCTGTGATCAAATCTGTTATCTATATTACAAAATACTCTTTTTTTTAATTCTATATCTCTGCCATCTGTAGTGATATTCTCCAAAACTGCTAAATGTTGATGACTTTTTTGTTAAAAGGACTTTTTTTGTATTTATTATAACCAGCTTTATAGCTGCTGAGAGATAGCATTAATTTTCCAGGAACATTTTTGCTAAAAATTCATCCCTTTTGTTTATCAAAATGTTGACAATAAATTTCACTGAAAAAATAGGTTTCAGAGTAGCATAGCTAGCTCACGAAAGCTTATGCTCAAATAAATTGGTTAGTCTCTAAGGTGCCACAAGTCCTCCTTTTCTTTTTACTGAAAAAATAAAAATTCTAAAAATTTCAAGCAGCTGTAGTTGTTACTAACTTGAACTCAACCATGATGAAACACAGTACATTCTGATTTGAGTTAAAATGTGTGTTAACCTGAACTGTGTATGTCACAACTTTGTTAGCATTGGTTTCATTGTGTGCTTGTAATTAATGTAATATATATGGAGGGCCCAGCATCAAGTAGCAAAATTGCTGTCATTCTCAGATTTAAGATCTGTTTAGGCAAACCCTTACTCAGGTTAGTAATCCTGCATGAAACACTGGACTAGTGGAGTTGGTATTCACTGTGTTTTTACCTTGGGATAGCTCATGTGCATTAATTTCCCCAAACAAAAAAACAGGGTTTTTTTAGCAGCAAAGGCAATCCTTTAGTGTAAATGAGATTTAGACCCATTGAGACTGTTCACCTACCAGAAGGGTGAAATATCTAAGTAAGTATTGTAGGATAAGGCTTGTACAGAAAGTAATTGAAAGAGAAAGCATGAACCTCCCAGAAAGGAAACCAGAAAGAAAACCAGCCAATAGAAAAGCTGTAACCAGTACATCAAATGTGAAATATGGGAAGCTGCTAGTACGGCTTGAACCACATTGAAAATATGAACTGCTGACAGCAGCCCAGATGGAGATTGGTAATGGGCTAAAAATAAAATAGGTCACTGACAAAAAAAAAAAGCAACCAAAACTTTTCTTAGTTACTGTAAAATGGTAACAGAAGCAGATTTTTGGAAAGAAAATGGTGCAAGTGTCTTTTGATGTAAAAAATGTAATTATAACCTCCTGCAGTGCTGTCAGAATCTGCCCACTTCACATCTTCATTTCCTCCCACCATGAAGTTAATCTCATTTCCACCTCAGGTTGCTTTCACACCTTGCAGATTTAAAACAGCAGTTGTAGTACCTTCTACAACTACAGTATTGTTCCACCAAGAAGAGACACCTTCAAACTCCTTATCCAACCCATCACAGCACACTTCTCCCCGGCAACTCCTTTATTTTACTTCCAGCCACATTTAACACTTACAGCTCCAGTTGGCACCATATGACGATAGTTAAGATTAGATTAGATTAGATATAAATAACACTTTTCATTCCAAAGCAACCCATAATTCTTTACTGACTAAGTTTGGTCCAAATCCTGATCACTTTTTACTCAACCAAATCTCTGAGTCAGGATTAAGTAGAAATTTTAAAAAGTCTGCAGGTGCATTACAAATACAGAGATGATTTTATTTACTACTGAAATGCAGATACTTCTGGAATGGAATTCAGCAGCTGTTTAACAGTAGATAGAAACAGATTTAAAAATTTTATTAAAGCTAACGTTAAAAAATTATATAGTACATAGGTTGAGAAAAGAGTCTCTGTACATCTAGGTATAGTGCTTAGATTATTCACAAATATAAAGTTTGTTTTTAAAAGTCATATGATACATAGAGTACATAATCAGCATTGCTACAAAACAATGTAGAACAAAACTGCAGGGGGACTTTTACGGAAGTGCAATGTAATTGGTCAGTTGAAACATTCTTGCTCTTGACTGTTTGTGTTAGTGGTTTTCACTTTTGAGAGTCCTCTTTTCAAAAATACGTTTAGTTTATGGCTCAAATGAACATAAGGATGACCACAGGAAAACACAAGAGAACGTGCCACAGAAACCACAGAAGTACAATATTGCACATCAGTAAGTATCTGCAGAGGTGCAAAGGGATAATGAAAAGGGAATAATTTCAAACCAAATAGGATGGACCAAAGGGATGTTGATCCATTTGTGCTTCTTAGTTAAAGGATTTGTCAGCATCATCCTCGTCCCCTATTTCTAAACTTTGATTAAATAGACAATAATTCCTAGTCACATATAAAAATAATACTTATATTACTGAAGTACTATTAAGAAATTAATAGGATTTAAGCCTGTACTTAACATTAACCATGTACTCAGGTGCTTTGTTGAACAAGAACAAACTTAAGCACATGGCTTTAGAGATTTCCTGAATCAGGGCCAAAGAGTTTTATGAAGGTGGGTATGGATTATTATTACCACTTTCCCCAAGAAGAAACTGAGACACATCTGATCTAAGTGACTTGCCCACGATCAGAAAATGAATCAGTGGCAAAGCTGAAAATAAAATGCCAGTCTTCTGCCTCCCAGTCAGATGTCTATAATAGGCTATATGTATTCCAGCTAGTTAGTCTCCTGAACACTAAGTGCACCCATAATGCGTCTGTGTGTTTTGCTAAAAACCACTCCTATAAATGGGAGGGCAAGCTTTGAAAATGGGGGTCTTCATCACAAGGTTTACTGTGCTAGCAATAGCACCTCCCGCCCAAGGAGCTCCATGCACTTTTCAAGGGTTCATTAATTAAACCTCACAATACTCCTAGTAAATAAATATTAATATCCCACTTTTAAAGATGAAGGAACTAAGATACAGAGAGGTGAACTGATTTATCAAGACACACAGGAAGCTAGTGTCCGAGCTGGGATTAGAATGCAGAGTGCCCAATACTTATCATGCGTCTTCTGTATTTTTTCCATGTTTTAACAAAAAAGAAACCTAAACTGCTTTACCTCTACCATAACCCTTCGCTCCAAGGATTCATGCTGTGCTGCTTAAGGGCTATGTTATCATCTCTCCAGCTGAGCAAGTTTAATAGATAGGGCACTCATTATACAACAACTCCACAATTATTCTATACAAACTGTGGCACCTTAGAGACTAACACATTTATTTGAGCATAAACTAAAACCCACGAAAGCTTATGCTCAAATATATTTGTTAGTCTCTAAGGTGCCACAAGGACTCCTTGTTCTTTTTGCTGATACAGACTAACACAGCTGCTACTCTGAAATCTATACAACCTGATACATCTTCTACAGTGAACTCCCTGAACTCTTACATTTCAGAAAGATATACTTTTTTTATTATTTTTTTTAAAGCATAGGATCACAAGATAGCACAACAGGAAAAATGCTCCTCACAGTGTTGCCAACTCTTGCAATATTATTGTGTGACAATATTGGTGTTTTTTTTTAAAGCACCAGCTCCTGGAGGCATGTGCTCTGTCTGCTTTCATTTAAAAATAATTAAGTTTTTCCCTCAGGGTTGCAGAGAAAAGCTTGAAAATATGAACTGAGTATACCCTCGAGGCTCAGGAATCACAAGGCAAATAAAAATGACCCACAATCTCATGATTTTTAAACCATTTTCATGAGTTTTAAGCACTTAAGATTGGCAATATTGTCTTAATTTTATTGTACACATACAAAAGTATGTAATATTTTAAAAAAACTTTCCACTGATATTGTGACAGTTATAGAATCAACTGGTGTTGATTCTGTTCTTCCATTCCAATTGGAAAGGTGGACATGTATTTGAAACTCTTTCCCCTGCTCCCACCCCCAGAATAAATATTGGGTTGAGCTAAACAATAGCCAGAGTCCTTTTCTCATTCTAAGCAGCCACATGACTACAGGCTGCTTGTGCTTGGGGTATTGAGGTGTTACACAATCTCTTTTTGTACGCAGAATATAATTATCCACTGAAAAACTGAATGCAACAAAATAGCTTAGATAGAAGAATTTGCATTGCATCTTTTTTTATCTAAGTAAA
Organism: Lepidochelys kempii; assembly: GCF_965140285.1. Lineage (NCBI taxonomy): Eukaryota > Metazoa > Chordata > Testudines > Cheloniidae > Lepidochelys > Lepidochelys kempii. The sequence goes on along the minus strand of NC_136392.1, from coordinate 14,496,264 downwards.
ACCAAACAAGAATATTGCTTAGTTTGTTGACACAAGACACTTCATCTTTGTATATACAGTATATACAGTTTATTATGGTAAACAATATTCTCTCTTTCTGTAGCCTTGGGTTTATATTTGTGTCATCTATAGATCTATTTGTATAAGTTGTGCTTTTGATTTTCTTTTTGCCCTCTGTAATATGCTGTAGTGACCTCAAAGCTAGTGGAAAGAATCTAAAATCTTTGCAGATGCCATAATCACAACAATTTTATATTTCCTAGAGTAGAATGAATGATATTGCATATATATGTAATTAATTATTATTATTTTATTTAACTGGAAGCTTGATATAGAGATACAGGGCCTGATTCAGAGACTTTGAAAGTCAGTGGAAAGATTCCAGTTGACTTCAATGGGCTTTGGATCAAATCCAAATTATGCAGTGAGCTCACATATAGCAAAACCTCACTTACAGGGCCGAATCCAGAGAGCCATTTCCCAGCCTAAATAGGGGGGTATGCATGATGTAGAGAAGAAGGAATCCATTCCTCATGGCTGCAAACACTCAAAGCAGCTGCACAGCTGTACTAAATGACTTAAGCAATCTTCTAGACCCTCATGCAAATCTCGCAGGAGAGAGCACTAGAGGACCCGCACAGAGAAGGGTATTCTGTACACACTACTGCCCTGTCCATGTCCTGCCCACTGAGCTGGATCTGCATTCCTCATGGGATTTGCAACCCCTGCATTCTCCCCTCCCCAAACTCAGCCACTCCTTGCTCCAGCAGAATGGCACTACTGCAGCCAAGGACACTCCACAGCTGCTCTACATCAGAGTGAAATGAAATGAAAGACTTTTCCCATACGCAACTCCACATGCTCAGCATCATGATCTGTGGAACCAAAGTCAGAGGGCCAATGTTTGTTGTGGGACTGTTATTGATGGGACACCAGTGGAACAGAGAATATGGGGTGTTTAGGCTGGAAGCAACTGAACTACATGGACTTCAGTGCACAGGGTTTAATGAAGTTTCGCTCGTTCAACTTAAACTGCGTTTGGCTTCAAACTGTGTGAATGAAACATGGTGGCAGTCTCAGAGGTGTCCGTTCTCTGCAGTGCAGCAGTTGGCAACGTGAGCTGTGGAACTCAATCTGAAGCCCTGAATTTTGCAGACACAAACCAGCCCAGTGATAGACCTGGTGGAAGGAAGAATTCAAGCTGTACACAGACCTGATCAAGCAGGAGGATAACAGCAGGAAAGTAAAATTGTTATTTTACTGTACTGGGGAACGAGACAGACAGATCTGCATTGCTCTGAAGCTCACCACTACCTCAAGCCTCACAACAGTTCTAGGAGCTGTGGGGAACTATTGCTACCCAAAGCAGAACAAAACTGTAGAGCAACACACTAGAGACCAATCTGAAGGGGAGAATGTGACGTTTCCCTGGTGTTATCTGGATCGGTGATCTGCTAGGTCACTCCAATCTTCAACTCTGGGAGCCAGCCTTATCCTGCTCTGCTGTGAGAGCCTCCACTCCCTCAGGCTGTTCACGCACAGCCTCTAGCATGTAAGCTGCTCCCACCAATGTGAGTGAGCACTTTTGGCCAGCCGCTGCTTGGATTGTGCAACCAAATGACACTAGTCAATATCTCTGGACCCAGACACAACCCTAGGAATCTCCGTCTTGAAGTGTTCAGTTATGCCTCCTGGATGCTGCAAGTGTATATGAGTTTGTCAATTTAACAAAGAAATTGCTATGTACGAGGCTTGTTATCCCAATCTCTGACACCAATCAAACCAAACGCACTGCTTCAGGTAGAATAAACAAACAAATTTATTAACTACAAAAGATAGATTTTAAGTGATTATAAGTCAAAGCACAAAATGTCAGATTTAGTCAAATGAAATAAAAGCAAAATGCATTCTAAGCTGATCTTAACACTTTCAGTGCCCTTACAAACTTAGATGTTTCTCACCGCAGGCTGGCTCCTTTAGCCAGGCTCTCCCCTTGATCAGCGCTTCAGGCACTTGGTGGTGATGTCTGTAGATGGAGGTGGAAGAAAGAGAGAGCATGGCAAACGTCTCTCCCTTTTATCATGTCTTTTCTTCCCTCTTGGCTCTTTCCCCGCCCCCCCGCCCGCCCTTCAGAGTCAGGTGAGCATTACCTCATCATAGTCTCAAACTGACCAAGGGAAGGGGGTGACTCACTTGATAATCCAACAGATCCTTTGTTGCTGCCTAGGCCAGTGTCCTTTGTTCCTGTGAGGCTGGGCTGGGTTTGTTTCATACATGCCCTGATGAGGTCTGAACTGCCCTTCTACTCTTGGAGAGTTTTGCCTAGGCTTTTTTTAAGCCATGAGGACACAATTTCAGCTTCATAACTATATACATGAAATTACAAGCTACAACATTACTATAACAACAATGCTCAGTGCATCATGAGCCTTCTGAAGACACTTGACATGACAAACTTTGCATTGGATACCACACAATCATACTATAAGGATGAACATGGGGCTGCAGGGTGTTCCTCCAAGGTTCAGAGCATCACAGAGAGGATAGTCTCCGACGTTATGGCTGTACTGGCTGCTACATGCAATTTTGGGAGCTTGACCAGACTACCTGATTCGGGACAGGATAGTCAGCTACACTTAGGAACACCACCTGCAGGAGTGCCTTCCTGGAGCAACCAATCTCACATTAGAAAGGTGCTTAGACATGGGGCATGCAGCAGATGCCTCAAAAGAACGTATAAAAGCCCAAGGAGGCAGAACGCTGCTCAGAGGTACGTGCAGTGAGATAACAGCTAAGGAGAACAGATGGTCAGGATTGCATGCACATAGTGAGATGCATTTACTGTGGGAGACAGGCTGAGCAGGCAAAGAATCGTGCCCTGCACGAGAACAGCATTACAAGGAATGTGACAAGCTGAGCCATTTTAGCAGTGTGTGCAAGAGCAGAGTCACGTCCCAGAAAGATTCAGTTATACTCGTACAAGAGGGTCAGGCCACATAAGACAGCGGTGGTGACATTTTCACTCTCTCCTTGAGTCCGAGGACATATGAGGTTTAGGCTGTTGGGACAGCTAAGCAATAAGGGACAACACCAATCTTTATGTATGCAACAGTATTAATAGGGAAATGCCCTGGGCTATTTCAGCAGGTTGTGGGAGGGGAGGGGGCTCTTGCAGTGTGATTCTTTGGACTTCAACACACCCATTACAAAGTGCAGGCACAATCTAAAATTGTAAAATCAGACCATAAGGCAGCCCATGGGAATATGCAACTGCATGGTAACTAACCTAAAAATTTAACAGATGCTACTAGCTGAAGTGTTTGGCCATGGATGATAAGCACCACCAACCTCTTGGGAGATCAGCCATACAAGCTCTAGATCTGATCAGAGTAAAAATCAGAATTTTGTCAGAATTTTAGAGCTGCCATGCAAGAAGCAAAATGGAGAGTCCCATGGACAGTGGGGACAACTTTAAAAGCGTATGGGGATGTTTTCAAAGGTGACAGGGCAAGCGATCTGAAGGGACAGGAGGCACTTGTGAGCCAGGAGACACAACACCCAGAAAGAGTCTACACAGATTGTCACAGAACTGAGAGACAGAGAACCACCTGGAGGCCAACCTCACAGGAAGGAAGGGGACTCCCCAGAGAGAGTTTGCTAGATTTGGAGACAGGGAGACAGAGATAGTCTGGTCTCCTCCACAGGTTTGGCAGTGACCTATCTCAAAAGCTATTTAATCAGCTGAGTCTGTGGTAAGAATGAGATTCCAATTCAGCTATGTGCTAGCAACCTCTGGCCGAAGAGAAATGAAGTGGAGGTCTGGCCATCAATTATTTACTTTCTAATAGGGAAGATGTATCATGATCAGTGGAACAGAAGTCAGAAGGCCAATGTTCCCTGGAAGGGCTGTTATTGATGGGACACCAGGAAAATGGAATGTGGGGAGTTAGGTTGGAAGCAACTCAGCATCATGGACAGAGCAACTCACAGGCTTTAATGACGTATCAATTGTTCAGTTTAAACCCTGTTACTTCAATAGGGACTTTCAGACCTTTTAGAGTAGAGCTTTACTTCATTATAGTGAGGTTTCACTCCATTGTAATTAGATTCCACAGATCTAATCCTCTGGGAATGCAGTAATTACCATATACCTGACAAGTGTTAAATGCTGCATTCCTAGGGGATTATCACCTCTGGTTGAGCAGAGGAGGAAGGGGAGGGGAAGAGAAATTTCCACTCCCCCATGGGGAGGAGAGTAGTAATGTTAGGTTCCCTGATTTGCTGCAGCTGCTGTTTACTGCTGGGAATGAAGAGGAGTCAGGGTATTCAGTACAAGGCATTCTTGACAAGGACCAGATGAAATATTTATCTGCAATAAAGAGAATAAGGGTTACACTGCACATGAGTGTCACTTCACCCTCTCATTGAAGTGCTTGCTCCAGCTGGTGTGTGTTTATAGAGGGATTTTTATTAATACTATTATTAGGCAGTGCAAACACATTGCAGAGTAAGTGAGTTTAAGATAATTGGTTTAATAGGCTTCAGGAATAAATAAGATTAAATCAAAATCACATATACAAAAAATATAGTATGGTGAGGAACAAACCTCAGCCTATTATTTTGGGGACCGAGTGTAATTCTACTACATTATATAAAAAGCTATTACACTAAAGTCAAGCTTCTCTCAGACTTTGACATAATCTTATCCCAATGTTACTTAGCTACTTTACAGTGATGTTGTGAGGTATAATTAATTTTTCATAAATAGATCATAAGATTAAGGGCAGGATACAACAATATAATAATAGTAGCTAGTAAGAATACACTGCACTTGTATTATTTACTAATTTTCACACTAACAGAGCCCAAATTGCTTTACAAATTTAGCAAATTGAAATAAAGGGCCACATTCTCTGCCTGTATAAACTGGGGCTGCTATCAGTAGAGTTGCAGAAGATCTTTTCCAGTTGTACCTATAGGTAATCTAAGTACAGGAATTTGGCTAGGATAACAAGTTAACACCCTACTCTTGCAAAAAGTGTTGCAAGGACTTTAATAATCAGAGTGGCCAGGCTCAACTTTATGTCTCATCTGAACAACACATTCCCTAACAGCATGTTGTACGTTGGCTCAGTACTGTTGGAGGTGAAGGGAATCCACCCACTGAATGACTTATACTTCCTGTCACACTTGGTAACCTAGACCTGCTGTACACTAAAAAGCTACATTGCTCAGGAGTGTGAAAAATCCACACTCCTGAAGGCTGTTGTTAAGCTGATCTAACCCTGGTGCAGACAGTGCGAGGTTGGCGGTACAATTCTTCTATTGACCTATCTACTGCCTCTCAAGGAGGTGGATTAAATACATTGGTGGGAGAACCCCTTCTGTCAATATAGGTAGAGTCTACACTCAGGGCCGGCTCCAGGCACCAGCAATCCGCCCTCGGCGGCGGTGGGAATTCAGCGGCCGCTCCGTCACAGCACATTTCACGCTCGGCGGCAATTCGGCGGCAGGGACGCGACTCCTCTTCGGTCACCGGTGGCAATTCGGCGGCCACACCATCACTCTGCCTCCATGTTCGGCAGCAAGGTTTTGTGTTTTTTTGCCGCTTTGGGGGCTGGGACAAAAACACTGGAGCCGGCCCTGTCTACACTGAAGCACAACAGCAGTGCAGCGGCAGCATTTCATGTGTAGTCTACCCTAGACATGGTTTGCAAGTATAGCTATACTGGTAAAGCTATATTGGCAAACCTGCCTACCTCGTATCAGCAAGAGAGTGCTTTTTATTTTATGTATTTATGTATTAACAAAAGAGTAATGCTGTCTTCAATTTTAAAATCGTTCCATTATAAGCTGATTTTCTAATAAGGAGAAGCAAGTATAAAGCAAGAAAAAAGAGAACCAGAAATGTGAGAATTAATCAGTTCAGTCAGAGAGAGAGAGAGAAAATAATTGTCAGTGGCCTTGTTTACACAACATGTTTCAGAGTAACAGACATGTTAGTCTGTATTCGCAAAAAGAAAAGGAGGACTTGTGGCACCTTAGAGACTAACCAATTTATTTGAGCATAAGATTTCGTGAGCTACAGCTCACTTCATCGGATGCATACTGTGGAAAGTATAGAAGATCTTTTTATACACACAAAGCATGAAAAAATGGGTGTTTACCATTACAAAAGGTTTTCTCTCCCTCCACCCCACTCTCCTGCTGGTAATAGCTTATCTAAAGTGATCACTCTTCTTACAATGTGTATGGTAATCAAGTTGGGCCATTTCCAGATAAGCTATTACCAGCAGGAGAGTGGGGTGAGGGGAGAGAAAACCTTTTGTAGTGGTAAACACCCATTTTTTCATGCTTTGTGTGTATAAAAAGATCTTCTATACTTTCCACAGTATGCATCCGATGAAGTGAGCTGTAGCTTACGAAAGCTTATGCTCAAATAAATTGGTTAGTCTCTAAGGTGCCACAAGTACTCCTTTTCTGTTTACACAACAGTTGTACCACTTTAACTTGTTGCTAAGCGATTTCCACACTGGGAGTGCTTTGCCAGTATAGCTATTACCAATACCAAAACTGTGCTTTTGAGATTAAAGCTCATTCCAGGACCCATGAACAAAATAAGTTATATTGGTAAAAGTGAAGTATAACTGCCTCTGCATGAGGGGCTGGCATAGCCATGTCAGTCAGAGACCAAACCTCTTCGCTCCCCTGACCAACAGCAGAATTTTGTAGCGTGCACCTGGCCATAGAAAAAATGTCCAATCTTCCTTGTGCAGGTGCAGTTACACTGGTATAAATTTGCTTATATCAGTGTAGCTTATTCCCATATGGGAAGAGGGAATAAGCTATACCAGTATAAGGCACCTTTATACCAATATGATTGTGTCCACACTTGGGGTCGTACCTGTCTAACTGTCTTAGTACAAAAAAAAAATCACCTTTTTAACTGACTAGTACAAAATCTGTTCATACGCCAGCCCTTTGTTTAGCATTATGACCCATGTGAGGTCAGATCTCCTAAAAGTGAAATTTTGCTTTTGCCCTTCACCGCTTCTTTCTGATGTATAACGGCTGTCTCAATGTTTGGGGATGAGGGTGGGGACTATTGTTTGTATTGTTTTTTCTTTTAAGTTTTAGGGCCTGTTTATATTAGGGAAATTTGCACGACTCTCTGCTTTCTCTCTCCCGGAGATTTTAATAAATTGTTCTTTCTTTGTTGTTTTCCTTAATCCAAAATAAAAGTCATCTGGACTGGAAGAACATGCTTAGCTCATTCTGTACTGAATCAGTTAGGTTTTCATAGATTTATAGATTTTTTTTTAAGATCAAAAGGAATCTGGCCCTCTGGATAACACAGTTCAGAGAAATTCACCCAGTAATTTCTCCATTGGGCCTACCAACTTGTGCTTGATTTAGAGCAGGGGTTCTCAAACTTTTTCTTTCTGAGGCCCCCCCAAACATGCTATAAAAATTCCATGGCCCACCTGTGTCAGAACAACTATTTTTCTGCATATAAAAGCCAGGGCCAGCATTAGGGGGTAGCAGGCAGGGCAACTGCCTGGGGGCTCATGCCACAGGGGGCATGCAAAGCTAAGTTGCTCAGGCTTCGGCATCAGCCCCATGTGGTGGGGCTTGGGGCTCTGTGCTTCAGCCCCATGCAGTGGAGCTTCATCTTTTTGCCCTGGGCCCCAGCAAGTCTAATGCTGGCCCTGCTTGGCGGATCCCCTGAACCAGCTTGCGGCCCCGCAGCGGGCCTTGGACCCCTGGTTGAGAACCACTGATTTAGAACATATCTTTTAAAAAGACATCCTGTCTTGATATAAAGATGCCAAGTGATGAGGACTCGTTTACAGCAATTGGTTGTGAAAACTGAATACGGTTTTGCAAGCAGTTTTCAGAAAATGTATGCTCCTAAGTGAAATTTATCCTGTGTGGAGGGCCAGCTCAAGGCCTATGAACCAATGAAATCCCACTTAATCATATTTTGAATACTTCAGCGGTTCATAGGCTTTTTGTTGATCCTCCACATAGGACAGTGAATTTCACCCGTAGTGTCAAAATATACATGTGCTTCACGCTAGCAGGAACAACTGCGGGTTTTTAATACGGCACATCTGTGGGCTTACATCCCATGCAAATCCACAGTATGATGGTAGTGAATCCAGTTCAGGGTGTGGGATTTATGGGTTTTCTAACTCGTTAGCTAGGATTCTAAGACTATTGAAGCCCTGATTTCTGAAGCTTGGTAAACCCATTTTAGAAAGATAATCAAAATGACAACAACAGTCATCAATTTGCACACAGAAAGGGGAATTTTCAAAAAATCCCTAACAGAGTCAGGAGCATTAATAGTAAATGAAATCTGTGCTCCTAATTCATGTAGTTGCTTTTGACAATCCCTTTTAGTATGCCAATAAAATCTTTGCCAGTTCTTCTGATACCATCTCCCAATTCATAAGGGGCTTAGGTTGTTGTGTTTTCTGTGTGGGTGCTGGGTGGTGTTGGTAATCTGTGTTATACAGGAGATCAGACTAGATGACTAGTGGTCCCTTCTGGCCTTAAACTCTAATCGCATCCTCTTACTCTTATCTGTGTTGAGATGCAATCAGATAGCTTTCATCCTTTTGCCAATCTCTGCTAGACCCCAGTCAAATTACTCAGTCTTTCATGATCAAGAGAAATGGAACTAGAATCCTGAATGCAATCTACATACTAACTAAGCACACTACAGTGCATATTTTCTCACTAACTCGCCTCACTAACTCAAGCTGGGCAAATTTTTTTAACTGAAGAAAAAAAAAATTCCCAAAGAAAATACAGATTTGGTGATGCCAAAATATTTTGCAAATGTGTGTCAATTTTGCACAGTTACTTCAACTGAAAATTCCCTAAAATAAAACCTGAACAAATCAGAACAAAATGTTTTGACATTTTTGAAGAGAAATGTTTTGATTTTTTTCTATTGTAAATGGCTTTTCATTTTTAAATTTCCATTATTTTATTTATTTAAAAATTAATACCCCTAATTAAAGACAATCTTTTGTTTGGCCCTAAACTAATTTTTTTTCAAACTCTTTGATCTTTTTAAAATTATTTTTCAGCATTGTCAGTGAAATGAAAAATCTATTATTGCCACAGCAGTATCCTTTGCTATGATACATACCCAGATGGGCTGATGGAAAGGCTGATAGAAGAAAGGGCTAAATTCTTCCCTACCATAACCCCACTGCATTCAGCTGAGAACACTGGACATGTATTTGATGTTATATCACAAAATCTCTTATATTTTTTCACTGTGGTTGAAATCCTAGCCCACTGAAGACAATGGTATAACTCCTGTGTCCTTAAATGGATCCAAGATTTCACCCTATGTATTTTACTCCTTTCTTGGTTCAGAAAGAAATAAAATATAGGAATAAGCTCTGGTCTCATCATTCCCCATTGACAGGTTAACCTTTTCTGTTACTCTGAGCTGACACTAAAATTGGTGCTACCCACCTAGAGGCAGGAAGTTAACTTGTCCTTACCTCTGGCTGCCCTAGGATTCTTGCAAATGGGCAAAAAGTCTCTATATATGAATCTGACATAAAGTCCAAGTGATCAGGAGGAAGCATCAAATTAATCCACGTAAAAAAACAACCGACTCAAAACAATCTGAAGATGAAAACATGTTCAGAGCCTTCGCCTGTGTTCCCTCATCTCTTTCTTTGGACCACTGGCTGTTGCCTCTCTTAACTCTTATGCCACACTTTACCTCATCTGGCTAATGTGTTATTAAGCCACTTGCATTACCTGTAAAAAGAAAAGGAGTACTAGTGGCACCTTAGAGACTAACCAATTTATTTATTAGTCTCTAAGGTGCCACTAGTACTCCTTTTCTTTTTGCGAATACAGACTAACACGGCTGCTACTCTGAAACCTTGCATTACCTGAGTTGTCCCAAATGGGCACCTGTTCTTACAGTGTTTCTGAATTAATGTAAGAGCCAAAGCTTCTCCGGGAAGGAGAATGTTTGCTGACTGCCAGTTCCTGCTAATTGGCTTGAAAACAACTGTCAGGCAAACATGTGTTTCCACTTAGATAACTGAGCTTACTACAATTGAAGCTGTTTTGTGTTGGTTTCTACCATTTTAATTAAGTGTTTTGTCTCTGACATACTTGATGTGGCTTTCAGAAGCTGCACTACCTCCTTCCCCCTATGGATCTTAATGTTTGACTAGATTTGTTTGTCACAACAGATCAAAGACTTTGCCATGTCGGTCTTGGAACATAGGTTTTATGTGAAAAATCAGTAGAGATTATTTAAACCACTCCTGAGTTATTTGAGAAGTTTGTGTTTTAGGAAGAAAAAACATGATTTTAATGGAACATTAATACTTTGTTTGCTTCTTAAGGGTACTTTCAATTCTTGAAAAGGTTATTTTGTTCTGCCCCTTTTCTACTTCCTCCAGGTGAATCTGCTATGCTGCAGGATGAGTCAGCCTTGGAGCAGTCACAGTACACAGCTTTGTGTTAGCATTTGAGGAGAGTATAGACATGAGTTCATATTTTACCTGGTGAAGTGAAAAGGAATGGTGCAAAACAAACACTACTGCACTGCTGTGCTGGAGATGAGCAAGCAAGTTGCATAGATACTTTGTACCATAAAAGAAAGGTTCTAATGGTAATTACACCTTGTGTTTGCTGGGTCACATTTTCAAAACTTAGGCCCACAAAAATGAAAATTGATAAAACCTGTTTTTGCACCCTCAAAGCTAGGTGATTAAGCAGGCAAATGGTGTGTGTTTTTGTTTGTTTTTTCAAGCACAGGTGCTCTATCATTTGTGGCTACATAGACTATCTACTTTTTGTGTGTCAAAGTAGACCCTTAGCTGGTATAACTTGATGTTGCACCCAATAGACCTGTGCTGATTTATACCAGCTCAGGCTCTAACTCTCGGTATGAACACACATTTTATGTGACTGCCATTAAGGACTTATGAGATTTTGAAAATGTCTTGCCCAAGTTAAGTTAAGCAGCAAGACAGTGGCAGCATCTGAAGTAGATCTCAAACACCCAATTCCCAGTTCCTCCATCTCTAATCACTGAACCACACAGGAATTTAAACACTCATAGAATATCAGGGTTGGAAGGGACCTCAGGAGGTCATCTAGTTCAGCCCCCTGCTCAAAGCAGGACCAACCCCCAACTAGATCATTCCAGCCAGGGCTTTGTCAAGTGGGAAAGTTTGTTCAACATATATGTTTGTCCAAAGTTCACTATCGGGAGAAGTCTAAAAATTAGCCTACAGTGACTTGTGCAGAATTCACCTCAGGAAGGAGTGGGCATCATTGCAAAGGGAGCTATACACATTTGTGTCAGAGATTAATTTGGTGGCTAGGGACTCAGGAGACCTGGGTTAAATTCCTAGCTCTACCATAGACCTGCTGGATGACCTTGGGCAAATAATGTCTTGTCCTGTGCCTCAGTTTCCCCATCTGTAAAATGAGTATAACAACACATACCTCCTTTGTAAAGCACTTGGAGATCTACAGATGAAAAGTGCTATATAAGAACTGAATAGTATTGTATAAGTGTCTTACTTTAAGTACCAAAACCACATTTTATTCTACAGCATAGTTAAGGTTCCAGATTTCAGTTTAACAGGAGTTGTAAACATTTATTTCGTACTGTTTTTAAGTGTTCATTACTAACAGCACAAAATTGAATTAAAAACACTCCATTTGGTGTATGACCCCATTGTAAACACACCATATTACTAAAGCTGTGATGGATGATAGAACCTATTTACAACAGAATGCCAGTATGTAATCCTGAAAGTAAAATCTAGAATATGGGTAGGTCACATTGTAAGGTAATAAATTTGACATATGCCATTTTAAACAATGACAGGTGAAAAGCGAAGACCCAAATGCCTGAGGTTGCAGGAAAGCCTATTTCTATTGAAAACACAGGAGAGCATAATTCATTTGTGTAGCATAATGGCATTTGTGTAATACGGCATATGTCAGTGAGATTTATTGAGTTTTGCATACAATATACTTCCCTTACAAGGGAAAGCAAATCTAACTTATGCACCCAATTTACCACGAGAGGCAGGAAAACACAATTCTCTTTTCTAAGTATCTCTTTGGTCATGTTCTACTCTCGCCTTTTTATACTTTCCTTCTGCTCCCTTCGTGTACCTGGCCCCTTTCTCAAAAGGCACACCACATTCAAGAGGGTAGAATACTAACTCTGTATAATTTGAATAAATGAGCCATGCATGTATTGCCACTTTGAGTTCAAGTTATGCAAAAATCCAAGATAAATGAGGCTGAGCATAAAAGCCCCTTAGTGTGTAATTATAAATACTAAAACTTCAGTGTATTTTTTCCAAAACAAGAACCATTTTTTATTTGCACACTCTGTCGACTTTTGACCTGCAATAAAAAAAGTAACACAAGTTGGTAAGTGACTGAGTCAGAACAGGACCTTCTGTTTGCATCATTCTTCCTGCCTTCTGGAGTTTCATGTCTTTAGCAATTTAGTCAGATTTACAGTCATATGTTAAGCAGATACAGTGCTCAGCATAAAGTGTTACCAAAAATTGTTGTCTTTAAACGTGCACAACTATTAGATTACAATAGATCACAGGGGCTCCTGGGGTCCATAGAGAGAATTTTAGGTACTTTGTATAGGCCAGATCCTGAAATCCTTACTCATGGCTTGATTATGCCTAGGCACAACTGTAATAAACAAGCAGCAGGCCTCCCAGAGCACCCAGTTTCCAGATGTATGCCCACTGCTATACTCCTTTTGGGGATTCAGCTTACTGCCAGCTCCACTGGCCAGTACATGGAGGAGTAGAGCAATAGCCTTGGATAAACTCCAGCCTGCAGTATTTACTTAGTCCTTACTAAGGTTAATTCTCATTGATATCAACCTGTTAGAAAACCAAGGGGTTATAATTAGAGAAACAGGATCTAGAGACTTTAGAACTTTCAGTTGGCTGGTTTGATACAGACTGCTGCTGCTGTTCATAAACTTCATTATCAATATTACCTGACACTGTACACCTTTGAAGCACTGCAGAAATGTGAATTAATGTGGTAGTGACCAAACTGGTATCACCTGAGGTTTATTCAGTGAAATGAATTGTCATTCTCAGTCCTGTGTATACATAACAAATACCCTACAGGTTTCAGAGTAGCAGCCGTGTTAGTCTGTATTCGCAAAAAGAAAAGGAGTCCTTGTGGCACCTTAGAGACTAACCAATTTATTTGAGCATGAGCTTTCGTGAGCTGTGAGCTGTAGCTCACGAAAGCTCATGCTCAGATAAATTGGTTAGTCTCTAAGGTGCCACAAGTACTCCTTTTCTTTTTGCAAATACCCTACAGTTGGCACTAATAGGAAGTCTCACTTAAGGCTAAGGACTGAATAGGCATTGGCCCAGGTCCTCAAAAGGTATTTAGGTATCCAATTCCCATTGATTTCACCGAAATACCTTTGGGGATCTGGGCTATTGACTACACTTTCACTGGTTCAAGTCAGCATCAAGACCCATTAGCAGTGCAGGCAAGGGGAAGCTTGTTGGGTGCTGTTCTGGATCTACCAGTTCTGTGACTAAATAGCTAATTTCAGTCTCCAGATCAATCCCTGTTATACCTTTCCCCAGTGTTAAAATCCACTCTAAAAAAAAACAGAGTGGGTTTTCTTTAAACCCTTAATATCCTAGTTGTAGATCTCTTACTCATTGGGGCAAGCACTGATTCACTCAAGTACTGCTATCTGTTGACTTCAGTGAGTCCCTTTTAGAAGTGTGTGCTCATGTGGCCTCATGATGGTAACCTTGGGCCTGGTCTTCTAGTTCTTACTCCTTTAAAAACTCCCATTCAAGCAGGTCGTGGGGATCTATATTGCTGCACCTAGCAAAGCCCAGAGGATGAAAAGGGGAAAATGGTGGCCCACAAAAGTGGCAGTAAAACTCTTTTGTAGCTTCCTAATCCTCAGCCTGCTGTGCACTGTTTTGGTTATAGGGCACAGCTTTGTGCAACCTCAGTGCTCCTCTGTGTTGTATCACTGCAATGGCCCCCAAGAGGCTATTCCATCAGGTGGGGATACAGCCGTGCTCTAGCTACACCTCCTTTCCTTGGCTATTTACCTTGACACCTCAGATGGGGCTGGGATGGAGATTGGCATAAAACCAGCTCTGGAGATTCTCCTACGCTCTACATCTAGCCAGGTAAGTCAGCTTTTCTCCTGCTTTATGCTGACAGGGTAGAAGAAACCAAGCGTAAGAGATGCCAAGATTTGACCTATTCGCTTTAGTGCAAAATGAAGCTCCTAGGTACAGGAATTCCACCATGGACAAAAATCAGAAGGTTAGGAACGTATTGGGCTAAGTGAATTCCCTGATGTAACTCCATTGACTGTAGTGGAATTAGAGGAGAGATGAACTTGGTCCCCCCCCATTTTCATATCAGGTGAATAAATTGACTAGGATTTGGCTATATTTGTTATAACATGGGGTACATATTGTATGAAGAGTTATGTCTTCTATTTCATATTTTATTCTGTGCTGGATATTAGTAACTAATACTGAAATGCTGCTGCTTTTTAACTATCTATCTGTTTTACTTCTATGATTAATACAGAATGCATAGTTACTATTTGCTCTGGTCTGTACGCTGGCCTTATGCTCTGCATTTAATTTTAGTGTAAGTGGTAAAGTGCAAAATCTCTTTTTGAAATTCAAAAGAAAAGAAATGGGTCTTTTATGAAGCAAAAGATCAGTTCATTTATATTTGCAGGAAAAAGAGTTTATAGCCAATGTGTTCTGATTTTCTCATCTTATTGCTTAATAAGCAAGCTTTCTGTTTGGAAAATAAATCTCCATTGAACTTCCACTGAGAGGCTTTGCTTTTGAGAGATTGAATAAAAGTATAATTAACAACATTAAGCAAATAGCAAACATTGTATGTAAAGTTTTGGACGTTGCTGAGTCTTCCAAAAAAATGAAACTTGAATGGAAATGTTTAAAAAAAACAGCATGCACTCCTGGGATTATCAAAGACAGATTGCACCAACAGGAAATAGACGAGAGATACACATGACCTTTAAACAGAGTAGCTAGTTCTTCTTGGTTGACTTCAAAGGTTTCTGAAAGCAGGGGTGCAGCTAAGTTGTTTCAACTGACTTTCTTAATTCTGAGTTGTCTTTCTCTTCTGAATCCTGACATTATTAGTTAGATTGCTTTTCAGATGATGCAGAAGCACATTCTTACCTTGCACAAAAAAATTTGGACAAGTATTTTGAAAGGTTTTCAAATAAAGTAACAGCTCTGTTGCATAAAACAATTTCCTCAAAATTTCCAACTGCATCAGAAGTAGAACTTCCTCCTTCCCAGGTTAGGCATACTGATATCATTTAGAAGAAGATATGACAGATTTTTATCTGCTGCTATTTTAAAATATTTCCTTTCTACTTGCTGTGCAGCTGTTCAAATCTCTCTCTCTCTCTCCCCCACACGCACACAACTGTTAAACTTACATGATTATGTTAAAGTTACATGGAATGCTTACTAGTTCATACAGTAAATCAGCTTTCAGTTCCAACTTGAATTGTTTTCTTTGTTCAGGCTGGATTAGACACTGATAGGTTATCTAGTTTAGTACTGTTCAGCTGATGCTTAATTGCATCTCACATTCAAATGTACAAGAAAATAAAATGATTGTTGATTCATACAACTTCCATTTTAAAAAATCAGAACATATTATTCACATGCCACGGTTAAAAATTAACAAGTGATAGAACTGGACTTTTAACTCACTGGCAGACACTACATAGGCTTTAAGGTTGGAATATCTTGTCTTAATGATCTAGAATATGTCTATATGAAATATGTTCTTTGAAGCATGCTACCTATTATTATTGATTTTTATTTGCTTATTACAAGCATTAAGCAACATAATATCTGGGCAAATTGTATGCAGATAAATGTACTCTATAAAACAGGATTTGCAAATATTTGTTTGAATTTCAAAAAACTATTCTTTACATCCATGTTTGTACCTCCTTTTTATTTATTTGCAAATATTTCATATGAATGAGTTTTTATTCCCACAGATATTTGGGGGATGGGTGTTTTTGTATTAATACCTATTCCTGCATGCTGCCAAGCCTATTCTGCATACATTATGTACTATGCATGATTTTCCACTTTCAAGTTCCAGTCATCCAATCAGGGAGCAGAGACAATGCCACATGACATGGAGGACAAATCACACACTACAATAAATAGTCAAAACAAAAAGCTGGTGAACAACCAATAGGCTGAAACTTGTTTGAAGAAACACTTGGTTGAGGTCTCGATTGTGATTTGGACTGTGCATGAGCACAGGATTCTGGAGAGGGAGTAAGAACCACTCTAAGACCCCAGTGTAGCTTATTCAGACTGTGGGGTCAGGAGTAAGCAGCCACTGTGTCTCTGGAGGAGTGGGCTGGGGAAAGGGTTTTTTTGGTTTATCTATATCATAATATTTAGCACTTCATACCATAGTGATTTGTTTTCAAAATGTTCTATCAATATTAACTAACTCTGTTGGTATTGCCAGCCCCAACAAAATAACCCAATACACTTTAAGAAAAGGAGTACTTGTGGCACCTTAGAGACTAACCAATTTTGGTTAGTCTCTAAGGTGCAATGCTCTAATAAATTGGTTAGTCTCTAAGGTGCCACAAGTACTCCTTTTCTTTTTGCGAATACAGACTAACACGGCTGTTACTCTGAAACCAATACACTTTGTGTTCTTTTTATTTGTCTTTTGATGATTGGGCCTCTAGGCTGCACTCAGGTCTTGTTTTCAAGCTTTTCTCTGTAACTATAAGAAACTTCAAATCTTTTAAACAATGAAAGTTGAGATTTTCACTGAATCGCAGGTTTCCTGCAGCTGGGGAAGGGGACAGCAACCTCCCCACCCCACCCAGCCAAATTTCACAAGATTGTGAAGTGCTAAGATTCTCACCTGCAAGAGACACCTGTCAAGGTTGGACCTTAAGCCTGACTGCACCTGTGTGCTACTGTAGATCAGCATTATTATCTTCCTTACTTTACAAGATGAGAAAACTGAGTCACAGAGTTAAGACTAGAATGCAGGCGTTTCTGGCTCACAATCCTATCCTCAGTCTCCTAGACTACACTAGACTGTCTGTTACTGTCTCTCTATAATTATATATAGAAATAATATTAGACAGTGGCACAAACCAAAACCCCTAATAGAGACTGAAACTGGAGCTGGATATGAATTTTGCAGATAGTTTTTATTCCTATGCTGAGCTGAAGCAATACCCTGAGTCTTGTGGCATCCAAAGTCTAGACAGAGGGCCAAGCAGGGAAATTGTTATCCCATACTGAGCTTCTCTGAAATCTGCTGAGCTCTCTCTCCATGGGTTTCTCACAGCCAGCACCCTGAGGGGATTATTTCTCCGAAACCACAGTCATAGGTGCTATATAAAAATCTATAATGGACAGGAATAGGAAAGGGCCTAGGATGGTAGGACATCCCTACCCTCACATGCAAATAATTTTTGGCATCTGGCAGGAGTAATCACATGGTGGGTAGCATGTGGGTCAGAATGTGGACCCACATTGATGCTAATTTTGCCATATTAAATCCCAGTGCTACTCCCACTGAAATCCATGTACTATGCCACGTGCTCATCTTCACTCAAAGATCAAAGAAGCTCTGGATTTAGTTCAAAAAGGTCCGCCCCTCTCTCCCTTGCCCCCAAAAGTAATAATTAAGTCTTTTTTTTTCCCAGTTGTGGTTGCCCAAATTTGCTGATCTCATGTAATTCCTAATTTGACGCGCTGGCTTTTGGGGCTATTTTTGTCATAACAAGTTTGAAACAGAACAGTCTGTCTTTAGGAGCCTTTAGGGGAGGAATGTTGGGACATTTCACACAACACAACAACACAGAGGAAGCTGGGCTTTGTCTCCATGAAAATAAGTGCTTACAAAGACTGCAAAACAACAGGAGGGGAAGCTGCCTTCTCTTTGTTCCAAGCAATTGGCCAAGAGCATAAAAATAAAAGCACTTTGGGAATAAGAGATGAACTTGTTAAATAGAGATAAGTATTTGGCTTTGCATTTCAGAGGAATCCAGGAATCTTCCCTCTTCCTTTTATTTCTTTAGCTAAATTATTTCCCCCTAAGATGTGCTTTATAGAGTCAGACTTTAGTTAGCAGGCCTAACTTGAATGCTGATATATTCCTTTTTATTTTTAAGCAGACAATGTTGTTTTCTGCAGAATGTGGTTTTTAAATAATTCTTTTGGCACAGGTGGAGCTGGCTGGAATCTTCCTTAATTTCTTTTTTTTTTTTTTTAGTATTCTATCATTTGCCCTTTCGATAGGTTGGGTGTGCTTTAGTTCCATAGGGGAGCATGTTCCTGGTGGCCTCTTCAACTGAACGGGATATTTGCTATTGCTTTCAATCGAAGTTTTTTTTCAGTTTTTTACCAGGATAGGTGCATCTGTACTAGGGGCTGTACTGGTACAAATATTGTGTAGAGCAGGCCTGATTCCATCAAAGTCAATGGGTACTTTTTATTAAAAATGTAGTAGGGATCTCAGGATTCAGTACATAGGGCCAGATACATAGGAGGGGGAATGGTTGTCTAAGTCTCCTTTCCACTGCCCTGATCCTGGGGCCGGTCAGGGGCTGTCTGCAGTAACCAGCAGGGGTGAAAGTAAGTTCAAGGACTTATATGCTGGAGTCCTGAGCAGGGGGCGTGGCCTTAACTGGAAGAGGCAGAACCTTAAACCCCAGGCCAAGGGCTT
The DNA here is from genome assembly GCF_965140285.1 of Lepidochelys kempii. Lineage (NCBI taxonomy): Eukaryota > Metazoa > Chordata > Testudines > Cheloniidae > Lepidochelys > Lepidochelys kempii. The sequence goes on along the minus strand of NC_136392.1, from coordinate 14,477,439 downwards.
GGGGCTCCAGCTGCGGTCGTGGTGGCTGGGAGCCTGGAGCCCTTTAAATCACCCCCGAACTACCAGCTGCAGAGGTGGCTGGGAGCCCCAGGGCTCGGGGGCGATTTGAAGGCATCAGAGCCCCAGGCCCTTTAAATCACTGAGGAGCCCTGGGGGCTCCTGACTTCCACTGCTACCCCAGGGCTTCAGCAGCAGGGCTCCGGCAGGGATTTAAAGGCCCGGGGTGGTAGCGGTGGCTGGAGCTCCGGGGCCCTTTAAATCCCCACCAGAGCCCTGCCACCGCTACCCCAGGGCTTCGGCAGCAGGGCTCAGGTGGAGATTTAAAGGGCTTGGGGCTCTGGCAGCTGCTACCGCTCCGGCCCTTTAAATCCCCTCTGGAGCCCCGCCACTGCTACCCTAGGGCTTTAAATTGCCATCTGGGAAAGCCAGTCCCGGTACGGCACATCGTCTCTTACTGGTATGCCGTACCAGGGTGTACCAGCTTGCTTTCACCGCTGGTAACAAGTAACTCATAGGATCCCTTACGATGCTGTAGTATTTGTAATACCAGTCCCTCAGGCATCTTTGCCTGGGCGAGGGAGTACTGGAGCACAAAGATTCTGGAGGGGGTTGACTTTAATGAGAGCTGCACGTGCTCAGTACCTCTAAAAATCCGCTCTTTGCTGTCTGATTGTCCTGGAGGTTGCTCAGGAGGGCACCTACTACGTTTCTGTAAGGCGTGGGAAACTAGGTATTGTTCCTTTTTCCGGAATAAGGGTAGAGTAAAAACATAGAGCTTGAGCATCCATGGGATTACTGTGCTGCCAAAGAGTATGAGTAGCGTTAGGGTCCCAGGAGGCACAGAGATTGTAATTGCCCTTGGCTCCTGCAAAAATCCCAGGATCTGCAGGATGGATTTGCAGCCTGTTTCATCTGGGAGCAAACCCCACCCCCTGATGGGACTGTTTGGGATGAGCTCATAAAGAGCTGATGATGCTTTCCTCATCCACAGCCCCTTTCCATGGGTTTTCCTGGGGAAAGAGGTGAGCTGGCTTTGGGTGGGCAACGGGGGATCTATATGGTTTATCAGCTGCATGGATGGATGAAAAAAATGGTGCAAGAATGGAATAATAAGGGGGAGCAGGGAAAAGATGAAACTTTGGCATTCTTTTGTCACTTTCATAATAAAGAGCAACACAGATTTAATGAAAAAAGGAAAGGAGTACTTGTGGCACCTTAGAGACTAACAAATTTATTTGAGCATAAGGCATGCATCCCATGAAGTGAGCTATAGCTCATGAAAGCTTACGCTCAAATAAATTTGTAAGTCTCTAAGGTGCCACAAGTACTCCTTTTCTTTTTGTGGATATAGACTAACACGGCTGCTACTCTGAAACAGATTTATTGGTCACTGAACCAGAGAACTGACAAGTTGTTGCCTGGATGCGAGGTTGCAAAATGCAAAGTAACTCTCATTCAATATTTTTGCACGGTATTTTGTACTTGAAAATGTGCCCAGTTTCTGTACAAGCTGTTCTAGTGAAAACAGGCCAATGTTTGACAGTTTACAAGAGAAAATGGGCCTATTTTTTGAGTGAAAGAGGCTTTTATATCAAAAATTTGAACAAACTCCCCCGCCTTTCTAAAGAGTTGCAGTTGCTAACATTACAAATGACACACACTCTTGGTGCTACAAGACAACATGAAACAAAATGGCAAAAATATTGTGCTAAGTCCCCTGGAAAAAAAACAAAACAAAACCTTCACTCTTTGGCACAGCTTTAGTACTCTCAAGTTTATAATTGCAGGCTTCTGTGATTATTTCTTCCGACATTGTTCCAGGGCATGTTAAAACTCATAAATCAAAGGCCATGATAGCTCCTGAAACTCATCGAAACTTCTACTTCCTTGCCACTATTAAAAACAGTTTTAGTCTTTTTGACTTGCAGGTAAATAACTTAGGACCTGATCCTTCATCCTTTACTCACCAAAAGCGTTCTGTTAAAGACAATAGGGCTACTGGCATGAGTCAAGTTTACTCATTCCCCACATTTAAGGCCGCTTTGAGTGGGAGGGACAGTTTGTGCTGGGCCACCATTTGAGAGCACCCCCCAACTCAAATGGAAATCCAATCCATCACATGGGGTCACAGAACCTCTCAGGATTAGCCCTTCTGCCCCTGCCCCTCCATCTCCATCTATGGAGCGTAGATGGGCCAGACCTGAGTTGGGCTGCATCCTTCTTTAGCCACTTGAAATGTGGAGAGGTGTGACTTTACTTCAGAGGAGGAGAGAATTTCACTGACTGGGTGAGTAAGGCTGGTAGCACCTAGCTCAAAGTACTTAGAACTGAGTGAATAGTTTACTACAAACAATGCCTGCATTGATTTAACTTCTGTCTCATTGAAGCATATTCATCTGGAGATCATGATTTCCTAGAATTTGTGTTAGTTTGTATTTTACTAGGGTGGTGGGTTTTTTGGTGTGTGTTTTTTAAATTTATGCTAAACAATGATACCAGCAGGAGCTATTTGATATTTCAACTCTTAGTGGTGACAGGTTAGCTCCCTTGCATTGTTGCCAACTCTTACAATTTTATCAAGAGTCACATGATATTTGGTGTTTTTCTCTTAAAGCCTCAGATCCTGGAGTCATGTGACTACCTGAGAATCTCAGTTTTCATTTTAAAAAATAACGTAAGTTTCTAGCCCTACTACTTGGGGAGGTGGGGGTAGAGATTGGAAAATGAGAACCACAAAGGCTCCTAAAATCAAAAGTAAATTAAAAAGATCCCACATTTTTATTTTATTTTATTTTTATTTCATTATTTTTAAAGGCGCCCCCATGAATGTTAGGGGCCTGACTCATTATTTTTGAATGCTTAGAGTTTGTAGTACTGGAGAGGAGTTACACAGTACATTTTATGTTTCTTGATTGGGGGCCTGATCCAAAGCCCATTGAAATCAAGGGGAACCTTTCTGTTGACTTCAATGGGGACTTCAGTCAGGCTTGAGGCACTTAAGAAGCATTTAAATCCATGGGTGAAATCCCTGCTCTATTGAAGTATATAGGAAAGGTCCCATTGACTTCAGTGTGGACAGGATTCCAGCTGATGTGCTTTTCTGAATCAGGGTTTGAGTGCTTAAGTACTTATGAGAAAAACATTTGAGCCAGTTTAAAACTGGGTGAAATCCTTGTTCATGGAACTTTAGAATTCACTTTCCTGAAACATTTGTGCCATTAACCCAGTCACATGTATTCTGAGAAAAGGGACACCAGAATGACCAAAGGGAATTCATTCAAAAATTTCAGCGAATATTAGCTCAACTTTTTTCTTTTTTTCTCTTTTTGCAGTTCTTGTATTTGTCTAGTGTTAATATCAACAATCAGGACACATTTCAGCCGTAGCCGGGCCCTGCTACTACATCTGCTTCCTGCAGCATTTATTGTTTTCCATCCTTTTCAACTTAAATGTTTTCGGTGTAAATAAGGCATAATGCAATCAAAATCCACTATAAAAATCTTCAATAATATATAGATTTAAAACTCTAACTGATATTTAACAAGATAAATATTTCAGGGAATGATGTAGACATTGTCTGTGCTCCATTTTGTTCTGGTTTGAATCACAAACAAAACATGATGAAGTTGTTGTTCTTTAAAACTAATTTCTTTTAATAACTAGAAGAAAATTACTCCTGTCAATTCCGTGCTATTGTCAAGATTTGACACTTCTTGTAGCTTTTTTTGTGCGTATTTAAGTTTTAATCTTCCTGTTTTATCTGATGCCTAATCTGCTAGACACAGCTTTTTATTGATTGGTCATATTGTTGCTTGCAAAATTCATTGTTTGGCTACATCTGTTTTATGTATAAACTGTTAATTCTCCATAATTAACTCATTAAGAGACTGATTCTATGAGATGCAGAGTGCCTTTAACTTATTGGGATGTGATGTAGGGTGACTAGATAGCAAGTGTGAAAAATTGGGACACTATTTTTTGTTGTTTTGTTTTGGGGCTGGGGTGTAGAGTTGCATATATGACATAGCCCCAGATATCAGGATGTCTGGTCACACTAATTTGATGGGGGGACACTATGCTTTGCAGGCAGCACTCAGCACTATGCAGGATTGAACCCTCATAGGGGGTCCATTACTATATATGAAATATTGTAATTGGGCTTATTGGAGTTTGAACCTAAAATCATAGGTAGTCAGATGTGATTAATCATCTTTTCATTGATCCATGTGTACTGTATTTAAAAGATTCAAGTGGTAACCTTGATCCAAGTGGCAACCTAATGCTATTACTGAGAGCAACGAGTTGATCATTTGAAAAGGCCCCCTGACCTCCCCCACCAATACAAATAAAAACAGAGGTTGTAACCTAATTTGGATTAAATAGATTTCATTTCTGCGGGCGAGATGGCCAAACAGCAGGGCCATCCAAAAGCTGCACCTGTAAAATAATTTTTTGCATAAGTAATGAGTATAGGATTGGGCCTTCCCTGTGTACTCAGGAAACTGTGTCCACAGATCTGATAGCAAATTGTTTAATAGCCTGCCCACAGTGGCACTTGTATGTGTGGAAGGAATATGTGGAACTGGTATTTGGGGTGATGTATGTATACTGTAATAGGCATTGATTTATTGATTGCTCTCAAAGTAAGGGCTCTAGGGGTGCCTTGAAGATGCAGCCATACATTGTGAGTCAAGCCATGCTCACACTGCAAGGATTCTGAGAGGCATGCTGTTGCAGCATTGCACAATGCCTATAGGAACTTCCCTAAGAACTAACCTCATGAAATCTCTTGTGGGATCAGGGTTTGCCCATTTCCCCCATGTCACACCAATCAAGGTGGTTAGACCCCCCCCCCCAACTTGCTGACCTCAGGGGATGTGATGGAATCAAGGACCCTGTACAACCACCTGATATGCCATGTCACACTGGTATCAAAGATTTCCTGCACACTTCTCCACCGGGAACCCCTCGGTCATGGACAGAGTAGGTCTATAAAATGGATATGGAAGAAACATAAGCCTACTGACTCCCTCGGTAAGTTAGGTGGCGGTTTTCTATGGATTTGATGGAGGGGGAAAAAATACAAAGTTCCTATATATCTCTGTCTTGCCTCTTCCCACAGCACAGGCTCCTGTACCTCCGGACCGGCTATGATGTGCGGTCCAGGGAAATGATTTTACAGAAGATTCCCTCCCTCATTCCATGCTGCCAAGAGTGGGAGGATCCACAGTAGAGGCTGAGGGGACTATTTGAATCATTGCTTTCTGGAAGATCGTAAAAGCTTCAGGAAAGTCTGAACTTCTGGTTTCCTTATCTTAGACTTGATTGGCTTGATCTGGGATCTCACTGAGGTGAACTGCTATCCACAATTATCCTGATGGCTGTTACACTGATGGCTAAAATTTAGCAGGCAGATGAAGGATTGATAATGGGCATCTGTCCTAAAAATAATGGAACTTGATTCTTCACATCCTGTGGTTATGTCATTGTACATACATAGTGGATGAAGCATTGCTCTCTGTGATGTAATTCACATCTCATTATGTGGTGTTAACCTCAGAGTCTGAGATGAGCCACAGTGTAGCATGACACGGAGATATAGGATAGAGTCGGGCAATCGTAAATATGAATGGATTTAGCAGAATGGTCAGGGTCTGGGATTAGACATGCCCTGCTCATGGGAACTGGAAGCCACTGTTTGTAATGGGAATAAGTAGTAACTTGTGGGAACACGCTTATGTTGTTTCCAGCTAATGCACATCACCACAGTGAGCACTGCATACCATAAACCTCTTTTGCATACTTAATGAATTGATGTCTGTACAATTTATCTTTTGGTTAATATAATATCACACTGGTTGGGAAGATATTCAGCCCACTAACTGATCAGACTTGCTATATGGTGTCAGATGTAACATTCATATAGTATATATTACAGATAATGGGACAGGTCCTCAGCTGGTGTAAATCAGCTCCTCTGAGTTCTAAGGAGCAATACTGATTTACACCAGCCCAATGAAATTAGACTGTTCAAGATAAAATATAGTCTTCTATAAAATAACACAGGGACACAGCAAAGCACAGTGGAAGCTGGAAGGAAAAGCATTTGCAGCTGGATTTTTCCAATGGACTTTAGTGTAGCCTTCATTAGGAACAAATGCAACCTTTTCCTTCACTTCCAGGGCTTCAGTGAACTTTGGATCAGGCTCCACAAACACAAGGAAGCTTTTTTTCGTGTGCCCTGTACGAAGACCACAATTGCTATTCCTGCACTTAGGAGAAGATCAAAAATCCCCCTTCTGTGCACCCCAAAGGAGATGGGAGGGGCACAGAGTAGGCTTTTGGGCCCAAACTCAATTTGCAGTGGTGGCTGAGTACAGTGGCAGAGAATGCTATCCTAGAAGTGCATCAGGAGAAGAGTAAGGGAAGAAGAGTAGGTATTAGCCAGGTGGAGAAGGGAAGGGCAGGAGGGATGGAGCTGAGGAGATCTGATGATGATGCTCTTGGCTCCGATTACAGGACTCTTAACAACAGGGAAAGGTACATCTTGCACATATCCCTAACCGCTCCCTCTCCTAAATACCATTCTGGCCCCAGGACTGGCAAAAGTGCTTTTTAAAGAAAAGCCATAAAGCCCTTAAAGTCTATCATAACGCACACCTGATTGTAGATGAAAAGCCATGCATGCACAACAGAGGCCACGCTTTGAGAAATTGGCCTTTAATAGGGAGGTGATACCTGCTTTCATTTTTGAAAGCTAGGACCTGATCCAAATATGGTGCAACAGATGGAACTAGAGCAAAAAAGAGAGGAAGGACAGTTTGCAGGCTAGCTCTCAGAAGGGTGGCTCATCATGTCTGTCAGTGCAATAAACATTAATGCATTTTAATAAGATACAGGATTTGCAAATATGAGACAATGTGAGGTCACGGACTGTACCTCGGTGCTGTACTGACCAATCGATAAAAAGCAATTTGTGTAAAATCAGAGGTTGTTGCTAAAAATTTATTCCACCAAACCATAACAGCGAACCTACAGCATCATTCAGGCTGGACTCTTATCACAGCTGTGATAAAATGCTAAGATGTTCATCCTTACAAATATGAATGTGACATTGGGTAGGATTTTCATATTTTCTGCAGTGTGTGGGGCGGATGGGTAGGTGGATTAGACACTCATCACTTGAATACACTTGACAGAATTGAAAAGTTACATTTTGAGTTACACAGGGAGTTGTGAGGTAGAGAAAAAATTCAGTAATTGTACCAAGCATGTTTTTTTTATCAATATAAACTTGCTTTATACAAGAAGTAATAAATTTGTATATCAAGCATGCTTCACAAACATATGCAAGACCTTATAATATGCCCAGGAAGCTGGTAAATATATTTAGAGGGGAAACTGAGGCACAGGGATATTTAAAAACGTCACCAACGTTACACACTAGTGTTAAAGTAAAAATATGGTTAAGAAGTCTTGATTGCCACTCACCTCTCTCTCTCTCACCACTAGAAAACATTTACTCCCTACAACCCCCCCCCCCAAAAAATATACAAACAAAACATATAGTCATGTGTGTTCAGATATTTATGCTGTACATAATCTTATATCTAACTTTTGTCTGTATGTCTCTATCCATACAGACATCCTGTCAGTAATATGTAAAGAAAAATAACATATTACTGAGGAAAAAGTGTTCTCCTAGACAAGACCATTTCCCTCGGTGATATTAACAAAGCCTCTGAGTTCCTACCTGTAGTTTCAGCTCATTGCTTTTGCTAAGTACAGTATGTGCTTAAATCCCAACACACAGAAATACAATTGAACAGTGCTCTTTTAGTTTATTTGCACTGAGCATACACAAAGTATGCAATTTACATCTAAAATTGTGGTTCCATAATTCTGCAACCTCGGTTGTTCAGACTGAAACTTATTAGGCCACATTTCATTAAGAAATTCTCTGTTTTTGAATATTTATAGTAGGAATTTTGCTTATGTTTCAGCTCACTTCACTACATTCATATCAATTGATTCTTGAGGATGCATCTCTGCCACTAATGCTTAATCAGGCTTGGTAGGAGCTTCTTTAGTGGAAACAAAAGTATTTCAGGAATCTTAAACATTCAGTCTAAAGATACAGTAAAAGAGCTACTAATAGTGTGCTGTGCTAGGCATTTCCAGTGAAATAAAAAAACATGTTTATACTGAATGCAAGCAATGCATTTCCTTAGTAGCACAGCCTGAGATCTAGGTAGTGTTTTAACTTCTTCATATGTTGCAGATCTTTACTAAATGTTGCATCACACTGTTATAAGACCGTGCTTGTGTTAACTTGTTGTGTTTGAAAGCAAATTTGCAAGCAAGTGGAACTTGTATCCTTATGTGTCAATAAGTCCTCGTCACACTCACCAAAAAGCCCCCACTTTTCTATTTTCCCACCCCTTGGATGTGAAATTGCAGTAAATCAGTCAACAGCAGTGTTTCGCATATAAAGCAGAAAACTTCAAAGCAAAGCAACCTTCTTTCTCCACCTATGAAATTCCAGACCAGGCTCCTAAATTCAGTGAAATCTAGTTACCATTCTACTTACCAGTCCGAGAACCTTGGAGATGCACAAGGATGCTGTCAGCTTTCTTTTCTTTTCTTAAAATGGACTGATTAAAAAAAGACATTTTGAATAAACCATCCTTTCGCTACTATGTGTGAGATCTTCAGCTGGTGTAAACCAATATGTGGTACCTCCATCGAAGCCAACAGAACTACCCTGAATTACATCAGCTGAGGATTCAGCCCAGATGCTGTTTTTTGTTGTTGTTGTTTTTAAACTTTCTTTTCAATGTTTTCAAGAAGAGATTTTTTTTTTCTTTTGCTCTTCTGCTGTTTTCTTTTGGCTGGCCTTGAGAGCAATATTAAATGTACTCAGGTCTCTGCGAACATGCTTATCTGCTACCTCATCTTCTTCAGTTTTACTGATGCTATGTTCATTGGGAAACACTTTTGTGGTCTGGGGAAGTCAGTGAGGACATCATAACTTCAGTAGGGCTTTGAAGTGTAGCTTCTCAATGGCTGGCTAGGCTAGTGTGGGTCACCATCACTCCAATTAACTCTGCAGTGAATTCCCCTTGGAGCGCGTCTAAACTCAGAAAAGTTAAAACAAATTAACTAAAACTATAAAGTTAAAGTGCATTAAACTCCTGTGTGGACATTCTCATTCTCATGGAAGTAAAAGTGGCCTTAGTTTGCTGTGGCTTAATCTTCTTTGTGCTTTAACTTCACAGCTCTAGTTAATTTGTCATGACTTTCCTGAGTCACCCTGTACGTGTAAATCAATATGAAGACGAGTAACAAAGTGGCAAACCAGATCCAGGAAGTACAAGTAACCACTGATAAAACAGTGAAACTTACTGTACACAAAATGCTGTCACATGCAGATTTAAACAGAATGGAGAAGAATGTTTGCAGTATTTTTGAAGCTATGTTGGTCCCAGGATATTTGAGCGACAAGGTGCATGAGGTAATAACTGACCAGCAAGTGGGATGCCAGCAACCACTTTCTCGCTGGGGGTGGCTTCACCTGTTTCACCGGCTGGCGGTTCATCCACTGTGCCCAGCTCAACTGTGTCCTGCTTAAAGGAGCCGTCTGCCACGGGAACCGAGACAAGTGTTGCAGGAAGTGTGGCTACTCCAACAAGACCCTGCCCCATGTTCTGTGCAGCTGCAAGCCCCACTCCAGAGCCTGGCAGCTGCGCCACAATGCCATCCAGAATTGCCTGGTGAAAGCCATCGGGCCTGGGGAAGGTCGCCGTGAACTGCGCCATCCCCGGTACTGACAGCCAGTTGCGACCTGATGTGGTAGTCGCCGAGGAGGCCCAGAAAAAGATAATCCTCGTCAACGTCACAGTCTCCTTTGAGAACAGGAGACCGTGTTAAGGGGAGGGATAGCTCAGTGGTTTGAGCATTGGCCTGCTAAACCCAGGGTTGTGAGTTCAATCCTTGAGGGGGCCATTTAGGGATCGGGGGCAAAAATTGGGGATTGGTCCTGCTTTGAGCAGGGGGTTGGACTAGATGACCTCCTGAGGTCCCTTCCAAACCTGATATTCTATGAACAGGACCCCGGCCTTCTGTGAAGCCCGAGCTCGTAAACTGGAAAAATACGTCCCCCTGGCTAACACCTGAGAGCAAAGGGCTACAAGGTGCAGATGAATGCCCTGATCATCGGAGCCCTGGGTGCTTGGGACCCCTGCAACGAGCGTGTGCTGTGGACCTGTGGGATCGGTCAATGCTACGCACAGCTCATGCGGCGCCTCATGGTCTTGGACACCATCCGATGATCCAGGGACATCTACATTGAACACATCACCGGCCACCGACAGTACCAGGAGGTGTGAGCCGGTATGACATCATGCATCAACTATGAGAAAGGGACCGAGAGACTTTTTCCATTGGACCATATGAACTGGAACCATAAACTCACTGAACATTAAATCTCGCCAAATGAGGGTAAATCCATCCTCATCTTCGTATCCACTCATTATACTCCACACCTGAACATAGCCATTATATGAACAACATACCCCCATATCTCAATGTCTGTACTTTGACCCCATTAACCTTTTACCCCCAATCGGGGAGATTGCAGATTATGTATTCCTTACGCCATCCAATCCTAAAACTAACTTCGCACCCCTTGATAATCTGTACCTTATTCCCTGATAACCAGAAACTTCTATGCTTAAACTCTGTACCATTTTCTTTTTATTTTAACATCATCTTAATAAAATTATTAAATCTGTTCTTATCTCCCTTTCACCAGCAGAAGTTGGTCCAATAAAAGAAGTTTTTGATCTTACACTTCAGCTCTGTGTAAGCTTGAAAACCTGTCTCTTTCTTCTACCAGTAGAAGTTGGTCCAATAAAAGATATCGAGATACATAAGGTGAGGTAATAAAAATGGTGACAAAATGTCTCCCCCTCTCCTTCACCCCAGGAAAACATCTGCTTCTTGTCATAAATAAGTAAAACAAAAAAAAGCCAATCCAAGGCAAAAATTCCCATCAAACACAAACTCTTTTCATGAAAAAAACTGTCACCACTCCAAGTTTCCATTGAAAAATAGCATGATCGTGCCTAAAAGATAGAGATGTTAGATAAATATTGTTCCTTACCCCTCCTTCAATTATAATAATCTAACTTCACTGATTAATGATCATGAGTGATTTTTTCTCCCCTTGTAGTGTGTGTAACAAGATCATTAAGTAAACATATTGAAAGCACATGCAGCGAGTGTACATCTGTTATGCCTCATGTTTCTGAGGTACTACTAGTGACGTATGTAGCTATGGACTTTATTTCTACATTGCATGGGGATTTACACAGCTCTGAGTATACTCCAAAGTCCTGTGTCAGCACTCGCTGAGCTCAGTGTACCCCACGGATGAGGCAGCCAAGTCTTCAGCCAATTCAAACAGCTGGGTACGTATTTAGATACACAATACGACTTTTCTGTAGGATCTGACACACAACTCTTCAGAGATCAAGCAGATTTTGGATCAGGCCTATACAATCAAGGGAAAGACTCTCCTTGGTCTCAAGGGGCTTTGGAACAATGAATGCTACATGAGAGGGAGCATAGCTCTAACAAAAGCAACAAAGTTTAATGTATGGTCTTTGAAACGTTGAAAGACTTACTAAAGCACAGTACCTAGAATCAGTTATTTGGCAGGGGCTAGGCTTATTCACACATCTACCTAATACACTCAGTGGTTTTAATCTTAACACCAGTACCAGTGTACCACCACTCAGTATTATTAAGTCTGTGTAAGAGTACACTGTTTATCAGGACTATTAGTACAGGTGAAGATACTTGTCTGTCACCCACACCACTGCACACAGTACCTTCTCTCTGAACTTTGTCTAAATTGGCAGCTCCCTGAAAGCCATAAACAGAAGTTTCAGTATGAGTACTATTGAGCAGCCTAATTCTATTTGTATTTTAAATTGTGAAAGTAAACTTCAGTGCGGGTGAAAGGTGTTATATTTACAGGACTGGGAACAAGTACAAGTTTCCCACACTGTCAGATCGATGTGCTTTAATCACAACTAAGAGAGACCATCCCCAGTGAGAACAGTTTGTTTTTTGAGAATCACGAGAACTGTGGTGACACCACTAACACAAGCTACATCAAAGCATTCAGTTTCCAGAAGTCAGCAGACCAAGTAATCTAAAGTCTAGAAGTCCAGAATCTTTTTCCTTGATGAAAATAAACTGTCCAATGATTCACTTTTTGTCATCCCCCCCCAAAAATTGCCATCAGTGCAGTCATAATCTACACAGAGGTATTTGCACACAGTACTATGATTCATCATGTCTGCAAAGGAAGGCAAGTAGTGTGTGGGTGTGCATGCATGCATGGAGACAGAAGTTTCAAACAAAGAAAAATGTTTAAGTTATTTCTTGGAGAGCCATCATTGTTGCATCTATTCCAAATATAATTAGGTTGTTGTTTTATGATTCCATGTGTCCTGTGTCAATATATCTACCTTCCTTTTCAGTTTGACTACACAAATTAATTTGGAGAGCTCCTGGCCTTTTTCTTTTACAGTGTAAATAAGAGGATTTACAGACATTCATCAGTAGGCCTACAGAACACAATTCTCCACTTATCTTTATTCACCCACTAGTTTATTATAAATCAGAAATTCCTGAACTGTATTTTTTGTTTTTGTTTTCCCATTCTGGGTCCTTGGTGGATGGTTTACTTGAATTCATTATTGCCAATCCCAGGAATTAAAAATAAAATATAATAATAATAATGGACAAGGAAGCATAAGATTATATTAACCAAGATATTTTTTTAAATTAAAATGCATACATAAAGGGAGTGTGAGCTAAAGGTTTAGACAGGAGTCTGGGAACCAGAGTTTCTGGGTTTTCTTTCTGGCTGTGCCACTGACCTGCTAGCACAAGATACAGAACCTCTCCAAGCCTCAGTTTGTCTATCTGCAAAACGGGAATATGGGAGATTAATGAGCCTTCATCAGTGCATGTTTCTAAAGTTCTCTGAAATTCACAAATGAAATTGCAAACATCATTTTGACATCAATAGTTCTTCGTGTCTGTCTAACCAAATTAGCCCAGATCCTCAACTGTTGTAAATGCCACCTGAGAATCTGGTCCAGTATTTTTGATGTGGATGTTGAAATAATGACACACCTACTCCATCATATGGTTAGATGTGGAGACCGCAAATGTGACAACTAATTCCAACTGAGGTTAAGTCATCCTCACTATGCAGCAAGGGTGTTCTGGTGTGGATGTCAGCTGTCACCAGTGGCTCGTGATGTACCATAAACCTGAGGGAGAATATGAAGGCTATGCCCCATCTACACCTATTAGGCATGCCAATGGACCATGACTGGCAGCCAGAGTTGATTCCCCATTGTCAGCGTCAGAGACATGAGGAGGGCAGGCACAGGCTGTGCCAAACAAAGCCATCTCCCCACCACAGCATGTGACTGCCCAGAACCAACGTCTAAGCATCCTTCAATTGGACCGTTCCTAACCTACAAGCCACATTGGAACCCAAAGTTGCAATAGTTATCAATTAAACCTCCACCCCCAAAAATCAGACCTCCTGGCTCTTGAGTGGAAGGGGAGGGGAACCTCTCACATCTTAAAGGTAAACATACTTACCTACAGGGCATTTTGTGCAGTACTCAATCCATACCTAATGGCTAAGTCAATGGAAGAATTCTTTTACTGGCCTAGCACCGTCCACACCAGGGAGTTAGGTCAGCTTAACTACATCTTGCCGGCTGTGGATTTTTCACACCCCTGAGTGATGCAGCTGATTTGACATAATCTTTTAGTGTAGACCACCCGTAAGTCTTTGGCGGATTAGGACATAAAGTTTATCAGTGTTCAGTTCAACGAAGACTTTGACCGAGGATATCATCAGTTATTTACAACATTCAATCTATTCATCACATAGATACTTTGGATGGAGGGTGTTCGAAGACTTCAGTTACTTTGCTTATTTTATGTACTTGCTCATTTGTGTCCCTATAGGAAACAGAGTTTAAATACATGACAATTTTGTTTGTTTTTTAACTTGACAGACGATGGTTTGTGAAATCCAATTTTACTTCAAAGCATTTTATTTCATAAGCTCCTGGAGCTTTTCGTATTGATCCCAGTTAAGGTCAGCTATCTGCCAGTTTTCACTAGTCTTTTGTGTATTGCCTATAGTGGCAGGTCTGCCACTGAGCAGAATATGAGGACTGACAGATATGTGCACTCCAAAATACAGCTTATTTCTGTCCCCATCCAAGTGTATATAGCTGCATACTGTGTATCTATGTATAGACAGCTGCAGAACATTTAACATATAATCAAATACTAGATACAAAAATGAATATACATACTATTTAATATGCATTACAAAACTTTAGTTGTACTATACATATTACTATTACTTTTTGTCAAATAGATAATTTAGACAAATGAACATACAGAGAATTATCAGACCAAAGGGAAAATTCCAGTTGAAGAAGAATGTTTCGAAATCATACAAACAGGAATATTTTAAGTATTTCTCTAAAGACGTTTGTTGGCATTTGGAGAAAAAAACATTTATTTATCTATATATCTATATCTATCTATATATATATATAGCCCTTGTCACAAGAGCTACTGAATGACCTTACCAATTTGTTCTGGCTCCCCCAACAAATCAGAACTAGATGGTAATTCATAAATTGGAATTATGAATTAGAGCTACAACTTGTGGGTTCAGAAGAACTTCAAACCCTCTAAAGTAGCCTTCACAAGATGGCTGTAATCCCTGTTGTCACATGTAGGGTGTGCAATAATTTGGGTTATTTCTTTTGCTTTGTTTCCATGTTTCACAAATCCTCCAGAGGAAAGAGAACCTCCAGCACATTGGTTTGTTTAGGTCACATTGCAGATAGGAAATCAGCTCTTTGCAAAATGACACAACCACAAATCAGCCACCAAGCCAAGTCTCTTGTGCAGTAGATAGGTGACACCATTGTCATTCTTGGTAAGCAGTAAAGATGGGCCTGAGCTCCAACGGTCAAATCTGGGTCTGGATTCAAATCTGATTCTTCCCCTAGTTTGGTGTTAAGCTCTGGAATTTTGACTCAGATGCAACTTAGTGATTGGACAATCCTCCTCACTCTCTCATATTGTCTGTTCCTTCAACTGGGAAGACAGGAAGTGGGGAGTGGTAAGCAACAGCATAAAAGTATATAAGGGAGCAGATCATAGCACCTTCTCCACTGGCTACTAATTCTGTCTTAGTGGCACCATTGCCAACTTTGTTTCTAAAAGGTTTTGTACTTAACTCTCTTTCCAAACACAATCTACTTAGTTAGTGTGGCCTAGAGACCAGACCAAACCATGTACTAGACCATTTATCAGTGTGGGCATTTGACCCATTCTCATTCTTGTGTTACATTTAAACTTAGTCGTTTCATATATGTCTACACTGCAGAAGGGAGCATGCTTCTCTGCATGGATAGACACACGTTGCTAAAAATGGCGGCAGCTCAGGTTAGCCACCCCAGAAGAAGCCCACCCAACCCCTGGGTATATACTCTAGCAGCTAGCCCAGGCTACCCTATTTTGAGTGCGCTAGCTCAAGTGGAGCTAGTGTATGTCTATCTACCCATGCTGGGAAGCACAATCTTTTCTGCAGCATAGACATACCCTGAGCCGCATTAGCAGGAACTTAGGAAGTGCTCCTGAACCACAAATGGTGTCACTAGCACAGCTTAAACTGTAGTTTGGTAGATAGGGCCTAGAAGTAGAAAGTGTATGGGTTTTTTTGTGGTGTTTTGCTTTTTTTAAAGGATCAGGAAGATGAGAGGAACATGCCCAGTTAGTCTGTTGTGGCTGGAAAACTCCTAGAAAAGGGCTATATTGGTAGGAACTGAAGAAGTGCCTGCTAATCCTGATTGTTGGGAAATGACAGTGGCATGGTCTTTGTAAGCAAATGCTTTGAAGTTCTGAGGTTACTGTGACTCAGAAAAGGACAGTGAAAAATATCTTAGGCCCTGATCCTGCATCAGGATCACCTTGTTCTAACCTCAGGGCCCATACAATAATGCAGGACTGGGCACTTGCTTCTCATTAGGAAGGTCTCACAGCTCTGGTACTAATATACTGTAACACCTTCCAACTGCTCTGGGTCAAATCCAACCCTGAACCCCTCTGATGTCAAAATTGGCTCTTATGGATAGGTTTGGTGTCTGGTATTTTGTCTGTTTATCATAACCCTTGCTCATTTGACTCCATCTGACATGTCAATCGCTAAGAATAATATTAGCAGATTAAAGCATTGGGAGAGGCATACAGTGTAGTCAAACTCTGTGTTGCATTTTATATTTGTTTAATATACAATAGCATAAAACTTAAAAGAAAATGAGAACTTAAACTTAGATTTTGTTCTTAGTGTAGACATTCATTTGTATTCACCATTAACTAGGCTTTCCAAAGAAAAAACTTTTTGATAAAAAACAAAATCAATAAAAAAAAATCAAATTGAATCTGCTAAATTGTTTTGTTTGCCAGAGACTGTTATACTAAACACACACTCCCAGACAGGTTACAGCTTTGGTAGGTACCATCTTTAGGCAGTCTTAGCTTCAAAACAAAAACACCACAGGCAGATATTTCTCCCCTATTTAAGTTGTGTTATGCTGCATTCTTTTAAGACCACTCATAGTTGAGTCATACACTGTCACATTAGTAGAACCTTCAGAAAATAGCCCAGTTAAAAAGTAAAAGATGGTTTCTGTCATTTCATCCAAGATGAACGACTGAAATGAAAGAATGAGATGTTGGGAGATGGCAAGACAGCTGAACAACAACAACAAAACCCCACATGTCATTTCAGAAGGGAAGAAAACAATCCATATGTTATCCCAAATTAGACACTGACTGTACACTTCTTGTAGGACTGCAGGGAAGAATGATCTTGGAAGTATTTTAAGTATTTTGTAAACATGCCTATCAAATCCTGCAAGTAGAAGAGCTAAACAAAGACCAAGAAACATATACTGACCCTTTCAAAACATCAATGTCTCATAATATTAGTCCTGAATGCTCCACAATCCAACTTTTGCCAACTATCTTATAGTGCAACTGATTATTCATAAGCTACACTGAAACAACAAATGTATTGATTTTTTTTTTCTTCTCTAATGTTATCAAGTTCTAAAGAATCATTACTGGTGTAATAGTTAGCCAAGTTGTTATGAGAATTGTAAGCCCCTTTGGTTAATGCATGGCATATGTCTGAGGCATTCAGCTAATTCACATATCTGTCTGCACTATTAATAGAGAAGGTTACATGCCAATTATCCAGGGTTCAATCAGCCTGTTAGGATACAATAGCTGCAGTGTTCATATACTTGATGTGCCACATTCCTCACAGACATTATACGCAGCTGGTCCAGATAAGACCACTGGGATTTTAATATTTAGGAATCACTCCTTCATTCAACCTGGATTATGATTTTTATTGTTACATTAACTGAACTTCCTTTGTTACCAGTGCTCTCTTTCAGAAGTATTGAAGCTCACTGACACTACTGCTGATACTAGTTATGGGGAAACAAGACAATTGTAAATGGTGTAAGTGATAAAGTAGATAAGAGGTTCTGGATTTCCAAATAGCACCCCCCCCCCAAATTCAGCTGAATGATGTTAAAGAGACATGTTAGTACTTTATTAATAATCACTAAACTAATAAACTGGAAGAGGGAACATGCCAAATGATTTTGTTGCATGCTAATTCTCAGTCCTGTGTTTCAGCAGCTTTGTTCAAAGAACAAAATTAACAAACAGAACTAAAAGAACTACTGTCTTTGGTTTAGTTTTTCTGTTGTTGGGATCTCTTAACAGGGGAGGATTTAAAAAAAAAAATGCTTCCCCGCTCATTTAATTTGGCTAAACATAAAAAGAGAATGAAAACAGCCAACATAAAGTGCTGTGTTAGTGAAGCCACTGTGGGCTCGATTGGGGATTTCACCACATAAAAACCAGACATTCATCTGTTCCCATGGAGATGTTCCTTCTACTAGTCAATCAGTGAGCTGTTCAGGTCAAACAATAGGCAGTGATTCCTTTTCTCATCTTTACAAATACATTCTCTCTTCACCCCTCCTCCAACCCCCGCTTTTATTAATGTATATTCTTGGTAACATTTAAACTAAATTTCAAGGAATCCAAATGAGCTCTCTCGGGATTGTACCAAATACCCACAAAACTAATCACTTAAAAATATAATTGCTTGAGAAAAGAATTTTTAGTGACTCAAACTTACAGGAAAACTGGTGGCTTTTAATAATAATAATTAATAAATAAATGTCTTGCTGTAGCTTCAGACCCAAAGACTTACACACAGGCTTAAGTTTATTCATTGTGGGCAATCCCATTCACTACTCAGCAGGGGTAAACTTAAGCACATGTCTTTGCAGGATTGGAGACTTAATTTGCACATATTGGCACCAAACCCCCCCCCCCAAAGCGAGTAAACCATCTCAATTAAATTATAAATTCATCATTTTAAATTCCTGAAACAGCTGTTCCAGAGCAAACAAAACACACTGGCTGCAGAACAGTACATTTGAGAAATGAACACCTCGATGTACAAAATAACTGATCACTTGCTGAGCTATTGGTATTTGAAAGAAAACACCTGCACGAGATCTAATACATGGAGGAAACAAAGATTATTCTAAATAACGTTGGCACCATTTAGTTAGGATAGCCTTAGGGCTAAAGGACATTGAGTCAGGAGATCTGGTCTTATTTTGTGGTTCTGTCAGATTTCCTCAGTGATGCTGGCAAATTGTAAGAGGCAAATTTTTAATGGAACTCTACTCTCTAATAACAGAGCAGATTAGAGTTCTCCCCTTTGTAATACATTTGTCCCCCTGGGCTTTACAAATACACTCACACTTGTTTGCACAACACAGATGTTAACCTTTTTTTTATTTTTAGGTTCACGCACAGGTGTTTGCACATGAAAAGTGTGCCCACAATTGTACATGGTAAAACCTGGGGGCTGGAAACATGCCCTTTGATCTCTGCACCTCAGTCTGGCCATTTGCAGGGCTGGCTCTAGGCTTTTTGCCGCCCCAAGCAAAAAAAATGTTGGCCACCCCTGCTTTTTTTTCATTCCCCCCCCTCCAGCTCCGCCCCAAATCCCTGGCCCCACTTCGTCCCCCGGGCATGCCACATTTCCCTCCCCCTCCACCCCTGTGCTTCCTGCGGCTCCCTTCCCACAACCCCCTGCCCTAGCTCACCTCCACTCCGCCTGCTCCCCTGAACATGCTGCCGCTCCGCTTCTCCCCTCTCCCTCTCAGGCGAGGGAGGGGCAGCATGTTCAGGGGAGCAGGCGGAGCAGAGGGGAGCTAGGGCAGGGGGTTGCGGGGGGGGGGGAAGCAGGTGGAGGCAGAGTGGAGGTGAGCTGGGGCGGCAGGGACACATTTCTAGGGCCAGCGCCGGAACGCCGCCCCTAGAAATGTGCCGCCCCAAGCACCTGCTTATTTTGCTGGTGCCTACACCCCGCCCTGGCCATTTATAACATGGCAAATATAAGGACTTCTTGTGGCACCTTAGAGACTAACAAATGTATTTGAGCATAAGCTTTCGTGAGCTACGTGCATCCGATGAAGTGAGCTGTAGCTCACAAAAGCTTATGCTCAAATACATTTGTTCGTCTCTAAGGCGCCAGAAGTCCTCCTTTTCTTTTTAAGAAGAAAAGGATGAAGTGAGCTGTAGCTCACGAAAGCTCATGCTCAAATAAATGTGTTAGTCTCTAAGGTGCCACAAGTCCTCCTCTTCTTTTTGCAGATACAGACTAACACGGCTGCTACTTTGAAACATGGCAAATATAGTATTTGACCATTTGACAAGTATTTATGTATGGAAGGAGCTCCCCAAATAAGTATGCAAAGCTATGACGTTATTCTCCTTCAAATCTTCCTTAAATCTCATCTCTGCTGTGATGTCTACAGCGGCTAGGCGCAGATAAGCTGGGACTGTTTATTACACAAATGATGATAACCTCACTGTTAACATGTGCTGCCCTATCTATTGTATTCACCTATTGTCTCTTCTTATATACTTACATTATAAACTCTTTGGAGTAGCAACTCTTTTTTTGGGGGTGTGGGGGTGAAGAGCAGAAAACTATGAGACACTGATCCATGATTGCAGCCTCTTAGTGTTACTGCAATGCTACTAATAAGCAACAATAATAAGCAACCTCACAGGTACGTTTTGAGACTTAATCCATCACTTGTAAAATGTGTTGAAGTTTCTGAATGCAAGAGGTTCTAATATTTCAAAGTATTATTTAATGTAATTGAAGAGGTTTTCAACAGGAGGCATACTAAAGCATTATTTATCCTCCAAGACAGACACATTCTTAAGAAAGTGCTAATTTAAAAAAAGAATGATAAAAAGGATATTTTGTTCAGGTATAATATCCAACAGAACTTTATAAAACTCATATTCAACTCACTGAATAAAAATGGAACAGGAAACTGTGAATGACACTAGCAGTTTGGATTGTATGATTAAGTAACTGCCTTCCTTTTTAATGAAGTCACTCAAGTGCAACTAAACAGCAAAGCAGTAAAGTCAATAAAGTTAAACTCTTTTGGCTTGAAACAAGTCCAGCTTGTTCTACAGCTTCTCACAAAACTGCATTTACATCCCCACATGGAGAGATTTCGTTTCTCTGAGTTGCTGTCCTAGAATGAAGAAATTCAATCTTTGATTCTATTCTGGAACCAACCCAGCAAAAACAAAACCAAACCCACCACCACTTTGGGGGGGGGGAAAGACAGTTAATAAACAAGTTAATTAAATTTCACACTATAAATGTAAATTTGTATTAAGTACACTTTGTCACCTTGGTGAGAATGCATTGACTACCTAGTCTTGTCCACCATTTCTCACCCTTTGAAAGAATACATTTGTAAGCAGCTTATCTTTTGAAACACCCAATATTTTTGCAAACGGGTCAATAGCTCAGCACCTGTCTTGAAGCTCTTTTATCTGTTGAATAATAATTGATTGAGTTAACCACTTTAAAGAAGGGCTTTATGTTTTGATGTACTGTAGTTAACCCATTAAAGGAACAATACAATCTCTCAAGACACTCCCTGTTATTTTTTCATCCTTCCTCTCTGTGTAGGAATGACAGTCCTGAGGAAAACTAAATTATTGTTCATAAATGCTCAGCAATGCTGATGTCTCTATAATATCCCATTTCAGCTTATTAAAAATGAATTCTTCATACTGAGTAATTCTCAATCTACTCCTTTTATACCATGCCTTAATGCTCAATATTAGATAGTGAGCTTCCACATTAGAGGTATACAGCTCCCATATGTTTGTACTTAGTACCCATGCCTTTAGGGACATAAATGAAGAATCAGATAACATTAGAATACTATGTTTGTATGCTCACATGCGTGCAATGAAGATATTTTATGATTTAAAATTACTTTTTAAATCATAATGACAGAGCATGGAAAATTGTATTCATGACTTTTTTTTTAATCTGAGGTTTTCAAATATTGTGCAGTTTTATAGGCAGAAGAAGCCATTTAACAGGGTATAGAAAGGCAGAAGGCTCAGAAAAAGGAAGTTCTACATAATTTTTTTGCACTGACTTAGAATGTCAAACAGAGCAGAACTTTAAGGGCCAGATCCTCAACTTGTGGATCTACCTTAGACAAGACAAGGGAGGTTGAATTAATTGATTCTGTGAAAGTAAAACATCTACAAATATACTTGTAACTGAAATCCTATTTAGGGTTTATATGCCATCCTATATAGTTTCAGTGCCTGTCAAAAGGAGAATTTACGGTGAGAAGAACAATCAGTGCTGAAAGGGAAAACACCAGGAGTTGGAAAGCTATAACATCAGGGATTAAATACTGGCCCCGCTGAAGTCAGCAGCAAAATGCCCATGGACTTCAATGGCCCAGATGATTGGGGGAAATTTTCACCCTGCATGTGTATAGATGGACTCCTGTACTCCTTGGCTACAGGGTATCATTTGTCAGCATGCATTTCTGAGACTGGGTTAAGGAATTAACACTGAAAAGCATAGGAGCGGGATGAGGAGTGGAGAAGAATTGATGCTGTATCTAGTTCTCTTTATTGTTGTGTATCTGCATTCTTTTTGAAGGAATTTCAGAAGTGTGCTTTAAACTGCTTGGCATGCCTCTATGAAACAGATATTCAGACTGTTTTTGACCATTTTGCCTTGAAATGGTATACATATGAACTTACTTCAAATTGTGTTACAAATGACCAAAAGAAAGCACTTAAAGTCTAACGGAAAACAAGTAGACACCCATTTGCTGTGAGAGAGCAACAGCATAAAAACATGCTAAAGAAAAGACAGTAGCTTACTATTTGCTATTTGTATTGTGATAGTGCCTTGGAATCCCAGTATGGACGAGGGCCCTCCGTTGTATTAAATGCTGTGTACGCACAAACAACAACAAAAGCTTGCAATCTATAATAATGCTATTGCTACGTATTTATTTTAATATTTACTGTAGTCTGCTGTGCTACTAGCGGATTGTCTTTCTAAGAAGCATGGAATCGGGACAGTTGAATCTATGGGAGTGTATAATATATTTATGTAGAGTAACATTGTTCTTGCACACTCTATCAACTACAGGGTTAAAAGCATCCACTAATTTTGGGTGCATCCATTTTTGGTTGATCCCGGGGATACATCAGGTAGTCTCAAGTTGAGCACCCCAAATTGTTCTGTCTAAAATTAGTGAAATGCAGGCCTATATATGGCAGTTGACCCATACATTATTCATGCCACATTGCATTATGTTTGTGCAATCTAGCTATGGAAACTTTGTCAGTAATGCTGAATTTACTGGAATAGTGAAGAAATGTGTAATGTGATGCTAACCATGAATAAATAAGAGGAACCTTACAGGAGGGTTCTCTTTGGCCATTTTGGATACATAAACTCTCTTCCTCAAAGGAGATCTGACACTGTGCATGTCATAATTTAATTGAGCACAACTATACTGCGGTAGGCTCTTATTTAGTGTTGCTCCTAATCCACTTTCTGTCTGCACACAAAACCCCCTCCCCCGAATTAAGCGGTACTTTCAATACAGCTGGGGGTATGGGTTAGAATCTGGGTTCTACTTTAACTCATGCTGATAACCTGTCCACAATGCAGCAAGGATGCAGGTTAAATCACTCAAGTGCCGATAGTTCTGTAGTACCTTCCCACAATCTGCCCTCGGTATGCCCAAAGGACAGACAAGTTCTCCCACAGCTTACTGGGAAAGAATCAGAGTAGTTTAGCTTACTACAAAACAAAGAACCATTGGACGTACCCTAAAGTCCTAGCAACTCACGTGGGGGAGCGCAGCACCAGAGAGGACACAGTAACTCAGGTAGGGCTTTGCAATGTGGCTGCTCATACCCAGGCTAGGCTAATCTGCATCTCAGACATGGCTGCCAATCACCAGAGTTAACTCTGCAGTGAAGACCCTAATAATGATGTCTAATAGCACGTAACCAGGAGGAAATAGAAGAACTCTATACAGTTTTATACTTCAACACACACAGAATTTTGTCTTCAATATTTCCTTCAACAGAATTTTATGACTAACCCATTCATTCAAAAGCCCTTTTATTTTCAGACCTAAATGCAATAAGCTTGACAGGTGGCTAATTGATGTGCCCAATTGTAAGGCAAGTGCTAGCTGGTTATTCAGTGACACGTTCACCCAAATGGAAAAAGTTTTACAAGAAAGCAAGAAATGCCAGTATTATTTTTTTTTAAACTCTGGATAATAGCCTGAAGAAACTGAGGATATTAAACAGATATTAAACAAAACAACACTGAAAAGCTCCTCATTTCCTTTTAGAATTGTCTCTGTTTTTACATGTATAAAATGTATTTCTAAGATGAATCCTTGCTATGCTGCTATAGTGAACTCTGTTGTTACTATAGTTACAAGAGAAAAACTAGTGTTAAAAGTAAACATTTGTTCTGATTTCCATCATATGTAGGGAATTAGCATCTATTTTATATTAGATGTTAACCGGGTATTTTCTGTGCATCAGTTAATCATTGCAAGGTTGAATTAGAAATGCCAAAGTTATACAACAAGAGACAAGGTGGGTGAGGTAATACCTTGTATTTCTGGTCAAGCCTTAAAGCACAAACCATGTAGTTAGTAAAACATCTGAATAATCACATATCATTTGTACAAATGTATCAGGCCTTAAGAGGCCTGTTGAGTAAAGAGAAACTGAAAAGAGAAAGGACAAACCTTCTGAGTCTCACTTATTTGAAGGGAGAGGGCCATCATTTTTGGTTTAATCTTTAGGCAGTTTTTAAAACTTTCCACTCCTCACTCCTTGTGATTAAGGATTTTGCTGTGTGTTTCACTGGAATGTTTAGGATCTCCTTCATTCAGACTGTCACAGCTTGATGCCCCCAGGAAAAGCGAGATCCAGATAAAGAGGGGCATAACACTTAAAGAGAACGTTGAATTCATGGCAGGAAGTGGGGAGAGGGAATTAGATACTGTCAACCAGATTGCAAACTATCGAGACAACTATACATAATATGAATAGAAAGACATAAAAAGGAAGAAAATTAGCAATGTAAGGCAGAAACAATGAATTCAACTGACATAAGTTGGTATAAAATTGTAACAGGCAGTGGTTAAAACTGCAGCTGGTTGAGGGGGAAAAAAAATTCTTGGTATTTTTTTTTTAGGTAAAATAAACAGCCTTGGCACAAATTTCATGTAAATTTTTCCCATTTTCCGACCGGCTCTTGGTCAAGCCCTTGTAGAATACAGTGCCAGAGACAATGGTCAGTGATATAGCTTTACCCTATAGCGTTTCCCAAATATGTCCGCTTATGAAGTCTGTGACTACACTGGGCTATTCCTGTTTATCTTTTTACTTGTGCTTCCACCAGTGGAGCTGACCTGGGAAAAGAGTGGGAAATTGTCATAACATTTTTAGAGCAGACAAGGTCTTAGACATATTCCACTAAACTCCACTGAAATATGTGCTTAAAGTTAAGCACATGTTTAAGTGCTTACCTGAACAAGGATGGCTTGCTGAATAAGCACCTAAGTGAAACTATCAGAGAAACAGGTTTGATAAAAGAAGAGATTCTAGTGTACTAATGCAGAACTGATGCAAAAATGTAGTGAAGCGCTTTTAAATCAAAACAAATACACAAGCTTTGTCTACATTGCAGAATTCCGGCATGCTAAATTAACATTATTAGCTTCTACCACAATGGGGGTTTACACACACATTTGCGAGAAACATTCTAAAGGTGCCCTCATCCCATTTTTGTTAGTCCTATTGAGAGCAAGCCTAAAGCCTCCTCTACAGAGGAAAGTTTTTCAGTATAACCTAAGATGCAAATTTAATTTGATGTAGTTATACCCATAAAACCCCAAGTGTGGGCATCCTCATTTTCCAACAAGAATCTCTACGTTCTGGAGGCTATACCAGTATAGTTATAGCTGTGGAAGCATGTCAGAACAAATGGTAGATGTTGACATGTAGACAAGCTCCACGTAACTTGTATTCCTGGCTTAGAACATAACAGTGCTAGTATGTAGATGATGATGTGCTGGCAAACTAAGCCCTGGTCTACACTGGGGGGAGAATCGATCTAAGTTATGCAACTTCAGCTACGTGAATAATGTAGCTGAAGTCAACGTACTTAAATCGACTTACCGCGGTGAGTCGACTGCTGCCGCTCCGCTGTCGACTCTGCCTGCGCCTCTCGCGGCCCTAGAGTACAGGAGTCGACGGGAGAGTGCTCAGGGGTCATGTCTAGTCTAGACAAAATAAATCGATGCCCACTGGATCGATTGCTGCCTGCCAATCCGGCGGGTAGTGAAGACATACCCTAAGCTCTTTGGGCAGGCAAACTAAGCTCTTTGGGCAGATATTTTTGTGTGTGGACAGTGTCTAGCACAATGAGCTCTGATCTCTGACTGGGACCTCTAGATAGTATTGCAACACAAATGTCAAATAATAATTAGTTGGCACATTAGAACTAGTCCCCCCAACACCAGTCACTCCCTTATAATCTTCTCCCAGAAGACACTATGCAGAGTAATTGCTGGGAACTATGTGATAGGTTCCTAGGGGAAATCTACCCACTGATTTTATATGTTGCTGTATGTGGATGTGGAAAATAAATACAAGTGTAATAGGACTGAGGAAGTGGACAGTTTGTAGCAGGCCAGTTTCACATGGGCCAATCCTAATGTTTCTAATTATACCCAGTTTAATTCTCCAGTGCAGATGAGGTCATGGAAAATAATCTTCCAGAAATTGCAGTGAAAAGTAAAAATCAGTAGAAAATAAAAGATTAGAGGCCAAACTGGTGTATCTGTTGGCTTTAATAGACTGGCATTAGGGATTAATTTAACCCTATATCTGATCAATGGAAACCCATAGATTTTTCTGCTCCTTAAAGTCAAAACATTGCTGATAGCAATGCAGTCTGCTTCACTGAAGAGTAGATGAGTAGAACTGTTTAAAGAAAAGAATTATATGCTGGTTTTGATAAGCTTGTTTAAAAGACTTGTAAATTTCTTCACTGCAAAAACCACCCCCAACATAGGGTCTGTCCTCACTCCAGAGTTATCCCAGGTGATCGGGTATAAGCAGCCCTACCCAAGTTACTGTGTTCTTGCTGATTCTGCACAGTCCTGTCTCTCATTGGGACTTTTGGGCATATCCCATGATTCTTTTATGCTGCAGTAAGCTGAGCCACTCTATGGTTCTTTCTCAATGAATTATGGGAGACCTCGTTTGTCCTTCTGGGCACACAGGGGCAATAGTAGGAAGGCACTGGAGGAGTATAAGTGATTTAGCCTGCAAAATAGGCAGATTATAAACATGAATGAAAGTGAAACCCAGGTTCAAACCCACACTTGCAACCAGGCCACCTAGCCTGGGCTAAAAGCACCACTAAATTGAAATGAGAGAGAGAATGTGTGGGAGCATGGGTGGGTGGGAAATAGGTAGAAGCAACACCTAAGTAATAGCTTGGACTAACTTTGCAGTGAAGACCTATCCATAGTAGGAAAAAAATTGTGACAGCAAAAGAAATTCTTAGGTGCCTATAGAAGAACATAGATTTTCTAAAGGCCTAGTACTGTATTCCTTATTCAGGAACAAACTCACCTGGCATCAGTAAAAGACTTCCCAGACTGAGGACAGAGTAAAGACTGTAGGACATGCACTGGCAGAGCATGGTGCTGAATAGTAAACCCTCTGCTGTTGCCATTCCATCATATAGAATATAAATTATGGCACTATTACTGTAATGTCTTGGAGTCCCAGTAATGGACCAGGAACCTGTACAAACACGGAACAAAAGAAGGTCTCTGCCCAAAGACAGCCCTTCCTTATCCCTCACTGTCAGTTTCCAGACAATGGATACCATAATGACTTTTCTCTCATAGGCCTATTTGGAGCTGGAATGCTGGAATCCCTCTCTGGGATATTGGGGTGGTGTGAAATATGTCTGCATAGCACTTAGCCCTCTTCACTAGAGAGAATTTCACCCTTTAATAATAATAATAATAATAATAATGAATAATAGTTAATAATTAATTTAAAAAATCATGCAAATGAGGTTGCACAACCTGGCTAAATGTATATCTGTCCTTGAAGGAACTGATCTCCTCCGGTGGAAGGGCTGTTGTGTAACATCTATTATTCTCTCTGCTAGCCTGTACAGTGGTAAACACCAGTTCATTCGGCTGTTAGAAGACATAATAGCTGTGTAACTGTAAATGTTCAGCAGCTGTAAACATTGATGCAAATCATACTTAAATGATTGAAAGAATAGACAGAGCCTATTAGGTATCCTGTAAGCAAGCTGCTCCATTCTGATGGCATTTCATTTTTATTAAGCAGTGACAAGTCTGGTTATGCTCAAAGAAAGGGAAGGAAGAACATTTTTCATGAGATCTAAGAAACTGTAACACCTTGTTGTTACTGCGGTTAAAGTTTTAAGTTAATCGCCATGTAAAAGTTACTGTGCCCCAGCCCCAATTTTACTTAATGCTAGAAAATTAGTTGGGATGGGGGGGAAGGGGAAGGAGGGAAAGAGAAGCATGGAACTGCCAGTATTAATAGAAGATATTAGTTTTGAGAACTATTGTGGTAACACGGTTTAGACAAATCACTTTCACAACCAGGCTCATGCATCCAGAGTGTGCTTCCGGGAAGCCTTTGGCTGTACAGTACAGAGCATTCCAAAGGAGCAGGGAACAACGCTGGCTAGAATCATACTCAAGATGCCATCCCCTGTTGCAGCAGAGCTCCAACATGCTTCGGTAACTTACACACAAGTCTAGCAGTGTATGGGAGGCAGTGCTGCCTAACAGATAGAGCACTGGGCTAAGACTCAGGAGACCTGGGTCCTATTTCTGGATCTGCCACGGGCCTTCTGGGTGATCTTGAGCAAGTCCCTTCCTCTCTGAGGCTCAGTTTCACCATGTCTAAAATGGGAATAGTGATATTGACCTTTTTGGTAAAAGTGCGTTGGCCAAGATCTTCAAAAGGTATTTGAAATCAATGGGATTTAGGCACCTGACCATCTTTGAGAATCTGAGTCATTGGGATCTACTGCTGAAAAGCACCATGATGTGTTTGTATTATTCTTTTATAGCATTAGGCAGGCATGAATCATATTAAAAATCTTCTAATGGACTCAAAAATGACCATGGACTCTCATATACCTTAAGTTTTTGAATAATAATTGGTATTACTTAGTATTTAGAGCTCAGTTGTGAGCTACCCACATAGGGCAGGTTCTGTACATCACAGGTGCCAGCTCAGGGAAGAATATTTTTCACAGGGCCTACTCCCTCTCTTGCACACATGGAAGGAATGGGCAGACAAGGGTAGTGGGGTCTCCGTTCCCTCCTCACTATGCACTGGCCAGCACAGCTACGCTGGCACAACAGAGGAGTAAATTTTGCATCAGGCCTTAGCATAGGGCTAGTAAAAGTTACCACCACTCCTGGCCCCCACACCAGAGCAAGGAGCGGACCTAGGAACCCCGTTGTGATTCTCTGAGTCACAACTGGGTTCCCGGTCTGCCCATCAATGTGCTTCCCTTACAGGAGGCCACAAATGAGCCTCTAGATAAGATCTAAAGGCTAGGCCTACAACAGAATGGGTTTGCTACACACATTAGAGATATGCCAGTGACGTGTAGCTACACTGATCAAACCTCCTAGCAGAGGTTCAGCATATACCAGCAAAAGAGTTCCTTTGCCAGTATAGTTTATACCAGTTCCCCAAATGAAATAAGCTATTCCAGCTAAAATACTTGAATGTCAGGATAACCATATCTACCTTCAGGGATTTTGCTGGCATAAAATGATGCTAGCTAGGAGTGTGACTTTTTTTTTTTTTTTTTTTGCATTACTATACCAGCAAAAGTTTGTGTTATAAACTTGGCTTATCTCTAAGCTCCTTACATACATTAATCCATAAATAGATCAAAAGGTTCAGATACACAATTTAAATATGTTCCTCTATCTTTGATTTCCCTGACACACAAAAAGCTGCCCCTACAAATATTTTATTAGTTTGTGAGTGTTTATAAAAATGTCTATTTTTTAAAATGACCTTTTTAGTAGGACTTGTATAGTGGTCACCAATAAAGTCTCTATAATTTCACCTTTTGCCTAGTTAATGTTACTGTGATATCTAAGACCGCACAAGTGTAATCATTTGCAAAACAGCAGTGGTGATAATTTTATGGCAATCACTGGTCCAGCAAAATGATTATTTAATCTTCTCACAGCAAAAAAATAAGTACTCCTATTATAAATAAACACATATTCCACTACCTTTAAGCTATATAGCTTTTCTTCTCTCCCTCTTGTACTGCACTAGTGTCAAAATGCATTGAAATCAGTTAGGAACTACTCATATATTAAAGCAAGACCCACCATTAAATGCTAAGATCCTCTTTCCTTAGTGTCCATGATTTAGAGAAACATGATCGGTAGTATGGGTTTTTTGAGATTAGATTGTCTTTAAATAGATGTATAGATTTTTGTGAAAAAATGGCCCTATTGTAATCAGCCCTGTCTTTGATTTTAACTTATTGAAGTTTGCATTAGCCAGTGCTTTTCTTTCTCCTTCTTCACCCCTTTTAAAAGGCCTGTAAGTGAAAGGTTTCATTGGAGGAGGAGAAGGAGTGGCAAAGGCAAAAGACAGCTGGGCAGTGAACGATGAGTGGGCACCGTTTGGTTTCAACACTAGAATTGCTGCAAAATGGTGGCTATTGCTAATGCTGTTTCAGTACAGTGAATATCCCAGGATGCATTGAAAAGACAAAGTATCTCAGACAGTTTCTTAGTGGTCCTGGCTTTTAACATCAGGTAAGTGAATGAACAATGCATGTGGAATGAGAAATAAACCTCTAACTCTTTTATGCACAGATTGTTTAGGTTTTTTCAATTCTACAGATATTAATATTACCAAGTTTCAGAGTAACAGCCGTGTTAGTCTGTATTCACAAAAAGAAAAGGAGTACTTGTGGCACCTCACGAAAGCTCATGCTCAAATAAATTGGTTAGTCTCTAAGGTGCCACAAGTACTCCTTTTCTTTTTGTTAATATTACCAAAAGAGTGAAAGGGAAAGCATTGTTTCAAGTACAGTGAAAATTACATTTTGTCTCAACACCAGATGTGGATTGTTGTTTCAGTAGACTATGACTTTGAGTTATTATATAAACAGAATTAGTGAGTCTTAAGAGAGGGTCTTTTTTAACACTTTTTCTGGAGCCACTGGGACCAGCCTTGTCTCAGTTACATGAATGTAAATCTGAAGTGACTCTAGGCTGACGTCAGTGTAAATGAGATCAGAATCCGGCCTATTATAATTAACCATGTCAACGCATACGAGGTGTGTAAGTCTGTTTTAGGGCTTGGCTACACTTGCGAGTTACAGCTCAATAAAGGACCCCGGGTGCACTAGCTCCCTTCCCGTCCACGCTGGCAAAGCAAGCAGAGCGCTCTGACTCCACGGCTACAGTGCTGCTGGTGGTCCACCTCGGCGAGTGCAATAACATGTGCTGCGCCCCCGCTGGAGCGCCACGGCACCAGTGTGAATGAGGTGTTGCTTTACTGCGCTCTGATCAGCCTCCGGAACGTCCCATAATCCCCTTAAATCAAGTGGCCACTCTTCTCATTGTTTGGAATCGGCTGTAGGAATGTGGAAATGCCTGTTGAAAGCTCCGTTTTTGACAGCGGGCTGCTTAAGAGATAGCTTGAGGGATAGCTCAGTGGTTTGAGCATTGGCCTGCTAAACCCAGGGTTGTGAGTTCAATCGTTGAGGGGGCCGTTTGGGATCTGGGGCAAAAATTGGGGATTGGTCCTGCTTTGAGCAGGGGGTTGGACTAGATGACCTCCTGAGGTCCCTTCCAACCCTGATATTCTATGATTCTATCTCCTCCGAGACAAAGCAACCATTACTGTGGAATGCTGTGTGAGAGGGAGAGGGGAGAGGGGGGTCTGCTGCTGTCTGGACTTACAAGACAGCATGATGACATGCTCTCAGCCCCCCAAAAACCCACACTCTCCCCCCCCCACACACAACACACTCCCTGTCACACTCCACCCGCCTCCCCTTTTGAAAAACACGTTGCAGCCACTAGCATGCTGGGATAGCTGCCCATAATGCACTGCTCCCAATGCCGCTGCAAGTGCCGCAAATGTGGCCACGCCAGAGCGCTTGAAGCTGTCAGTGTGGACAGACTGCAGCGCTTTCCCTACTGCGCTCTACAAAGGCTGATTTAACTCAAAGCGCTCTACATCTGCAAGTGTAGCCATGCCCTTAGTCACCTGCCCCATAGGAAAATCTTGAATTTCCTACAACCCTCTTGCCATATCTTGAGAGATTTAAAAGTGAAATAAAGGAGTACATTTTCAGAAGGGTGACTGACCTCCATTTTGTTCACATTTTGCACCTGTAATTCAGTTGCAGGCACAAATCTGGGTAGTTGACCCTTTCGCTGCTACAATGTGGATGTAAATCAGATAAAATAAGGTTCAGTTACTGAAATTTTAATCCACAAAGTATTCCCACAACCAGGGAAGCCATGCTTCAGCTCAGCCGAAATATGTTGCTTTCAGATGTTCCTTTTCTAAAAGAGAACAAACAAGTTCATCAAGTCAGTTATTTAATAAATATTTCTATATAATTTTTCCATCTAAATACATATGGTCAAATTCACTATTATTATTAATTTAATTTATTTATTATTCACTATTATTTATTAGTTGAACACACTGGCCCAGATCCTCAACGAATTTAGGTACTAAACTCCCTTAAAAATCAATGAAAGTTTAGTGCCTAACTACCTTGGGGACTTTGGCCCAGATCCTCAAATCAAGATTGGAAAAACAATCCCCAGCTTGAAGAGTTTACAGTGGAGTCACTCCAGATTTATTCTGGTGTTACTGAGAGCAAAGTTTGTTCCTCAGACTTTAAAATGTTAATTATCATGTGTAGTAAAAAATCCTTATGGAAAACACTTGCCACACATGCAGAGTAACTACATATTAAATATCTTGGCCATTTTCTGTCCAAATACAAAGCAGTTAGACTAGACTGTGGGCTAATGATTCTCCAAATGTCTTGTTTTGTTGATTTGTCCGGAAGGGCTCTACCTATTACATCTGACCTGACCAAGGGCAGATGATAAAGGGGATATATCTGATCAGGAGACTTGAATTAGAATTCTCCACCACAGTGTTTCCAGGACAATAAAAGTATTAATCAAACAATTAATAATAGAAACAATTAAAAAGATGCTGCTGCCCACGCTTTAATGAAGACAATAACTGTGTTCCTCACCCCAACAACACTCCTCCCTGAGCAGGCAGGGTAGTTTTCAGCATTCAAGTCTTCAAATGGTTAATTTTCTGTTTTCCAGCCAATATGTTAATTACATCAGGCAAACCCTTTATCACTCTGCTGAAACAATGAGCTGGAGCACTGTGTATTTAGCAGATCCTATAAAGTGACCACAGCTCAGGATGAGTTTTCAATAAACCTCCCACAAAAAGAACACAACAAAGCTAATCCTCTACAATGTACTCAGGAATCCAGTTGGTCTACAATAAAGTCATAGAATGGCAAGGGTTTGGATTAAGAAGGAAACACTGGCTTGGGTTTTATTTGTAAGGATTTTTAAAACACAAAATGGAAACAAAAGATAATGAGGAAAAAAATCATAATATATTTGTAGGGTGCCCATTCCTTTGGCACAGGGACATTACATGTTCATTTTAAAAACACACACAAATCCAACAAAGATTGGCCACACAAACGGATGATTCTAAAGTTAAACAGCAAACTCCCGCCCTGCTGCACAGGGCCAATATATTAAAAAATCAGAACAAACTCGTGAGATTAAGATTCGGAAACACTGAACTAGTGTAACTATGTTGATGCCATTACACTGATATAGACCCTAAATGCAAATACACGTTACAAGTGTGAAACAGGGTTTACTCTGTTGTATTTATCTACGTTAGGGCTTTGCATTAGTGTAACTGTGTCAATGTAATGTAATATCAGTGCAAATTTTACTAATCTAGACAAGTACTTCCTGCCCTGAATGACAACAAACTCAGGCTGTAGTGAACTATTGAAAAGAGCAGGTTCCACAGACAAGATAATCGATAATACCCCACTGGAGCTCTTGGAATGGACATCAAGAACACCTCTATAAATCTTGACTGACATAGGGGGTAATGGGGGATATGTGGTCTCTCAAAATGACCTAATAATTTTCACTGATTCTTCCTTCAAATACTTGTAATACATATTTCTGATAAAGGATTAAGGCGCCACCTACGTTACAGCTTTAACCAGACAGCCAGGTTACAACAGAATTGCCCCTTGACTCTGGCTGTGTCTACACTTGCAGAGTTTTTGCACTGTCAGTTTCACTGGTGGTAGTGAACCAGTGAAAGGAAAGCACTGGTTTGTGTACTCACTCACTTCCACGGGTGTCAGAGAGTGTTCACATTTGCAGCACTTCCATCCCCGATGAGAGCCGCGCACTGAGGGCAGCTATCCCATAGTGCAGCTCTCTCCATTTTGATGCTAGGTCTTGTGGGAAGTCGGGGAGGGGGAAGCAATGATCGCGGGGCATCTTGGGTCCCTGCACAGCCTCCTCTCCCCAAACACTGATCAGCTCCAGTAGCTCAGCATTGCTCCAAGCAGAGGATCCTTTGCTCCCTGGAGCAGGCATTGCCACCTGTGATAAGTGAGCACTTGCCAAGAAAACAGGAAGGGGAGTTTCAAAGTTCTGGGACTTTACAGGGGGAGGGATGGATGTCTGTTTACTTGAGTGGTCACCTAGGCACTGTGGCATATCCTGCGGAGGTTAAAAGCTGTGTAAAGTGGAAGAACAAGCATGTGTCTTCACTTGCACATCACCGCAAAAGCATCATTGGTATGAGCTGTACATCTGTCATGGAGGTGGTTTTCTTTTCGCAGTGAAACTTCTGAGTTTCACCGCAAAAAGTCATTGGCAAGTGTAGACTGTCCCATGGTTTTTGCACAAAAAAGGTACTTTTTTCACTTTAAATGGCAAGTGTAGACATGCCCTCTGATACCCCAGAGTTAAAGGTTGTATTGAAGAAAGGACCCTAACAACATCCTGCTTGTAGGTGTAAGGCCTTGGACTGTGTACAGTTTTAATCTGGTTCTTGTACACAGCTAGGTGCCATTTACTCTGGGATTTTAACTCTGTTGTAACCAGGCCAGGGGACAGTCCTGTTCGGCCTAGGAAGACTGAGTTTGTTATAGTTGCATAGACAGTATCTTAGTCAATGTTTTGCTGCTAAATAGCAAAATGCTTCCATACCCACTGATCTGTTTAGTCACAGATCCATATTATTTTCAGCTGTCTGACATAAGACCCACAAGAGGAGACATGTAGGTCATGTCCACACTTACAAGCTTGTGCTGCTGTAAGAGCGCTTAAACCAGCTACCAATCTCCTGCCAATGTAGCACTGTGCACACGACCACTTGTGCCGGCAAAACTTATGTCGGGTGTGTTTTTTCACACCCCTGAGCAACAAAAGTATTTGTTGTATTTTTCATACACATCTGCTAATGTGAGTATCCCAAAGCAAACGTTGGCACTCAAGACCAGTCTGTGGATTTGGGAAAATACCTGGAGGATTCTAGATCTATAAACTATTTTGGCAGTTTGTTACAGGAACATAGTTCTGCTCACAGATGTTTCAGGGTTACTGTGCCCTTCTCTCAGATCAGTGCTTTGACATTTTAAAATAAAGCAAAATGTGCTTTTCTGAAAATGCTTTTCTCTGGTCTATGGAAACTGCAGACTTCAGGTGGATGCAGTTTTCTGTTAATTTCACAAAATGACATGTGAGAACCGTGAAATGAAAGTTGCTGACATGAACACCACAAAAAAGACTGTAGCCCGTACTGCTTCATTTCAGAACTTAACTGCATGTAAAAAAGTATGACAGGGTCCAGCTCAGGAATTGTAAGATACTTGGTCTATTGTGTTAGGTAACATTTTTACCACATAGGCCTACATTATTTAAAGCGCTCGAGCAAAGTGTTCGTGCATTTTCATGCATGCCTGAGTCATGGAAGCAAAACATTTGCTTTGCCCACAGATAAGTCAGGTTCATGCATGTACAGGACTATGAGCTATAAAAATCTATGTGTCATGAACAGCAGGCTCTTAAGAAATTTTTATTCATATTCTCCAGAACAATCTCTTACGCAATAATATGTTCCATTGTATCTTTAAGCCACCCCTTGATAACACTGGTCCCTGTTAGGAGGACAAAGTAGGGAAACTGTTCTGCGTTTGGAAGCCAGATGTGACACTCTGAACAAAGGTAATTGAGACCCCCAGATACATGTAAGCATGATCTTAGCTATTGGGTCAAATTCATCTGTGGTATAACTCAACTGAAGTCAAAGAAATTTATAGCATGATGACCTTGACCTATGGAAAGGCCAGATTTTCAGCCAGCCACAATCTGGCCTGTAAAGGTGCACTTACAAATTTTGCAGGTTCAACAGTTCAGTTAGGCCAAACTCACCTTTAAACCTATGGGCCATATTCAGACCTGCCATAAGCCAGTGTAATGCCACTGAACTCAATGGAGTTGAATCTGTTTATGCAAGCTCTGAACTTGGCCAGTTTGGGAGAGGACACACGAGCATGCTGCAGCATCAAGCACTATGGACTCGTCCTAGAGGTTTTACCAGTATAGCTACAGGTCACCTAGGGAAGTTTTTTCTGTTTGTTTGTTTTTTGTTTTGTTTTTTAACACAAAACATAGCTATAGCAGTACAGGCTTAGTGTGAACATGGGTATTCTGGTATAAAAGTGTTTACACTAGTGTAATTTATGCCAGTATGAGCATTTTTATACCAGCAAAACTGCCTCCACACGTAGAGGGTTTTTCCAGTTTAACAATACCACTACAGTTAAACCAACAAGAAACTTCCCACTGCATTGTAGACAAGGCCGATGTTACTTAAACATATTTCCCATTCTTACCTCTAATAAGTAATGTTAAAAGCGAGAGAAAGCAGCACTGGTTCTACAAATTGAATTGTGAATTGAATACAGGCCTCCTGACTCTAGGCCAGTGCCCTGTATACTGGACCACATTGCTGCTGGAATGCTCACTTTTATGCTGTCGTTAGTTTTGAAACTTTGAAAAGTCCAGTACTTCTGAACTCATCTACCTGAAAGTGCAAACACTACAGTGTGTATGGACTGGTTCTCTCTAATTGTTCAACCTGTTCGTTGTTGCTATGCAATATGTAAATCCTATGCAACAATACCTTTAAATGCAAATAACAGAACTTTGTTCTGTGTGGGTTATTTTTATCATAATAATAATCAGTTTGAAGTATCAATACAGAAAATAATGATTCATTCCTTGGCTTAGATTATATCTAATTTTTCTGACCACATTTTAAATACATGCTACTTATAGTTAATATCAATGTCAGCACACTAATAACATTGATATGAACATCACGATAAAGATAATGTTTCTGGAATAACAAAAGACACAGAATTTCTCATAATCCTATCTCCCATATTTTAAAATAGTTCTTACTCCTGTTCTCCCGTTAAAGCATTTTTAGAAAACATTGAGTTTTTTATATAGGAATGAGAAGTTACTTTTATTTCATACAAGTACTGTAGCTAATACCGGAACTTCTAAGCTCTTAGGTCATGGAAACAAGAGAAAAGACGATATTAACATATCAATGGAAGTCTCTCCTCAGGAGCCAAGAAGTGGGAACAATATTTGTATCTACAGTTTAACAGCACAGGCAGGGGCTGCTACTGAATCCCTTAAATTTGTACTTAATGCGATGGCCCCTTTTTTCCTGAAGAATAAGGAGGCAAATCCCATATGTTCAAAAAGGAATTGCTATTTACTACAGTAAAATCAGAGTCCCCAGTCAAGATCCAGATCACTTGTGTTGGGCACTGTATTTTCTTTTTTTCTCTGCATAATAAACAAAATTAACTGCATTGCAATCCCAGGAAAGCATGCTCTGGCCTTCAATTAAAATAATTATAATAAAAAATAATACAGTGGGTAACCCAAAGCAAAGGGCTTTGTTCCATGTGTAGCCCACTTTACTATTAAACTTAAGAAATTGAATTGAGACCCTTTTTTTCCAGATATCAAGTAAACCATAAGGACACACAACATAGGAATTACCATACTGGAGCAGACCTCTGGTTTATCAAGTCCAATGTCCTGTCTCTGTTACTGGTCAGTATCCAAAGGTTGGGGGAGGTGCCAGCAACCCAATAGTGGAACATCCTGTCCATAGCAGAAAGTGCTACCCCACATCTGTTAAGTGGCTGACTCATGCCTTCAGGCATAGAGTTTATATTCCTTCTATTTTCTGTGTGCGTGCATTGTCTACTGTAACTGTGGATGTTTCAGATATATGCCTAATCTTTTTTTTGATCCTTGCTGTTGGCAGCTAGCCACGTAACTGTCGTGGTACTGGGTTCCATAGGTTAAGTATGTGTTGTATTAAAAAAAAAAAATCCTTTTCTCACTTTTAAATATATTTGCTACCTTTCCCATTTAATATAAATTCCACCTTTAGGCTTCTATTCTGATGTAGAGCTGGTTGGGGGAAAAATGTTTTGCACAAGTGTGTTGGTTCTGTAGAAAGTGTCATTGGAACCTTTTTCCCCCCCAGGCCCAGTATAGAAAATGAGAGGGCACTCAGCTGAGATAGGACAGATGTAAATTCAGGTCTGTGCTCCTGATTTGGAGCTTTCTGGGTTCTAAGAATCATAGAATATCAGGGTTGGAAGGGACCTCAGGAGGTCATCTAGTCCAACCCCCTGCTCAAAGCAGGGCCAATCCCCAACTAAATCATCCCAGCCAGGGCTTTGTCAAGCCTGACCTTAAAAACCTCAAAGGAAGGAGATTCCACCACCTCCCTAGGTAACGCATTCCAGTGCTTCACCACCCTCCTCATGAAAAAGTTTTTCCTAATATTCAACCTAAACCTCCCCCACTGCAACTTGAGACCATTACTCCTCGTTCTGTCATCTGCTACCACTGAGAACAGTCTAGAGCCATCCTCTTTGGAACCCCCTTTCAGGTAGTTGAAAGCAGCTATCAAATCCCCCCTCATTCTTCTCTTCTGCAGACTAAACAATCCCAGTTCCCTCAGCCTCTCCTCATAAGTCATCGTGTTCCAGTCCCCTAATCAGTTTTGTTGCCCTCTGCTGGACTCTTTCCAATTTTTTCACATCCTTCTTGTAGTGTGCGGCCCAAAACTGGACACAGTACTCCAGATGAGGCCTCACCAATGTCGAATAGAGAGGAACGATCTGCTGGCAATGCCCCTACTTATACATCCCAAAATGCCATTGGCCTTCTTGGCAACAAGGGCACTCTGTTGACTCATATCCAGATTCTCGTCCACTGTAACCCCTAGGTCCTTTGTGCAGAACTGCTGCCTAGCCATTCGGTCCCTAGTCTGTAGTGGTGCATTGGATTCTTCCATCCTAAGTGCAGGACTCTGCACTTGTTCTTGTTGAACCTCATCAGATTCTTTTGGTCCAATCCTCTAATTTGTCTAGGTCCCTCTGTATCCTATCCCTACCCTCCAGTGTATCTACCTCTCCTCCCAGTTTAGTTTCATCTGCAAGCTTGCTGAGGGTGCAATCCATGCCATCCTCCAGATCATTAATGAAGATATTGAACAAAACCGACCCTTGGGGCATTCCGCTTGATACCGGCTGCCAACTAGACATGGAGCCATTGATCACTACCCATTGAGCCCGACAATCTAGCCAGCTTTCTATCCACCTTATAGTCCATTCATCCAGCCCATACTTCTTTAACTTGCTGGCAAGAATACTGTGGGAGACCATACCAAAAGCTTTGCTAAAGTCAAGGAATAACACGTCCACTGCTTTCCCCTCATCCACAGAGCCAGTTATCTCGTCATAGAAGGCAATTAGGTTAGTCAGGCATGACTTGCCCTTGGTGAATCCATGCTGACTGTTCCTGATCACTTTCCTCTCCTCCAGGTGCTTCAGAATTGATTCCTTGAGGACCTGCTCCATGATTTTTCCAGGGACTGAGGTGAGGCTGATTGGCCTGTAGTTCCCCAGATCCTCCTCCTTCCCTTTTTTAAAGACGGGAACTACATTAGCCATTTTCCAGTCATTCAGTACCTCCCCCGATCGCCATGAGTTTTCATAGATAATGGCCAATGGCTCTGCAATCACATCTGTCAACTCCTTTAGCACTCTCGGATGCACTGCATCTGGCCCCATGGACTTGTGCTCGTCCAGCTTTTCTAAATAATCCCGAACCACTTCTTTCTCCACAGAGGGCTGGTCACCTCCTCCCCATGCTGTGCTGCCCAGTGCAGTAGTCTGGGAGCTGACCTTGTTTGTGAAGACAGAGGCAAAAAAAAGCATTGAGTACATTAGCTTTTTCCACTTCCTCTGCCACTTGGTTGCCTCCCTCATTCAGTAAGGGGCCCACACTTTCCTTGACTTTCTTCTTGTTGCTAACGTACCTGAAGAAACTCTTCTTGTTACTCTTAACAACTCTTGCTAGCTGCAACTCCAAGTGTGATTTGGCCTTCTGATTTCACTCCTGCATGCCTGAGCAATATTTTTATACTCCTCCCTGGTCATTTGTCCAATCTTCCACTTCTTGTAAGCTTCTTTTTTGTGTTTAAGATCAGCAAGGATTTCACTGTTAAGCCAAGCTGGTCGCCTGCCATATTTACTATTCTTTCTACACATCGGGATGGTTTGTCCCTGTAACCTCAATAAGGATTCTTTAAAGTACAGACAGCTCTCCTGGACTCCTTTCCCCCTCATGTTATTCTCCCACGGGATCCTGCCCATCAGTTCCCGGAGGGAGTCAAAGTCTGCTTTTCTGAAGTCCAGGATCCGTATTCTGCTGCGCTCCTTTCTTCCTTGTGTCAGGATCCTGAACCGGACCATCTCATGGTTACTGCCTCCCAGGTTCCCATCCACTTTTGCTTCCCCTGCTAATTCTTCCTGGTTTGTGAGCAGCAGGTCAAGAAGAGCTCTGCCCCTAGTTGGTTCCTCCAGCACTTGCACCAGGAAATTGTCCCCTACACTTTCCAAAAACTTTCTGGATTGTCTATGCACCGCTGTATTGCTCTCCCAGCAGATATCATGGTGATTGAAGTCTCCCATGAGAACCAGGGCCTGCAATCTAGTAACTTCCGTTAGTTGCCAGAAGAAAGCCTCGTCCACCTCATCCCCCTGGTCCGATGGTTTATAGCAGACTCCCACCACGACATCACCCTTGTTGCTCATACTTCTAAACCTAATCCACTTCTAAACAAATCCTTGCAACCAATCAGGAAAAAAGGATGTGAATTTTAGCAATGAGGGTAATGAACCACTGGAACAATTTGCCAAGGCTTGTGGAAGATTCTCCATTACTGGCAATAAAAGTAATGTCGGACCCTTTTCTAAAAGATATGTTCTAGTACAAACTAGAATTGTTTTGTGGGAATTCTAGGGCCTGTGTTACATAGCAAGTCAGGTTAGATGTGGCCCCTTCTGGCCTTACAATCTATGACTTTTTTTTCATGGAAAAACAAATTCAAAAGGTC
Organism: Lepidochelys kempii; assembly: GCF_965140285.1. Taxonomy (NCBI): domain Eukaryota; kingdom Metazoa; phylum Chordata; order Testudines; family Cheloniidae; genus Lepidochelys; species Lepidochelys kempii. Next base: position 14,436,141 of record NC_136392.1, on the reverse strand, counting down.
TCATTCTGAATTAGCATGAGAACAATTTTAAAGCCTGAGGTTTTTTTTTTGTTTTATTTTTTTTGAAAAACAGAATTGTTTTCCAACCCACCCTACAGTCATCTCTAATCAGACTGGAAGCTACTGCATGCTCAACTTTGAAAAATCCAGCCATTATTCAGGAATATAAATAAGGATTTAGCAGCCTAACTTTAGTCACCCATTTTTGAAAATCTTGGTTTGGGGGTTTTATTCTGGGACTGGGAACTTGTTTGAACTATGCTTTTAACTTTTAATTGCCAGCCAAAGCTCTGATTTACGGAAGTACTGAGCACCCAAAACTCACATGGAAGCCAACGCAGGCGGCAGCAGCTCAGTATCTCTGAGAAATCAGGCCCCAAGATGTTTATTTAATTTATTTAACGGATTCTTTGTTTTAGTCCACTAACAACCAATTAAGCTGCCACCAGATTATCAGGCTCAGCCAAGAATTACAGGATGTACCACATGCTTTTTCAAGGCAAATATTTACAGTTGTGTGTAGGATTGATGTCTTTGACATCTATCTTCTACACAAACTTTCTTTTTTTCAGGGTGGGAGAGAGCAACATCACAAGAATTGCCACATGCATGCCATTATGTGAAAGTTTATTATTTTTCTAAAGCAAGCTGTGTTCACTGCTAGCTTGAAAATTGTTTTGCAGATGGCTATTTCTGTAAAGCTGGCATGGCTTCTTTTGGGGAAAAACACATAAAAGGGGAGATCAAAGATTTTTTTTTTCGGGGAGAGGGGTAGGTAAAGGCTTCTGGCTTCTTTTTCCTAATTGAAAAAGTTTGATATCAGAGAAGACTGCACATCAAGCAGCCCAGCTTTAGCATTCTCTTTATTCACTGCTTTGTGCATGCTGCCACTCTCTTGTTAGTGTGCTCGTATTCCATGGGGCCCTGCGGGATTCAGGGAACACAGACGATTCTGTATAAATAAGGATTGCTAATAATTAATTTACTGGCCTGTTACAAACAGCCTTATAACTTGTCCTGAAGAAGATTAATCCAGGTTTCGAAGGGCTCCAGTACTTCCACATTATTTTAGTCATTGTGGAATGCTCTTATACCTAATGGAGACATGGGGAATTAATCATTGGGGGAGGGGAGGGCTGTACAGGAGGGGAAGCCCCTCGGGGCAAGAAGGGTGGCACTGTCTATCCTATTTGAAATGATACATTGTGATTTCAGTGGGAGCTGACAGGTGCCTAAATGTGGATTTAGTAGCCTGAATTTAAGCTAAAACCTCGAGGACCAGATTTTCAAATGCAGTAAATATTGGCCTAATTTTGCTCCCATTAAAGTCTATGATAAATCTCCCATTGACATTAATGGAAGCAGAGTTAGCTCATTGGTGAGAGCTTCTCATGTTTATTGGTTGAACTTTTTTCTGAGATGCAAATCACAGTTGTACCCTGTATTCAGGAAGCTTCAGATGATCCTGATGCTAAACCCCATTGCAGGATTATAGGCCATTAACAAAAAAAAAAAAGAAGTATTTGGACTTCTTCCTACCCATACTGCATGCTTATAATACAGTGGAATTGTGGTCTTGCAGCCAGTTCAGCAAAAAGAATCTGCAACTTACTAACTATAATCAAAATACAGACTTCAGAAACCATTGAACTAAGGATGTTGACAATGAATGACCAATACAGCACTACAGACCTGTTACAGAGCCTGAAGAACTACAGAGAAGGCTTTTTTTCTCTCCACTCCCCCAACCCCTACTTTAAAGGAAAGGGTCTTTGAATTTTCTTCTTTATTTGAGCACTTACCATTTTATTACAGGAAATGAAAGAACCGAATGACGTGTGATTCAACTGTAGATCCCTAGACATGAAGTGAAACCATAATTAGTGCTTTTAAATATGAAATTAAAAAGGCTTGATTCTCCCCTGCTTCTGACCTCTGCTCAATGCAGGGTCATATCAGGGAGCCAATAGTGGCTCGTTGATTGTGCACCAGCCCAGAGCAAGTCGGAGCAGGCTGGGGGCTGCTCTATATTATGCCACTGATCATAGATTCCATAAGGGACCTTATGACAGTGGAGGATTGGTATAGCACACTTCTCAGCTCCCATGACATGAACCTACTATTTCTCTTGACACACCTCTATGCTCGGATGGGTAGGGGAAGGGGGTGAAGCAGCTGGTACAGGAGCCAGCTCTTCTGGCATTAGGCTGGTGAAGACTTCCCCTCTCTCAGGGCTGGCAAGTGATGGCTCATATCCAATCTGCCAGTGTAACCAGAAAAGTCTGGCGCTTAATAGTTATGAATTAATTTATCAAATTGGGAGCCAATCCCGCTCCCATTGAAACCAACTAAATAATAAGTCAACCACAACTATCTATAATGGTGTTTCTTGAAGCATACATAATTATAGTTGTTGTTGGGGCACTATTAACTGGGAATTCAGCTTTCAAAAAATGCCAGACCTCAGCTGCTGCTGACGTTGAGCTTCTCTATTCCTGGAATTCAGACTTTTTTCCTCCTAGCTTTATCTACTTCCCTGAACCATGCATCACACTTATCCATGTGATGCATTTTTCTCAGATAGATATGACATACAACTGTCTTTATGGTGCATATACCAAAAGGGCACACAGAGATGTCAGGTAACTAACGTCACGTTGTAACTCCAAATGCCCTACTTGTCTGTTCACATCGGAGTTGGCTTTGGGAACAGGTGTTTCCAAAAAGCCAACCACTTAATCAAGGGGCTAATGTCTGAGGTGCTATACATTTCTGAACGTGTGAGCACAGCTGTACATCTAATATGTATATGCAGTTATCGAAGTTCCACATAATTGTAATAGCTGAGTACATAAATGACCAGGTATGTGGCATTTGCATGTGCAGTTTGGAGTTTTGCCTGAAATCATGACAATTATATGTATGCAGTTCTAGAAATCTGGGTCTTAGATGATAGGTTTGGTCACAAACGAGCCCTCATTTTTCTTTGACTCCATGCCTATGTCAGTTGCAGAAAGGCATTATTAGCTAATTTATGAATACAGTAATAGTGGCATGAAATCAGTTAAGCAACATGTGCTAGGATTTGCTATTCCGGATTACATTGCCTGGGCCTGATTCTCAGATGGCATCAGGGGTGAAAATCATAATAAATTCTTACCGGTACAGGGGCCAGGCCTCAGGCAGAAGGGGCAGTGCTTTAACGTTGCTGCCCCTTTTGCCTCCCCCGTCGGCAGCCCTGCCTGGACCCTACCGGCAGGGCCGCTGATGGGGGAGGCAAAAGGGGCAGGGACGTTAAAGTGCTTCTGTGGCAGTGCTTTAATGTGGGCTGCGTATGGGCCGGTATCGGCTTCTTACCAGTATGCCGTACTGGCCCATACCAGCTCACTTTCACCCCTGGATGGCATAAACTGGCATAGTTCCACCAAGGTCAACTGAGATTGCCTATTTATATAGCTAAGGATCAGGTCCCTTTGTGTAATACCCAACCAGTGATCAGGAACAGTCAGCATGGATTCACCAAGAGCAAGTCATGCCTGACTAATCTAATTGCCTTCTATGATGAGATAACTGGTTCTGTGGATGAAGGGAAAGCAGTGGACCTGTTGTTCCTTGACTTTAGCAAAGCTTTTGACAGTGTCTCCCGCAGTATTCTTGCCAGCAAGTTAAAGAAGTATGGGCTGGATGAATGGACTATAAGGTGGATCGAAAGCTGGCTAGATTGTCGGGCTCAACGGGTTGTGATCAATGGCTCCATGTCTAGTTGGCAGCCGGTATCAAGTGGAGTGCCCCAAGGGTAGGACCTGGGGCCGGTTTTGTTCAATATCTTCATAAATGAACTGGAGGATGGTGTGGATTGCACCCTCAGCAAATTCGATGACACTAAACTGGGAGGAGAGGTAGATACACTGGAGGGTAGGGATAGGATACAGAGGGACCTAGATAAATTGGAGGATTGGGCCAAAAGAAATCTGATGAGGTTCAGCAAGGACAAGTGCAGAGTCCTGCACTTAGGACGGAAGAATCCAATGCACCACTACAGACTAGGGACCAAATGACTCAGCAGCAGTTCTGCAGAAAAGGACCTAGGGGTTACAGTGGACGAGAAGCTGGATATGAGTCAACAGTGTGCCCTTGTTGCCAAGAAGGCCAATGGCATTTTGGGATGTATAAGTAGGGGCATTGCCAGCAGATCAAGGGACGTGATCGTTCCCCTCTATTCGACACTGGTGAGGCCTCATCTGGAGTACTGTGTCCAGTTTTGGGCCCCACGCTACAAGAAGGATGTGGAAAAATTGGAAAGAGTCCAGCGGAGGGCAACAAAACTGATTAGGGGACTGGAACACATGAGTTATGAGGAGAGGCTGAGGGAACTGGGGATGTTTAGTCTATGGAAGAGAAGAATGAGGGGGGATTTGATAGCTGCTTTCAACTACCTGAAAGAGGGTTCCAAAGAGGATGGCTCTAGACTATTCTCAGTGGTAGCAGATGACAGAACAAGGAGTAATGGTCTCAAGTTGCTGTGGAGGAGATTTAGGTTGGATACTAGGAAAAACTTTTTCACTAGGAGGGTGGTGAAACATTGGAATGCGTTACCTAGGGAGGTGGTGGAATCTCCTTCCTTAGAAGTTTTTAAGGTCAGGCTTGACAAAGTCCTGGCTGGGATGATTTAATTGGGGATCGGTCCTGCTTTGAGCAGGGGGTTGGACTAGATGACCTCCTGAGGTCCCTTCCAACCCTGATATTCTATGATTCTATGATTCAGCCTTTAGCATTTGATCTTTTTAGAAAACAGGTTTATACAGAGATGTGTTTTTCATTTTCCCTACCCACATTGTCTAACACTTCATTTCCACAAGCTGCATGAACATAGTAGCCAAAGATGCTGGTTTATGAGACCACAGTAAAATGGTACCTTGATGGTCTAATCCAGTGGCTCTCAACCTTTCCAGAGTACGGTACCACTTTCAGGAGTCTGATTTGTCTTGCATACTCCCCAAGTTTCACCTCACTTAAAAGCTACTTGCTTACGAAATCAGTCATAAAAATACAAGTGTCACTGCACGCTATGACTGAAAAATTGCTGACTTTCTCACTTTTACCATATAATTATAAAATAAATCAGACGGAATATAAATATTGTTCTTACATTTCAGTGTATAGTATATAGAGCAGTATAACCAAGTCATTGGCTGTATGAAATTTTAGTTTGTACTGACTTCACTAGTGCTTTTTATGTAGCCTGTTGTAAAACTAGGCAAATATCTAGAAGACCTGTTGGTACCCCTAGGTCATGTACCCGTGGTTGAGAACCACTGGTCTAGTCTTTGGTGAGTTTTCTTCTGAAAACAATCACTTTCTTCTCAGCAGCAATAAGTCCACCTATTCCTGCCATCCTACAGTCTTTGTAAGACAATTGGTGTGGTAGCAAATTTTCTGGGTGATTTATTTATTTATTTTTTTAAAGCCGTTCACATTCAAAATGACTTCTTTATGCCATTTAGTAGTTTGCACACTAGGTAGCCTCATGAGACACCCAGCTGGTTTTTAGGAACCTTTCAAAATCTGAATTGGAATCACCAGATATGCTAAATCTATTTAGACTGCTGCAGTGCAGTTTGGGATCATCTAGATCAGTAGTTCTCAAAGCCGGTCCGCCGCTTGTTCAGGGAAAGCCCCTGGCGGGCCGGACCGGTTTGTTAACCTGCCGCATCCGCAGGTTTGGCCGATCGCAGCTCCCAGTGGCCACGGTATGCCGCTCTAGGCCAATGGGGGCTGCGGGAAGCGGCGCGGGCCATAGAATGTGCTGGCTGCCCTTCCCACAGCCCCCTTTGGCCTGGAGCGGTGAACTGTGGCCAGTGGGAGCCGCGATCGGCCGAACCTGCAGATGCGGCAGGTAAACAAATGGGTCCGGCCTGCCAGGGGCTTTCCCTGAACAAGCGGCGGACCGGCTTTGAGAACCACTGATCTAGATCTTTGTCTTGTTTTTAAATAGGTGCCCAGATCTTTTTGTGTATTATTGTGGGATGAGGGGAGCTATTGGCCTTAAGCCTCACAGTGGTTTCAGTATTTTGAAATAATTTGAATGTTTTCTCAGCCAAAACAAATCAATCACCTGTTAAAGGAAGTACCCCATTCACAAGCTTTGCAGCTGCCATCTTATCTTCTGGATGCCCAGGCCCAACTAGAAACCAACTCCAAATCTTCACAGTGTCTTTCTAGTCCCATTTTTATCTGTATCTGCTTGTCCAACTCGCTCATCCAAAAGCTATGCACTTGGCAGTCTCACAGCTTTATAATAGCCAGAATGAATTCCGGGTGTTGCTCAGCCGTGATGCTGAAAGGCTTGAGATCTTCATTTTTGTTTATTGAGAAGGGCCAGACTGCAATGGAGTTCAGATTGGGTTTTTAGTGGTTGGTTGTTTTTTTTTTTAAATAAGCTTGATCAGAAAGAGACTTGATCGTGGAATACTGAGTGGATGGCAAATGTTCTTGAGAGTGCAGTTTTCTCAGAACTCCCACTACTTGTGAATCAGTGGAGAAAATACATGTATATCAACTTTGAAGCTGTCCAGACTCCCCATATATTTGCTCCTGAATATTAGGTATGAGGAACATGGAAAAAAATCATCTGGAGATGATGATATTCCCCAAAGCCAATGTAATTGATACATAATCTACTGTTTGAGAGGTAGTGTGTGAACAGGCAATATCAACCCTGAACTCTTCTGCTTTTCTCCATTTCATATATAGTCATCCAATAACTACCTATCTCTTACATAGCACTTTTCAGCCATAGATCTCAAAATAACTTATGAGATCAGTATTGATATCCCCATTTCACGTACAGATAAACTGAGGCACAGGGTGGGGAAATGACTTGCCCAAGGTCACTCAGCAAATCTGTAGCAAAGCCAGGACTTGAAACCACAGCTCCTAATTTCCTGCCCCGTACCTTATCTACTACGCTACATAGCATGCCTCCCTAAGCCTTCTGTATAATGCCGTAGAACAGCCAATGTAGTGAATATAATCTATTTCCTCAGCCTTTATACAATATTTGTTCTGCAATGATGTGAGAGATTTGGAAAGTTTTTGAAATGGACTTTAAGGCTTTAGATGAAGTAAGTTGTCTTTTTCTTCCAGATGGGGACAAGGCAGTAGTAGGTTGTTTACATTTACATCATAGATGATTTTTCACTTTCAGTATTAGCAGATGGGGAAGGAGAAGAGGGACTCTACTATGAGATAGCTGGGAGAGGGAAATTGTGTGACAGCTGCTCAGATGAGCATTAGTCACCCAGGAAAACAAGCTAATACTCTAACCAAATACAGTCAAAATCTGTATCATTACATTAGAAAAAAGTAAACTTAGTTGGGGGACAGCCAGCAAACAACTGAACAATGCAAATGTAACATTTTGCTTAGCTTTTAGGGGAGGAACCAAATTCAAATTAGCAGAGAGAAAGCTCTGTACCTTCCCTCATGATCCAGACACACAATGGCCTTCCCATAGAGCACTGTAAGAAAAAGCAAATTAAATACAGCTGATAAAGAAATCTGTTTAGGACAACCAGCATTTTGCAAACTTTGGTATATGTCTGCCTGTGAGCACCTGGGCACCCCTCACTGGGGGTGGTTTACAGTCAGCAAATATTTGTATAGTTATAAAGCAAATACTTGAATATTGCCTTATTACATGGGGTACTGGTATTACAAGTAAGAATAATATATGGAGCATCCTACAACCACTTAATAAAGTCTAAGCACTAAACACATTCTTATAACTCGAATATCTATTTTAATAATACTAACAAACAGGCAAGCCAGACTGGTTTCCAGGTAGGCATTTCACAGTGTTCAGTGAGGCCCAGTGGCCTTAGCATGAGCTGCCACCTAGTCTACCAGCATCACATCATCAAAACAAAATAAAACAAAACAAATAACCCTTTGCAGATCACTTTTAAACCTTTTAGGTTACACTGACATTAGTTTTCTGCATACATGTTATACTATGTCTTTACTAAGGAAGCTTTATAGAGGCAATTTCTAGGAACAAGTTACTAGGAAATTGCAGTATTTGTTATTTCATTAATGGATTTTCAAATGTTGTGGTCCATGGACAAACTGAGTATACAGAAGCATCTCAAATCTTAAGAGTAATGGAGATTTCAAATATATTTCAATTTTATTTGATCATAGGCTTAAAAAACCAAAGCTGGGAATTTTTCTAATTCTTTCTGACAATAAATTGAAATGCTTTCTAGTTCGTTGAACAAATTTGGTGGGTTTGAATTCCAGAATTTCAGATATCCTCACAAAGTTAGCCGTTATAACTGACCAGGTTACCTGTTTAGAATTTTGGCTGGATGTCACTCTGACGAAAACGACTGTTGCATTAAAATGCGGTCTTTGCTTGAGAAAATCTGAAATGGCCAGAGATGTCACGTTATCCTCATTGGTAGCACTTTGGAATCTGGGACCCTCATTATAAATGCAAAACATAGCCCTGATCCTGCAAGCAGAACAAGGGAACAGACTGCTGAGGTAAGTCTACGCTGGAATAAAAGACTCATGGAATGGCTGCGGCTGGCCTGGTTGAGTGGGGCTAAAAATTACTGTGTAGACATTCGGGCTCAAGCTGGAGCCCAGGCTCTTGGACCCTGCCACCTCACAGAGCCTCATTGACTTCAATGGCTGAGTGATTTTCCCTAAAAAAAAAAAGTGGTGATTTTTATAGTCAGTGTAATGTAATTAATCAGTCAATCACTTTTCAGGTAGAAAAACTATTTGTCATGTTCAAAGTGTGTGTTTTCAAAGATATATATTCAAAGTAATATCAGAAGGAAGAAGAAAGATTTGATTGCAAGATTGGGGAGGGAAATACTTTTCCCCATGTCTTTTTATGTTGTATCTCAGGCTGCTGCTGTTCATTCAAGTGATATGGTAAATATTTATATCATTAATAAATACTCAGCTTCAAACAAGCCCCAAGATATTTCTTCTTTGCATTAAAAATATGGTTCCTTGATTATTATTTTTAGTCAACATTGGTTTCACATTAACATCTTTCTGGGTAACGTTCTGTATCTTATAAAGAGTCTGTTTTTTGGAACTGGAAAAAAAACTCTTGAGAAATTATTTATTAAGTGAATTCCTCCTGTTTCTGATCACAAAAAACTGAGACAGTTACTTAGATTTCTTTCAGAGTAGCAGCCATGTTAGTCTGTATCCGCAAAAAGAACAAGAGTACTTGTGGCACCTTAGAGATTAACAAATTTATTACAGCATAAGCTTTTGTGAGCTACAGCTCACATCCGATGAAGTGAGCTGTAGCTCACGAAAGCTTATGCTGAGATTTGATACTCAAAATTATTCAGGCAGTAATTTTTACAAATAAACCTTCGTCAATGCATTGTGGGCATTTTACTGATAATTTCCATTGTCTGAAATTAGAAATTCAACTATATTGGCTTGTATTGAATATTGCACAGGTCACATGGTCTGCTTCTTTCCGCTGAGATATATATATATATATATATATAACTATATATATCCACAAAAACTAAGAATCATCCAATGTTTTCTTAATATTCTGTTTGAATATTTATAGACCGTGAACCCTAAACAGGTGTGAGCATAGATTAAACAAGATTGTTTACTCTTTTCTATATTTTTTTTTCAGCATTACCTGAAATTTTCTTCTTAATATAAGATTCAACTCTGTGCATTGAACAATCTCTCTTTCTCATTTGATCTTTTGTTCTTTAGGAGAAAATTCCGTTACTCATGTTCTTAAAACATCAGCAACATAATTCAAAGTTACAGGAAAGACCCCAATCTTGCCGTGGATTTTATTTAAGTGTGTACATTTTTGCAGGGTCAGTGCTTAATACATTGCTCTCTAAAGATCGTTTCACCTGCTGGTCATTTAAATGCACAACAAACAATTAACTGAGTCTCTCAATGCCATTGATAGACAATCATTGTATCAATTTCACAGATGGATAAACTGAGGCCCAGACAGTTATTTAACACAAAGCTAGTAATAGAGCTGCACATATTGTTTTAAGCACTAGCCCACACAGTTTCTTTACAATGAAATATCTGCTAATGCATTTACATATAGAACATCGGCTTTCCTAAGTTTTAACAATTCTGGTTTCCCCATTGTACAGTCCTGGGCATGATAAGAAAGCAGGACTGAATGCCAAAGAATTGCCATCATACAAATTGCTACAGGAAGCACCCTCCTTCAGCATACACCTTAATTACTCAACTTACCTTATTTACTTTCCCTTACCCTTCCCACAAATCTGGTAGTAGTGTAACACTCAACCTACCAAGGCCCAAATAAAGACAAGATGTATGACTCAGCCCCAAAGTGAGAGGGAAAACAATTATTCATACAAGAAATCTAGTACCGTGGGATTCCTCACTTCTGTGTAAATACCTCTTTCTATAACCTTAGCTTCATAATTCTTTACTTCCAAGGTAAGTAACTTCCAACAGTAAAAGCTGTGGATTGCACAAAGACTGTTAGAAGGACTCATGCATTCCTTTCTTCTGCTTTTTATAAGTACAAAAGAGGGATGAGGAGTAATTAGAAAAGGGAAGCTAAGTATTAGCAACAGAAGTGAGAACGTCTGGTTGCAGTGCTATGGAGACTGCCTACCTACATTTGTTTCTCTGCCCAACGCCTTTGGGAGTAGGTCCTGCAGGGACAACATGTCATGATAGAAAGCAATAATTGACTTCAACAGAAGAAGAGCAAAGGCTTGTCTAAACAGGGAAAGTACTATGAAATAGTCCAGGGTATGGATTTAAAGAGGAATCGTTATTCCACAATGACTTCCCATGTGAACACTTATTCTGCATCAGGAGTGCTATTTTGAGGTTTACCTTAGCCCACAAAGGTGTGTTTAGTGTAGAATAAGAGAGTCCACACAGGGACCTAGTGTTGTATTGCTCTTGTGGGCTACTTCCCTATGTAGACACAGCTCTAGGCAACACTGAGCATTTCTGGAAAATCACAACACATCCTAAAAGTCTAACACCTTCACATAAGGGCATATGTAACAAGGAGAGGAAGTGTGGTCCAGTGGTTAGCGAGCTAGCCTGTGACTTCAGAGATATGGATTTGTGTCCCTACTCCTGCCACAGATCTCCTGTGAGGTCTTAGGCAAATTATTTAGTCTCTCTGCTTAAGTTCCCCATCTGTAGGATAAGGATACCTGCCCTACTTCACAGGGGTGTACTGAGGATAAATATATTAAACATTGTGAGGCGCTGAGATCGTATGATAATGTAGGCCATATAAGTACCTAACATAGATATTAGGCATCAGAGCAGGTCTCAGTGACATGGTGTTAAGAAATGCCAGGGGCCCTGGGGATCTGGCCCACACTAGAGGATCCAGCATTGTTTCCACTGGAGAAGCTGCATTGGTATTAGCAAGAGATGGAGATTTGTTGCCAGAAAATCCTGATTTAGACACAGGCTTAGACTTGACTGCAAGATTCGCTCTTTCATAAGACAATAATATTATTGTATCTGAGATGATTCTGCTATGAATAGTTTCAGGGGAAAGCTGTTCATATAATCTTTGTTATTGTTATCTAAAAGGTATACTCATTTTCTCACCTGCTAGATAGATGGGGGCCGGTTCCTGGCAGATGTTAAGTCCGCTTGCCTCTGTAGTAGAGGATGCTCAGCACCTCACAAGATGAAGCCCTTATTCAGCAGTTAGGGCCAGTTTTTCAAGGTATTTTTTTAAGCATCTAAAGATGCAGATAAGTGCCCAGCACCTAGCCACATTAATAGCACCTACAATACATCATTGATCAGGAAAGTGAAGCAGTATGGGCTGGAGCATATGGAGTGCCCAGCGCCCTTAGCCCTTACATCTCTCCTATGGGGGCTCTTAGCATTGCACATGCCTGGCCTACATGGGCCCAATTTTGCTCCCACTGAAGTCAATGGCGAAACTTCCACTGATTTTTGTATGAACAGGACTGTGTGCACAGATGCCAAGCTTTTTTTTTTTTTTTTTGTTAGTTAAGTTAGTCAACTAGTTCTCTGGTTCAAAGTCTCCAAAATGTGTGTGTGACTGTGTCTGTGTATAGGGGAAGCATCAGTGCAGACCTGGAGCTTGCGCATCATTAATTTGGGGAGGCCTCTGTTGGGCACTTGCAGCCAGACTGTACCACACGCATCTGTGATGTCACAGATATAACCTGTGACCGTATAGATCATTGTTGCAACCACCGTTATATATTTGCCTCAAATATTGTACAAAGGTTGTTGTGTAAGGTGTCTATGGAAAGATTATGATTTGCTGGTTATGATGCTATCTGTGTGTGTGTATCATTTTTGTAGTTGAAGTTATGAATATTGGCTATGTACTTGTATATCAAGTGTTTTGATTCTAAGTAGCCTCAGTGAAGTATTTGGTCAGCTTCTTGAGAAGGGACTATTCTCAGTAAGTGCCCAATCAAGAAACACTTAACTGATAATGGACTTTGGGAGACGCCAATCCACATGTGAGCTTTCCTGGGAACATTCAAACTAACATGTAAACGGAGGCGTCAGCCTGCAAACTCAGTCGTGCATGGACATGTGATATCCCCATGTGACTCCAAGTTCCATCTTGCTGCTGTACTTGCTGCTGTACAGTAAGAACAAAGAGGTGTCCTTACACCTGGAAGAGACTAGAAAAGGCAGCTGCCTCATCTACATTTTGTCTTCAATCCTCCTTCTGGAGGAACCTTGCCACAAACTGAAACTCTGAACAAAGGACTGAATGACCGATACCAGCTGTGGATGTACTCCAGAGACTTGATTTGAACCTGCAGTTTATTCTATCACTGCTACAAGCCTGAACCAAGAACTTGGCCATTACTGTATGTTGTTGATTCCATTTAACCAGTTCTAGCTCTCATCTATATCCTTTTCCTTTTATGAATAAACCTTTAGATTTTAGATTCCAAAGGACTGAAAACAGCGTGATTTGTGGGTAAGATCTGACTTATATATTGACCTGGGTCTGGGACTTGGTCCTTTGGGATCAGGAGAACCCTTTTTCTTTTACTGGGGTATTGGTTTTCATAACCATTTGGACCCATAAGGAGTGGCACTGGTGGTGATGCTGGGAAACTGGAGTGTCTAAGGGAATTGCTTGTATGACTTATGGTTAGCCAGTCTTTCTCTGTTTGGCTGGTTTGGTGGAGATACCCCAGCGTTGTGCTGTGACTGCCCTGCTCTAAGCAATTTGCCCTGAATTGACACTCTCAGAAGGGTCCCACCAAAGGAAGCACAGTTACAGCATCCAAGGCTTTTGCTGAGACTCAGCAGTAACAATGCACAACACCATTCCCCTGACTACCACCCACATGCAAGTTCAAAAATTATTTTCCCTATTGTTTCTCGACTCCCTTCACATCAGATACTTCATCTTCCTCTCAGCATTTACACTGAATCTGAAAACCACCAATTTCACTGTAAATGAAGTATGAAATAATGTGAAATATGCAATATTTGCAGAAGTGCATCCCTATGTACCAAGTTGGATGTTTTACTTCTGCATTTATATAACTCACATGTAAGAAAAAGGAACAAAGAAACTTTTTGTATTTATGATTATCGGTCAGATACTCAGGAAACAGTATAGTGCAATACAAATAAAAACAGTCAGAGGAAGGGGACAAAAACACAAAAGAGCTTCATTCAGCAAAACTTATGGGAGCTATTCCACTGAAGTCAATTGGACTAGGCACATGAGGACTACTCACACAAATAAGGGATGCACGATCAACACAAAGTTGACATTAATACAGTGGTTAAAACAGCACTGGAAGCTGGTTCCCCATCTACACAAGTAGGCAATACAAAGAAAGAGAAACTTCCCCTAGTGAAGCTGGAAGTAAGAGTCGGACTGTAAGATGGTGCACTACAGATAAGTCACAGGTGTAGACCACAACCCTGTATGGAAAAAATATGGGCCAAAGTGTGATGATGCTTCTGTGTCTACTTTTATCCCAAGATGCATTTGTATATTTAGAGTAAATTTCTCAGATCTTTAGTTCTCTAGCACACAGAAGATTTTTTTTCTTTCTATATTCTGCTCTGCTACTCTGTATCAGATGGATTTACTGTTCAGCCAGCAGGAGCTGAAAACTGGAAGTCAGCTATTCTATGCAGTTCTGATGGAAGAATTTTGCCCTAGTATGTTTTTAGGTAGAGGGTTGGGTTGTTTGTTTGTTTTGTTAACCCTCAGAAATCTCTTATTTTCATTCCATCTCTCACTCCAACTATATTTCCAGTATGTGCACAGATATATTTAATCACAGTATTCAAAATAGAAGCTAAAGGACCTTATCTCTGAAAGAATGGTTGTTCCTCCTCTTACATCATCATTTTAGAAAGTAATAAAATACCCTCATACTCACTTAAGATAATTTCAAAACTTTTGCAAACATTCTGGCAGAGGGTGGGAGGTTTAAAAAAATCCCCTCAAAAAACAAACTTTAGGCCACATTCTGCTCCCATTGAAATAAGGGGAAGTTTTGAAGTTGACTTAACTGGGAACAGGATTAGGCTCTCATTCCTATTTGGTCCAATTTCAAAAGCCTTCTATTATTTTTCACAGCTAATTTATTTCAGATTGATACAGATGCAAGAACCTTTCCTCAGAGTATCTTCCTGGCTGGCAGGTCAGCTTCTTAACTACAGTACAGCTTGGCTGATCATTTGTTCTGTTTTTTGCCCCTTCATTTCTAAAGAAGGGTATAGCCCGCTAAAGCCGGATAAAAGAAAGGAATGAAGTTATTTAACTTTGAGTGAGTTAGCAAATATAATGAGAGATTAACCTACCAAATATTAACCCCCTTAGCTAGCAGAGCATTGAGCTTATGGTTTCAGCTGTTTTCCACCAGATTATGGTGAGTGATTACTGGCTTTAAAAGGCTGGCAGATTATAACGCATATAACAATTGTCGGTAAAGAAAAATGAATTTACTGCAGATACAAAGGAAGAGGGATGTTGCATATAAGTATATCGTTTGGGAAGCTTTAAGACAATGAAAAGAAAACCCATCACTGTGGATATCTTGTGATTGTGCTCTATATTGTCTAACGTCTGGAGAAAGCCTGAGTTACTGAATGAGACAAATCTTAAGTATTTTTTTTTTCATATTGAGTAAGCTGTTTCAAGAAATTGAGCTTTTATCTGTGCATGGCTGAAGAGACAGAGAAAGGGAAACCAAAACTAAATGTAATGGTGAAGACAAATTTAGACTAAAGTAATGCAGAGAATGTTATATTTCACAAGTCTACTTAGTGCTTATCAAAGTAAACAGGGGCACATATCCAGTAGCCCTCTGCTGAATCTATGACAAAGGGGGAGGTGGGTGTGATAGGGAAAAACATTGAGAGAAAGTGCAATAAATGGAGGGAGGTGAAACTCATTGAGACAAATACTTTTTTTAAGCTCAGCCAATCACATTGAAGGACTGGGGCTTTAGTTATGACTAAGGTCATATGGTCAAAAGATTTCCACCAAAACTGTTCTCTGAGTGAAAAGTAAGTATTTGACAAAACAATTTTTTGCAAAAAATGTCTGCTTTCTGTTGAAAATTTAGACTGTTTTTCAGTCTAAAAATCAAACATCCAAGAACCAAAATATTTTCCCCAGAATCCACACTGCCTCATGAGAGGTGTAATTCAGTTTCTTCATGTCCACCTTTCCTTATGGGCCAGGTTTCCAGGCAGGACTACATCTCCCATGAGCGGTGCAAAGCCTTGCTTAGAGTGTTTTTAAAATACAGTCTGGAGCTTATCACATATACCATGGACTCCTTCCATCTCTCATCTATCCATGAGCTACTTATGTGCCACCCCACCTTTATTTCAGTCACTTCCTGCAACTCCCCATCCCCTCCCATCCTGTTATGGCTCTGTGGGTTTCCCATTCCCTCCTCTTCCAAATGTAAAAGGCTCAGGTACTCCGTGTTTACAGAAAAACTACGAACTTCTTGATTCGGAATGGTGTTCAAAAGTTATTGTGTCACATATATGTAGAAGTGTCATCAAGTGGAGTGTCGGCCTTTGCTTTGCTCAGCCAATTATGTTTTCCTTTCTTGCATATATGAATTACCAGCCACTATTGTTAAGGAACTAAAAGGCACTTAAAAAAAAACTCCCAGAAGATTATGTAGATTCTATTTTACATCATTGACATATTGACATATCTAAGCTCTACAGTGGCACAGCTGCAGCTACACTGCTGTAGCATAAATGCTTACTACAGTGATGGGAAGGTTTTTCCACCCCCTCAAGAAATGGTAACTAGATCAACAGAAAAATTCATTTATCCACCTACTTGTGTCTATGGTAGGGGTTAGGTAGACCGAACTACATCACACAGGATGTGAAATTTTTCACAGCCCTGAGAGATGTATCTAGGTTGACCTAAGTTTTAGGTGTAGATCAGACCTAAGTCTAGATGTGTGAACGGTAGAATTTCATTATTCAAAGGAACAGTCACTTTATTTTTTATTATAGCTTATTGTAACACATTTGGAGCCCTGATCCCCCAAAACAATGTATGCACATGCTTAACTTCATGCTCTATGAATACTCCCACTGAAAAGAACTCCAACCAACCAACCAAACAAACAACAATTATCTAATTTGCTGCATATAAGTTAAGATTGTGGTAAATCTTTGCAGAAACAGAGCCTTGCATTAACAAACAATCTGCTATTTAAAGTGGATTTTTTGTTTAATTTCTGGAGATCCTCCCAAGAAGCTTTATTTTACATTGACAGTACAAATGTCTAGTAACATTGTCAGTAAGAATGTTATTATCTTTCATGTGTCTGAGGGTCCTGAACTGCTTTACAAACAATAACACGCTAGTGAAATTTTCACTAATGCGGATAATTCCAGTGAGTTATGTTGCTATTAAGTATATTAAATATCCTCAGAGTTATTGTGGAAGAGTATCGCAGCAAGACAATCCAAAGCAAAGAGACCCAGTTCAGAGGGGCTTAGAAAAACCTATCAAGATTATTTTAAGTGTTTAAAAAAAACAAAACCCTAAACAACCAACGAGGAATACCATCTATAACTAAATACCTATAGGCCCACGTTCCTCCAGGTGACCCTTCCTCCTGCAACTTTGACTTCAAGCTAAAAGTCAGGAAATTTTGAAAAGGGCTTCCTCACCTAGAAGCCATTGGGCAGGGGGAAAGGGAAGTCCCTCCCATCTCTCTGGCTGGATGGGTTATCAATCACCCAATCTCATTCCCTCCCTCCTGGCTACACAAGGGCTTCACCCCATCACAGTTATCAACATATCCATTTATAAGTAAACTGAGGCACGTAAGCAGCTCCTTGCTGGGGCTGAGAATAGAACACCAGGAGTCCTGACTCCCAGTCAGCCACTATGACAATCATATAACACACCTTCCCAGTTTTGGTACTCCAAATTCATAGGATTGTTACGAAAGTTAACTGTATGCAGAGCCATCCCTAGCCATTTGGGTGCCCTACACAGGCCCCTGCGTGGGGCCATGTGGGGCCCCAGGCCTCCCCCCAAGTGTCTGGGGGGCACTTTTGGGGGCCCCACAGGCCCAGAGTGGCGTGCGGGATTAGTGGGGGGGGGCAGGTGCAGCCCGCTCCGCTTCCCTCACCCCGGCCCTAGCCGTGTCACTCGGGGAAGGGGGCTTGGAGGAAGGGATCCCACCACACTCATCGGCAGCGGCGGGAAGTGGAGCAGCCCGAGCCCAGCCAGCTCTACTCCGCCAGCTCCCAGTTGCAGCGCTCCGCCTCCCGCCGCCGGTGAGTGGGGGGAGGTTGGGAAAGGATGCCCCCCGCACTCGCCGGCGGCGGGAAGTGGAGTGACGTGGCCCCAGCCAGCTCTACTCTGCTAGCTCCCAGCCACAGGGCTCCGCTTCCCACCGCCGGTGAGTCGGGGTGGGAGGAGAACCTTTCCCTAACCCCGCTGCCCCCCGAGCGACATGGCCGGGGCAAGGGAAGCGGAGCGGGCTGAGGCTGCATCACTCTGCTTCCCGCCGCCAGCGAGTGCGGGGCGGCAACCTTTTCCCCAACCTCCCCGCACTCACCAGCGACAGGAAGCGGAGCGCTGCGGCTGGGAGCTGGCAGAGTGGAGCAGGCTGGGGCCGGGTTGCTCCGCTTCCCACCGTTGCTGTTGAGTGTGGGGTCTCTGGGGGAAGAGGTGGAATTGGGGTGGAGCGGGGGGGGAGGGTAAGAGGTGGGGCGGAGGGAGTTGTCCAGAGCCCCACACCCCCTAGGGATGGCCCTGCCCTTTGTAGTGGGTGCAGCCTGTGGGGGGGCCATCCAGGGGATAGGGCTGGTCACGGGGCTGGTGTTGCCTCGTATGCAGCACGCAGCTGCCTAGGGCACCATGAAATTTGGGGCAATTTGGTGCCCCAAATTTCATGGTGCCCTACACAGCTGTGTATGTTGCGTATGCCTAAGGACGGCTCTGACTGTATGGGAGTACTGCCATGTTGTATGGCATCAACTATTGTAATCACATACAAGCCTCATCTAGACTAGTAAAAAAGTGTATATTTCAATTGTTAGCCAGTTAAGCTAACTGAAATGAATACAGTTTAATCCCTTTAGGGTAAGCCTCACCTATACTCAATTTCTGAACCATTTTGTTAGAGGTGGGGTGTTACCAAAATCGTTATCCCAGTACAAACCCTAGTGTGGACATAGTTGTACTGATACAAGGTGTTTATAATTGTATGGTTTATACCCCTTTCCATATGGGAATCTGTTATACTGCTATAAGTACTTTGTAGACAAGACCTCAATAAACCTAAACCAAAATGGAACCTGGTTGCTGGCACTTAAAATTAAAAAGGTCATAGAGCAGCTTTTAAACTAAAGGGCTGGGAGAAAGCCGACAGGTGTGGAGAAGCACGTGGTTCAGACACAGACATCCCTTAGAGAAGGATCTATTAATGGAGAGTCTCTATGTCCTAGCAAGGAGGAGAGGATGAAATACAGGCAGGATCTGATGAGAAACAATCAAATGAAAAAAAAGTCCCATTCAATTACATCATGTAATGGCAGACAGCTAAAAAGTGACAAGTTTTTAAAGTGCTTATATACCAATGCTAGAAGTCTAAATAATAAGATGGGTGAACTAGAGTGCCTCGTATTAAATGAGGATATTGATATAATAGGCCTCACAGAAACTTGGTGGAATGAGGATAATCAATGGGACACAGTAATACCAGGGTACAAAATATATCAAAAGGACAAAACAGGTTGTGCTGGTGGGGGAGTGGCACTATATGTGAAAGAAAGCATAGAATGAAATGAAGTAAAAATCTTAAATGAAACAACTGTACCATAGAGTCTCCATGGATAGTAATCCCATGCTCTAATAATAAGAATATAGCAGTAGGGATATATTACCGACTACCTGACTAGGATGGTGATCGTGACTGTAAAATGCTCAGGGAGATTAGAGAGGCTATTAAAATAAAAAACTTAATAATAATGCGGGATTTCAACTATCCCCATATTGACTGGGTACACATCACCTCAGCACGGGATGCAGAGATAAAGTTTCTTGCCACCTTAAATGACTGCTTCTTGGAGCAGCTATTCCTGGAACCCACAAGAGGAGAGACAATTCTTGATTTAGTCCTAAGTGGAGCACAGGATCAGGTCCAAGAATATAGCTGTACCCCTTGATAATAGTGACCATAATATAATTAAATTTAACATCCCCGTGGCAGGGTAAACACCACAGCAGCCCAACACGGCAGCATTTAATTTCAGAAAGGGAACTACACAAAAATGAGGTGGTTAGTTAAGCAGAAATTAAAAGGCACAGCGCCAAAAGTGAAATCCCTGCAAGCTGCATGGAAACTTTTTAAAGACACCATAATAGCAGCTCAACTTTAAATGTATACCCAAAATTAAAAAGCATAGTAAAAGAACCAATAAATTGCCACTGTGGCTAAACAACAAAGTAAAAGAAGCAGTGAGAGTCAAAAAGGCATCCTTTAAAAAGTGGAAGTTAAATTCTAGTGAGGAAAATAGAAAGGAGCATAAAGTCTGGCAAGTAAAGTGTAAAAATATAATCAGGAAGGCCAAAAAAGAAATTGAAGAACAGCTAGCCAAAGACTCAAAAAGTAATAGCAAAAAAAAAAAAAAATGTTTTGTTAAGTAATCAGACACAGGAAGCCTGCTAAATAACCAGCGGGGCCACTGGACGATCGAGATGCTAAAGGAACACTCAAGGACGACAAGGCCATTGCAGAAAAACTAAATGAATTCCTTGCATCGGTCTTCACGGCTGAGGATGTGAGGGAGATTCCCAAATCTGAGCCATTCTTTTTAGGTGACAGATCTGAGGAACTGTCCCAGATTGAGGTGTCATTGGAGGAGGTTTTGGAACAAATTGATAAACTAAACACTAATAAGTCACCAGGACCAGACGAAGAAAAGGCGTACTTGTGGCACCTTAGAGACTAACAAATTTATTTGAGCATAAGCTTTCGTGAGCTGTTCTGAAGGAACTCAAATGTGAAATTGCAGGACTACTAACTGTCATCTGTAACCTATCATTTAAATCAGCTTCTGTACTGAATGACTGGAGGATAGCTAATGTGATGCCAATTTTGAAAAAGGGCTCCAGAGGTGATCCCAGCAATTACAGGCCGGCAAGATATCAGGCAAACTGGTTGAAACTATAGTAAAGAACAAAACTGTCAGACACATAGATTAACATAATTTGTTGGGGAAGAGTCAACATGGTTTTTGTAAAGGGAAATCTTTCCTCACCAATCTACTAGAATTCTTTGAGGGGGTCAACAAGCATGTGGACAAGGGGGATCCACTGGATATAGTAATCTGAGATTTTCAGAAAGCCTTTGACAAGGTCCCTCATTAAAGGCTCTTAAGCAAAGTAAGCTGTTATGGGATAAGAGGGAAGGTCCTCTCGTGGATTGGTAACTGGTTAAAAGAGAGGAAACAAAGGGTAGGAATGGATGCTCGGTTTTCAGAATGGAGAGAGGTAAATAGTGGTGTCCCCCAGAGGTACTCCTATTCAACATATTAATAAATGATTTGGAGAAACAGGTAAAACTGTGAGGTGGCAAAATTTGCAGATGATACAAAACTACTCCAGATTGTTAAGTCCCAGACAGACTGCAAAGAGCTACAAAAAGATCTCTCAGAACTGGGTGACTGGGCAACAAAATGGCAGATGAAATTCCATGTTGATAAATGCAAAGTTATGCACATTGGAAAACATAATCCCAACTATACATATAAAATGATGGGGTCTAAATTAGCTGTTACCACTCAAGAAAGAGATCTTGGAGTCACTGTGGATAGTTCTTTGAAAACATCCATTCAATATGCAGAGGCAGTCAAAAAAGCAAACAGAATGTTGGGAATCATAGGAAAGGGATAGATAATAAGACCGAAAATACCATATTGCCTTTATAGAAATCCATGGACACCCACATCTTGAATACTGCATGCAGATGTGGTCGCCCCATCTCAAAAAAGATATATTGGAATTGGAAAAGGTTCAGAAAAGGGCAACAAAAATGATTAGGGGTATGGAACAGCTTCCATATGAGGAGAGGTTAATAAGACTGGGACTTTTCAGCTTGGAAAAGAGACGACTAAGGGGGGGATATGACAAAGGTCTATAAAATCATGATTGGCGTGGAGAAAGTAAATAAGGAAATGTTGTTTACTCCTTCTCAGAACACAAGAACTAGAGGCCACCAAATGAAATTAATAGGCAGCAGATTTAAAACAAACAAAAGGAAGTATTTTTTCACACAACACATAGTCAACCTGTGGAACTCCTTGCCAGAGGATGTTGTGAAGGCCAAGACAATAACAGGGTTAAAAAAAAGAGTTGGATAAATTCCTGGAAGATAAGTCTATCAATGGCTATTAGCCAGGATGGGCAGGGATAGTGTCCCTAGGCTCTGTTTACCAGAAGCGGGGAATGGGCGAGAGGGGATGGATCACTTGATGATTACATGTTCTGTTCATTACTTTTGGAGCACCTGGCATTTGCCACTGTCAGAAGACAGGATACTGGGCTAGATGGACCTTCGGTCTGGCCAAGTATGGCCATTTTTATGTAATAAAGTTGAAGGTGTTAAATTATGTTTATATTGGTGTTAAGAGGGGTATTACATCAAGTTAACTTTACAGAACTGAAATTAACTCAGCTGAAATATATACATCTCGTAGGGACTTGCCTACATAGGGAAATTGACTGATGTAGCTCTGTTCTAGGTATGCAGGTCAAATTTCAAGCGTGGACAAGGCCCCAGTCTAGATAGGGCCACAGAAGAGTAGCAGGTTCTACTCATACAGCATAGAAAGAACTATAGATGGAAATTAAATAAGAGTCATTACAAGCAGGTTTTTTAAATAGCAAAGAAAGAGTCTCCTTATTCTTAGGTTTCAGAGTAACAGCCGTGTTAGTCTGTATTCGCAAAAAGAAAAGGAGTACTTGTGGCACCTTAGAGACTAACCAATTTATTTGAGCATGAGCTTTCGTGAGCTACAGCTCACTTCATCGCATCCGATGAAGTGAGCTGTAGCGCACGAAAGCTCATGCTCAAATAAATTGGTTAGTCTCTAAGGTGCCACAAGTACTCCTTTTCTTTCTCCTTATTCTTAGATTAACAATATATATCATCCCCAAGCCCCAATGACAAATGTAAAGGGAAAATATTTCTTTATAAACAATCAATAAGAAGATGCGAGGTTTCAAGGGTGCAGTAGGTATGTAAATAAAAGGCTAGTTTAATTACTATAAGAAATAGTAATAGTAATAGTAGCTTTCATCAGGGTGTTCATTTTTTTATCCATTGTTCTTAGAATATTACTAGCAATAATCATACTTCAAAAAAATTATGCAGGAGGGATGGACCCTTTTTCCAACAAAGCAAACATGCCCTGACAAATATGAAGCTTTGCAAATTCATCTCTATTTCTGGAAAAGCCAGACATTCATAGAGAGTACAGTTGCTTCTCCCAACATTCAGCTTTTCTAAATAGTCATGGCATAGGGACCAACATGAGTGTTTGCATGTGTGTGTTAGCATGAGCAACTGAATAACTGGGCTGAATAAATAGTTGTCAAAACCACTCATATCTTGCAGACACACCTATAAAAGATTTACATGCATTCACTCTGTTCTTTTGGTTATTCAATACTGCATTTAGCAAAAGGTTAGTGTGGGTGTGACAAGTACTTTATAATCTTGCAGGGTGACCTAGTAACTTCCTTAAAAGGTATGGTTCCCCCCACCATGTTCCCTTTTTTCAATTACAATGGGTAAAAAATACTTTATGTAGGTGATTAAAGTTTAAGTGGTCTCATGCATTTTAGAACTGTTTACCTGTGATTTAAAACCAGTATCTGTTGATCAAAGAGATAAGCTGTCTCCATTCTGTCTGGTGATTAGTAGTTTAATAGGCCCTTCTCCACCTTCAGTTAATTTCTTTTAGTTTTACCTGAGTAAGAATGAATGGATGAATACAAGTTTGAAGTTTGCTATTATAAGTTGACATATTATTTTGCCTAGCTCTACATTATTATGTCTGATGTAATGGTTCTGCAATTTAAGTTTTAACAGCTGCTGCAGAGAACTGCAATTGGATAATCACAACCACACAATTACTTTGAAGTTGCCATGTCACAATAAAACCTGCAGTTTCTTGCTAATGCTGCACTTGGGGTTATTAACAGCCATTTGGGGGAGAAGATTTTTGACATGTCTTCAAAAACTTGTTAGCTGTTTCTGCTAACTTTATCTTGAGAACTGCAGATAAATTAATACTGCATTCTTCTTAATGGAAGTTTCACATGTAAAAGAAACTGAAATAAAGTTTGGCCTGATTTCCTTTAGCATTTGTTTATAACATCGGAGCTGAAAGAATCTTATGGCTTGGCAGTCCATTTCCTGAATTAAGAAAAAAAAATTAGTGCAAATTGCATTGAGATTGTGACACTTTGATAACGTGAATAATTCACCTGGTTGAATATTAAGGATAGACGAGAGACTCTGTCCATTTACCAGCTCCATCACAGAGAACAAGTCATCAGCTTTAAATATTTTATACCCACTGAAGAATAGTAAATGTTACACTCCACCCTTGCAATGATTAACTTGTTAGACAGAAAACTCTTGAATCCCATCCTCTCTTTGGGATGATGGGACGTCATCAATGATTATAAATATTTACTTGAAAATAATGTCAGAGTTAGACTTCATTGAAATGCTAAGTCTTTGTTGGCTTCCCCTAGTTCAGGACAGCTGAAACAACAAAACCAGTTAGACAACTTTTTTTGGGTCAGGTATGTACTGAATTACTGGCAATAAGCTTCAGGCTTCTTGAAAAAGGTGTTACAGCCAGTTGGTTTCTTTTTCCAAATCCTTACAGTGTGGCTTCATTTGACTATCTTCGTTGCTTTTTCTATGGGATGTTTGTTGCTGGTTCAGATGGTTACAATATCCATTTTGGAGCCAGACACGTAGACTTTAGTAAAAAAAATAAAAAAATAAAAATTTGTTGTAGCTTCCTTTTTTCAAAACACCAATGGGCTACAATACAGCTTTTTCATGCTGAAAGTTATTATACATAGGCCAGGTATACGTATGTGTGGGGGGGGACTGGGTTTTGTTTACTAGAAAAGGTAAGGAATACTTGGAAAATGAAGATAAAAGGAATTGCTTTCATGCTTTTTCACATATGTCATTATATACGTTTGTCTGGAATACAGTGCCTGATAACAAATTTCATGAGAGCTTTTTCTGAGTAGGAATTTCAAGATTAACCAATTCAGTCTCAGAGAGTTTATCTAAATTAGGGAAATTTGATCTATCTATCTAGGTACTTTTATGCACCCCCCTCCCCACCCCGCCATAGCATCTGAGGGTATATCTACAATACATTGGGAACAGGCGCAGTTGTAGCTCAGTAATATAGACGTTTCCAATGTTGAGGGAAAGGGTTTTTCTGTCAATACAAGTAATCAACCTACTCGAGCAGCAATACCTAGGCTAAAGGAAGAATTCTTCCACTGAACTACTTGCATCTACAACCCTGAGCGATGCAGCTAGGTTGACCTATGTTTTAGGTGAAGACCAGGCTTGAGTGCCATAAACACATCTGTGTAAGTGCTGTTATCCCCCATTTTATATCTGGGAAACTGAGGCCCAGATCCTCAAAGGTATTTAGGCACATAAGTCCCACTGATAGACTAAGGACCAGATTTTTAAAGGTATGCATAAAGACAAATAGACACCCAGTAAGATTTTTCCAAACTACCTAGGTGCCTACCTCCTATTGAATCAATAGAAGTTAGGCATCTAGATACTTTTGAAAATCCTATCTGCATCTTTATGCACTTACATACCTTTAAAAATCTGGCACTAAGTGATATGGCCAAGGTCACACTGGAAGTCTGTGGTGGAGCAGGCAATTGAACCCAGGTTTTTGAAGTCCCCGACTAAGGCCCTACCACTGGACCTTTCTTCCTCTCAATCCCAGTATGTTGATGTTGTATCACATGGTATGTTCCACTAACGGAAGCGGAAATTCTCTTGTAATCTCTTGACTCCAGCAGCTGAGTCTTTAAGTAATACACCAAATAAATACTATGAAATGCATCAAATATGGAAAGACTCATGATACAATCATGAGAGTTGTCAACTCTGCAAACTATTTACAATCCTGGTGCAGAAGGGGAAAAGTAGCATAACATTGTCTACATCTGGTCATTTTCCAGGTGTAGACAAAGCCACAGAGTTCTGAGGATAATTTCTATATCATTTACACTGAGTGAGAAACAGACAAAACTGGGACAATGTTCAGTCGCCGTCTTCTTCTTCTTCTTCTTTTTTTTTAAAGTAGGCATTGTAAATTGCATACCATAAAGACAAAAATGGCTTTTGAAGGGCATATCAATTTCTGTTCTATAGACAATACCTCTTAAGAGTAAATAGGAGTTGGTGTCAGAATTTTCCCACACAGGCCTCTTTTCACAAAGAAACAGAGGAGAAAAAAGGCAATTTATCACTGTGTGTGTGTGTGTGTGTCAGAGAGTATGCAAAGATTCTCTGCTGTTTCATAAGGAAAATGTGGTGATGCATACCAGGATGTGGGTGACTCAAAGGTTAGTGCTAATATTATGCAAAATAAATGTGTGAGAGATGGGGAAACAGATCTACAGTAGAATGGTATACACTGTTTATACCCCATTAAACACACACAAAACACACAGGCAAAATATCTAGAATCCCATTAAAAACCACATACACACAGAGCCAGACAAATGTGTATTTTTTTTTCAACTATGACTTAACTTCTAATAAGAATTTTTCAAAGGCTATAAATAGGTGACATTCATGGTTCTCTAATTGTGCTTCACGAATTTGGTTGGTAAGATAGTTTAATAAAAGCACAAACGGACATTTATAGTGCTTCGTAAGAGCCAGATTCGGCCACTCTTACTCAATTGCGTTGTGCCATTGATTTCAATGGGACTACTTATCCTGCAAGGTACAACTCAGCCTGAATAAAGGTGGCAGAATCTTGCTCGATAATATTGAATCATAATCTGGATCGTTTAGGGACATTTATTGCTACCACTCTGCACAGAAAGTAGCATCTTCCTCCATATTGATACCAATTGATTGCAACGGAGCAACTATTCAAAATGATTCAGGGTATCAAAATCTAGCTGTTAGTTTGTTTCTTTCAAAATTTACTTTGATAGTGGTAGCACTTAAAGGCCCTAACCAGGCCTAGAATTCCATTGAGCAGAGCCCTACACAAACATCTAAGCAGACACAAGTCCATGTTTTTACAAAGGTACTTAGATGCCTATAGATGCAGATTGATGCCTAGTGGAATTTTTAAATGATGCCTAAGCAGGTTAAAAAGAAATGGAGTACTTGTGGCACCTTAGAGACTAACAAATTCATTAGCAAAGGGTTTTCTTCCCCCCCGCACCCCCCACTCTCCTGCTGGTAATAGCTCATCTTAAGTGATCACTCTCCTTACAGTGTGCATGATAAAAACCCATTTTTTCATGTTCTGTGTGTATATAAATCTCCTCACTGTATTTTCCACTAAATGCATCCGATGAAGTGAGCTCTAGCTCACGAAAGCTTATGCTCAAATAAATTGGTGAGTCTCTAAGGTGCCACAAGTCCTCCTTTTCTTTTTGCAAATACAGACTAACACGGCTGCTACTCTGAAACCTGAAAAATCCTGCTAGGCATCTGTCTGTATCTTTAGGCACCCAAGTACTGTTGGAATTATAAATGGCTCTATGGTCCCTGCCTTGAAGATCTTACAATTTTATTGAAGTAGTTTCTGACAGTGGTAGAACTGTTAGTGGCAGAACTCACAGCTACTTCATATTGTGCTGTGAACAAAGCAAAAACAAAACTCAAACTTTCATAGGTCAGATTTTCCCCATCTACAAAAGCTACTAATTCTGATGTGATTCCTGTGTCATTACCTTGCATATTAGGCCTCTCTGACTCAGAAAACAAAGGCAGAGTGGGTGAAAAGAGCCCATGATGTAATATACCAGCCTTCAGAGTGAGAAATTCCATCTTGATAAGTAATGGCAAATCCAAATATGTGCAAGTTCAACTTTTGCAATTCTGGGCTAGATTGTGCAATCTTCAACTTGCACTACTGTGCATTTACCTGATCACTTTGACATTGAGCTCAATAGAGCTACCCCAACATCAACAATTCTTGCATAACCTAGTCCTGTCATATGTTTTAATTGTACAGGATACTCAAGATAGTGAATCTGCCACCCTTCCTCCCACTAAATGACATTCATCTCTGTGCAGAGATAGCAAAAACGTACACCATGTTGTCTCACTTCTGGCCCTGTGTGCCCTGTGCTGGCCCATGGGTGCATTTCACCCACGATTGCTTTACTCCACAAGTACTCCTATTGCTGGACTACTCAAGTAAGTAAAGTACAACTCTAGGTGAGTAAAGATAACAGAACAATGACTAATCGTATTGAGTGGATAAAGGGTTTGCAATCTGGAACCAAAGTACTGCATTTGAAATGAAACGATTAGAGAAAGTGCCTTTTATTAGGAGACAAAGAATTATGAAGCCGTTGTTAATGATGCATATGTTGGCTTCTTTAATGCTCTCATATTTATTAGCAGTGAATTTTAGTTTGTGGGGGGCTTGCCCATCTACTTTTTTGTTAGATTATTGCTAGGAGTCGCTCGTGCAGTACTGGCAGCACAAGATGATTACTTAATAGCAGGCAATGTTGCTTCCACTTTCATTAGATCAGCTGTATGCCCCTCTTAGAAACACAGAATAGTTACACACAACAATAGTGCTGCTTTTTATTAAATGTGCAATATTGGTGTTGCAAGCTCAAATGTGAAGCTCAGATGTGTTGGCTCAAATGACCACTGAAAGTCAATGATACTTAGGTGCTTTTGTAAATCCTCCTAGCCACCTAAACAGTTTTGAAAATCTGGCCCTTGATCCCATTGACTTTCAATGAGACTAAGGCCTTGTTAAGGCTACAAAATTAAGTTGACCTAAGTTAGGTCAATGTACAGCCAGGGCAGTAAATACTTCAGTGGCTCATGTCCACGCTACACCCCAATGTCAGTGGTGTGCATCCTCACCAGGCGCGCTTCCACTGACTTAACTGTGTAGGCATTGTGGGGCACTGAAAGGTGGAGCCCTGCTGCCCCGGGGCTGACAACCCAAGCTGTGAACCCTGTGTGGGGCTGACAGCTTGGACTGTTGGCCCCGGGGTGTGGGGCTCCAGCTGTGAGCCCCATGCAGGGCTGACAGCCAACAGGTGATATAAGTAACGCAGTGTCTACACAGACATTCTATTCCCCTAACTATATCGATCAAAGCTCCATGTCTCTCGTGGAAGTGGAGTTGTTAGGTCGGTGTAGTAGGTGACTTCCATTGGCAGGAGCAATGTTGTAGTGTAGATGCTTATAGAGCTAGATCGACATAAGCTGCCTTTCGTCGACCTAAATCTGTAGTGTAGACCAAGCCAGTAGATTTCTAAGTGCCTAAGACACTTTCAAAAATGGGGCTTAGAAACTAAGCCAGTTAGGAGCTTTTGGAAATGTTACCTGCAGAATGCTAAGTATTATTATGTACTAGCTTCCAAGGTATTCAGCAAGTATGCAGACCTGTGATATTGTCTCCTGAGCCTCAGTCTGAGGCAGTTCATCATCCTATTAACAGAGGCTATCTTTCCTTATGGCAGGAGGAGAATGCGATGCATTCTGCTGTAGTGTAATATGATGAATAAGCAATAGAGTTATGGGAATCTGTTTGAAAACTGAAAAGTATATTTATTACCGATGCTCACTATTTACATTTGACAGATAGCATTGCCTCCAACCTTCTGAGCCAGAAGTGGAACAGATGTTTGGGAAAGCTAGCTAATTTCCTGCCATTTGTGAACTGATTAGAAACTGAAACACTGGCATGCTGACACTTCTTTATTTTTGATCTTATTCATCTTTTGAAAGGAAAAGAAAGGACCACTAGGAGCTACGTTCACAGAGCAATGGGCTGCACATTCTTGTTTCCTGTTTTAACACACAACCTTTCTGTCAAGGAAACAGAAAAGAGCAAGACTGTTTTCCACAGCCTCCTGCAACTTGGCGTTGCAAACTGTCTGTCTGTAACTGGCACAGTGAATATGTGAGCAAGAGAGAGAGAACATCTGGTGTTCTCTCACGCACCTAACTACTATAACAATTGCTCTGTATGTAAATAAGGCAGCTCGGGTTGGTTTCAAATGCTGCTAGCCAGCAGGCAGTTGTGGGTCATTGTCACAAACTCAAGGCTCTGGCCCATAATGAGGAACAAGGAATAGGGAACCTTTCCAGTTTTGGTTTTCAAAAACGTTACTGAGCTTCATTCATGACTGAAGCCAAACAATCTCTGTGTTGTAATAGTTCTCCAGATTAAGAATTTAGGGCCAAATCCAAACCTGGTGTAAACGGGCTCAACTCCATGCAAAACTGCACCAATTCTCTAGCTCTAACTCCAGGGCAACTCCTTTATTATAAACCATTTATGTACTAGTATGAATCCCAGTGGGAGATCTCTGGGCATGTGTTATGAGTTTATATATTTGAGCCCTGAAAAGGCTTAGGATTTTCATTGTCTTGGGTCAGATAGAGGAGGTTACATAACAGCAATAGAAAGCACTGTCTTTTCCCAATACCCCGAACCAAGCTTTTTTTGTCTATCAGTCTGGGAAGCACTGGACATATATTTGGAAGACCCCAACAGGCCATTGGGCTGGTCATTATTCTGTATCCTTTGCCCACATTGCATATCATAGTGAGATTCAGAGCTGGGAAAGTATCAGTTTTTGACTTCTTAATGTATATTCTGGCACTATAAGTTGCCAAATGGAAGATACATATCTGATGAGCAGTAGGATATTCTGTTTAGTGAGGGCGGACAGTGATAACTAAAGAAATGTGAAGCCTTTCAGAGGTTATGATTAGGGCTATGGAAAAACTTTCACACTAAAACCCAAAGGAGTTAGGTAGAGGGGTGAGAAGAGAAACAAAAGCTCATACAGTACATTTCTTGCCAAACTTTGAATAGGTTTTACAAACCTGTCACTCCAGGTGAGTCGTCTTTACTGTAGCTAGAAAGTTTTTGTTTTGTTTTTGACTGAGTTTCATGATTTCATAACTGAAGGTTGGACAAATCCTCATAAACCCGCATGCATACACAGAGCCTGACTTGTTTTGCCTTTACCATACTAAGTCGGAGGAACACACACAAACTTATGAAACCTTGTGTGAAACTAACTCAAACGTTATCTCTCTCACAGTGTACAAACAGTGTGGATGTTACCAACAGAATATTCTTTTCTGTACTTCATTCTGACTGTTATCCACAGCTGGGGTAAACTTGTGTAGCTCAGTTGAAGTCAACAAGACTTCACATGCTTAAAGTGAAAACAAGTGCTTTGTTGGATTCAAACCAGCATGCTTGCCTCTTGGCAGGATTGAGCCCTGTGTCTTATAAAGATAAGCACAAGTATCTTTGTTCATTCATGGCCTGAATGAATGCAGCAGCATTTCTCCTTCATTCCCACCTCCCAATCACCTCTAATAGTAGTCAGCATTTGGTAGATGCCCATATTAATTAAAATTCCTAGCCCACCCACTTTCTGCCCTCAAATAAAATCCCACTCCCAACTACCAAAGCCCTGTTCCAATGAAATAAATGGACTCTGCAGCAGGCCTCTGGAAGGCTACTTGGGTTTGGGTTTTTTTGGACCAGGCTCAAGGAGCTTTCCAAAAGAAAGGGACCCTCCCAAAGAATGCTTCAGCAGCAGTTCACTCTCCCTTATCCTTATGGGGGTTTCTTGACAATTTCAAGAGAACTTGGAGAGCAGCAACAAAAGTAACTAGATTTCTGGAGGGATTTATTTGTAAGAAAAGGGTAAAAGAACAAACATGTATAACATGGTAAAGTGGTGACTAAGGGAGGAAATGATAATTGTCTACAAATATTTGAAGGTTGTAAGGAGTAGGATGAATAGTATAGGCTGAGACTGAAATTGACCAAAGGAAAAATGAGGCTGAATAGCAATAAGATCTTCTAGACTGGAATATTTTGTTAACAGGGGTGAGAGACGGGGGGGGGCTTGAGTCATTTTAAAACCAGACTAGATGAGGAACTGGAGAATATACTATAAGGAGCAAGACCCAGCTACATCAAAGGCTGAATTTCAAGCTATGAACCACTGACAGCTGTGCTGCTCTGGGGAATGTAGATTGCTAAACCCAGGATGAAGTATGTGAGAGCTGGGGACAAAGTGTTCTCGATTTCAGGGATCCAGCTACAAAACAATTTTCCAGAGCAGATCAGACACATTCAGAACTTTCCCGTCTTTAGGAAATGCTGTAAAATTTTCTTCCTCATCGAGAAAGCCTTTCTGCTATAACAGTGGTTCTCAGCTGTGGACCATTGCTTGTTCAGGGAAAGCCCCTGGCAGGCTGGGCCGGTTTGTTTACCTGCCGCGTCCGCAGGTTCGGCCGATCGCTGCTCCCACTAGCCGCGGTTTGCTGCTCCAGGCCAATGGGGGCTGCAGGAAGTGACGCGGGCTGAGGGATGTGCTGGCCGTCTTTCCCGCAGCCCCCATTGGCCTGGAGCGGTGAACCACAGCCAGTGGGAGCCGCGATTGACCGAACCTGCAGATCTGGCAGGTAAACAAACTGACCCGGCGCTCCAGGGGCTTTCCCTGAACAAGTGGTGGACCGCAGTTGAGAACCACTGTACTATAAGAATGACACTCACAATGTTCACAACCCCATCAACCAGAGAAATCCCGCCAATTGAAAACCCTACCCCAAGCAGAGTTTCGATCCCAAAAAAAGAAAGTACCAGAGACTCGCTCAGTGAAGCCCACTTGGGACTTCACTATTGCTACTGATTTTACATGGAAGGTACTCAAATACTATGGTGAAGGGTGACGGTTTAAAACCCTAGAATAGAGGAGGTTAAGCTAAAGCAGAAAAAAAGGCACTCATTTTAAAATAAGAGTGTCCATCTGGGGAGCTATTCCGCAATAGCTGTCTGGTCAATGTACCCTTGTAGACAAGCCCAGATACAATATATGGAACAATCCTACAATAGTAGGGAAATAAGCAATAGCTGATGATCTAATTGATGTTTTCTCTAATTTCTGATTTTTATAAACTCACATTTTAATTGTTAGTTCTAGGGACTTGTCTGTTAGAAAATTTAGTGTAAATTTAATTTACCTGAATTAAGCTAAACTGATTTAAGTGAAGCTTTAACAGGTTTAAGTTGATCGAAATTAGGAGGTTGCACTAGCTTTACCAGATTGATTTAAAAATCAATTTAGTTACCCTAGTGCAACTTTTCTAATGATCTTATTAGTTAAAATTAAGAATGGTTTAGTCATCAGAACGCTTTAAACATGGTCAATACATTTTACATTACCTACCCTGTTTGTTTTAGTGCTTTGGGATGTTTTAAAAACTATACTTTACAGAGTTTTTCTCTGTTTAAATGATGAACTGAATAGAAATAATTACTCAGACCTGAATTCATAAAAACTAAAACTGATTTTGCAACAATGGAAGTCCCCCTTTTTTGCCTAATTTAGCAACATCTGGAACATACCAATTGGTGATTTCACAGGGGTAGAAAGGATATCCTCCCAAAATGAACAACAACTTGGAAATATGTAATATGAATATAAAGTGATCATTCTCATTGTCTTATTAAGTCAAAATCAGATTTTAAGTTTCTCCATGGAAGTCAATGAAGTTACATGAGGGATTAATTTGACCCTTTTAAAAAATATGTACACACATGTATAAAAGCAATTTTTGTACACAATTAAGTTAATTTATGTTGCTTTAGGAATACCTATTTAATCCATTGTGCTTTTCAATAGGTGTTCTTTTGTGGTATTTATTTGAATTGAGCTTCATTAGAAATTTAAAATTAGAAAATATTTCTATTTAAGCAGTGTAGAGGATAGGAATTCTATTTTGCAAAGAATTTTGAGATTAAAAATTTGGCTTTGTTCCAAATCTGAAAATTTTGAAATATCTCCAAAATGTCTCTTATTAGGAGACATATAGCTTGGCGTAGGATAAATGTTTGCTTTTTTTCATCTGATCTTGCGGTATGTCTTTTTCTTTACTGTACATTATTGACACAACTAATATTGAACCATGAAGATGGGACTATAGAAAATTAATCATGCTATAGAAATTAATCCAACAGGATTAAAAACTTTTGTTTTCTTGTTTCACCTCTATGCCACTACAGCTTGAGATGTTTGTTGATTCCTACCAATATTCTCATTTCAGCTGAAAGGTCTGATTTTCATAGCTTAAGCATGCAACTGTATGTGGCACCTACATACCTAATTGCACCTCTAATTTATGTATGCACACAGATATGTCTTAATAGACATTTGGCGTGTAGTTACCCCAGCTGTGCAGGCAATCCTAGGAGCAGAGTCACAGAGAGAAATGAAGAAAGATTAACAACTCACCAGACCTCCAAAAGTGCCCCAATGTTTCCAGAATTTAAAGTTTTGGTTAGGTTCTAAAATGGGCAAAAATTCATACATTAGTGCTGGCCAACACAGTAAAATAGTGTTTTTAACTATACTTGTACAGAGAACACACTGATATTTAACTAGTTTGATATTGACCCCTTTATTTGCTTGTTTGCAACTGAGCCTGTTTTTATACACAACTAGGTTCAGTGAACGCAAAAGTTACATGAATCCTAGTGTAAATAAATATTTTGGTAGAGCATTCACTACCAAAAGTGTTCTTGTGGCCATTCTGAAAATCCATTTTCATTATTTGCCTAATAGCTAATTTGCAGATGGACCCCTCCCCCCAATATCTCATTTGAGTATTCCAATCAGGAAACAGAAATAATATTATATGACCAATCACATGACAAGAAAAATGAATGACAATGAATTCTCTTTTTGGCTAGTTCATGAACAAACCACAGGCTAAAATTTGCTTGCATAAACCATTTGCTGAATTAGTTTTGAATAACGAAACAAGAAACAAAAACAGACTTTAAGAACAGAAGAAAAGGCTAAATTGGATAAATCATTTACTGTGAATCAGTGAAATCTGAAAGTGGTTTAGAATTATTTTATTCTATCAAGTTTTTATTTATCCAACAGATCCACCTATCCCAAATTTTTCCATTTATACAAATGACAGCCTCAGGCACACCCCAGATGTGATGAAGGGAGCAACAATGAATAATTATTTGAATGAGAAAGGGGGTGGGGGAAATCTCAGAACTTTTCAAACCTCTTAGTTCAGATTCAGGTTAGTTCTGATTTTATGCAAACTAGTTTGCCTAAATTTGATTTTCACTTACATTATCTCTGCTGCCCACCTTCCTCCAAAAGATTATAAAACCTTACATGCTAGATTCCGAGTCTTTATTTCCTAGAAGTGAGAACATCAACTTCCCTTTTGTGTAACCATATGTGCTGTTACATACAAATGGTTCATGGCTTTTGGCTGTTTTATCTGTAGCGATGGGCCTAATCCCACAGAAACTGGATCCAGATCCAAACTTCCCTAGCTTTAGCGGCTTCCAGAACAGATTTAATTTGGTTCCATTTCTATTTATCAAGCTTTGCAAAAAGGACTGTTGGACTTGGTGCTTCTTGTTAAAAGGGCTTGACGCTGCGAAGTACTAACAACTCTCAAATTGGATTTACTTCATTTAGAGTTGAGAGTATTTCCTGCAAGGAATCGTTCAGCACTATGCAGGCTGTATCCTTAGTTGTACTCTAGAATAACATGTTTTCCTCTAGCAGAATTGTGTTGACAAATCTAAAATGAGTGCAGAGTTCTCAGAGTCAGGACAGTCTTTTTCTAAGAACACAGGTATCGCTTAAAAAAAAATCTGTACCAACAGGTTCAGAAGCATGGTACATGTGGGAAGTGGTATTTTGCACTCTTCTCAGAATGTTGCATCCATTGTGTGCAATAATAAAACCAGCATTCAGGCCCTGAGAATACACACACTTATTCGGTCTTTAGGCTTTGATACTCTGTTAACAGCTGAGAAATCTTTATTAAAAGCAGAGTAGCACAGTGCATTTTGTTAGGCAGAGGCAGATCTGCAGTGGTGTGTGTGTGTTCCCAGTCTGAGTGAGTTGGACTAGGCAAGCAGACAAGTTTGTCCATATATATTGTGTATCTGAATACAATATAATTATTTACACTCTGCTTCAAGTTTTCATTCATTAAAGCAGGGCTATAGTCAGAGGAGCGATTATTTAAAATGTGCTTAACATTTCTACTCCCTTCTGTACCTCTGACTGATTTTAGGGGCAAAAAGTGGCATCAGGTTTGCCTTCTGATATTACTGGCAGCAGTAGATACATGGGATCTTTGGGGTGACATAAAATAGACTAGAGCTGGTCAGCCAAATTCATCCCTAGGATAGTGCATTCTGTTATGGCAGGGATGAATTTGGCCCTGTCTGAATAAAAAGTGGCCTTACCCTGGCTGTGACTAAAGTATAGACATACTCTGTGAGTCATTGAAACCTCCCGTCACTTTGTCAGCAGGCATGCGTGCAAACACAATCCAGAGGGTCAGTGTCTGCTTGGAAAGTGGATGCTTGAGTTAGTCCCTGACTGTCCTCTACACTCTCTAATTGATCAAGGCGAGGGCTCTCCTTTTTTAGATTGTCTGATGTGGGGGCGGGGGGGAAGGTGTTTAATTCCTGCTTGCAGAGGCTATGTCCACCGTACAGCTTATGTCAACATAATTTATGTCCCTCAGGCGGATGAATAAATCGCCCATCTTAGTGACACTCCTGCTGATGTAGCTACTGCCGCTCACAGGGGCTCGAGTAGTTAAGCCGATGGGAGACTCTCTCCCATCAGCTTAGAGCAGCTACGTTAGAGAGCTGTGCCCTTAGACTTGGTTCAACGCTCCCCATTCTTTGCCACCTCCTCCTTGCGGCGACCATGACCTATGTACACGAACTGCACTGGCAGAAGTGCTCTCGAGTGGAAATGTGACAGGATTGCCCGAGCTGTTTACACTTTATTATCGATTATGAGATGTGATTCCGTTAGGCAGGTAGCTCTGGATACAGCTTTGGAGACCAACCAAACTTCCCAAAGCTTAAAAATGAAATTATAACCACAAAGGCCCAGCATCAGGTTTGCCTTCTTTTTCTATTTCACATAATTACCTGTTCACACCCTGATTACTCCACCCACCCCTACCAGCCGTGTGAGTAAAGATCAAGGGAGTGCTCTCATTGCTCTGGACAACAGGCCTGTATTGATACATCTATCAGTATCACCCTAGAAACCCCAGCATACTGTCTCCTACCAGGTCAGTGCCAGCATCCTGAAATACTCACCAAACCAACAAAACTTTGAACTTGAACAGTGGATCCCACCTGTGGCATTCAGAAATCATTCTGAGCCCAAAACACTCAGAAAAGATCCTTTATTTATTTAGTGGTAACTGCCTCTGCATAATGGAACATGGGCTTCTGCAACATCTGTCTCTGAAGCTAAAGTATGGTTCCCAATCCCACACTGCTCACCCAAGCTTTGGAACTGGATCCAGGACTCTGTTTCTCTCTGTAGTGGCCTAACCAGAAGACTGAATCTGCATACCTGGAATTTTGGAGGGTGACATAAATAGGGGTCCAAACTCTCACAGATAGCTCTAAGACCCATCTTTATTTAAAAGTATAATCACTCAAGTGCTTGGGCTTTTGCTTTTCATGAGTAAGGGTTGACTGAGAAATGTTTGGGTTTATTAAACATAGATAAGCCCCCCCCTTCTCAATTAAGTATTTGCGTTACCACAGTGCCTAGGAGTCTGTCACAGGTTCGTACCCCATGTGCCTAGGTGCTGTCCAAACACAGAATAAAAAGACAGTCCCCATCCCGAACAGCTTACAGTTGAAGTATGAAGATAAATATTTCTTTGACAAAGGGATTGCACTGATAAAAACATTTTCTACACTGGTTGTCCCAGCTGTGTTTTTTAAACCCAAATGTATTTGCAGAATAATACAGAAAACATTGGCATATGGGGCACATTTGGCACTTCTTGCTCGAGCAGGGGCTGAGTATGCTCTGCGAAAGTATGCATGTTAGAGGGGTTAAAACACCTCCTTTTCTGTCAAGATTATTGCTTTCCCTGTTGCTACAACCCAGGGAGCTACATGGATGGTAAATTATGGGTCGTTAGCTTTCCTGGTGTAGACAAGGCCTTCTTTTTACTAGTAATTTTACTAGTAATTGAAGTACTGGCTAAGGTCGATTGTTGTGACATGCAGGCAAACGTACAATTGTATTCCTAATTTACACATGCAATTGCTACAATTGCACCTGGAAATGGGTTAGCCATGCAATGCAAATAGCTAGTTATATCTCACTAGCCATCTACACACTTACCTGATTTACACATGCAATCACAAATAACTGCAAACACAAACTGGTCATGCAGTTGTGTGTACCGTGGACATGTAGTTCTGAAAAATCACACGGTGTAGGTCTTTGCTTAACTGCTTACAATCTTCACAGTCACCGACCCTCTTCCTTTTGCACCCATCATGTATTAATAGCGTCAATTAGTTATAGCTAATAGAATTGCTTTCTCCTTTAGAAGCCATTGGTGGGTAGAAAAGTTTTTTCAGTAACAGATATTTCTCAGGTCTTATACAGAAGAATATGAGTTGTTTTCCAGGAAGGATATGATAAGTGTGTGTCGCAATTTTTCAAAGCAATGTGGTGAAGCACACAGGTAAGTAAGTGAGCTCACTGCAGCTGAGTTTCCTGCTCACTGCAAACAGCAGTCGATCTCTCACCCCATCTCTTGTTTTGAGTGCAACCTTTTCATATTTATTATTATTACAATTTTGTTTATTTAAACGTTACACATACACAAATGGGTCAGCAAGACAAGGGGGGGGAATGTTAAACACAAACCTGTTCCCATGCAGCATAATATAATATCACTAGTTCTTTAGACCCACTTTTTTTGGGGGGGTGGGAGTCTATGTGAGTGCGTAATGCAACAGGAGGAATCTGGGGGTTGAAAAAGCTTAACTGGCTTTTTTGAAGGGGGGGGGAGGGGAGACATTTTCCTTGTTTCATATAGTTCCAGTCATTTCTGTTGTGCTCACTTTAGCTGAAGTCCCTTTTATGCATACACAAACTTTGAAATTAATATTGTAGTAATTTTTGAACGATTTCACAACTACAGATTGTGGAAGTGACGTTTAGAGAATGGGAGGGACAACTGCAGTACTCTTTTGTCCCCTCTGTCGTGTCTTTCCCCTGCCCCTCGTTGTCAATGTCACCATTTACCTGTCCATTCCTCTCCACATTTGTAGGCCCTGATTCAGAAAAGCATTCCGATTCAGGAGAGCACTTGCTTAACTTTAAGTCAATGGGATTTAAGCACATGTTCAGAATTAAGCATGTGCTTAAGGGCTCACCTGAATATGCACGTACTCAAGTGCTTTGCTGAATAGGTATCATTCTGAGGAGAATATATACATATTTATCTAATATAAATACTATCCCCCTTCACCCGAGGGAAGTGGGAACAGGTATCAACAAGTACATGGTGCAGTGATTACCAGAGACGAGAGAGGTTGAACTGTACCTTCTACCAAAGGAAAGCAAATGACAAAGAGAAGGATAAATAGGAGTGGAGCTATGCTACTGCTCCACATCATCCACAGTTCTTAGGGTGTGCCACCATTTTGTTGTGGCTGTGAACGTGTTCTTGTACAGAACCTGTGTGAAATAATACAGGGGATAGTCCTGCTCGTCATGGAAATGTGTGAGGGTCTGAATGGATTTGTGCAGCAGCCCCTCATCCGCCTCTTTCTGTGAGCAGAAGATTTGTATAGAGAAACTAGAAAGCATAGAGTTTACCAAAATGGTGTCTTCCATTGTCTTCTCATGCAGTGATATCACAGACACAGCTGATGCTGAGGGACCTGAAGCCACCTTCTCTCTCTCCTGCTGATCTAGATTTAAATCTTTTATTTATTCACCCACTTTCTGAGCTTGTTTCTACAAGAAAGAACCACCAGGAAAAAGACTGCAGTGCAACTGTCTGAATAGTTTTATTCAGCTCCTAAGAAACTAAATCCAACTGCCCTCTACTGGCCACTGGGGGAAGACATTTGGAATGATAGCGTGGGTGGGGGAAAGGCAGTAAGAACAAGAGGGAAGTGAAATTAAGCAACAGTAGAAGGAAACTGTGTTAATAAAATGGGCATGGCCCAAAGACTGCTCAGATAGCAGGACTAACAACAAAGCCTGCCAACAATGAATAATGTAATGTACGTACATGCTGAGTACTGTATTGCTGGTATGAACCCAATAACAAGCCAGGATGTTGAAACTTCTGTCTAGGGAAAAATAGAATTGAAACCTGTTTTAATAGGTTTCAGAGTAGCAGCCGTGTTAGTCTGTATTCGCAAAAAAAAAACAAAAAAAAAACCCAAACCCTGTTTTAAGTCATTATTTTTCCTGAATCAGAAGAATTTAACACAGGAGCTTTGTGATTTTGTTTTAATTACTTCATTTTGGAAGAGAGAAAGAATTGGGATTGGGATTATTCAGTATTTAATGTCAGTATTTACAGCTAAGAAAAGCAGTTGTGCACAACAGTACCACAGGAAGATAGGCCTGGAAACAATGATATGTGTGCTTTAGAGCAGTGCTTCTCAACCTATCTGATGTGGGGGACAGGCAATTTTTTTCTCCACTGTGCACGCAGATCGGCAGCCGATGGTGCCGGTCCACGGACCACCACTTTGAGTAGCCCTGCTTTAGAGAACTTAATCCATGAGACCCTAGGAACTGTGGGATTGTGTGGATGAGAGTATGCTTACACACATGCACTGACAAAAGCAGTTCATGGAAAATCTTGTTTCAAAAAGACAGGCCTCTCTGGATAGTACAGTTTGCCCTAGCCCTGTTAGAACAGCAAATACCTTTGTGAGGTTTTATTTCTTAAAGTGGTGTCACTGTGCTGATTGTAAATTCCTAACATGGTTTACTAAACTTGGGAGATCATATATAATACTCCGTGATATAAAGGTATAAGAACACACAGAATTTATAGAGTGTAATACCCTGCAGGGTCTTCACAACCTCAGTAAAAGTTAGAAACAAACTGAACTAATACTGCAGAACAACTCCAATAATCTACCGGGGCAAAAAGTAGAAAAAGCGAGACATATCAATGGTGAAAATAATAATTTTTTAAAAACCTTGTTAAAGTTCTATAATAGATGATGTTTTTTCTTCTGCTTCAGTTTCGAGACCATGACTAAGACTTAAGGCATTTATAGGGAGACAAAGATATTGGGAAGTTAGCAGTGAAGTGGGAGAACTGGGCTGCGACTTCAAATCATCATCTAATAATAACTAAGAATGGAGTTCAACTGCAGTATGAGGAAGTTACTCAGGAAAGCTGTAGTCTTGCCTTTGGGGAGGGGGGAGGATACTATGATCTGGTACAACCTTTATGAAGCTGGATGGTATTGCAATTATTCACTTGAAAATAAGCAGACAGACTGTACATCTCTGCAGTCCTCATTTCATCTTTCTGCTTTACCGCTTGTAGTGACTCAGGCACAGAACTGCATTTCTGATACCGGGTTTGGATAATTACTATGTTGTGATTTTGTAGGAGCTGTACGTGAGGCCTGATTCCAATTTCACTTATACCTGTTTTATGCAGCTGTAATGCCATTAATGTCAATTTAACTGAGATCCGAATCAATCCATACTTTCTAAATAACTTTAACATGTGTTTGAAAGAATAGCATCAAAACCTTGTGCAGAGTCAAAGATTCTTGAATTGTATTTTGGCTTGTACTTATTATATTTATTTAGTCATTTATATTGCAGGAGCACTCTAAGGCCTGGATCAAGAAACATGGCCCCACTGTGCCAGGCACCTATACAAAGATGTAGTTAAGAGACCATTCTTGCCCTAAGGAGCTTAAAATTTTGATCTGATTTTTGACTGAAGTGTCTTCACTTATACCCGAAAGAGACTGGCTCTATCTGAATAAAATGTATGTTTCTATCTAGCATCTCCCACTGTCCATTCATAAAAAGGATTGTGGTCTTAATATAAACACACACAATAACATTATTTTCAGTATCAGTGATGCTTTTATCAGCTCCATCTTTAATAATTTACTGTTGGGAGTAGTCAGCCCATATGGCTATGCAGTGGTTTGTTTGCAGTCCATCTCTCTCCATCAGCACCTCCCTTTAACCACACTACCAGCCTTGCCTGAGTTATGAAAGCTCACTTACTGCTGAAATCATTTATACAGAACACAACAGTCCTAGACTTCAAATCATGTTCATTATTTGGCTCATGCATAAGCCTCTCACACGGCGGATATTAAACCATAAACATCTCAAGATTAGTTTTAATATTGAAAAGCTGAATTTCTATAAAATGCAATAGGGGAAAAATTAAGATTGGAAAAAAGCTATTTTGACTCATCTGTGGCTAGCTGGATGCATGTTACCAGAACACCCACTTCATCTGAATAATAACTTGGATGAACCTGAAATATTGTTCCTGGGAGTCCGTTGTTATCGGAACTGTCCTTTGGAAATAGGGCTGGATTACGATATACGCCGAGAGAGTCTGCTTATACATACACAGATGAAACATGTATAGAAATCATTTCATATGTTCCTGGCAGGTCATTCCAAACAGCACCAAAGACTTGATTTGACATGGAACAGTGTTTCACTAAACTAAATGGAGTTGAGAGATCATAGGATTAGGGTGCAAATTATGGACAAGGTCCTCATATCTGCTCTGGCCCCTTTGTGACAGCTAAAGGCCAGTGGAGTAACACAAGAAGTCCTTAAAAACCTAGCACTGGAGAGAGGAAGGATTTCCTGGTGCAGGTACTGTGGAAGACCCCATCACAAGCCGGGGTGTAACGTTTATCAGGGCCATGGCTGCAGCCCATAGGGCAGGCCTGGAAAGCTGTTGTAATTTAGATAGAATCCCAGGACTGCCTAAATTATGCCAGGGACCTCCTGAGCAGCCCAGGGTTAGGAGGGCACAAGGATATCTTAAAGCTGCGTTAGCTGCCCCCTCTAGCTTGGCTGGGGTTTTTGCACTAAGAAGTGCATTATGAAATCTCACCCCATGAATATAAACATGCTACGATCTGACTGGACCACAAATTCCCCTCTTCCAGTGGGTTCCAGAGTGTTTTTTTATAAACCAACCAGCCAACCAACCGACTCCCAAACCCCAGTGTTTTGGCTTCAGTGAAAAGAAACTGAACTACTTCTATCACTTGCTTCAGTTATTTGCACTGAATGGAATAGCATCATATTATCTAAATGGGGAAATCATTTTTGGAAGCAGATATTACCCTACTTTGCCAAATCTGATCTTTCATTGTAGCTCAGTAGAGAATTTTCTTGCTGGCTACACAGTAATACCTGAAGAACTAATTTAGAAGATCTGTAGTGGCCTGGTGTGTATGTTAATAATGAATTAATGCCATTGGTTACAAGAATTAATTTAAGGCTGTACAGTGAGACTTTCAGAATTGTTTAAGAATTGTTTACGTGCCCAATTCCCACTGACTTTTAATGAGAGTTTGGATGCTTAACTTCCTAAGGCACTCGTGAAAAATCCCACTCATTAATATTATGTGCTTATTTCTTCCCCCAAACAAGTGAGCATGATGAGTGTAATGGGAGGAGCAAAACAACTACAATTTTTGGGGTGGAAGGAAGCATTAGGATCAATACACCAGCTCTGATAATATACGGCTAGACTTATTTACACCTGTATACATCTGGAATAACTCCATCAGAGCTATACTAGATTAAAACTTCACTGTAATTACTGCAGTGTAATTAAGATACATATTGGGTCCATAGTGTATTTTTCCAAAACCTATAGGGCCCAATCCTGCATTCTGCTAATCTGGCAAAATGAGTGCTGAGCTGGGATTGGGTCCACAGTGAGTAAAATAGTTGCAAGTGACTATTGCTTTTGGATATCCCAGTTCTTGGATGCTCACTTTAAGGAACTTTAAAGGTGCCTGATTTTCAAAGGGTGGATGCTCAAGATTTTCTGAAAACTGGCTCCCTTTTAAGGTTCCTCAAATTAGGCACACCAAAATTGAGGCACCCAAAATGAGAGTCAGCTCGGAAAATCTTGGTAGATGTGTGCACATAAAGAGACATTGATGAACAAAAAAGCTTAAGGAATATTGTATGCAAAACCTTTAGAACTATTTCTATCCTAGAATAAAAACATTTACAGGTAGTTCTGTCAGTGGTCAGTTGTAATTGTAGTGATGTTCATTTCCAAGCAGTTAAAAGCACTACCCTATGTAATTGACTAGGAATGGTAAATGCCATTGCTTGTCCTGCCTACAATGGTTAAGATTTTTTTTTTTCTAAAGATAGAAAAACAAAGCAGAAATTTGATGGAAATGGAGTAAAATATACACTTCTTCCATTGGTAGCTGAAACAGATCCATAGTCTCTCTAAGATAAAACACCACCCATTGCAGGAGACATGAGGATGAACACTTAATTCAGGCTAAAGTAAAATAAACTCTCTTACCATATGGCACCTTGACAAAAGCATATGCTTTAAATGCTTCAGTGTCCATTTTATATCACATCACTTTGAGTCAGCCATAATGATTGTCACGTCAGTGTCGATAAAAGAATGAAGACTTTTGAATCCATTGAGACTTTCCTTAACCCCTTCTACACCACTCCAAATGACATGCTTCAAACAGATAGGCCCAGCATCTCTTTCTCTGGCCCCTTTTGTCACTCCCTTTAAAGCCATTCGCATTAGAAATGTATGTATCTGATG
This sequence comes from Lepidochelys kempii, assembly GCF_965140285.1. Taxonomy (NCBI): domain Eukaryota; kingdom Metazoa; phylum Chordata; order Testudines; family Cheloniidae; genus Lepidochelys; species Lepidochelys kempii. Next base: position 14,391,616 of record NC_136392.1, on the reverse strand, counting down.
AAGTGAGCTGTAGCTCACGAAAGCTTATGCTCAAATAAATTTGTAAGTCTCTAAGGTGCCACAAGTACTCCTTTTCTTTATACATTTAAAAGGAAGTGTGCAGCATCTAATGTGTTCATTAAAGGCGAACTGCAGTGCTAATATAAACAATGAGACAAGGCTGGAAATCTGTGCTAAAAGGCACCACTTTAAAAAAAAAAAAGATTGAAGAAAACATTCACCATCGAAAGCTCAACTTCCTCTTTTTAAAAAAAAAAAAAAAAGTTACTCCTTTGGAAATTCTCTGCCACTTGCTGACAAAGACACTCCAGAATTAATCGCTCTAACTTCAAAGATGTCAATATGTCCAGTGCAACCCTGTGTGTTAATGCCGTCAGTGTGATGCCACAGAGTGGTTCTGGAATGTCTTTTGAGCATCAAACACAGGAATTTACAGGGAGGAGCGATATGTGTTTTATGCTCTCGTGTATTTCTGAGTCAAATTACATTTTGGCATTGTTGTTTACCTTTAAATAAATATTGACCGAGATAAAAGTTATTCCAACATAAGAGCCTAAAATTAGGCTCCTAAATCCATATTGGGGCACCTAAATAAAAGTGGCCTGCTTTTCAGAGGCAATGAGAACCTGCCACTTCTTTTGGCTCTAAAGGGACCTGCAGGTGCTCAGCTCTTCCGAAAAATCAGGCCCCCCTTTTTTTAGTGCCTAAATACAGATTTAGGAGAGGCTGAGGCCCGGTGTATAATTGAAAGTTTTACTGGTAACTGTTTCAGTGAGGGATGTGGTTTTTAGTTTAAAAGCTTCTGTGTGTATGTCATTATTACAGCATGAAAGTGCCTTACACTGCTATAGTTATTTCCTATTCCCCTACAAGAATAGTTTACTAATATGAAGCACCTCAATACTGATGTAACTGCATCCACATTAGCTGACGATACAGTTAAAGTGCTATATCTTTCTAGTTTAGATAAGGCCTAATTTTAGGCACCCAACTTTGAGCTATGGATATTGAGCTCAATTTCAAATCAGTCTGTAGAGAAACAGGCATAGTTCTATCTTCATAATGGTGAACCATCTCAGTGAAAGCTGCCATTGTACTGATATTTCACAGCGGGAGATTCTGATGATTTTAAAGCAGGACTTGGAGATTTCAGGTACAATTAAATATAAAAGAAAGAAGGGACTTTCAAAATAGTCCCTGGGTTCTGTTATTTCTGTAAAGTGCTAACATATGAGCACTTGGTTATCTGGTTTTGTTGCATCCTATCCCTCAGCCTTAGATTATATGCTAGGATGTCTGCAAAGAACCTTGCATACCTTTGATATTCAATGTCTTATGTTCCTTCTATGCCTACACAATGCCAATTTAAATTGAAAACTCTTTTAAGTCAGGGACCTTGTATTTTCTGTGTCTATTCAATCTCTAGCATATTTAGGTCAATAAATAAATACATAAAAAGAGTGAGTACATTTCTTCAAAGGCCTAAATTACTCAATTAAGTCACTTTAAATCTTGCTCAGATAGATTTATCTTAGGTGTCTACCCTAGGGATTTGCACTGGTTTGCCTAGATCAGTGTTTCCCAAACTTGGGACACCGCTTATGCAGGGAAAGCCGATGGCGGACCTGGCCGCCATGTTTGTTTGTTTACCTGCTACGTCCGCAGGTTCGGCCCATCGCGGCTCCCACTGGCTGCGGTTTGCTGTGCCCGGCCAATGGGGGCTGTGGGAAGTGGCCCGGGCCGAGGGACATACTGGCCACCGCTTCCCGCAGCCCCCCATTGGCCAGACACAGCAAACTATGGCCAGTGGGAGCCGTGATCGGCCAAATCTGCGGACTCGGAAGGTAAACAAACCGACCTGGCCCGCCAGGGGCTTTCCCTCAACAAGCGGCGACCCAAGTTTGGGAAACACTGGCCTAGATCAATTTAAAACCTAGGTTAGTTAAACCGATGCAACTACCTAGTGTAGACAAGGTCTTTGTTCTGTTGTTTGTACGTGTGTAGTTAAATGTAGCTTAAGTATAGCTAGGTTAGCTGGTGTATCCTGTTAGCTGGTGTATCCTGAGGAAATCATTTTGTTTGACAAGTTGTATTTAATCTAAGCTATCTATTCATTTACTTAGATATTTGCATCTCAGCATAGCATCTGAGCGCCTCATATATTCATAGTTGATTTGGTATCACTTGCTGGGTGGTGGAAGCAGGTGCCTCTCTGCTTATAATCCAATATTCAGAAGCAATATGGTAGAATATACAGAACTCTATGTGCTCACAGGGAAGTGATAGTCTCCTGCAGAAAGCCTGAGTGAAAGGGCTTTGGGAAGGGGAGCAATGTAGGGATAGAGATAGGTTGCAGGACACCTGCACCAATGGGCTGCAGCTGCTAATATGGCTGCTGCACCATAGTAATGATTATAGTCTGCTGCATGCCACGCACTACCTCCCACCCCCATAAACATATCCAGGTGTATGCTGAGGCCAGCAGTCATGCAAACCATTGAGCTGCTGGCAAAATCCCCACCACTCCTCCAGATTGCTCTCAGTACCACTCCTCATGCTCTTGGAGAGAACTCCTGCAATGTCCCACCTACATGGCCACCCCACCACATGGGGTGCAGTAGAACCAGGGCAGGTCTGGTTTGAACTGGGCCTTTCAGAGCCTAGGTGAAATGGGAGGATTTCACCTTCAGTGTGCAGACATGTGTGTTTCTAGCTATCTTCCACACAGAGTTATGTAACTACAGCAGGTGGAGGCAGGTGATGTGTTAACCACACATTTTTCTCAACAACGCAAACAGAAAAATTTGTTTCTGAGACAGGTTTCATTTTACATGCAAATTTTCCTGTTAGCAATTCCTCTTTTCTTCCTTATTAGCCCAAACAAAGTTAACTAGCCAAAACTGCAGAGAGAGAGAGAGAGGGGTTCCTATGAATTCCATGTCCGAACACAGCAGGACAGATGCTGATCCCTTTACTGTGGTGTAAATCTGAAGTAACACAGGTGAAGTCTATGGGGTTTCTCTAGACTTACAGTGGTGTAATAAAGCAGAATTGGGTCCAGTGTGTCAACATTCAGAGAAGACACCGCAGATTTTACTCACTGCTATCTTAAATTCTTACTCACTGTGTAAACTTCTGTAAGGTCAAATGGATACAGCATTATTGATGTGTCCATTGATCTAATCAACTATTTGTAGGAGTCAGGATCATAGGATTTGGCCCCAGAGATATTGCCTGATAGTTAAAAGACTGTCTAGTCCAAACAAGGTTGCAGCATAAGCCTATGGGAAACTATGATTTCTAGTCAGCACAGGTATCCTTATTTTAATTCTTTCTGTTCAGTATGCATTTCCAAAAGGAAGCCTCTGTATACTATTGGTGTGTCCTAGGGACTGTCTGTTGGGGTTTCTTCAGCCAATGGTGTATCCCCACTTGGTTCAGCAGGGTGTTAGGACAAGCCTGCCTCAGTTTCCCCTTTGTTTGCTCAATCTCCATTTAGAACCACGTCTAGTAGTACCTCACTATGACTCCAGCCAGATGTTTAATAGTGTCCCCCCTCCCCCCCCCCGCCTCAGGGCAGTAAAGAGTCTTGTGGGTCAGGAGAACAGTAGTGGAGGGTCAATAGTGTCTGGAATTTTGGGGTTCAGATCCCTTTGTTCATCAGGCTTTACTGCCCTGAGAGGGGAGAGACTAGGGCTGGTACAGGAACCTAGGGTTCCAGGCCAGAGATCCTGTGTGAAGCAGTTGGAATCAGTTTCCTCCATCCATTATTGCTTCCTACTATGTGTCTCTTGTAGGCTGTTTCCCATACTCACATTCAGTGATCCTCTTCTTCTGGAGGTCCAACTATCTGGTGGGTCTTGCACTTATTGGCGGATTTGCTCACCTTGGAGCTTCTCGGCAGCCCTCAGCTTGGCCGTTTTTCTGAACACACAGTCCAGGTTGACAATTTGGGGGGAGCCCAGGGCTGCCCTCTACCCCGGGTTCCAGCCCAGGGCCCCGTGGAATGCAACTGTCTAGAATGCCTCCTGGAACAGCTGTGCGACAGTTACAACTCCCTGGGCTACTTCCCCATGGCCTCCTCCCAACACCTTCTTTATCCTCACCAGACCTTCCTCCCGGTGTCTGATAATGCTTGTACACCTCAGTCCTCCAGCAGGTGTCACACTGGGCAGCTTCCCACTTGTCCAGTGATGAAGACCCCTGCTCTCAGTGGGTTCCTCAGCCTCTTCGGTAGCCATCTGTCCCTTCTGCCCTGCAGTCTATCTCCCCAGCTTTTGCAGGGCTACCAATCAGCCCCAGCTGAGGAGCTGTTAATCCTTTCATGTCTGTGACAGCATGGGCTCTGTGCACCCCATAACACAGATCCAAAGAAGGGCCAATTCATGCAGTAACTTTGCATTGTAAGCAGAACCCATCATGTTAAGTAGCCAGCAGAGCTTTCCTTCTGGCAATCTCAAGGCATAATTGCTCTTTTTTATATCTGTCAGTTGTTTAGATTGGAAATACTATATCATGGATATAGAAAGCATCATTCCATTACACACAGGGATCATCCACAGTTAATATCACTTTAATTATGATTTTCTGTTTGTTCTTCATCCCAAGTTTGGTTCCTGAAGACTGAGACCTATAACTAGAAGGGGCCAGATCATCAGCTGGTATAAACTGATGTGCTTCTGTTGAAGTCAGTGATGTTAACTTACACCAACTGAGGATCTGGCCCTATAGCTGGTTGGAAAAAATTGACAAAAATAAACTTTCTGTGAGGAAAAAATTAAATTAAATTTTGTGAGAATTTTGTAAATTCATCCGCCCACCCTCATTTGTATTCAAGAATTTATTAGGGTTAAAATTCATTTAAAAATTCTCTAGGTGCTTTAACTGGGGTGGATCTACAATGTTCAAATCTAGATCTGAACTTGTCAAAGGTTTGGGGGTTGTTTATGTCAGAGTTCTGCTTCCTGCCCTGCTCTACTAAAGACACATACAGTAAACAGACTGCAATAATCAGAAAGTGCTTTTCTCTCCTTTCAGGAAATTCTGCATGTTAAAAAAAAAAAAAATCCATAGATAAGAGTGAGTAATCTCAAATACCTGCAGTGCTGCATTACTTGTGCACAGTGAGGTGAGAGAAGGAAGAAGTTTGGACTCTGTTCTTTACTGGTTTAAACATAAATGGTTAATGTTTCCTTTCAAGTAGCTTGGATTCTTTTTAATGGTTTACTAGGCAACAAATTTAATAGGAAATGATTATGTAAAACTGAGGAGTCTTGATAAAGGACTTATTCTCCAAGGCTTCTCATTGGTGTGGCTTTTTTAATTTTTTTTTTTAAACAAATAATGCATGCTTTATGCTGAGGGATTTACACACATCATCAGCCTTAGTCAGGGCTGGTGCAGAATTTCCTGTTTTTGTGCTGTCAGAACTGCTAAACTGCTCAAACTGCCAGTAAAGACCTAGGGTGTTTGTCCAGAAGAGGTGGAGTCTGCAGCCATTCCAGGCTCTTCACTGATATTCTCAAGGGCACATACGGAAGTCAGAGCAGTTCCACATGTAACCCCCCAAATGGGGCCAAATCCTTCTGCAGATGCTAGTAGCACTTTCTGCTTATCACTTCACAAAGGAAGGACTGTTTTTGTTGTATTAAACAATGAATTTTGGTGCGTAAGTCAGCTGAAAGGAATCTTGTGAACTCCTATAGGCACAACAGACAGCAGCTTAGCCATAAAAACTGGTGCTCTTACCCACATTGCAATTTGAAATTCATCTGCACACGCTGGCTGGTGCTTTGTTACCCACTTGCAGAACTAGACTGGGATCTCAGATCTGAATCTGGCTCCTAATCTCTCAAAGCAAAGAAGCAATGGCACACAATGGGTAAGATTCTGATCTGATAGGATTCGGATCTGACTCACATAAGGATGCTTTTGATTAAGTGCAATGTAAGGCTATGTCTACACTAGCACTTTTGTTGGTAAAACTTTGGTCAGGCTATGTCTACACTATAGCCGGGATCAACGCTCTGAGATCGATCCACCGGCGGTCGATTTAGCAGGTCTAGTGAAGACCCGCCAAATCGACTGCAGATTGTTCTCCAGTTGACCCCTGTACCCTACCCTGATGAGAAGGGTAAGGTAAGTCAATGGGAGAGTTTCTCCCATCGACCCTCCGCGGTGTAGACCCCGTGGTAACTAGACCTAAGGTAGGTCAACTAGGGTGACCTGATTTCCTGATTTTATAGGGACAGTCCCACTTTTTGGGTCTTTTTCTTGTATAGGCTTCTATTACCCCCACCCCATCCCAATTTTTCACACTTGCTGTCTGGTCACCCTAATGTCGACTCCAGCTACGTTAGTCACGTAGCTGGAGTTGCGTAGCTTAGGTCGACTTACCACGGTAGTGTAGACATAAGGGCTGACCGACATAAGTTTCATTGACAGAAGCGCCATGTGGACAGCGTCATAGCTACCACTGCTCATTGTGGGTGGTTTAATTATGCTGACGGGAGAGCTCTCTCCTGCCGGCAGAGTGGCTACATGGTAGTTCTTACAGCTGTAAGGTCTGTAGTGTAGACATAGCCTAAATGAGACCAGAACCAGGCCCTCTGTGGGCTTGTCTACACTGGCACTTTACAGCGCTGCAACTTTCTCGCTCAGGGGTGTGTTAAAACACCCCCCGAGCTCTGCAAGTTTCAGCGCTGTAAAGTGCCAGGGTAGACCGTGCACCAGCCCTGGGAGCCGTGCTCCCAGCATTGGTAGCTATTCCCCTCGCAGAGGTGGGTTTTTTTATAGCCCTGGGAGAGCTCTGTCCCAGTGCTACACAGCCCTGTTAAAGTGCTGCTGTGGCAATGCTTTAATGTTGCTAGTGAAGACACGGCCTAATATGAAAATGTTAAATCTACAGTGAGGTGTAAATCTTCAGCAGAGCCACCACCTGGATGGGCTCACTTTGCAGCTGCAAACACCAGGAGCAATTCTACTTCTGGATACAGTTCAGTTAGGGGGAAAAAAAGCTTTAATTAACAACCGATAAGATAAGAATGTTTTAGGAATAATATTGATGCCACAATGCTTCCATAATTAATCTACTTTATTCAATCTACGGAATAGTTTTGATTTCTTTTTGATTTCACTTCGGTAGCATCCTGGACAATATGCATTTTTAAAAAAATGTAAGCATCTACAGAACTTTATCTTGATCTCTAGTCACAGATAAGTCTTCCTCTTCTTGACCCACATGTAAGGAAAGCCAGAGGAAAAAAATGTAATACCAGTAGCATTAATAAATCAATCAGAGAAGGATCTTGCGGGAACAGCACTGAACTAGGACCCATTTAAACCAAGTTCAGTTCCCAGCTGCAGATTCCCTGAGTGACCCTAAGCAAGTCACTTAGGGCCAGATTTTCAAAAGGCCTTAGTCTGAATTTTGTTGTGCCTCAGTTTCCCATCCAGAAAAGGGGGATAATCCTTTCCCCCACCCTTTGCCTGTTTAGATTGTATGGCCCAGATCTACAGAAGTATTGATTTTAACGGAAGTTAAGAGCCATTTGTGGATCTGGGCCTAAGCCCTTTGTCAAGGAGCTCTTCTGTGTCCGTACAGTGCTTAGCACAATTGTTGATTTGTATTCCTGTAGCACCTAGGAGCTCCAGTCATGGAACAGGACCCCATTGTGCTAGGTGCTGAACAAACAGAGAGAAAAAAGATGCTTTCTGCTCCAAAGATTTATAGTCGAAGTATAAGGCAAAAGACAACCGTCAGATGCAGCCAGAGAGACGGGGGAAAGAATGGGGCTCTGTTTTTGTACAGGTCTCTAGGCAATACTTAGTACAGAAATAAAACACTAAAATCAAATTCCATATTTTGGCTGTTTTTAAAATTCAGCTTCTATTTCTGCATAAAATCCGCATCAGACTGTTTGACACTGGAAATTACATTGTGTTCCTCAATTTGTGTGTGTATATCTGCTACTGAGTCTGCTCAGGACAGTTCCAGTCTTGAAAATGTCAACTATTGGCCTCTTCTAGTTTAACAAAGTTGGGCACCCGGCCAGTTTCCAAAGAGAGAATTTGTTTGCAGGTTGAAAAACCTGCAGCATGAAACTTCACAAGAATCTAATTGTTTTTTTGCATTTCCAGTGCATAGCCTGGCTGAAAGAAAACTAATCCTGTAACGAGCAGAACACATGGCCATGGAGCGCAAAACAACTTAACTGTTGAATGAGCTCTTTTATGGAGGGCAGTCCATAAATCACTGTCAGTTGGAGGGAGGCATTTCTTATGCGAATGGCAGCTATTTATTTAAACTCATTTCCTAGGACGTTTACTTATTCCTGAGACAGCATTTTTGGTTTTAAAATTTGATTTATTTAAAAATTCTAATTTAAGATCACTGGATATTTTGCAATATTTCTGATGTAATGTGGTTTGCTATTTAAAAGCTTAGGGATAAAGATAGAGCCACTCTGTAAAGTTCTTCATGTGATTTCTTGACAACTGGGGCTCAGTGCAGTATTTTGGTCTGGGAACCAGAAACATTAGCAACCTTTCCCTTTGTCTTTGGCTGTGGCTTTAACAAAGCCCTTCCTCCCGAATAAGCTCTCAATCTTTACTTTATGTGAACACCTACGATCTAAAAAATATCTAAATTTAGTAACATGGCACTGGGATCGAGGAATCTCAACTGAATTCGTCCCCTACAACCTTTTTTTCCTCTTAGGGCTGCATGTCATGCTGCTTTATGAGAAGGCTGACTCTGCTTCTTCAAAGCTTGTAATCTTCCTGTTATCAGAGAGGAATCAAATGAAAGGGGTAGTTCCTGTGTAACTGGGCCCTGCCAACGCTAACCACTATTTCATCAGTATTAGCCGCTCGGTGGCATGAAGTCATCCGCAATCACTCTTGACTTTTTTGACCTGAAAAATTGTTTCAATGTGACTTGTTTCAAAATTTCCTTGAATTTGACTTTAAAAAGGGTGAGATGGAAATAAAATGTTTAGATTTTGTTAAAACAAAAAAGTTCAATTTTTTTTTACATTTTTGGTTTGTTCCCCTCCGTTCCCCCCCCCAAAAGACCTGAAACGATTCCCCCCCCCCCTAAAAAAGCGAGTGAACCAAAAAAATCCATTATTCATACTGCTCTGTGTGGCAGTCACTTCCCTGATTCCATTGTAGAGATAAATTTCTCTTCTAAGGAAGTTCTGGCCTTCACACAGACTTTTTAGCATTATAACAAGTCAGCTTAGGGGAGTGACCTTTTTGTTTTGTTTTTTTGTAACTGACAGAGTTATTCTGGTACAACCTCTACTGTGGATGCAGCTATACTGGTATCAAGATGCCTTACACCAGTATAACTATCGGTATAACTATATAACCAGTATAGCTGGTTTTGTGCCACATTAAACTTTCCTAAGTGGAACAGTGAGAAAATGGGACCTTAACTTCAATCTGATAAAGCTGGATATAATAGGACTGATTCTCCTGTCATTTACACCAGTGTAATGAGAATTAACTCGTTGCAGTCAATGGAATAACATAGGTGTAAAACCAGTGAGCTCTGGATCAGGCCTAAGATGCATATAATGGTTTTGTACAATTACTCTTGATTTATATCACTATATATGACATCAGATTTAAGGCCCATTATGGTTGGGAGAAGAACAGAAAGTGCTGTAATTATTAAAAGACCAATGTAGTTTTCTGACACTGGCACTAGTTTTGGTCATCAGTTGCAAGACTATGGGTTTGAGAGGCCCACTGCAGCATTATTTCCTAGCTACAAAGGGTCCTAATGAGAAGGACAGATCTTTTCACCTCTTCCTTCATAATACTCATCAGGAATGTAGTTCTGCAGATGCTATAGAATCCATCTGCTACAGTGATGATATTTGGAAAGGACTGAAGTTTGAAATCTGATTTTCAGTTTTAATCTATTCTTGCATTGAGGAAGTATGACAGATACTTATTCCACAGCCAAGCATGGTATGGATGTGTAATTTATCCTTGCTTACATATCAATGATCAAAGAACAAGGACAACCTGAGTCCCTGTATAAGGATCTTCAGTTAAGGATTAAAGATGTGAATGATTTATTTTTTTAAAAGGAAATGCATTTGGTTGTATATTGATTTATGTATGATTTAATAATCTATAATTCAGATGCTTCTATCATTAAAATGTCAGTCCCACCGTTCCCTGTTTGAGTTAGTATAAGTGTTTAATAAACCAAAGAAATCTGAAATCATTTGTAAAATTTATTAACCCTGATTATTACAAGAGTTTTTAAAGCAGGTAGAATCCTGACCAGTCTTAGGGTTGCTTTTTATTAGGATTAATTACAGATATGAATGGAGATGAGTAACTGACAAAACAACTAAGTTTTTTTTTTCTTTTCCTAAATCTGAAAAACATTAACAACATAAGATTGTAGATATATCCTCTGAATTAGTAGTATAGTGGAGATGCTAGCGCCCTCTTGTGCTGTATGAATAGTTTAAGTATTTGTATTTGTTATTCTACCTCACCAAGTCAAGGAAGAAACTGTGCTTTAAATCACTTTGAGCCTTTGCATTTTAGCCTTTTAATTTACATTAATAATGTACAGACCAATCTGAAGCATAATCTTAAAACCACTGATTCTATTATACCACAGACCTTGCTAATTACAACATAATGACAAACCACATAAGGTTCGGTTGGTTGGTTGGTATTGACCTTTAAATATAAATTTTATCAAAATATGATTTTTTTTATGACTGCTTTAAAGCTCTGTAGCTGAGAATTCTTTGTCCACTGCTTTGCCACAAAAACTGCAATCCTTTCATCATATTCATTTACTCTGCTATTCATCTTTTTCACTGTCACTTTCTGACCTCACCTATACTTCCTCTCACCCCTATAGACTTAAAAATCATTCCCATGACCTCCCTTTAATTATATTACACATTGTTTCTTAATGACCTTTACAGTTACTTACTAACATCTAATGAACAAATTCTGTAAATGATACACCTCAAATGTACACAAACGTTTGCTTTAGTCTTCAGTGTGGCCCTCTTTTGATGACAGCCATAAAAAGGAAAATAATGAGACATCTTTACTGCAAGGGAGCTCATAAAGAGTGGCTGATTCTTCAGCAGCCAAGCATCTTCATTACTTGGATTTTCCAGCAGGTAGAATAGACACTGGATCTGTTTGAACTTCAGCATCAGATGTCCGTTTCGGCCCCTGAGGAAGAATATACAGAAACATGTAAAAATAGTTGAACCATGTTGAAGAACAATTACATCTGCAATTATGTTTTGGTCCTTTGCAAACAGACATTTCCATTGATGTTACCTCTCTTCTCTCCTCAATTCTTCTCCTTTAATCAGTTTTTAACACTACCGAGAGCTGGAGCCACATCTGCACACTCCCCACAATGGGATTAAAATGGTGCAAGCCACAACTATACCTGAACATGGCTGTTGCTCATTCTCTCTGGTTATTGTTTTGAGAGAACTGCACTAACCAACCATGCTATATTATTGTGGTTCTAGAATAGTTCTCAATAAAATATCATTGTCCAAACTGGTTACTGCACACATACTAGAGCCCTTCAAATGGGTTTAGGAGTTCTGCTCCCAGTATAAAGGAACATTAAATGCCTTTACGTATTTAGGTATTTGAAAATGTCATAATGATATTGCATTTGTAATGCCCTGTCTATACTACAAACCCAACTCTTTTGGCAACAGTTCATGACACTCCTCTGTCCTGATTATAACAAACATGGTTGAGTTGCATCAGCTCTATTCACAACACAGACATGGCTCTGTCTTACGTTGGGTGAAATTTTCCAAGTAGTTAAAGCCATACTGTAAACCCAGTTTTAGGAGATATGGGGTGCCCTGCCCCATTTGTAGTGGTCTTGAAATCAGCACAATAAATAGAAATATGCAAAAATCAGTTGAATAATTCTGAAGGACAGGCTTCTTAAACAGTCTAAATCTAAACCCATGTCTAAACTATACACTAATCCGTTTTAAAATTTAGTTTAGCTGAACCAGATCTAAAACCATTAAAAGATTGCCTGCAGTAGACCAGTACCATGTGTTAGCTATGTTTACGCAGCCATACCTACCATTCTGTCTTACTGTTTATTTAAAAAAAGAACAGGAGTACTTGTGGCACCTTAGAGACTAACAAATTTATTACAGCATGAGCTTTCGTGAGCTACAGCTCAGTTCATCGGATCCGATGAAGTGAGCTGTAGCTCACAAAAGCTTATGCTTTAAAAAATTTGTTAGTCTCTAAGGTGCCACAAGTACTCCTGTTCTTTTTGTGGATACAGACTAACATGGCTGCTACTCTGAAACCTGTGTTTATTTAGTGCATTACTGGGAAATCTGGACAGCTATCATTCATGACTTCAGCAGTGGCTCTATTGCCTGGAGAGGACATGCACACAGGGTGACACCAATAATGCATGGAGCATTGCACTCTGGGACATACAGTTTCACAGAGAAGTGGGAGAAAGGAGGATTAGCTAAACTAGTCTCACAAGCATGGTTAGGGAATCCTCCCCATTGTTTGTGAAGCAACAGCAGATACTTTGACATTAATCCACGTGGCCATGTTAATGACCTGCTGCCTGCTGGCCATTTTATTTTTCTTGTTCTAAAAAATTGCAGCATAACACCTCTCCACCCTTAAAAACCACCACCACCACAGTTGGCCAAAGAGGGCACTGTTTTATCCTGTACAATCTGTGTTGACCCAGATGCAGACTGGTGCGACTCCAGTGATTGTGAGTTGCACCCGCTTACCCCAAAGTTGAATTTGAACCACTGTCTAGAACTAGATTGTTTCTAACTGGTTATGCCCTGCAGACAGCACAAGCTGGCTTTCTAAATGCATCGACATTGGTAGTTGACCATAATTATAAATCAACAACACAAAACAAGCTAGTCATTCCAAATTTAGCCAGTAAAGAGAGTCTGAACATCAATTAAAAGATTTCCCAATGTTAGATAAACTTGAAGTCTGTCAACTGTAACTGTGTCTGTGCAATGCATGAGTACGTTAACTTGAGAAATAAGATACTATTATTTGCTCTATTTCCTGTAAATACTGCAGGCTGGAAGTGAACTCATTTTGACTGACTTAGCACATTTGCCAAATAACATCATTTATTTATGTTCACCTATAGTGCATCCTGATCACTGAGCCCATTTTCAAAGTGGCTTGTTAAATAAAACTGGAAGCTGGAAAGGATGCTGGCCTGTGATTCTTATTACCTAGAATTTTCAAGGCTCTTGAAAGAGTTGATACCTCTGTTTTAACAAGCAAGCTCCAGATCTGCCCTCAGATACATGGGCGGGCATGGTTCCCATTGGTCCAAACTCTGCTCTCAGTTATTCCTGTACAACCCCTTTGAGGGCTAACCTGGAGCACATTTAATTTGGATTGTATCTGTTCTAAGAGCGGGATCAGGAAAGTAGCGATAGAACGGCAGTTCTGATTCAGAGCGCGCTCAACAAAAGCATTGCCTCTCTGCACACTGTACTGAAGATCCCAATTCAGATAGTTCCCAAGAGTGTTTTCATGTGTGGAATACCCACAGTTTTCGTTTATTTCATTTTGCGTCGTCCTACTTCTGAAAATCAAGCCATTACTCCCTAGCTTTAGTAAATGTACATTTTCCTGATTCCCACTCTACCCTAAATTCCTTTGCATTTTATTATGTTGTGAATTCCTCTTCTGCTTATGTAACGGACACAGAATTGTGTAGCTTCTTTCAATGAAATTCAGATAGTCAATGACCCTTGTTCTCTGACAGACCTATGCTATTGGTGCTGTAATTTTGCCTAATAGCATAATCTGCTCCACTAGTAGTTAGGAACAGATGCCTGATCTCGACTTTCTAATCTAGTGCGTCCCTCTACATTCCGCTTCCTTTATACTATGTCCTTTTGCAAAAGAATCAATGGTTTCAGGGCAGAGTGTTTTTTAAAACAGCTGGCCAGAATTCAGGGGACAATCCAGTGGACTTTGCCCATGAAAATGCACAATGGAGTATGGAGACAAGTAAGGTCTAGAGAACCTCCACTTCTGCTAAAATATCTTCTATCCCCATTTTATCAGTCCAGAGCTCAGCACTCTATCAGAGAAGCTCTTACCAGATTTCTGGACTTATACTTTAAATGGAGGATACTATGATTGGTTTATGTATAGTCTAATACTCTAAGAGTTTAACTATTACAACTTGTGGTGTGGACTTTGCCACTTATTTTGGTTTGAACTATTATTGTTTTATTGGAAAGTGTTGGTTTTTGGAAGGATTGGGGATTGACTTCCTTAGACATGGGTAAAAAGTTGAGTCATAAATGTATGAAGGAGTGGTAGTATGCTGTCAAATATTTCAATCTGGGGAACACTTCTGTTTTAAATGCTGAATATTCTTCCTCATTGGAGAGGTGAAAACATCCATCTGCTCTGTGCAGCAAGATCTGGTAGTGGGTTGTCTTTCCCAGTTGAAGAGCTAGCCAACTGGCCAGATAAGCTATAAATCTAAAACCTTTACACTGTATACATAAATAAAAAAAGAGTTATTCTGTTCACGAAAGAGGAAAGATACCTGAGTATTTTAGGGCTCTGTTAATGCAAGAAAAAATGATGCACTGCATGGCCAAATTAATATCAGGCATGAGAAATGCAAAATAGCAAAGAAAAATATCTCAGAGAATCTCTTTCTATTCTCTCTTCACTTTACTTGCTTGTAGCAGTATCCACCTCTCTGTCTCTGCACGCAATCTCACCTCTCTTGGTGCAAGAGCCTTCTCTGCTCTGGCTCTGAGACATCCTTCTGCCTCACTGACTCTCGTACAAAAACATATTCTCTTGTTTGCCTCCTAATCTCTTTGCAATTATTCTAATGCTGTTTCTATTTAAGGCCAGGTCTACGTACACAAGCTTACAGCGGCACAGCAGTACTGATACAGCTATGCTGCTGTTAGAGTGCTCATATAGCCACGTTATGACGATTGGAGAGAGCTCTCCTGTCGACATAATAAAACCATCTCAACGAGCTCCCACCGACATAATACTCTGCATATGAGTGCTTATGCCAGCAAAGTTTACGTCGCTCAGGGAGGTGGGTTTTTTTACATGCATGAGCGACAAAAGTTTTGCTGACATATGCACTAGTGTAGACATGGCCTAACTGTATGAAAAGTTTCTGGATGCAGCTTGTTTGAATGACAGAATACAAAATAAAGAACTATTGTCTATAAATACAGAAGCCCTTTCTCACTCATTGACTTCAGTGAGAATTTTGACTGAGAAAGGACATTGGTATTTGGCCCACACTATTTGATTTCTGCAGAATTCAAACCAAGAAAGCAATTCTCCATTATTTCTAGAAACAATAGAGGTAGTAAATATTTGCCTGGTCAATTTGTAACCCATGTGAGGACTACCTCTACCCAGTTCCCATAAGAGGTTAACAAATCTACTACAGCTGCTAGCTAAATCCTTTGGCTCAAGCAATAGAAGCTCATGGTTTTATACCAGGAGGTCCCAGGTTGAAACCCTCCTGTTGGCCAATCATAGAATATCAGGGTTGGAAGGGACCTCAGGAGGTCATCTAACCCCCTGCTCAAAGCAGGACCAATCCCCAATTTTTGCCCCAGATCCCTAAATGGCCCCCTCAAGGATTGAACTCACAACCCTGGGTTTAGCAGGCCAATGCTCAAACCACTGAGCTATCCCTCCCCCCAAGTGGGATTGTGGGATTGGTTACAAATATACATAATATGAGCCGAGTTTTCCAGACACGTGAGCACACTGTATGCTTGTGAGTCATGTGGTACATACACACACATTTATATACTTGTGCATATTGGGGACTTGCACACACATTGAGTGGGAAAGTAAACACGCACTCAGGAGCACATGTCTAATAACTGTGACCAGTTTGTACAAAATACAAAGAGCGGGTATAAACAAGGTTCTGCTTCTTCCAGAGGATGCTGAGGAACAGGATCTACCTGTGACTTCAGTGGGTACTGCAGACAGTGCTTAATTTGTAATGAAAGGTGCTGGGGCTCAAGCAATTTTTTACTTTCATAACTGATGTGGCAAGCACAGTGGTACTGGGGCTATGAACTGCCAAGCCTAGAGGTGTTGGGGCTCAACCCTTACAAGCCCCAGCACAAATTAAGCACTGGCTGCAGATGAATGGAAGTCAATGGAAATTATTAGTACTTAGCATCTGGGGTGAAATCCTGATTTCAATGGCAAAGTACCCCCAGATTTTAGGGAGGCCAGGATTTCACTCAAGGCCCCTAAATGATACAATTTTTTTTCCTGTTTAACATATATGTAAGTGGCTTCATTATTATTATTAAGAGATCATGCAGAAAGAGTTAAGTTTCCTTCCTTCTCCTTCCCCGGACAATATACAAATTTTTTGTAGTGCAAATAGCACAGTGTAGGATAGATCACAATTCTGTGAAATGAATGTTAATCAAACACTCCTTATGATGTGGAAAAACATCTGCCACAAAATGAGTCATATTGTTCTGAACAACAGCTTAACTTTCTAACGCAATGTTCTAAAACGGCTAGTTTTCAAATCAGTGTCAATTTAAATTCTGTTCTACTTGCTTTTTCCTCTTCTGGGCAGTGGTAGTTGGCTAAGTTTTATTTTATTTTCTAGCCACCCTCTGAGCAGAGCCAGGGGAAAAAAAGTTGTAAATAACCTATCACAACCAGATTCATTACAACTAAGGTGACCTCCTCGTTTTGTATTCTTCCCAGCCCTGGAAGATGTCCACTGGTGATGTCCATTTAGGATGTAAAAAGATGTGGCTAGCCTTGGATGAGGGTCTGAAGTCAGGAGTGATCGCATAACACTTTGTACTCAGTCTGTCTGTTGTGGTAGGGAGAGTGGAACAAGTTGCTTCCTGCCAATTGATTTTATGAATAACTACTAGAAAATCCTTAACTTCTCTGTTCCTGGCACTGTTCCCCCCATCCTTCCCACAGCCCCCATTGGCCTGGAGCGGCGAACCGCGGCCAGTGGGAGCCGCGATCGGCTGAACCTGTGGATGTGGCAGGTAAACAAACCAGTGCGGCCCGCCAGGGGCTTTCCCTGAACAAGTGGTGGACCGGCTTTGAGAACCACTAGTTTAGAGAGAGGGCTTCTTAACAGAGGCAAGTGGCTATCTGTGAACTAGCTTTTGCATTGCTCACCATGAGAGAGACAATGTCGGTGAGGTAATATATTTTATTGGACCAACTTCTACTGCTGAAAGAGACACGTTTTTGAGATACACAGAGCTCTTTTTCAGGTCTGGGAAATGTAATCTGAGTCTCCTAGCTAAATAGAAGGTGGGACAGATTGTTAAGCATAGGGAGTTAACACGTTGCAAGAGCCTATTCACAATGAAGTAGGCAATGACCACCTCTGCAGTCATAGGACAAAGGAGGATTAGTGGATTACTGATTGTTGTAATGAGACATAAAATCAGTGTCTCCATTCATGATTTTTAATGTCTAGCAAAGTTATGAATTTTAGCTCCCATGCTCATCTTTTGAAGGTGTGGTGCAGCTTTTCTTTGAGGATGAGGACTGAGAGGTCGGATATGGAGAGTGGTGGTTTTGTAAAAAGCGTTCACCTGCAGGTGATAGGGTACTTGTGTCTTATTATTTTTTTCTGTGTCAGTTCATTTGAGAGCTTAGTGATTGTCTGTCTGGTTTTACCCACATTGTCGTGCTTTGGGGGACTTAATAAAAGATATTACCTCAGCCATCTTGTCTCTCTCATATCCTGGGACCAACACAACTACAACAAACTTGCTTGCCAAGGGCTCACTAGAACCAAGCATGTGTTCCCAAGACATTTTCCATCTGCTCTAATGTTGATTGGCAGCTTTGTTCCCACTTTTCCCTGCCTCTGGCTGAAAATGTGCTGCCGTAAGGCCCTGATCCTGCAAGCTGCTCCATGTAAGTGGACTCCAGGGCTGCTCCATTGAAGTTAATAGCGTGTACCAGTGCAGGGGTCTGCTCACAAGAGGCAGCTTGCAGGGTTGTCATTTAAATCAGCCGAATCACGATTTAAAAGCAAAAATTAATTTAACCTACTAAGCCCTTAAAAAATCCTCCAAATGACTGTCTCTTCTCTATTTTCTTGAGGGGGGAGTCCTTCGCAGTGTCTCCTCCATTCTGGATTGAGTCGGTGGCTGTGGTTTGCTGTTGTCTGGAGTCTTGCTGATCTTGGGTTTCCTGTTTGCTCAGCTCTGTTGTAGACGTTTTGTCTTTTGAACTCTCCTTGCTCTTTTGGCCCACAAGTTCACTTTCCGTTGGGGCGATTGGCCTCTCTGTGGAGCCTGATGTCTAAAGCAGTTTCAGACAATGGTTATTTTTAGTGGCAAATATAAACATTTTGGCAGGAGGTTCATAAATATAGTAAAAATCAAAGGCCACCTCCAATGTACAGAGCTGGGGCCTGATTCAGCAGCCTTTACTTAGGACAGTAGCCCCAATGAGACTGAGATCACTTATGTGAGTAAAGACTGAGGATCAGGCCCTTTCTGCATAGCCTTTATTTTTATATATTTCTACGGTGAAGCTTCTTTAGCTGGCAGCGGCACGTGATTAAAAAAAGAAAAGACTGTATATTTATAGATATATAGAATTACATGCATGCTCTCACAGCTGCAAAGATATAACCGTCTCTGCATCCCAAGCTGCAAAGTCCCCATACAAGCTTGAAAGTGCAAGGGAAGGAGCGATAAAGACAGGTAGCAGGGCACATAAAGCAGAGGTAAAAATATCCCATCTATAAAATTACAGTACTCCACCAGGTGATTAACAAGCCATGATTTGGCCATGGAAGTCCAGTGCTGCATGGAATTGCCAAAGGAGACACTGTGAATTCCTCAAAACACAAACAACATTACAGAGCAGACAAATACAGTGAAGGTAAGAACTCAAACTGAGAAAACAACTGGATAGGGTCAAAGGTCACAAATCAAGATTCAGATCTGAAGAACAAATAAAATAACATGATGATTCTGTCAGTTTCTGTGGCTGTACATTTGTGCTAAAACATTTGCTTGCAAATGGGAATTTCTTTTTGCATTATATAAGACTTGTCAAAACTATCCTGACTCACTTATTGAGTTAAAAAGAATCATGGTAGTGGAGCCTACAAATTAGACATATTTAGGCCATCTGCAAATTTGGCCCTTGCATCCTGGAGATGCCCCCACGGTTTAACGAATTGCAGTGTTGCCAACTCTTCTGATTTTATTGTGAGTCTCATAGTAGTGGTTGTTTTTCTTGGAGCTCCATCTCCTGGAATCATGTGATTACAGGAGAATATCAGCTTTCATTAAAAACAAAGTAAGTCTTTAGCTATCATGGTTACAGAGAAACTTCAAAGTATAAACTCTAAAGGCTCAAGAACCAGAAGACAAATAAAAAGAACCCAAAATCTACTATTAAAAAAAAAAAAACCTCATGATTTTTAAGCTCATCACTTAATTTTGGGGGCCTGATTTATGATTTTTGAATTCCTGGGGTTGGCAATACTACAACTGGTCTATTTCACATAAGTCCCTCTTTCCTTTTCATCATAGAATCCATAGGGGTCAAAGGGACCACAAGAGTCATCTAGTCTAACTCCTGGCCAAGATTGCAGGATTTGTTGTGCCTAAACTATCCAAGACAGATGGCTATCAAGCTTTCTTTTGAAAACCTCCAGTGAAGGAGCTTCCACAACTCTCCTAGGCAGTCCGTTTCATTGTTCTACCATTCTTATGGTTAGGAAGTTTTTTTCTGAGATTTAATCTAAGGCTATGTCTACACTATCACTTTTGTCAATAAAACTTCTGTCGGTCAGGGATGTGGAAAAAAAGAGCCCCTCCCTTCTCCCAACCAAAATAAGTTTCACTGACAAAAGTGCCTGTATGGACAGTGCTATGTTGGTGGGAGACGCTCTCCCACTGACGTAGCTACAGTTGCTCATTGGGGGTGCTTTAATTAAGCCGACAGGAGAGCTCTCTCCCACCAGCATAGAGCAACTACATGGGAGACCTTACAGCAACACAGCTGCAGTGGTACAACTGTGCCGCTGCACGGCCTGTAGTGTAGACATCGCCTAAATCTGCCATGGTGTAGTTTGAACCCATTGCCTCTTGTCCTGCCCTCTATGGCAAGAGAGGACTTTTCTCCATTTTTTTAAGGCAGGCTTCCAAGTATTTAAAGACGGCTATCATGTTCTCCCTTAATCTCCTCTTTTCCAAACTAAACATACCCAGTTCCGTCAGCCTTTGTTCATATGGCTTGTGTTCCATCTAGGGTGACCAGACAGCAAGTGTGAAAAATTGGGATGGGGGGTGGGGGGTAATAGGAGCCTATATAAGAAAAAGCCCCAAATATCAGGACTGTCCCTATAAACATCTGGTCACTCTAGTTCCATCCCTTTGATCATCTTTGTCACTCGCCTCTGGATCTATTCCAGTTTTTCTACATCCTTGCTATAAATGTACTGCTCACACAAAAATCTTGCAGGTCAGAGAACCTTTGTTTCTATATCCATGCCAGTTCCACTTCTGTTGAAGATTGAACAACTTAATTCCTTGACTAAGGCTATGTCTACACTACAGCCTATGTCAGCATAACTTATGTCACTCAGGGGTGTGAAAAAACCACCCCCCAAGCAACATAAGTTATAAAGACATAAGCGGTCTTGTGCACAGTGCTACGTCACACCACAGCTTCTGCTGCTGGCGGAGGTGGTTTTATGATGCTGACGGGAGAGCTCTTCACCAGATGCGCTGCGGCTACACGGCTGCAGTGCTGTACTTAGAGACACGGCTTCAGTTATAATATTGTCGTTATTTTCAACTCTGAGCCCCTGTTCCTTTTCTTTTGGGTAGGTAGTAGGTCTATGTATTGCTTCCTTGTACATTTATTTCTCCACCTTTCCATAAAATCAAATCTATATCATTTCTCTGGAATTCCCTCATTCTGGTGTGGCACATAAGACGACCCATCAAATTTGGCTCTATAATCGGGTTTATAATGCAGTTTGAGCAACGGCACTATATACCATAGTGAGGCCAGCTTTGAGTCAGAGTTTCAAAGGAAAAGGAACATTCTTAAGGCAAACTCAGATTTATCGACACAGACACTATGCTTTATCTTGTAAATAATTGCATATGGGGTAAAAGAGCTGTTTTTTCTGTGTTCCGTGGGCACCCAAAACTTACAAAGGGGGTTTCTGAGGGTGCAAGGAATACAACGAAAAGTGCTACATAAAACCAAATTTAATTCTGTCTATTCTTATTCTAACTAATTTCAATGTCAAACAAGAAGCACTCATTTGCTCACCTCCTGCTTTGTCTGACAAGATACTTGTCCCTCTTATTTGCCATAGATTGCTTTTTGAAATGTGACTATTTAGTGGATTCACAGACCTGCATGAACAACTAGAAACAATCAAAATACAAAGGTTCTTGCACTACAACAGGCCATGTCCACCCTACAGGTGTATGGTGGTATAATTGCTTCCATCATTGTAGGAATTCCACCTCCCCGAGTGATGGTAGATAGGTTAACAGAAGCATTTTTCCATTGACCCAGCTGCATCTACATCAGGATTCTGCATCTACATCAGGTCAGCATTGCTAGAGCAGTCAATGGTGTGGATTTTTTCACGCACCTGAGGACCACGGCTATGTTGACCTAAGTTTTAAGTGCAGACTAGGCCTAAGTTCCAAGATGTGAGGACAGAGTCTAGCCCTGATTAACACCCTATGAAATCAATGAGATCATACAGGTTGTAAAGTTAGGGCAGAGTCTGCCCTATCATGTTTATTCAATTGTGTGAGTTCCTGATAGTTATTGTAGTTTTTCAGGCCAAATCCAAACTGGCTTCAATGGGACTATTTTGATGAGTGTAGCAAGCAGATTTTGGCCTTTGATGTTACTCAGAAAAAACACTTTAAACAATATCGGTAATATTTTTTTCAAACAAAGCAGAAAAAAAATCAGATAATCTCTTTGAGGTGTTTCATATTAATCTTGAAAGGCAGGAAATTGACACATTTAATATTGATGAGAGTGACACCAGGAAATACAAAACTGAAACCTATGAATAATGAACCATGTTAATGTTTCTCATTTTAAAGGTTGATCAGCATCTGACAAACTGCATTACCTCTTTTGGAGTTAATTTACTCCCACGGAAAAAAGTAATAAAAAAGATTAACAGGATAGTATTTTTCCTGTCATGTTCAACTTAGGCTTGATCCAAAGATTTTGAAGTCAGTGGAAAGATTCCTGCTGACTTCATAGAGCTCTGGATCAGTCCCCTAGTGCAGTTATTTCACATACAACATGTAAGTAATGAAGAGAGAAATGGAATCAGAGCATTCCAAGAAAAACTACAAAAGATAAATTAAGGCAGTTGTTTGATACAATAGCATAACCAGTTAAAAACAGGCAAAAAAATTAAAATAAAGTGAAGAATGGATTGATTCTCCTTAGTGCAAGTGAGAAGAGAATTAGGCCCAATACATACATGTTTTTTCTAGAAATATGGTAGGTAATTGGTAGCAACTGACAATTAAAAAAAAAAAAAGAAAAAGAAAAAAAAAAGAGAAAAAAGTACACAATATGAGCCCAGGACGGTAACCTTTAGTCATCTGAGAAGCCTCACTGTAAGTAAAGACTTGTTAGCTTATAAGAGTAAAGGTTTCAGAATCAGACCTTGTATCTTCTGTGATCTCTACAAGAGAATAATCAGCTAAGATTAGCTTAAACTATCAGCAGATGTTACACAACAGAAAAACACTTTCCTGATGATAAAAATGAGAATGAAGAAAGAAGGTCTGATAGGTCAATTTCCATCACCGCTTTAATTTTGCTACAGTTACAGAAAATCATAGCATTCCATACATGGCCAGATTCTTAGCTAGTGTCAGTTGATTTAGCTCGAGTGACATAAAGGGAGGTCTGCTGATTTACCCCAGCTGAGGATCTGGCTTACAGTAAAGTTCACAGCTTTTGAATTTCTACTAGAAAAGTCAGTGATTTTATAAAGAAATCTTGGCACAATAAGGAATATAAAGGGACATGATCAGGTAGTTTTGGCTCATGCTTTAGGTTTTGTTTAAAGAAAAACAAAACAAAGAAATATTTTCCTGATTTTCGTTAAATTTCAGTGAAGGTTTTTACTTTAAATTTAACTCTTCTTCCACAGTGTCTGTCGGCAAATAATTATCTCTCCAATAGTGCATGTGAAGCACAAGAAAATAACTGACTCAAAAGATATCTGGTTAATTTCACCGTCGAAGGTGATTGAAGTGCAAAAGTAAACAAATAGCATAAAGGCTGTAAAGGAAAATAGATTATAAAAATTGGTTCATTTTACTAATTATTTTATTATGAAAATGAAAAACATTTAGAATTTTTTTTTTAACCTTCATCCATCCTTATTAAGCAACATTGAATGGAAAAAAGATTCCATGGACATGATACCATCTTTTTACAATCAGCGATTTTTGTACTAAAAAGCCAATCAGATACATAAGTGGGAAATAAGCTACAGTGAAACCCATCACCAAGAGATGAATAAATCCAAACACTTACTTGGTGACTGGGGTCTAGCCCATTTATCTCTTCTGAACTGGTAGCCCCTCCATCACTTTTTACTGACTAAAATAACAAAGTAATATAGGTCTTCCAAGCTTTAAGCATAGATTCAATATTAAGTCAAAAGTCTAAAGGCTTAATTTAAGCACATCATTCCTAACAGTGTAAACGCAAAACAAAACTATCACATCTCAAACTATCTGCAAACACTATTGAAATGGGTCCCCTTCCATGGCTGTATCTCCAAGGTAAATTTTTGCATATGTATTTCAATGCAGCACTGTAGTCTTTTGGAAGGGAATTTTCCTGTTGAAGGCTGTACAATATGAACAGTGTCTCAGTACATAGATGATTGTGATGTATGATAAGTGGCATGAATGGTGCTATCATCCCTGCCATCAAAGTTAACTAGGGACGTGATTCTAGCTTACAGCTTTGACAACTCGCCTTTATAGGATTATCCTCTTGAGAAGTTGTACTTGTACTTTATTTCTACATATATGCTTAAAGCTGCGGTTGACAATTAAAAACTGTTGAGATTTGCACATTTTCACCATTACTCTCCATTTCCCACCCCAATGTATTCTATTTTATGCCTTAAATCTCCAAGGAGTGTGTGCATATAGGCAACAGCTTGGCCTCAGCTCTTCTTGGCCAGAATAATCAAAGTAGACTCTGAGGCTATAGCACAGGCAACGTGTTCAAAGTAAACCTTGACTCTGAATTACATTTTAAAAGAATGATCTGATATACCCATATTTTTATATGATATATAATTAGTTTTATGGGTGGATATGACAAAAGGACTCATTAAAATTTGGGTTAGCTTTTAGATTGGAATTAATAATTAAAAAAATTACTAGAACAGTGTAAAAGTAGTCAAAGTGTCTGACTGGGTTCTGTTTCCAATAATATAACATGTTATTCTGTTGCGCATTGCTTAGCCATGGAGTATTAAAGCATAAAGTGAACCCCAGTATTTCAAAGTTCCCGAGCTTGAATGTCATTTTTCATTGCATAAGTGCAGTGAAAACAATGAAAGGATGTGACTTTTGCTCTAAAGATAGACCAAGCGGATTTGTGGTTTTCTGCAGCTTGTAGATTTATCACTTACAACAACAATATTATCAGCTCAATCCTGAGTGCAATCTCGTAGCAAAGATCTCTTTTTGGTGTATGATTCTTTTCTTTTCTCTCTAGCTGTTGAAAATCAATACTAAATAGGAGTTTGTTCAAAAGCTAAAGATTTTAAAGGGGTTTATTATGGGTAACCAAATGTGGGGAAAACATTATTCTCTTAGGAACATGTCTTGGCTTGGTTGATCAATTACCTAGTTATATTAATGATGGTTGCTATCTGTGAGAAAGGTTGAAGAAATTTGGGAGAGGAAGCACAGTGTGATCTTTGTTACATTACAGGTTAGTACTCTAGTCCATGGTGTATGATGACTGTATAGCGATAAGATCGAGTTTGCGTTTCTTTTTCAGTGACTCTTCTTCATATATGTTTAAGATTAATTTTAACAAGTAAGTTTACCAAAATAGGAGCCACTCTACTGCCTTTTATAGGAAGGAAAGAAGAATAACTTTAACAAACCTTCAGTAATCTCTCATCATTCAAACTACGAATTATCATCAGTGGAGCATAATTAACTATGGGCTAAAACAGTGGTGGGCAACCGGTGGCCCGTGGGCGACACGCAGCCCGTCAGGGTAATGTGCTGGCAGGCCGCGACACCTTTGATTTACACTGGCCATCCACAGGTACAGCTGCCACAGCTTCCAGTGGCTGCAGTTTGCCAATCCTGGCCAATGGGAGCTGTGGGAAGCTGCGTGGGCTGCAGGGACATGCTGGCTGCCACTTCCCACAGCTCCCATTGGCCGGAAATGGCGAACTGCAGCCACTGTTGCAGATGGTCAATGTAAACAAACTGTCTCAGTGGCCCGCCAGCAGATTACCCTGATGGGCTGCGGGCTGGCCGCAGGTTGCCCATCACTGGGCTAAATCCTACAATCCTTACCCAGGGAAAATTCCCATTTGTTTCAATGGAAGTTTTACCTGAAGACTTCACCCTAAAGAACTGCTCTGTTCTTGTGTCTCACTTTAACCAATTTAGGGCTGCTATTGATGGGCCCCTGAAGTATTTCCATGACAAGAAGGGTGGGTCAACATGACAAGATAGCACACAGGGTGGGAACAGGGAATAACCTTGCTAAATACAGGCTACATTTTTGTGAGTAATGGCTGTCAGTTAGAATTGGGACAGTGTAAAATACCTATATCTATATTTAAGAGGAAGTTGTTACTAAGGACTTGTCTATACTGGGAAATTGACGAGCATAGTTATTCCGGAATAACTCCCCACATGAGCACTCCATTCTGAAACAAAATGTGACTTTATTCCCGAATAATTACTCTGCTTCTGAAGCAGATTGATTCTGGAATAAAATCACTTTTTTATTTCCAAATAGTGTCCACATGGGGGAGTTATTCCAGAATATCTAAATTATACCAGACTAGCTATAGCAGAATAGTTTTTCTGGAATAGGTAAGAACATAAGAACAGCCATACTGAGTCAGACCAAAGGTCCACCTAGCCCAGGATCCTGTCTTCCAACACTGGTCAATGCCAGGTGCCTCAGAGAGAGTGAACAGAACAGGTAATCATCAAGTGATCCATCCCTGTCACCCATTCCCAGCTTCTAGCAAACAGAGGCTAGGGACACCATCCCTGCCCATCCTGGCTAATAGCCATTGAGGTATGCCAGTCAGTTTCCCCCACATAAACAAGAACTCAATCCCAGCTTTTCCACTGACCTCAGGTTTATAGCTCCACTCACTGTGGTCAGAGAAAGGAGAGAAATTTTATACTGTTCGAAAGTTTCCTCATAATATCTGCAGATATTCATGGCATATGATACATACTTGTTTTGATCAATTAAGCCTGAGTGGCAGGAGAGGACTTTGCATCTATGCTTGATCACAGATGTGGCCTATAGTTCAAGCAAAATAATACTGACATTCCTTTATGTTTAATATTGTTATAAGGGGTTGGAGTGAGTCAGTACTTGGTGGTGCATCCAGCCAGCCCTTCCCTCATGATTCCAGTAGGTGTTGTAATATTTATTCTACATAACAAGGTTTTAGGATTATCTCTCTGTGAGTCACTCTGAAGCTTAAAATGTATGAGTCAGTGTGGAATGATGGAAGCAGCTACAAGCATGGCTGAGAAGCTCTTTTTGTTCAGAATATCACCAGATTGAATCATAACCAGGTATCATGGTCTGTTACTATCCAATGTTTAGGTCTCAGACATTTATATTTCATGAATTACACCTGTGTGGTATACAGGTATGGTGTAGAGCTACGCCATGCTAAGAGTCCAAGGCCATTATGATATCAGAGGTAACTCAACCAAACACCACCCTTTCTCTATAGCTAATTTGCATGCAACAATTTCATTGATTGTATGAGGGACACTCTACAGCTGAGGTCCCGATTGCCACTCACACAAACCAACATAAATCTGCCAGCACAACCCCTCTGGGTCACACACCATCACAACCAACACAATAACCCCAAACACATATAGTCCCTCATGGCAGCACACACCTCTCATCCACCACCCACACAAATCCACACACCTCCCAGCACAATACAACACAATCAGCACACACAACCGCAAACATCACTCTGAAGGCTAGAATGTCTGTTGAGTCAGTGTGAAGCAACAAACATGGCTGAGAGCGCTTTTTGTTCAGAATATCATTAGGTGCAATCATCACTGCAGTCTTCTACTGTCCAGTTTTTAAGTTGCCAGTGTTTTCAGATTTTTTATTACATATGACATTATGAATTACTCCAAGCAACAGTATTTCATTAAAAAAACAAACACATATTACTAGCCCTTACAATTCTAAATGTCAAGAAAGTTAGCCATACTGATGCTCATAATTTTAGTAGAAAAGCCCAACTACTATGGACTTGTAAGTGAGGGTTATGCTCTTGGCAAAGTTTGAGCAGAGTAGCACCACTCAGGCCTTGGTTAGCCTTGATCAACCTCTGCCATCACTATATTGGACAAACCTCTTCTCTCCTTGCTCAACGGAGGAGCTGTAAGAATATTTCCACTGCCGAATATCCTGTGAACCATAGATGACAAAACATGCATTTCTCAATAGGCACACAGGCAATAATAACTTGTTCCATTTCCTCTGTGGAAATCTAATCTATGAGTTATGAAAAAATAGGGACCTCCTTCCTTCACTGGTAATCAAAGATAAACTATATAAATCTTCATCAAACAACCTGAGGCTCTAACTTGTCTTTTGTGTTCCGCTAAGGAGAGAGCTCTTCTGCTCAACCAAAATGGTAGAAGCAACACTAAAACTGCTGTAGGCTCATAACATCTCCAAACCAGAGTTTTGCCTCCAATGAAAAAAGGACAAATTCTACCATTCTGGCATATAACTAGTTCACTTTGAATAATCTTTGGATGGCCATTGGTTTTTGTCCTCAAGCTGCCGAATTGCTCCAGGCTCAGGACCCCCATTTATGAAAAGTCCACCGGGGAGGTTATTGTTATGGGAAGTGACTGCTACCTTCACTCTGATGGGGAGGCCCACACTGCCCAAAAGTGGATTGCAGAAACTGGAAAGGGGTCTTGCCCATGAAGGCATGGCACGTCCTGATTCCTTGCAGTAGCTTCTCCCAAGAGGTTTCATATAATCCTAGAAGTCTATGGTGACAATACTGACTGCCCCCTCCATTGCTAAGAATCCTTCTCTGAGTGCAGGGGATTAGCTGGCACTTGGCTGAAACCAGGATCTTTGATTTTTCTTTTAAAAGTAATAATTCTCCACAACTGCTCCCTTTTAATGGAGGAAGAGGAACTGGTAAACTGCTTCTCCATCTGGAACATACTTTACCGACAGAGGAAAGCGTTAGAATCTCTGTAAAGATTCCAATTATGGAATAACCCATCATAGACTAGTGCTTGGTTGGCTTGTATCCATCTAGGCTCATATAGAGCCCCTGTCACCATAATATCTGAACGCCTTACAAACAATCCTTTCAGCACCCACCAGTTGTGGATAATATCTCCCTATTTCACAGATAGGGAATCATGGCACAGAGAGATTGTGACTTCTCTAAAGTCACAAAGGAAATCTGTGGCAGAGCCAGAAATGAACCTAGATATCCTGAATCCTAGTCTAGAGCCTTAAATAAAAGACCATCCTTCTCTAAAGCTTCAAGATTGATATCTCTTTTTGGTTTTTGTGTGTAATATAATTGTGGATGTTCTCATTATCCATATAAAATATGCTCTGGTTTTGAATCATGCTGAATGCTTGGCCCTGATGATATCTTGTAGCAGAGAGTTCTACTGGTAAATTATTCATTCATTTATATAATTTATATATATCGAGAGAGAGAGAGATTTCCTTTTGAATAATTCTTAATATTGCTGCTTTTCATTTTTATTGAATTCTCCCTTGTTCACCTACCTCAGGAAATAGAGGTGAAGGATCCCATTACTTTTCTGACTCATCAGGTTAACCTGAAGGTGTCAAATGAAACACAGCATAGACAAAATCTCTTATATTTGTAGCAATTGGGAAAGTGAGAGCCTTTTGGATCCCCTTCCACAAGCAAAGCGGAAAAAGTAGAAACCCAGATAATCAATTTAAAATTAAGACAGTTCCTACTTCAACAATGTCAATAGCTGTAATGATATGTCCATTACCTAAAGGAATATAACAACAACAACTAAGCTAGAGATAAATCATTACCCAACCAAGAAGCTTGTGGCCATGCAAACACGAGGCCCTGCAACATTCCATTCCAGATACAAACTCCCCTTGTAATAATCATTTAAGTATCAGAGGCCTTGAATAAATATTTGTT
Organism: Lepidochelys kempii; assembly: GCF_965140285.1. NCBI lineage: Eukaryota > Metazoa > Chordata > Testudines > Cheloniidae > Lepidochelys > Lepidochelys kempii. The sequence goes on along the minus strand of NC_136392.1, from coordinate 14,362,062 downwards.
AAGATACTATCTTTTAAGGATTTATTGCCTGTTCCACTCTTGACAAGGGAACACCTAAGGAAGTGTCAGATGAGTTGGTGGCCTGTATCAAGTGTGTGGTACATCTTGTACAGCCGAGGGTATTTCTTTTAGTCATTTTTCACAACTCCAATAGCCTCCTTGCCACAGTGTCCTATGTTATGACTCTTTAGGTGTAGTATCAGAAAGCACATTTTGGCACTGGTTGGGTTTTCTCCTGTTTTGTAGGCGAGAGTTTTATGAAACAGATCTAAACCCGTAAGTCATTGCTTAGCTTTAGGTCGTTGGTGTTAAAGATTAAACTTGTCACCCACATGTAGGCTGCGGTGAAAAGTTGAAAGGTACAATCCAAGCACAGTGGGCCTGATTGTTCAGTCCGACACCCCATGGTGTCCCTCCTAGAGAGACATACAGATGACATCAAATAGCCTTTGAGTGGAAATTACACCTACTAGGTCCCCACAGTACCCAGCTGTTCTGTGCAAAGAGATTCCCCACCACACACATCTCTGCACAGTACCACGCGCCCAACTGGAGCACAGGCACTTCTCCCTCCAGGTGACCCCCAGGAGTGGACGATCATGTCAGGGAACAGGATGAGGTGGGGAGATATGAAGTTATAATTACCCAGCTCTAGACAACAGCTGGGGAATCCTAAACACTTCCTGCACATTTCAGCATGTGGTTATTTGTCGAAAAATGTTAGGAAAGGTTGTTGTTCATCATTTGTTACCCTTCTGCTTTTAAAAACTTTCATCCAGTTAGGGAGCAGAAATAACACCATGCAACTTAGGTGACCAATCACACATCAAATAATATACCTACTCAATGTCTAGTATTCTAGGCAACCAGATGGATAGTATCCAATAAAGTGAAAATCATTCAGTGAAATTATTTGGCACATACTTCAAGAACAACAAAGGAAATCAGGGTCTGTTTGGGAATGATTGGATAAACCAAAATGGGCTAAATCAACAATAAACAGTTCAAAATGCCGTAGGTTCAGTTATGCAATTAGTACAAATCTGTTTTCAGCATGGAGGGGATATTTGTCATAGTCTTAGTTCCTTGTTTTTATTCCTTAACAATGAGGATAATATATCAGCGTCTTCCTCTTTTAAAGAAGCAGAAAACAGAGAAGCTGAGCCAAGACCAACTCCTTGCTCTGATTAGAGCAGTGTTACATTTAGTGCTTTTTAACAGAGTCTTGTTTGTTTTGTCATGGCGACGTAAGATAGGCATGGAAAAGATCTTTATATTTAACCAGTGCTACTTTTTAAATTTTTCAGGGTGGGGGTGGGGGTGTCATGGTCATCTCAGAATTGAAGCCTGATGTACATAGCTGCTGATTCATATGGCCTGCTTTTGTAACAAGTTAGGCATGCATTTGTTTACAAGCTTACATGATCAATTGGGTGACAAATTTTTATGTAAAAAGAAAAGGAGTACTTGTGGCACCTTAGAGACTAACCAATTTATTTGAGCATAAGCTTTTGTGAGCTACAGCTCACTTCATCGGATGCATACTGTGGAAACTGCAGAAGACCTGCCTTATTGCATCCGATGAAGTGAGCTGTAGCTCACGAAAGCTTATGCTCAAATAAATTGGTTAGTCTCTAAGGTGCCACAAGTACTCCTTTTCTTTTTGCAAATACAGACTAACACGGCTGTTACTCTGAAATTTTTACGTGCAATTACCAAATGTCCATATGCAAACAAAGATTTGGGGCTGGAACTGGGATTTAAGAAAAAAAAAAAAGCCCCAGTGAGTTAAGTGCCCAGTTCCCTTTGAAATTAAATGGTTGTTGGGTGCCTGACTCCTTTAGATACTTTAGAATATCGGAAACTAGATCCTAATTGTATTACTAATCTGCATGGTGAGCTGGATGCCTTCCATTCAGTCTACATGGGGAAGCAATTAAATCCCTCTTTGTTCAGTGAATGATAGTGGAAACAGGGAGTTTGATTGGATTGCAGTATTGAATGTGTCTGTGTGTCAGAAAAGAAGCAGAAAGCTAGCACAAAAGCCAGGAGACAGCCAGAAAAGTACTTTTAGGATGGCCTTCCTTCGGAAGAAGCAGAGAGAGAAAGCGCAAGAGCACTTTGGGGCAGAGTGCTCACTGGAAAGAGGCTTGGAAGTGCAAGCCTGCTGTGTTCAGGGAAACAGGACTTCGTGTACATTCTTTGTACATAAACAAGACTGCACTCAAGAAATACCTGACTCCATCATCAATTTCTCCTCCTAATGGAAACAACCCGCAAAGCCCCAAGCATCGATTAACCACTCAGACCTGAGGGACAACAGTATGACAACTTGTTCTCTTTACAGTCCTTCATCTCCACGCCTCTCCATTTGTTTGTCTCAGCCACGTGTTTCATCATGTCACAGCCAAAATGGTGAGTTCTTTGGGGCTAGGACTGTTTTTTTTTTAATTGCATGTCTGCACAGGTCCTAGCACGATTGAGCTCTGATCCTGTACTGGTACTTGTAGCTGCTACAATAAACAATTCTCCCCAATCTTCAGATCTACCATTCTGGAAGCTGGGGATCTCAGAAGTATAAGGATGCACAAACCATCCTCTTTCTTCTAGGAATACCCACTGCACAGAGGTCTAGGACCAGGAGATTGTGCAGAGTTGCTCTGTCAGCACTATGCCCCCTGGATATCCCTTATAAATCTTCAGGGAATTGGTTAAATCAGCTTTCTACCTGCTTTCAGCAACTGGAGCAGACCCGAGAATCCACATGTGTGCTGAAAAAATATGAGAATTTACTTGTGGCAATGGTATTTTCAAATTAGAGTGCAGTGGTCCAGCCAAATGCATACCTAACTTGTTAAAAGAATGTAGGGTGATCCAGATAATGGCTCTGTCATAAATATAAAGGGAAGGGTAAACACCTTTAAATGCCTCCTGGCCAGAGGAAAAACCCTTTCACCTGTAAAGGATTAAGAAGCTAAGATAACCTCGTTGGCACCTGACCAAAATGACCAATGAGGAGACAAGATACTTTCAAAGCTGGGGGGGACGACGGGAGGTTTTCGGGGGGAACGGATGACAAAGGGTCCTCTCTGTCTGTGTGGTTTTTTTGCCAGGACCAGAGCAGGAATGCAGGTCAGAACTCCTGTAAAGAGTCAGTAAGCAATCTAGTTAGATATGCATTAAATTCTGTTTTGTTTAAATGGCTGATAAAATAAGTTGTGCTGAATGGAATGTATATTCCTGTTTTTGTGTCTTTTTGTAACTTAAGGTTTTGCCTAGAGGGATTCTCTATGTTTTGAATCTGATTACCCGGTAAGGTATTTACCATCCTGATTTTACAGAGGTGATTCTTTTACTTTTTCTTTAATTAAAATTCTTCTTTTAAGAACCTGATTGCTTTTTCATTGTTCTTAAGATCCAAGGGTTTGGATCTGTGTTCACCTATGCAAATTGGTGAGGATGTTTATCAAGCCTTCCCCAGGAAAGAGGGTGTGGTGCTTGGGGGGATATTTTTTGGGGGAGACGTTTCCAAGTGGGCACTTCCCCTGATTTTTGTGTAACACTTTGGTGGTGGCAGCTTTTAACCTAAGCTGGTAAGAATAAGCTTAGGGGGGTCTTTCATGCAGGTCCCCACATCTGTACCCTAGAGTTCAGAGTGGGGAAGGAACCTTGACAGGCTCCGATTTCAAAAACTCTGCATCCACCTAATTTCTGCATACAGTTTCCACAATTGTGCATACACATATTTGAAAACATGCCATGACATGCTGGGCCATTATATGGTGTCAGATAAAAGCTAAATTCTATACAGCTATGACTCCATATCAGGTAACTACCTAACCAGTAAAGCAGCATCTGAACCACCTAGCCAAAACAGATAAAATGCTTTTAAAAGTCCCAGACCTGATAGTGTTTTAATCAGAGCAGCAGGTTAGTTCTATACCAGGACTGTTTTCTTTTCTGCTTCTTTAGGATCATTTGAAGAAGTGACCTCAACTGCAGTGAATGAGTGTACAATTGCCGGTTAGATTACTACACTGTCATTTGCATGTGCGTTTACCATAATAGTGGTTCGTGTCCATGGAAATAACAAGATACATGCCACTTATTACCTTGATCAGTTCCTTGTATGTTGTTTCCATTTCCACCCCACTTTGTCAGCAGTTGAGGGTTATATTTTCATTTTGTCTTTTTAGATTGTAAGATTGGTGAAGTAAGGGGCTGTATCTAGGTAGCTAGCCCCACTTGGGCTGACAATGGGGTTTGAACCTGAGACCTTCAGCATGCTAAGCATAACCCTCTGTCTCTGACCTAAAGAACCAGCTGCCTGATTCAAAGCCCACCAAAATTAATTAAAAGACTCCCATTGATTTCAATGGGCTTTGGATCAGGCTCTATCTCTGCTACTTAGGAGCCGTTAGCTCTAGCAGACCCATAAACGCTTGTGGAGCAGCCACTAGAGGGAGCTATGTAACAAAATAAACAGTGGGTGACACTTTTACAGCACCTAGCACATTTTGGGCTCTACAGAAATATAAATAACAATATTTTATGTGTAGTAATAGTAATTACACATGCAAAGTAGCCACACAAATGTTTTCATACTATTACAAGAGCATTTACGTGCCTCTGGTCAGTTATAAAGATTGTCTCCATTATTTACATATGTAGCTTTCATTGCTGTATGCAAGCAGAATTGTAAACTCATTATGAGAATTGCTTAAAAAGTTACCACCCACAAGTTTTGAACAAGGCTCCCTCAGATCCTCTTGTTCAAAGATTCTGCTTACCAGTTTAAAAAACTTCCTCAGGTTTGTTTTGGGGTTTTTATTTTCTTCTCTTCTAGGTTTTACTTCTGCAGTTTCTGGGCTTTTAGTCTCATCTTTGTCAGGAGCCACTGCTTCTAAGGATGCCTCCACTTTCTCATTGATTACAACCTCTGTGTCTTCTGGTGCAGTCTAGGGTTATTTTTGACAAATATTAAGAAGGCAGAAAATCATTCATCTGTCATACTTTTTAAATCAGTACTTTTTTGTAGTGCTGTTATAATGTAACAATGATGTCTTGAGTTAGAAATGCAGGAATTCTATACAGAAAGAATGAACATCAGGTACAATTATTCTATGAATTGCATTACATCCTTTAGGGCCCCCAGTCAGGAAAGCACTGAAGCATGTGCTTAAGTCCATCCCTATTTAAGAAAATGCTTAAATCAGTGTGATTTAAGCGCAAGCTTTGTTAGACACATGTTTGAGAACTTTCCTGAAAAAAAGTGCTTTCTTGAATTGGGGCTTTAGTTCCCAAGTACAATATTCACCTTTACTCAAAATTTAAAACAAAAATGTAATCAACATAGAATGTGAACACTTACAGTGGTATAAATCGGGAGTAATTTCATTAAAGTCAGTTATACTTCTCTAAAATGGGCATGAGTGAGAGGAGGATCAGGCCCAGGGGTTTGTAAACAGAAATGGGAATAAGATTAAATAACTTGTGAAAACAATAGTGGGTCTAATTCTTCACTGGCTTTCACCGGGATTAGTCACTCTCACCAGTGCAAAGGAAATCTGGGGTGGATGAAAGACATCAGACTCAGAATTCTCAACTCAGTCATATCAGTAGTGCTCTCCCATCCCCCTCCCCCCACTTTGCACAGGTGTAAAGAACTACATGAGCTGCAAGGTAATGGAGAATCAGATCCATTATCTTACCAAGATCCTGATCCTATAGGGTCTAGAACACCTCCTGCGTGTGCTCAACTTCCACTGGAATTCATGAAAGTTAATACGTGCTCAGCAATTTGCAAGAGGTGCTCTGCATTTAGCAGGACTGGGGTCCAAATGAGCTCTAAAGTATTAATGAAAAATTGTGTCTATGAATGCCTCATTCCACAGTCTACTTAGGGCCACACCTCTGAGAGCTTATCGTGTTCAAGCAAACTTCACAATACAGAGAACACAACCAGGAGGAACATAGGTGCCTCATTGATGTATGGATGCTTCAGATCCCACCTGGGTATGGGCTAAACGTGCATTTCCTTGGCTGACTGCTCTCTCTTTTATAACTGCGCAGGTACTTAGGTGCTGGAACTAGGTGTGCTCCTGCACTCCCTGGCTTGAAGTGGTTTCCATCATATACGGGGTTTACAGTTTGATCAGTGGCTCTCAGCACCCCCACTATACAAATTGTTATAACGCTCCTGCCCAGGTAGACACCTCCCCCCCAAAAGGACTTTCTCCTGTGCACTAAAGAAATGTTAATTAATTCGGAACTCACAGTCACCATATAGAGAAGCATCTTCCTTTCTGTCTTAGAGACCAAGCTATTCTCATGGAAATAACCTGAATAATTTGATCTGAACCCAGCCTTTGCAGCATTTTACAGCCAATTGCAGAATGATGCATAACATCATAAACACATCTTACTTTGCATTCAGCCCCTTAAACACTGAACTAAAACGAAAGTAGTTACACTAGACGTTGACATTTAGACATGACCTGTTGTTTACATTGCCAACAAAGTGAATATAATTTAAAATATTGTACAAAGCAACTGCTGCAAATGTGTCACATCGATTTATAGACATTCATGCAATATTTATGTACATTGTATAGAGTTACTTTTAATGTACGAGCCTATATGGTGACCTCCTCTTGGTTTACACACTGGGGATTGAATTGGGGACCTAAAAAGCATGAGCTGCTACAGTTTGAACTAAAGAACCACGGCTCTATTGCTATAGGCTGGAACAACTGCTATCCTCCGTGTCCTGGGCACAGAGGGGAACGGTAACATGCACACGCGGGTGCCCATGGTATAAAGCACATCATCTGGATTTTTGAAAACGGGGTTGGCGAAGTGCATGAATAATCTGCAGTAAATAATCCTGATTGTCTGGATATAATGCAACTTTTGTGGGTGAAATGCATGGAGACTGGTGCGGGAGGGTTACAGGGGAAGATATCTATTTCACCCCCCCACCCCATCTCAAAGGCTCTACAGCACAACCCCCACTTCCCCATGACTGTTCCTTCAGCTGGTGAATGACAAGTGGCTGTAGGCTCTCTGCACCATGCATGTGAAGGGCCCACAGGAGCTCTATAATTGTTCATCCCTACTGCCAACGCTGCCCTTTCTTACTATTTTGTTTTGATCATTTGGACCCATTAAGGGTTCAACTGCAGCTTTCTACAAGCCCCGAGGGCATAGTCACACTGCCTCAGGACCAGGCATAGTCAGTCTGGTTACAGGTTCTCCCCAAGCTCCAGGAGAAAGGTAATTTGAGCCAGCCCTGTACCTACAGATAAGTTCCCCTGCCGCTCCAGCTCCACTGCTCCAGAGAGCACACTTGAGGGGCAGAACCAAGGCTCTTCTAATCCTGCTCTTGCCCACCCATTCCCTGCCAACCTGCATGGAAGTGGGAGTAGCGACCCAGTGCAAGTTGTCTCTCCCCACCCCATGCTGCCATTGGTAATGTGTGTATTGACCTCCTTACTCCCCTGCTCAGGTACATAGCCATGGTCACAACTGTGCCCTACGTATCTACAGGCAAAATTTTGCCATCCTGATTCACACTGCATAGCACCTTCCCACACAAGTAATCCCATTAATTGCAATAATACCCCTAACAGCACCCGCCAATGTAAGTATGACAGGATTGGACCGTATATTAGTTCAGAGAAATTAGCCTCAGATTTCCTAGCATGCATTGAAACAGATTGTAATATATTGCTAAACACGGGTTTGTCTGATCTATTTTTTTTTCCTGGGCATTTTTTTCCTTTTTCAATGGGATGAACGGTATTTTGATAGGAATCAAGATTAGATGTTCACAATCGTAACTTTTTCCAGCATTACATTTAATTGCAATGTTCCTCTTCTAGAAATTCCTGTGTGCATCTAAAATGTGTTTAAAAATTACTCTATGAACAGAATTTAAATGTATGAAAGTTAAACAGTTAATTGATAGTAATAATTTTAATCTGTATTTCTATTTCATCTGCATTATGAATACACACAATCAATTCACCATTTCTTTGCTAGAAGGAAACGGATCATTGCATGAGCTGGAAGAGTGGCTGTAAGGCAATGACTTAGCTTCAAGGAGCTCATCTTTCAAAGATTAGCATTTGGAATCCTATTACAGCTACTGCTGTTACAGCTGCAGCCCGAATGAGTTTTCTCTCAAGCGCTTTCTGTGCAGGGGGTTTAGTTTCTCTAGCGATAACAATTGCATCCTGGGAAGAAATGCCAAATACTGGAGGGAGGGAAGGAAGGAAGGAAGAAGTGCTGCTGTCTGTTAGAAAATATTAAGAGATAATCAGCCATTCAGAGGGATTAATTTGTTGAATATTCCATGCTTTACAACATTATACTTACAGTAGTGAGGTACTTTTATTCATTGGTCACTGGACTGTACAATTTAAGAGTAGGTAATTTAGAGTCAGAAAAATTTAGGAAAGTTAAATAAAACTTCCAATTTAAAAATAATATCAAACCTATTTTATAAACGCAATTACAGAGCCAGATTTTTTTAAAATAGGCATGTACAAAATGCACATCTAATTTGCAGTGATGACAACTGCATATGAAATCTCTCATTTTACCTGAGCAATGTTGCTAATACACATTTTAATTAGGCATCCCACAGTGTTCCTGAAGAAATTATAAGGTACCTTGTCTGGAGTTCTTAGCCTGCTATTAGGAATGATATTTTTATAATAATTTGGTTATAATTATTACGAGGAAGGAATCCTGTACAATTGCATATGTGTGTGCACATACCCTAGAACCCCCTTTTATAATTTTCAAAGTTTTTAAAGTATTTCCATTAACTTGACCTGGAGATGGAACTTTGTATACAGTTATCACATCAGGATTTCTTTATACTTACAAATATACATCAAATCTAATTGTTTTTAAATGCTAGATATGTGCTGGCTTTGGAACTCAGGTCAGATCTGTGAATTATTTTTCAAATGTAGATGTTATTATATAATTATCTCTTATTACCGCATTCACACTTTGCATTACATACACGTTGATCCACTATTCTCAGTCAGAACTTTGTGTGCACTTTATAGGTTGTACATTTGTGTGCCTAATTTGCACAACCCAGTACTGCAATTGTCAGAGCTTCTGTGTTAATTGATCATCACAGGTGAAATTCTTACCCTCCTGAAATCAATGAGAGTGTTCTCATTGCCTTTAACCGGGTCAGGATTTCACCCCATGCTTCTAACCAGTGACTGATAGATGAAATCCCTATAGCCATTTTGAGTGCTGTTACTAGATGTGTGTGTACATATTGGATGCACAATTGCATGTGCTTTTGTCATATTATACCTATTTTCTAAAACCCCTCAGCCTGAGTCACAGGGTTTGTGTATGCTACCGAGATCCATATCGGAATAGCTATGCCAGCATAGCTCTGTATTGTAGATGCAGAAGAGGTTTTTCTGTTGGTGTAGGAACATCACCTCCCTGAATGATGATAGCTACATTGACAGAGAGAAAAGGAGGACTTGTGGCACCTTAGAGACTAACCAATTTATTAGAGCATAAGCTTTCGTGAGCTACAGCTCACTTCTTCAGATGCATATCGTGGAATTCTTTTTGCGAATACAGACTAACACGGCTGTTACTCTGAAACCTACATTGACAGAAGCTCTCTTCCATCAACATAACTGTGTCTATGCTGTGGGTTATGGCTGCACAGCCTCATCGGTCAGGGGTATTTTTTTTTTCACATCCTGACTGACATAGCTATGCTGATATAACTTTCAAGTGTAGACCAAACTACACTCTCTCTCTCTATTTCCTATAGCATTGTATACTGTAGATATGCCGCTATAGCTTCTGAATTACAGGCCTGGCCTGTTGTTTCAGCATGATGAATGAGACAGGAAAATGACTACCCTCATCCTGTCAAGATCTATTTTGTGTATTATACTTACAAAAATGCATTTGAGAGTTACTTATTTTCCTTCAGCCCTGTAAGGTTCAGACCTTTCATATTATGCTTTACATGCTATAATGATGATTTAACTTTCAGATCTTATTTTAAAATACTTCACTCCAGAAAATGAAACTCCTTCTGACTGTGCTTTGTAAATAAAAGCTGAAAGAGAACACTGGAGCTGCTGTACAAACTGCAAAATCCACTCCACTGCTGCCATGACATCATAAAGGAAATGTCACTCCTATAACTACAAAGATAGTTTCCAAACTGCTGCTGTGATTCTGTTAACTTACAGTTTTATTTCACGTCTTGGTTGACATACCGATGCTTGGCTGTATTTAGTTTTTCCGTGCAGGATGTTTCAATGGAATGCAAAAGCTTTTAAACTTACACACAAAGCAATAAAGGGTCAAATTCTTACTTTCATTGCAAAGTATGAACAATTGGGCTCTGTAGTAGGGACTCCATGCATAGGTTGGGGGAGGGCACTGGACATAGAAAACCGAAATCTTTTATAGAAGACTTCTCTTCTCGAAACCCTGTTAACTCATAAGGGGTTAATACCCAATAACATATTCAATATTTAAACAGTTATATTCTTCATACCATTAAACTTCAAGAGGAAGTATGGGCCACTGGTTACTTGCTTGGGATTCTGGAGATTCATAGATACTAAGGTCATAAGGGACCATTATGATCATCTAATCTGACCTCCTGCACAACGCAGGCCACAGAATTTCACCCACCCACTCCTGCGAAAAACCTCTCACCTATGTCTGAGCTATTGAAGTCCTCAAATCGTGGTTTAAAGACTTCAAGGAGCAGAGAATCCTTCAGCAAGTGACCCATGCCCCATGCTACAGAGGAAGGCAAAAAACCTCCAGGGCCTCTTCCAATCTGCCCTGGAGGAAGATTCCTTCCCGACCCCAAATATGGTGATCAGCTAAACTGTGAGCATATGGGCAAGATTCACCAGCCAGATACTACAGAAAATTCTTTCCTGGGTAACTTAGATCCTTCCCTACTCTGCCACAGACCTCCTGTATGACCTTGGGCAAGTCACTTAGGCGCAGGAGGGATTCATTGCTCAGACAGTAATTTACACAAACCTCTCACCATTTTACCTAAATTTTCTATTGAAAAAGGAACAGGGAACAATAGGAAGTTGGACTGCAATGGGAGTTAGGCACCTACGTATCTTTTGAGGATTTGAGTCTTAGGGCTTGTTGAAATGATGCATTAGTCCAGGGGTTCTTTCTGAGGTCCCCCCCAACCTGCTATAAAAACTCCATGACCCACCTGTGCCACAATGTTTTTCTGCATGTAAAAGGCAGGGCCAGCATTAGGGGGTAGCAAGCATGCATTTGCCTGGGGCCCGACGCCACAAGGGGCCCTGTGAAGCTAAGTCGCTCAGGCTTTGGCTTCAGCCCTGGGTGGCGGGGCTTGGAACCCCAGGCTTCAACCCCATGTGGTCAGACTTTGGCTTGCTGTGGCCCAGGACAGAAAGTCTAATACCGTCCCTGCTTGGCAGATCCCCATGAAACCTGCTTGGGGGCTCCCCAGTGGGCCCCAGACCCCTGGTTGAGAACCACTGCATTAGTCCACACCAGCCAGGCTGTAAATTCTAGTGCACACTAGAGTGTGGTGCACTAACTGTCTGTGTGAACCCTGCTGGCTCACACTTAAAGCTCCCCAGTGCATGTTGCTGTACTGGGACTACATCAAAGCTCACCAGGGAACTTTAAGTGTGAGCCAGCAGGGTTCACGCAGACAGTTAGTGCACCACACACTGGTGTACAATGGAATTTGCACCTCCAGTAGTGCAGACTAACACACCATGTAGACAAGCCTCATGTCTCTGTTTCCCATCTGTAATATGGGAATATTAGTACTTCCCTACTTCCCTGGGGTATTGAGAGTCATTCAGACACAATAATAATGGGGGCCATGTAGGTACCTAAGATTAAGACAGAAAGGACATTGGTCTATGATCCCTGACTTTGGATATCCCAAATGGTTTCTTTTTATAGTTTCTCGGCAGGTTGTAGAAAAAGGCTCTGAAATGTTGACTTGGATTGTAAGTAGGATTTAGAGTCCGTTCACAGGGTGGTATTTCATCCCACATTAACTTTTATAATACAGTGCCGAGAAAGGTCAAAGTAGATTCCTTTTAGTAATGGATGAACCTGTTGGGATTATTGTTCAGTTTGGAGCTGCAAAGCAGCAATCCCACAAAACACAGTAAGAACATCCCCAGAAATCAGGAGTTATAAATGATTTGATTTTTCTTTTGTGAGAACTGCCAATGCTATTAATATAGTATATATTATACACTTATTAATATAGTATATAGTAGTTATTAAATGAGAGTATTGGGAAGTCATGCTACATTGTATTCTACTTACTTTACTTATGCTAAAGTATACATCCCACAATACCTTTTAACAGTATAATTCAGCATTTGGCATAGGCAGACAGGAAACCTGTCAATGTCAAGATACATAAATGTTCTGCCCTGGTACAGGCTTGGGGTGTGCCTCAACGCCCATTGGCACCAGGGATGTACTGTCCAAAACAAAAGACAATGAAAGGACAGAATTGGTTATGGATGGTCAATAAACTTTGAATGATTTTACATTAAGTTACATTCTCCTCTAGGGATTGGGCCTGTCTTCCTCTGTACTCAACAAAGCAATAATAAAAATTAAAAATGACACTATGTTCTGTGATTAGTTTTAAAAGGCGGACTCTACAATTTGTATAATAATAAATTATAGGGAGAACAATTTTATCAACTTTATTTGTCTTGAATACACGGTGATATTCCTATAGCCATAAATTACATTGACTGAGCTTTCTGGATTTATAAGTCGAAATTCTGCTGTCAGTTACACTGGGGTAAATTGGAATTTGAGTGTGATTTTGATCTCTACTGCTTAAGAGGCACATGGCAGAACTCAATAGCCCAGTGGGAGAAGTAGAATGGCTTTAAGCCACTTTTGTGCCCTTCTGATTTTGGGTGGCCCCTGTGTAACTTAGAAAGGTTCTGTTTAAGTTATTGCAGCCTGTCCCTGCCGGCTTGTGGGAAGTGGCACTGTCCAGAACCTCTATAGTGCTATATGCTATGGCCCAGCTTTTGATACACCTCCCAACCCTAGCCCCACCCGAGCATGCCTGCTACATTAGGACTTTCAAGGGGCTCCTCAGAAATCAGCTGTGCCTGTTTTTCCTAGTTACTATACAAGGGATCTTTCCTTTTAAAGCCCCTTTATGTTGCTTTGGCCCCTTGAGGCAGGATAAAAAGACCAGAGTTCAGTGATATCCTGACCCTCGACTCCCATGCAACTTTGCCAGTAGTACATTCTGTAGTGGAGGTTGACAAAGCGCTTCAGGGACTCGATAAGGCCTGGGCAATACATTATAACCACCTTCTCCACCCAAATATTCATTTTCCTTCTTTATGGCACACACCCTTCAGGTACTGTTTGCTCTGCAAATTCCATGCTAATGACTCAGTGCTGAAGGTTGCTGTTTAGTACATGCTTATCATACCTGCTGGACAGCTTGCTGGCTATACTGTCAATAGATGAAGCCTCCCATCTCAGTAACAGAGGCAGGTCTTTTGCTGATACATCTATGACCTCAAAACTGTAACTACTTCAAATTGTGATTTTCCCCTCCAGAATGTATCCATTATTTGAGATAATTTACTGACTAATTTCCCTGAATTCTTCTTAGCCTGCAGCTTGTTTGTAATCATTCTATATTCAAAATGGCCATGTGGTATATTTCTATGCCTAGATACGTTCCAGTCCTGGAATCAGGTTTCCAGTGCAAATACTTGTAATTACAAATGCAAAATTTGCTTTTCCATTAATATTCACCATTTGCTTAAAAAATAGAAAGGCTACGTTGGCAAACATTCCAGCCATTTGTGAGAATATTCCTGGAAAGTGATCACAAAATAGGGCCAAACGCAGCAGAAGTGAATTAATTTGGAGAGTTAAACAAGCATTCACAGATATTATTTTGCACTGTTTACTGAGCTCTAATTAAAGCATTAGCACTGCAGTCTGTTGACAGTCATTTCATTAGTTATATTTTGAAGTGAAAGCTCCTTTAAGAGACAAGCATTTTAGATTCCAGGGAGTCCTGCTGGAAAGGGAGAAGTAACTGGATCTGTTTGTTGATTGTTTCTGTTTGTTAGTTGAAAAGAAGCACTACACATTGGTGTGAATTACACACACTTATTTTGAACTGCTACTAGCTTCTGCTCTCTAACAACTAAGGAAAGAGAGCAATACGTTAAGTATGCAAAAGGAATTGATAAAGTAAAAATAAAAACCAACAAGCAATATCTCCAAAACAACTTGAGTTTCAGGCTAACCTATGAGGGGGGAAATCATTTTGTGCCTTTATGCACTCCTTTGGCCTCAGCTGATTAGGTCACCAAGATTCCTGGTTAAAGGAAATATAATATATTCCTCTATCAAGAAAACCTAAGGAAGTGACACAAATCTTTTGCTGGTAAGGGATAATCATTCAAACCAAACAGGTAATTTTATTTTTTTAAAAACATCTAAATATAAAATATAAATATAAATATTCTGTTCTCAGCGACACCCATTTATATCTCTAGTAACTCCATTGAATTCAGTTCTCCCTGGTCAAATCAATGGAGTTATTATGGAGTTTGCACCAATGTAAGGTTCAGATTTGACCTACAGTACCCATTTCTCAAACAGAGAGAAGAGTGAGATTTTCAAAAGACAAAGGGCCTAATTTCCCACTGGTTTATACCTACGTAAACAAGATACACTTCAATGACTGTAAAACAGTGTATGTGGGAGAAGAACTGGGTCCAAAGATTATTTTAAATTAACAGAATATAGCATCAGAAGCTCAGGTGGTGTAATTTAGCATCATTTCACTGGAATCAATGAAGAATTAATTCACACCAGCTGAGAACCTAGTTCATATTTTTAATTAGCCTAATTTTGACCATGCCTGCCACATATGAGATAAGATAAAATAATTCTTCCATGACAATCAACCTTCCTTTGACAACAACTAGTTCATTAATGGAGACAAAAGATACATTTTCATGTATTTTTAAATCAGCTACATTACAATGAGAGAGAGCGAGGGAACATGAATGAACATGAACACCCGACAGGGAGTTGTAGACTGGTGCAATGCATTATTTCAATCATTAAAGCCAAGCCAGGGATTTTATTATGAAACAATTACAATATGTCTTGTTTCCTACCGAGAAAACAAAACATTTGAAAATAACACCTGTTTAGTGAAAAATGCAAATATTTTTCAACTTGTCTGAGAAAAATCAAGCAACTTCTAAAGCTAGACAAACACTGCTTTGGATTAAATAAAAAGCAAGACAGGGCTTTCAGACAAAATTCAAAACAATTTTTTTCCTGAGCTTTGTAAAACTTGGGCAATTTCTCCAATTTCTCTTATTTTTCATGAATATGAACAAGAGGCTGCTCGGCAGCTCTCCAACACGAGTTTCTACAAGCCATTACCCTCTGATCCCACTGAGAGTTACCAAAAGCAACTACAGCATTTGCTCAAGAAACTTCCTGAAAAAGCACAAGATCAAATCTGCACAGACACACCCCTGGAACCCCGACCTGGGATATTCTATCTACTACCCAAGATCCATAAACCTGGAAATCCTGGGTGCCCCATCATCTCAGGCATTGGCACCCTGACAGCAGGATTGTCTGGCTATGTAGACTCCCTCCTCAGGCCCTACGCTACCAGCACTCCCAGCTACCTTCGAGACACCACTGACTTCCTGAGGAAACTTCAATCCATCGGTGATCTTCCTGATAACACCATCCTGGCCACTATGGATGTAGAAGCCCTCTACACCAACATTCCACACAAAGATGGACTACAAGCCGTCAAGAGCACTATCCCCGATAATGTCACGGCTAACCTGGTGGCTGAACTTTGTGACTTTGTCCTTACCCATAACTACTTCACATTTGGGGACAATGTATACCTTCAGATCAGCGGCACTGCTATGGGTACCCGCATGGCCCCACAGTATGCCAACATTTTTATGGCTGATTTAGAACAACGCTTCTTCAGCTCTCGTCCCCTAAAGCCCCTACTCTACTTGCGCTATATTGATGACATCTTCATCATCTGGACCCATGGAAAAGAAGCCCTTGAGGAATTCCACCATGATTTCAACAATTTCCATCCCACCACCAACCTCAGCCTGGTCCAGTCCACACAAGAGATCCACTTCCTGGACACTACAGTGCTAATAAACAATGGTCACATAAACACCACCCTATACCGGAAACCTACTGACCGCTATTCCTACCTGCATGCCTCCAGCTTTCACCCTGACCACACCACACGATCCATCATCTACAGCCAAGCTCTGCGATACAACCGCATTTGCTCCAACCCCTCAGACAGAGACAAACACCTACAAGATCTCTGTCAAGCTTTCTTACAACTACAATACCCACCTGCAGAAGTAAAGAAACAGATTGATAGAGCCAGAAGAGTTCCCAGAAGTTACCTACTACAGGACAGGCCTAACAAAGAAAATAACAGAATGCCACTAGCCATCACCTTCAGCCCCCAACTAAAACCCCTCCAACGCATTATTAAGGATCTACAACCTATCCTAAAGGATGACCCAACACTCTCACAAATCTTGGGAGACAGGCCAGTCCTTGCCTACAGACAGCCCCGCGACCTGAAGCAAATACTCACCAACAACCACATACCACACAACAGAACCACTAACCCAGGAACTTATCCTTGCAACAAAGCCCGTTGCCAATTGTGCCCACATATCTATTCAGGGGACACCATCACAGGGCCTAATAACATCAGCCACACTATCAGAGGCTCGTTCACCTGCACATCCACCAATGTGATATATGCCATCATGTGCCAGCAATGCCCCTCTGCCATGTACATTGGTCAAACTGGACAGTCTCTACGTAAAAGAATAAATGGACACAAATCAGATGTCAAGAATTATAACATTCATAAACCAGTCGGAGAACACTTCAATCTCTCTGGTCACGCGATCACAGACATGAAGGTCGCTATCTTAAAACAAAAAAACTTCAAATCCAGACTCCAGCGAGAAACTGCTGAATTGGAATTCATTTGCAAATTGGATACTATTAATTTAGGCTTAAATAGAGACTTGGAGTGACTAAGTCATTATGCAAGGTAGCCTGTTTCCTCTTGTTTTTTCCTACCCCCCTCCCCCCCCAGATGTTCTATTTTAACTTGAAGAGTGGTCAGTTTGGATGAGCTATTACCAGCAGGAGAGTGAGTTTGTGTGTGTATGGGGGTGGGGGGGATGTGAGAAAACCTGGATTTGTGCAGGAAATAGCCCAACTTGATTGTCATGCACATTGTGTAAAGAGTTGTCACTTTGGATGGGCTATCACCAGCAGGAGCGTGAATTTGTGTGAGGGGGTGGAGGGTGAGAAAACCTGGATTTGTGCTGGAAATGGCCCACCTGATGATCACTTTAGATAAGCTATTACCAGCAGGACAGTGGGGTGGGAATAGGTATTGTTTCATATTCTCTGTGTATATATAAAGCCTGCTGCAGTTTCCACGATATGCATCTGAGGAAGTGAGCTGTAGCTCACGAAAGCTTATGCTCTAATAAATTGGTTAGTCTCTAAGGTGCCACAAGTACTCCTTTTCTTATTTTTCATTGTCCCTTTATTTGGTTTCAGTTAGCTCATGATATTTCTATCCCAGCTGGAAGCAGGCAAGACCAGAAATCTCACAACAAATCTTGTTCTCATAAGACTTCCAGCCAAAGTTTGCAGAATCAGGAAGTCTGGATAGTTCAAAATTAGGCAAAGATGGGCCCATGCAGCAAAATTTGGGTCCAGGTTTCAAAGACCTCAAAAGTTCAGGGGTCTTTAGAGTCATGCATTTGGTGAAGGCCCAACTATACTCAGAAATTTCTCAGGGTCACCCATATCTGCTGCAGCCTATGTTAGGTCTGCACAGAGATATGCAGAGCTCTCTATAGTCCCTGTCCACCACTGGGGCAAATTTCCACTCTGATCAACCAACACCATTTGGATGGTGAGGAACACAATACACCCAAGGCTGGAGTGGGGCTGGTGCCAGAGCACGTGTGGGACTCTTGTCTTGCAGTAGTTTATTTTTGTTCCAAATTTTGAGGGCCACAAGAAACATTAGGTAGGATGGTCAAGCCCTTTTTGCAGGCTCAAGGAGGTCCCACATGCCAGGAAGGACCTTGACATGTCCTCATACCCCTTCAGTCTCCCTTCAGATTGACAGAGGTTAAAAAAAAAGAGAAGAAACAAATGGAGGGAGTTGCCTGGGCCTGTCATATTTGGACGGGGTTGTGGTGTGTGAGGGCAGCTGATATTTATACTGGATGGAACTCACCACAGTGCAGAAAGCCTCTGCACTACTTGAGTCCAATTGAATCCCTCAGGAGAAGACTTTAGTGAGACTCCCCTAGTGCAGAGGCTTTGTGCTGGCCATCTGTAGAAGGCAGAATCTCACTTATTAGTCCGAATGGAATTTTGGCCCATAAATCTTCAATGAGAGTTAATGTTCAGGAACAGATCTACATTTCCCTTCTTTCCTCTTACACAGTAGACTAGGTTACTTATTTATTAAAAAATTGACAACTTGGCTTAAAGTGAATTTCTGGTACAACTCCCACTGACGTCAGTGAATTTACAACTTAATGGATTTGTCTCTTTGATTCAGCTGTTTCTCTTCTTATCCCATCTTGAGGCTCAGTATGCATCTTGCTCTGCATCTCCATTGAGCCAGACATATTCAGAAAGTGGATATGGTTTCTGTAACAATATGAAACCTCTCAGATATCTCTTTCCCCACTTTACAGGCTTCCTTTTATTACAAATACCTGATTCATCCAATGCCATAGGAAAATAATAAACCCAGACAACTGCTTTAAACTGTCTTGGATATGAAGTGAAACAAGCAAATCATGCTTGCTTCATCTGTGAAGTAGTAAGCACCACAAATGTTCAATGTTAGTGGCATACAGAAACTATGTCTCCAATTCTTCTGCCCAGCAGAGAAATCATAGACAAAGAAGCTCATGGGCTTCATTTAATCAGTATCTACTTATTTGGAAGCATTTCATTTTTGGCATCTAAATTTGAACCGTAGCCCGGGGGGGGGGGGCAGTTATTCACGATACAATGATTCAGTGTAGTTCCTCTGGTAAATAAAACTAGATAGGGCCCCGCCTTTTTGTATGTACCACAAAGAACCATAGAAACTGCAGCTTCATTTTCATAATTCTTGCTAGTTTCTATCAAATATATTGCTTTACCTAAGGGCTGCCAACCCTTAGGTTGTCTGTCAAGTAAGTTCATTCTTGTTTGAAACCCATTAGAAGAAACAGACCAAGGGAGGGACAGAGTTTCAGAGCGTCAGCATGAGTAAAACAAATAAATCAGGGGACTCCAAAAAAAGAAACAGACTCTGTGACATTGCGTGTAAATATGATGTAACTGGAATATGCTTTGTGCAAAAGGTCTCTTGTGAGGTATCTTTACCAAGCTTATAATCTACTGAGTGTGGTCATCCTATTTGTATGAATGTATCATTCTTGTATCTGAAACTAGGAATATGTAACATAACTCTGAGGTCCTACTGTAATTATGCAAAGTGTGGGCCATTAGTGGTGGTTAAGAATCTTGATGGCTCCCATTGACTAGAACAATTGATTGTAGATGGCTCTGTTTACTTGTAAGCCTTCCTGTATACATGGGTGTCAGCTAGTGGGTAATGAAGTTTTACAGTGACATGTGATCGTGTCACCTGAACTGCAATCCATCTTTAACCTGGTGCTTTTCCATTTAGAAGGAGGGATGGGAATCCAGAGAGAGACAAAGGATTCCCGCCTTGTGCCAAAGATATATTAGGGAGTGGAACAGAACAAAGGGGCCCTGTCATGTGGAATCTTCTGTTTTTCACCTAAGATGCCTGCTGGAACTAACAAGGATTGTACCATGGAAAGGATTGGGCCCAGACTAGGAAGGAGTCTAGTTGTGAAAGAAGCTTATTGGAACATCTCTAAGGGTGAGATTTACCTGTATTCAGTTTCTTAGTGTATTAGGCTTAGACTTGCATGTTTTGTTTTATTTTTCTTGGTACCTTATTTTATTCTGCCTGTTATTACTTGAAACCACTTAAATCCTACTTTTTATACTTAATGAAATCACTTTTGTTTATTAATTAACCCAAAATAACCCAAAGAAAGCTTATGCTCAAATAAATTGGTTAGTCTCTAAGGTGCCACAAGTATTCCTTTTCTTTTTGCAAGTACAGACTAACACGGCTGTTACTCTGAAACCAAAGTAAGTGATTAATACCTGGGGGAACAAACAGCTGTGCATATCAGCTCTATATCAGTGTTATAGAGGGTGAACAATTTATTTATACATAAACTTTATACAGAGTAAAACTGATTTATTTGAGGTTTGAAACTGGGTGTCTGGGTGCTGGAGATAGGCAACTTGCTAAGCAGTTTTTGGTTAAAGTCTGCAGCTTTGGGGGCGTAAACCAGACCTGGGTCTGTGTTTGCAGCAAACTAGCATGTCTGGCTCAAAAAAGCAGGTGTTCTGGAGTTCCAAGCTGGCAGGGAAAATGGGCTCAGAGGCAATTCCAGCTTGTCAGGTGACAGTAACCAAGGGGAGGTCTCTGTGACCGAACCCATCACAGACTACTATGGAAATTACTCTAAAAACCTATAGAATTTATTAAAGAATAATATAATCTCTAAAGGATTTTTAAACCAACCTATATAATTTAATAGAGATTTATATCACCTATTCATAGGGTTAGCTCAAAAATTCTATAGGAAGTTATTACTCTTTATTAAGTCATATAGGCCTTTTCCAGAAGGGTCATAATTACACACTAGTAAAGGAAATACATGTGCAAATAACCATCAATAGCCATTTGCACAGGCAACTGCACAAAGCACATGAACAGTGGTGGTAACTGCATAGACATTCACACTTACCTATGTTGTCTAAAAATGTGACTCTGCTTAACTTTTTGGCTTTGGTTCCTTCATCAGGAATCCAGTTACATTATCTCCCCAAACTGCGGAGATGGGGAGCAGAGGAAACCATTCCGAAATCTAGACATACCTTTTTCCAGAAGAGTTTGCTCAATGGTGTGGAAGTAGGTGCAGATCTCTCCTTAGCCATATCTTTGGGAGCTTCAGTAGTTGCTGCTGCTGCCTGCTTCTGAGCTGCGGGTTCAGGGGCTTTTGCAGTCTGCGATTCCTGAGAGGGAGGGGCATTTTTTTCAGATTTTACATTGACAGAGGTGACCGGCAGCTGTTCAGCACCCTAGAGACATACACAAAAATCGTTACAGCATCATTAAAACTTTGTAAAGGAAAACGGACTCAAAACACACTCAAGCATCACTCATGACAAGAGCGATGACGCAATAAACCACGCTCACCCAAGAAATATGACACAGTAGAGCACAACTTGTACAGCATCACTCATACAAATTGCATTGCCATACACTTCAGAGGTAAGTAATGCAGTGAACTCATGGCAAGGAAGATGTAAACTAAGTAGAAATCCATCCATTGCAAAGACTGTTAACTGTTACATTCATACATTGTGTCAGACTGGATGTGGCAGTGACATTAGTTAAAAAAATGACTATATACAAGTCATTTGGATGACTTATAAGTAATCCTACTCACTTGGGCATTAGTTGGCTCCTGGGCCTCTTTTGTGGACTAAAGGGAAACAAAGCACAACGGTAAGTTTATTTTGAACAATACCATTCTTCTCAGTTACACAGTGTAGGAATTGGTTGTATCGCTAATCATTTTCTTTTCAGTGAATACTTGTGTGTGTCAAAGTCCAGACTCCTGCTGCCATGTAAATTGAATTGGACTGCCCTGCTTCTACCAACTCTTTTTTAAGAAACAAGGCAGCTGTAGTTTGAGCAGCTCCAGCAATAAACCTTTTGCTTGACCTAGAGGAATTGCCCTTTAATGATACACACTACATCAGCTCTACCTTACTGGAGTAGAGCTGGCTTCTAAAAGGTCTTGGGCTTTCATGCTTACTTTATGGAAATCACCAAACTCAAACTCATCCACTAGTACACCAGTCACCTTTATTTGGTGCATTTTGTGTCCTTTTCCCAACAATTTATTTATATCTTTAGAAACACCGGAGTTTCATGTCAGGTGCTTCGTGGCCAGTTCTCATGCATTTATTTTCACAGACTTGTACTTTCAAGAAAAAAAAAATCTCCAACTCATTTCCTAGTATAAGGCATAACAAATTAAAAACAACAACAACTAGACATAGCTTTTCAAAGGCACACATTTGTGTGTGTGTGCCTGTGTGCACGCATATGCACATACAACCCTCAATACATGTGTACAAACCTTGGCTTATGTTTGTAGATGGGAACTGTTTGCAAAATGGTGTCTTTGAAAATCTGGGCCTAATTTCTGTGATAAGAAATGTTGAGTGATAAATGCTATACTGCGGCCTATATTTTGTAGCAAAACGCAAGTAAGATATTGCAGATAGTGCTGCAATAATTGCTTAATCAGGCCTTTAAATGTAGGTGGATCTGATTATATTAGGTGCAGCTGACGTAGAGAATTGTCTAGGATGGATTTGGGGCTATATAGGGCCATGTAATGTTTGTTTTTAATTTCTGTTTTGAGGCCTGGTTAATATTTGAGCTATGCCCATTACAAATAACCATGCAAGTACATTTTTGTTGTTGTTATGATTGTTCGAGCATCAGGTCTTATTGCAGAGTTTTGCAAAGCACTGTATGCCCTACTTCAATACTGAAGATAAAGGTTCTGTACCCTTGAGACCTTTTGGGAGTAACATTTACCCAAGCTCAGAAGGTCTGCACACACCCTTTAAAGCAGCTGCGTTTTGCAGTAAGGCTGTTCAGGAGGAGAGGGAGACGGCAAAGAGAGAAGCCATGGGGCATCTCTGCACTCTAAAGGCCATGGAGTGTGCCTAGAATATATCATCTCTGATTATCATCAACAGAGCAGACCACTGGGGCAGCCTAGGGAAGAAACCATGAGGTCCACACTTATGTGGATCAAGGGAGCTAGGAATTTCCAGTCTATAAACTGGTGTTGTAGCTACAGAGGGGCGGCACCAGTGGTTGGAGGTTGATTCCATTGCCCCCACCCCGCCTCCCTGCAGAGATCCCTACCCAAGACCTGTTAACTCAGGGCGAATTTATATTTATATGTAAAAAATCAGTTAAAACTCAGTGGTCTTAGTTGGGATTTGCTTTTCGATTTGGGAGTTTGTTCACATGAAAAGTGTGATCTTTGGATTTATTGCAACACTGGTAGCCTTGCAGCACACAGTTTATGCAACCAGATCCAAACTTCACTGAACCAGTTATCATGACTCTTGAGCTGCTCACTCCAAATAATAGGGCAGCTTAGATTAGGAAAGGAGTAGCTGAATTCTGTAAAAGGAAGAGAAGCAATAAATTAGAATATAGGGCAAATGTTCTTCCTGCTTCTCTAATTCTAGGCACCTTGCCATGCAGTTGGAGATTTCTTGAAAGAACAGGTGTGAGTGTTCTGCTGGAGACATGAATTTCCCCTTTTTGTGGTTAACTCCAATGATCCAGAGTAATTTACAGAACTCCAGGGTGAAAGCCAGAAACTGACTTCAGCTATAGTGCCTGAAAGTTAATTAATAATTTCTCTCCTCCCCAGATGGAATTTCATAAATTAATAAAGTTATATTTAAAAACTAGATCTGAGCATAAAGCGACATACACTCAGGATCTGAATAGCGAGATGCACAGGGATTCAGCTGGGAGAATCCCATCAAAGCTAACAAAATCCCAGGGTACCAGGCTTAATATGTTTCCAGTTATTAGGGTCCATGTTACTGCTCAGAAGCAACATTTGAAACTTGGTTTTTAGTATGCTTATTTTGACTAGAAGTTAGTATTTTATATAAGTGACAGCACTGAAAAACAATGGATTTTTTAATCATTGCTATCCTCCTTCAATTAGGATGAATACTTCAGGATTATTACTGAAGCTAACAAGGCTATTAAATAGAAAAAACTCCAAGTAACCAAGGGTTCTCAAAATGAAGTGTTCACAGTTAAATTTTATTAAAACAATTAACTATAATTTTAAATACATTAGTTCTTTATCTAATTGCCTAAGATGTCTCATGTTTAAATTACAGTTTGTCATGTCACAGGACCAGAAATTAAGACACGAGGAACTCCACTGTTAAGTTACTAATGTCAGATTTTGAAGCAAACCAAGACAAAGGACTGACCTTCCTGTGTTGGCACAAAAGGTAGTGCCCTGATTTGAAACCTCTGCCACAACTAACGGGGTAGTGTTTTAGCCACAACTTTGAACTTTCTACCTTTTTCATTGGAGAGTGTCACAATTTGTAGTTCCAATATTACTTACACTTGTTTTATAGTGTGGTAATTTCTTACATATTTAAACACAAAACACCCACGCACTCTGAAAAACACAATTAAAAAATCCCCACAGAAGGAGGAATGAGTCAACATAAAAAGTATGCATTTTTAAATAGCTTTTAAAAACATATTAGCTAGTAATGTTTGACACTAGTGCAGGGTCTAGGGGGTAGGCTGTGACCAGCTAACTTATTTTAAATGCATTAAATATTCTACACTATTTAAAAATGTGTTAGTCAAAACATGTTAGCTGTCATGTTTTCAAAACATGACCTATTTTCCTCGTCTAGACAGTGCCCAATAGTTTTAACTACAGCGGAAAGACTGTCGTACCTTCCATGAGATTTAATGAGACGGAACATTTCTGGACTAGAAAAAAAATGAAGGAACATGGAACTTTTAGTGAACAGTGGAGAATAAAATGTTCTTGTCAGTTTTAAAGAGGTGCCTCCCCACCGCTAACCCTAACATAGCTACTTATTATAAAAGCCCCCTACTCCCAAAACATTCCAAGTGGGTGTCTGAGTGGAATTTTTGCATGCAATTAATATTATTTTCCTCCCTCAGCTAAAGGGTCTCTGACTCTACATTCTTTGGGATATAATGCTGCTGTTCTTTGTCTCCCAGCCACAGTGCATCACAACATAAATCTTGATCGTCCTTGTTAAGACAAAAGCTTTGATTAAGATCTAACCCACTGAATACTAGGACTGGGTTCAAAATTCTCGGTCAACACTTCTTTTTCCTATGGAAAACTGGATTTTCAGCTACATCAAAATTTTCATGGACAGTGTCTGCTTTCCTCAAGTTTTCACGAGGAAAAACAAAAAAGATTTTCAACCAAGAACAAAATTCAGTTTTCAGCCAAAAATGTTTCAGTTTTACAATGAAAATTCAAGCATTTCAATGGAAAAATATCTCATTTTTCAACCACCTCTACTGAATACATGTTTGGGGTTATAGGCTCCAGTTCAGCAAGGTATTTAAGCACATGCCTGACTTTAAGCATGTGAATAGTCCAATTAAGTCAATGGGAATCTTTTCATTGTCTTCTTTAGAAGTTGGATTGGGCCCTTAGAGCTAGCATCCCATTGAAGGAGACCTTTTTTTGTTTCATAATTCACTGTTTGTCAGTGCAAATCTTCTATGTATTCGGGTTATGGCCATTGTATGTTTGGTTAGCGTTAATGACTTATTACAATAATAAAAGAATGTAGGTTTTAGCAGATTAGAGGAATTCTTTCAGAATCCTGAATTCACAGATGGTATATGAGGGAAGTATTTCCATGTTGCAAAACACTTTTTCCCCACAGGTTTTAGGTATATGCTCATGTAATTATTTTTCAAATTATTTAAGGGTTGACCAGATTCCGATTTCAGTTGCACCATATGAAATCCCATCATTTTAATACTTCACCCTGCGACAAGAGCCATCTGTTACTTCTCAGGGTTCCACTTTTGCTAGAATCATATACAGACCTTATGCCTAAAGAATTTGCTAAATGTTTTGTGTCCTAACTTGGGACTCTCTGACTTCTTTTTCTTGGCTCCTTTAGCTTGGGATTCTACTGGTGTCTTCTGAGCAGGATGCCCACCATGGCCCTTCTCCACTTTGGATTCCTTTTGTGCAACAGCATTCATAGTCTATTACATACTCCATTTCCTTTAATGCATTATTAATTATACATAATTAAGTATTAATTAATACATAATACAACACTTACAGGTGGTGTATTAAAGTCAAACATTTCATTTCATCCACCTGGACAATAACATGCCAAAATAATGTTATATTTTTTGTTTAATAGTTATCTCTCAGTTCCCATGGACTTTGTTTTAGATGAACAGTAGCAAAAATTTGACAGTCATCACTTGGCAAACCTCCTCTTTCTGTTACTTCAGTGGAATTCAGATGATTTGATCAGAGTTACAAATGAGAGAAGAATTTGTATGTGAATGTTTAATCTGAGTCCAGTGGGCCAAAGTCTGAATTAATTTACACCAATTAAATCCAAAATTAACTTCATTCCAGATTAAACTGGTATAAATGAGATCAGAATTTGGCCCCAAATTCATCATTATGCTAAGGCAGCAATTCTACAAAGATTAAAGCATGTACTTAATTTTGAGCACATGAATAGTTCCTTTGAGTTCAGATGGATTATTCATGTGCTTAAAATTAAGTGGGTGTGTAAATCTTTGCAGGGTCTGGGTTTATCTTTATTATTTAGGGTTTTTCTAATGCTGTACTGCTGATTATATAAAAAAGGTTTCTGAATAATATGTATAAATAATAAAAATGTATTAATCTTCCATTAATACATTAATCTAAAATGCATGTTCAAAACATTCTGAGATATATGGAAATGTGTAAAACGCTTATGCAATGTCTACCAGTCATGTTGAAAAAATCAGAGAAATATTAGGAAGTGGGCAGGTACTAACATTCTTAAATCAGGAAGTAAATGTTTCAAAGTCACTCCATTGTATATTCCCTTAAAAGGACACTGCTTCTGAGAATGATCTTCCAATCTGAGCATGAATCAGGAGTATCCTACTCTCTGATACCAGATCTAGAGGTATAGTCTGGTTCAGGAATAGAATAGCCAATTCTATTTCTGAACCAGACTAACCCCATTACTGTAATAATATTAATGCCAATACTCTATAGAGTTCACAGGTAACACCAGTTAAGATTTCTCCTTTATCCACCTCTTAGAAAACTTCAGCCCTTTTTATAAACGTATGAAAGTAAAATGGTGTTCAATAAAAACATTCAGAGTTGACTGACTTATAGAAACCACAAGAACACTGAGTGATCCAAGTCCCAAAGCAATAAATATTGTTTGGTCTACAGTGCCATCAATTAAATTAAAGACACTATTGTTCACTCAATCGTGCAGGATAATATGAAGTATTTTGCAGGAAGCTCTGAAGCTGACATAGCATTAGATGTCATCCTGACACCTAGATCTTCCCTTGACACGTAGTTGCCCCTAACTCTGTCGCGTACTATCTCTTGGATTTTTTATTATGTGATAATTCAGTTAGCTATTAAGATTAGCAATGGCCAATTCTTCTTTACCCTCTTCTGTTCTGCAGTGCTCTTGATATACCCATGGCTCTGCTGAAGGGTTGAACATAGTGGGACAAAGTCAGGAGTACTGTGAAGGGTTGAATATATGGTTCAGTTGAGGGCAGATTTGTTCCAGTCAAGTGGATAACTTTGTCCAATAACAACTTATAAAAAAAAACCCAGCTAATCCTATGACAGTGTGATTCAACAGAAGAGAAGAAATACAGATTTATCGTATTGGCCAAATTCTGCTTCTATTAACATGGGTGAAACTCCAATGACATCAATAAGGTTGCACCCATGTTTGGAGAGCATCTCTCTCTCTCTCAAAAATAGATTAAGTCCATAGGTATGTTGGTTAACAACATGTTGGTGTGCTTTAAGACGCCAAATTCAACCCTAAAGTAGTTTGTTCTTTGTAGGCATGAAGGTGAGGATCTTCCTAACATTCTTTGGACAGATCTAAGGGTGTGTTTTCATTGTAGAGCTAACCCAGGTCATCAGCCACATTGAAAAGGCTTATCTGTGACTGCAGAGCCATTGGCCATTATCTTTGAAAACTCAGGGTAATTGGGGGATGTCCCAGATGATTGGAAAAAGGCCAATATAGTGCCCATCTTTAAAAAAGAGAAGAAGAAGAATCTGGGGAACTACAGCCTCACCTCAGTCCCCGGAAAAATCATGGAGCAGGTCCTCAAGGAATCCATTTTGAAGCACTTGGGGGAGAGGAAGGTGAGCAGGAACAGTCAATATGGATTCACCAAGGGCAAGTCATGCCTGACCAACCTGATTGCCTTCTATGATGAGATAACTGACTCTGTGGATATGGACAAAGGGATCGACGTGATATACCTTGACTTTAGCAAAGCTTTTGATACAATTTCCCACAGTATTCTTGCCAGCAAGTTAAAAAAGTATGGATTGGATGAATGGAGGTGGATAGAAAGCTGGCTAGATCGTCAGGCTCAACAGGTAGTGATCAATGGCTCAATGTCTAGTTGGCAGTCAGCTGGCTGGGAGTGTCCCAGGGGTTGGTCCTGGGATCAGTTTTGTTCAACATCTTCATTAATGATCTGGATGATGGGATGGATTGCAGCCTCAGCAAGTTTGCGGATGACACTAATCTGGGGGGAGAGGTAGATATGCTGGAGGGTAGGGATACGGTCCAGAGTGACCTAGACAAATTGGAGGATTGGCAAATCTGATGAGGTTCAACAAGGACAAGTGCAGAGTCCTGCACTTAGGACGGAAGAATCCTATGCACTGCTATAGGCTGGGGACTGACTGGCTAAGCGGCAGTTCTGCAGAAAAGGACCTGGGGAACAGTGGACGAGAAGCTGGATATGAGTCAACAGTGTGCCCTTGTTGCCAAGAAGGCTAAAGGCATATTGGGCTGCATTAGTAGGAACATTGCCAGCAGACTGAGGGAAGTGATTATTCCCCTCTATTCGGCATTGGTGAGACCACATCTGGAGTACTGCGTCCAGTTTTGGGCCCCCCCACTACAGAAGGGATGTGGACAAATTGGAGAGAGTCTAGCAGAGAGCAACAAAAATGATTAGGGGGCTGTGGCACATGACTTATGAGGAGACGCTGAGGGAACTGGGCTTATTTAGTCTGCAGCAGAGAAGAGTGAGGGGGGATTTGATAGCAGCCTTCAACTGTCTGAAAGGGGGTTCCAAAGAGGATGGAGCTAGGCTGTTCTCAGTGGTGGCAGATGACAGAACAAGGAGCAATGGCCTCAAGTTGCAGTGTGGGAGGTCTAGGTTGGATATTAGAAAAAAACTATTTCACTAGGAGGGTGGTGAAGCACTGGAATGGGTTACCTAGGGCAGTGGTGGAATCTCCATCCTTAGAGGTTTTTAAGGCCCGGCTTGACATCCCTGGCTGGGATGATTTAGTTGGGGTTGGCCCTGCTTTGAGCAGGGGGTTGGACTAGATGACCTGAGGTCTCTTCCAACTCTAATCTTCTATGATTCTATGAGCCAACTTACTGCGTCACCACTGTGCTGCACACAGCTGTGTGTCACTAAGACTTTTGGGGGCATATACCATAGTTCTTGTGCTGCAGTAAGAAAAGATGCTCTATGATTCCTTCCCAGTGAATTCTGGGAGAATCTGTCTGTCCTGGGGGCAACTGTGGGAAGACCCTGGAGGACTATCAGAATTCAAATGTGTCCTCACTGCAAAGTGGGTGGGTTACCAGTTCGAGATGAAGTGGAACCTGGACTCTAACCCATAGCAGCAGCTGTGCCAGCTAGTTTGGGTTGGAAGCACAACCAAAGTTGGGTGAGGACATGAGTGGGCATTACGTAGGTAAGAGTATGGGCTAACTCTGCAATGAAGACACATACTCAGAGAGAACTTATTCTGTGGACAAAGTGGTTGCACTATAAAAACTGTTCCCTGTTGTATTCATGAAGAAAAGCCTGCTTCTGCTCCCACTGAAGTTGATGGTAAAACTCCTATTGATTTCACTAAGGGGAGGACCAAGTCCTAACTGGAATTAGGGTCAAATTTTAGTACTCCTGTTTGCTGACAGGGCTTTAATATGGTGAAAGTGGCAAAATTCCTGTTTTGAGGAAAAGCATTGTTTATGAATTCCTCTCGATCAGAAATTCATTATTTGTTCCTCACTCTTTTCCTACCAAACTGATGTTGAAATGGGAAGGGAGGGGCGGGGAATAAAATTTAGTGCTAAACAAAACAAACACACAAAATGTTACTTTCTTTTTTTTTTATTTTTGTTGAATTGAGTGAAAATGTGATTTCTCACCAGGAGTGAAGATTTATTTGTCTTGCCAATCTAAATACTTAGTCATGGTGTTAATTCTGGAAAAAAGATTATTGGAAATAAAAGTGTGTTCTTCACAGAAAGCACTCCCAGCAATCTCTGTGTATTGTGCACAAAGGCTGATTGGCATATCCTGCTGGAGGCACCAGGACATGTTTACTTTTACAGGTGTGTTAGCAAACCAAACCCAAACAGTGTATTTGTTTCCAAACTACAGTGTGCCTACATCCACAGTTATATGTTGCAGAAATATCAGGCTGGTTTTCACAAAGTCAGGCCTGCAACTGTCTATGTAGGCTGGGATTTTCAGAGGCTCCTGAGACAGCTGGGTGTCCAAATCTCATTGACATTCAATTGGATTTGGGTGCCTTACTCCTGTTGGCTCCTTTGAAAATTTCATCCCTGATAGTTAGGGGCAGTTGACAGAGTTGCGTGGACAAGTTAGGTAATTGTGTGCATGACCTATTACATGTCCAAACTGTCAACATTTGGCTGGTTGTTAAGAATTCAGAATGAAAGGGTCATAAAGAATAGTAGGAAATTGGTATAAAAGAAGAAATACATTAACAGTTATTTTTTATTACCGAATATACAGAATTCTGATGCTACTTTTTAAACCGTTTTATTCTCTTTAAGCTATTTCTCTGAATGCACTTGATAAAATCTAATTAATAAAAATAATGTAGGAGGTTATTTAGTTATAGTCATATAAACTGATTACCAGGTTCACCGGGAATTCCTGTAGGCTACTGTAACATTGCGTTATTAAGCTACATTATATTTTCTGATGGTCCAATTCTGCTGCTGCTGATGCCATTATGATTTTTGACACTGACTTCAAAATGGGATCAAGAGCAGTCCTTAAAGGCATACTTGTTTCTCTTAGAATGATTTGTGCTTTTAAAAACAGTTTCCAGAACATATACAACCTTCACAAATTAGATGTATACACTTTGGACAATGCCAGGTTTCAGATATGCACAATAATAAGACTCCTACTATCATAATGCTTCACAGAGCTACAATAATGATGATTCCTGGAGCTCACACATTTGATGGGCCAATTTTTGCTCTGTTACACCAGTGTAAATCCAGAATAACTCTTCTACCTTCAGCAGCAAGACTCTAGATGTAACAGCATGTAGAAATTGGCACAATGGGCCATATCTTCAGCTAGTATAAAGGAGTGTAGTTCCAATGAAGTCTGTGCCTATGAAGGTTATGCTGATTTTCACGAGCTGCTAGGGGTGGGGAGGCAATGCCACTGTAGGAGAGACTGCACGCTGCATTACATTAGAAGAATCTGGACATTCTTTCTACTCCATTTTAAAATCATCATGGAGAAACTGACTCTCACCTCCCCGTGTCCTCTAAAGCCTGAATAAATGAGAGAATTATACAGAGGTGGAGGGGGACTGAATTTACCTCACAAACCAGGATCAGGGTGCAGGTTTCAGCTACTTAGCAGGAATAGTACAGCCCCTCCAACTACAGCATGCTCCTAGTGTGACCGCTAGAGACACACAATGAAGGTGTCAGGTCTGGTCCCACTGAAATCACTGAAAGTCTTCCCATTGATTAAAATGGGAGTTAGATCAGACCCCTGGTGGGCACGTTCCCACCAATGGCATCTGGTTTGGACCTCAGCTCCAACAAGAGCAGAATGTGTTGTCATCTTCCTATGGACCTGTTCCACACCCTGCACAGAATAGCTACAGTTCTGCATGTGCTGAAAGACTTCTGTGACCCTATGTACAAAGAGGTGAGAATG
Source organism: Lepidochelys kempii (assembly GCF_965140285.1). Classification (NCBI taxonomy): domain Eukaryota; kingdom Metazoa; phylum Chordata; order Testudines; family Cheloniidae; genus Lepidochelys; species Lepidochelys kempii. The sequence continues at coordinate 14,329,931 of NC_136392.1, read as the reverse complement.
TCGCCCTGTATGCAAGGCCTCAAGAAAAAAGATCTATATTCACATTTAAATAATAGGAAGTGAAAACTGGCAGCTTTGCATAGCTGTATAAGCAAAATCATGAAGAAATCCTGACCCTATAGTAGTTAATGGGAATTTTGCAATTAAATTCAGTGGGCCCAGAATTTCATCCAGAAACCCCAAACTGATCTAGTTTGAGAATCTAAATAACTTCCAATATAACAATATTACTATTTCAGCTTCAAACTTCTAATATGGGAAGTGAATTAAGTAGTACATTCAGCACATTATTTGAAACTGAATGGAAAAAATAGACTAGTCTATGGTCATCTTTCTTCTTTTGTATTTTATTTCTGAAAGGTTACTGTTTGTTTTATTACAACAAACAGTAACCTCATGTACAGATGAAGGGAAGGCACAGGAGAAGAAAGGATAGCATTGAAGCCAATCTGAGCACACTGTAATGGTAATGACACAGAGAAAAACATCAAGCAAACTGCCTACCTTGTCCTCAGAGTCACTTTTGGCTTCTGATTTGCTTGGTGAAACCTTAAATATTTGAGAAAACAAAATACTGTAATAGTTGATGAAATATGTCCAAATTCAGTTTCTTTCAATAGGAAGGATCTGGAATTTCATCAGTTAGTTAGAACCTAGCAGGCTTATCTATGACATAAGGGAAAGAATACACATGCAACCTACAATATCAAACTCTATTTTGCTTTCCAAATGGGAAAGACTTATTGCATATTAATATGAGATGAATTCATTTCCTGAATGTAATTTTGAGACGGTGTCCGGAAAGATAAAAATCAAGATAAAATATATATTAGACAAACCTACAGGTTCTATTATTCCCTAAAGGTGAACCCAATCATGAATTCTGATGCTCCTGGATTATAACCTATGGCATTTGCTGTCCTTTTGCATGGCTAATTTAGTATTTTCATTACCCTGCTTCCTCTCTCATTAACAACTATTGTTCTTCTTTGTACTTAATGGTTTTCCTGTCTCTTCCTTGACTTACATTTGTGCTGCCAGTAACTGATGATTGTTTTGTTTGTACATTTAGACATTTTCAAAGCAAGTTTTAACTCACAGAAAATATTTTTAACAGAACTGAATGACATGGGTTCTAAAATAGTCTATAAGAATAGAGGAAGTTTTCCTAATCAATACCATTAAGTAACTATTGCACAGTCTCTCTCTCTACCTATCAATCTAAGCATTCTCTAAGGCATCAGTTTAGTTTTACAACATTAATCTTTGGTACCTGAGATGATGAGCATATTCGACATTCATAGATGCATATAGATTGGAATTTAATACACACTCTTTGTTTTTAGGTGTTCCCTATACAGCAAAACTGTAGGCAAAGACTTACCAGAGTTTTAAAGAAACTCATGACAGAATTATTGGAGTCTGTTGTGGCAGATGCCTTGGGGTTCTCTTGTTTTACTGCTGCCTCGTCAGTATTGACACCTGCTGAGCCTTGCTGCACGGCTTTTTGGTTGCAGTCATCTATGTCCTAAAAAAGAAGCACAGTTTCTTCAGACCCAGCTTGTTTAATTTCCAGTGGAATGTAAAAGTAACACTTGTGATTTGCATCCTGTTGCTCTCAGAGTCATAACCCCAATTCCAGCCATACTTATCCAGCCTACATATTCAGAACAATCGAGCATTTATACAAATCTTTTTGTCCCTCTCTTCTAATGTAGTAAGCATTTGCAGCTGGCAAGAGGAACACTGTTCTGAGCTACAGAGTATAACACACATAGCAAATAAAGTTGCATGCAGCAAAACAACCCCCCTTTTCTACCAACATGGCTTAGCACTTGTGAACAGGAACAAATGGCTGAGATTTTGGCCTTTGAAGCCGCAGTGTCTGATTACAACATACAAAGAAAGCTTCTGCTCCTCAATATTCTGCAATTTCCAGAAATAATTTTTATTTAGAAAACGCAAACAATATTAAAAAAACCTCTCAAACCACCACCAAATATCAACAACAACTTTAGCTTTTTAAGCCACACACAGCTGTCTGTCAGCGGGGCCAGATTTTCCAAACAGTACAATCAGGACAGTTCTTCCTATGCTCACACTCAGAATTGGGAATCTATTTTCAAAGAAGCTCACTTCCCATATAGGCAGTAAATAAGGGCCAGATTTTCAGAAGTGCTTAGTAGCTGCCGTTAGTACATTTACAGCCTGATTTTCAAGAGAGTACAATATCCATCCTGTTGAGCTTTTCTCAAAACCTGGAACTCTTAGAAAATGTGGCCCTTAGACTGTCTTCATTATTTACAATCTTGACACCCTGATGACTCAGAAACTACCTAAAGAGCTGTGCAAAAAATTCACCTCCCCCTTCCCAAATATCTTTTACATGAATACATAAAAGAAATAACATAAAAGTGTGAGCCCTCACACATCTTTAGATCTTGATCTTGCAAATTCCTAAGTGCCTCTTGAGAGGTACTGACCCTCCCCATCTTCACTGAAGTCTGTGGATGTTGGGGCACTGAACACCTTGTAGAATCGGGCTCTGGGCTTTAAGGGCTCAGGTAGCAGACTATTCAAATGCAGTGGATCTCATTGTAACTAACAAATAACAGTGCGATTAGCAAAGTGCAAGCAGACCAGTTAGGGATCTCTGTTCCTAGCAGATAACTTTGTAACTCTAAAGAGGCTAATAGATCAGTTAACCACCACTGTATGGATTTATACACATGAACATGAGTGAATTCAATTTCAGTTTACAGTGTTTTACGTATCTTTGAACAATGATTGGGCATATTCTTCTTTCCCCCCTTTATTAACACTCAGGTTCCCTTTCTCCATTAATCTATTTTTGGGGCTTGCGCCTGCAAATCCTACTTATGTGAGCAGTCACACATGAACATGAGTGAATTCAATTTCAGTTTACAGTGTTTTACGTATCTTTGAACAATGATTGGGCATATTCTTCTTTCCCCCCTTTATTAACACTCAGGTTCCCTTTCTCCATTAATCTATTTTTGGGGCTTGCGCCTGCAAATCCTACTTATGTGAGCAGTCCTGTTGCAGTAAGTAGGACAGATCACATGAGTAAAGTTTTTCAGAGTTAGAGTTTGTGACCCAACAAACAATAAGCCAGGTTCTTTCCCCTGTTCTGGCCTTTCCATATTGCTGTGATGGCATAGGGGGACCAGAATCTGGCCATAACCGGTCAGCTGAAAATGCCTGGATTGGGGGAGTGCTCAGCTTGTATTTCTCTGCCCAGAACAATAACAACTGATGATTCAAACTGCACTCTATCCTGAGAGGGGAAGGCATCACAGAGACGGGCTGTTTCCTCAACTTCTCCCCTTTTGGTCTGCCTATATCCACCTATCTTGAGGGAGCTGAGCTTCTTCCAGATAGATAAGAAGCAACTTCACAGTGGGTGCATAATTCTCTCTCACTTTCCTGGGGCCTCCCCACACCTACTCCATGTGTTTAGGGCAATTCTGCACCTTTCCATGCTGCAGAAGGGGAGACGAGAAGATGGCCCAATTGTCTTCATTTCAAAAGCCTACATGAAGAGCAGCAGGACGCAGAAGATCTATGAAGAGCCCGAAAAAGAGCTCTGTGTAAGTTCAACAGCTTGTCTCTCTCACCAACAGAAGTTGGTTCAATAAAAGATATTACCTCACCTGCCTTGTATCTCTAACAGAAGATCACTATGAGATAGCAAAAGTCCTACCAGCTAGGTATGCAGGTGCATGGATGGGACTGCTGGATGGGCTATGCAAAAGAAGTGTTCATACAAGATGAGGTTCGGTTGAGGTTCCACTGAAAATTGGGCCCCCTATAATTTTAATCCAGATAGTTTTCTGTAATTTTCTTGTATCAAATGTCTCTGATTAAGGACTGAGAAATGCTCCTTCTTTCTAAATAGATAATAAGTATATAGTGGAATTCAATGCAGCCATGCTTATTTACACTAGATAAATATCTGGCCTTTGAACCCTCAGGTAATTAAGTTAATCATCCCTTGAACTTATTAATTTTTTTAAAACCACTTAACTATATAGCTTGTTTTGTCCTTTTTCTTTAATATGTCGCCCATTTTAGTCTTTATATGTAGACGCTAGGATCCTCACTCACCCCCAATGTGTAAATTACCACGTTGCATTAACCATTCATTTGCACAGTGGCATTTGCAAAGTAGGCATTTACTTCTATGCGTTTTGGCACATGCACAGTTTGGAAAATGTGGGTCCTAAGTTGTCCCTGTCTTAATGGCTGGTACTTGGATCTAGTGATACCAGTCTCTACTTTAATGTTTTCAATAGCTTTGCCCTACTGGAGATATTAATACATCAAAGACTGGGGCAAATTGGGAAAAAAATGGTTTCAATGAGATGTGTTAGTTATGGTAAAATAGCAGGAATTAATGAAAACTGCACTCAGCTACACAGCACCATCCATCCATTTACTAAGCCACTAAGTTTTAGTCTCAAGACTATTCACTGATCAGTATGTATGAACTGAACCACATAACTTACATTTTATGAGGCAGAAGGTGCAAAACAAGTGTCCCTCTTTCACCATTCAGGCAGAATTTCAAAAAGTGAACATTGCAATTAATATTTAAGTATTCTCCATGCACCCACTTTTCTCGGGGAAAACGAATTTTGAAATGTCAAAATTTCCTATGGGATAGCAATTCCATTTTCCAATCAGCTCTGGTGGTCCTGGACATGAAATTATTCTCGTACCTTCGGCTTCTTGTTGTTCTAAGGTCTTGCTTGATGCTGATAGAGAGCAGAAATGAGATTTACATAGGACGTTTGATCCTGCACAATTAAAGTCAATGGCAGCATTACCATCAACTTCAATGGATATAGGATCGAGTCTTTGCTGAGATGCACACACTGCTTTTCTGCATGGGGGATTGGCATAATGGGGAGACCATGGTGCTGAGCTGTTATCCACATTATAGAAACGAGATGCTCAGTAGCCATTCATTTGGAAATGGGTATTTCTGCTGGGAGCAAGCATGCAGCCCAGGCTGCACGATACCCTCCCAGGATGAGTAGCCTCCTCACCAAACTGAATAGCTGTCTTGCCTACTGGTGACTCTGTTAATGCACCACTCTTCACCTTCAGGCGGGCTATAGTCCTTTTTTCTTAAGTTCTAATTTACTGTTTGCAGTCCTTTGCTGTAAGGATGCCACCAGGCAGTTGTTCCCATTGTCAGTTTGCTTTCTTGTAGTGCCATCAAACACACTAGTTTGTGATGCGAAGAAAGAGATTTTGCAGTTCTTAAAAAAAAAATAATAATAAGTTTTGCCTTGAAAATACCAATGCAGTACACTAGAAAGACCAGCAGCCAGGTCGGGGTCCAACGTACAGCTCAGAGACCTGTTATGAACCCTGCAATTTCTTCTTGCTCCTCCTTTTTCATGGCATACAGCACACCCCAATTACTTTAAATGACTCCAGTCTGTCATGCTTGAAGGAATAACGACACATGCAAAGTCTGTTCATAGATCAGATAACCAATATGGAACCTGGAGCCTTTAAAAGCTTGTGGGTTGTTTTCTGTTAAATGGGTTTGTGGGGTTTTCTTTAATTTTTGCTTACATCTCAGAAACAAAGCTTCATTATTAAACATAATAACAAAAAATTAGAAACTTTTTAAAAAAAATTCAATTTTTTTTTTGGAAATGTCAAACTTACAATTTTTTGATCATCCATAAGATTTTTTGTAAAAATAATTGGAAAAAAAATCAAAAACTTTTTACAAATTTTGAACATTCAAAATTTCTCTACCAGCTCTAAATCTAATCTACTAAACCGTGGCAAGAAAACAGATTTCATGCTAGAATGATGTATGCAGTATTGTACTGTAAGTGTAGTCCATTCCTGTATTCAGTGCAGAGATGTTCTGATTCAGTACTGTTTCAATGCATTATTGACTTGGGGCCTAAGATCTTATCAGTTACTAGTTTTTTACCTTCTATTCCACACCCACCAGGGGTGCAGATATTACAACAAAAAAAGGAAAAAAACAGCAGAAAGATAAATATTTCTGTACCCTTTAGTGACGTATTCACTAATGAGCTAAATAAACTAAAATGGAAGTGCATTTTTAAATGCACTAGGGACATACTGCCCTTTTCATTCCCTCAACAAAGTTTACCTCCTCTCCAGGAGGTAAATATTGGCATTTTGAGAAGGTACTTTATTGTCTAGGTAACTATAGTGATGAGTGCAGTACAGTGCAGACAAATGCATCTGAGTTTATATTGATTCGTTTATTTATAGTTAGATCAAGCTGCCTGTCCCAGGGCGAGCACAGGAACTCCCTAGCCGTAGGTGGAACTGCTCTCTCCTATGCTCCAATCCTGTTTGATGGGCTGGTACAGGGAGCGTTGGGGGCCCAGCCCCACCACCTCCCTGCCACTCCCCTGGGTAGCAAGCACCTCCCCAGTGAATAGGGAGGAAGGAGTTTTTGCACTCAGAGAGCACAGGGACTGAATTCAGCCTGGTCTCTAGATGTACTACACAAGCTGGGGCATAAGGAGGGTATGGAAGGAAGGTTCCTTGTACCCTTGTACCTCCACTGCTCATGGAGCAGGCCGCTGTTATTTTCTCAGGGGGGAGGATGTTTAGCACGAAGACTGCTATACAGAGCTGTGCTTGAGTTCTAAAAAAAAAAAAAAAGCCTTGATGACATCACTGTGAGTCGACTTACTCACTGGCAGCAAAAAAGGGGTGGTGGTGGGGGGGGCTCTATACTCCTGCCAGGACCCTTCAGCCTGTGCAGTGGTACAGGGCTCTCTGGGGGGAAGAAGAGGGTGCCCACAGCACTGGCCATAGGGAAGGCAGGGACAGGGCACAATGAAGGAGTGCCCAAGCCTCCCCCTTGGCCGGCTCTGAGTGTAGACCCAGCAGCTTCTACCTCCCTTCTTGGCCATGCCTTGGCCTCTCCTCCAGCCCACAGTGCCAGAACGCCAGCAGGGGCTCCCCATTGGGTGAGGATGCAGGCAACTGACCCCTACTGCAGAGTCGCCCCACATTGCTGGCTTGGGCATGCCCGTGAGGAGAAGCCGTGGCTTCTGGGTTGCTGCTCAGAGCTAGCTGTGGGAGGAGGGCATGGCTCCCCTATCTCTCTCTTTTGTGCCTCCTGACCCCCTCCATTGTGCTCCCCTCTTCATTGCACCCCATCAGAAATACCAGAACGCCATCTGGAACATTCCAGCACAGCTCAAGTGCTGATACAGGGGCTGTCTATATGCCTTGCAGAGCACTGAGGGACAAGATGAGAAAGGGACACTCATGCAAATCCAATCACCAGAAATCTCCGAGTAGTAAGATAGGCTCTAGACTTGGGAGATCAGGGTTGGTTTCTCAGCTCTGCTATAGGCTTCCTGTATAATCCTGGCAAATCACACAGGACCAGATTTACAAAGGTATTTAGGCACCTAAAAATGCAGGTAGGTGCCTAGCTGTAGATACAAAAGCACCTGTGGAGATTAGGCACCTAACTCCCATTGGAAGTCATTAGGAGTTAGTCACCTATCTGCATCTTTAGGTACCTAAATACCTTTGTTAATCTCGGCTTTAATCTCTCTGAGCATAATTCCTCGTCTGTAAAGTGGGGATGACATTAATACTACATTTCTCCAACCCTTTTTCTGCCTTGTCTATTTAGACGGAGCTCTTCAGAGCAGGGGCTGTCTGTCTGTACACAGAGACAGACAGACATGCATGCACGCACGCACACATATAATGCTCAATAATTACAGGGCCCGGCACAAGGGGGCCCTGATCTTGGTAGTGGCCTCTAAGTGTTATTTCAATACTAATAACAACTTATAATCATACAGTATATTTTCTTGAAACTGCAGTATGGATTTACCAGGGGCAGAGAAACCGGTGACACTAGTAGTAGTAATAGCCGTTAGGAGATGACGTTCCCACTTTCTTTGAGGGACAAAATTGAAAAAAAAAGTTGCAAGGTATCTTCAATAGGTGGTAGCTTTGAAATACCTTGAGAGAAAGGACTCGCTGGCGTTAGAAAGGCGAACAGGAGGTTTCTATCAACCTGCCATTAGGCATTTTTATCAATCTCCACTTTTTCAAAGAAATATTGCTTTGGGTCATGTTTCTGAGATTTTCTTCTTCTGTATCACAGAATTTTAAAAGAACTATTTACATATGATTTACAAAGGAGCATATATTTGTATGGGCAAGTGGTGGGCTGGGGGAGGAGGGAAGAGGAATTCTGAGCATGTGAAATCATGAATGCAATTAAAAAACTTTACTAGAGGGTTTCTTTGGTGTTGTGAAATGTGCACAGAGTGGGGTACATTCTTAGACCTGTAGGCAAGGAGTTAAGTACACTGGTTTCATTAGCAATAACAGGATTTTACCTGCTTAAATCTCCAAGCCACCATTTTGCAAGTCTACCACAGAAAGATATGCATCACAATGGCTCAGAATGGTTTAACAGGCTATTTAGAAATTTCTTGCAAGGACCTGACACAATTGTTTGTACAGCTGGCAATTACAGGCCAAAGCCTTTCCAAGAACAGTATGTTCCCTGTAAAACACATGCAGTCTGTGCCAGTTTCAGTGGCCATTCTTCCAAGGATGCCATGTATAGTGGTACTGGACATGTGATAAAAGCTAGCTCTGCTTCAGATGGGAAAGGGACAGTTAAGTGTGAGGCAACAGACCAAAAAAACAGGACACAGAATATACATTGCTAAGCAAAACTAGCCTCAACAGAGTGCTTGAAACTGGTGACATCAGCAAAAGAACTTCAGTGAGAATTGTTTAGTGACGTTAACCTGAGTTTCTCTCTCTCTATTTCTCACACACATACTCTCAAATAGAAATGAAAGACACACACACACAAAACAAACACAGGACTGTCTTGCGGCCATCATTGGTCAAGTAGGAGTAGGTTCTTTATGTTCATACAACCGTTCCAACGCATCTCATTGCTGACCTGAAACACTCTCCTACGAGAGCCAGGCTACACAGTGTGCAGAGAGGTGGAGGATTTAAAGAGCCTGAGGCACCATGCTACCAGAGCCAACTCAAAGCCCAACATGCCACAAAGCACAACTAAATCCTCAGTGACCCTTTCTTTCCCCTCAATAGACCCCCCCCACACATGTTGCACAGCTCATATTCTCATATGCAAGCAACCAAACTGCATCAGCAAAATGGGTGCACAGAGGAGCAAACAAGCAAATTGCACTCACGAGATACATACACCTTTTCCTCTGGACAGTGGGCAGTTTCACACACAGTTACCTTTTTGCCCTATAATCACCCGTTTTGTACAAGGAGCTTCCCTAAACTGTTAGCCTCCATCAACATTCAAGCTGCAAATTCAGACCCAAACCTGTGTCGTGATATGGGGCTTTAATTGTGGCCCAGCACTACTTTCAACAGGAATTTTCTGAAGTAAGGAATGCAGCATCAGTCCCTTACAGTGTAAGTCAGGAGGAGGTAATAAATATGGAACCTCACAATCTAGAGCTGTATTTAAATATCCACAAAATGCTCTGCATCAGCACATTCCACAATGACAAATGCTAATAAAAAAACCTCTGGAAATAACATAGGAGGAAAGACAGCATTAGGAGCTAAATGTTCCTGGGTAAATGCATTTCTATAAGGAGCCAAGTTTTTGAGTAATTAAGGGTTTATACTAGAATCTTAGTTCAGTCATTAGAAAAACGTATCAAAAGAATGTAATCCTGCCAACACTTTTGTTTGTATGAATCCTGGCTCAGTGAAACATTTCAGGCAAATAATTTATCTTTTCTTTGGCTTAAATAGTAAATTCTTCATCAATTCATGAATCCTGTCCTTGTTTTGATTATGCTGTGATGTGAATGTAGTTTTGTAGACCACGAAAATAAAGACTGGTTTGTCAAACACTGAATGCTTGTGCAACTCCTAAATTAAAACTGTGGAGTCTATCCTTCACTTACCAGCAGTGTAACTGGTTATTTGTTAAAAGAAAAGGAGTACTTGTGGCACCTTAGAGACCAACCAATTTATTTGAGCATAAGCTTTTGTGAGTTACAGCTCACTTCATCGGATGCATACTGTGGAAAGTGCAGAAGATCTTTTATACACACAAAGCATGAAAAAATACCTCCCCCCACCCCACTCTCCTGCTGGCAATAGCTTATCTAAAGTGATCACTCTCCTTACAATGTGAATGATAATCAAGGTGGGCCATTTCCAGCACAAATCCAGGGTTTAACAAGAACGTCTGAGGAGGGTCACATAAACACCACCCTATACTGGAAACCTACTGGCCGCTATTCCTACCTACATGCCTCCAGCTTTCACCCTGACCACACCATACGATCCATCGTCTACAGCCAAGCTCTGCGATACAACCGCATTTGCTCCAACTCCTCAGACAGAGACAAACACCTACAAGATCTCTATCAAGCATTCTTACAACTACAATACCCACCTGCGGAACTGAAGAAACAGATTGATAGAGCCAGAAGAGTTCCCAGAAGTCACCTACTACAGGACAGGCCTAACAAAGAAAATAACAGAACGCCACTAGCCGTCCCCTTCAGCCCCCAACTAAAACCCCTCCAATTCATTATTAAGGATCTACAACCTATCCTGAAGGATGACCCAACACTCTCACAAATCCTGGGAGACAGGCCAGTCCTTGCCTACAGACAGCCCCCCAACCTGAAGCAAATACTCACCAGCAACCACATACCACACAACAGAACCACTAACCCAGGAACCTATCCTTGCAACAAAGCCCGTTGCCAACTGTGCCCACATATCTATTCAGGGGACACCATCACAGGGCCTAATAACATCAGCCACACTATCAGAGGCTCGTTCACCTGCACATCCACCAATGTGATATATGCCATCATGTGCCAGCAATGCCCCTCTGCCATGTACATTGGTCAAACTGGACAGTCTCTATGTAAAAGAATAAATGGACACAAATCAGATGTCAAGAATTATAACATTCATAAACCAGTCAGAGAACACTTCAATCTCTCTGGTCATGCGATTACAGACATGAAAGTGGCAATTCTTCAACAAAAAAACTTCAAATCCAGACTCCAGCGAGAAACTGTTGAATTGGAATTCATTTGCATATTGGATACAATTCACTTAGGCTTGAATAGAGACTGGGAGTGGCTAAGTAATTATGCAAGGTAACCTATTTCCCCTTGTTTTTTCCTAACCCCTCCCCCCCTCAGACGTTCTTGTTAAACCCTGGATTTGTGCTGGAAATGGCCCACCTTGATTATCATACACATTGTAAGGAGAGTGGTCACTTTAGATAAGCTATTACCAGCAGGAGAGTGGGTTTGTGTGTGGGGGTGGGGGTGGGGTGAGAAAACCTGGATTTTGGCTGGAAATGGTCCAACTTGATTATCATTCACATTGTAAGGAGAGTGATCACTTTAGATAAGCTATTGCCAGCAGGAGAGTGGGGTGGGGGGAGGTATTTTTTCATGCTTTGTGTGTATAAAAGATCTTCTACACTTTCCACAGTATGCATCCGATGAAGTGAGCTGTAGCTCACGAAAGCTTATGCTCAAATAAATTGGTTAGTCTCTGAGATGCCACAAGCACTCCTTTTCTTTTTGCCAATACAGACTAACACGGCTGTTACTCTGAAACGTGGTTATTTGTTGGTTCTCAACCTCAGTGATGTTTTGACTTGAACAGGCTCTTATAAAGGCTACAAATCACAATCCACCAAAACCGATAATGTGCCAACAGCAATAACTTGAGTTTCTTTTTAATTGTGTAACATTGTGCAGACACAATCAAGTTAAATTAGCAACTGTTTGGGGGATTTGGGGTATAATTTTAAATCTTAATCCTTCTGCCATCATACATGCAAAGTAACTAGTTTTACAGGAAACATAGTATGCGTGTATTTGAAGACAGAGGCCAGGCCTTAGTTTAATCAGATGGAATTAAAGCAAAGCTCAGCAACTCAAGAATAATTATAAATTTGACAGCATTTTTATCACCTCGTTTAATCTGGCTATACAATGTTCATTCCTGGCTCATCATGAAAGGTCTCAGGCTCCCACACCCCCTGCCTTTTTGTGTTCTGTCCCTCAAATATACAAAGAAATGCCACAAAAGTCAAGGCTAAGGCTGAAGTTTCACTCTCACATTGAGTACCAATTGAGGCCCTTACCCTACAAGCACCTATGTACATTTGTGACTTCACTGGGACCATTTGCATGCTGAAAGTTAAGAGTATTTACAGAATCAGGGAGTTAGTCCATAAGTAGTTCCACTGAATTCCAAAGGCCTTATATGCAAACTAAGGCCCCAATCCTGCAAATACTTATGCATGTGCTTAACTTTACTACTCCAAGTAGTCCCATTGATTTCATATGTATAGGTCTTTACAGGATTGAGGTTGAAGGTAGTATTCAACATGAGTAACAGTAGCAGATGTCCAAGTATCCAAGCTAGAGCTGTGGAATAGCAGAAACATTTCTAACGTGTAATTGTCTGAGTTGGAAAAGTTTACTTTGATTTGATCATGTTTATGATGCATTGATGTTCACTTTTAACAAACGCTCGCATGCTTGAGGTTTACAGAGTGAGAATTTGTTCACAACAAGCAAATGTTTAACTCAAATTCCTAGTGAAAAGCTACTTTTGATTATGTATTGCAGTGTACAATGTATGCTTCATGTTTCACTGCTTGCACCAACCAACAGCATGAACTGTACACTGCCCATTTTATAATCAAATATGTAATTTGAAATGTTTGCTTTGTGCTTGCTTAACGTAAAAAAAGAGAATCATAGGCCATCTAGAAGTGTTTGCCAGTCAGCGAGGGGTGTGATTCTCTATAACATTTTTATACCAGCAAAAATCCCTACTGTAGATGCAGTTATAGCAATGTCGGTTTGCTGATATAGCTTATTTTGTTTGGGGAACAGGCATAAGACATAGCTCTAAAAACATTCTTTATTTCTGGTATAAGTTGTGTCTCCTCTCAGGGGTTTACCTGTGAGCAAACCATTCCTAGTAAAGTAAAATGGCATAGGTCAAGTCTAAAGAAATTAACAAACAAAGCATGAATTGTGAATTTTATATTTAACTGTAAAGGTAACAATTCTAATCAGCTATAGGCCAAGACTTAATCCTGAAGAAATTTGTAAATATTTTTTAATACTGGCAGAATATCAGTCTTTCCCTGGATAATTTGCAAACTGAAAGAAAAGGTAATACGTACTGAATACATTATTCATTGTGGATTATTTATTCAGCTCTGCTTTAAACAGTGGATGATTTTAGATTCCATGAGTCCAAGTCAAAACACAAATACACAAGTGTGCATAGGCACTATATCCCATATGTTAGAAATTAGCTGTCTGAAATACCCAGTGATTGTGCACCATTTTTGAAGGACAGGCACAAAAACACATTTGTTATCAGTAAACTTCTATTCTTTCAAACTCTTATCTTAAAAGAAACTGGCAAGCCTTAAAAAAAGAATTGATAAATAGATTTATTCTGGGGCTGAGATCCTCCAGAACTGAGATACCAAACCTCGGGGGGGGGGGGGGGGGATGGAGGGGGGATGAATTTCAGAGTAGAAAAAGAGAGACTTATTTTAGAAACATTACTGCAATAATATATTCAGAAGGCAAACAGATCTCGTTCAGAGACATTGTCAACAGTGCTCAAGGCAGCAGTTAGTGATATTCCACCATTAATGTAATTAGAAGACTTATACTAGAGCCATCAAAATAATAATTGCTCTTAAAATTGCCTTTTCCTCCATAGATTCTGGTAAACAGCCAGTTTTTACAATGTATTTTTTCCCCAGAGATCATAAAAATATTTGAGCTAGATCCTCAGCTGATGCAAATTAGCACATTGAAGCAAACAGTAGAGTTACACCACTTTACACCTGGTGAGGGGCTGGCCCTTTGAGCAACATAGCCATCCTTGAAGTGCCATGATATGCAAAATCAATCTCTAGTAATTTTGATGGTATAAAAATTTACAGATGAAGCCTGAAGTCATCCCTTAGAAAAAATTTGGACTGGATGCTCAGCTGTTGTAAAGTAGCGTTACTGTGTTGAAGTCAGTGAAGCTATGTTGATTTGCCCCATTAAGTTTAAGAACCTATTAATAATCATTTAAAAACAGAAAGAACTCTGATTACATTTCCTCCTACATTCCACTAGTTCTACTTCAGAGTGCTAACAGCCCTTCATAAATAAAAAATAAAATTAAATTAATAATAAACCACTGCACATTTACTTCTTGCTACTACCCGCTATTCACAGGAAGAGTAAAAAGAGCCATCACATTTGAGACAAGTATAAAGCAACTCAAAAGTAGCATCAGAACAATTGCTATAGATACAGAACAATTGCTTATCTCAAATGCTGAGATCTTTTCTATAAAGCACACAAGAGAGTCAAGGTTTATTTCCAGCTCTGCTACTGACTAGCATATGACCTTGGGCAAGTCACTTAACTTCTTAATGCTTCATTTTCCCTGTCTCTAAAATTCATTCCTATCCATTCTAAAGAATTATCATTCTTTGGATGAAGAGCACTACACATACAAAGTGCGAAGAGTTACTATGGTATTCTAGTCTTCACTAAAGGTTGTGACCTAATATGTATGATATTCAGAGGTAGCTAGTGCATAAAATGAGTAAGTTAGTATTTTATAAGCTTCATGTGAAATATGCCTAAAGAATTTCCTAAAACCATTCAATATCAGACACTGAGCTCCTAAAGCATGAAAGTCACTTGTGCTCCAAGTACATTTTTTACACTTGCAGCCAGCTGGTGTTCATCATCTAGACTAATGAAGCATGAATATAGCTATCTTGCCCAAGTCTTTGGTAAAAATATAAATGAACTTAAGCTGTACGTCAGACATCACCAATTTTGTCATGAAACAGATGCCACAGCTTTTTTTCGTCTTCCAGAGATTGTTAGATACCCCTGATAAGTGGGGGAGTCACACTACAAAACAAAGATATTTGCTGCCTGATTCATACAACCATCAGAACATGATGCTGTCCTGCACCATTAATATTCCTAAGAGATTTCATTAAGGAAGAAATTGATATTCCCATTCAAACACTTGCCTTCCCCTGTGGGACATTGTTTGGTGTGCTCTGTAATCCAGCAGCCTCTTCCTCTGCGATACCTGCGTCAGGAATTTCCGTAGTCTGGCTTTCCTCTTGGGTTTCAACTTGTGTCTTACTCTTTTCTTTCTCCTTCCCCTTTTCCAGGTTGAAGAGTCTGTCAAAGAAAGTTACTTGTTTTGTCTTTGATAAGGCTTTGTCCTCTGTCTCAGGTGATGCTAATGCTATTAGCTCAGTGTCACTAAATTCTGCTGTAGAAGGGGCCTGGCTTAGGTTTTTATCGGACCCTTCCTCCAGCACAGCTGTTGCAGGACTATCTGCTATCTCACTTGATGCTTTGTTCACTTCAGGCATCTCTGAACTGACATCAAGCTTAGATGATCCAACTGATGAGTCTGTAGCTTGCTCTTCAGTACGTCCTGGTACAGGCCGTGAAAAAGCAAAGAGAAAACGAAATTTTGCAGCTGGCATGGGTTTCTTGGCCTCAGTCCCAGGATTTTTTCCATTTGCATCAGAAGTGGAGCTTATCTCTATTGTCTTCTCGGAAGAAACGGCCACATTATTCTGTTCAACACTTGTCCTTGCATCCACTGCAAATAGAAACATAAAACAGCAATTATCCAACAAAGCGGGGAAGTTATCCTATTAATCATGGTGGTCTAGAGCTTTAATAAACTCATTCTAAAATGCAATGCCTGTGTGAAGACAATATATACTGCAATGTGTTAAGTAAATGTGGTGTTCTGTGGTACAAAATGTGAGCTTCTGCTTAGCTTTGAGGCCCGATTCTCTGAGTTTCTGATGTTCTTTGTTCTCACTGAAGTCAGTGAGAGTTGTGGTGCTCAGCACCAGCCTAGGATCAAGCCCATTATTTCTTTTCTCAGACTTCTACCCTAACTAGAAAAAGACTAACAAGGGGAGGGGCAGAAAGTATTCCCAACTCCATTTTACAGATGGGAAACTGAGGTACAGTGAGATGGAAGAGGAAGGATGGCCCAGTGATTAGGGAACTAGCCTAGAACTTGGAAGACCCAACTTCAGCCCTATTCTGCCACAGACTTCCCATGTGATCCCTTGGGAAAGTCACTTAGCCTCTCTATGCCAGTTGGGTACCCTCTACAGTTTGCTTTATTTTGTCATCTAATATTTATATCGTGGCAGCACCCAAAGATCCCACTCAGAACAGGATCCCATTGTGCTAGGCGCTATGTAAACACATCCATGCTTTTCTGTAAAACTTGCTAAAATGCCCATTTTAACAGAGAAACATTGAAATTGGACTTTCAACATTTGAATTTTTTTTAAACTTCATATTTTAAAATTTTTTACTTAAATGGGCCAATTTTTGCATTGAAATGGGCTCATTCTTGGGGAAAGCACCCATTTTTTTTAGCCAAAACTCCAAGCAAAATGATCAGTTTTTCAGTAAAACAGACTGTTGTCTAGTTGGCAATGAACTGTGAAAAAAATTCCTCAAATTTCACCTTGTTTAGCATTTTGCCTTTAAGTTTTCGTACACTTCAAATTAAATGCTTGAAAGGCAACAGTACTAGCGGGTATCACCTAAGAAGCAGCGGCATAAAGAAGCAGTTCATGTTCAGTAACATGGCTAAGACAATGGCTTAGTTCAGCAGATGACAATTTGAACATCACAGCAATGCTGCCTAGAATATTTCATTTTGATCCTTTCCCATTGCGCAGTAAGGACATCATAGTCCTTGACGATCAACAGTATGACTCTGCTGAGATTTTTCTTGATAGAGCACAAGAGAAATCCGACTTACAGCAGCATGCACAGTGTAGCTAAGATGAATATATTATTATTTATATTGTGGTAGTGCTTAGGAGCTCAGTCATGAATCGATACCCCATTGTGCTAGGTGATGTACAGACAAAGAATAAAGAGAGAACAATGAGGAGTCCTTGTGGCACCTTAGAGACTAACAAATTTATTTGGGCATAAGCTTTCGTGGGCTAAAACCCACTTCATCAGATGCACATGGAGTGGAAAATACAGTAGCATATACATTTATATGTAGTACATGAAAAGATGGGAGTTGCCTTACCAGGTGGGGGGTCAGTCTAACGAGACAATTTAATTATCAGTAGAATACCAAGGGAGGAAAAATCACTTTTGTAGTAGTAATGTGGGTGGCCCATTTCAAAGAGTTGACAAGAAGAGGGTTCCTAGGTCCATACACAACAAGTAAATCAAATTTACACTCTTGTCATAAAGTTAACTCTTTGAGTAATTAGTTTAGACTCCAGACACTGCTGTCTCCATTCTACTACTGCCTACCAACCAGCAGGTAGGAACCTTCTATAAACTGGAGTGACAAGAGAAAGACAGAGCTTTAGGAGTCAGCTGATATGCCAGCGTGAATGTAAATAGGATTTGTTGAAAGGCTTGCCAGCAGGGAAGGAAACAACTGATGAAAACTGAGGGCTGTGACAATGAGATTCATCACCAAGGTGAGGTTCTTACCAGATGCCAAAAGGGCCGGTTCATTTAGTTTCTCTACTTTTACCACTTTCAATCTGGTATTTTCCTCCTCCTTCCTCATGTGTGTGTGGGGGGGTTTCATTAACTTGTGTTTGTCAATAAACAGATTTTTTTCCTTTTCCAGCTCTGTACTTTAAAAGGTTATCTCACATTTTATGCCTTCCCTGTTACTGCTTATGTAAGAAAATAACTTATTCTGGCAACAATTTTGTTATCCTTTAATAAAACAATATTATCTAATTGCTTCTGCAATATTCAGTGTGCATTTGTTTGAGCATCTGTGCATGCAAAGAGAAGTTTGCATACAATTATTAAATAGCTACTCCCCTATCAATTTAAGGTCTACTAACTATTGATATCTCTCTCTAAGCACACAGGGCCAGATTGTTAAAGGTTAAAGGGATCTGAGTTACCCAGGAAAGAATTTTCTGTAGTATCTGGCTGATGAATCTTGCCCATATACTCAGGGTTTAGCTGATCACCATATTTGGGGTCGGGAAGGAATTTTCCTCCAAGGCAGATTGGAAGAGGCCCTGGAGGTTTTTCACCTTTCTCTGTAGCATGGGACACGGGTCACTTGCTGGAGGATGCTCTGCTCCTTGAAGTCTTTAAACCACGATTTGAGGACTTCAATAGCACAGACATAGGTGAGATGTTTTTTGCAGGAGTGGTGGGTGAAATTCTGTGGCCTGTGTTGTGCAGGAGGTCAGACTGGATAATCATAGTGGTCCCTTCTGACCTAAATATCTATGAATCTATGAATCTACTTAGGTGCCTAAAGATGCAGATCGGCACCGGCTGAGATTTTTAAAGGTGTCTCGTGTAGTTCCTGAACTTCCTCAGGAGTTTTGCCGGAGAAGGGACTGCAGTATCTGGCCTTCACTTAGTAATTTAGAGAAAGAAAACTTGAGAAGGAATTTCAGGAATTCAGATAGGGATGTGGAAGACAACCCAGAAAAAAAGAACAAAAAGGTAAATGGACATTTTTTTTCCAGTTAATAACAAGGACAAGAAAAGTCCACTGGAAATAAAGATGCTTATATCATAAAAGATGCTGTGTTTTTTAGAGAGAGAATCTTGTTAAATTCTCATTTTTTAAAACATAGCTTGTGAAGCCAAGAAAGTACTTATGTCTCTAATTATCACCAAAAAGAAGAGCAGCTGCACTGCGTGAGCTTAGAGTTTTTCATGTCTTGAATGGAAGGTTGAGAATAACCATCCAATCAACATTAAAAGTCTAGTTTCAATCCATAAATACAAAGACATTCCGAACTGAGTCTTCTACTCTTTAATAGCCCCTGGTCACTTGGATCATCCAGGACTAGACTAACAGATGATCACAAATGAGTTTTATTTGACAAGTGACTATGAATTTGTAGTAGTTAATTTTGATAATTAATAACAATTAAATTAATTGCCAACTAAAGCAAGTACATGACTAGCACTGGTTAAATTTTTGACAGAATAGTTTCCATCACAAATTGCAGTTTTGTTGAAATCAAGATTGTTTGGGGGAATCTGTTGATTTCAACAAAATATTCACAATGAAACGTCTAACAGTTGAATTTCAACTTTCTTGTTTAGTTTCAATAATGTCAAAATGTTTCATTTTTACTTTATCATTTTGATTAGTTTTGTTAACTTGTATATTATATTAAAATATTAAATATATCATATTTTTAAAATAATGTTTTAATATCAAAGTCTAAATGAGATGACTAAATGTTATCAAAATGAAATATTGCAATGACAGATGACTCCATGCATCTGAAGAAGTGGGTTTTTTACGCACGAAGGCTTAAGCCCAAATAAATCTGTTAGTCTTAAAGGTGCCACCGAACTCCTAGTTAACTAACAGTTACCACTCTGATTCATTGTTTCAGATATTGCAACTTTCTTACAATTCAAAAACATCTTTATGTTCTTAAACTAAAATTTGCATGTCAGCCTAAAACCCTTTTAAAAGTCCATCAGTGTTGTCTAGCACGATGGACTGTAATAGCCTTGAATGAGCCACCGCAGTGCTTCTGGTGAGTAATACACATTTTAAAGGATTCTAAATATGTAGTCATACAAGAAGGATTTTTTTTATTTTAAATTTTCACCTTTTCATTTAATTTTCAGTATATCTAATTAGTATGTGACTTTCTTTTCCCAGATATTTAAAATGTCATTGTTATTGTATTGTTAAAATTGCTGTACATTTAGGAGTTCCCCCCTGCTGTATGTATATTACCTCACCCACTTTGTATGTATTTACATGGCACACCCCAATGGTTTGCTAAGAGAAGTTTTGATCTGACTAAAAGATCATCTATTTTCAAAGGTATTAGAGCCTCACTTATGAGCATAGTAAATTTGTTTTCTCCCTTTTCAAGCTAATATTCTTCATAGAATGAAATTCTCATTCAGAAATCTATGTTATAGGGCAAAGTTTCAAACTGGTGGTGGCTGGATGACTTTGCTCCATCCCTCTCAAAACGCAGTGCTCTTTACAGATTATCTGCAAGCAGCACTCTTGATATGTAACCATTTTTGGGTTGCAATATTGTAACTATCTGACAACTCAGCAGCAGCGTTTTACTGGACAAGCAGAGAAGAATGCCATTTGTTATAGTTACCAAATTAATTGCACTTCTGACCCTCTCCTGGTCTCTTTGAATGTATCCCCTCAGGTGTCGGGCCTTGAGCTGTTACTTCTGGGTCAGGGAAGGGTAGGGTGACCAGAAAGCAAGTGAGAAAAATCGGGGCAGGGTGAGGGATAATAGGTGCCTATATAAGGAAATCAGGACTGTCCCTATAAAATTGGGACATCTGGTTACCCTACAGAAGGGAGGGAAGAATTGTATGTTTCTCCTAATCTCAGATCAGTCCTTGGGTGGCACTGGTCTGCATATCAACTATGGTTACCTCAGCAGATCTGAATTAGGTTCAGCACATGCAGTTCTGTTCTCTCCAGTAGCAATGACAGTCACTAGGCAGCCTTCTTAAAACAAAGTATTTAGAACAAAAGCATTTCAAAAATTTTAAAACACTGAACCAACCATCTTCCACAGGGGGATCCTGGTAAGTCTAAGCCTCCCATAGACCGCCCCTGCCCCCCCCCCCCAGACTGCTTGGGTCTGGGTTGCATAATCTGTTCCTTTAAATCACTAAGCAGTTCACTCAGTCTGCACAAGGGAGAGTGTCTTTAAAGCTGCTCAGCCTTTTGATCACCCCACCCAGGAGTCAGATCACTTAATTGTTTAGGGTTGCTTTGCTCTCTAGGCTCCTAGACTTGGAAAACAGCTGTGTAACTTTGGGCTGAAGCCTGGATGTAGGCCACTGACCTGAAATTTTTCCTGAAATGTTTGTTGGGAGGTTGCTTATTGAGCGCCATTGTGTTACTTTCCTTTTTTTTCCCCCTCAACAGTCCCCTGTTAAACTGGATCAATATGTTCATGCAGAAAAGCTTTACAATCCAACAGAACTGTACTCTAACTTTACCTTTGCCTCCAGCTCCAGAGCAATGCACCTAGGGAGGCAGCCACCGATCCACCCACACTGATGAGTAGCAGATGGCAATGGAGCCTTCCAAACAATGTTATTCCTTTTAGTTGTATCAGAGGAGTAATTTAACTCGCTGGATTACTTTTGTTATCTTAGCAGATGGGTGTGTGAAATCCACCTATTTACCAAATATACCATTAAATACAAACAACTCTCACATGGTAAGGGCGTTGTTGGAAAGCACAGTAAGAAATTAACAAGATAAAGATTTGGATCTGATAGAGATGATGCATAACTGTTGGCAGGGGCACAATTGAAAACTTCTGGTGGTATGCAGCGGGGTTAATAGGCTATTTAAGATTTATTACAACTAAACAGTATGGAATTGAGGCTTTGCACCATAATGCAGCTGAACATTCTTTTACTGTTCCAGAAAAATGTTCAAAGGCTAGATATTTCTACTGGCTGTAGCATACTGGTAGTTTTCACTTAATAATAAAGTTCTAGATAAGACTGGAAACAATATTTAGTAGCTGATATGTGTAAGCAGCGAGAAATGGAAAATGTCCCAGGCAGGAGAAATACTAGTAACATTCACTCCGCTGTATCTGTAGAAATGTGAATTGAAACAATAAGGCTACCAACCAGTGTTTTCTCAGCACGTAGCAGGATGCTTTAACAAGGCTGCAAAAATAACAGGTGGGAAGAGAAATTAAATAGTTTCCAAAAGGAAAGCAAAGAGACATTTAAAAGATGTGGTTGGCAGCATGGAACAACCATGCCTGAGCACTTGCGGCCAAATGTTCAAAACAGTCCAGGGCCAAATTTTCAAGCGTTCTGCACCCGGAACTGGGACCAAATTTTCAAACAAGGTCAGTTCTCATTTAGGCATCTAAATAAGGGCTAGCTTATGACACTCATAGGGTGCCATTGTGATATTTACAGATAGATTTTCAAAAGAACGCAGCATCCAGCACACACCACCAACATGCTGAGCTCTTTTGAAAATCTGTCCCCTCGTGTTGGTGCTGAGCACTCTTGAAAACTGTGGCCTTTCTCATCTTTATTGGGATTCTTTAGGAGTCAAAAGGTCTGATCCTTCACCTGTTGAAACTGATGGAAAGCTCTCATTCCCTTGAGTGAAACTGACCCTAAATGGCTTCTCTTTGAGAAAATGCACCTCACCACCACCCACGCATCACTGGGTTCTTTTCAGCTGATATTTGCAAAGCTGCCTAAGGATTCTGGATGTGCAGTTCCGGTTAGAATTAATGGGAACTGGATATCCGGATCATCAAGGCAGCTCTGAAAAACCCCAGCCTTGAATCACACCATACTTCCAATTTTTCTAATGCATCAGACATTTAGGTTACTGCCTTGCAATGGTCTCTAGATAGATTCCTGACATCAGTGGGACTCTGTGTCAGTTCAGGGGTCCATCTACATGGGATTCATTGCAGGATTTGAGTCTTCAGAGACAATTAGGTGTATACAATCACAATTTTGTTTCTCATTTGTTTTTTCTGTCTAAAGATGTATCAGAGACACCCGATGAAATGCAAAACTACTTGCACATAAAGATTTACGTATTTCCTCAGGTAATTGATTCTGTGGAGCGAAAATGGGGCAGTTTCTCAAGTAAAATCAGGCTTGTTTCTAAGTGAAAATGGGTCCTTTTCTTTGAGTGATTAATCTGAAAATTAAAACTAAACAATATAGACAGGTCAGGGGGCTGGGTTACATGATGTTTGTCTTCAGTTAAATAAGTCTTGATCTTGCAGTATAGATGGGATTGAGCATGCATGTAACCATATTCCTAAATTGAAAATCTAAGAAAAAGCATATTTTTGGTACTAATATACCCATTTTGTTGAAATTGCAAGTTTAATGAAATTTTGGTGAGAGGAGGGATGTAAAACTGACATGAAACCTCAATAAGACTCATAGCAAAAGGTTTATATTATGTTATTTAAAAAAGTCACAAAGTTTGGAGTCACATTATGTCCGTTCATATATTAACTCACCAAGAATCAAAAAGAAAAAAAATAGGGGAAATCATGAAATTCAGAATCATGCAGCATTCTTCCCTTGCTCTGGAAAAAATAACCTCTGATTGTAAGTACAATTCCCTGCTTCATAAATTTCACCAGGCCTTTGGCTGATACCTTAATTAACTGCCTGCTAGCTCACCACATGGACATATTTGGAGAAAAGCTGTATGTTGGTAACAATGGTAGGTGTGTGCATGTAAGAGAGAGATCCATAAATGAAGTCGATACATATTTATATCAGAGGGGATCTAGCTTTCTTAGCAAAAGAAAAACAGTCCATGTATGTAGCAGTAACTAATCAAAACTCCATTCTTCCCTCTATGGCAATAACTCACATAAGGGAGGGGAATCCAGTCATGTTTCCAGGATTCTTGCACTGGGGATTTGAACTGCTGTGGAGTAAGGTAGGAGTTCCACTGACTTAATCTGCAGGCTTCAGGGAACATGTAGGAGACAAGGTCATTCAGGCAGATGGCTCTTTGCATTTGCTCTACTGTTGAGCCCCATGGACAAGAGTCTCTGTGGACCAGTCATGAAGGTATATGGATAGCATACACTGACCAGTGGGTTTTCCTCCGACAGTATAGTTTGGAAAACAGGAAGGAAAAGGCAGCTATATGTGAGCTGAACCAAGTCAAATAGTGTTAATCATTCAAGTATTGAGCTAACACCCACAATTTATACATGATATTGACATATGTTTTATGTACAAAAAGACAAGGCTCCACCTATGTACTGTAGTTATACACAAAATAGTAAACTAATGTCCAGGGCAGACTATTACAGTCACACAGGTCAGGGGGCTGAATTACATTATGATAGTCCCTAAACACAGATAAAACAGGCTTTGGTCTTGCAGTGTAGATGTGACTGAATCCTTGGTTAACCATATTTCCAAACCACGCTACAGTCCTGATGGTCACATATGCAGTTATGCTCTGTTGTTGTAACTGTGTTAGTCCCAGGATATTAGAGAAACAAGGTGGGTGAGGTAATATCTTTTATTGGACCAACTCAACATATATTGCCTCCCCACACCTGGTCTCTCACTTATACGTAGCTATGTAAATTATGATTTCTCTTCTGTGTACTGTACCTTTAAATTTCTAGACATCTAATGAAAGGAGCTGCCATTTTATGTTGTGTTCAGGAGCAGCCTGTTACAGAGGAAAGACACAAACTGTGTTCTCCTGGAGAATTTACTTTCTTTAATAACTAAGTGTATGGGTGATCTCTGTAAATAAAAAACACTGTTAAAGTGCCAGTCAGTGGCACAATTCAGGATCATAGTTAGGTGACCTCTACATGAAAAAAAATGGATCCATGTCTTAATCAGGTCTGGGGGACAGTCATGTTATTACTACTTTCCCCGAGACATTCTGTGTCTGTACTGTAGATCGCATCAAAAACAATCAATTTACTAATTTATTGGCCTTTTACCCACTAACATCTCCTCTGTTAAGGGAGTTAGGACTTGTAAACATCTTGTCTCAACTTATTGCTTGTACTATATACAAATGTAAAAGAAAGGAGGTTCTAATAGTTTTTTCTTAGTCAAAACAATATCCCAAGAGTAGCCAAGAACATCATCAGGAATCAGAAAATGAGTCATGAATGTTTAGTACAGAGGTGGGCAAACTATGGCCCACGGGACCATCCTGCCCAGCCCCTGAGCTCCCAGCCAGGGAGGCTAGCCCCCCTGCCCCTCCCCTGCTGTCCCTCCTCCTCCGCAGCCTCAGTGCACCGCGCCGCCGGTGCTCTAGCTCGCCGCTGCTGCTGGGCAGGGCGGCGACATGGCTGAGATCTTCTGCTGCTCTAAGCAGTGTGGTAAGGGGGCGGGGAGAGGTTGGATAAGGGGCAGGGGTCCCAGGGGGCAGTCAAGGGACAGGAAGCAGGGGGGTTGGATAGAGGGTGGGGTCCCATGGGGCGGTTAGGGGCAGGGGTGTGGATAGGGATCGGGGCAGTCAGGGGACAGGGAGCAGGGGGAGTTGGATAGGGGGTGGGGTCCCGGGAGGCAGTCAGGATGGGGTCAGGGCAGTCGGGGTCTGGGAGCAGGAGGGTTGGATAGGGGGTGGGGTCCTAGGGGGTGGTTGGGGCAGGGGTCCCGGGAGGGGGTGGTCTGGCGTGGTCAGGGGACAAGGAGCGGGGGGGGAGGGCGGTGTTGGATGGGTCGGGGGTTCTGAGGGGGGCAGTCAGGGGGCAGGAAGCGGGAGGGGGCGGATAGGGGGTTGGGTCCAGGCTGTTTGGGGAGGCACAGCCTTCCCTACCTGGCCCTCCATAAAGTTTCGCAACTCCGATGTGGCTCTCGAACCAAAAAGTTTGCCCACTCCTGGTTTATGAACATATGTAACATTCTTACCAGGACACTTACTAAAATTGTTATAGATCAAGCCAGAGACATAGATTAATAAAAATGCATATTGGATATGTTTTCTGTCTGCAACACAAAAGTCAGGGCTCCAGAAGCTCACCTCCAAGCCTGAGTTTGCACATTCCCACCCCCTGTATTTTAGAGTCAGCAAAGTGATTTTTTTGCAATCAGTGTACTGATTTTTCTCCAGTTAAGTATAACTTGTATTAGCTTCTGGAGCCCTGACTTCTGTGTTCCAGACCAAAAACTCATCCGACGTGTAAGATTGGACTTGATTTTAGCCAAAAGTTGAGAGGAGAGGATAAAAGTGAATGTTTACATGTTTATTACTGAAATCCCTAAGAAATATTCATTTGGTTTCTAAACCTTCCTCTCATTTAACACCACTTTATTTTGGGACATAAATTATTTATATATACTAGTAACCTCATTTATTTGGTAGCTGTGCAATACCATGCACCTTGCCCTCCTTTACATCCCAATCTTGTTAGCAATCTAGAAATATGGCTTAAATCCTGAAACTCTTAACAATTTGTGTGGATGTCGGAAGACCAGAATATAGTCACGCTGAGCAGATTAAGGTCCAGATCACTGGAGCTAGGTTAATTTATACTAGCTGAAGATCTGGCATAAAATGCCCCTCTCCCCACCCCCCAATCTGATTTCTTTGCCCTGATCTTACATACACACTTACTGAAGATCAAAATAATCAACCTGTGTAACTCATTAGCAAGCAAGTCAATATTGTCACAGGGCTGCAATATTTTTTCAGCTCATTTCACTGGCCTCCATCCTCTGTCAGTATCAGGTGCATCCTAACTTTCAAGGTTTTGTATGATTCTGCCACACCTATGTTGACCCTACCACTGGAGTTCATCTGGCAATTTCAAAATAAACTTTTAAATTCAGGGCATTTTATTGGCATAGTTTTTATTTATAAAAAAGAATTGGCTCATCATACATTTACAGTTGTCGTAACACAGATATAATACATCTAAACATGTATTATATCTGTGTTATGACGACTGTAAATGTATGATGATCCAATTGTTGAGCAGCCCTGAGCACCCTCAACCTCCATTGAAGAATACTTTTGGCAGAGCGGCACAGGGACACAGATTAGGTAAACATTTTATTTCCTGTAGGTCTGATTCTGTTAGAAATGGTGGGATAGGAGCACTTAAAATACCCTAACATGTTTCTAACCCATGCAATCCCCATTCTTCCAACACAGCTGGGGTGGGGTGTCTACCCCACACAAGGCCTGAGTAGGAAAAAGGGCCAATTAACCCCATGACAGGCTGCATCTGGAGGAAAGTCAGGACTGATGAGGCCTAATTGCTGATGAAGCTGAGCTGGGCTAAGTAGAAAGAGAGGAAGTATGTAGTAGGAGGAGGTTGTATGGGAGGAACTCCGGAGAGAAGGGGAGTTGGAAAGGGAAGAGGAGGAGTCCTAGGGGATGTAAGCCCTGGCATCCTGCCTGCAAATGCAGACTCTCTAGCAAGAACCTGATAGGGGGTGGACTAGCCACAGGGAGTAGAGAAAGCTCCAGTAGTAGCCTGGGGTGAGGGGCTAAAGAAAGATAGGATGGAGCCCAGAGAAAGAGCAATAGGGTTTGAGATTGCATACACTGTGGTTGCTAGACATAGGGTCACTGTGCTGGAACCTGGAGTAAAGAATAGGACCAGTTCCCCTATTAGCCACTGGGGAAGTGGTCTGGACTAGGCAGTAGAGCAGAAGACTGCTGGTTGTCCAGTGGGACATTGAGACCTTGGAAGGGGAGAACTGTAGTGACCTGGTAGGAGGGCCAAGCCATGAAGTAGGAGCAATCTAGTCTGGAAAGAGAGAGAGAGAGAGAGACACAACATGGCAAGCAACTGAAGGAGAGGGCATCAGACTTGTCAAGAGCTAGTCCCCAGATGAGTCCCTAGGAGACACTCCAGCAATGAATAGTAAACCTCCCGACACTATCTACCATCTATTCTCCTGCCTCCCCTTTCTAATGATCAGTGTCTATGTCAGTGACCAGTGCATTCTCCACTTGGCACAAGAGCACAATGAAATCACTTGGTAACTCTACACTGGGTATCACTGGTGCTGCTGCTGACTGTTGCTCGCAGGGAGCTTTTGCTCCCATCAACACGTTATACGTTCTCCTCCGTTCCACTTGGTGACACACCTTCCCACCATGTACCCACAATCTCAGAGCATCTCTAAGAGGCGGATTCAGCCCTTCACTGGCATGGGTGCAAGCACTGGGACAGAGAAAAGGCAGTTTGGACCTCTCTTCCAGGACTTCCAAGGGTTGGTGGAGCCTTCAGGGCTGCCCTCACTTGTGCCCCTTGCTGCAATGGCTCTTCTGGGGCTATGCAGTGGCACAAAATACTTGGGAAGTAAGATGTCCCAGCCACACTGCTTCCCACCCTTAAATCATTCCCTTCCTTGTTTGGCCCACCTACAACAACTCCAGTCCATCCTCAGGTTTCAGAGTAGCAGCCGTGTTAGTCTGTATTCGCAAAAAGAAAAGGAGTACTTGTGGCACCTTAGCGACTAACCAATTTATTTGAGCTCCACAGTATGCATCCGATGAAGTGAGCTGTAGCTCATGAAAGCTTATGCTCAAATAAATTGGTTAGTCTCTAAGGTGCCACAAGTACTCCTTTTCTTTTAGTCCATCCTCAGTCCACCCCAGAACACCCCCGCATCTTGGGCTCAGGGAGAGGCATAAAGCGTCCCTGTGCCAGGTTTTCACCTGTACTTAACCCCTTTGTGCCAGCCTGGGCTAATGATTTATCCGGTCCTAAATATTCAGTCTACTTTCAGTCTAAAGTATAACTCTTTATAGTTCAGGTGCAATTTGCAGCAGTAAACACCTAATCTGATTAAACAGCTTAATGAGAGTATTTGTATTAGCTGCTCTCTTTGCTATCTTATCTTCTTGAAAGGCCTGAGCTTTGAAAACCACAAGCCCCTATTCACAAGTCTGAGCAGACGCATGAGCTAATCTCTTCATCTGACACTAAACATTGCTTCTTATTGCTTCAGCTTTAACCTTGTATCTTCCTAGCTGCTAGCAAAAGCAGAGTGGATGTGACAGTCTTCCCTTTCCAGTACATACCTTTATCGTTTACAGAAGAAACAGTCTGTACAACCTGAATTGTGACAGGTCCATTTTTAGCACTGGCTGGTGGTTCAGACACAACCTGAAACATCAAATAATATATCGTTCAGCTGCATGCCTTAGAATAAACATTTGCATGAATTTGCACACACCAGTGTAGCAGAAGATACCTGGTAAAGATTTTTAAAGCGTTTAAGTGACTTTGAAGCTTAAGTCCCATTTTCAAATTGACTTAGAACCTTAGAAACTGAGTGGAGCAATGCTTAAATATCTTTAGAAATCTGGGTTTTCGTGCCTGAGGCCCAGATATTAAGGCATTTAGGCACCTAAATCAATGGAATTTATTGCTTTGTTGATCCCATCAAAGGGGAAAGGAGTGAAATTCTGGCCCTAGTGAAGTCAATAGGGGTTTCCCCATTGACACCAATGAGGACAAGATTGCACCTCAAGATTATGGTGTCCATGCATCCTTTCCTCCCACACTATACACATGGGAATAGCGAATCCAGAATCCAGGCCTTAATATAGGAAGGTTGTATACAATAAGGGTGGGATTTTCAAAAGCAGAAAAGGGAGTTAGGCACCCAGATTCTTGTCCATTCTTATTAATGTAACAGTAGCCAAGGAACATTAGAATGAATATTTCTCCGTTACCTGATAATTCTCTGTTATGCACACATTTTCTTGGTCTTCAGGTTCTTCTTGAACAGTCAAATTATTTCCCATATTTGCTGTGCTATGAAAAAAAAAACAGTTTATTGATACAAAGTTGATGCATGCCTATGAAGGAATCTATCAAATTAAGAGAAGGCAACTGACTACAGGTTTTCACAGGCACCTTAGAATTCCCGGAAAGTCCCATCTGCTTTGCAGAAAGTTGCTTCTTTATTACATCACTGTCTCTTTGATGCTACAGGCCTCATTACTTGGATACAGCCTCCTCTACTGACAACTGCTCACCAAAAAAGGGGCAGATTCACAAACATTTCTGGCTTCTTCACAAAGTTTAGTTGCAGCCAAAACATGGATTGTTTGTTAAGACTTTGTGAACTGTTAAGATATGTGAAACAAGAGCACAGAGCCTGTGTCTGCTAGCTGGAAAGAAGGCATAGGGCATGCAGGGAATTGTTCACTATTAAGACTAAAGGCAAAAACACCACGCACGTACTGAAACAAGCAGGGGTCGGGAGAAATTATCCCAACAGCTTTCACACACAGGGCAATTAAAAGGGGGAAAAAGCATGCATCTAGGCATTTTGAAAATCTGGCTCTTGTCAGAGGAATGGTGTGTGCAGTATGGCAAATCCTACAGGAGATGTTATTCCCCCATTCCTCCCTGACAGCCTCACATGCCTTGCCAATGGCATACAGAGGGTATAAAGGTCACAGATGGTGTCAGGGAGATAATTCCCCCGGCACAAAACAATGTAGACCCACTTGCAGCTCCAAATGTGGGGGTCATGTCCAGGTGGGGTATTTTAGTTAGGTAATAAGTTTAATTCATTAAGGACCTGATCCAACACCTATAGAAGTCAATGACTTCACTGGGCTTTAGTTCAGGCCTTAGTTGACTGGTTTAGGCATAGGCAATATATTTGAGTTAATCAGCAAGGTCTCTCTTTGACTGCCTTATATCATCTGAACTCTCCAGGTCTTTAGACTGTAAGCTCTTCATGGCAAGGAACTGCAGCTTGCTTAGCACAATGGGCCCAATACAAAGCCCAGGTTCCTATTGCCTTTCATGGGCTTGGGGTCAGGGCCTATATGCTGTTCAAGCTAAATAAACAAAAAGAAAAGAGCCTGGACCAGACCTTAAAACAGGAAATTCTCAAGTATTTTGGGACTGTTCAGTTCTACGGTCATTGGCCAACTTAGTAGTTCATTCCACTTCATCCCACTAGGTCTATTAAATGATGGTATCTGAGTGCCGCAGAGAAATAAACAAAGCTATCTTAGGCCCAAATTGTCAAACAGGGCAGGCAGTTCCATGTTTCCCTCTTTGAAAATGTGGGATCCAGTTTATTTTTTAGTTAGGCAGGAAGTACCAAATTTAGCTCTCACTTACCCCCACATGACCCTAGTCATGTTGCACAGATATATCTCAAAGGAGAGTTTTTTCTAGGTATTTGAATTAGACCATTATTAAATATTCAAGAAGGAGGAAATCCAGGGGTTGTTAAACTTTATTGGTCAGACTTTGGTTCTGCAAAACTTGTTCAGAAAAAGGTCTCCCTGTAGCTGAAGCCACTACGGTTGGAGGTTCAAATAACTGATTACAGTTAGGTCCTAAATTCTGCTTAGAGGGGCCTAAACCAGGGGTAGTTTTGCTAAACCTCATCAAGTAGGGTTTTTTCCCCAGGGACAGTTCAGAACTGGTTTCTTTTGTATGCAAACTCCCAAATTTGGTGAGATTATGGCTGAGCCTCTCTCACATCCTTGGTCCCTGTGATTTGTTAAAGGCCTGACACTGGACTGAAGTGAACATTGAAATAATCCCATTGATTTCAGTACATAAACACAGCTGATATATTGACTTCAATAAGAGTACCTGTGTGAGTACAGATTGTAGCAGGGAGCCCTGACTTCAGACTGCAGAGAAGTTTTACAAGAGGTTTATCTTTTCAGATGATATTTCATCTATACATCAGAACTTTTGGCTTATTGTGGAAAACAGCCAACATTTCCCCATGGATGTATAATGGCCCCTTGTCCTTGTTGGGTAGTTCTGTTGCCTAGCAACAAAGTAGCATGCTATCTAGAGGGAAAAAAAGGGTTCAAATCCCACTGCTTAATCTCAGTGGGGAAATTCAGGGTCTAGTTGAATCTGAAGAATTTACTTCTATTTTCCATGCAAAATGTTACCAGGCTTACCTGCTCAACAAGCAGACTATACCATTTACACAGTGTAAGCAATACTTGCAAACTATGTGTTTCACTTCCCGTGTATGCCTTAGATGTAACATCCGTGCGTTTGAAAGAAAAAGAACCCAGTATCTGGTTATTTTCACAAGAGTCTGGGGTCTGACTGTAATCTCACTTGCAGCAGTTTGATATCAGTACAACTCTAATGATTTCAATTGCATCTCAGTGGTACATTACTGAGATCAGAAACTGGGCTCAGAACTTTACGTTCCTACATATAATTAAATTTATAAATGTGACTGAAAAAAATATAATTCCAGATGAAATAAAACATCTATTGTTATTAATCATGTATATTACTGTAGTGCCTCAGGGCAAGCCCAAAATGAGGCCCCGTTGTGACAGGCACCATACAGAGTAGCAGGCAATCAAAATAACATTCACACTGAAATTCAAGAAATCCTCAGAGCTGCCTATCTCGTGGAAACCCAAAAGAGGTAAAAGCTCATTTGAAAGCTGCTTTTGATAAAAGGCTGGGGTTAACTCATTACTTCATTGGCTTGGATGATGTTGAAATTTCACAAAAAGCCAGAGAAAATTCCATCATGTGAGTGTTTGTGATATTATCCATTCAGACTTATCTCAGGTCACAGCAATTGGTCATTATTATGCATTACCAATGGCTGCTCTACAATCTAAGTGGAAATGTGGTTACTGAGAAAAAATAAGTATCAAGTCTCTTGCAATTACTATCTGGGTACAAAATGACATGGCCTGGAGTCAAGTCATGACTCTGATTCTCTAATATTGCTTTAAAAATACCCCAACAAAACATACATGTTGCTGATATTCAAGAAAAAGCAATATTCAAGCGAAAGGTCACTGCCACCTCTAGACAAAGCTAAGCATCAGTAGAAATGATTATATTAACAACACATATGCAGATAACTATGCTAAACCAGCATCACTTACATTTGCCACAACAGTCTGGTACAGACTTGTGGTTGCCTCTCTCCTGTAATCCTGCCATTATGTTTAGATATCACTGTAGCAAAGATTGGTATGACAGATTTTCAGCACCTGCATTTGGAGCCAGATTTTCAAGAAAGCTTAGCTCCTATTTGACACCTAAATTAAATGGCCAAGATTTTTTTTTTTTTTTTTTTCAGAAGCACTCATCATCCAGCAGCTCCCATTGTGCTGGGGACTTTTGCTCATCATAGCAAACCTACTTCTCCAGCTTCGAAGCCTTTGCAAGCATACATACTGCCCACTGACTTTGCTCTAGATTGCCAAACAGCAGGATACAATGAGGCTGCCGGCCGCAGAAGATGCTACAGCCCCAAGATGCATGCTGTAAAACTCAAGGTTTCACAAAGAGCGGCTGTATTTTTTCAAATATCCAAATATTTCCCTAGCACAGTAGGTTGCCTGCAGGAGGTTGGTTAGGTCTATTATTGAAATAGTTAAGTCAGCTCTGCAATTCAAATCAAAGCTGAATTTTTCCAAGTGCAGGGCTACTAGAATCAGGGCCCCATTTAGGGACCATTTCTATTCTCCTAAATTATTTCCCAAGGAAAGTGCTCGTTCAGCAGGATCTTTTTGCACACATCTAGTCAGAATGGATAACATCTTCCCAGTAGGCTATTCCAGCTCAGATGACAAAAAGCAGAACTCAGTTTAAGGCAGACCCTCTCGTTTTTAAGGCTGGTTAGCAAAAGAGCGGAAGCCCAGCTCCATTAACAAAATGTGAGTGCATAATGTGCGCAATAGTAATTGGTGCAAACTGTGACTGCCTGCCAACTTGGCTGGTTAGAGGTCCAAGCGACCATTTGTGTATGCAAATCAGTTATTTGCACATGCAATTTCAGTAAATGCACAAGTTAGGCATGAAAATGCACACACTACTTTAAATGTGCCTATGAGGGAAAACCTCACAATGGCAATGAGGAGCATTATGAATTCCTAGTTCCCTCTAGTCTGACAGGCTGAGCCTGTCAGCTGAGCACCATGTAATAGGCAGTTGGGCCAGTCTGCCTTTGCAGTACATTACCTAAAATCACAGTACAATCCCATATAAAGACATTAAGGTGGAACCCCCTCTTTCTCCAGGCCAGCAGTGTGGTGATTGGATGGGTTGCTGGATCGAGGATGTGTGCACAGCTGCATTCTCTCCTATATTTGTTCTCCGGACTTTACTCTCCAAGGCTGTCATGCCAGCTCCTTTCAGCACCAGCAAACTTACTTAGACCAGCGTTTTTGAATTTGGGTTGCATAAAGTTAGGCTCCACAATCCATTTAGACACTGACATAAAAAGGTCATCTAAATGCATGACTTTCAAAGGTGCTGAGCAGCTGCAATTCACATTTATTTAAGTGAACTGAAAGTGCTCAGTACCATTCAGAGACGTTAAGCAGAGTGTAGGTGATGCTTTGGTGCTGAATTAACTGAATGCCTGAACCCTTAGATGTACTTTAAATTCCATGATCACCTGTAAGTTCTCTTTTAAGCAGAATCTGATCTTGTCAGTCGCTATCTGAGAGCCGTTCTCTAACTATGGACACTTTTTCTCTCAGAGCTCCCCGTTGGGTTCTCCTCATGTATTCAATCAGATTTCCCATTTTACAGGTGTGTCACTTTGTTATTTCTACTGTGGCAGCACCTAAACCCCCCCAGTCATGGACCAGAACCACACTGTGCTAGGCGCTGTACAAATACAGAACAAAAAATGGTCCATGCCTCAAAGAGCTCACACCTTTCAGATACAGGCATGTAGGCAAAGCATGATTCCACATGAGATTTGCTAGCAAATCTCTCCCAGACCTAGCTTGCTGTGGGGGTGAGTATTGATATTTTTATAGAGACACACACCATTGTGGGAATTAAGTTGGAGAATAAAGTCCTTGCCATGGTGTGGATGGAGTATAAAAGTAATTTTGCCATCAGCCTGGAGGTTTCTTTTAAGAGGATACAGATTTTTATATCAAGTTGCAACTGTAACCTTGCAGGAGGATCAATCAAACCTGGGGGATAGGAATGTAGTCTAACTGGATTTAAAAGGAAAGCATGCGATTAAGTCAGACACAACTCATGAACTGTTTTTCACCTCTTCTACTGGGAATAGGGAAAAGAAACCCCAAAAGAAATATGTTGGTTTTTTTGAACCATAGCATTTTCCACAAGGGAGAAATTCAGTCCGTTTTTGGCTCTCTATGTAAGGGTGAATGTCATCCCCCCTTCCCCCACCATCCAAAAATTATAGGTTTGGTTCTGCTGTGTGTATACCTGGTTTTACAGAGTAAAGACTGAGAAAGTAATAAATAAAAAGTGATCTCTTGCCCGGTGAAACCCGTCTGAAACTGACCCTTTAAATGCCATTTATTGACCAATCTAAGATTATTACAGCAAGCTGTGTCATATAACATTCAGTTAATTCAGCACTGACACAGCCCATATGCTTTGCTTAAAATCCCTTTACAATCAATCAGGCTTAGTTCTCTTTTTTCACTATGTTCTGTGCCTAAGGAACAGCGAGTTTTGCTACTGATTTCAGGGGGAGTAGGACTGCATCCTAAACCCGTAAGTACATCATATTGGATCTGCTCGTATGCTGCTGCAGTGAGAAAAATAAAATAAATGCAGAACAAAGGAGTACGAGGACCTGTCACTAAGTAAATATCCAGCTGAATAAAGAAACTTTTGATCTGAGCCATATGCAACCAAGGAAGAAATAGGGCAGGGGCAGGGCCTTCAGAAAATCCCCTTCCTACCTTTATAGAAGTCATCCAGCTCTCAGATACCCTTTGTAGAAGATAGCTGGGATGGGTTTGGGGCTCTGAAGCTGAGGGGGAAGGGGACACAGGACTCGTGAACTCTTAAAGGAGAGTTTATACACCTTACACGGAAGGGACACAAGGGAGGAGTGAAATTGCTCACTCTGAGCAAACAAGAACCACCCTAGAACAATTCAAACTGCAACAAAGCTGTGGCCACCCATTCAGAAAGTGCAAAATTAAAGTCCTTATGGTTTCACATTCAATCTTTGCAAGACAGGAGTGGATTTCAAGACATGCATTAATCAAAAGGGAAGGGTAAACTAGCTAATGTTTTTTTTCCCACTGAACGCCTCCGATGAAGTGAGCTGTAGCTCACGAAATCTTATGCTCAAATAAATTTGTTAGTCTCTAAGGTGCCACAAGTACTCCTGTTCTTCTAGCTAAGACTGACATTTATAGTCACACCTCAGGGTCTCATGGGAAATCTTACCAGGAAATGACAATTCAACCAGTCCCAAGAAAGCTTTAATAGTCCTGTGCAATTTGGTAAGAATCTCTCTTGGAACATCTGTTTCCTTTTTTGTCTTTCTGTCTTTTTGCACTAAGCATCAGGTAGAAAATGCTGATGCACAGCAAAAAACAACATGCACCAGCCACACTGAAGAATAAACAAACCAACACACAGCTTTGCAGCTGCGTACTTGGCAGAAGTTAACATGAGAACAGATAGATCTAGGTTGAATCGTGGGGCAGTAATGGTACGCAATGGAAACAACAGCACAGCCCAAGATACAGGAGAAATCATGACAGTGTCAGTTACCTTGTACAGGTTCTTGCCAAAGAGTTCCACGACCACTGAGACAACCTGGAGCTGTTCAGGTGGAAGTGCTGCAGTCCCTTAGCAAACAGCTGCCAGCGGTGGTTTGTTGTGCCTTTAGTAATCTGCTATCAGAATGCTCACTAACACTAGGTGCAAATATACAGAGGGGTGGAGTGCTCTACTCCACCAGCCCTGTCAAACTATTTTCTGTTCCTGGATGTTAGGGACACTCAAACCTGTTCAGTTACATCCATTTGCTTCATTTCCCCCCCTGCTGAGTTCTTACACTGGGCTATCCCAGCAGCAATAAATTCTCTCTCCTCCTGGGAATAACAACTGTTTGCTGAACACTGTTTAAAAAAAGCACAATTCTCCCTCACATTGGCAAAATACGCCAAGTGAAAATTATTCCCTGCTTTTCTGTTCAGTGTTGATGAGATGGATCTTAAATTTCCTTCTGGAAAGTGCAATCATATTTAGCAATTTAGAGCATTGTGAAATATTAACTATTTAATCCTTATGATGCTCTTAATAGGTATTACTATTTCACATATAGACTTTGGGACAGGGACTGTCTTTTTGTTCTGTGTTTGCACAGGGCTGAGCATAATGGGGTACGGAAGCATGACTGAGGGGCTCTATGGTGCTCCTACAATACAAAATAAGAATTTCCTGTTTTACAGATGGGGAAAATGGAACACCCAGGAGTGAAAAGATTCACACAAGGACACAGAGCAAGACAGTTTCAGATCTGGGATTAAGACTCAGAAGTTTCCATTTCTTGGCCCCATACGCAGAGTATTAGACCATGTCACTTCACTTACATGCTTCTTCAAGCCGTAGCGGTGTGACATACAATGTGAAAATTATCTTAAGTTATTACTGGAGTGTCATGTGGCACACTTCCTCTGCAGCCCTGTTAGGGTGGCACAGATAACCTATCAATTTCAAGTGTTCAACTCTATTAATCTGCTTGCTTCTAGCCCTGCATTTCTGTGCAATACCTGATCTCAGAACTCAGCTAAATTAGAAAGCTAATGCATTCCATCCATTTCTTTCCACATCCCATCTTGCTCATTTCCCTTTTATTATTATTCTTGAAACAGGAAGAGACCCCTGGTTTAACTGCTATGGTATCCTGTCCCCAAGAGTTTCAGTGCCAGAGGCTTCATCCACCAGAAAACCACACAAGTAAAAATCCTGCATAACTGTGTAATTAATATACCATTGGCCCAGGTCTATGGGTGTGGATAGGAAACCATCCTGATCAACCCATACCATGAAGCATGCAGATTGTCACCCCAGCTAATGTCACTTCAGGTGCTGTTTTTGTTAAAACAACAACAACAACTATTATTAGCTTTTTATAACCTATTAAGCTATTTGCCCAAGTAACACCATACATCCTGGGCTTACCCCACAGAGAGCAAAATTTGATTGTAGTGGCCACAACCAGCTGTCAAAAGTGAGGTTTTCACTGATCAGCAATTTGGAAACTGCTTATGCAGTAGTGAATGGCAAATTGAATACAGAGTTCCAATATAAACCAACTGCCAAATTCTAGTTACATCCATTAGAACCTGGCAGTCTCTGTTTGCTTCACTTGGTCTTCTTTGGTTACTGTGGGATGACCACTCGCCCCAGGAACCTGGCTACTTATGAAACCTAGTTGGGAAGCTTGAACCAGTAGGAAGCAATTGAAAATTTTCATTTAGCATGTGGTGTATGGCTCTCTGTACTTGCCCTATGTTATCAAAGAGCCACTAGGTATAACTTAACATTTTTTAAGTTGGGAAGGAAGTGGATTTTCCATTCTGTGGGAAATTCCACAAGTTGGAGTTGTTTTCCCTGTTCTGAAACAGAATGAAGACAAACATTTTGAAATTTCCCATAAAACAATTCTGGAAAAAAAACAAATATTTTCTTCCAATAAAATTAAAATGCCTTGCTCCACTTGGATCATTTTTATAATATAAAATTTTTAAAGAAAAAGCTGTTTTGAAATGAAAAACAACACTTCTGTTCCAAAAATGTTGAAACTGAATGTTTTGACATTAAAACACTTCATGTTTTTTTTCTAAAACGGGGAGAAACACACATCAAAACTGACATTTCCACAAAGTATTTTGCTTTTGACAAATTGGCAGTGTGATGGAAAAATGTTGTCAGAAAATTTCTGGGCAGCAGTAACATTTATCCCCTGATTTCAAATCTAGGATCAGACCTTGCAATCATTTGCTTAGTTTTTAAATCTACTTCTTACTCTACTTTGACTCAGGCAAGTCTCAGTTGATAGATTGTCTGAGTCAGCACTGAGGTGAAGCAGAGCAAGGACCCTGGATTTCCACACCACTGTCGTTTTCAGAATTCACTATACGTTATCCAAAACATAATGTTGACTGCCATCTGCATCATCATGTAGAGAACACTGAAACAAAACCAGTCCCTGTCTCTCTGTCAATGAGCAGGACATTCTTCTATTCAGCCTCTAACCCATGGTATTTACACTACAGGCTGTTTGCTTTCTTTTATTTACCAAAGGATTTTCTTTTCACCATTACTTACCCGGGCATTTTTCCTCACTGTGTCACTGGATTTGGTTTGATCTGGGTGGAACTCATTTAACATTTTAATCTAAATGCTTGTTTGCATTCTGCTTCTCTGCAGACATCAGTGGCATGAGACAGCGGTTAAATCTGCTTCCCTTATCAAACAATCCCAATTCCTCCTACCTTGGAAGTCAAAGACGGAGTTTGGATCTTTCTCAGTTCCCAGCATGTTCACAAACAGGCTGATCCTACAAGGTGCTGAGGGCTCTGAACTCCCATGGGACTCAACAGATGTCTGAAGTCAAAGCCCCACACTCCCTTTATAACTCATTTTCTCTTACCTGATTTGGTAAGAAGTATTTGTGACAGCAAAAAATAACCCGTTATAGTCCTATATACACTGAAGTAAATGAAGTTACACCAGGGATGAATCTGCCTTGGTGAGGGCCCAGATTCACTTCTTGTAAATTCCAGGCAACCTTAATGAAGTTAGTGGAATTCCCACTGGCATAGCTGAGAGCAAAACCTAGTTTTATTTCTGTTAAGAGGATTTTATTTTTCACAGACATCTCTTAATGTACAATTACCCACTGCCAGATCATAGCTGCTTCTGAGAAATATTTCAGTACCGCTTTTATTGTCCCTTTTATATCCAATTCAAAGATATTCTAAATATTCATAGACTGAAAGAGATAGGAGCTGACATCCAGTACAGACCAATGGCCCATCTAGTCTAGTATCCTGGTTTTG
This sequence comes from Lepidochelys kempii, assembly GCF_965140285.1. Lineage (NCBI taxonomy): Eukaryota > Metazoa > Chordata > Testudines > Cheloniidae > Lepidochelys > Lepidochelys kempii. The sequence goes on along the minus strand of NC_136392.1, from coordinate 14,290,496 downwards.
ATAGTGGTTCCTGCAGAATGCTCCTAATTATGCAGTTATTTATGCTCAATAGAGGTTCTGGGGGAGAGAGAGTCGGGTGCCAGAGAGAATTCCTCCTCAAGGAAAGGAAACTCTATGCTGCCCTGGTGGCACAATGGCTTCAATTATCTCCCAGCAATCAAAAATACTGCATTTTCTATCAGGAATTTTTAATGAGACTGTCACTATTGAAATCTTGTCTAGGAGGTGCTTCCCAGAGCAGCTCAAACTTGTGCATCTGACAGTTTCATAAACCTTCCTGTTAAATTATACAGGGGCACTGGACCATTAATCAACTAGCTAGTCATTTTCTTTTATTCATGTCCAAAATTTATGCCAGCACAAATCAAATGTTTACAACTGAAGAGAGGTTTGAAAAGTTAGTCCATTTGTGCACCCATTTTGTTCCCTGCATTATCTGTGATCCTGTAACAGGGCTGGCCCATTGATTTGGTATGGGGGTCGGGATTGTTAACAGGCTATTATATTTAAAGCTGATTGAATGGAACAGGAGTAAATAGGTAACAATACATACATATCAACACTAGAGGGAGCTAAGTAAGGAATCCAGGGGAGAATGGTGGAGAAAAACAAGGTGGAGCTGTGATTCAATTTAATCCTATTGAATAATTGCTTATTTCAACCAAAGTGCAACACAGGCTATAAATTGTCCTTCCCCCTTCAATCCAATTGGCAGAGGGATAGGCTGGGGTCATGAGTGTCTCACCTCCTCCCCTTCTGTCAGTAGGGCTAAGATTGAGTTAACCCTTTTGTTTTCCAACCTGCACAGAGACTCCAAAGGAGAGGATCCTGTGGTGCCGAAAGCCTTCCATCTTTTCTAAGCAGTCACTGACCTTGAAGTGAGAGAAGAATCAACATTCATTGGTCCCTTGATAGGTCTTTAAGTTTATTGTGGCATGACTCATAAGTTCAGCTGTGAAGTCTGAGTCAGCTCCTACTGATGCTTGTTTAATTCACAATTACTAATGGACATTACAAAATAAAAGGATTTCCACAATGAAAAATTCCAGGTTCACTGAGTCCAAGTGCATTATCACCCAAGATGCCGGAATAGGGTAATCTGTAGGCATTTCTGACACCGTTAGGTGCATCTCAAGAAAACCAGTTAAAATTCACAGAACTCCTCAAAAGTAACTTAACTGGAATGAATCTGATATGGTTACAACAAATAGTCTGGCAAGAAAACAATAATTCTGTTTCACAAAAAGTTGAGGTTACAAAATTTGTTCTCTTTCCGATTGGAATGAAACCAAACCCCTTTGGAATTTTTCCACAAGAAGATATGAAAGAGACAACCCCAGAATAATTAACAGCCCTGTGGTTAGAGCACTCAACTTGAATCTGGATCCCCATCCCAAGTCAGTGCCCTAGCCACAGGGATATGGAGCAAGTCGCTCTGGACTAATAAATATTGAATTATTTATACAGAGAATGTCTCTCTAATCCAGTGATTAGAGCACATACCTCGGATGTGGGAGAGCCGGGTTTAAGTTGAATGTCCTAGTCACTGGGCTATTGCCTATTCTAGGGATGGGTCACTCTCTTAGACTAAAACAACTAGGAGTCCTTGTGGCACCTTAGAGACTAAGCCCTGGTCTACACTAGGACTTTAGGTAGAATTTAGCAGCATTAAATCAATGTAAACCTACACCCGTCCACACGATGAAGCCCTTTATTTTGACTTAAAGGGCTCTTAAAATCGATTTCCTTACTCCACCCCTGACAAGTGGATTAGCGCTTAAATCGGCTTTGCCGGCTCGAATTTGGGGTACTGTGGACACAATTCAACGGTATTGGCCTCCGGGAGCTATCCCAGAGTGCTCCATTGTGACCTCTCAACTCAGATGCACGATTGTTTGCCGTTGCTCTGACGCAGGGAGGGGCGACTGAGGACACGGCTTACAGGGTTGGCTTCAGGGAGCTAAAATCAATAAAGGGGGTGGCTTTACATCAAGGAGTATTTCAGGCAGGACTTCACGGAGGGTTCCAATAAGAAATGGTGCACCTAAGTTATTGTTCTTATTGGAACAAGGAGGTTAGCCTGGCTTCTGATTGATACATGGCTAGATTTACCTCGCTGCACCTTCTCTGTGAGTGACTGCATTGTGACCTAGAGGAATGAGTCCCCTAGACAGGGGACGGGGGGAAGCAAATGAGTACAAAACAAATCTGGTCTATTTCTTGTTTTGATCCACTCCATCTATCTTTTACATCTTTGGCTGGCAGCAGACGGTGCAGAAGGACTGCATGCCATCCACATCTCATGGCTGCTCGGCAGAAGATGGTACAGTACGACTGCTAGCCATCCTCATCTCTTGCCTGCCTGGCAGAAGATGGTACAGTACGACTGCTAGCAATCCGTATTGCCTGCCTGCTCACCATAAGACGGTTCAATAGGACTGACTGCAGGACTAAAGAGAATGACCTGGTCAAGTCACTCCAAATTTAGTCCCTGCACCCATGTCTGCCCAGGCGCTCCCAGCCGACGTGGCCAGGAGCACCTCGGACACGACGAGGACGGCTACCAGTCGTATTGCACCATCTGCTGCCAGAAGGCAATGGGTTGCTGCTACTGTGTAGCAATGCTGTACTGCGTCTGCCAGCACCCAGGAGACATACGGTGACGGTTACCTGAGCGGGCTCCATGCTTGCCGTGGTATGGCGTCTGCACAGGTAACTCAGGAAAAAAGGCGCAAAACGATTGTTTGCCCTTGCTTTCACGGAGGGAGGGGGGGGGGCCTGACGATATGTACCCAGAACCACCCGCGACAATGTTTTAGCCCCATCAGGCATTGGGATCTCAACCCAGAATTCCAATGGGCAGCAGAGACTGTGGGAACTGTGGGATAGCGACCCACAGTGCAACGCTCCGGAAGTCGACTCTAGCCTCGGTACTGTGGAAGCACTCCGCCGAGTTAATGCATTTAATGCACTTAGAGCATTTTCTGTGGGGACACACACACTCGAATATATAAAACCGATTTCTAAAAAACTGACTTCTATAAATTCGACCTTATTCCATAGTGTAGACATACCCTAACAAAACATGATACAGTTCTACAATGACCTAGAATAAATTTCTTAGTCTCCAAGGTGCCACAAGGACTCCTCGTTGTTTTTGCTGATACAGACTAACATGACTACCTCTCTTAGACTACGAATTCTCTCCTGGACGTGAGAAACTTTCCCCCTGAAAGTTTATTCAAACATATATTCCCAAGAAAAGTTTTGGTCTTTCAATTAAAAAAAATCAAAAAATTCCTGAGCAGCTTTAGTTACATATTAGGTAATTCCAGTGTCACCATCTACAAGTATTTGAAGGGAGTATAGGGCTAAAGGAAAGCACAGGGTGAATAAGGAGGTGTCACTAGTGATAATGGGCTAAAGCTCGTGGAACTCACTCAACAACGTCCCCACTGACTTCTATGTAATCTTTCTACATCACATTTAACACCAAGGTATTTGAATGTCTCTGTGAGACTTTTCCCTACTAAAGGCATTAGAATTTGGCCCCATAGGATTAAGAAAGCTAGGAAATTTTATACTGAATATCAGGGAAAAAAACCAAAACACATTCACCTTGAGGGCTGTTGCCTGATCTTGCAATAAAGGTGGCAAAGGCTCTATCCTTGCTAACATTTACATCTAGGCTTGATAAAGCCCTACAAATTATACTGTAAAAAATAATGGCCTGTCTTTTTTCCCAGCTGTAACATTGTTTCTAGGAGAGTGAGACTGGGAACTCCCAGGGTCAGACAATTTTGTCAGTTGAACATAAGTCCCTTACTTAGTACTTAACCCACCCTGGGATAGTTTTCTAGATACCCAAATGAAATGCAATGGATAAAGTTGCTATAGCTTTTATGCTTAGTGATTCCTGGTGACAACCGGAGGAATTTCAGCTTTCAGCAACCAGTTGATTATTTTAATAGACACAATACCCACCTGCTGAAGTGAAGAAACAGAATGACAGAGCCAGAAGAGTACCCAGAAGTCACCTACTACAGGACAGGCCCAACAAAGAAAATAACAGAACGCCACTAGCCATCACCTTCAGCCCCCAACTAAAACCTCTCCAATGCATCATCAAGGATCTACAACCTATCCTGAAGGACGACCCATCACTCTCACAGATCTTGGGAGTCCTTGCTTACAGACAGCCCCCCAACCTGAAGCAAATACTCACCAGCAACCACACACCACACGACAAAAACACTAACCCAGGAACCTATTCTTGCAACAAAGCCCGTTGCCAACTGTGTCCACATATCTATTCAGGGGACACCATCATAGGGCCTAATCACATCAGCCACACTATCAGAGGCTTGTTCATCTGCACATCTACCAATGTGATATATGCCATCATGTGCCAGCAATGCCCCTCTGCCATGTACATTGGCCAAACTGGACAGTCTCTATGTAAAAGAATAAATGGACCCAAATCAGACATCAAGAATTATAACATTCAAAAACCAGTCAGAGAACACTTCACTGTCTTTGGTCACTCGATTACAGACCTAAAAGTGGCAATTCTTCAACAAAAAAACTTCAAAAACAGACTCCAACGAGACTGCTGAATTGGAATTAATTTGCAAACTGAATACAATTAACTTAGGCTTGAATAAAGACTGGGAGTGGATGTGTCATTACACAAAGTAAAAGTTGTGGCACCTTAGAGACTAACCAATTTATTTGAGCATAAGCTTTCGTGAGCTACAGCTCACTTCATTGGATGCATCACGAAAAGCTCATGAAAAGCTTATGCTCAAATAAATTGGTTAGTCTCTAAGGTGCCACGAGTACTCCTTTTCTTTTTGCGAATACAGACTAACATGGCTGTTACTCTGAAACAAAGTAAAACTATTTCCCCATGTTTATCCCCACCCCCCCACTGTTCCTCACACATTCTTGTCAACTGCTGGAAATGGCCCACATTGATTATCACTAGAAAAGTTTCCCCCCCCGCCCCGGCTCTCCTGCTGGTAATAGCTCACATTACCTGATCACTGTTGTTACAGTGTGTATGGTAACACCCATTGTTTCATGTTCTCTGTGTATCTCAATCTCCCCACTGTATTTTCCACTGCATGCATCCGATGAAGTGAGCTGTAGCTCACGAAAGCTTATGCTCAAATAAACTGGTTAGTCTCTAAGGTGCCACAAGTCCTCCTTTTCTTTTTGCGGATACAGACTAACACGGCTGCTACTCTGAAACCATCATAATTGTTAACGATGTATTTTATTTAGACACTGCCATTTAAAGAGGCTATGAAAAACAGAGAATAATTGCTTCAGCACAGGAAGCTGTAGGAAAGCTGAATCATCAGTAATTATTGCCATACCACCACTATTTCTCTGTGGGAACTGAGAGCCACACTCTGTTTAGATGTCACTAATCTAAGTAACTTCACTTACCTCAAGGAAGTCTTTTCAAGTTTACTTTGAGGTAAGAGCAGAATTTGGCCTAGATATTTCAGTTGAAACATGGCTGAAAATAAAAAGCATTTGCTAATGTTCTTTAACAGATGGTTTGGAGTGTGATGTTACAATTTCAATCATAATTCATAGTCTATGCTGTAAAATGGGAAATTTTGTGGGAAAGGTTGTTTTCCTCTTCCTCTTCAGCAGAAAAAAGGTTTTTTCTGTCTTTAAAAGAGCGTTACAAAATATAAACCGGCTATTTCTTCATGTGGGAGCTTCCAGAACAGATGAAAGGTTACTGTGTCAGAACCAAAACAAGGAGTTATTGTATGTACAGTTGCTTAGTGGGTGGAACAGGCATTTGTAACCACAATCATTCTCCTGTATGAGCATTTTATGTTCCCACCAAATATGCACTGACGATAACAGTACTATGTTAAATATTTCACTTCATTAATACAGCTTCTCCAAAGCCCAAATAATTATTTTCACCAGCTGTTAGTGCTTTTGAAGCTTCATGACTACAGCCTTCTCTTTGATATCTTCCATCATCCCCCTCAGAATGACACATGAAAGACCCAATTTCCGAAAAAATGGCTTACTCATGTCTAGGCTGCAGTATATCAATCTGCACTTTGCTGAGAAACTAGCTTTTTGGCAAATAGTTCCTACTGAGCAATTCAGCAGCAATATTAACAAGAGGGTAATTATAAAGATCATGACTGTGTTGCTGTGCATGGATCATAGGCACACAAGCTAAAGAAACACTGAGAAAAGACCAGGTCTGTGAAGTTTATGGGATGCACACGAATATAGGAGTATGGTGTCACTGGAGCAGCATTACTTTCTCAAATCCTCAACTTGCGTCTTCTCCCTACAAGCACATCACACCTAAGAGAGTTCTGTGCATACAGGCACCACAAGACTACCGGCATCAAGGTTCTGACTTCTAACCTGGGCTTTTCTACCAACTCCTTGCATGGCTTTCAGCAAGTTAATCTGTTTCCCCTTCTGTAAAATTACACAAAGGGATAATACTTACCTGCCTCTGAGAGATCTAGTGATGAATGGTTCATGCTTACAAAAGTCTTTGAAAATCTCCAGGAAAGCAGTGTGCACAAAATATCACAGAATACTTTGCAGAGTGAGCTAATACAGTCAAATGATACTATAGTTATTGAATGTATGGGTCTCTCTTCTACTAGCGTGGAGAACTAAGTCACTGAAGACCAAGGCTGCTGGAACCATTTTTCCCTTCAAATATTGGTGTAGTAAGTTAAAGATAATGAAAAATACAAGACAGTATACTCAAAAAAGACAACGATAGCTGTAGTGCACTGGCCAGATGAAAGCTTTATTACTAATTACTTGAATATTTTTTCAGTTAATGGATACAAAGTGCTTTATAAGCACAAAGGTAATTTTGCTACTATTGTTAGGATTTTGTTTTGTCTATTTCTACACCCCTTTGAAGTCAATGAACTATGCTGAATTGTTCCAGCTGAGAATTTGGCCCAACATTTAGATATAATCATAAATACTGAGTTGGGAGGAGTTACAGCTGGGACGAGAAAGTTTTCTGCTAAAGTCTTCCCAATTCCAGAAATGGTTGCTTTCACATCTCAAGGGACATGACACAAGTACTGTATAAAATCCAGGATATATGGAGCTGACTGGGCTTACTCTATGCTTTTGCAGTTTTAAATGCATCATAGATATATTTGTATTTAGCTTTTTTCCCCCTCTGACATTTTCTAATTTTAAAAAAATCAGTTAAAAGGGGGAAAAAAAAACTTTCCAATGTACAAAAGTGACATAAAAAGGAACCATAATATACTCACATCACATTAATCCAAGATTATATTGCAATTAATGAGCAAAAGGGCATGCCTGATGGCTATAGCTCACTAGAAATTCACCAATATTTGACATAAATGTCATTTTTGTAGGGGATACAATTGCTTCTTAATATACATTTTATGAATGAGTTTAGTATTTAAGGCTCTGAGGTAATAGCACTGGCTACTGTTACCTCTACCTGCCAGTAGAGACAGTATTGCCACAGACTTCACACATACAGCTTTGACACCTACAGTTTCGCTCTAACCTACCAGTGCACCATTTCTGCTGTGCCCTAAGTATGCAGAGCTGTGCTAAATGGTGCACTGGTAATTTCGCAATGTGAGCCAATTTCCAGTAGGGGCAGAGATGAAAAAAGCTACCAAGCTGATTTTCATTTGTGACCTAAACTGACAGTTAAACTTCGCAAAACTAGCAGAAACAAAAACAGTCTCCTGGCCTACAAATTTAGCTTTTAAATGAAATTCAGTGAAATGACTGTTTGCACTGAGGTGATGAATCAAGTGTTGTGCTTTGAAGCTGAATCTTTTCATGTATGATATTGAAGCCTGAGTGAAACAGCATTACCTTGTTGGATTTCATATGCTTGGGCCTGTTTCTTGTGGTGATTGTGTTGAAACAGCAACCCTGAAGGTAAGAAAGCTTCACAACCCAAGAGGCTCCTTAGAGCCCACCTACCACCCTCTACTATTATATCCTGGATCCTTATACCTAAACTAGCACAGGAAGAGCCTCCAATCACATTTCCTAGCAGGATAGATATCATTAAGGGTGGTAACTTCTCACCTGAAAAGCCTTTTCTTTATTGACTCCACAGACAGCAAATCTACCTGTCCACTCCCACAAAACCAACTGGGTACACCCGTGAGTCAGAGCTGAAGTAAAGAGAAATTTTGATCAAGCCCCACCCATGGGCTAGTGATATGCCTCAGAGATTCAAGCCTAAATCCCCAAAGGTATTTAGGTGCCTAGCTGTCTCTCTGGGCCCTTATGTCCACCATTTAGGCACCACTAACATTTTCAGAACTAGCACTCAGGTGCCATGTAACCTGGTAGGCACCCAAGTCCCTTAAGTGCCCACATTTCTGCTTATAGGTATGTGCACAGCCGCCTAAGCCTTGACACCTCCCTCAGCTAACAAGCAACTCAGAGCTCTAGCTCACACCAAAGTGTGGGAGGCTCTCTAGTGAAATTCTCAACCCAGATGGGGGAAAGCTCCCCTACCAGCTGAGCGTGATCCAGTGGGCATGTTTACCGGATACTTGTCAGACCCCACTGCGGGAGGGCTGGATGCAGGCCACAGCACCTGCACAAAAGATAGCCCAGGGCACAGAGAAACATAGCAAGGGTGAGAGAGTACTGACCGTGGAGACAGGGTATGTGTATGTAGCAGCTAGGCCAGTGCCTGCCAGCACAGGTAGACAGACATGCACTAGGTCTGCTTGAGCTCGCGCCCTCAAAGTAGCAGTGTAGCCGTGGCAACGTGGGTGGCAGCTCAGGTAGCCATCTAAGTACAAACCCTCCCAACCCACAGGGCACATATTCGGGTGGTTAGTGTGAGCCACTATGGCCACAATACTTTCGGGAATGGGCACCTGAACAGCTAACCTAGATTTAGGTGACTATTTCGGGGGGGAGCTGCAGCTAAAGGAGCCTCAGTTAAACGGGGGTGCCTATATCTAGCCTGTCAGTCAGCTTCTTAGGCACCTAAGCCCTTCTCCTCAGCTTTTCACTCCTGGCTAGCTTAGGTGGTTTCCCACTCAGGTTGCTGCCATCTAAGGATCTCTTTCTTATGCACCTAGTTTCCCCATGCACTCTATGGGGAGCCTGGGGATCTAGCTTAGGGCTGAGGATTCCACTAGGAGGCAGACAACACTGAGCAGAGCAACACCAAACTATCTTTGAGGATCTGGGCCCCAGTCATTTTTTCTCCTCACCATCTACCCCAATAACATGCTGCCCATACTGTAACATGGGCCTCCTGCAACACCGCCCTCCACTGAAGACATGGATGCTGGAGAGTGAGTTTTCCCATTTCAACAAAGCCATTTGTATGACAGTGGCACCTTCAGAAATTGTTCAGTACTCCCCCCCTTGTGCAAGGCACTGTACATGCATATAGTAAGAGACTGACTGCAAAGAACAATATAAATAGAGAAAGGTGGGAGAAAGGAGCACTGTTATCTACTACAGAGGAAATGAGAGCCAGATTTTTAAAGCTATGTAGGCACCTAAAGATGCAGATAAACATCGAGTGGGACAGCTAAATACCTTTAAAAATCTAACTGAGAGTTTAAGAGCAAATTCTCTCCTATCCCAGAGCTTTGCTTGTTGCTGTATAACTCCCAGACCCTGAAGCTCAGCCCCAACACTGACATGCATCCCAATGCTGTATATTTCCCCAGGAGTTCAACTCTGGATACATACAGCAAAAGCAGTCCAGCTGATTGTGACTGCTTAGCCAGAGCCAAGGAGAGGTGCTGTCAGTGAAACTTGGATCCCAAACCAGCTTGGTAATCAACACCTTGAATAGCACATAGAAGCAAATGTGGATTGGGTAAAGAGCAGAAAACATGGGAGTTATGGGCTCACATTAGCCTTCTTAGGTACACTCTGTCTTCAGGAATGCCCCCAAACTGAGTGCATTATAGACACACAGCCTGGAGGTAGAAAAGGACATTATACAGCTGACCTCAATCATGGCTTGGATTGAGAGCGTTCTGTAGATGGCCCCAAATATTTTAGTACTGAGTGAATTTAAACCCCAGCAATTAAATTAGGTGTAACTGAAGCACTGACAGATCCCAAATTATAGCAAAATACTTTTGTAATATAGTCACAGCTGCTTCCTTCTAGACACACATTGGCTGCATTGGGCTGAAAATGAGATGCATTATTACAGTCACTTAACGGTTACAAGCATGAAACAGGGTTTTAAATTTTGTAATGCAATCCACACAAATCCAGGCTCCTTGGCAATAGACACTCTCAATAATAGGAAGTGGCTTGAATACCTGGGCCAGCAAACACCATTTATTTCAGAAAAAGCTAATGAATCAGCAAGTTTATGCTTAGGAGAACACATCCCTTTACCCACTCGTGAGTATATATATCAATCTGAGCTTAAATGCTTGTATCAGCAAATTGAGGACAGGCAAAGATTTAACTGCTTAGAAATAATAATACTGTTTACTAGCATTTTCAAAAGGAAAAAAGTTTCTTTGTATCTTTATAACTACTTGCTAAGTGGAAGGTAAGTTTTCTCAATTACCATTTTCTGAATGTAATTAGGCACATTTTGCACCCCCATTATTAGATTAAACTTCTCACCCCAAAAATTCACTGCTCGGGTAAAATCCGAGGGTTTCAACGGAACCAGGATTTTACCCCTAGTTTATGGGATGGCCTCAGTGATATAGTGGTACTCCAGCAAACTTCAATACAAGATTAGTGATGGACATTCTAAAATACCAGACACATTTCGGTGCATGGTCTGGAGGAAAACTGAGGACAATGGCCCCAAAGGTCCAAAACTTATGCCTGTGTTTTAACATTAGAGAGTATTCCGATTGAAGTCAACGAGACTACTCCCATGCATAAATGTGTGTTGGGTTGGGACCAACGTTGGAAATGAGGAGTTTGAATTCTAGCCTACCTCTGCCACCGACTTTCTGTGTGGCCTTGAAAATGCCATCTAACTTCTCTACCTCAGTAGAGAAGTGAATCACACCTAAGTATTATAACATGGTGTGGTTTAATCTTATTACCGCTATTCACATCTTCCCTCCTATTGTTTGATACACTCAGAGTCCTGTTATAAGCTCTTTGGGGCAGGAAATGCCTCTTTTCATGTGTGTCTACAGCACCCAGCACAGTGGATCATCATTGCTATGGGGACCTCTGGTAGTAATGCTACCTGATTTACCCATTCTAGACTTAAATGTCCCAGTAATGGGGCTTCCATCACTTCACCCAAAGTTTACGCTAACACAGTGGTTTTCAACCTGTGACCCACAGACTCCTGGGTGATCTGCAGACTTTCTAAGATTTCCAAAGGGGTCTGCACCTCCATCGAAAAATGTTAGGGGTCCACAAATGAAAAAAGGTTGAAAACCACTGCCTGAACAAATAGGCAAGACAAAATACATTCTCTACTGCTAGAAAGATTCTAGCTTCTAGAAAAGAAGACATTAGCTACCAAACTCCCAGGAACACCTACCTCATTAAGGTATTAGGTAGCTCAGTTAAGCTGGACCCAACTCCATTTCACTAAATACTCTGTACACTAGCAATGCCTCCATTTAGGGCCAGCAACGATGCAAATGTTATCTTTCTCTCTGCCAACCACACTAACGTATCCTGTCACACCTAGGTGTGTCATTTTTTATATTGACAGAACGTCTGTGGTCACATTGTTTCTTTGTGCTCCCTTGTCTGTCACATCCACCTGTCTTTTGTTTTATACTTACATTGTAAACTCTTTGGAGCAAAGACAGTGTTTTAGTTCTGTTTGTACAGTGAATAGCACAATGGGTCCTGTCTAGTTAGGTACTAGTTCATTACAAATAATAAACAGCATTTTAAAAAGAGATTTGAGGAGCACTTTTGTTATTAAATGGTGAAAATATACAAATTAGTTTTCAAGAAGTAAAGCCATTGTTGGGCCTGTAGACAAAGGTTAGCTAACTCTACAGGTTTTATTTGGAAGGCCTATAATCAAAAATTATATCTGGGTCTTGCCAGGCTGCACCTTTGTAGTATTTTAAGTAAGTTCCAAATGAATAAGACCCTGAAAGAAATGAGTCAGTTAAACAAGACTTTTAAGCCTTACCACTTAAGAAGTGAAAATGGGGACTGAACACCCCTAATGGAAATGCTCTTCTTTAATATGACTGCAAGAGAAGGGAGATGGGGAGGCAAAGGAGATTCTGGCAAGCAGATTATTGTTGTGTGTCATACCTTGTGTGAACCATGAGAGCGTTCAGAATTATTGTCACCATGCAACTAGTCAGTAGATGGCAGTGCTGAATCATTAATCTTATGTGCACTGGTGGCCTAGTAAGAATTTCTGAACCAAAAATAGTGTTGTAGAGACAGGCCTGAACTAAAATTCTGGATTTGAACACCTTGACACTTGGGAAGGCTGGTGTCTGAACTCAGATTCAGATTTGAATTTCAGTGCTGCCCCTGATCTGTATAATGGGCTGTATTTAATCCACTGATCCAGAACACCCCTGAACTTTTGGGGTTCAGAATTCAAACTGCCTGATATGTGTCTGAATTTGGGAGCTCAGGCCCCTCTCTACTTCTTTGGAAAGTCAGATATATCCCCTAGATCTAGAATATGCACAACATGCCCTCAGGCAGTGGGCATGCCCTCAGATCTAGTGAATAGGGTATTGGAATGGGAGACTGTCAAGAACCCTGGATTCTTTTCACAACTCTGCCAGACCTTGGGCAACACTCAGCATCTCAGTTTCCCCATCTATGAATAGAGACAATCTTTGCACATGCATTCAGGCAAGGTACTCTCCATTTTTGAAAATTTCACCCCAAACTAGGTTAATGATTGTGTGTGCATACCTCCCACTCTCTCCCCCGAGCCTCAGGCACACAAGCTCAGGACAGAGTGCTGTTTGGACAGAATCCTATGACACCTACACTCCGTGTGTATACACATATAATCTTGGTGTATTCTACTCATACTTGTGGCTGGATCCAGGCCCTACAACACAGATGCTAAACAAACATTTTGAGGGAGGAAGGGACACCCTGTATATTACTACAAAGGCTGTTCTGCCAGAAGTACCATTTTTGCAATAACAGTTTCCCATATCTCTTGCATCGGTTTGTACTTACAGTAAATGTACTAATAAATCAACAGAGGCCTTTAATTTGCCAGCCCCTTTATTAACTGTCGCTTATGAGGATTCTGCAAATGGAACTGGGAAACTGTGTGCCTCATTAGCTGCAAAATAAATGGGTCAGATGGATGGAAGGAGAAAGCTTTCTCTTAGCTTTAACTAAGTATCATAGATACAGACGCAGGAGGAGTCCCTCTGGGCTAACTGCAGTTCTTAACTACAGTATGACACTTCCTATATTTGTTTTTGTAAACATAAAGATGAAGGCAAGTCAGAGGGCATGGAGGAGCTGTTGAAAAGCAGTGTATTCTTCAAAAGAGCAAGTTATGCCCGACTCCCTTTAACAATGATTTTAAGGAGATGGGTGTGTCTAGTGGTGAGAGGAACAGAACTAGGAATCTAGATTTCATGGTATTATTCCTTCCTCTAGCACTGACTCAGTGTATGACTCTGGCCAAGACAATTATTATACTTTCTGCTCCTAGCCTCCATAGGTAACTGGCTATAGTAATGTGTGAGGCTTCATCGCTAATGTTTGTGAAGTGCTTTGAGCTCTTGGATTAAAGAAGTTAAGAGCTGTGCTTTAGGTGTATGTTGCTATCAGTTTGTTTTCTCAGCACCGCACCATTAAATTTGTGAGGAGTCTGCCAATCTGCAGGGCAGCTGCTATTTTCTGAGGCAGGGCTGAAGTGGCGTGTTTACAAAGCAGATGCACGTACCATGCTCTCACTCAGACTACTCCCCCCTTTATTTTGTTGTTTTCCTTAATGCACAAACAAACAAACAAAGTATTTTGGACTGAAAATATTTGCCCTTTGTTTATGGGAAAGCATAGCAAGTCCAAAGTAGTAATATTGTTAAGGAAACTGAGCTTTGTGGCACAGACACAAAGAAGAGTCCTGTTCTAAGTTTTGACAAAGTATATGTCTTCATCGCAATCCAAGGTGATTGCAGCTTAGGTAGACATGCCCATGCTGGCCGCTAAAAATAGAGGTGTAGATAGGGGGCTTCAGATTTCAGCACGAGCTAGCAATACTAGTACCTACCCAGGGTCCCCAATAGGTTTGTACAGCGCACACCAAAGCCCACACTGCTGCCATCTACAGTGCTATTTTTAGCCATGCTAACATGGATACAGATAGTGCACATATGTCCACCTGAACTGCAATCACACCTTAGATTGCAGGGTAGACATACCCTAAAGCAAGTGTAACCCACTGGCCACGGGGTGCCCAATCCACTGATGTTATCAGTCTGTTAGGGCCCCAGCTAAGTTGTTTTATCTCATACTGTGCTTTTAGTTCTGGAGGCTCCCTGGTTCAAAGCCCAGTCGGCCAAGATGGCACCCATCACACAAACATAGTCTGAACCACGATTCCATTGAGCCAATAATTTAGCAATATTCCAAAAAACATCGGACATCTTTTTGGATAACCAACTATTATAACTCTGGATATTCTCGTTATCCAATTTTGGAATGGATATTAAACCTCATGCTTCGGGGTTTAAAACAATTTTCAGGTAAGGATTAGGAGGAGACAATGTGAGGAACACATTATCTCACATCTGCCTAGTGCAAGGTTTCTTGAACCTTACTCTGAAGAATCTGTTACTGACCATCATTGGAAACAGGACACTGGACTCGATGAACCACAGGCCTGACCCAGTACGCAATTCTTATGTTCCCATGTTTTGGTTGTTCTGAGAATTCAGACTGAGCCCTTGATAACTGAGCTGTAAGAACATTCTATATATTGACAGGCAAAGGAACACATTAATATTCTACCTTTGCTTCCATAGTATTTCCATCAAAGGTATAGCATAATATCCTGAGAAAATGGTATTCTGTCACTTTTGAATCTGTGGGGTTTTGTTTTGTTTTTTGTTTACTATTCACTCAGTTCTAGTAACTATAACGCTGTTAAACTGTGAAAAGTGGAGTAAACTGACTTTATTCTGTGCAAATGGAGTTTCCACCTATGTTTGGCCCATGCTTCTGACTCTACAGGAAAGGCTTTTGAATAGAGCCATCAAAAACATGTTTAGTTTCATTTGCAGTTCACTATGTTGACCTTTGTGTAATTTTTTTGGAGCGTTAGTTTATGTAATTCAGATTAGAAAGAACTCAAAACCTCAAGTGAAATTCAGCCAAAAGTACTGAGTTTTTCCTGGAATCAGTCCAAAACCATAGTTTTGCAGAGTTTTTCACCCGAAGCTATCAGTCAGCTACAGGCTAACTTCAGACTTTGCCCTTGGTTGCCTGAAACTCAGCCCCAGGATTATTAGGAATGCAATCCAGGGCATCTGGAAAATTGGTTTATGTATGTTACCTTGAAGCTTGGCCTATGTACACTTGACATCTGGCCTACACTTACCTGAAACTCATCTAACCTGGCCTTAATTAAGGTTTGTAATGAATCCTAGAAGCAGGCAAGGGTTTGAGTCTCAGGATAAATGTTATACAACTCTTCTCATAATATTCCTGTCCTGCCACTATTACCAGATACCAAGCAAGCCTCTGCCCTACTACAAAAATATTTGTGCCTTTTCTCACCTGTGGCAGCATGCAGTAAGTAAAGGGCCTTATTTTTTTGGTTTCTGGGTATTTTGTTGTAATTGGAAATGGGATACTCTGCCTTTCTATTCTCTGTAGCTGGCTGCTGAATTTGTTTTCAGACTAGTCCAGGGATCTCCCCAGCCCTCTTGGGAAAGAGTTTTCTGTCCCCTCAGTTGGTTTCAACTAGAAACAACTGTGCTAAGCTGCAAAACCATGTGTGTGTGTATATAGGGGATGGGGAGAGAGACAGAGATAGTAGAATGTGATACAAATAGAAATATTTAACTGAAAGTGGCATTTTTGTTATTTAATTGTCTTCAGACTATGGAGAAATAGTCACCTTATTACATAATTTATTTTTTTTTTAGTCTGAAAGCAGCTTCATGTCAGCTTCTAGTTCTAGCATGTGCATTATTATTAACTGTTTAACATAAAACAGAGGAGTTAGGGAATAGAAGCCAGAGTTGGCTAGTCTCACCTTGCCAGTTAAACAAACCCTATGATCCCCTTGCACCAGCCAAGCAGCACAACGTAATCATCATGCACTAGAGAATCTGGACTGTAAATTTTTACTGCAGATATAGAGCCAGATCCTGACCTGGTGTAAAGTGGTGCTACTCCACTCACTTCACTAGAACGACATCAATGCACACAAGATCACAAGCTGAACCTTCTTATATCGTTGTTGTTTTAGTAAAGATTTGGTTTGTGCACCAGAAAATTACTCTTTTAACAAGTCTCATTCTATGATAAGCTGCCTTCAAAAAAAAAAAAAAAAAAAGAGAAAAAAAGTTTATTGCTGTTAAAACTTGTTTTCTAGGAGTTCCAGCTATGGGGTCATAAGGTGCATGTTGGAGTTTTCAGCTGAGGTTAATTATTTAATGCGATTCATATGTCAGTGTTAACTCACCACAATGTCATAGCAGATTGGACAGATGACTCACACAGCCTTTTTATCACTGCATTAGAATGGTGTGCTCAGAGTGCAAAAAAGGGTCTAAAAGGGAAGCAGTATGTTTTTCATGGTATCTTTTCCAATTGTTTTGAGTGGTATTGTTGCCCGTTGTATAAAATGATTAGCTATCGCTTGTCAGAAAAATACTGTACTGTTTCTATATACTCTAGCATGTGGCCTGGGTTTAAAGAGGACAGAGTAGTTACTGTATTTATAGTTAAAGTGTGACTTCAATCAGAGGGAGAGTGTGTGTAATGAGTGATAAGAAAATAGGTCTGTGCACGAGGGGACAAGTGTCCAAAAGATGGAATCATTTCAGGCCTGATCCTAGCTCCTTTGAAGTCAATGGAAAGCGTCCCATTGACTTCAGTGAGCTCTGGAAAAAAAGGCCTCTATTGTGCAAGTAGAAGTGTAGCCATTTTAAATAAGAACACCATCGAACTACACACACAGTTTGCGTGTGAAGAAGCCTGCCTAATACCTAAAATCAGACCAGGGTGGCAGAGAGAGACAGACAGTACAACAGTTCCACAGGAGTCATTTGTATTTTATAGAATGCCTTAAATAATATTTTCCTTTCTTGTTTTTGTAATTAAGGTCATAGACTAGAGTCCTCAGATGGTGTGGTGTTAGTACCTTGCCTGGCTACTACAACAGATGGACAGAAGCCACTGAATGTTGCCGGTAGATATGTAACACTTTTTTTAAAAAAATTTTCTTGCTATTAAAACAGCTAAATTGTTTGAGAAACCCCCAAATAACTGTAATCCTGAATTCACATTGTGTACAGGTGATGGTGGATACTCTCTCACACAGAACTCTATCCCTGCTAACTTGTCAGTGTGAGTGACAGCTGGGTTTTTGGTCTATACAGAAAAGTGAGGTTGCAGTACTGAGTAATAAGAGCTACCACACAAGGATAGGCAATGTGTGGGCATGGATGCTCCAATGACCTGGAGGTAATTATTTACATCTCAGGGAGACTTCCTTTAGACTATTATTAACGTTTTCTAAGGTAGTCAAATACAAATGCAATTCCTTGTTATAGTAGAGAATTACATTCTATTATAATATATTAGATATTAATATATAATATTATAATTATATTAGAGTAATTAATTGGGCAACACTTTCGCTGGTGGCTGAATGTTTCCAATCAAGCGTAGGCTGGAAATACAGACAGCTCCTTTAGTAAACAGGCATTAGTGGGTTTGGCTATTGTACAGTAATACATTCTGGAATATTGGTCTTGTATTTGCCTGACTGTCCTTTCAAGAGTTATTTATAGCTGTCTCCTTCCTAGGAAACAAACACCAGTGCAAAGCAAATACACGCACCACTTGTTTGTGCAGTACGTAAAGCAGGTGACAATGTAATGAAATTTTGGGGCAGTCATTATGCGACACTTCAGTTTTCTGTTTGGACAATGTGGTTTTTTTTTTTTAGCTGAGAATTTAACCTGGAAGTTTGTTAGTCACAGTTTGGGGCCAGTTTGCAAATAATTCTAGTAAGTGGTCTCCCACAAATGTTACTACAGAAATAAATAAAAGGAGAAAAAGAGTGTGTGTGTGTGTGTGTGTATAAAAAGATAATTTAGCTGTCTACTAGGATTATATTGCAGTTAGCAGGAGGGGGAAGCCCAGGTTTATGTGTAAAGAATAGGGATGGTGAAAATTTTTGCCAAAACTATTTTTCAGTAGAAAATTGGAGCTTTGATAAAATAAAGTTGTTCATGAAAAGTGTGCTTCCTGAGGAAAATTTCTATTTTTCATCAAAAAAATTAACACCCATAAATTGAAGTATTTTGCCCCAAACTCAAAATATTTCCATTTGTAAATACTGCAGCTGTGACTCTTGGGAGTTGTTCACCTACCTCTTGTCCCCATTCTCCTCTATAAGGTGGACTCCCCGCCAGACTTCATCTCCCATGTGGGCTGCTGCTCTAAACTGCATGTGGCTCCCTATAGCTCAAAGGTGTCATTCCACCAGCCAGGACGTTGTGATCATATCTTCTTTCCCTCTGCCATGTCCCCTACATAAGAGTGCTCCACAGAGGGTGGAGTAGAGGTACAAAGCAAGCTCTGTGTTGGTGCATGGTGCAAGCTCTGCATGGTGAAAGAATCCTCAGGTAACTATCTCAGCCAACGGTAGGTGAATTTTATAAAGAAACTGAACATGCAAATACAGAAGGGTTCAAATTTATTTGGGCAGAAGCTTTCATGCCCTAGTACTTCAATCTCCCTGGACGCTCAACAACAGACTTAAAAGTGGCCATTCTTCAACAAAAAAAACTTCAAAAACAGACTTCAGTGAGAAATTGCAGAATTGGAATTAATTTGTAAACGTGACACCATCAAATTAGGCCTGAATAAAGACTGGGAGTGGCTGGGTCACTACAAAAAATAATTTTCCCTCTGTTGATACTTACACCTTCTTGTTAACTGTTGGGAATGGGCCTCGTTAGCACTGACCCCCCACACACACACTTGGTAAGGCAACTCCCATCTTTTCATGTGCTGTATATTTATACCTGCCTACTTTTTTTTTCACTCTATGCCTCTGATGAAGTGGGTTCTAGCCCACAAAAGCTTATGCCCAAATAAATTTGTTAGTCTCCAAGGTGCCACAAGGAATCCTCATTGTTTTTGCTGATACAAACTAACACGGCTACCCCTCTGAAACCAGCACCCAGCTAGATTCCTGTTTTTACACACAACAAATGAGTAACTTAAACATATTAGTATACTAACAACCAGATTCTCTGATCTGAGCCAACTAAAGCTCTAGCAGGACTGGAGGAGAAGGGGATGGTTGGGAGCAAAGGGGCTTTTGGCCACTTCTACAGCTTTCTGATCCTCAGCTGGCTCAGTCTCCCACTGTTGATTAGAACAGTCTGAGGGCTGCTCTGACCTATACTGGTGCAGCTGGGGTAGTTGGGGTGAGGGAGGGGACATGTGGCTCTAAACCACCTTTGTGGATTTGCCTTGACTCACAATTTAAGATGTGGAGTTAGCTAACATGTTCAAGCATTGGGCTTTACCTCAACCATCTTAGTAAATGGTACTAAAGTTTGAGACCACATTAGCTAACACATTCTAACACTCCTCCACATCCTAGTTAAGAGAACCAGTTGACCAGCTGCCATACCCCCAAGAGCATGTTATGTCAGCTACGACAGTTGGAGTATGGTCCTTTCCCCCAAGCTACGTGGAGGACTGCAAGGGGGTTGTGTAGACTGGCTCACTGGGGAAATTCTCACTGTAGTGGGAACAAATATTGGCCTATATTTTCCTAATAATGAGAAAAGGTGTTTAATTTGTTAGAGCAGGGAATGCCTTTCCCACATTTAGCTATTATATGTGTCTTTTATGACCTGTGTCTCACTCCAGTTCGGAAAAGCTTTCACAGATATGATTCTGTCCCATATCAGCATAATTCAGGAATAACTCCATTCACATGAAAGCCAGTGTGAGTGAGAGCAAAAGCACTGCATAGGTGTAGAAAAACTGTTCTACAAATCATTTATTTAAAGTAGAATGACCTGACATAATTCAGCACATCTGAACTTTGCCTTTGGAAATAGATCACGAGGCAAATCCTCACTTTGTTTTCTCACTTCACTTTTGAAGTAAACATGTCAGTCAAACTTGCAGCGTTCTGAAATCATATACATATTTTCCTGTTCTCTTATCCCAGTTTTTCCCCACTGCCTTGTCCCACATAGAGCTACTATTCAGCTCATTTCTTAAGGTTTAGAATGGCTGACATATGCTGTTTATCCAGACAGCGATTATGCCCACTGTTGGTTACTTGTATGGTGAATGGCAGCATTCTTGTCTGCAACACTAACAATGTCATCATTGTGCAACATTAAAAAATAACAGAAGGATCTAGGCCATGCTGTTTTAAAATTACTGGCATCTTATTTATTGCTTTCTTATTGAATCACTGTCCTTCCATACTTCCCAGATGCACTGGGCACCAAAGACCCAAATAAAACACCTCCTGTTTGCAGGAAAGCACAGAACTAGATCCCAGCTAGGCAGTTTGGGCCTATTTCTATTTTTTTAAAATAGATCTATGTTGGATTATTAATATCGCTATAATGTCTGTGTAGCATTCTGGGCCAGATTGTGACTGAAACCCAGGTAGCCTGCTCAAGGGAGTAATGGGTCACCTATGACCCCCTTGCCCTGCAAGCTGGAGACAAAAAGCCTGAAGCTGAATGCAGGTTGTGTTGAACAAGTAGAACTTTATTCAACCCTGTGGGTAACTCTGTTCATGTGGCTGAGTCGCTCCTAGCTTTAACTTTCCCTGTTCCATTGGTGTCCCCTCAATATCAGTCCCTCCAGGGAACATTGGCTGCCTGACTCCAGTTTCACTGATCATGATGTATCTTCCCTATTTTACAAATCTGAGCAGATGACTACACCTGGGATGACCTCTCTCCCCCTTCTTTCTCTCTCTCCCGGTCCCATCTCCTAGTCTAGCAAACTCTCTGTGTCAGATCTCCTCCCTCCCTGTTGGGTTGGCCTCTGGACGGTTCTCTTCCTCTCTCTGTTCTCTGATCTCAAGCTCTTTCTGGGTGTTGTCTGCTGGCTCATAAGTGCCACCTGTTCCCATGGGCAGCAGGTATCATAGGCTGGGGGAGACTGTGCCAGTGGTGGGTGGGCTGGAGGGACACTAGCCTGGGGCAAGGGCTGGCAGCAGCGGAGGCGGGTCTCGGGGCTCTGATGGGGGGTGGTGGAGGGGGCGGGTCCTTGGGCAGAAGGGGCAGGGCTGGGGGTCAGTCTTCCCTAGCTGGCAGTTCACGTGCCACCCATGCCTGTTCCTTTGGGTCATTTGTCCCTCTTGAGTTGTCACCTGATATGAACTGGGTGCCACTGAACCTCACACAACTCTTTTAGCCCACTCCTCCTTTTGGTGTCTCTCTAATGACTGGATCCTCACAGGAGTGCCTGTACCCAAAGCTAGTAGGTACCTGACTGACCTCTCATATCCTAGTGCCTGCTTTCTCTGATTGTTGACCATCTCCTCTCAGCAGTGACTCCATCACTCTGGCTGCAACAGAAGTCCCCTCATGGGTAGCAGGGTTTTGGTCCTCAGTCCACCACAGGCACTGATGGAACAATTTTGGCACCCCCTGCGATGGAGTGTTCCTGTATTCCCAAAATGCTAACAAGAGTTCTGAACCAGAAGAAACAGCCTTGTGTAACAGTCTCTTAGCTTTTTTCACAGCTGATTCCACCTTATATTTACTCTGTGGGGATACTAGAGAAGTGGTGTGGTGGTTAAACTCCTATTTGCATGCAAATTCCTTGAATTCTTCCTAAGCAAACTGAGTCTGTTGTCCGTGAATACAGTACCTTGAATGTTATATCTTGCAATACGTGGGCCTTCAGTTTGCCAATCACTGACTTGCTTTTTGACTCAGGTAGGGCTTCGATCTCTCCAACTTTGAATAGTAGTTCAATGTAATCAAGTACTGTATTTCTTTGAAAATAAATAAGCCCGTTCCCACCTTTTGCCATGGTCAGGTTGGCAACTATTGTAGTAACAGGGTTTTTTCTGCTGGTGGTTATCGCATGACCTTCTCTCAAGGAGCAGAGTTGTGTATTCATTCTGGCCTGTAAACACAGTCTTCAGCCCATCTAAGGCAGCTGTCAATGTCACATGCCAGCTGTGAGGCATGTATCTTTTCTGGGTTACCTAAGGTTGGCCTGAAGCAGGGTCGGCAGTTCTCTGTCATCAAAATATGATTCCTTCCTATATACTCAGCTCATCTTTAATTTGAAGATCCAGTTCTGATCCTAGTAGTACCTGGCTTGCCGGATGCTTAAAAGACTACTAGCATCACTTTTGTGTTGTGGTTGGATGTCCTTTTCCATTGCCTCTTTGATTTCCATCAGCTTTGCTGTTGAAGCTGGGAGATGGTGTTAATAGATTCAGTGTCCTGACCCTTTCCCCCAACTCACTGATGCTGGGTATATATGTCCAGCTCAGGGTGTCAGTTAACACCAATAATTGCCCTGGATAATATTTCAATGCTACCTGGTAACACTGGAGGTACATCAATGTGTGCAGCAGACTCTGGAGCACAAAGAAGGGGCTTTACCATGGCTGTCTCCAGGGGATGAGGGCTGATCGCACTACTGCTAGGTGGCTATAGCTGTACTGATGGAATTGAAACACTACAAATACCAGAGTCAGAAGCTCTTCTTCTATTTGGGCATATACCTGTTCAGTCTCTGGCAGGGCTCTGCTGGCATAAGCGCTACACCCAATCTTTCCATCGATTCATCAGGCTAGAGGGTCAGTTTCTCTCCTAGCTGATAGTACTTCAGGACAGGGGTGTCTGTTGTTTGTTTCAGCATGTCAAATGCTTACTGTTGGGGACCTGCCCAGTCCCACTCAACATCCTACCTTGTGAACTGATATATGGATTCTGCTAATGCATCCTAAGATTGTGTTGCTCTTTGTAATGGATGTGCAAAAGTCCAGTTCCCCCCAAAGAATCATACTGCCAGAGGCCCTGTTAGCCAGCAGAACTTGCACAGGATGTTTTCCCAGTTAACGTATGCTGAGATTGGTATTGTCCCTTCTTGCTTTCCTGTCCCGAGAGCCTGAACCTGATATCAGACTCAAGGAGAGAGTCAAGATGTCATCACTGCTGTTGATGTGCCCTCTTCCTCTTGTATATGTCTGACTGAATCTTTCTGAGACCTCCCTCTGCTCTTGCATACACTCCTAAAATAGTTCAACTTGCCACATTCCTTGCAATGCTGTCTTAGTGTAGGGCACTTCGTTATCCACTCATGCTGTCTCCCACAGTAAGTGCATCTCACTATGGGTAGAGGACCTTGGCCGCCTGCTTTTTGCTGTTGTCTCATGGGTTGTACTTTCGGGGGTGCTGTGTCTCCTAAGACGTTCTTTCTCTTGAGGCTTCCACTGCACACTCCATGTCTGAGCATCTGTCTAACATGAGGTTGCCTTCCCAGAGGTAATGCTCCCAAGTGCTGGAGATTATCCTTGTTCTGAATCAGGGAGTCTTGACAAGAACCCAAAATTACATGAAGCAGGCAAAGTGCATAAGGCAGTAACATAGGGAGCCGTTCCCTTTGCTTCAGATTGGTCTCTAGTGTGTTGCTCCACCGTTTTGTTCTGCTTTGGGGAGCAACAGTTCCCCAGGGCTCCTAGGACAGCTGTGAGGCAGTGGTGAGCTTCAAAGTGGTCCATATCTCCCTGCCTTGTACCCTGCTAAGTTTTACTTTCCTGGTGTTGTCATTTTTCTGCATGACCAGGTCATTGTACAGCTTGAACTCCTCCCTCTACCATCCCTGGGCTAGGTTTGTGCCTGCAAAATTCAGGGCTCGTGGGTGGGGTGGGACTTCAGTCCAAGGTCCATGGCTTATGGTGCTAACTGCTGCACTGCAGAGAACTCACAGCTCTGTCACTGCCACCATGTTTCATTCACACAGTACAAAGCCAAACGCAGTTTAAGTTGAACAAGTGAAACTTCATTAAACCCTGTGCATTGCTGTCCATGTGGTTGAGTTGCTTCCAGCCTAAACTCCCCATATTTCCTGTTCCATGGGGATTGACTCAGTAAGAGTCGCTCCAGTGGCCCACTAATTCCAGTTCCATTGATCATGACACAATCTGGATCACAGGAAACAGTGTAGGGACAACAGTAGCTTCCACAAGGCTGCTACATTCCACCCCTTCCTTTCACATAAGCAGATGGGATGGGGCAGGGAATAGGCAGAGCTTGGGATGTGCACACTGCAATGTGCAGGGTATGGTAGCTAACACAACAAGGAAAGTAAGCTACCCCAGTTATAAGCCTAGAAAAGTGTACTTCCCCCACAGAGCAAAGGGAAACCAGGTAGCACACCGTGTCTCAGAGTCACAGTCTGCCTTCTTGTTAACTCTGGGGTAGTGCAGCCACCTACAGCTTTGTACTGAAGGATCGAAGCGGAACAGTCTATTTTAAAAAAACTAGGTACCAAGTAATAAAGTTCACGAAAAGATGTTGTGAAGAAATGTGTTTGTTTATCGTGCACTGATCCCAGTTGCTCATTAAAGACTTTTTTTCTATTAATAGTATAGCACCATGAGACTGTCAGGGGTGCAAGTTCACCTGGTGCCATTTGCTATAAAAGTGAGCCAAAAATAGAATTGCAAAAGTCCAATCCAAGTAGAATTTTAATTTCTGAGTTAATAATATGTACTATACTAACTATATAACTTTGTCATGCTAAAAAGCTTTGCTCAAGAGCATTCACACTTCAGCTCCCTTTTAAACTGCTGAATAAATTATGATTTTTGGTGCATAGTCTGTTCTGTTTTTAGCCTCTCTTTTGGTATTATTCCCCAGATCAAAAATAGCTCAACACGTGGTTTGTTTACCACAGTTCTTCTACTGTGAAATTTTAGTATTTTTGCCAGTAGGCTGAAATGTGGCTCAAGGACAGGGTCAGAAGGTTTTGATATATAAGTAGTTAATATTTCACTGCAACTGACTTTCCATTTAGTCAAAACTAGGCTAAAAATGTTCATTAAGGCAGATCCTGATCTCTGTTGCAGCTGTGTTAATTCAGGGGTGTCAATGGATGTCCTACAGAGATACACCAGAGCAGCTGAGATCAAAATTCAGCCCAATATATTTTCTGCTGTAGTTAGAAATTGCCCATTTAGGACCTAGAGATGCATTCTTGCACACTCCAGACTCCCAGTGAAATTGGTGAGTGTTTTGGGTATGCAGGATTGAGCTCTTAAGTATACAAATCCTATGTGCAACAGCAACATCTTCTCCAAGTCTGGAAAACTGATAGCCAGAGATGCAGAGAAGAGTGACATCAGCCTTGAATGCATTGTAGGAGTCAAATGCATAGACCTAGTGGAAAAGAATAAGATGGAAGGATGGTGAAATCATGGAATCTCTGTCTCTATGTGGAACACAGGGCAACTGCCCATAAAGTTATGGTGATGGGTGTTCCACAAATACAATTGCTTCCTTGCAGTTTTCTTTTAGGGTTGACTTCAATGGGCATTGAAACAATTTCAGGAAAACTCTGCAGGTGACACTTTAGGTAGGATACATCTAGGTTATACCCACTCAATTACTTTTTACAAAGTCAAAGCAGATTGAAGAAACAGTCAGATGTGTCTGTAACGTTACCTCCCTCATGTGCTCCAGGGACTACTTGTGGAGAAGGGGATGTAGGTCATCCCATCCCACCCTATGTTATTAACCAGCCTGTCATCCCACCAAACCTTCCTGGGTGTCAGAAAGAGAGATCTCTTGCATTTATAACCAGCACTAAAAGCAGAATAAGGCTGAAATTAAAATAAGGTTGATAACACAGTGTAAAGCCTCATAGTTCCTGTGCAGCTGAGATGAAGAGGTCATAAACTAGCTTTCCTACTGTCAGTGCTTATCTCTTCTGAATAAAGATTATGATAGTTAAGGAGGCTTTGACCCATCTATTTAATCTCACCATAGCACTTTTGTGTTTATTTAATCCGAGGCCATCCAAAATATTTTCTCAGTGCTCAGATACACGTGCAGTCTCTGGGTGCATTCTAATATAAGCCAAGCTGTTTATCTATAGCTATGATAAAGAGTAGTCACAAGTAATTTGTGCCATGACAATATACCACGACTCTTTTTTAGTTCTTTTCATTCTTATCTGGAACTGCAGTGCTTAACGCAGTAAAGAAACCAGAGCTTCTGTCTCCGGGCCCGTGCTGAACTAGATGTACTCCGGTTCCTTCACAAGCATCACATCTAAGAACTGATCCAGATACTTCAGGATGGACGTTTGGCTAACTCCTTCTCATAATCTTCTGGAGAAAAAGCAAGGATAAATAAATGGAGAACAGAGGCATGGTGGCTATATCCCACCTTTTCCCCTACTAGCTGCTGCAGCAAGAAGTTGCACGGGTCATGAATCATCATTTTGTCTAGACATGCACAGCATACTGCTTGCTCGTCAGCTCCTTGAGGAAGATTCAAGACATTTGGCATGTTTCCTCCTGTATCAGTCCTAACATATTGTGCACTGAGGGTAACAGGTTCATGTACATCCCCCACCTTCCTGCACATTGGGCTGCTAGGGCAGTACACCTCTGAACAAACATAGGCATTACAGTCACAATGTGACAATTCAGTGGTGTGTATGCAGTGTTTGTCCTCATCTTGATTACTCTCCCCAGTTTTGCTTACCTCACATCATGAAAGTTATGGCAAAGACTGAAAAGATCTAGAGAATGATGGCAAACATGGGTAGGGCTATGTCCGGACTGGCACGTGCTGTCTGAAAGCCTGGCAAAAACTGGGATTATTTGGATGGAAAGGGGAAGAGCTAGAAGGAACTTGATTGACTGAGAAAACTAGGAATCGTAGTGAGAAGTGATTAATCCTTGATTTTCACCTGGTCACAACAAGGAGACACCATGAAATGAAAGGGCAATACATTCAGAGCTTATAAAAGAAAATGCTTCCTTTTGCAACATAGGGTCAAATGCTGTTGTTGGATATTTAAAATATCCCCTCTTTAATGACTTAATATTTGTTGCTTCTATGCAAGTTAAGGATATAATAAAACTGGCTATCAACATACTCATACATCAGGTTCCAAACGAAACATAACTCAGGAAGGCAGATTTCCCCCCATGATCCTGCAAACCTGCACAAGTACTCCACCACTCACATGAATAAGGATTGCAGTCCCTTGGTTACATGCTGTGTGTGTAAGAGAAAGAGGGTGTCATTGCCCGCCCCTGAGGTTTCAGATGTGTCAACAGATAGACAACAAGATATAACACTGGATAGAAGTCTAGTCTTGGTCTGGCCTGAAGTCATTGAGGGCTTTGTATGGTCTTCAGTAGGTTTAGGATCAGGATCATGTATATGAGAAGTGTGCCTAATATTTTAAATGTCTTTTTGTAACGAATTTAGGATTTACAATCAGAAAAAGCTATAAAAATGGCTGCTTCCATGATCAAGTCTGTACTTAATAAGGTTCTAATTCACAGCTAAATTACACTGACAAAATAGTCTTGCTGGGCAAGAAAGCTAATTAGGTGAATCAAAAGTTTGCTGCAGGAGACATTAAATAGATCAAGGAGGTTTCTGTGTTTAGATGTGTAAGTCACTAGGGCTTTCAAACAGAGAAATGTTATTACTATCTTGTAACCAAGCTTCTGTAAGATTTAGATGCCTCTTGTGCTTTCAGTGATCATTAATGAAGAAGGAGAGAACCAGTGTATTAAAAGTTTTAATCTTGAAGGGAGAGTTTTAAAGGAGGAATCAACAGTTTTCCTAAACAGTTACCACACTCAGAACAGCTTTGTGTTGTTGCTGAATTGTGCCCGATAAGGATGACGTGATACTGAGGCTGTAGGGGAGACCTTAAAGACAGAGGCTTTAGCACTTCTTGCACAGTGACTGGACCAGCGATTATCCTGATCAGAGAAAGAAGTCCTGTGGGAATAGGCAACTTCCTGGTAAATCTGAATTCTTCTACCCATATTATTATTACTATTATTCATGTCTTCAAAGCCCTGTACAAACACTAACATATTTATTATTTACAATGGGCACAGTGCAAAACATATACTTCATCCACAACATATAAAGGCAAAACAGATGATTTAAATAGAAAATATACAGTGGGGTGGAGAAACAAAAAGCAAGAGATAAGCAGCACATCAGGTGTTTCTGTATGTTTATTCTGTAGGGTAGGGACATAGTTTTCTTTAGTGTTTTCACTGTTTAGCTCACACTTATTTGATGGGAAGTCTAGGGTTCATAGGCCACATGGAGGAACTTGAAGGATGGGATAATGGCGGCATTAACGACCCGGAAAGGAAGGCCCAGGTGTAAGGGGCCACAGAAAGTAAGGTTAGTCAAATGGGTTGTGTGGCAGAAAGGGGAGAGGGAGGTCAGTCTTGGCTTTCAAGCCCATGTCCCTTCCCTTTGTCTTCTCCCTCCCATTCTCTCTTCTCTCACTTGCTACCTCCAGAATCTTTACCCACCCATATGTGCTCCTGACACCACCCTCTGGCTGTAGATGTGTGAAGCTTTCACACTTTCTGCTTTTTGCAATCTTCACCACCATCCATCTTTGCTCCTGAAGACAAAGTATCATCTAGGTATTTGGGTTGCTTGCCCTTTAAAAGTATACCTGGGATTTCATTATCAAATAGTACAATATTCCCTTCCCTGAATAAATTACTGTCAGTGTGTCAGAGAAGATTAATATGTTTCTATGTTGCTACCAATCAGTTAACAAGTGCTTCCACAGTCAATTATAAGCATTGGCAGCTGGTGAGCCAGCCTTTGGGGGCAGCTAGTCCTATCCCTTCCCCTTTTGGCCCAAGGCCCTGCCTTTCCCCATCTGTTCCCCCTCCCAAACAGGAAACCAAAGGCTACTATGAGGCTTTTAAAGAACTGTGAGACTCTTGCATGAAAAGTTGTTGTAATCCGTTTGTTAGTTCATAAACTGGATGATATTGTAGGGGGATGCCTGCCCTGTAGCACCTCCTGCTAGTCAAACATATCTTTTCAGGCAATCCCTGCCTCAGTTTCCCTCACATAGCTTTTGTGTCTCCCAGAGGGTCACATAATTCAGCCCTCCAGCTGGGTCACTCTCAAAGTTCAATCCCCTTCCAGGGGAACAAGATTCCAAACAAACCAGAAGTACTTTTATCCAACTTGAGCTCCTCTTCAACCCATCCTCCAAACTCAGTTCCCACTTCTTTCTGGGTTACTTTTCAGTCTTCCTACAGGATAAAGCACTGACTCCTAAGATACTTCCCTAGAGCCAAACAGAACCTACTTCAGAACTTTTTACAGAAACCCAACATGCTCCCTAAAACTCATCTCCTAATGTATGCTTTCTCAGCCCTTTTATGAGGCCCAGTTGTACCTGACCCCAATTAGTCCAGTGCTCTCATGCTGAGAAGCAGCTAATTAATTATGCCACAGATGCGGCTGGCTACAATGTCCCTTTAAAGGGGCCAGTCACTATGTGGCAGTTGGGTCTAATTTTTGGTTTGTTTTGTACTGAGCTGGTAGAAATCCAGGTTACCTGGCATTCTGAGGGTTCCCCTTGTGTAAGAAGAATCTCCAGGTAGTGAAGTATGGGTGTAGCAGCTCCTAAGTCACTCCTCTTCTAACTCCCAGCATGTTGGGGTTATTCCTACAAAAAAAGTGGCTTTGGGGTAAGGCCAGAGTATCCCTCCAAGCTGGCCACCTGTTTGAACAGCTGTTTTGGGTTGTGGATAATCAAGTGTAAATTAGAGCTGCCTTTAGTTATTGCAGGGTCCAGCCCTCACTCACCTGTGGGTTGGTCCTGGGATTGGAGAAAAGTAAAGCTGGCTGATAGTTGCCCCTTTTTCCTCAGCTGTTATGAATGCACTTTGGCTGAGCATCTAGCATTCTGTGTCTAAGTGGGTTTGTTGATACTAATACACAGCATCACCTCTTGTCCTTATCGTAACAATACTAGGAATACAGCTTCACTAACTACAGCTATATCCTACCCCAGAGATGGCTGCACTGGGATGACTGAATTTGACGGCAGTTACCTATAGGCTGTGCATGGCTTTGGCCTTTGTGTGGGTGCATAGAGGGAACAGAGTAAAGGATTGCCTGCTCAGGGACCTGTTGCAGTTCTGCTCCATGCATTCTGGATTGTTCCCTGCCAGCATCCTGTGATCACCAACTATTCCAAATGTGAGGAGGAGCCAGAGCTATGGCCCAACATGCACTGGCCATTCGGAGGTTGGTGCAGGGGTCGTTCTTCCACTGCATCTCATACAACTGTGGGAAACATAATGGTTGCCTGAGGCCCAATGCCTCCCAAAAGCTATTTCAGTGAGAGCACACCTCTACAGCCTTCCCAAAGCAGGCCTGTGTCCCCATGGTAGCACCTTACCCATGGTTTGCAATAGAGTAAAACATCTTGATTCTTGCAAAAGGTGCTGTACAAACCAGTCATTTGTAGTACTAATGGTTGTGAGATACTAATATAAATACATGTTCATCACCTGGTGCAACTGCTACTGGAAAACTGTGTCCAATTCTGGCATCCACCGTTCAAGAAGGATGATGGAGAGGCTTCAGAGAAAAGCCACAAGAATGGGGATGGGGAGGAGAAGGCTGGTATTGAAAGCTTCCAGGATCTGTTCAACTTAACAAAAAGAAGGTTAAGGGGTATCTTGATCGCAGTCTAGAAGTACCTACATGGGAAAAGAAATTTGACAATAGAGGGCTCTACAATCTAGTGCACAAAGATATAACAAGATCAAAAGGCTGGAAGTTGAGGCTGGACAAATTGCAGACTAGAAATAAGTTCAGTTTAAAAAATGTGTATAATTAACCATTGGAACAATTTACCAAGGATTAGGGAGGATTTTCCATCACTGGAAAGTATTAAATCAAGATGGGATATTTTTTCTAAAAGATATGCTATAATTCAAATGAGAATTAATTCAGTGAAGTCATACGGCCTATGTTTTACAGGACAACATATTAGATGATCACAATGGTCCCTTCTGACAGTGTAATCTATAAACCTCTAGTGAACATTTTGCAAGATGAATATCTGTGTCACCTGTATTTTTAAAGAGAAAAACATCGGCTCCTTTTTCAAAGTTAGAACTTGTAGCTAGGACCAACAAAACACATATGCCCTTTAATGGTGCTTCACATACAGTAGATGTGCACAGAAGTGAAACAACATGTTTGGTTTGTTAATGCTGGCTATTAAAAAGAAATGGGTCTTTTGCATTCTTTGAAGGCATCCAGAGATTTCACTATTTCGCAAGTTGAGCAACGTTTTTCAGTTGAGTGGAAAATCAAAGATGCTCTTTGGTTTAGCCTTTAATGATTAAAAATATCCCAGTGGCATGCCAACCACTTGTAAATTAATTATCAGGGAGAGGCTGCTCTTGAGGCTGCCAGTAATGGCTTAATAATAGGTCTAGGATGTCCAATTAGTTGAGAAATATAAAGCAACATGTTACTACAAATAAGAGCTCTCTTGGTCTTTTTTTTTTTTATGCACTTTGAAGCTTTGTCTCATTCCTTGAAATTAAGACAGTGGACTCACATTTCACAAGGTACCTTTGGAGCTGACTGTTGTTTTTTTTTTTACACCACCAACTTGCAAATGTAGCCTGGAGATAAGAAAGGTCTCTGCCTTGAGTATCAGAATATGGGATCTCCTGAACCCAGCAAAAGCTGAATGTAAAAGAAAGTGTTTTTATCTCCTTCATGGAATCAACAGGCCAGAACCTTGGGCCCACCTATGCTGTTCCAGCTGTGCAAAGCAGATTTAAAGTTGGCTTTGGTGGTCAGCTGTAAATTCTTCAATAGTGTAGAGTCTTGAGGCTGCTCTTGCTCATATCATGGGCTGAACTCCCTCAGCCTTTAGCTTGGCCCAGCATCAGGGTGGCATATAGGTGGTGTACAGCCACATTTGCCTTTGCACCAACTAGGGTTTAGCTAGACCTGAGGATCTAGCCCAATGGTGTTATTACTGAATTACATTGATGTAACTGAGGTCAGAATCTGGCTCTATGGTAGGAATTTGAGTATCTGGGTAAGTGCAGAGTATGGTTTGCTTTGTGGCCTTGCGTCCTCTAAATGTAGAGACCATTTTCCCATCTTATCTACAGCAAGTTGTGCGTGTCTTAATCCTGTGGATGTTCCCTTTAACAGTGAAACTACTGTTTGGTGCAAAGCAAGCAAGACCTGGACTATCCCTCTCCTTCTCCCCTACCTCCTTTTAATGTGGAACACTCAGTTGGTTGCCAGACCAACAACATTATGAATCCTATTTTAATTGTGCTTTGTTTCATATATTACCAGGCTCCTGGGCATTGAAGTATGATGGCAGAGGCTAAAAGTATCACTTCTATGCATACTAATTTCCAGTGATCTATGGAACAGGAGGTCATTCCTTGATTCAATTTCTGCTCTATTGCCACAATACACTGCATCTAAGTTACTGGCTTAGTTTGGTTTGCTCTGAGTTCATTGAACACGTTTGACAATTGAAGGCAAAGCGTTCTAACTTGTCAGCAGGAACATGCCCAAGAAAGCAAAGTATAATTTGCTGTGATTGTAAAATACATTCCATTCCACTCTTGTTTTGACACTGTCCCTTGGAGCGAGGTATTTTGTGTTTCATAAGGAAGCCTTTTTGTTCTTCTCAGCATGGAGATGGGCCCAAAATGAAACCCAGGATGTGAATATTTGCAAATCTTGGCAAGGTTTAATTCTGGATCTAAATGTTATAGCTGAATTTCATCTCAATTTTAATATTGTTTTAAAGCCATAGGACAGCACTTACATGTCCAAGGGAACTAATAGGTAAGAGATGTGAATGAATGGCACCTTTGGTAACAGAATTAAAAACAGGGTGCTAAAGTAACTCTGGATGACTGGATGGAGAACAAGTGGACAATAAAATTCATATATGAGTGGTCAGGTGTTTCTGGAAAATATATACTGGTGCAACTCAGTGGAAAACCAGGTCCCTAGTATAGTCTCAAGATATACCAGTTGGATGGCCTTTCATAAAGAATGTATAGGGTCTGATTCTCCTGTCACTACAACCGTCTTATACGAGTGTAGCTCCATTAGATTCAGTGAATTTACTCCTGATTTACACCTTTGTAAATGAGAACAGAATCAAGCCCATGGGATCCAGCCCTGGAGAAAGTGCTTATAATACATAGCTCTTACTTAGCAGATCTCAGAATAATACCTAGCTCATCTCATCAGCAGATCTCAAAGCAAGGGGTCAGCAGGGGTGAAAGTAACTTTGGGGGAGGTGTGGCCTCGGCCAGAAGAGGTGTGGCCTTGACCAGAAGAGGAGGGGCCTTTAAATACCTGGGCCCTTTTAATCAAGATTTAAAGGCCCCAGGGCTCCAGCTGCGGCTGGGAGCCCCTGCGCCTTTAAATCACCCCAGGAGCTACCAGCTGCAGAGGCAGCTGGGAGCCCTGGGGCTCAGGGGCTATTTAAAGGGCCCCTGGCTCTGGCCAACACTACCACAGCGGAGCTCTGGGCCCTTTAAATCACCACCGGAGCCCTGCCACCACTACCCCAGGGGCTCCAGCAGTGGGGCTCGGGCCGCTGCAGGGAGCCCAGGGCCCTTTAAAGCGCCAGCCTGGGGAAGCCGGGCCGGGCCGGCATGGCGTACTGGCTCTTGCCAGTACGCTGTACCGGACCATACCAGCTTACTTTCACCTCTGGGGGTCAGTATTCCCATTGTACTGATGGGGAACTGAAGCCCAGAGAGGGGAAGTGACTATGGAGAAAGCTTAATAGAGAATTGAAAGTAATAGCTGAACCTTCAGTGATGTCGGGTCATAGATTTTAGTCATAGAACAGTTCAGCTTTTCTCTGTATTTTTCACACTTCTTCCAGTTAACACTTAAAAAGCCCAGTGTAGATGTCAGTGAATTTGGGTTTCATAACACTTGTGGTTGAAAAAGGTTCTTTCCAAAGCCAGCGTCTGGAATTTGCTTATTGATAAAGCCACCCACACACTGGTACATCTCTAATCTCTTCGAACTACCTTCAAACAATGTTCTTGCTTGGTAGAGAATTAATGAGAATACCTGCTGCCTCACCATAAATAAGTCCTTACAGTTTCATCTCCCAGAAGCAAAATACAGCACGCCGTAATAAAAATCACCTCTCATCTCAAGGCTTTCAAATACATGTGGATGGAACAACGTGCTGGGAAGGAGGGCGTGGTGGTGCAACAGCTCACCTATAACTTGCAGCCTAGAGGTTAAAGTACTCACCTGGGGTGTGGGAGACCCACGTTCAATTTGTCCCTCTCTGGCAGGGAGGGAGAAAGGATGTGAATGGGGTCTTCCACCTCTTAGGAGGCTGAGCTTTGGCACTTACCAGGTGCCCCATCAGTCTCTCCTCTATTGAAACTGTTCCACTGCGGACAAACAAAGAAAGAGTGGTTGGAGCAAGTGAACCTGGACCCACATGATTGCCCTAACCATTCGGGTACAGTCATTCCCATTCTCTCTCTTTCTGGCCCACTGACACTTTCATTAGATAATCTCAGTAGAACAGTTACAACAGGAGACACTGAGGGAGTCTCATTGCAGAATATCCCATAGCTCAGTAGCTAGAGTACTCCTGTGAGAGGTGGGAGATGCCTGTTCAGATCCATTCTCCCTTCTGGACCAGAAAGAGGGAACTGAACTTGAGTCTCTGACTTCACAGCTGTGTGCTCTAATCACTGGGCTAAAAGTTTTCAGGTGGGCACTGCTGCTGCTGTTGATCAGATTTTGAGTGGCTCCTGACTGGTTAGATGTCTTCTAAGCATGCCTACCAGATCAGGCCCCTTTACGCAAGCTGGGTGGCCAAATGCCTATCTTCCCCTGCTTTATCAATCACTCTGTGACTTAGGCAGGAGATAGGTGTCTGGATGAGTAGAGGGAAGCTGCAGTGTGCGTGCTCAGAGTCAGGAGCATTATGCTGGCGGATTTACCATGAAACAAACAGTGCAGTGGCACGGGGCCCAAAATTCAGGACAAATCTCATCTGACAACCTGCCCCTGAGTCCTGGCTGGTGGTGCAGCAGGGCACAGGCAGGCTGCCTGCATTCCGTGGCCGGGGACCTCACATCACTCCTGGAAGTGGCCAGCTGCTGGCATGTTTCTGTGTGCCCCTGGCAGGGGGCGGCTCCATATGCTGTCCCCGCCCCAGGCAGTGCATGGAGACCTGCTACCGCCCTCGCCCCAAGGGGCATTCAGAGATGTGCCCACAGCAGGGTTAAGGCGGCTCTCTGCCCGGGCTGCCTCCCTCCCTCCACGCCACGCCACGTAGGCTGACCAGATAGCAAGTGTCAAAAATCGGGACAGGAGGTGGGGGGTAATAGGTGCCTATATGAGAAAAAGACCCCAAAATCAGGACTGTCCCTATAAAATCAGGACATCTGGTCACCCTAGTGCCATGCCACTCCTGGAAGCTGCCGGCATGTCCCTGTGGCCCCTGGGGGGGATGGGGAGTCTTCACGTGTCGCCCCTGACCTGAGCACCAACTCCGCAGCTCCCACTGGCTAGGAACTGCAGCCAATGGGAGCTGTGGGGGTGGTGCCTGTGGGCAGCGGTGCACAGAAACCCTCTGCCTCTCCCCCCCACCTAGGAGCCACTGCAAGAGGGGTGTGCCCATCGTTTTGGGAGCTGCGCCACCCAAGGTAAGTGTCGCCCCCCCGACCCTTCCCGTACCCTACCCTCTGCCCCAGCCCAGAGCCCTCATCCCACACCGAAACTTCCTTCCAGAGCCTGACCCTTGCACTCCCTCCCGCACCCCAGCCCCCTGCTCCAATCAAGGTACCTCACTTTATTTTCATTTACTTCCTATTACTTATAATATAGGAGGATGACGAAGGAAAAAAAGAATGAAAAACTGGGGCGGGAAGAGATAAGAGAGAATGTTCTTTTTCTTGGCTGCGGGAGAAGCCCGAAAATGAAGCTGCGCACAGGGCCTCACTAACTCTAAATCCGCCACTGGGAGCATAGGTATCTAGGGAACTTTTACCCTGAAAAACGTAGGCGCTGAGTGAGTTTGGGCACTTACCACACTTGGTGAGAGTTTTGTGCTCCGTAGCGGAGCCAAAACGGGGGCTTAGGTGCTTAGATACTTTTGTGGAATTTGCCCTTTGCTACTACTTTCATAGGAGTTGATCCTCAAACATGAGCCCAGCTGCACAGGAGTGAGTGGGGGCATAACCAGCCCCTTACTTCTCCTTTGTGGTCTGCTTGTACCACCAAAGCCCACATGCAGGGGAAAGCAGCTACCACTGGGCTCAGACTCATCCTCCTATGTGGGTGGATGTGGAGGGGGGGATGGGTGGAGTCTTGGCTCCAACTCCCCTACTTCCTCCAGGGAGCCAGCACAGAGTGGGAAGCTGGGTCACAATATAGGTCATACCCTGCTCTTGGAGCAGACGAGCTACTTTCTAGTCTGCTGAGGCCTGGAGCTGCTTCCAAAGCAGCTCTCAGTGAAGAGTTTTCAAAATTTCAGCTGACTTTGTTTTAACTGAAAATTTACACTCCTTTGTGTTCATTTCCCAGAAATATGTTAGCAAATAAGTTTACAGGCAGGAACGTTCATGGAAACAGCAAATTTTAAGCCTGGAGATATTCATGAACAGTGAATTTTGAATGTATAAACTGCACGAGAGATGGTTGCAGGAGTTACGCTCCTCTATGTGCCTAGTTAAAGCTAATCCACACAGCTCAAACTTTGAATTTTACACAGCCAATGCTCAAAAGGAAGAGCTTGCAAACTACCTGATAGAGCAAGGATTTTTTCCAGAAATTGTGGTTTGAAATAAATAATTTGAGGAAAAACTGTCATCGGCTTATGGATGGTCTGTGAAGAGAAAGAGAACCCAAATTTGCCAGATAAATGATTCCTTATGAATTATTTCCCCAGAACTAATTCAAGGACAGCACACAAGAATGGAATGTTATTCTGGAAGATGATCAGACGTTCTTACTGCTTTCATAACTGGTGACATTATTGTTTATCACTCTTATCTGGTGACATTGTTTACCACTCTTATAACACTAAGAAGTTGACTATCTGCCATATCCACTTCTTTCTTAGTAGCTGTGATCAGATTCTAATCCAAGATGCATGGCACATATGTACATGGGGGGGGGGCGGGGAGCAGAAAGTTAACTGCTGAGTTTCATACATCTTTGGGGATCTGTGTATTTAGACAATACAGGGCAGGTTCTCAGCTGGAGCAAGTTAGTATAGCTCTACTGTCTTTAATGCTGAACGTCTGGCCCTTTGTTTGCAAAGTCTTTAGGGTCTGTGTCTGTTAAAATTAGAGGAAAGTCAATTAATGTTCCTATTTTGGTCCCAGTCCAACAAAGCATATGCTCAAAGCATATGCTCAAAGCACTTAAGCATATGCTCAATTTTAAGAACATGAGTTGTCCAATTGCAGCCAATGGGACTACTCACTTTGAAAATTAAACGTGCTTAAGTGCTTTGCTTCATCAGGATCTTTGACCTGAAGCAAACTTTAGCCATTAACATTTCTTTGAAGAATTTTCAAGAAATAACTTGGATTATTTGGCAGTCAAATAGAACATGAGTTTGATCATACTTCCATTAAAGTCAACATTAACATGGATGGGAGTTTATTTCAAAGGAATAAATTTACTTTCGAGTAGGAAAAATGTAGGCTAGTACAAAGTACTAAGGGTGTGACTGCTTCACTAAAAATGTAAAATAGTGTATAATACCTGATTTAAAATAAACGTAATCATTAAAAGCACCAGATTGGTGGCCCTGAAAACTGAACTTCTTTATTTGCCTAAAAACAGGTAGGATGGGATCCTTGAAGAAACTCAGGCCTTGCAATGCGAAGTCTTGTGGCATCTAACTTTAGGCACCTAGAAAAATCACAGGAACAATACTGCAACCCACAAAACTTCTGTGAGGTGCCTAGGCTCTCTATACAATGAATGGGGAGAGATAGGCACCTTAAAAGGCAATCCACAAAACCAGCATGCTTGGCAGGGAGCGACCTAAATTAGCCAATGAGAGATGCTGATGAGAGGGGGTTGTGCTAAGCCCTGTCCCTCTCCTGGAGCTAGGTGCCTAAGTCTGGGTTGCAGGGAGGTGCCTAGCTCTGCTTAGGGATCCATGCACCAGGGAAAGACAGGCATTCAGCATCTGGGTCTGAAACAAAACAGCTGGGTGGGTTGGAGTGAGGATCACCTCCCTTATAATCTTTAGCCTAGTGAATAGAGTACTCACCCAGGAGTAGGAGACCCTCAGTTAAAGTCTCCCAGCCTTCTCCTAAGGGATCTGCTACCACTCAGGTTAGTAGCCTAACCATTAGGCTACAGAGTCATTCCATAGCCTAGTGGTTAGGGCACTCGCCTAAGAAGTGGTAGAGCCCACTTCAAACCCCTGCTCCCCACTTAGGAGGAGGGACTTCAACCTATAGTAGGTTAAAGGTGATAAGGGAGGTCTTCCTGCTCTTCCTCAACTCCAAAGCTGATTTTTATGTACTCCCCTAAGAGGTCCGATCCAGGAGGAACCCTCTGAGAACTCCTACTGGATCGGGGCCCCTCTTGCAAGTTAGGCATCCAAACACCTATCTTTCCTGGTTTGTGAATCAATCTGAGCTTTGGCATTTGGACCCCTATCAGGAGGCAGCAGTGTGCATGCTCAGCTGGGAGATAGTGCCCAGGCTGTAGTGCTCATGCTCAGAGGCAAAACTTAGGCACCTACTGGGTTAGGTGGCAGCTGAGTGGGAGTTTTGTGGATCACGGTGGAGCCTAAAAAGTGTCTAAATACCTCCATGGGTTGCACCCATACAGCTTAATTAACAATAGCTCTAGCTTCTTCCAAATCACCACACAAGTGCACCTGAAACCTACCTGGAAGAACCACCTCTGGGTCCCAAAAGTTAACTCGGCCTCCTTTACCACTCTCTCATCTCTGGGAATGTTAACCCAAGTGCCAAATAACACCATTTATTTTAGAATCTAAATACCTTTTCCCCTTGATAAGGGCATGGCACCATTAACTCCTTTGAGGAAAAAGATACCAAGCTGCCAGGAGATGGTATTGGCTTTCAGTTAATAAGTATCCACAAACAGTGAATCATCTCAAACAGTTAACTGGGTCAATTATGTTCAAACAGGTGCCCTAAAGGTGAAAGGTTCAAGAGCCAACTGTTAATCCTTGGAACCATCCCATTTTTTCATTTATTTTTTTTTGAATATGAGAATTAGCTGCCCTGAATTCCTCAGAGATTTCTTAATATGAATGTCTAGCCTGGTCATTCATTATCTGCCTAGTTTGACATTTACCTAGTTCCTTGTAATGTTGATGCCTGATATATTCCTGTCTTTGACCAACTGAGGAACATTCTGGGTAAACTGATGCTAAGGTCACTTGGAGTTAGCAGATTAATTAACTGTTCAGAAACTTGAAAAATCACAAAGCTCGAGGAATAAAAATTTCCAAGTCAATAATTATTATATGGTTGAGAAATCTGGGGGACAGGACACGTATGATCATCATAGCTCAAACACTCTGGTACAACAGCATCAATCTGGAGTGACCCCTACTGAATTATTCTTGATTTACACAAATGCAGCCGAGAGCAGAATTTGATCCATTGTCTTTTAAACTTTTTGACTCAGTAAATGTGGACAATAACTGATAATGCAGAAGTGTTAAAGAACCTTAGAAAGAGTTGGTTGGTGGGCACTCTGGGTCTTTTAAAACAGATAGGTTTCAGAGTAGCAGCCGTGTTAGTCTGTATTCGCAAAAAGAAAAGGAGTACTTGTGGCACCTTAGAGACTAACAAATTTATTTGAGCATAAGCTTTCATGAGCTACAGCTCACTTCATCGGATGAATTCAGTGGAAAATACAGTGGGGAGATTTATATACATAGAGAACATGAAACAATGGGTGTTACCATACACACTGTAACCAGAGTGATCACTTAAGGTGAGCTATTACCAGCAGGAGAGCAAGGGGGAAAAAACCTTTTGTAGTGATAATCAAGGTGGGCCATTTTCAGCAGTTGACAAGAACATCTGAGGAACAGTGGGGGGTGGAGGGGAGGAATAAACGTGGGAAATAGTTTTACTTTGTGTAATGACCCATCCACTCCCAGTCTCTATTCAAGCCTAATTTAATTGTATCCAGTTTGCAAATTAATTCCAATTCAGCAGTCTCTCGTTGGAGTCTGTTTTTGAAGTTTTTTTGTTGAAGTATTGCCACTTTTAGGTCTGTAATCGAGTGACCAGAGAGATGGAAGTATTCTCCAACTGGTTTTTGAATGTTATAATTCTTGACGTCTGATTTGTGTCCATTTATTCTTTTACATAGAGACTGTCCAGTTTGACCAATGTACATGGCAGAGAGGCATTGCTGGCACTTGATGGCATATATCACTTTGGTTATATCACAATTATCAGACTAGTTCCTACAACTTCTCTGCAATGAAGGGGAAGTGATGAATGGAAATTCCCCAGAAGAAGAATAAATGATCCAGGTGTCAGTGGTGGGACATGAACTTGAGATTCTCAGAAAGCTTTGGGCTGGAGAGAGGAAGAGATGAATATGTGTTAGTATCAGGGGTGTCTGATTTAACTGAGGGACCAGGGAGGGAGAGAGAGAGACTCCATAATTCTGAAGAGAAGTTATGCACTGCAGGAGAAGGATCCTGGCCACCTCAGAAGTCTCTGTCCTAAGACCAAAGAATTCTCCAGCGTGGTGAAGAAACTGAGGCAGGATAATGCATATTGGTCTGTTTATTATGTTGTCTGTCTTGTGCTATCTAAGTAAAAAGTAATTTGTTTTAGAATCCTGTGCAAAGGTCATGTGTCTGTTTGTTTTGCTATCACATACCCCTGAAGAGGTGAACTGTTAACCCAGAGTGACCACACAGTTGGCATTCTGGAGGAGGATATGCTTAAGCTAAAGGGAAGTGTGAGGGGGCAGAACTAGTCTCAGGGCCTTGGCATGTGTGTGTCTCAGCTCTCAGAAGAGAATGGTAGACAGAGGATCCGCACCCCAGGTGTGTGCCTCGATACTCCTGACAGAGGCAGACCTTGGATTTTTCAGACTCAGAAAGCTTAAAGCACAGAATGCCCAGTGAGGTGGGCCTCAAACACAACAGCCTGTTGAGTGTGAAGCCAGAGGAAGCTCTACCAGAGCTCTGTGTGTGATACAGTGGAATCAGATTTTGTCATATTCTGTGAGGATAAATAGGACCCCACCACTGATAATTAGTGATTTCCGGAGTGGGGGAAAGTAATTATTCACTAAGCTAGAGAAACTGTTTTATGTAAAAATACAATGAAAGAATCACCATATTTATTATATTAATACAAGTGTTTAATAAGAATGGAAGACTGTTTTTATTTCTGGAAAAAAAAACACTATTTTATTACAAAATTGCATGGGAAGAGCAGGATGTTCACAAGTTTCTTTATACACTATAATACAGTTCTTTGAAATATGAACATAACCAGCTCCTAAAGAAAGGGAAACAAGCCTTTCTAGGAGGCAAACAGATATTAAGACTTTACATTTTTTCAAAGTATACAAATTACAAAATAGGCTTCCTTTTTTAAATGAAAGCAATTTATATAATATACAAACTCTGTATTAGAAATGAGGTACACCTTAACGACATAAGGGGAAATATGCTAGTGAGCCATGATAGTTACTAGGTGTTGCATCACATGCAGGGCAATACCACTTCAGATCCATTGGTACAGATATTGAAATCCATGTGTAGTTTTACAAACTATGATCTCCACAATAAACAACCCCCTTTGAAATATTTAGGTTCTTAATTGTTTGTGGTGCTTTAAGATCTGAAAAATACATGTATTCTATATTGCTCACCTGACAAAATGCTGCCCCTGTTGAGATCTTAATTTGTATTGCAGTAACTCCTCAAGGCCCTAGTTAAGTGCTTTGTACTGTTTACACATACAACAAAAAGACAGTCACAGGCTCAGAGAGCTTACAATCTAAGGATGTAATGAGACACAAATTGGAAAGGATGGGGGCAGGTGAGGGAACAGAAGCATAAGAAACCGTGAGAGATTATGACTAGTGTAATAAGCAGCAGTCACAGCACATTAGCTGCCTAGCCATTTTCAAGTATTGTGTAGGGCAGAGGTTCTCAAACTGTGGGTTGGGACCCCAAAGTGGTTCAGGACCCCATTTTAATGGCGTCACCAGGACTGATGTTAGACTTGCTGGGGCCCAGGGCTGAACCAAAAGCCGGAGCCCAACTGCCCGGGCCAAAGCCGAAGCCCAAGGGCTTCAGCCGTGTGTGGTGGGGCTCAGGCTTTGGCTTCAGCCCTGGGTGATGGAGATCAGATTACAGGCCCTCCCGCCCAGGTGGTGGGGCTTGGGCTTCGGTCCCCGCTTCTGGGGTCATGTAGTAATTTTTGTTGTCAGAAGGGGGGTGCAGTGCAATTAAGGT
The DNA here is from genome assembly GCF_965140285.1 of Lepidochelys kempii. Lineage (NCBI taxonomy): Eukaryota > Metazoa > Chordata > Testudines > Cheloniidae > Lepidochelys > Lepidochelys kempii. The sequence continues at coordinate 14,247,758 of NC_136392.1, read as the reverse complement.
TGAGGCATCACACAGAAGCAGGGTTCAAATACATGGACAAGTCCATCTAAATGGCTTTGATCTTATTCTATGCTTTATAAGAGGAAAATCCTTTAAGGGGGAAATGTACTTCTATTATTTTCCTCTTTAGTTCTTCTGTTAAAAGGTCACAAATTGACAGCCCTGCAGATGGAAATCCTCAACTGAATCCACAAAACTGGAACAGCCTGGGAAAGACTAAGGCAAGATTTCTTCACACTGTCCCATCTCACCCCCAACCTAGCAGGACCATCTCACTCATGCCTGATTATTCCCAGGTACCCTTTGTGACACACACAGGATTGAGCCTAATTCCTTTCTCAAACACTGAACAACTTCCAGCTGGTAACACCCTTCACTCAGTACTGACTGGCACCCAATATTGAGTTCCACAGTCCACTATAAAGCTCTCAAACAATGAATTTTCCTCAACTTTGCTGGTCTATGGTGCCACAGAAGCAAAGATTCACAATATTTTTGTTCTTTCATTTTAGGATTGTGAAATGCATTTCAAAAAACCTGCTAACTGACACATTGTCATACAGTGTAAGGACTACATGAGCTTTTATTGATTCTGTATTTCTGTCCTTCTCATCAGTGCATTGCTGAAGGCATGTCCATGGAGATTTCCCCAGTGGTTAGTGCCTATTGGCTTTGGCATTCCAGATTCACATGTGCTGTCACCAGAAAAGGCAGCAATAGCATGGTCCTTAGTCCACAGAAGACAATCTGGATAAACAGAGAGTCCATTCATATAATGAACAGTTCTGTACAATCTAACTATATGTTAAGCACATCGTAGAATATGGTTAATATCCCTACTTAATTCACATAGGGTGAATTTTGCTCTTGTTCAGTAGACAGCCTATAGTAAACAGCCTATATGCCACTTAAGTTCCATTTAAACCCTATTTTGAGCGCTTGGTTCTGGCTCAGATCTAAATCCACAAGAAACCAAATTTTCCAATTTACATTTGGCTTTAGTACAAGCTAAATCAGGACTGTGTACAGCTGATTTTATAGTATCTTGGCTATTTGGAGCTGAAGTCTCACATAAACTAATGATACTTTGGCACCATCAAAATCAAAGCGTAGCCTTATTTGACCTTGAATCTGAAACTCTAATTTGAATCCAGCCTCCTGGACTGGCCCACCTTTTTTAATAATTCAAGTGCTATGCAAGTGAAGATCAAGCAGTTCTATTGCTTGTCTTGGTGTGTTTTGCCTTTATTGTCAGGATCAACTGTTTTCCATTGGTGAAACTAGATGGACCAACACTCTGATTTAGTACATTGGAAAAATCTAATGTTATTTTCAGGATAATGCCTTCTTGAAATGCAGAAGAAAAACATCTATTGGATTCCAGCTAATGAATGTTTACTTGGGGGGGGGGGAAACGGGTGGGTTTTCGTTATCAGTCTGGAGGACAGAAGCAGACTGTTGTGGCCCATTGTACTTAATACAGTCAAAGGCTGGAAAGCTATATCAATCTATTAAGCAATTCCTAGCTTCTTTTGTAGCTTATAAGAGTTATGTAAAGGCAATGAAGCATAATGACCTCTAAGAAATATGATTCTTCATGCAATGATGTTAGATTGTACAGGTCAAAATCTGCTCTGTTATGCCTGAACAGCCGCACTGAATTTAGTAGTGCATACAACTACATAGAGCAGAGTCTACTGTGTCCCAAAGACACTTATCCACTTTACCTCATCGTCTTCTAAATGCAATGGGAAGTTCTCGGCTGGGGATTAGTATTCCTGAATGCAGAGTTTCTACTGCCTTATTGTCAGTTGCAACAATCTGATATTTGCGAACAAGCTATAAAGACAAAAACATGAGTTACAGAACGCCAAGCATGATTTTGGCTCACTAGCCTAATTTTTTAATCATATAATCAGACCAGTTACTTGTTTAAAGAATGTTGTGATGTAATATTTACCCAGCAAAGGGCTAAATGAAGTTGTAGTTCAGCTAAGCGACGCCCAACGCACATCCTCCTCCCAATGCCAAAAGGAATATGAGCAAAAGGATTTATTATATTCTTCTCAAGCCAACGCTCCGGTTTAAATGTAGTCCAGTCTCTAAAGTACTCTTCATTGGATCCCAAGGCATGACTGTTTAACATCAACACTGTCTGGAAACAAAAGTAGTAGGAAAAAGTTCCGTTAAGAACAGGTTTGGAATAACTGAGTGAGTCATTTTGTATTAATGGAAAAAGCTGTTTAAAAAAAGTGAAGCAAAAGTTATTTTCTCAAAAAAGTAATGTACTGTAGGACTTTTCTGGGTGGATGAAACAATCTTCAAAGAGCAGACAGACACTGTCACCCAGCAGATATGAAATAACAGAAAATATGAAGAATGTCTTGGAATCAACACTAAAATTCTTTGGAAATATGACCTAACTTTAGTTCCAGTGTAAGCAGGTGCAACTCCACTGAAGCCAGTGAAGTTGCATAAGGACAGATTTTAAGAGAGGAGATTAGATGGAGAATTATTGTACTTCTTCCATGCTAGCTTTTTAGCCTATTGAGAACTACCCAATTGAAGATGAAAAATAAGGAATAGCAGAATGTGGGGAGGGGCAGACTGAGAAGAATGAAAAATGAATGTCTGAGATTATCCCCTTTATAATTTCAGGCATTAATTTCATTAATCTAATTTTATCCTACATTTCAGTGGTTTTCAATTTCTGGGAAATCTTAATATTTTATCGTTAAGTCAGCATTCTGTTCCTTCATCTTTTTAGGTATTAGCTCATGACTATGCTCTCTGAATGCTTCATAAAAGCTTATCACCACCTTCAGCAATGGGAACTTGTCTGTAACCAGCAAATGACAAAGAGTCGTTTGCTTACTGGAGTGGTTACCCTGTATCGATAATTATATTGTAAAATACTTATTTTACGCTACCTACATTAACAAATTCTACTCACCCCTTCAGGTAACACATAGTCCCCAAGCATTGTTTCTTTGTCAAGAGTGCGAGTGGTAAATGGCACAGATGGTGTTATCCTACAGTAAAATACATAAATTGAATTAATCTACCATGATTTTGTCTCCTCATAAGTATGGGCAATATTTTACTCTGAACACCTAAGTGGTCATTTTGAAGTTATTATACCCACTAGAATACCTTCCCCATTATGGCATAGTAGATGGCCATTGTGATCAAACAGAGCCCATTTTGCTTTACTCAGAAGTTATCTAAAGAGTTCTACCTCATAGATTCTTTCAGACATGCTTTTAGGTAAGGCATTTTCTTCAGGTCCTCAGCATTTGGACTCTCATTAGCAGACACTGCACTCTGTATTTCCTGGAAAAGCTTCTGTTGAACGTGTGGATTGCGTGAAATGTTATACAGAGCCCACAGTAGACTATTGGCAGTCTGAAACATGACCAGAAGAGAACTCTGATGACTAAGACACCAGAACATCAAGCAACATGACTATCCATATTATGTGCATAGTATGGCCAACATTCTGCCTTACACTGGAAAACTCTTCAGTCTTGCCTAAGCCTAAAATAATGTAATCCTTCTGCCCATTGTTCTCTAAAAGAGAACAAGAACTGGGGAAAGAAGAATGTAAAAAATATCACCATGTCGTTCTTTTAGGTAAAATTGCGCATGCATACTTGCAACTCAGTTTAAGTGACTATGCAGCATTAGTTCACTGTTAGATATTTGATATCTTGCCCTTACTGGCAGAAAGGTTTGATTGACCTGGAAAATTAGGTAACTGCTATGATACTAACTTCAGTGATTGTGAGGATGCCCATATTAAAAATGATACTAACAACAAACATTCACAGCTCCATGTGTGTAATCTTGATGTGCACTGAATGTACAGAATGGCCCTCAGTCCGGAATGTGATAGCTATCAACAATGCCAGCATTACAACAAAACAAAAAACTTGCTGAAAACAAACCAGTTTTACCGTTTCAACTCCTGCAATCTGGAACTCTGTGATAGCAGCATACAGTTCCTTTTTGGAGAGTTGACTCCCAAAGTAAATGTCGCACAGGAAATCTTCACTGGGATTGTCAGAATATTTCTCCAGTCTGCTGTCAATTGAACACTTGGCTGGAGATAGAAGGGAAGGGAGTGATCAGAAAGTTACTAAAAATTCATCAAATCTTAAAGGAAAAACATATTTACACCAGTGATCATGAGAGAGGAGACAATGTTTATTGAACCACTACCACCACCAAACTAATATTGCCCTTTTTGTGTGAGTATCCCTTCCTGCATTGAAACAACCACACCCCCTCCATTATAAAATCAGGGATGGCCAGAAGAAACTACTGAACATCTGATGAAGTGAGCTGTAGCTCACGAAAGCTCATGCTCAAATAAATTGGTTAGTCTCTAAGGTGCCACAAGTACTCCTTTTCTTTTTGTGAATATTAGAAGGCATTCTGCCTTGTAGACGTATGAAAGAAATCAATGACCTTGATGTAAGCTACACATTCAGCTATGGATACATGGGTTGTAGCTAACTTAAGGATAAAGTTCATTGGCTTTGGTTTTCAAAGTGGACAATGGGATTTGGAAGTCGACGAGAGTTGGGCATTTTAGCATAAAAATATCCTAGGTGGTTTTTTTTGTTTTGTTTTGTTTTGTTTTTTACTGGAAACTTTGCAATGTGTTTATCCTGTGATGGTAAATACCAGATCCCAAACTGATAAAGTCATTTTTCTTTGAACATAGTGTGCCAGTTTTTGCCATCCTTATTCACAGTGAGGAGAACTTTTGTTCCATGAGTAGCCTCATTGGGACTAGTTATGAGAAAGACATTATTCAACACAAGCCAGGGTATCAGAAGTTGCCCCTTATGAATGAAACAAGTTTTTATAGTTTGTTTCTTTAAAACACACAGATTAAAAAGCAATGAAATGAGCATGCACCAAACTGGACATGGTGAAGGGGTGTATATTTTCCTCTATCATACAACAGATATGAACCTTAAATATGAATCACTGTATAATTGTGGGAATAAATATTCCGGTCAGTGTTACAATAATCTGAGCTACAAAACCTTGCTTAATTTTTAACTTGAATATTCACAGGCTGCTGAAAGGGGGAAAACCCCATCTTAATATTTGAGGATACAATAACTTTTGTTAATTTCAAAGGCCCATAGAACCAAAACCAACAGGAAGAGCTGTTCAAAAGAACCATACAGTGCTCTGTCACTTTGGGGGGGTCTCAGAACCTGCATTTATAAAGTTATTGAATTTCAGCTCCATCATAATTCTTTAACTCTTAGCATACATCTCTCTGTAGAATGCTAACTCCTTGTCTCTCAAGAACAGTGTTAAGAACATAGTACACTCTCCTGCCTACCTCTCTCAAATGTACTGAGTTTTATACAATATCCTGCTTTCAGTCTATTTACCTTTCTTTAGAGACTAATTATACCGTTGGGCCTTTCCCAAACTGATGGGTTTTCCCTATGCATCATGTGTTTACAGACAAAGCAAACTGTTAGTCATAACTAAGTCAGAGTCAAGTAAACTTGGTGGGAGTGTGTAAACAGTGCTCCCACATTCTGAGTAGAAGAGGTTTGGAGTAAGAAGCAAAAGTCTTCTGTTGCACTTTGTGAGACGGTCAGCAATCAGTAGCTTTGCGATGCAGTAACAATTATAAGTGGGTGAATTCCTAGTAGGAATTCCCAGCATTCATAAACATGTGGGATTTGTATTTAAAAATTACCTGTTTTGAAGATATTGTCCCATGCGTTGGTATGAGCTTGCCAGACTTTTGTGTTCAGACTTTTATGAAGTTCAACTGGGGTCACCATCATCATCCCAAAAGTACCCATCATCTGTAATGAAGAAGAAAAAAAACACACCTTTGTTCTCTCTGAGTTATCACCAACCAATTATGCTTTGTGAAAAAAAGTGGATTAACAAAAAGAAAAAAAATTCTTACTGTAACTCAAAATTGTGGTTCTGATGGGGTGTCTATCTTGGACAGAAAGGATTCACATTTGAACTAGGACCACAGCAAGTGTGCTGCAAAAAGTGAGTAAGCATGCACCTGTTATGCACAAAATCCCCTATATCTGCACATGCAAATGAGCAATTTTAACAATCTCACATAGGCGGGACTCCCCAACTAAGGTAATGATGTTGCATCATATGTGCCTATTCTATAGAGAAAAGATTTAATCAGTAGCCCAAACATGTTTCTAGGGTTGGTTTATTATTTTATACCTTTTTTTGGTACAGTTTAGTCGAAAGGCAAATTTGGCAGTTAGATATCCAGTTATCTGCTTTGGACATGCAAATATGTGGCTTTGCCAGTGCAAAGTTGTAAGCGTATAGGCAGGGTTTGAAAAAATGTGCCTGGAATTTGTGTTTGTTTTCTTATATGCCCTGGAAATTACGTAGTGAAGCAACAAAATAAAACTCACTAATTCACTGCATTGATTTAAAAAAAAACCAACGGTACTCTGTTTCAGGAACTGTGTTTGTAGATAGAGCAGATGATGAGCAACGTGCTTAAGGACTAAGGTACAGCTCCTCAAAGCCATTTAAACACCTGATGCCCATTGATTTCAACAGGAGTTAGGTGCCTCATTGCCCTTGAGGATCTGGGCCTAAGCCTTCTCCATACCGTTTTTACAGCCTTGATGAAGTTCAGGCCTTCTTCTCCCACATCCTGCTGCAGGAGTCCAAACCTCTTCCCATACAATACCAAGCAGATACCTGTCATTTAATATATATATATAGTTACCCAACAGCATCTAGACTAGTATCCACCACTTACTCAATTACCCTTCTGAAAAATATTCTTAGTTCTAAGATACATTCTTAGGCACAAACAAAAGCCTAGGTACTTCAGGGTAGTTCAAGATTCCCTCTGTACGGGCTGGTTCAGACTCAGTGTGGCTCCATATTGCAGCAGGGAAATCTAGTCATGACACCTATGGGAACTGGAGCTCTTTCCAGTGAAGGCTTGCCCTTTAAGTGGCATCCCTTACTGGGCATGTCACAATCACCTTATTTGCCAAATGAGCTATTGGGATTCCCTAATGCACATCTAAGGGGATTTTGAATGTCCTATTAAAGATGCATATGTATTTTTTTTTTCCATCAGAGCTTTACTATGAAAAATCTAATTTTTTGCCATTGTTAGCACACATCATAAAATCAGAAGTTAGAGATGGAGGAGACCTTTTAGACATATCTAATCCAACCCTGTGGGACTAGCACAGGATTGTTGCTTATAGTATAGTCGCTAACATTTGGTCCAAATTTAAATGTCCTAACAGGTGTTAATATGAATGTAATTTTCAATTATAAAGAAGAAAACTTACTTTCAAAGGACCATTTGTTGAATTCTGAATATATGTTTTCAATTTCACCATTGTGGTTACAAAGATCATCTATTCTATGCATGAAATCCACCAGGACCTAAATGATGGGAAAAAAAGATTTGGAGACAAGTTTAGTTTCTCGATCCTAAGCAGAGTGTTTGAACTGCTTATCTAGTACTCTTCAAATTCAACAGAGAGAATCTCAAAGCAGTGGATAAATATTTTTAAAAGATTATTCTATAGAGGGGAGTTACAATTGTAAACTCTGGTGGATTTGTATCAGAATAGATGACCAAAGCACAGAGTAGTTAAAGCAACACGTTTAAGGGAAGACTACTGCAAAGTGCCACAGCAATTCTCGATGCTTCTTATGGTATCAAGATGTTGACCAGGGCCTTTGCCATCAGTTTCTCAGTTTGTCGTGCTTTGGGATCAGACTCTTGCATAGTCTTTGTGTACAGTTTTATCCTGAGTGATATTAAAAAGTGTACTACCTAATGTTGTTGTAAGAGTTAGTTGCATACAAAATGATTAAACTGAAGAGGAAAAGACAGTTCACACATCCTTCAGCATGAAGTACCTCATTGACTGTGGCATCCAGTTTCACGATTTCTGTGGGCTTCATTAACTTCTTCTGAAAGGCACTTCTGACTCTCTGCCAGTCCTTTCCTTCTCTAGATTAAATAACAGCAAAAAAGAGCAAAGTTAAAAACAAAGCAAAGCTGTCCAACAAAACATGCTGCAGGCTTAATCAAACGATTGCAAATTGGAAGCATATTTGCTAACAGCATTAAGGTATCAATACTCCATCCCATTAAAAAGTAGGGAAAAAAGAATAAGAAACAGATAAAATGTGTACTAAGTACAATTATCTCTGGTTAATGATCATGTCATCACTTCAGAGGAAATAGCTTCCAGTGGGTAAGGATGCAAAGAGAGGCTAAAGCATAGCTAGTCTGAATGGAAACTAAATATTACACGTTTAATGATAGTGGGAGGTTTATAGCATCACTGCAGTGTAAGCAGGCTGGAAATCGCCTTTTGCCGGGATAGGGACGTGCCTTGAGCAAGGCAGAGGCATTGCAAACAAGATCGATGTTCCAGCCTCTGAAATGGAGCTTTGACACATTGCTGGCACCTTGCTCTATTTACACAGCATGCCTGGCAGCGTTATCAGCTGTGCGGCTTTGTATCCTTGATTTCACCGAGTTCCGCACGGTCTCTGTCTTCATCTTTGCAGTGAAGCAGGGAGGTTACGGGCTCAAACAGTGCAGCAAGTTATTTCTCACATCCCGCTCACGGATTTCACTGGGCTGTGGCTCAGGTGATCTTCCCTGCCCTCCGCCCCCGCTCCGAGATGCTCCGAGCCCCAGCTCCACTTACAGGATCAGCAGCCCGTAGCCCTCGTCTCTGTAGTCCCGGTAGGCTTTCCAGGGCTTGATCTCCAGCCTCTGGGGCTGAGCGCTCTCTTTCCGGTACAGAGCTTCTAACAAGCAGGGGGCTCCGATGTGAACGGAGTCAAAGGCGCCCAGCTTCATGCGGAAAATCTTCCCAAATTTCCGGTGGTAATCAGCCTAGGGCGAGGAGACAGCAGCCGGAGAGTCCCAGGTGAGGGCAGGGAACAGCCCACCCCCTCCCCTCTCCCATATGCTTGGCCCCAGGCGAAGGACATCTGGAGAAAGGCAGACCCCAGGCGCGCGGGTTAGCCACCACTGCCCAGCCCAGGAACCCTCTCCTCGCCTCCCCTCCAGCCCCAGCTGATGGTTATGCTTACCAGCGTCTCGTGCTGCTTTTTGAGCCCCCCTTTCCAGAGGACGTCCGGCAGGCTGCCCAGCAGGGGCCAGTTGGTGGGGCCGGGCAGGGCGGAGAGGGGGTGCCCCCTGCAGTGAGGAGCCGGCACGCTCGGCGCCACCTCCTCCGCCTTAGGGTGGAAAGCGCAGGCGGAGGACGTGGGCAGCCTGGGTTGCTGAGGATGCTGCTGCTGCGTGCTGGCATCTCCCAGCGTCAGGAAGGACCTGAGCAGCGGGGCTCTCTTCAAGGGGGAGCTCATGACTAGGGGTGTGGGTGCAAAGGGTCTGGTCGGAGGAAACTGGCCGGGAGAGGCACGTGGCCTTGCGGGGCTGCAAGTGGCCGAGGGGCGTTGGCGCTCAGGTGGCTGAGGGGCGCTGGCTGCAGGTGGCCGAGGGGCGCTGGCTGCAGGTGGCAGAGGGTCCCTGGCTCTCAGGAGGCAGAGAGTCCCTGGCTCTCAGGAGGCAGAGGGGTGCTGGCTGCAGGTGGCAGAGGGTCCCTGACTCTCAAGAGGCAGAGGGGTGCTGGCTGCAGGTGGCAGAGAGTCCCTGGCTCTCAGGAGGCAGAGGGGTGCTGGCTGCAGGTGGCAGAGGGTCCCTGACTCTCAAGAGGCAGAGGGTCCCTGGCTCTCAGGAGGCAGAGGGGCGCTGGCTCTCAGGTGGCAGAGGGTCCCTGACTCTCAGGAGGCAGAGGGTCCCTGGCTCTCAGGAGGCAGAGGGGCGCTGGCTCTCAGGTGGCAGAGGGTCCCTGACTCTCAGGAGGCAGAGGGTCCCTGGCTCTCAGGAGGCAGAGGGGCGCTGGCTCTCAGGTGGCAGAGGGTCCCTGACTCTCAGGAGGCAGAGGGTCCCTGGCTCTCAGGAGGCAGAGGGGTGCTGGCTGCAGGTGGCAGAGGGGCGCTGGCTCTCAGGAGGCAGAGGGGCGCTGGCTCTCAGGAGGCAGAGGGTCCCTGGCTCACAGGTGGCAGAGGGTCCCTGGCTCACAGGTGGCAGAGGGTCCCTGGCTCTCAGGAGGCAGAGGGGTGCTGGCTGCAGGTGGCAGTGGGGTACTGGCTGCAGGTGGCAGAGGGGCGCTGGCTTTCAGGAGGCAGAGGGGCGCTGGCTCTCAGGAGGCAGAGGGTCCCTGGCTCTCAGGTGGCAGAGGGGTGCTGGCTGCAAGCTACTCTCCCAGAGATGCTGCTGCCCTCTCTCGCGCTCTGTGGTTTCCCATAGCCTGGCGGAGATGTGTATATATAGCACTTGGGGATGTCTGTTGGACTTTAATCTGGGACCAATAGGAGCGCTGGGTGGGGCGGGGCGGGGCGGGTCGGGACTCCGGTGGCCCCGGGACCCGGCGGCGGGGCGGGCGGTGCATTAGAGGGGTCAGCTGACTGCGGGTCACTGAGTGTATTGTCAGACCGTGCCCCTCTCGCCCTGCGCCGGTGCTGAGCGCGCAGCAACATCTGCTGAAGGCGCTGCCCTGACTCTCCCAGAATCCGCTTACAGCTAGAAAGGGCGGGAGGAGGGGACAGAGGCCCCAAAGCCTCCAGAGGATGGTAAAACAGGTGAAGGAAGGGGAAGCAGAAAGTCAGCTAGATAGATAATGTCAGAGGCAGGAGCAGGGGAGAAGAGAGGAAAAGAGATGCCCGGAAGAGTGGGAGAAACCTGGGATGGGGCAGCGGATAAGTTACCAAACTGCTCTGGTTGAGTATGGGCGGCAGAGGGGTTTGTGTTCTTGGATGGATGGTGCGTCTCAGCACTCCCTCCTTGGGGGCTGACCTAGTAAAGGCACAGTGTAGCCTACTGCCCAGGGAAGGCAGATCTTCTCTATCTGGAGTCTGCCCCGAGCTGCCTAAGGAGCAGCGAAATATTTTACACATACACCAGCCTAAACATGTTCATGGTTACCATAGCTGTCTTTGGTGTTTTGGTGCCCTAGTCAGCTGAGGGAGGTGTGACATACCTGCATATAGCCTCATGGCAGTTCATCGCTTTATGTTCCCTGCAGTGTTTGAAAAAGCATTCAAAATAATGGGCTACAGTAATGATAATTACCAGCATGAAAGGAGCAGTTTAAGACAACTGGAGAGATGTATCTTTTATGATTTTCAATATGCTATCCAAAATGAAAAGAATTCTATGACATTTCATTTTTGAAATAAATATCATATCTCACCAATAAGTTGAATTTCTATTTCCATAACTTTTCTCATTATAAAAAAACAGATTCAATCATATTTATTTTGTTGTTTGCTTGGAGAGCTGCTGTATCTATTACAACTATATCAACTGTCTGAAGGGCAGATGATGATGATGATGTCAAGAGAGAAAGAGAAAAAAAATGAAGTATATGCATACCATATTGTAGAGATTAGGAAACAGAAAATAACTTTTCAGAGCATAAGAATAAAGGTCACAGTCCAGTATCCAGAAAGTAATGTATACGCCTAGACATCATGGAAAAATCAGGATAATGATCAGGCTTCTATTAATAATGACAATTAGTAATTAATACTAACATTTGAAATGCAGCTAATAGTCATAATTTGGGTACAGATCATATGTATAGAGAAAAATAAAAGCACGTGCATTAATTCTAGCAAAATTTAAAAATATAATAATGTATGAGTTTATTCCAATAATATTTTGAATTATTTCTCTGTCATTGTTTTTAAATTGATTGGTTACTTTTCAAAGTCATTTAATAATGAAAGAGTATATCTGCTTGAAATATTCCGATTAATGCTATGTATAGGAATTTATATGTAATACTTATGTGACTAACTCAGTCTTATATTTTAATAATTATTTTGTTGACACATATTTTATTAATATATTGACATTATACACATTAATAACAATTATAACATTTATATTTTAATATACATGCAACCAAACAAAACTTAGAGTTGAATCACTATATTAAAATGTTTATATGTTGTCAAAAATATTTTATTTATGTCCAAATTTTAAATTCAGATTTAAAATGTCTAAAATTAAAAAAGCAATAAATAAAAGCGAGTAGCAAATTCTGACACAGAGACCTTCCTCCGCCTCCTTCATAATTTGCTACCAAAATGCCTATGAACAAGCCAGGGCAGTTAAAAATTGAACACCTGCAGTGTCAGGTTTTTCTACCAGTAGAAAATTCCCTGATAAGAAGCCGTTTCTGATACTGCTGCTATAGCAAAATCTGATGTGAAGCAGTTTGTGATAATACACTATGCTATCCCACCCCTGAGGCAGCAGTTCAAGCCAGGGCCTGGCACTGGAGACAGTGAGCAGAGGTGAAGCAGTTCAGAGTGTGCGTGTATGTGTGTGCATTCATCTCTCCTCTCTCTCTCCCTCTTACAGGGCAAGAGCCACGGAGGCTGCAACTGCAGCTGTGAGTGAGGGAGTCACGTGCAATCCAGAGGCTTTGTGTGAAGGGCAGACACTAAACTATAGAGGCTTGATCCCTTTTTTACCTCACTTTATCTCCGGTCGCATTTCATGTGTTAATGTCTATTCCCCCTTCTGCCTCTTTCTATCTCACTGTGAAATGGAAGAGTCTGGGGATGGCTACAGTGTACATGGGATAACCAGACAGAAATAGCTGGAGACAAGGGGGTTGCCTATTAGATCTCACTGGAGATCAGTGTATAAAGAATGTTTGTTCAAGTGTCTCATAATCAGACCAGTGAAGAAAATAGAAGGGGGTGGGGAGAGGGGGAAACCAGTGATTGCTGCAGAAGTAAAACAGCAACAACACAATGAGGGCAGTGTTAAGCAAAGACACAGAACATAGCCCCTGAGTTTTACTATGAATTCTTTAAAACATTAAAGCAAAACACCACATTCACCCCCACCTTTAGTGAATTTATTGCAGAGGAAAGACACTCGATGGGTTACTCTGGTGAATGACGTGATCTAGCCACAGAATCAGAGTATGCCCAATACATGCCTTGCCAAGATGCCTCAGAATTAGAGCAGGTCAAAGGGTTCCCAAAGAGGGAAGGAGGCAAAAGTGGATAATTTTGTGTGATTTGTTGTTGTTTTTCAACCAGTTCCACTCAAAACACCTCCTGCTCCAGGTCTAAATGGTGGGGTAGTTTAGTCTCTGTGCCACATGTGATACTTGGTCCTTCTGGTGAGAAGGATAACAAAAAGGACAATCAGTGCCCACTGAGTTGGTGGTTTTGTGACATGGCCAGCTGTCTTTTAGGAACCAGACTGAGAACATTGAACTCACTTATTTAAATGGTCACAACTTGGTGGCTGCAAAAATTATCTTCTTAGAAAGAGTCTGAAATGAAGATGAGACTGGTCAAATTTTCCATAATTCTGGCTAATCTGAGGGAGGAAACCACCGTGTTAATGTGCAATCCACTCCTCTGTTAAGATGTTTTTGAATGATGTAATGGAAAAGGGTTTTATTTCAGTTTTATGGGTGTGATGTTCATTGGCAGGAAAGTCACTATATCCGAGGCTTAGCAAACTCAGGATCTGCAAGAGCTAATGATTGTCTCAAATTTTGTTAAAATGCAGTGCTAAGAGTATTTTAAAACAACAGCTATTCCTTCCCTCCCCTCCTGCAGGGATCTCACCAAAAAATGGCTTGATTGAGAGATCCATTTAGTTCAAGAATAGCTGTGTTACTCTTTGAATTTATCTATGAAAATGAAAATAATAAATAAATTAAATGTATTCCAAAGTACATAATACAACATTCCTCATGTAGGGCCTGATCTAAAGTGAGGTTCGTAGGAGTTTTCCCACTGACTTTAATGGGCTTTGGTTCAGGCAAGTGAGACCAGAGCAGTTGAAGCAAGAGTTATTGAGTGAAACCATGGCCCCACTGAAGTCAATGGCAAAACTCATATTGACTTCAAGGGGGCATGAGTTCACTCATAATTTCTTGTTTGTAATTCTTACTACTGTCCAGAGTAACTTTGTGTTGTCATATTATAGACTGAGTGGGGAAACAAAGAGGTTTTACAAGGAGCATCCCTGCAGTAGCCAAACATAGAAGGTTGAAAGCGTTTACAAACATAGGTTGACATTATAAGCTAGATTTTATTCAGGCACCATTATAAATGTCTAGATTTTCAAAAGAGCTCAACATGTTGGTTGTATTTGGGCACTGAGCCCTTTTGAAACTCTAGCCCTTATTTAGATGCCTAAAAGGGAGCTGATCATTTCTGAAATCTCTGTATGCATGCATAGTCAAGCAGCTTACTGCTTCTGAGGGCTGAGCGGTGTAAAGAGTTGCAAACAAAAAGACGCTTTATGCATCTCTGCATTACACTGTGGAAAGTATGGTGTAATTTGGCCCATGAGGGGGAAACACTCTTTGAAGAGGAGTAAAAAATATTTTTGAGCCATATTCTGCTAGGCTTACTCCTTTGCTAGAGAAAACTTGCCTTTTCTTCTCTCTGAATCTCATATGACAAGTCCCATAGCCAGGGCAGATGTGCCAGTGTTAACAAAATTGCTTTTAATTAGGTTTTGGGAGCGGTATAACAAAATAGCATATCCATTTTCAACATAAACTGTTTAATCAGTATATGAAATCCAAATTTTACAGTCACATCCGAAATACACATAATTGGCAGTCCCATCACGTGGGAAACAGTAGTAAAATTCTTCTTTGAAGAAAACATAGAGTCTCAAATCACTGAATAAATCCATAGGTCAAGAAAATTAATATGATTTTAAGACTTAATTTAAGTCTTGCAGTTGTGGTATAGAAGCTGTGTTTTAAGATATTGTGGGTCTGAACAATTGCCTTGGGATCAGGAAGGAATTTTTCCCTTTGGGCCAAATTAGCAGAGCTCACTTTCATCACAGTTCATGGAGGCACAATTTGGTCAGTAAAGAGTAGGACTTAAACATTTATATCATGAATTTGTAAGACTGTTTAGTTTGTTGCAATGTGCAGCCAGTGTCCACCGTGGATAAAGGCCAAAAGGGTCAGCTCCAAGAGGTAATAGAGATCTAGGATTTTGTTGATGAATCTTGTGACTATTGAAGAAGAGGAGACCTGAAGTCTTTGCAGACAGTGGTCCCCCTTTGGTACCCTTCTACCAACCCCTCAAAGGAGTAAAGGTGAGGGGATTCAGAACTGAGTTGAGTTCTAGTGGTAGGCTGAGGACAATGTACCTGGCATTCTGGATTGTTTGGTTAAATGGGATCTCTGCAACTCTCCACTGGATGCACTTAAATGCCTGGTATTTGAGAAACAGGAGAGGTGGGGAGTATGGAACCCTTTCCTGGTATTAAGTAAATAAAGTTGTGGCCAGCTGATTAAATCCATCCTTGTGTCTGTCTTCATTCACCTACTTCTTGATCAACATCCTCCCATAAAAGCAGGCTTCACTTCCCATTGATTACTGTTTGTACTTACCCCACCCATCCTTTTCGCTGTGGTCTGTGATCATTTTTTTTGTATTTGCAATCTAATTTAACTTGTATGTCCCAAGGGGCAGGGATCTGATCTTTTATTATTTGCTTGTAAAGCATTGTTTATGTTGCTGTGTAAATAATAACCATAACCCTTGACTGCAGATGTTAACATGACAGATTGGAGCCCTTGAATGGAAAATTAGATTGCTCTTTTTCTTAATATTACGATCCATTGTGATAGTTTCCCTGAGGACACAGTGGGTCACATTCTGACCTTACAGGAAAAATGGTGTAAAATACACATTAGTAAGTGGGTTTAAAGAAATTTAAATTGGTGTAATTTATGAGCTGTGGCTCAAAAGGACAGGGTGTAGAAGGAAAAGAACTAAGAGTTCTTCGCCAAAAGGTGTATCTTCGGCTTTGTCTACATGAGAAAGGTTTGTAGGTATAGCTATAGGGGCAAATTCCCCTAGTGTAGATGTAGCTTGTAATGAGTTCTTTTGCTGTACCAGTAGAACTGATACCAGTTTCCTGAATGAAATAAACTGCAGTGGCAAAAGGGCTTTTTTGTGGGTATAACTGCATCTATCCTAGGGGCTTTTACCAGCATAGCTATGTTGGTTCGGAGTGTAATTTTCTTCACACTCCTGACAAAGCTATGGTGGCAAAACTTCTACTGTAGACCAGGTCTTACAGAAATCTTTCCTGTGCAAAACAGCATAATTCACACTTTGTAAAACTTTCAGACAGGCCCTTGGCATGCAAGCAAACTACAGTGAGGCCTGGTGGTGGTGAGGGGGTGAAAGATGGCTCTAGTGCTGACTGGAAAATTTTGAAAGGTTTTGTGGAGGTGTACTGGTTTCAACATAGTTTTTGTCACGAAGGAGAGAGACTCAGAACAGGAACTTGAACCTAAGTCTCCCATACCACAGCTCTAGCCACTAGGCCACCCGCTTATTTTTTGATGCAAAAACAGACATTTTGACACAATTCTGTTTTCAGAAAACCATTCTAAATCATTTGTTTTCACTCCAATGAGGAAGGGGCATGCAGTTCCACTGGATCTTCCCAGCCCTTTCAAACAAAAGTGTCATTCAAGGGAGGGTGCTCTAACTGTTCCCTCTTCCCCACAAACAAACCCAACTTCTTATCAACAGAAAACGAACTATGATCTGTAACTGACAAACTAGTTTTACTGTCCATGATGTGTCAAATGCCAAAAGTAAAAACCCTGAATAGTGAAAAGCAAGATTGGACTCAGATTTTCAGAACAGTGAACTTAAAAATGATTGGTTTCAGAGTAGCAGCCATGTTAGTCTGCATCCGCAAAAAGAACAGGAGTAAAAAATTTGTTAGTCTCTAAAGTGCCACAAGTACTCCTGTTTTTTAAAAATGATTGTGTTTCTGTGCCTAATTTCCATGTGCAATTATGTATGCAGTTTCACGCACAGGACCATTTAGCTATCTATTTGGCCATTTTACATGTGCATTTCCTGTAACCTTAGGAGCTGTATTGTACAAATTAGCAAATTGCTAATTAAAGGGTGCATATTTGTACTGCACATTTATGAAAATTATTCTCTGATTTTTAAAAAAATCTTGGTCATTCATAATCTAAGATGGTAGCAGTGACATACGTGTTTATAAAAGGCAAAGGAAACCTCTTCAAAAATATGTATTATTTTTATGTGGAAAAAGTGTCCCTGAAATTTGAACAATATATATGTATCATACTACAAGTCTATGAGATGAACTGTTTATCTTAATGAACTGAGTGGCCTTTACTCGTTGCATTAATGTCCTATCTGTAACCCGGCACAACAAATGTAGCCACTGCCTAGCTCTGTTGAATAAATGTACTAGAGTTATGCAAAAACTTGAACCAGCTGACTTACAGGATTTGTTGATTGAGCCTGAAATGTTTGTGCAGATATTTTACTTTCAGTCTGAGGGATGATATTGATTCAGGCAAGCCTGACACCGCACAGAATCTTTTGGAAGCAAACTCATGCTGTTACTAATCTGAAGTTATTCAAGGATACATTTTTACAGGAGGGTACTTGCTAATGTGCAAAGCAAGGACAATGAGTATATTGTTCTTAGGAGGCTGGGTTGAGATATCAAAAAATAAAATACACTGTAAGAGAATGCCTTTCTGAAACTTATTTGCATTAATACAATCAAATGCCCTTCATCTCTGTTCTGAACAACTCCTCCTGTAAGGATGGTTTATAATGTATTTGTGAAGGATACTTTTATAGCTTATTTCCATGAAATATGCAGACTTAGTAGCTCTCACAAGCTTAGCCCCCCTGAGACTTGGGCAAGTAAGATTCTTCAGGAAGTTATGCTGGTAATAAGAGGTAACACTCTTCCTTCTGAGTTCAATACTGACTCAGAGCCCTAATGTACGGTTAGGAGCCACTGTGCTGCTGTAGTTGTCATCTTTTGAATGACATGCAAATCATAGTTGTGATCATTTATGACTCTTCAAAGAGGAGGACAGTTAACACCCCCGTTCAAATTCCAAATCGGTAATTACATTTGGCCTCTGTAACTTCCTCCTGCGGAGTCAAAAGAATCAGGGACATTTCACTTTCTGTACTACACTATTATGTGGCATTGTATTTCACCCGAGGGGTAGATGAAGCAACACCCTTGTGTTTAGTCTGTAAACGATTTTGAGATTAAAGGTTTCAGAGTAACAGCCCTCTTAGTTTGTATTCGCAAAAAGAAAAGGAGTACTCGTGGCACCTTAGAGACTAACCAATTTATTTGAGCATAAGCTTTCGTGAGGTACAGCAGCTCATGCTCAAATAAATTGGTTAGTCTCTAAGGTGCCACAAGTACTCCTTTTCTTTTTGAGATTAAAGGTTCTATAAACATGTAAAAGATACTATTATTCCAGCAGTACATCTCCATGATCACATATAAATGAGTTAAAATTTTGATTTGCTAATTGTATGGAGCACAGTGTATTTTGGCATCATTCTTTCCATTAAAACTACAAAAAGACATAAAAATTATCTCTGCTTTTACCATTAGTCAGCCAAAAGGCACTGAGGCCATACTGAACTCAATACCCTCAGGCCACATCCTGATTATTTCTATTCATGTGTATGTACATCGGGGATTAGAGCAAATACCTAAACAGCTCATCAGATAAACCCTCCTGGGATCCTGCTGTTTCTTTCAATTTAATGCTTATGAATGGATTTATCTAGATGGGATTTTAGTTTCCTACCCAGATGACTATTGAATACAAATATCACCATGGAGAAAACACTTATCATATTTATCTCTTTATTTGGTCAAGCATCAAATTAGTGCATATGTCAGATACTCACTACGAGTCACAGACTTTCTCCCGGATTCTGGATTCTGTGGAAAAAAAAAGTAAGAAAGAACTTCTGCAGACTAAAAGATGCTGAATATTATTTACACTAAGGTTGGGGAAAACAGAGCATGCGTGAAACCTCTATACCTTTTTTTGAAAAAATTGGGTTTCCACAAACATTTTCATTTTCTTGAAACATTTCCCACTACAATTTAGAATGGAGGGAGGAGGGTTTAAAATAGAACAACAGCTTGAAAACTTAGGTAGCATGTAGATTCTGCAGGGGTGGGCACATTGGAAATTCTGATGATAACTAGCTAGCTAGACATGAATTTCTAATTAAAGAGCAGCCTGTGGTATACAAACTAAAGATTTTTTTTAATAATCATTCTTGTCCTGCTTCTAGGGCAATTAGGGGAAGGAACTCACAGCAACCCACAGCTCATATTTTGTTCGAGCCATATAGAGCTCCACCTTGCAGAGTGAGAGTTTTGACATAAATCTAGAACTCATGGTAGGGTCCAATTTGGTAAAATTAATTTTCCCATCCCTAATAAGCACAATTGAAACGTATGGGATGTTTGGAATCTGGATCTATTTTTGATTTTTGCAGCTAGAGCCCATCTCTAATAGATATAATTCATCCAACGATATGTCTTGGGATATATGGGGAGGGTATATTAGTAATTACTAGAAAGATAAGAAAAAAAGGGAGAAAATGGATAGGACCAGCATTAGAAAATGAGTCAAACTCATTTTGCTGATTCCATACATATTACACTAGTATTTTGGGGGAACTCTCCAGTCATTGTACTGTCATTGGCACAATTTGACCAGTTATAACAGCGGAAGTAGTGCTAGAACCCGTGATGGGACATTTTTATTACTCTGTCATCTATAGTGCTCAGAGCAAGTCTAGACTACAAGATGGTAAATACATCTGTACCTAGTCTATACCAGCTCCCACCATTGCTATTACAGAGGAGCTGCTCTGGTGCTGTAACAAAGATAGGAGTTTTTTTGGGAAAGCTCATTGTAGACAAGGCTTTAGAGGTGGATTTGTAATAACTAGCTAAAGGGACCAAAATATATTGGTAGTATTCTCTTCCATCCCATTCATGCTTTTAGTAACAAATTCTCATCCTCTGTACTGAGCACCAGTCTTAGAGAACCTGAGATACATAGTGGCTTGGAGGCAGGCAGACACAGTGCTTGCAAAGGGTATCATTTAAGGGAGCATTGTTTAGAACGCTTCCAAACTGAATGGAGATTATGGCTTTAGAGTGAGGTTTTACTCTGAAAATGCCTGTGCAAAAATGACAGCTTACTCACCAGACCTTCTGATCCCGTCTATATTTAAATCCAGAGATGAATAAGTTTTTAATGCTTTTTGTTCTTTTTGTCCCTACAAAGACAGCACAGCTGAGGGAGAGGGAGATGGATTCTATCCCTTCTTATATGAATTGTTTACGAAGGGACACCTGCACCAGAATTGTTTACTAAGGGACACCTGCACAACCCAGTGGGAACAAAAGAGTTCCATAGGTATCATTGAGACCATCAGTTGGATTGCACAGATATAACTGAAGGCTAATTTGAGCTGCTGAGCCTTTATTATTGGTGATGATGGGCAAACCAAGAAGCCAGACTGACTCTTAGACCCCAGGCTCTGGGCTGAGCTTGTGGGGCTGCAGATAAGAAAAAAACAAACATTTTTTAATGGTAAACTGAGCACATTTGATATGGAGTCACTAAGAGACAATATGCAGTTTTTATAGTCACTTGTCAGAGAAATGCTGATACTTTATTAAATTGATGGTAAAAAGATAGCGATACAGAGCTAATGTTATAGGCCCAGAGCCTTGTGTCTGGCTGAATAGTGGCTGGTGCATGTCCTGAGATGATGGGGCAGTGGAGAGACAGACCTGCTTTTCTGCCATCTGTGCACGTCTTTCATTCTGGTGCTATCTGCCACAGTGGAGTGAGGAAGAATAGCTCCAGGGCTGCACTAAGTTATAACGAGGGCCACTCCACTGGACCAGAATCACTGGAGCATAGAGCTCTTTGGTCACACCACTTCCTGCCCCAACATGTTTCCTATGTGAGTCGAGTAGAGACATCAAAACAGATTTATTCCACCAAAGAATTCCTCTGCACAAGGGGAATCTCTAGCTGCTTCCCTAGGGGAGCTTTCTGCCTGCTTTGGGTTGCCTGAGCTCAGTGGGTCAGGTTGATACTTGCAGAATGACCTGAAGCCCTACACTTAATGCTTGGAAAAAAAGGAACCTCCCATTGCGGTGGGGATGATCTGGCTCAAGGGTGGTTAGAAAAAAAAACTGATCTGGGGATGAAAAGGGACTTCACATAATATGGCAATGAATTCTAGCACTGAAAAGAGAGAAGCTTGAAAAACACATTGCCTTCACATCAAGAGCAAATTGTTGTGTCTGAACAGGATTGGGCTAGATTCTTTGTGGGAGGACAGAAACATTA
Source organism: Lepidochelys kempii (assembly GCF_965140285.1). Taxonomy (NCBI): domain Eukaryota; kingdom Metazoa; phylum Chordata; order Testudines; family Cheloniidae; genus Lepidochelys; species Lepidochelys kempii. Next base: position 14,226,438 of record NC_136392.1, on the reverse strand, counting down.
TTTCTCTGGACAGAGCATGCTCTGAAAATCTGTGAGCTCACATTAGAAAGGTCAGAGACAGGGTTTGTCCTGTAAACATGTAAGACTGTAATGGGCTAATGTATGAGTGAGTATATGTTGCTGATTAAGCCATTAGCTATTTTTTAGAAATGACATTGGCCATACCTGAAGGAAGTTGCTGTTTTGCTTTAATTTAAAAACCCCTCAACCAAGAGATCCTGTCTTTACAGTGAAATCTGGTGTAGAATGTGGCTTTAGATCCTGACCAAGAGGGATCCCCTGGAACAGTAAACTCCATTTGGCTAGTCTGAAAGCAGTACATAGATCAACCTCAGTGCTACTACATGCTTCCTCATTAAATCTCACTCTTGTTATTGGTTTCAGAGTAGCAGCCATGTTAGTCTGTATCTGCAAAAAGTGTTGGATCATATTAAAGAAGTTCTGAATTAAAATCACAAATGAGTTTGATTCCCCATAGTTTAAATTCCAGGGTATTACTAATTAAGAGGTCTCTTGGTTTTTGGTACTGTTTCTCTCCCTCTATGTGTGAAACTTGCAAGCTGCTAATTGTGTTAGTACATTCTAAGACAGAGTCTGTTCTCAAAGCAATTCACAGAGAGAGAGACTCAAAGCAATACTCTGTAACAACAGAAACAGCACCCAGAGATTCCCCGCCCTTTTGTTGTATTAACAATTGTGATTAAAATAGAGATTAGAGGATGTATGTGGATGGATGCTTGGTGTGGATAATAACTGAATGATCAGGGAGGTGCCAGCCTAAGAATCCAGTGTCCATCGGCTGAAGAAGGCGTCAAGTGGAAATAACCAGAGGACCCCCGGAGGGCAGACTGGAATCTACCCAACAGCCTCAAGAATGGGAGAACCAAAGAACAAGATAACATCTAGCAGCACGGAGCCGTCAGGAATGTGCCATCTGCTGATTGATTTAGCAACAGCATGATGAAGCAATTCCCATAGACTGGCATAGGAAGAAATTCCTATAAAAATGGACTCTAGAAATGAAAACTTTGTGGGGGGTCTGATTCTGCAAACCAACTTTCAGGAGCATCAGATGAGCATCTGACAAGGCCCTGCTGCCTCCTCATGTCCAGGCCACCTGGCCAGTGGCTTGGCCTGAGCAACTCTAAGGCTGGTAACTATGATAACAACCTTGTAACCTCTGTGTGTGTGTATGTGTGTGTGTGTATGAATGAATGTGTGAATAAATATGAGATTGAATGGAATGTTATAACTATAACTAACTGCTTACTATGATTCTTTCTGTATTCACAATAAATGTGGTATTTTGCCTTTTCCTCTTTAATAAGATCCTGCTGGTTTTTAATTTATTGGTACAACAAAAAGAACAGGAGAACTTGTGGCTCCTTAGAGACTAACAAATTTATTAGAGCATAAGCTTTCGTGGGCTTCAGCCCACTTCATCGGATGCATAGAATGGAACATATAGTAAGAATATATATATATATATATATATATATATATATATATATATATATATATATATATATATATATATATATATACACACATACAGAGAAGGTGGAAGTTGCCATACAAACGGTGAGAGGCTAATTAGTTAAGATGAGCTATTATCAGCAGGAGAAAAAAACTTTTGTAGTGATAATCAGGATGGTCATTTAGACAGTTGACAAGAAGGTTGAGGATACTTAACTTAGGGAAATAGATTCAATATGTGTAATGACAGAGCCACTCCCAGTCTCTATTCAAACCTGAGTTAATGGTATCTAGTTTGCATATTAATTCAAGCTCAGCAGTTTCTCATTGGAGTCTGTTTTTGAAGCTTTTCTGTTGCAAAATTGCCACCCTTAAATCTTTTACTGAGTGGCCAGAGAGGTTGAAGTGTTCTCCTACTGGTTTTTGAATGTTATGATTTCTGATATCAGATTTGTGTCCATTTATTCTTTTGCGTAGAGACTGTCCGGTTTGGCCAATGTACATGGCAGAGGGGCATTGCTGGTACATAATGGCATATAACACATTGGTAGACGTGCAGGTGAACAAGCCCCTGATGGCGTGGCTAATGTGATTAGGTCCTGTGATGGTGTCACTTGAATAAATATGTGGACAGAGTTGGCATCAGGCTTTGTTTCAAGGATAGGTTCCTGGGTTGGTGATTTTGTTGCGTGGTGTGTGGTTGCTGGACAGTATTTGCTTCAGGTTGGAGGGCTGTCTGTAAGCGAGGACTGGTCTGTCTCCCAAGATCTGTGAGAGTGAGGGATCTTTTTTCAGGATAGGTTGTAAATCTTTGATGACGCGCTGGAGAGGTTTTGGTTGGGGGCTGAAGGTGACAGCTAGTGGTGTTCTGTTATTTTCTTTGTTGGGCCTGTCCTGTAGTTGGTGACTTCTGGGTACTCTTCTGGCTCTGTCAATCTGTTTTTTCACCTCAGCAGGTGGGTATTGTAGTTTTTAGAATGCTTGATAGAGATCTTGTAGGTGTTTGTCTCTGTCTGAGGGATTGGAGCAATTGCGGTTGTATCTTAGAGCTTGGCTGTAGACAATGGATCGTGTGGGGTGACCTGGATGGAAGCTGGAGGCATGTAGGTAATTATAGCGGTCAGTACGTTTCCAGTATAGGGTGGTGTTTATGTGACCATCGCTTATTAACGCAGTAGTGTCCAGGAAATGGACCGCTTGTGTGAATTGGTCTAGGCTGAGGTTGATGGTGGGATGGAAATTGTTGAAATCATGGTGGAATTGCTCAAGGGCTTCTTTTCCATGGGTCCAGATGATCCAGGGGATGAGAGCTAAGGAAGCGTTGTGGCTATTCTTCTCTTCTTACTCCCCAGGGCATCTGTGAGTTTTACCAAGTGATTTCAGAACAGAGGGAGTGTTACAAAACTCACAGATTACACTCTAACCTAGGAGACATTATACTGATTAGGTGGCGGATTTAACGGTTAATTTTAGGGAATTAATAGTGCTCTTTCCCAGGGTATGATGATTATCTAAGTCAACATCATTGTTAACTGATTGATCTATTGATTCACTCTTAACTGTGCCCTTGATTTGATCATTGTATTGTTTCATTCTTAATTAGTTTTATTGAAGTCATAATAGTTTTAGTCCTAGTGACATTTTTGCTTAATATCTGCTCACTTATTCTATTTAATAGAACTCATGAAAAGTACACAGAACTGGTTTTTTCTTTCCAATTGAAACATGCGTCCAGGACTATGAGAAATAAGGTCAATTAACCATGTTACTTGAGAATCTCTTGGCCATCTCCTTGAAATAAAACCTTTATCCCTCACACAAAGCCTAAGCTAACAATGCTATATCTAGTTTATTTTATGAGAGGTGTAAGTCTAGATACGTTAAGCAAAGGATTTCTTTTAATTCCATTTTCTCTGTTTTTAATAAATCTTTTTCTGAAGAAATCCAGCTGTTGTGGGGTGTTTCGAGCAGTCCATCCCTAAGGAGAAAAACATCCTGCAATCTCAAAGGACAGGATAAAGAGTATATGAGACTATAACATGGTGGCCTGCATCTTTAAGGGGCAGGTGGCCTGGGGTTAACCAGCACTGTTTAATTAGCCCTGTCCTGCCATACCTGTGCTGGGTGCAGGACTTTAAAAAGGAGGAAGCCCAGCAGTTTAGGGGGTGGCTGTGGAGTAAAGCAGTTGAGTGGGGTGGGTGTGTGTGTGTGTGTGTGTGTGTGTGTGTGTGTGTGTGTGTGTGTGTGTGTGTGTGTGTGTGGGTGTGGGTGTGGGTGTGGGTGTGGGGGTGGGGGTGGGGGTGGGGGTGGGTGGGTGGGTGGGGCTGGAGAGTGGAACTATAGGAGTAGAGTTAATTCCTCTGGTGGATCCCCTGGAACAAGGGGCTAGGCTGCAGGCAGTCAGTCTGGGGGGCCAGAGAGTTACAAGAGGAAAGGGGAGTGCAGAGATGGGTGAAAGATGTTGGTAGTGTTTAGTTTTGTTTGTAGTTTTGGTCTTCTACTGAGAAGCCCTGGGACCTACTGCTCTGTTAAAGATGAGTGTGATGCTGTTGGCTGTAGAAGGAATGTGTTGGTGGCCCAGGTGAAAACTGTATAAAGGAAGGTTAGCTGGGAGAAGCCAGCTTGGGTAGTGATCAGTTACAGCTGGACTTGAGGGTTGAATTTTGAAGTGACCTGGCCATGGAAGACCCAGATATAGTGACCAATAGGAGGGAGACTAAAGGGAAGGCTCAACACCCAGCCACAAGAGCGTTTTGGCTGGTGAGTCACTTCTGTGCACATGGGGCTCACTTTGGGGCAGGAACCTATAACAGGGACCTTGGGCTTGTCTTCACATTCAGTGCTACATTAGTGCAGCTGTGCCTCTGTGGTGCTCTGGTGAAGATGCTACTATACTGATGGGAGAGCTTCTTCTATCTGCATAGTCAATCCACCTCTCTGAGTAGTTAGGCTGATGGGAGAATTTCTTCACATCAACATAGGACTGTCTACACTGGGGGTTAGGTTGGTATAATGACTTTGCTCAGGGGTGTGGATTTCTCACACCTCTGAGCAACATGGTTATACTGATCTTGGTCTGTAGTGTAGACCTGGCCCTAGCCAGCTTCCATCAACTCTGTCTGTGCCCTTTTTTCCTTTCCCACTGAGTAGTACTCCAAAAGCTAGGTCAAGTAATGGCTGGGAAAATGCCCAAAGAACCAAGGAGGAGGCATGAGTTGAAGGGTGGTTGGGTTATAAGTACTAAAAGGACAGATCGATGGACTGAGTCCCTGCAAACTGAGAGTAAGTTCATATAAAAACAAAACTCAAGCAAGACAGAGTGAGCCATTTCGTGCCACTGGAAGAGAAATTAGGTCACTGAGTTCAATAAGTTTATCTTATGCCACCCCCTAGAAACTTGTATCTGTGCACAATTTTTCCTTTCCTTATAGAAGAAAGAACAACAGTGAGTTCATCTTGGCAACACAAACTCACCACAAATCCTGCCTAAGCATGTAGGAGAAGAGACAGTTTCAAAGCTTTGGAAACATCCAGTTGCTATTAACTCCAATCCTTTTATGTTGATGGAAATTAAATTGGCTCAGATATAACTGTTATTCATCTAATGCAGCTACAGGAATAGCTTTGACCTAAATCATACCCTTTCATGATGGAACCCTTAAGAAGGGAAAAGAGAACTCTGGCACCTCTGGGAAGTTCACATTGCAGAGAATTCAGAGATGTAGGTTTCTGACTACTAGTGTAATGAAAGGAGGGGTTCTGGAATACAGGTGGCCGGAAGTGGTTTTGCTTTCCCAAATCTTCAATATTTTGAAGACTTTTCTCATACTAATTGGGACAAAAAGTTAAAAATCTTACCAATGTTTGCAAATGGTGCTTTTTTTATTCCCCTTCTTTTTTTGAGGAGAGAGAATCGGGCCAATTGAAATGTTTCATTTTGATCATGCCAAAACATTTTGAAGATTTTTTTTATATATTTTACATTCTTTTTACTAAAAACTAACTCCAATTTTGAAACAGTCATTTTGAACCACAAATGGAATATTTTTAATTTAGAACAATTTTGAAACTTTTCTTTTTTCAAAATTTTTTAGAAACCGGTAATTCATTGAAATGGACAATTTCTCTTTTGATGAATCTGTATTTTCCACAAAAAGCTTTGTTGAAAAATTCCTGGCCAGCTCCAGTGCAGACAGTATCCCAACTTCTCAAAATCACAGGATTTGTGAGGAGTAAGCTCCGAGCCCACAGATAACAGGACAGGAATCAGACTTCTTCCTTGTCTTTACTTGGCATCTGAATTGCTATTATGCATCTCCCTGTCTAATGAGGGAAGAAGCATTAACTCTTCTCCATTGCTGCTATGAAGTCTCTTCCAAAACGAATGAGCCCCAACTGTTTGGTGTTAACAGGGAGAAGTTTCTGTAAGCCATTGCTCCTTGTGTCTATAGCTCTTGGGGCATTTTCATCCACTTTTACTCCCATCTGTTGCTTTCCACGGATAGCATCACTTGTTAACTGGATTCATTTTTATGAACCTTTTGTGGAGGAAGGATGGCCTGGTGGCAGAAGCACAGGGCGGGGAGTCAGTAGCTTTAGATTCGATTGGTTGTTCTAACACACATTACTTAAGCAATTATGCTCCAAAATACTCAATTATTGGGTGCCCAACATTAGATACCTTAGATGCTTCAATCTGGGCACCTACAGCGTTGGCCTTAAATTATCTGTGCCTCAGTTTCCACATCTCTGAAATGGAGTTAATACCTACTTGGCTACCTCACAGTGCTGATGTGAATATTAATTAATGTTTGTAGAGAGTTTTGAAATCCCTGCATGACAGGTATTAGGGAACTGTAAAACACTAATTTTGGGGTTGGCACATAACCATACACACGTTGATACTTTTCTATTTGTTACTTTTTTGTGTCTGTATAATTATTTTCTTCTTTTGATTTTGAAGGTTTCCTAATTTATTTTATTAAAAATAACCCAGAGAGGACACATGTACAGGAAAGATGGCTCAGGAAAATGCATCACTAAACAGTAAATAGGGTTGCTTCCAATAACCTTTGCATATCTGAGTCTCCTGCAATTGTTACATATGCCAGTTAATACACCCTGAAATCTAAGACTCATATCCTGCAAACCGTTTCAAATGTTTAACTTTTTGTACAAAGGAAGTCCTTTCCAGTTGAGTTCACTGAGACTACTTACAGTAAATAAAGTGCTGTACATGTTCTAATCCACTGTGTATAAATACTAAAATAGTCATTGTGCCAAAGAGAGCAAGCAAATGGGCATGACTCTGTAGTCCCATTTAGGGTTAGGGTGTCCACCTGGGAGGGGGATGATCCTTGATCCAGTCTCCCTGCTCCAACACACCATTATTTATCCTGAGTGCAACAACTTCAACAGGAGAAATTGAGGAAACACCCACCCCCATCAGAATGTTCCATTGCTCAGTAGGTAGCATGTTCTGCTGAGAGGTGGGAGACCTGTTCAAAGCCTTACCCTCCCAGGGGAACTGAACCTGGATCTCCCACTTCCCATTATCTAATCACTGGACAAAAAGTTGTAAGGTGGGCAGAGGCACCCCACCTGTTTTGTGTGAACTGAGACAAGTGCCTAATTCATTGGCTCAAGAAGAGCTATAGGTGTTAAGTCATCGGATACCAGGTGGCAGGTACCTGTTCATTGATCACTAAGTTGATACAGGTGTCTCCTCCCTGCAGCCTGTATTTAGTTGCCAATCTCCAAGAGAGCAGTGAGGCTTAGCATCCACCTTCTAGTTAGTGTCTCCCATTGACTAGCTTAGGCAGCTCCCTACCCAGCATGCTGGATTTTGTGGATCACAGTCATATGTGCTTATTTCTCCCCATTCGTTATATAAGGAGCTTAAGTGCCTAACTCAGCTTTGTGGATTACAGTGTTGTTCCTGTGAATTTCTAGGTACCTAAAAGTGTTAGGCATTGCAAGATCAAATCTCTTCATGAATCCCACTGCCTTCAACTCCTATTGATATAGGTGCACGTCAAAGACAAGAACGTTATAACAAAATATATAAGTATTTTGCTTCTTGCCATAGCTTACATTGAAAGCTTTTTGGCTAGCATGTATAACAGCTGCAGGAAAGACACATTTGCAAAGGTTATTGTTATGAACAACATTTTTCTTGGAAATCCCCATTTTTTATCTTTAGTGCTACAGTATTTATCTTGCTCTTCTGACATCAGTGGGAATTGAAGACACACAACATCACCCTCAGGCAGTGCTCAGTAGACTGCAGGATTAGGCACTTAAGGACTACTAACCAGTAGCAGAATTTCAAGGGCCAGATCTCAAACCTTGCTCTGGCTGCTTTGTGTCAGTCAGTAGCAATTAAAAAAAAAATGCTTTTCTGAAGTCAAGGTAACTGAGGCTTGAGGGAAACCGCACAGCTGTATCCACAAGATCTCTTGCAAATATTAGGGAGGTAGCCCACCAAAGCTACTTTCCATCAATCAAATTACTCTCAAAACCTTGGCTAGTTGTCAGCTCGCCAAACACGGCATCAGCCATACACATCTACCAAGGCTCCAGGCTCTTGAATGTTGGGCATTGCACTAACAGCAACTGGTTGTCAGGAGTCCACTGCAGCCAAAACACACCCCCGCAGCTGTGGTTATGAAATGTTATGGTGACCTGATTTTTTTCATAGCTGTGATATAAGCTAAATAAATAAACCAAAGCATGTGGAGGCAATTATGCAGTGCAAATGCCAACTTCCCTTATTTCTATTTAGGAAAAAACATCCCTCTGTTTTAACAAAAAGGTTATTGTTTGTTCACAAGGTCCCTCCAGAAAGGAATATGCAGTTGAAGAACTTTTCCCCCCACCTCCAGTTATTTCCACAAGACAGATGCCCCTGGGAGAGGACTAGTCCTGTGGTTAAGGCACCGGCCTAAGACTAGAGAAACCGGGGACCAATTCCTGGCTTGGGCACAGCCTTCCTGTGTGACCTTGGCCAAGTCGCTTCATTCCTCTGTGCCTCCATACCCCCATCTGTACATGGGGATAACAATTCCTGATCCCGGAGGAGTATGTGAGGGTAGATGTCCTTAATATTCAGGTGGCGCTCAGTTACCGCAGTCAGCAAAGGCCGTTGGCACCAGCAGCCTTTATTAATACTTTATGTACGGGACTGTAATTAATCATAAGCTTTCGTGAGCTACAGCTCACTTCATCGGATGCATACTGTGGAAACTGCAGCAGACTTTATATATACACAGAGAATATGAAACAATACCTCCTCCCACCCCACTGTCCTGCTGGTAATAGCTTATCTAAAGTGATCATCAGGTGGGCCATTTCCAGCACAAATCCAGGTTTTCTCACCCTCCACCCCCCCCCCCCCCACAAATTCACTCTCCTGCTGGTGATAGCCCATCCAAAGTGACAACTCTTTACACAATGTGCATGACAATCAAGTTGGGCTATTTCCTGCACAAATCCAGGTTTTCTCACATCCCCCGACCCCCATACACACACAAACTCACTCTCCTGCTGGTAATAGCTCATCCAAACTGACCACTCTCCAAGTTTAAATCCAAGTTAAACCAGAACATCGGGGGGGGGGGGGGGAGGAAAAAACAAGAGGACACAGGCTACCTTGCATAATGACTTAGCCACTCCCAGTCTCTATTTAAGCCTAAATTAATAGTATCCAATTTGCAAATGAATTCCAATTCAGCAGTTTCTCGCTGGAGTCTGGATTTGAAGTTTTTTTTGTTTTAAGATAGCGACCTTTATGTCTCTGATTGCGTGACCAGAGAGATTGAAGTGTTCTCCGACTGGTTTATGAATGTTATAATTCTTGACATCTGATTTGTGTCCATTTATTCTTTTACATAGAGACTGTCCAGTTTGACCAATGTACATGGCAGAGGGGCATTGCTGGCACATGATGGCATATATCACATTGGTGGATGTGCAGGTGAATGAGCCTCTGATAGTGTGGCTGATGTTATTAGGCCCTGTGATGGTGTCCCCTGAATAGATATGTGGACACAGTTATGTGCCCTGAATAGATATGTGGACACAAGTCATGCACATTGTGTAAAGAGTTGTCACTTTGGATGGGCTATCACCAGCAGGAGAGTGAATTTGTGTGGGGGGGTGGAGGGTGAGAAAACCTGGATTTGTGCTGGAAATGGCCCACCTGATGATCACTTTAGATAAGCTATTACCAGCAGGACAGTGGGGTGGGAGGAGGTATTGTTTCATATTCTCTGTGTATATATAAAGTCTGCTGCAGTTTCCACGGTATGCAACCGATGAAGTGAGCTGTAGCTCACGAAAGCTCATGCTCAAATAAATTGGTTAGTCTCTAAGGTGCCACAAGTACTCCTTTTCTTTTTGCGAATACAGACTAACACGGCTGCTACTCTGAAAACTGTAATTAATGTAATTGATCCATATTCATTATAATAAATGGAATACTGAGTGGGGACATGGAGAAGGGTGAAGCACTGGTTCCCCCAAGCCTGGGGAGTGCATTGGGTGACCGCTCCCTCCCCCCCCCAATAATGAGGGAGTCACTGTGGCTGGTTCCCCCAGGTGTGGATGGGCGCATTGCGGGGGAGGGGGAACACTACTGTAAAGCTCTCCTGCGCTACCCTGGGCTCCCTCTTTCCATGTGCTGGCTCGTAGCGCCACCTAGCGGCAACTTCCACGGCCGGCATCTAGGGCCCCCTATTCTGTCGGCGGATAAGTATCCCGCTGACAGCGCCTTTAAGCGGAAAGTACCAAGTGTGGGGGTTCTTGTTCATACGTTATTTGATTTGAGGTCTTCCCAGCTCGGTCGGGATGCGGGTCGGCGAGCGCGGCCGAGTGAGCGAGGAGCGTCACCGCGGCTGAGCCGGGACCGACCTAGGCCGGGGCGAGGGAGCTGGTAACTGGGATCTCCCCCTCCGCAGATGGGCCAGTAGTTCAGTCCAACATGGCTGCCACCATGAAGAAAGCGGTGAGCGCGGGGGGGGACCCGCCTCGGGGAGCCTTGAGTCCGTCTTCCCGCTCTGCGTCCCCCTCCGGCTGCGGGGCCGGCTCTGCGCCGCCTCCCCGCCCCCATCCGTAGGGGCCCCCTGGCGCCGCTCTGCTCCCGCCTCGTCTGAGGGGCCCGGGGCCTGCTCTGCGCCTCCTCCCCCCAGGCTTCCCCTCCCCTCCTCCGCGGGGTTGGCGCTGCCTGAGCGGCCCCGGGAGGCACCGCTGGCTCGCCCTGTGGCCCGCCCTGTCCTCGGGGAGTGCTGGGTCTGTAGGGGAGCCTCAATCCTTTCCCCGGCATTGGGGGGGCGGCACTGATCCCTCCCCCCGCTCCCCTCCTGCTGCTCTGTGTGTTGTGTGCTCCCACGGGCACTTCCCTGGTACCCCTTGGTATGCGCTGGGGCTCCCTGTTGGCTTCCCCGCCCCAGGAGAGGCAGGAATGCCCCCCCCCCCCATGCTTTTCAGCTTGGTGGGGGTCCCTTGGCCTAGTCCCTGCGTGTGCCCGTTCATGTTTTCTCCACAGTGCTGGTCAGTTTAAAAGGTAACTGACTATTTTACTGTCAGGTCTACACTGAAATCTCTTGGCCTAAAAATGATTGGGAGGGAGCAATTTAGTTTAATGATGTTTCTCAAGAGGCAAAAGCCCCAGTGTAGATGCGCTTAAATCAGCATAAAAGTGCTTTTGTCAGTATCCTACTGGGGGAATGAGTATAAACTATACTGGTAGAATCACTCTTTTGCTGATATAAGCTGTATGCAGAGGAGGAGCATCTGCTGGCATAACTGTACTGGCAAATCTTTTCTAGTATAGACCTGTCCTTAAGAAAGAAACTATGAGAAATATAAAGTTTGTCATTTTTTACCTAAAAGTTAACAATCTTGGCAGTATTACTTCATCTTCATTCTCCCTAAAAACATTATATAACAATTCAATCTTCTCTGTAACCTCTCCCCCCTGTGCAGGCTGCTGAAGATGTCAATGTTACTTTTGAAGATCAACAGAAAATTAACAAATTTGCAAGAAATACCAGTAGGATCACAGAGCTGAAAGAAGAAATAGAAGTTAAAAAGGTACCTTTGCTATCTACTGACATGTTATTAGGGGCACTGAGCTTATCTTTGATACAGCTCAGAATTGGGGTTCAAATCTGTAGTAGGGGCTGGAGGGCACTATAAGTAGAAGAACTTTGGTTCTGGCTTTGCTTTTGGAGTCTAATCTGTCTATAAAGTCAGTTTGAAAATAGCTAAAGGAAATGAAGATGGAAAAAGTGATTAGGTATAGGAAGTAATGCTGCGAGAAGCACAAATGACTAACACATTCAAGATAAATATATCTTCTACTTGTGCAATGCTTAGAACCCCTTAATGGTCATTTATGGGGAAAAAGGTGGTTATAGGTGTGCGTCTGGGGATTAATCAAGGATTATTCAGACCTTTTGCTAAACTTTCTGGGCCAGACTCCCCACAGCATTACTCTAGAGTTATGATGGTGCTACTCCGTTGAAATCCTAATCCACAATTGCTGAGTTCATTTGAAGTGGCCTTACTGCAGTATATGTGAACCCCTTATGTTTAACAATCTGTCCCAGCTTGTATTTAGCTCAGGCATAAGAAGGGCCATAACTGGGTCAGACCAAAGGTCTGTGTAGCCCAGTATCCTGTCTTCTGACAGTGGCCAATGCTTCAGAGGGAATGAACAGAACAGGGCAATGGAGTGATCTATCCCCTGTCATCTAGTTCCAGCTTCTCACAGTCAAAGGATTAGGGGCATCCAGAGCATGGGGTTATGTCCCTGACTATCTGGCTAATAGCCATTGATTGACCAGTCCTGCATAAACTTATCTATTTCTTTTTTTGAACAGTTATACTTTTGGCCTTCACAACATCCCATGGCAACAAGTTCCACAAGTTGATTGTGCAGTTTGTAGAGAAATATTTCCTTACCTGCCCCAGATCTGAAGAAGAGCTCTGTGACTCTCAAGAGCTTGTCCCTTCCACCAACAGAAGTTGGTTCAATAAAATATATTACCTCACCTACCTTGTCTCTCCCAAGTATACCTGACAGTTCTGCTGATCCTCCTCCAGATTATGCCTCTACAGCTCAGAATAGCTTTGATTATAAAGTAGATGTTAATGCATAAATCACATTGGATAAGGTGACCAGTTTTTTGACTGTGTTTTGACTTCACAGAAACAACTTCAGAATTTGGAGGATGCATGCGATGACATGATGATGCTTGATGATGATGATTCCATACTGATACCCTATCAGATTGGTGATGTCTTTATCAGTCATTCCCAAGATGAGACACAAGAGATGCTGGAGGAGGCAAAGGTTTGTGAGGGTGGGAGAGTCCCTTTGATATATTCAGTGCTACAGAGAGCTCTACATTAGGAGGGGTGTTCTGATGGTCATGAGCTGTTCATCTGTTGCTTAGAACCTTTCTCTTTCTGAATATCTTTGACATAGTACCAGGTTAAATATTAATAATGACTCTAGTCTGAAATCTCCAAGTTAGCTACAGAAGAAGTGCTGCATGGGCAATAACAGCGCAATTGTTCCTCCTGCTGCCTCATCAGCGTGTATTATGCTGATCTGGAGGAGTGATGGGACTATATACAAGGGTGCTGGGCCATGATTCAGTCTTTGGCTTTTGCTGAGCATGCACTCGTATTTTCTGATGTAGATCTACCTCTCTATTAGTAACTGAAGAGATGCCACCAACAAACTTAACGTGTGGCCGAGAACAGCTAGTGGAGAGTAATTGTGTCTGGTCACTACTGACGTGGATTTGAACTTGCAACTGAAAACTCTGAATTCTGTCCTGTTCCCAGTCCAGGAATCCTCTTAAATAATTGGAATATAGTTTGCTTGACATATGTAATCTATAGGTAAACAAATGAGAAACTTTGCTTCTCATGCTTTGGTATTAATTTAACCAATATTTTGTCTTCCAGAAAAACTTACAAGGAGAAATTGAAGCGTTAGAATCTCGAGTGGAATCAATTCAGAGGGTATTATCTGACCTGAAGGTTCAGCTTTATGCAAAATTTGGAAACAATATAAACCTTGAGGCTGATGACAGTTAATTTTTTTTTTGAAATACACAGGATGTAGTTTTTTGTATTGGTTTATTAAATGTGACTCTTGACATTTCTCTTCTTTCCAATAATGTTTTTTAAAAAATCCTACTCCTTTATTGTTTTATAGCTTTCCAGTCATGAGTTCTACCTATATAATGAAAGCTTTCTTATTTTGCTTACCTACAATTATTTATTTGTTTCAGGAAAAGCAATAGCCTTCCATGTATTGCTGATGCACATCAAGACTGAGATCTTTACATTCTCTTTATTAAAATAATAATAAAGTCAAGCAAATATCATACTTTTCCCTTGTTTTTGTTTGTGGAAATGCTAAAAATCTGAAATTTCTGCAGTCAAATATATTGGCTTAATCTGTCCTCACTTACAATAATGGTTAACAATTGTTCTATAATACTTTAGTATGATTATGTTTAATGATGCTCTTACCTGCTTTGTAAATTGCTTTGATGTCTATTGATGAAAAGCACAATATACGATCGTTTATTAATCCATGACATGCTGCTTTTCATCCAAGGATCACAAAGCACTTCATAAAAAATTAAGTATCATCATTCCCACCTCACAGATGAAGCAACTGAGGTTAAGGAAAGTTTTTAGTTGCCAAAATCACCGTAGCCCATCCAATGCTTTCAGACTTATGCTATCTCGAAACTAATTTTCATTTTGTTTAGACTAAATATCTAGTTTTTATTATAATGGCTTACCTTAAAAACTTTATTCTGGTGTTTGAGCCCGTAGGGTACATTGAGTCATGTTTTCAAGCTTTTCTCTATAGCCTGGAGGACTAGAAGCTTACTTTAATATAAAAAACAAAGAGAAAGCTGAGAGTCTCACCTAATCATATCCGTCCAGAGCTTCAAAGCTGGTGGCCTGCATCCTAGGGGAATCCTCAGCCCTGATTTAAGCCCAGCCTCCTGAGAGATCGTCAGAAGCTGGCAAACTCAGCACAGACCCTCCTAAACTAACCAGAAATGAAATGGCAAGTCAAGGGGCGTAGGCACCTAGGCAGCTTCAGTAACCCATTTTCTAGCAACTGAAACAGTTTGTCTCTTGATCACAATTGACATCTGTAACACTCAGCCTATGTTTCCTTCTGCTCCTGGGTCTCTCATGTGGTGCTGTGCTGCTCCCCCACCTGTTGGTGGCCTGCCTCCAGCCCTCTTCCTGCAGCATCTGACAGGTATCATGTCTTCGGCATGCTCAGAATGCACCTTCAGGATTGTGTTCTGCTGTGAGATAGATGTTCTCCCACCTAGTTTGAGAATCTTCAAGACTTTTGGGGCTTCAGCTTGAGCTAGGGATCAAAGCAGCTGTGGGGTGGCTTTACAAATTCTGGCCAGTGGAAACGTAAGTGCCTACATTCCTAGGCACCTGTGGGGTTAGGCAACAGCTGAGCAGTGGTTTTGAAAGTGTCAGTGAGGGCTAAACAGCTGACGTAGGGCCTTAGAGGCATACAATGTGACTGCATATCTTTTGATTGGGGCCATATTTCCTGGAGCTGGGCTTGCCAAACTTGCCAAAATATGCAAAACTTACAATAAAATCACAGGTTTCAGAGTAACAGCCGTGTTAGTCTGTATTCGCAAAAAGAAAAGGAGGACTTGTGGCACCTTAGAGACTAACCAATTTATTAGAGCATAAGCTTTCGTGAGCTACAGCTCACTTCTTCAGATGCATATCGTGGAAACTGCACAAGAGTTAGTTGCACTGTTAGTTGGGCCCTTGTTATTTCAGCTCACCTCTTTCTTGCTATAATGCTCTCTTCTAAGGCACTTAAGTAAGCCGGTGGAGTGTTTAAACCATGATGGTACTACAAGATGAGCATTGTAATGAGAGGATGATCTCTACAGTCAGGAGTCTTTAAAGTCCTAGATTTACTGAACTCCAGGTTATATCGCATAACCTTTGTGTACTCCAGGCAGGAAGTGTAAGAGAGCTCTGGTTTCTGAGGTGTCCAGGGGAAGCAGAGAGACTTCAGTTGGCTGGAGCATTGGATGGGTGTGTTTTTATAAAATGAGTATCCCAGTTGCATAGTACAGCTCTGTTCCTAGCTACCCAAAAGTGAAAAAAAAAATTGCTTCTGTTTCCCTAGACTTAAGTACTACTCATAAACATAAATATTGGACTCCTTGTTCAATGTACTTCAGCAATATCTCGCTAGCATAGTGTTAACTGAGAATTGGAGTATTATATCCAAACGGTAAAGAGTTAAGTTGTTAATCTTTAAAATCTGGAATTTTGTTCAAGTTGATTGTAATGTAGTGTTTAAGGTTCTTATAATTGTAAAGCAAGGCAGTATATCACAATAAGGATTTGACAAATAGATGCATCTGCAGTATACAAATAAAGCTACTATCCAACACATACTGCAGTTTGAGAGCTGAACAGAGCAAGGTTGCAGATAAAGGAAATGCTAGTGTACGGAGTTCCTTTTATGAACAGAGACACAAAGCAACTGGACTTTTTAAGCAGGTGTTTCAAATAAATTTGTCTTTACATCTCTAAAGCTACATGGTATCCCCCACTGGAAAGAATGAGAGCTTGATTTCATTAGTCATGGAGTTTGGACCATAATGATAACTATCCAGCAGATGGCATTGAAGTGCCAAAAATCCTTCTTCACAGTAAGACACAGAACAATGCCTTTAGGTTAATTTATTAAAATAAAACTTTAGATGTGGTGTTGACACTGTCATGAGCTCTATTTGCCAGCGTGAAGATCTTTTCTTTGCACAGCCCTGACCTGTGCGCAGCCTCTGCAGTCAGAAATGTACTCATCGTACTAAAGCCTGCAGGCTTTGGGTATTTAAGCAATAACCATTATGATAGTAAAAAGAAAAGGAGTACTTGTGGCACCTTCGAGATTAACAAATTTATTTGAGCATAAGCTTATGCTCAAATAAATTTGTTAGTTTCGAAGGTGCCACAAGTACTCCTTTTCTTTTTGTGAATACAGACTAACACGGCTGCTACTCTGAAACCTGTCATTATGATAGTGTGGTTTCCAGGTTAGTAGCCTTTCTGTGGGGATGGCTCATTCAAAAATGAGAACTGCAACTAATAAGGGTCAAATATTTAATACCAATGAAAGTTTTGAAGAACTGTAGAGACCCTAATGCTGTAACTGTCTGGAGGTGATGATAACCTTCCACATCTTTAACAGATGAAGCGCCCAAACATCTTTGTATACCCAAGAGTGTTGCCACAATTTTCATAATATTCTGCAAGGTCCTAATAGAATGGCAGTAGCCCAATTAGTTTCTCTTTGTAGCTGTGTTGTTGCTCGAGCCCTTAGAATAAAAAAATCACAGCATGCTTGTGGGCGCAGAAGTTATTTTCTGCATGCTTTAGGGATTACTGAGCTCAACTTCTGTGCTAGGTGGTGCTTTAATTAATGTTGTGTACTGCATCATTTTTTACCGATGACTTACTTGCCAGTTTAGCATGATGTTGGAATATTTGAGGCCAATTAAAGGGAAAGCAAACCTGCTTCAAGCCTTGTGAAGTTCAATTGATTTCCATGTAGCTTGAAGATCTGGGTATGATGTTATTTTGTATGTAAAGTGTATGCTCTGCATCACTGTGAATCTGAAAATGAGCTGCCATAAATCTAACTATCTATCTGCACGCACAATTGCCCAATTTGCTTATGCAGTGTGGATAATCGTGCTTGCAAATCAGTCAGGCAATTATGCATCTAACTTTTTTTTCAAATCAGGCTGAGTTTTTTATATTTCCCCTGCCTACAGCTTGATTTAAGTTTGTATAAAATAAAATATGTGGGAGATCTTTTTTTTTTTTAAATTGCCAATATAGAAATGAATACAGAGCTTTAGTGATTTCTTGGAAACATTTGCTAGACCCTTATTTATCTGTTTAATATCTTTCTTCCTCTCGTGTGTATATATGTAATTGGCTTTCAGCTGGCATATATTCTAACTAACTCCTCATCTTGTAAGTTTTATGTAGATGTGAAATTTCTCTTATCTGTAATAATGTTTGCCTCCGAGTTGTCTTATTCAGATAATATGAATATAAACCACCACCATGCTCCCTTAGAAAGCCCAGCTCCTCCGTGTACTTTTGCTCATGTCATGAATCATTTAGCTACACTTGACAATATTAATTATTCAGTATCCTTGTCAGAATGCAAATTGTTTGCTGTCATTCTCTGGGTGGTCAAGTGAATCACATTTGTAAACATTTTGCCAATAAAAAGTACTGTATAAATGCTAAGGAGTATTTTAATCTAAGGGCTTTCTGTGCATGTTATGTTTAGTGGGGTAGACTTCTAGTTCTTGGGTGATTGAACTAGCTGTCCAGCTCTGGCTCAGTATTAATACTATTTCCATGTACTTACCATATTGTTTTAGTTCTGCATGTCATGATTAAGGCTACGATTTTGTTATGGAATCCATGTCTTCGAAAGACCCCCATAACTTCAGCCCTGCTGCTTCCCACAGTAACAGGGAGCTGTGAGGTAGCGGTCGCGGGGAAGCAGGGGGACCCCTGCAGCTCCAAGCCATGAGTGGAGGGGGACCCAGGAGCACCAAACCCCCACAGGTGGTGAGGGCCCACAGAGTGCCCACCCACCCCTCAGCTGCCCAGCTCCTCATTTTGTCATGGATATTTTTAGTAAAAGTCAGGGACAGGTCACAGGCTTTTGTGAATTTTTCTTTATTGCCCGTGTCCTGTCTGTGACTTTTACCAAAAATATCCATGACAAAATCTTAGTGTTAGTCATGATGTCAATGGAGGTTGCTTTTCTTTTTGTTTCTGCAGTTGCCCTAGGGAAGGTAGCTGAGCAGCAGACAATGAAAGGTCAATCCAATTCAATGAATGATGCAAAGGGAGGTTAAAATCTCATGATATCTTGTAACCACTGACATTTTCACTGTATCTCAAGTACTTTAGCTCAGCATTTCCAAACTCCTTGTGGTCAGTATAGGCTCCTATCATCTGTCAAGTTTTGGCTTTAAAGATAATAACTTGTCAGCTTTTCAAACTAACCTGGATAAATCTCTAAAATATATACTAGGTTGCAATCCTTTATTTGCAAGGAGCTGGAATGGTTGATCTGTGCTTCTGTGTAAACCTTCTAGCTTAGCTATAGTGCCAGATGAGGAACCTGTTCAGATCTTTCACTGAATCATCTCCAGAATACCCAGTCCAAAAGAGACTTTGCTATTGTTTGTATGTTTTACATGGAAGAAGCTTAAATACTATGGTGATGGGCAACAGTATAAAACTGTAAGATAACATACAATTGTATCCCTGTATCATTGCAGAGTTTTATGGGAACATGTTTCAGTTTAACTTTTGTTATGAGACATTCACCCATATAACTCTTTATAGCGTAGAGGCAATTGCATGTTTAATTTGTATGTGAAAATTAATAATTGCACATGCACTTTAGAAATGTAGTAACACTTGTGTGTATTTGAACATATGGGCCATAAAAATAGCCAGTAATAATAAAATATAATTACAAGTTTTAGAAGAAAATCAATATCATAAATGGATTGGGGTGGAATATTCTCTTAATCTTAATTGAGCAACTGTTTGTTGATGGAAAAAATCATCCTCAAACATGCATAGTCTATTAAGGACCTTTGCATCAGCCAGAGTGACCATGGTTGATGGCATTGCACCAGGCATCATGTAGTGAAGTTCCCAGATCTGGCTCAATCCTGTGAATCCATGAAGCTCTTAGACAGCCCTGTGAGTGACACCAGGCAGTGTCAGTGCATGTTTCCCTTCATGTGTCGATGGAGAGTTTGAAAGTCTGGTGTGCTTGCAATCCTGCCATTGAATTTGGTTAACAGTTGAAGGAAGGCTAGATCTTTGTGAGATGCTGACATTTTGCATGAAGTCAAACCATTTTATGCTCAAGATTTGGTGTTGACAGTGCACATGGAATGCCTCTAACTGCTCCAAGTCAGCCTGTAAGAGGGTCCAGGTTTCTGACCCTTATAGGAGTACAGGTAGTACACAGGTTTGATAGATCCTGAACTTTGTCTCAGTACAAGGATGGTCCATAAACCCGACATGGACTTCATGCAGGAGGCAGCAGAACTTATTAATTGAAGAAAGTTTGATCTGATATGATCATTTGAACTCTGCTTGCAGCCTAGGTAGATGAACTTTTCAGTGCTCTCCACAATACTCCATCCCATCTGACCAGGGGTTTTTGGTGGCCCAGCTCCAAGGTTCTGGACATTGGTCTTCTATGAGACATTCAACCCCATCGTGTGGGTGGAGTCTTGAAGACCTTGGAGGGGCTGAAATCTTCTGACATCTTCAAAAGCAAGGCATCAGCATAGTCTTGGTCAGTAAATGCTTTTTGACCAACCTGGAGCGGCAAGTCTTAATATCCAGCTGATAGCTTGACAGAATGGTGCTGGGGTGAGAATGTATCCCTGCTGCATGACTGAGGTTGTGTAGAAACATGGTGAAAGCTGTGAAACATTGCGCACTCTTGGACTGGTACCAGTATGAAGATTGTGCATCAGATTTAGCAGAACATCTGAAACACCAACTGCTTCAGTGTGAGCCAAAGTGTTGACCTCTTGCCAAATCAAAAGTTGCTTTGATGTCAATATGTGCTACGTGAAGCAGGCAGTTAAATTCTCGATGCAGCTCAGAACAGAAGCCAGAGTTGTAAGGATAGCATCCATTATTGACTGCCTGACAGTGAAACATGATTGCTGTGGTTGACAAAGTCTGTTAAGCAATTGCTGCAGCCTTCCAAGTCTAACATGGGAAAAGATATATTTCCATATATATATATGACCTATAACAATGAGATTATCCTGTATTTGCCACACTTGATGTGAGATCCTTTCACCTTGTTCAGAGACACTGATGCTGTCTTTCGTTTCTGCTGGTACTTTGCCTTATACTCAAACTTATAAGAATAGTTGATACAGGCTGATTCTTGCTGATTCTAAGGCACCTTTGAACCCCTTGGGTGGGATGCCATCAGGTCCAGCTGCACATCCATTCCGTAACTTTTGGATGACAAAATAAAGTACTTGTTATATTCTATCATCAAATATGGTTAATGATAATTGGTAAAAACTGCACAAGTAATGTGTAAATGGTCTTGCTGTATTAACTGTCTCTTCAAAGAGCACGAAGAGGACTGAATCATTTTCTAGAAGATCGACAGATTTTTTTAGTAGTTTAGTTTGCATGACTCAGAGATTATTCTGATAATGTGATTCTGATTCATGAAAGAAAACACTTGGATTTACATAGACATCATAGGGCCTGGGTGAATTTTTTTTACAGGGAGGTCTGAGTCTGTATTGATTGCATGAGTCATAATGAAAAATTCAAGATTTCTGCAATTAAATGTTAGTACCTGCTCAGGCTGCACACAGTGCACTGCAAAAATAAAATACAGGCATGAATGATTGGGAAGTGTCAGCAACAAATGAAGAAGCTAAAGGCTCAGTTAAGGTCATACTGTTTTGGGGAGGAGATGCACCCCATAAGGAGCACTGACTAAAGGCATTATTCCTGAGTAGGGCAGGAGCAGCCCACTGGTGGCCCATGCTGCACCTCAGACGGTCTGAGGACTAATTCCTTTTACACAGGGAAATTCTTGCATGTACTAAAATTGCCCGGTCTCTATGGGTTCCTATGAGATTTGTGTGGGCAATTAGAGTAGTGAATTAAGGTATTTACTATTACCTATATTTATCTCTCATGAACAACAGAAAACATAGACAGAAATTACCTACTGTCCTCTTTACAGCCCCTGGTAAATTTACTGAGTGGCCAAATTAATATACTGAAAATATTAGAAAAAATAGGACTGATTCCTAGGTTTGGCCAAGATGTCCTTTGTTTGGACCTCGGTGAAACGTCTCTAAGCCATTCTTTCTGCTTCCCTGATCCTGGCAGATTTGGTCTCTGGTATATTTTAGAGCAATTTAAGGGCCATTCTAAATAATGTCTGCAGTAACAGTTCCCTGTCTGTCTAAATTAAGTATTTATATGATGCCCCTCACCACGATATCTGAGCCCCTCACAATTTTTGTTTTAATGTATTTATCCTCACAACTCCCCTGTGAGGTATGGCAATACTATTAATTACCCCATTTTACAAATGAGGAACTGAAGTAGAGAGAGACTATAACTTTCCCAGACTCACTGAAGGAAGTCTGTGGTAGAAGAGGGAACTGAAGCCAGGTCTTCAACTCCTAAATTACTGCCCTAGTCACTGTTGCATCCTTCCTCCCCAAGAAACTGTAGGGACCATACCACCATCTAGGGATAACTAGTGTTCTGATCACGCTGGTGATGTCCTTTACTATCCCTGGTAATCCCTCAACCTGGAGAAATGGTGGGATTAGGTGGCATAGAATTGGCTAAACCAGTTTTGCACTGTCTTGGGATTTTCTTATCTGTAAGGAGTCCCCAGTTGTCCCATTAGGCGGTCAGCTTTCTGTCTCCTTTCTAATATCTTCACAAGCAGAGGTGACTTGTGGGAGGGACACAAAGGGTGCACCAGCTAAAGGGGGGCATGTGATCTCCCCACATGACCGCCTCATGTGACTCCTTCCCACCCAGCTCCCCACATGACCCCCCCATGTGACTTGTCCCTACCCCCAGCCTGGGTGCCCCATGCTCTCCCTATCCCCTTCCCATCCCATGTTACCTGGTGGGGTGGGGTGGGGGGGCTCTGCTCCAATGCCCCAGGAATGCGCTCTTCAGGAGCTAGCGAACAGGAGCAGCTAATGGGAGTTTTGCGAGGGACTTTTCAGGGGTGTATGTGTGTATGTGGGGCAGAGGGGGGGCTACATACACTTATCATTCCTTAAACTTCTTTAAACTTAAGCTAAAAAACACCCCCTGATAAAAACAACACAACAAAGGAACCAGCTGCAGGAGTAAAAAGAGAATTGAGGCAGAAGTCCAGCAACAGAATGGAGGCTACCCAGCTTATTGCACCCAATGCAGCATGTATGATTACCTGCCCTATGGGCAGGTGGTGTATATGTGCATTCAGTGCAAGGAGCTCCTGGCCCTCAGAGACCGTGTACGGGCTTTGGAGGCCAGAGTGGCTGAGCTGGAGGAGCAAAGGGAGAGAGCAAGCTACATAGATGAGACTTTCCGGGACACAGTAGAATGGTCCCACCCCTTGTCCGACAGCCTCTGTGTTGCTGTGGAAGATGAAAGCCTCAGGGAAGGAGAACATCCAACTGGAGCA
This sequence comes from Lepidochelys kempii, assembly GCF_965140285.1. Taxonomy (NCBI): domain Eukaryota; kingdom Metazoa; phylum Chordata; order Testudines; family Cheloniidae; genus Lepidochelys; species Lepidochelys kempii. The sequence continues at coordinate 14,203,616 of NC_136392.1, read as the reverse complement.
GAGGGAAACAAACCCATAGTTGGGACCCTCCTGCCAGATGATGTTGTGGTATCCTTTCACACTGAGGATGCCTCTCCAGGGGAGGGAACTCCAGTTATTAGGAAGAGACAGGTATTAGTAATGGGTGATTTGATCATTAAAAACATAGATAGCTGGGTTTGCAAGGACTGGGAGAACCACGTCGTGACTTGCCTGCCTGGTGCGAAGGTTGCGGATCGGTCAAGACATCTAGATAGACTTATGTGTAGTGCTGGGGAGGAGCTGATGGTCGTGGTACATGTAGGTACCAATGACATAGGAAGGATAGGAGAGTGGTCCTGGAGGACAAATTTAGGCTGCTAGGTAAGAGATTGAAGTCCAGGACCTCCATGGTAGAATTCTCTGAAATGCTTCCAGTTCCATGCGCAGGGCAGTTAGACAGGCAGAACTGCCGGGTCTCAATGCGTGGATGAAACTTGGTGGAATGAGGATAATCAGTGGGACACAGTAATACCAGGGTACAAAATATATCAGAAGGACAGAACAGGTCATGCTGGTGGGGGAGTGGCACTGTACATGAAAGAAAGCATAGAATCAAATGAAGTAAAAATCTTAAATGAACCAAACTGTACCATAGAATCTCTATGGATAGTAATTCCATGCTTGAATAATAAGAATATAGCAGTAGGGATGTATTACAGACCACCTGACCAGGATGGTGATAGTGACTGTTAAATACTCAAGGAGATTAGAGAGGCTATTAAAATAAAAAACTCAATAATAATGGGGGATTTCAACTATCACCATACTGACTGGGTACATATCACTTCAGGTAGGGATGCAGAGATAAAGTTTCTTGACACCTTAAATTACTGCTTTTTGGAGCAGCTAGACTTGGAACCCACAAGAGGAGAGGCAATTCTCAATTTAGTCCTAAGTGGAGCACAGTATGTGGTCCAAGAAGTGAATATAGCTGGACTGCTTGGTAATAGTGACCACAATATAATTAAATTTAACATCCCTGTTGCTGGGAAAACACCATAGCAGCCCAACACTGTAGCATTTAATTTCAGAAAGGGGAACTACACAAAAATGAGGAGGTTAGTTAAACAGAAATTAAAAGGCACAGCACCAAAAGTGAAATCCCTACAAGCTGTATGGAAACTTTTTAAAGACACCATAATAGAGGCTCAACTTGAATGAATACCCCAAATTAAAAAACACAGTAAGAGAACAACAAAGTAAAAGAAGCAGTGAGAGGCAAAAAGGCATCCTTAAAAAGTGAAAGTTAAATCCTAATGAGGAAAATAGAAAGAACATAAACTCTGGCAAATGAAGTGAAAAATATAATTAGGAAGGCCAAAAACGAATTTGAAGAACAGCTAGCCAAAGACTCAAAAAGTAATAGCAATTTTTTTTAAAGTACATCAGAAGTAGGAAGCCTGCTAAACAACCGGGGGGCCACTGGACGATTGAGATGCTAAAGGAACACTCAAGGACGATAAGGCCATTGCAGAGAAACTAAATGAATTTCTTGCATCGGTCTTCATGGTTGCGGATGTGAGGAAGATTCCCAAACCTGAGCCATTCTTTTTAGGTGACCGATCTGAGGAACTGTCGCAGAGTGGAGGTGTCATTAGAGGAGGTTTTGGGACAGATTGTTAAACTAAACAGTAATAAGTCACCAGGACCAGATAGTATTCACCAAGAGTTCTGGCCCTACCCCTTCATCTCCCCAGCTGCTGGCCTTGTCCTCTTCCTGCTGGCATTTTGGGGAGGTTCATGTAACTCTTTGCGTTCCCCCCCCCGGGGGTCACCATTGGTGCAAAGAAGCACATGGGGTAGGGGGCCAAAGAGCTGACTGCTGTTCCAAGGATCTTTATGTTTCTGTTTTTGGTAGTTTTCCTCCAAGTACATTTACGTGCAATACAGAAATCCATTAGCACCTTTAGTGTTTGATCATTGTCTTGGCCTGAACTGCAGCTAATAGAACAGTGCATATGGGATCTATGCTGCTTTACAAATAAAGAATAAATAAATAAAGGGACTATTTTTAATGCTATTTTTAATATTTTTATTGATTACATTTACATCTGAAATGGCTATTGTCTCTTAGACATATTGATAGGTAGATGTATGAATGAAGATGTTGTTTGGGAGTAAAAGCCAGTAATTGACTGTGATCTTTTTATAACATCCAACCGTAAAAGCTGATTGCCTCTGGAAACACTAGACCAATAAGTCAACCCCAGAATAAAGATTATTAACCTCAGCATGCAAAGGTGCTGGTGTGGGCTAGTGGGAGATAATACACGAGACTGCTTTATTAGCACTTCAGGGAAACTAATAAAATATTTGGTTTCATTTCAGTTGTGAGTCCATGTTTCCTTACTCTGTATTGCTTAATAACATTATTAAAAGTTTGTCTACAAAGGCTTTGGATTTATCTTTTGCAAATGTCTCCCAGCACAAATATTAAACACTTCTGTGCTCTTAAACAGATTACAGAGAAAAAAACATCCAGTGGGAGATTAAAAAGTTGCTCTTTATCATATATGTTGTGAAGCAAACAGCAGTTTAGGAATCCACACCATTGTAGTCCTTCTAAAGTGTTCTTGAATGAGCAAGCATGGCACTGCTAACCAGGACAAAGAGTAGTTATTGCACTTTATGATGGAAGGAAGAGCAGTAAGTATATCTGTGATGTTCAGGGTAGTTTTTATACTAAATACCTTTGGTGAAAGCTTTGGTGATTTCAGTCACTGACTGAAAAGCTCAGCATTTCCTGTGCTCTTCCTGTAAACAGTTATGTTGAAATTCCCTGTAGAAGCCATCTCAAGGTTTTTAGCACTGAGCAGAATGTGTTTCAAACCTTCTTTGTACTTTAATTCAGAACCATGTGTGGTCTGGCAATGCAATGGCCATCATTTTCCAAACAATAAACACGAAAGGGATGGTCATTTATGAAATACAAATAGAGGTCCAGGTCTCTCACTGACTGAAAAATGGAGACACAGGTTATACACACATGATCAAGTGGCAAGATGGAGCAACACCCTGTTCACTACCAGCTGCCTTGTCCTGTATCTATAATTACTTCTGAAAATATATGGACGTGCCTATTTGTTAACCAAATGGTCATTGCGCAACAGTGTCTGTGGTCTTTCCATGGACACACACATGATCCTCCAACACAACAGTCTTCCCCCCAACTGCTCCCTATGTATTACAGACTACCTTTGGAGGTGTATGGGGCAGGTCAGTGTGTGGGGTGGTCGAACTTCAAGACCTATCATATTAGAAAAGAAAACAATAGACGTAGTGGGAGTGAACTAAAATTACCAGTAGAAGTCTTAAGTTTTGACCTGGATAGAACATTTTATGACAGTAATGGGCTTCGACTTCAGGAAAGGTGGTAGCAAAACTGCTCGTATCAAGAATTAGATGGTTTATATATTCACTAAGTTTGACTGTAGCTAAAGTCAGTGATCTTCTTCCTCCTACTATCCACCCATTTCCAGCTGTGGGTTTGACTGTGTGCATTAGCAAAATAAAGGCAGATAACAGAAGTAGAGTAGTAATTTTTATTGTAACATTGCTATTACAGATTTTTTCTGCTGCACTGATTCTTACTAGAACTTCCCCAGTTTTGCTTCCCCACAACTCAGTCATATGCCATCTACTGAGCTAATGAAGTAGTGAAAATCCTTTATTAACACCCAGTATATGGCTTCTGAACATGCTCGCTGCCACATTTGCCTATACAGCCACTGCTTTGCCAGCTCAGTATTGTAAATCATAGAAATGCAAGACTGGAAAAACCTAGCTAGGGTATCTAGTCCAGTTCCCTGCACTGAGGCAGGACTCAATATGATCTCTAGACCATCCCTGACAGGTGTTTGTCTAACCTGTTCTTAAAAACCTTTGATGACAGAAATTCCACTACCTCCCTAGGTAATTTGTTCCAGTGCTTAACCACGCTTACAGTTAGCAACTTTTTTCTAAATCTCCTTTGCTGCAATTTAAGCCCATTACTTCTTGTCCTCAGTGGTCAAGGAGAACAAAATATCACTCTCCTCTTTAGAACAACCTTTTACATACTTGAAGACTGTTATCAAGTGCCCCCCGCCCCCCAGTCTTCTCTTCTCCAGACTAAACAAACACAATTTTTTCAAACTTTCTTCATAGGTCATCTTTTCTAGATCTTTAATCATTTTTGTTGCTCTTCTCTGGACTTTCTCCAATTAGTCCACATCTTTCCTGCTGTGTGGGGCCCAGAACTGGACACGGAACTCCAGTTAAGACCTTATCAGTGCTGAGCTGAATTGAAGAATTACTTGCTTACAAGACTCCTGTGAAGACATCCCAGAATGCTGTTACTGCTGCAATAAATAAATAAATAAAACAAAAGTATTACATTGTAAATGTAAAGTGTTTTGTGATACATTGGGCATATAGAGTTATATGGAAAACCAAATCCTATTTTTTATTTGCTTTGAAAAGCAAATAGCAAGGGGTTACACAACGCACAAGTATAGCCACAATTTCATTGATACAAACTGCATAGAGGGGTTCTCTTTGTTTTAACTCAAGTCATTGCAGTAGTAGAGGCTAGTGGGTGAAGGTGTCTTGTTGTGGTTCAAATACAAGACAGAACAAGGCTTTAAGCAAGCAAGCAGGCTGGTCTGCCGATGGGCTGCCGCCTGTCAGCTTTCCACCCTCTCTTTTATTTCTCTCCCCCCTGCGCATTACATACTCCAACCGCAAAAGGAAACAACAAAGGAAAAATATGACTTTGATTAATATTCTTATTTACCAGCCTCTATCTACTACAGTACTTGCTCTCAGGCCTTGAGCCCAGTCCAAGGAAGCTTCCCACCGTTCATGTCCTCTGGGTGACTTCCCATGGTCCATGTCCCTGGAAGGAGCAGTGTGTGCACTGCTCCTACACAACACTCAGGGTGTGCCCTGAATGTTTCATGGTGCATGAACCCTTCAGTATCTGTCTTATAAGGTCCAGAAAAACAGCCTGTTGTTTATATATGGTGTATATACATGGTCCTTGCTAGTGTGGTGTCCACCGTCATTTCAAATGATGCATTGAGTTTATGCATCTGTTACATGTTATATGCTTAGCACCCATATATATCACTTGCCCATCATGTGCTGCTAAATGGCACTTGAGTCACACTTAGTATTCTGACAGCTATTTTGAGCTTCATATATTTTCCTTTCTCAGACAAGAGATGGTAACGTAGTCATACATATTTAAAATATTGGTTTTTATTGTTGACACCAATGAAAGGCTTTCACATCAGCCTTGCATTTAGTCATCACCACTGGCTAAAACTTGCTGACATGTAATTTTATTGCCATTATGTTTGAGGTGACAAACATCTAATCAACAAACAAAAATTGGATTTCACTTTGCATCAAATTGAAGATTTATTCCATGTCACTGTCACAAGTTTTAGTTGATTGCTGTGATGGCACATGGTAACAGTTAACATGGGAATTATCTCAAGAACTTCCAGGGTTTAATATAAAAATATGGGATAGCTCACAAAAAGTCCATTTAGGGACCCAATCATGCTCCCACTGAATTCAGTGGTAATACTCCCATTGACTTCCATGGTGCAGGATTCATCCTAGAATGAGGCCACATTTTTCTCAGAGCTTTCACTGTAACTGGAATTTCAATCTGCCCATTGTAATGTACTGAATGGATTAAAAGCTTAAGTCTGAGGGAGGGGACAGAAGTTGCTTTTGTTGTCGTTTGAGTTTTGCTCCTGACTATGGTTAAAAGACTCCAGGAAGAAGCCCTGGGAGCACTGCTCTTCCAGAAGAGCGGAATGGAAGAGGATCCCTAAATGGGGGGCTAACCAGTGTCATGTGGGACACTGTCAACTTGATATGATGATACATTGGAGGGAGAGATGAGTCACAAGAGACCACAGCAGGACCAAAGTTGTTGCTGGCAGAGGGTGCTAGATGAGGGATGAACTGCTACACCATGCCCAGCCATGAGGGGTTGCACCAATGATGGGTCCCCTTTCTGACAGCCTGATTCAAATTCATTGAAGTCAAAGGATGTGAAATCAGGCACTAATAATACAGTGTCACTGCTGGCAATTCCACATGCCTCCAGAGCATAATTTGGCAAACTGAATGGCACACTATATGTTGTCTGGTCAAGCTTTTCCCTGACCGTTGGGGTATGTGATGGGCAGGAAATGTAAATTTTTACACAGAATCTTCCTAGATGTATATTTTGTGAATTATTATTGTTTTAATAAAGGTGCCCAGGTGATGGCCACCATTCACAAATTGGTAAACAAAAGGAAACAAATTAACTTAACTGAAGTATCCTGGGATCACTAATGGCCTGATTCACTCTCATTGCCTTTACTGGGCTTTTGATCAGGGTCACAAGAGCTGTTGTTGTAGATGCTTGTAACTTTTATGGGAAATCACAGATATTTCCACAGTCTACAGCTGCAGTTATACACACATCTGAGTGCTTTCCCATGATCCTGCATAATGCCTGTACATACCATGATGGGTCCCCCCAGGGTGCTACCTGGAACCGAGGTACAGCTGAGCCCTCTCTCTCACCAAGCTGTGTTCCTTCTTGCACTGTGACATTGTAACAAGCTGCAAAGCCCTCCAAGCTTGCACTCACATCAACATCCACAGGCAGGGACCAGACACCCAGCTGTGTTCATGAATGCTCTGTCCAGCCGCTCATGAACCCTCAATAGAGAGGCTACAGACAAAATACTCCCAGCTTCCCAGCCTAAGACTCCAGAGCTCTACTGTCCTTCCTTGGTCAAAACCTGACCAGCCTGCCACTTCTACACAGGAAAGTGGACGTGTACCGACTCTTGTTCACGAGCTGAGATTTATCCCTTTTGCACTTCAAACAACACACAGTGTTTTAGGTAAAATCTAAAATAGATTTATTAACTACAGATAGCCTTTAACTGATTATAAGTGATAGCAAACAGATCAAGGTAGATTACCTAGTAAATAAACAAAACTGCAAACTAAGCCTAAGGTACTAGAAAGACTGGATAAGAACTAGCAGTTCCTCACCTTGGCTGATCATATATATAATAATATCAGAGTTGGAAGGGACCTCAGGAGGTCATCTAGTCTAACCCCCTGCTCAAAGCAGGACCCATCCCCAATTTTTGCCCCAGATCCCAAATGGCCCCCTCAAGGATTGAACTCACAACCCTAGGTTTAGCAGGCCAATGCTCAAACCTCTAAGCTATCCCTCCCACCCATAATATAAGCAATCCACCAGTTTTCCATACACAAGCTAAAAATCCCTTTAGCCTGGGACTAGCACTCCTCCCCCTCAGTTCAGTCTTTCCTCTGATACTTTCAGGTGTGTTGGTGTAGGGAGAGTGAGGTCCTGTCATGATGTCATTTCCTCCTTTCTTATCTTCTTCCAACTTGCTGGAAAGCTCTTTTGCTGTGAGCTGGGTCAAACAGTTCCCATTGTGTAGTGCTATCTCTGAGAGGTTTCTATTGTGCACAGTTCCTGGGGTAATCCTTGTGCTTGTGTGCATTTCCTCAATAAGCCATTAACGTTGAGGGGAGGGATAGCTCAGTGGTTTGAGCATTGACCTGCTAAACCTAGGGTTGTGAGCTCAATCCTTGAGGGGGCCATTTAGGGATCTGGGACAAAAATTGGGGATTGGTCCTGCCCTGAGCAGGGAGTTGGACTAGATGACCTCCTGAGGTTCCTTCCAACCCTTGATATTCTATGATTGTTCGGCCTTTCTATTGTACCTGAAAGGCTGCTTTTGTGTGTTCTCAACCTTACAACATGTTTCAGTAGCACATACATAGCCTAACTTCACATACAATAATAGCACTTACAATCCAATGAGATATTAATGTCTAGCAGATCAAGACGGTTAGAATGATACCTCACAAGACATACTTTGTACAAAACATATCAAAATTATATGACAGTGGTGAATATGAGGGTGCCAGGGAGTCACACATACCAAAAAAGTTGATGTTGTTGTTTATTAACACGTCAGTTACAGCTCATCTCCCAGGGGAAGAATATGTTCCAAACTGAGGCACAATATATTTAATTAATCCATGTAGTAAGAGAAGAAAGTCCTGGTTTGGATTTAAAAATATTATCTTGTCTTTTGCTTGTGTAATGAAACTGAATTAAGGAGCTATTATAGTTTGCCTAATTACATGGGGAAAAGTTTTTGTTTAAGACACAAAGCAAATGTTCACTGAGATATTGCACATCTCCATGTACCAGAATGATTTCCTAGTTCACTGTTAGTGTGGTTCCTTTTGGGAGCAACTGAATATGGAAGACCTAAGTATTGACTTCCAGTATGCAGTACCAGGTGAACTCAGCCTTGTTGAGTATCAGGGGTAGTCATGTTAGTCTGTATCCACAAAAACAACTAGGAGTTCGGTGGCACCTTAAAGACTAACAGATTTATTTGGGCATAAGCTTTCATGGGTAAAAAACCCATAAAAGCTTATGCCCAAATAAATCTATTAGTCTTTAAGGTGCCACCGGACTCCTTGTTGTTTCAGCCTTGTTGGAATCTTCACATCATATATTGAAGACAAAAGAAACATTGACACGGGCAGTGTGGGTTTGCCATTCTAGCCATTTCTAGAGATTTTTTACATAAATGGAAGAAGAAACAATGCCTTAGAAAGTATTTGTCTGCTTCTGATCTCATGCATACTGGTGTAGATGTGCTAAAGTCCATGGAGTTACCTGCTGTGAGATCTGAATGTATGATGTTAGCACCTGAAACACTATAAGAAACAATCATTTTAATTTCTAGTTTCGAAAATAACATTCTGGGAGCCGATCTTATGTGGTCTAAGCATCATCAACCTCACTAGAGTCATCAGGTTTTGTGGCTCTGCACTCTGCCAAATCAAACTTTAGTTCCTTTATCAAAGCAAAGGTTTTAGAGAGCAATTAGGCTTCTTTATAATATTTTCCTTATATAATTCTGATAGGGAAGGGAGTCAAGTGTTGAGCAAAACACTCTGCTCAAGATGCCACTTTTCCCCATGTTCAAATATGTCCAGTAAGGTAAACATCCGTCAATCTTGTTACAGAATTAAGAAATCTCTGTCATTTCACATGTACCAGCTTGACTATAATCAAATGTCCCACCAGTATTGGTCAGAGGAAAATTCAGAAGTTTCAAACATATGTATTGAAATGTTGCTATTTAACCCTGAAAATCTGACTGAGGTGCTAAAGGACATAGATTTTAACAGAGAAAACCTCAAAAGTAAAGCAAAAGAAATTCAAAAATCTCATCTTAAGGAAGCCATCCTCAACTCATTTTGCAAAAGTTGGATGTGCTGTGGATTAAGTAGTCAGCTTAATTTTTCCTTGACCATTTTATACAATTGCCTCAGAATCAGTACCAAAGCCACATTTATTTCTGTGAGAAATACTGATTTAGAACAAAAAGCATTAATTAATCTTATCAGTTAAGGGAAATGGCAAATAGGAACTGATGTAAAGTGAAAAAATAATAGTTGGCATACACAACAATTGTTTTCTCTGTGATTTAATTTAATTTAATTTTTTTAATCTTGATTTTTTTTAAATTTTATCCGAATGGTAGATCTCCAGGAGCAGATGTATTACCCATCATATGTTTATTTCTTCCTCTTGGCTTAGAAGGGAATACAATTATCAGGCTAGGCTACATGGGCTGTGAAATGAAAAGAGACACAGTCATTTTATAAAGCATAATGAGGTGGAAAAATACAGTCAAGCCCACAACTATTCCTTTCCTGATTATTGATATTGAGCTTTATTAGAGCACTTAAAAGCTTGGAGGGGATTAAAGTCACAATTCTGTGCCAATCTGGTTGCCATAAAAATGCCATTTAAAGTTATAAAACCCTGTTAGAGGAACACAGGTGATTCAGAGGAAACCACAAATTATTTATGAGGTGAAACAAGAGTTTTTAGCTGCTCTTTCGTACTAGGTTTTTTTTTTTATTTCACTCTTACTGCACTTGAATTTTATCTTGTACAACGTAGCTGTTCAGCTACCCACACAGCTTTTCAAAGGCAGTAAGTACAGTGAATGCCATTAATTTTTCTCACCCCAGCTGCCTGCAGTCACTATGATATTTAAAGTCAGAAGATGCCATGGTACCACTATCGCGGTATATAGGAGAATTATGGGTTATGAATGCTAACTGCTGTACGTGGTATATGAAAGTGGAGTAAAGTCTAGGAGTAGATGAAGCACAAAAGGTTTGAAAGTTCACCTTTGGTCCAGGGCTTTTCCAGATCCTTAGCTGTTATAAATTGGCATAGCTCCATTGAAGTCCATTTACACCAGCTGAAGCCAATGGAGTTGGGGCAGTTTACACTAGCTGAGGATCTGGACTAGAAGAGATTAAATTTCAGAAGGCTAGGTGGACTTGTCAAGTCTACAAATCTGAGCTGGAAATCTCCTGGGAATGTTTTTCCTATGGCATTCTAGTACTTCTAGTTTCTGGCCAGAGGCCAGCAGGTTTACAGGACATTTATCAGTAATTAAAGACAACAAAGTGCAACCTTTTACTAACTACAGAAAAAGTTGATTTCAAGATGTGTTTACATTTCAGTGAAGGTTCAGGTGCTATCTTACCTATCTGAACCAATTCATGCAACCATTACAAAGGTCAAATACAGCCCTTAGACACCCAGGTGAACATTCTATTTCGGTCAATAGAAGCTGTGTACGCTTATCTGAGAGTAATATTTGTCCTACACTCAGTTTGAGCTCAAGTATGTTATTGTCTCTTGCTAAAAATTCAAAGACAAAAGATTACATCTATGCTGAGATAATACTCAAAAATTTCTTCTTCTGCTTAAGGACCCAAATCAGGGATAAAGGCACCACTGTACTAAGCACTACGCAAACAAATATCACAAAAACTGTCTCTGCCCCAGAAAGCTCATTATCATTTGCTGTTACAGATTAGCTGGGCCGGTTAAGAGGAGTTGAGCCGCAGCCCCACCTGTGACTAATTTAGCTCATCTCCCCAGAGGGGAGGATGAGTAATAATAAATGATGTCATGTGACAGGTGGATCAGGTGGCTGAATCAGGCCTAAGGTAGTGAAGGAAGCGGCCTTAAAAAGGAAGCTAGGCGTTGACAAATATCTGCAGATGCTCGGGGGAAATGAGAAGGCTCTAGCAGAGTCCTGATTCAGCAGGGGGAAAGGCAGCCTGCCTACCAGCCAATCTCTCCCATTTCAGAGAGGAGTAAGATTGACAAGGAATGGCCACTGAGGGTGGCTATCAGCTTATAAGAGTAAACACTTCCCGTGACCCCTGAGGAACTGTGAGATGCCTCTCTTAGGAGAAAAAGACTTTGGAACAAAGCTCCTCAGGTAGAAGGAATTGAACCCAGTTAGGTACTGAGCAGAAGAGCCAGTTTGAACTTTGAAAAGAATTTTCAAGAGGGAACATGAGCCTCAGAGAGGAGGGGCTGATCCCAGCCGGAGACTGGGGTGAAGACTTGGTGGGTTTTTGCTCACCTTTTTGAGACTGGTTTACCCTGGCAGGGTTGGACTTTCAATAAATGACTTAGTCAGAGGGCCAAGCCACTGGCTCAGCCAAGCCAGCTACGGGTGTTTTTTTTTTTTTGTTTTTGTTTTTTTAAATAAAAGCCCTGAGAAGAGAAAGCTGAGGCAGGGGGCTGCAGAGCCACCTAGCCCATGAGGGGTTGCTTAGGAGGTAGCTGTGACACTATATATAGACCAGCTATTAACAAGCTCTTTAAAACAAATGACATGCAAACTGTTCCAAAAGTGTGTTTGTTCTTCAGATAAGAGCCTAAAGGGCACTGTATAAGAACAATTGTTTATTAACATAAATCTTCCTTGTTTTCAGTTTGTTCTGTCAATAGTCATAAGAGGTCTCTCTCAGAAGCCATTTATAGTGACAAGAACATGTCTTTTAGTCAAAAATTTAAAGCGTGTGCACTTCCAGGGGTGAGCCAAATGTTACTAACACAGAACTGGAAAATCCAAACTAGTCTGATTTCCACTGGGGAAGAAGAGGCATTTAAGAGCACTGAGCAACTGACAGTCTTCATCTTCCATTTTTGTAACAGCTGAAGCTAAATGAATGTGATGTGAGTTCATAGCTATTGTCTCAGAATCTAATAGTTTGGCATAGAGAGTTGAGAAGCTGATATCCAGACACCTTCAACTTTATCCTCCTTTGCCTTCATCCGCTGAGATAATGGGGATGTGAGATTAAGCAATGTTTTGTTTTTTTATTCTGATTTCTGCCTTTGATGCTCTAATAAAGACATCAAGTTCAAGGGAATGGTCTTCTCCTCCTCTCTAGGTGACTTAATTATAGGGCAACAAACCTAACAGCCAATTAATAAAAATGGACAATCCTCCTGTGTATTTGGTTTCTTTGGACACAAACCTTTTATATCTGTAGTTTAGAGATTTTTAATTAAAATCACATCACTGAAGAAATCACTCTACAAATTAAAAAAAAAGAAACCTATACCATGTGCCTTAATATGTTTAGAAATAATATTTAGCATAACACTCACTTGCAAAAGAAAGTAAAACGTGTAACTTCTGCAACTCTGAATGCAACAAACAGCTGATTATTAAAAGAACCATTGAGACAAAACACTTGAAAAATATCTGATGAAACTAATGCCAGTATGACAATTTACTTTAAAGAAATTTTGGTGCATGTCTAAGGCATGTGCGTAACTTTAAGCATGTGAACAGTTACATTGACTTCAGTGGCCTATTCATATGCTTAAAATTACACATGTTCTATGTGTTTGCTGGCTCGATGCTTTGAAAAAGTTATCCACAAAGGGCAGCAGAGAATAACTTATACTACATGTGTTGGGGTAAATTTTCAGAAGCGCCACCTTCTTGGTGCAGGAACAAGCTATGACCATAAAGTTTGTGCTTGCATATTTGCATGCACAGTTGAATTGTTGGAGCCAAGCTGAGCACTTCTGCAGGTATAATCAGATGGTCAGCAGTACTGGTACTTGGATTTGAGTCCACAATTAATCTTGCAGACAAAATGTGTGTCTTCAAAAGAAAGGTTCGGACGTAGCCCAGGTTAGAGTATCTATTAGGGCTGTCAAGAGATTTAAAAAAAAAAAATTAAATATTTTGGATGTTTTCTACATTTTCAAATATATTGATTTCAGTTACAACACAGAATACAAAGTATTCAGTGTTCACTTTATGTTTATTTTTATTACAAATATTTGCACTGTAAAAAACAAAAGAAATAGTATTTTTCAGTCCAGCTAATACAAATACTATAGTGCAATCTCTTGATCATGAAAGTTGAGCTTACAAAGGTAGAATTATGTACAAAAAAACCTGCATTCAAAAACAAAACAATGTAAAACTTTACAGCCTACAAGGCCAATCAGTCCTACTTCTTGTGCAGCCAATCGTTCAGATAAATCAGTTTGTTTACATTTGCAGAAGATAATGCTGCCTGCTTCTTGTTTACAATGTCACCTGAAAGTGAGAACAGGCTTTTGCATGGCACAGTTGTAGCTGGTGTCGCAAGATATTTATGTGCCAGATGCGCTGAATATTCATATGTTCCTTGATGCTTCAACCACCGTTCCAGAGAATGTTCATGTTCTTCACATGAGTCAGATGCCACCACCAGAAGGTTGATTTTTTTTTAAATTTTTTTTGCTGGTTGGGGTTCTGTAGTTTCCACATCAGAGTGTTGCTCTTTTAAGACTTCTGAAAGCATGCTCCACTCCTCATCCCCCTCTCAGATTTTGGAAGGCACTTCAGATTCTTAAATCTTGGGTTGAGTGCTGTAGCTATCTTTAGAAATTTCAGATTGGTATGTTCTTTGAATTTTGTCAAATTTGCAGTGACAGTGATCTTAAATCAAACATGTGCTGGGTCATCATCTGAGACTGCTAAACATGAAATCTATGGCAGAATGTGGGTAAAACAGAGCAGGGGATATACAATTCTCCCCCAAGGAGTTCAGTCACAAATTTAATGAACACATTTTTTTTAATGAGCATCATCAGCATGGAAGCATGTCTCTGGAATGGTGGCCGAAGCATGAAGGATCATATAACTGTTTGGCATATCTGGCATGAAAATACCTTGCAATGCCAGCTACAAAAGTGCCATGCAAAAGCCTGTTCCCAATTTAAGATGACATTATAATTAAGAAGTGGGCAGCATTATCTCTCGCAAATGTAAACAAACTTGTTTCTCCTAGCAATTGACTGCACAAGAAGTAGGACTGAGTAGACTTGTAGGCGCAAAAGTTTTACTTTGTTTTGTTTTTGAGTACAGTTGAGCTGGACAGTGAGAAGAGCTGCCCAGAGAGCCCAGGCCGCTGTAGGGAGCCCCAGACTCTCTGCTTGCTCTTGGTGAGGAGCTGGGGTGCCGAAAAGTAGCCCCTTACCCATGATCCCACCCTGTCTGGCGGTAATTCAGTATGTTTGATAAAGTTCCCATAGTTTAAAATGAAAACTTCATTCCCAAATAACCTTTCCCTCCTTCATACTTAACTATGAAATTATGTACAGTTTTAATAATGTATCTCCTTCTGATTGACACAGATGAAGAAAAGCAGCCCCATACAAAGAGTTTTATTAAAGTTGAATAAATAATTCATAGTGAATAGTTTATTGAACACATTTTGCTTCCCATTCTGTTCACAAATTGGCCAAGAACAGACTGTGATTTTCAAAGATTTAGTAATTATTCGGAACGATTCACCAAATAATTCTTGGTCTTCAGCTCATTCACATCCACTTCATTATGAATATTTGATATTTAAAATGGAAGATGTTTGTTTGGATACATAGATCCCATGTTATGATCCTATTTGGATGATACTGATCCTCTCCAACTTGGACGAGCATTAGAATCAGGTTTTCAGTGCAAGTCTTCTGCTTTCTAAGTTGAAACTTGCTTTCTATGCATGTTCTGCAATATTTGCTTTCAATTTGCTTTTTTAAAAAAGAATCAATATTTCTGCAAGTAAACTTATTCACTAGAATGTTCACAGAAAGCAAACTCAAAAGGGACATGAACAAAGACATTTACATGGTTTATGAGAACATCCACAGTTACAATAGTAAGGATCAAAAACCCACCAAAGTTTAGAATGCTATAAATTTAGGGTGCAATCCTGGCCCCATTGAAGTCAACCATGGTGGTGGTTTGGAGGAGTGAGATTAGGAACAAATTTTCGCTGTGGGTAGATTATTCCACTAATGCCTACTACAGAGTTTCTTGCATCTTCCTCTGTAGTATCTGGTACTGGCCTCGAATGGAGGTGGAATACTCGGCTAGAGATGCCTGTTTCATGTGAAATTCTGAAAGAAAAAAAAATCCATTCCAAAATATAACATCCCCTCCCCCAAATATTCTAAATTGCCCATTACATGAAATTCTGAAAAACATCTGTTTAAATTTAAAACATTTTGTTCTATTTTGACCTTTTTAGATTTTTCTTTAATATAAAAATGAACAAATTTCAATTTGAAAAGTCACTTCAAAATGAAATATTTAAATGTTCCATTCCAAAAAATGTCAAAATGATATGTTTCAACATTAAACAAAATGAGGGGTTTTTTTTATTTCTTTGATGAAATTTTGTCAAAACTGACTTGTTTCTCGAACTGTTGATTTAGACTGACATTTTTCATAAAAAAAATTGCAACAAAAAGTTTACACCCAGCTCTACTCATTTTCCTCATTGGTATGAAATTAAATATATTTAATCAACTCTTAGGATGTTATGAGCATGAATTAGTCAATGTTTCCACAGAGCCTGGAGATGTAAAGATTGTTAGTAGTCTCTCAAATAACATTTTACCACTATATTTAATGGACTTTAAATTAAAATGCCAATTACAACCTGATTTGTTTTCTTTAAATGCCATTTTATTTTTAATTGCAGCATACACAGACAGTAGTTCTATTTAATTGTAACAAGATTGCTGAAATATTACTTTTTGTGATACATGCACTTTAATGAGGGTAAAGCTTTTACTCCTAATTTTCTGTAATTGGAGTAAATGAGACTATTTGGCTCAGCACCTTCAGCTTAGCTAGAAGGGGAGGAGCTGAGTGAGTTTTATGGCCATGCTAAAGAGTGTGTCTCATGCCACAAAAGTAGGAATATGATCAGAGTGTCTATTTGGTATAGAGTTCCAGGATAAAGAGAAGAATGAACTAGTTCTGATGTAGAGATCCCTCTTTTGCATGGCAAAAACTTTTCATGAGTCAATGGACTTCCTCACTGATATCACCACTGGGATCCGGTGCTGTTAACACTAACTTATTACTATTATTATTTATTTGTAGTGCCTAGAACCTGAGGCCTGTACCAGGACCCCATTGTGTTAGATGCTGTACAATTGCAGAATAAAAAGATGATCTTGGCCCCAAGGAGCTTACAATCTAAGTATAAGACAAGAAACACCAGATGGATACAGTCAGAAGCTGGAGTACAAGTAAGCAACGAGACTGTATTGGCCATTGTGGTAGGTGTGCTTTCTGCACACTAGCAGCCTTGTCAAGTTTTTTTTTGTAGGCATCACAGCAAAGGGGAGTTTTGAGGTGGGATTTGAAGGTGGAGATAGGTTGCAGAGATTTCAGGAAGTGCCTACCAAGCACGTGGAGCAACATGGGAGAAAGCACAAAGATAACTGTTTGAAAATGTAACAGGTAGGCAATGGAGGCTGATATCCTGGGACGACTGAAGGTGAGCATTGACAGCTTGATAGCTAATGAGAGATAATAGGTTGGGTGGATTGACCAGGAAGGGCCTTGAAAGGAATACAAGCAGGTTAAATTTGATGAAACAGGAAGGTGGATCCAGTGGAGGGATGGAAAAGACAGGGTGATATGGTCAAAGAGATGGGCTAAGGAAATGATCTTTGCAGAAGCATTCTGAATGCATGTGAGCAGGACAAGATTGCATTTGTCAAGGTGAGAGAAGGAAATTGCAGTAATCGAGATGAGATGATGAGAGCTTGTAGAAGAGTTTTCCTTATGCAGATAAATACGAAAGACCACGTCTTAGTGAATTGGTAAGATTTTGACATAACTTGGATGTGAGGGCCTAGAGAGAGGTCCAAATCAAAGATGGCACCCAGGTTACAAGCCTGAGTGACAGACAGGTTGGTGATGTTGTCCACAGTGACTGAGAAAGGATAACAATGCTTTGGGTCAGGTCTCCAGTTCCTCTGAATTCTCCTTTGTGCTGCTTCAGTGGTATAAGGGGACTTAAAGCTGCCTTAAGCACAGGGGAGTCTTCATCTGACATAGGGCTGGCATTATCAGCTCCACACCCACTGCTCCCAGCCCTCCTGGCATAGTAGACATTTCACGGTATGCTGGAGGGTTTAAGTGACTTTGAATTGGATGAGGCTACTTGCAGCACAAGGTACCTTTGAGACTAAGGATGGCAGAATCAAGCCCTTAATTCATGACCAGGAAAGGACTTAAGCACAAACATTAATAGCCAGAATCAAATGTGGGAAACATCCATGCTAGCTTTTAAAAACATGTTAAATATCTTCACTTAATTAACAATAATTAATTCCAGGTAGAAATGTCTAATGAAGACAAGCCCTTGGAGAGTGCTTTAGACTGAGTGTATGTATCTGGAATCTAGTTGATCAGTGAACAAGTTAAGTCTTTTTCACTGAGGGAAGGCAAGAAAGCCTGTAAAGCCTGTATTAACTAGTAGGCATGGAAGAAGGAGCCATCAGCTGTAGCTTAATAAATGGCAGCCATAAAGACGATTGGAATTTGCTGGTCAAATGGCTTATAGTTAAAAGGGTCTGCAATTTTACCATGCTCATCAGAGACATATAAAAGGCCATTTGTATGTTGAAACTTATCCAGTTTGCATGGCTAAAGATAACTGTGTGTGCCCACATGTGTGTACACAGATCAGGACCCCCCACTGTGCTAGGAGCTGTACAAGCATATAGTGAGACAGCCCTTGTGCCAGAGTTTACGCATAGTCATTCTTAGTATGAACACTTGACCTCACCAGGTGCTCTATGTGGAAATTATACTGTTCCTGCGATTGCATCATTAATTTTCTTAGAATGTTTTTAGAAAATGATCAGTAGCAAAACACTTTGAATGCAGTGGGTATTTTTGGAATGCTACCTGCCATGGCACAATGAACAGAAGCTGTAGTGATGCTTCTCTTCCAGGAGCCCTTTAGTACCTTTCTCCTTATTGTTTTGAAAGGAAAAAGTAGAAAATTGAAAATGAAGTTGCAGCAGTACGTGGGAGGAATGACTGTATTGTACGTGCTTTTTGCAAAATAGACCAGAACGGGCTTTCAGCCATCCACACAATTAAAGTAAACAAGGCTAAAAATAATCCCAGAGTGGAAAACAAATTGACCTTAGAATATGATTATACCTAATTTTCATGGACTTCATGTCATCCTGCATTCACAGTATAATTCCCACTTTATCAGAATGGTAAACATTTTGTTTCATCCAATCATTCATTCTTCCTGTCCTGAGGAACAATTTTATGTGCAGAGAAACATGAATGAAAAGATGAATTTCCAGAGCCTTTTCATGATAAATGATGTCACATACACACACAAATGCTACATCTGAAGCGTTTTTTGCCCTCCCCTCCCTCTATCCCCCGGTGCTACATTCTTGGCACATACTCTGAATTTGAGCAAAAAAAGATAGACCTCGTCTTGTGAGTCATTTTCTTGATTGATCTAATTTACCTTGAAGGTTAATGTATTCTAAACTAATTCAGAGATTAATAACCACTTAAAGATATATGAAAGACATTTAGCTGTATACCAGACGAGTGTTGTAACCTATTTTATTATCTCTTCAATGACTTTGGGAGTTCATTTGATGAGATTTAAAGGGAAATTTGATTGTATGATATACCGAGAGATGGGTACAGAGCATAAAGTATTTTTCAGAGCATACTCCTGTTAATACTGAAAACAAGGATGTAATCCTGTTTGCTTATATTACATTTTTCAAATGAAACATATTTATTTTCAAGGTGAGAACTAATGTTCAATCTCTTTAGGCATTTATAGTAAGCCTGTCATTGGAATTTCTACAAGGATCAAACAAATAGAGCTATCCAGAAGGACAGCTAACTCTCCATCCTGCTCTTGACTTAATCATAGGTTTTGATCTTTGAATGTATAGGGTTTCCTCCTTCCGTAGTTCTTTGGGGAATGCTGGGGCAAAGAGGCAGGCCAGATAGTGCAAACTGAATTGAGGTAGATCGAACTATTCTTGATTATTTTGGATACCAAAGTCTCCAAAACAAGCCCCTGCCTTTGTCTACAGAGGTCTATATATAGGCTTTTTAAAATGCAGTATGCTGGATAATTGCAGCTGCTGTGGTGGGTTTCAGGAGAGGCGGTCTCTCGGGTAGTATGATCATATTCTACTTAGAACTTTACAAATGAATACCAGAACTTTGAAGTCAGTTCAGTAGTGAATGGGGGCCCACTGCAGATTTCATTCTGGAGTGAGAAGTGCTGAGCACTTGCAAGCTATGCATGCAGAGCACCTCTGGGGATCAGATCTGAAAAGAATAAATATAGGCAAGCTTCAAACCATTAAAACGAGTCTAAATAAAACCTGCTGATTTGTTGTGATGAGGTAGGCAAAGCCTACCCTGGGCTAGGGCAGGAAAAGGTTAATCACCTTGCCTGCAGTTGACTGTACCCTGCTCTCCACTGGTTGAAGTGTCAAGCCAGGAGGGAGAACCTCCCAGCCTTAGGTGGTGATGAGGAGGGAGCAAGAGATATAAAAGGGAGCAACAGACTTCTTCTGGATGTCTGAGCAAGGATCCCCTGGATCCCCTGAAAGCAATACCGTATCTCTCATTCCATTGCCCATCCATCATTCCAACCCAGTTCCTTTCATTGAATTTCCCTTGGTTTTATTAATAAATGATTTAAAAGGTACAAGGGGGGGAAGGGGGAAACCCCTCATGCTTCAGAAATAAACAAGGAGTAAACCTCCCTTTCCACTTTCATTGTGTCTACAGTGAGGAAATGCAAGAAACATCTCCCACCAGATCTAATATTGGTTCCACTGAAACAGAGGTAAAACTGGGGAGGTGGAGGATTCAGTACAAATAAACCTCTGGCCAGAAACATAATTTTCATTAAACCGTCGGAAAAGCACATCTCAGCAGCTGCAGACGAACTGGTGTTCAAATTAGCTGAAATATTTTGGCAAATGTCCTTTATTACTTATTATTTTATTTTCTGTATTGTGGTAGCACCTAGGAGCTCCAGTCGTGGCCCAGGACCCCGTTGCGCTCGGTGCTGTACAAACACAGAGGAAAAAAGATTGTGCCTTAGGGCCTGATTTTCAGAGAAGCAGAGTATCCTCAACTCCCATTGACGTCTATGAGAGCCGCAGGTGTTTATCACCTCTGGGAATCAGACTCCGAGTGCCGGGGTTTACTTTAAGAGCACCACTGATATTGAATTAATCTATAGATCTATTGACTCAGCCCCTTCACTGACCTTAAAAAAGACACATTTTCAGGAAAAAATAGATATTATCTAAAACATATCCGCATCCAGAGCATGGTATCTCAACACTCGGTTGGTTGTCTTTGTGTGCATGACACAGTTTATCTGGGTATTTATCTCCAACCACTGTTGCATAAATAGTGAACGTACAATGGGCCAACGCTGGCTACCTGATTTATTTCCACAAGTTATTGATGACTTCATAACTCGTGAGTGTCAGAGCAAAGCCAGGCCCAGAGTGATTTATGAAGGGTCATCAATAAAGAGTGGAAATAAAGGATGTATCTAGAATCAGCCCTCTTTATGCAACAGTAAATCAGACAAATGCCAAGATGAAAACTATCATCCACATTCACCATGTCAATGAATAGTCTGGAGAAAATGGTCTGGAAGATATCAATGTAGAAGAGAAACCATAAACAGGGTGGTGACACTGTGAAAATGACATTGTGTGGTCTCAGATTTATATTTTCCAGACAAACTGGCCCAGTTCACTGGCAGCAACAGTGTGAATTCTTAAGCAAGAAATCACCATGTCTCTCCTCTGAGAGACTATGAATGCCTTTCACTCTTATACAGAGTTTGGCTGGCTGATGGGAATAAGAAAACTGATAAAAGATTAACTAAGTGACTGGTACTGGTATATGTAACGCATAGGCCCTTGGCAAAGGGTCCCTTGTTCTTTGCAAGCAACTCTCATCCCAGACCTGATGAACTCAGTACATCAAATGTTTTGCTTACAGGGTATTTGTCCATAAAGGGTCACATGTAAGGTCTCTATTGAAAGCTTTCAACTTATTGATGTTCATAATCATGATGTGTGGGTGATATTTAAGGAATAATGTAACTATATTCAAGTTTGTGCCCTTATGGTCTTAAAGTTAAAGGAATCACCAAGGTGTGATGCTATTCGGTGATGGCCTATTCATGCAGGATGAAATTGCCATCCCTCCCTGGTCAGCCAGTGGCGTACTGCAAGGTTCAGTTGTCCCATCATAGAACAGTCAATGGAAAGCCTTCAAAGACAACTACAAACAATCAAAACCACCTGAAGATAAACAAGGAATTTACCACAGATGGGGAATTGCCCTGTCTGTGAATAAAGACAAATGACTGTTTCAATATAACGTGGAATGGGTCTGGATCCATTCACTGATGAGACATCTTGTTGAACAAGGGTGTTTTTCAAGAAATATTGGATCCTATTTCCTGTGAAGCCAGCCAGCTCTGCAACAGTCTGAACTTTGTGGGGGAAACCTACTTTATTAGCTAGGAAAGGTAACTATTAATAAGTGTAGGCCCTAGTTTGCATTTTTTTGATTGTCTTAAATAAACCTTCTTTTGTTTCATTACAAGTGCTGTGTGTTACACTGGAGCAGTGATTTTAAACTGAGGTACACTGCTCTTTTGGTGGCAGAGGAACTGGGATTTTTGTGAGTAGCCAGTGTCAGGAGCTGGATGTCACAGGGCAACTCTTCAAGGGAGTTAACTCCTAACTCTTGTTGTCAGGCAAAGGCAAGGCTGGTATAGCCCAGAGGAGAGTGGGTGTCTGAAAGGCTGATGGTGTTAGGGAGCCAACACACATTTACCACAATCAAAACTCCCTCATGCTGGAAGCAGGGGGTAACAAGATAACTCAGCGTCCTGGATACCCTGAGAACCATCACGGTATGCAGAGGAGTTGTATGTTCAGGTGGCCCTGGAAAAACTAAAGGTATATTTATGCTACAGTAGCACAGCTATGGCACTGCAGCTGTACTGTAGATGCCCCTTACACTGAGGGCAGGGTTTTTCCCATTGATGTAATTAATCCACCTCTCTGAGAGGTAGTAGCTAGGTCGACCAGAAGAATTCTTCCAACTGTGTCTACTGTGGGGATTAGGTTGACCTAACTACATTGCACAGCGTGCAATTTTTTTCACAGCCCTGAGCGATGTACCTAATCTAATTTTTAGGTGTAGACCAGGCCTAGGAGGTAATTTAGGCAAGCAACAAAACCAAGTGGGAGTAGAAGAGAACGTGGGAGCCTGAAGAGGAAAGAGATTGGTCTGAGAGAAGGAGTAGGGACCTGAAGGATGATAGGAGATTAGTTGCTGTGGGAGCGTCTCCTAAGCAGACCTACAAACACATTGCGTTGTGTGATGGTTCTGTATGTCCATTTGTCATGTTGATTGGGCCCTGACAAATTGCAACAAGAGAGAAACAATGCAATGTTTATGAAATAAGAAAAGGTTTCTTTCAATTGACTAGTATGTTTGGAGACAGAACAAGTAGAGACTCTTTAAAAGTATCTCATTTAAAAGAAAGTGCACTGCAATGCCACATTGCTCAGGACTTTTAGTTCCACAATAGCTTTTCACTGGTGTGGTGTCATGCAGCCATCTAAGATGGAATTATTGGTAATCTTGCTGAAATACTAAATGTCAGAAGATCAATGGTATCCGTTGCCAGTCCACAAGCATGAATGACAATTTACATACTTCTGAGTCAAAACCTTGTTTTGAATTAACTGAGGAACTGCTGTTAATTTTAGTTTTCTGAAATTTTTTACAGGTATAATGGTTTGGTGGTGATGGTGGTTAAACTAAAAACAGTTGGATCACCGTTTATTTGCTAAGACTGGGCTATAATGTTTAACTGTAAATGGTCATATAAAGCAAATCTTTTGCCCTGTGTCAAGAATTTAAAATGGTGTAAACCATTTTTCTCCCATCTTTGGTCAATCCTAAAATCACTATTTTATACCTTCTTCAGCAAATAAATAAATAAATAATCAAAATTAGAAATGTCAACCAATTTTTCAATAAAAAGACAAAATTTTATCCACAATTTTTGATAAATTCCAATTATGATTATTGATTATTTTGGTGGTAGCACTTAGAGGCCATAATTAGCAAACAGGGCCCCATTGTGCTAGGCCTTTTGCACACATCTAATAAAAAGAGAATCCCTGCCCCCAAAAGCTTACAGTCTTTGACTCTATAATCTATTTCATTATGAAATGAAAGACTTTCATTGACATCAGTGGACTTTGGATCAGGTCCCAAGACCACAATGGCTCCTTTTGGCTTGGTATCTCATGACAAGGTTATTGCAGGGCAGGAGATGCATATGCTCATATTTAAAGTTCTGCTGTGCCACCGGGGAATGAGTTGAGCATGACATGTCAACATTAACATTGTATTTCCAGGATGTGCTTAATTTCCAATCAAATTTTACAGGTGCTATAACATTCCTGTATTTAATCCAGTAGACATACTGTAAGCTCAATGCTGATTTAGGAGTGTTAGGCTCTGAAGACAGAAGATAGGATTGCTTTCCTATCTTGATAAGCATCATGTTAAAATCGGTCTCTTGTTCAGGGTTGATTTTAAAATATTGCTATATCTGCTCTTTGGCAGAGAACTTCGGAACCAAATGGGCACATGCTTAAATTGCTTTTATTTGAATTTAATTTAATTGCAGGTACATTGAAAAGCACTCGTGCAAAGGTGGCTTTAGGACTCTAGATAACATTTTTTTTTAGATATTATGGATAATAAAGTAAATCCAAAATATTCAGTGACATAAGAGTACTGCTTGGGGATATTGAGTCACTAAATTATGATGATTGGTTGCAACTTTACATGTTTATGAATTTTCAGTAAGATAGATCATGACTATTTTCTCTGTATTTCCCATTTGATTTCCAATATCTGCATCCATTACAATTTTTCTTTCTGATTTGCCAGAGAGATTCTGAAATGCTTATGACTAAATGTGCAATTAAGGCACCAATATTATAAGCACAAGAGATTTTGAAATTAGGATGAGACGATAACACTGACATCCAATTTAAATGTCAGCGCTGCTGGAATAAGAAGTAGGACTTTTATCATTCAGTAAAGAACGATGAAATACTGCCGTGCATATTGCTCATGAGTATGAAGCATGATGAGGCACCATGACTCGATGTACCCAATACTGGTACTTAGGAGCCCTATAATGGATTTTCCCAAGGTAAGTTTTGAAATGATCTGTATGTTGAGATCTTTCAAAAGATGTGGAGTAAATTGTATTATTTTAGCTTGTTTATCAACTTGTCATCATCTCTCCCTGTGCAATGTAGCATTGTAAATCTGACTGACACAGAGAAAGTCACTAAGATCCACTGGCCCGTGGAGAGTTCTAGCAATATTATTATGAAAAATACATTAATTTGTCTATATGGAAAGGATTTAAAGGTTGTTGCATTCATTTGTTACCAGAGACCGAACACTTAATCACACACGGGCTGTTCAGCAAGAAAATCATCTCTTCTTCACAAGTCTATTAACTGCACTTTTACAGAGTCTTGAGAACTGTTTATACTGGAGCATGTTAATGAAGATGACATCTAAACTTGATGTATTAGTGCTCAAAAATGTGATTAAGTGCCCTGTTAATTAACTTTTTTTGCCATGATGATTGTAAACCTGCAGTCATATTTTAAAGCCGCCTGTGCTGCCTAAGAAAGGCTGGTAGACTGGTATGACAGAAATACTGCCAGATAATGATTACTTATAACAGCAACATATAGCCCACCTCAGAACTGGCATAACTCATAAAAACAAGTGCTGAAGCTACAATATCACTAGAACAGCATTAAGGAAATGCGCACTCTTTGCCTGTTACTTTTGCTTCCACCTCTGTGGGGAAGACACTGTCTATAGTAACTACTATCAACTTTGTCATCTATTGTTTGTGTTACAGTAGTGCCCAGAAGCTTCAGATATGATCAAACTCCATTGTGTTAGGCACTGCCCAGACCCCCAGTGAGAGACTGTCCCTGCCCTGAAGAGTTTGCAATCTAAATAGACAAGAGAGAGAAAGGGTGAGAGAGGAATTTTTATCATTTCATTTTTTTGCAGATAGGAAACAGAGGCATGGAAAGTTAAGGGCCAGATTTTCAAAAAAGCTCTGTTCCTGTTTAGGCATCAGAATAAATGGCCAAATTTTTAAAAGGGCTGAGCATGTTGGGAGTTGAGCTTTTTTGAAAGTCTGACCGGGAGTGTCATAATTGGAGCTGCAGGGGGCTGAGCACTCTTGAAAATCTGGCCCTCAGTGACTTGTCCAAGGCCACACAGGGAGTCCATAGTAAAGTCAGGAACTGAAGCCATATTTTTTGAATCCAGTCTAGTAACTTAACTGCAAGACCATCCTTCCTCTCATACTGCAAAGCATATTGTTTATATCTCAGTGAGGTTCTTGTGTTTAACTGGGCTGTCATTTGCCTTGGCTGTGTTCACAGATTTCAAAAGTGTCTTACTCCTAGACTCAAAACAAGGGGAAAGCTAGTGATGCTTCATCAGCAGGGAAAGAGAAGTGCCACTTTATCGTATCTCTGTGTGTATACTGACCAGCCAGGTACAATGGATGAAACTGTGGCACCCAAGAAGACAGAGGGTGACCAAGTAAGAGACTTCCATTCACTGCAACACTTCATGGGGTAGCAGCCAGGTAACCAAGGTCAACCTGCTGTTCCATGTGCAACTACACGATCGATTTACACATTCCATTTGTATTTGTTTACAGTTCTGTATTCTCCATCCCAGGGAGCGTTCTAATCTCTCAGCTGACATTAGCAGCAAGACAAAAAGGTGATGCAGAACTGAGTGTCTTTGAAATAAAAAAAAGAAATAAGGGGACCTCTTCTATATGTCCTGATCTCACAGAGGACTGAGGACAATAGGAGCACAATGTTGGGCTTGCAGAATCAG
The DNA here is from genome assembly GCF_965140285.1 of Lepidochelys kempii. Classification (NCBI taxonomy): domain Eukaryota; kingdom Metazoa; phylum Chordata; order Testudines; family Cheloniidae; genus Lepidochelys; species Lepidochelys kempii. The sequence goes on along the minus strand of NC_136392.1, from coordinate 14,177,307 downwards.
GTATCATGGGATATATTTTCCTAGTAAATTAGTCAACTAGTGAAAGAAACAGATCTCTGAGCCAGAGAAGTAGACCACGGAGTGAATGTAGAACTATCAGACTCAGCACGCACAACTGTTGGCATATTGTATATAATGAAGCTGATCATAAAATGCAATAAGAAGAGGAGGACTGGGGGTGCCTTAGAGACGAGCCCATTTATTTGAGCATGAGCTTTCGTGAGCCACAGCCCGCCTCATCGGATGCAACACGAAAAGCTCACGAAAGCTCATGCTCAGATAAATGGGCTCGTCTCTAAGGCGCCCCCAGTCCTCCTGTTCTTTTTGCGGCTACCGGCCAACGCGGCTGCTCCTCTGAAACCCATGAAATGCAGGATGATTCTCAAAAGTTTTTGCGTGACGTAGTTTCCTATTTTTTGTCAAAATTCTGTTTGGACGTTTTCTTAGCAGAGCTAGCAGTGAGACACAGCCGTTGGCTTTCTCTGTGCCGCATTAGTGAGAACACCACAGAGGAAACGCTCAGGTTGGTGCTTTCAGAAACTAACCTATTAAATGAATCTCAACCAAATAGATGATAAAAAGGCTTAGTTGAAGTGTACCCTTTGGAGCTGCAGTCCTTCCTTTCTTTATTATTTTTCTTATTCCTGGGTTTCAGTGTTTAAGAAATGACATTCATTCCTACTACCTGTGATAATTTTTGGAAATGTTTTGCTTTTGTTGAACTACTTTCACTGACAAGACCACTCTAGCAATGATTCTAAAACATTTTGTCATCCCAGGTCTGGAACATATTTCACAACCAAGGGAATATATTAAATCCACTCTACCGCCGTGTATTTGCATTCTGCAGTTATTAATGAGTTAATGGTCTGTACAGTTTTAATGACTAGAACATAAATGAAGAGCCAGGAAAGGATATTAAAGGGAGTGAAGCCCATGAATGAAGGCTTTAATTATACTTCCATCTTCAGGTCATTAGCTGCATAACTACCTGTGGATGAACTGATAATTACTCTCTCGTGATACCAGTGAATTTGCTTTACATATTAAATATCATTTCATCATTCAGTTTGGATGCATACAAATATTAACTTCCTTTCTACGAATGATTAAAATCACTGACAACAGGTGTGTACCAAAGGAAGAGAGTGCAGTCAACACATACGAGTGTAACTCCTCTCATGATACATAAGGCTTCAATTTGCAAAGCCATCTCATTGGATCTTTGACTTCCCATTAATTTTTCTAGGATGTGGGCATCTAAACCCCTTAGACAGCTTGATAAATTTCAGCCAACATACTCTTGGTTGCTCATAAAAAGGGACAGCCATTCATTGTTAGTTATACTCTTTATTTTTGGTGTATGCACAATTATTATTTTCAAGAATTCAGAAGTGTTTGAGGTACTTCCAGTGCGTAGCTTGTTTCAGAGCTCAAGGACTGACAGTTCATAGCATCTCTGGGCTTGCCATGTCAGTTCTGAAAGTAAACACATTGCTTGAAACCTGGCACCTAATTTCTTGAGCTCCAGGACCTCTTTCATTACAAATTAAACACTGGGTATGCCCCATAAACAAGTGAAGACTTATATTCTTCCCCAATAAGCTTATGCATTCACAGACACACTTTATATAATGTAATGCAAGGATTATACAGAAAGGTCCCTTTATCATAATATGAATACACGTGAGCAATTGGTTTCATTATTTATTATATGCATTTTGGCAGTGCCTCTGGGCCAATCAATAATGGGATCCCATTATGCTGGCAAGGTATAATGATAGAATAACAGACAGGCCTCACCTCAAAGAGTTTGCAATCTAATATCAGCTAATCCTGTACCATGAAGCCATGACTACACATATTCATCAGTTTCACATTAGATCTCCTGTTACCATAAAGTTGGGTCTACACTCATGAAGTAGGTTATAGTGGCACTTGACATGTTCTGCTGATTTTATATCAGTCTTTTACACTTGAGTTCTGCATAATAAAAATTCCACAACCTCGAGAAATCATTATCTCTCTCATATGTAATAGATGAGTCATGAGACACAAGTGAAAATAAGAAATCAAGATGTGTTTTTCAAAAATAAGGGAAATTCCAGCACAAAACTGTTAGCATGGATTTAAGGTTAGTAGACGCAATTCATAAGAACCACAAATATTACAAAATTGACTGTTTACAATGTTTTTGTAAGGATTTTTTACCATTACATTACTAATTTGAGCTCTCAAAACTAATTTCACCTCTTTTTTATTTTTTTTCTTGGTAATTCACACACTAGATTGAAGAATAAAATGAAGAGCCAGCAATTGTCTCCTAGGTTACTGAATTGAATAGAATTAGCATCTCATATTTGAGGAATGAAGGCATATAACATTAAAAAGTTGTAATTTAAACCATATGCTTGCAATCAAGATAATGTATGCTCTTATTTCTTTTATGAAACAATAAAAAAGTCTGCAGTGACTAAATGACACATTTTTATTCTTTTAGGATTTTCTCAGTTCTAGTTTAACATTTTATGTGGCTATCAAGAGCTAATAGTCAAGTAAGGTCTGTTTTCTGACCAGCTTGTGTTAATTGGGAACAAATCTGCTAGGTACCATCACACCATTTAACTTTCCTTTATGATCAATTAAAATAGACCCCAGCGAGGTTACACCCCTTATGGCACTCATGATATTCCAGGCCTTTGTTTCCTTTTGACTTTGACTATGTTTTTCTTAGTTATTAGCTGAGTTTGTACCTGGAAGAATAAACTGTTGTTGAGAAAATCCACATGCAATGAACTTTTGAAGCTACATGCCAGTTTTAAGAAACAGAAGTTCAAAATTTATATCAAGCCTGAAACAAACTGAGTGGAATTATAGGGACACTGTCAACTTTAAGATCATACTTCTGTCTGAACATTTTTACCTCCTCTTATTACAAGTACAGTCATTTTAGATGTTAACAGAAACTGATTGGTGAAAAATATATTCTTTTTTATTTCCATTGGTCCATTTGACTGTAGTTGGTGAACAGTCATTTTCACTGTGTGGTCAGTTAGTCATTTCCCCCTGTCTATGTGATTTATACAGCATTAAGAGAGGGAGAAACATTTAAAGCTATAGGAAACTGTGACTGTAAAAACACAAACTGCGGTAGGGAAAGAACTCAAAGTAGGTGTAATACCTGGTATTACTTCTAACTCATTTTGTCAAAGTGACAAGATTGCAAGTTGAGTCATTCAAAATGCCTGAGAGTCATGATGAGAAATATAGGGACTCAGGCCCAGATCCTCAAAGGTATGTAAGTTCTTAACATCCATTGATTTCAATGGACGGTAGGTGCCTCAGTACTTTTGAGGATCTGGGTCTCAGTGAGTATTTGATAGTAAGAGAGGATAGGGGAAGAAAAAAATGGTGAAAAGGGAAGAGATGATAAACTTAGAAACAAACTCCACATGTGAATTATTTATTTATTTTTTGAAAAGACACACGGTTAGATGGCCAATAAAATATTATTTTGAGCTAACAGAACCACAACAGTACCAAGGGGATAATATATTCATCTGACATTATTCTATTGTTACAGTTCACTAGAGCTATTCAAAATAATATCTGCTTGTGAGCAGGTGGTGTTCCCAGCCAACTCTTACACACTTAACACCCTGTGCAGGCTCAAAATTCACCATCCTCCTGGAGATCGTCTATGTTATCATGAAATGAACAACAAACTCCTGCCTAAGTCTTCTCTCCAGGTTTGGCTGCTCCTAGGTGTCACTTTTAGGATTGTTCAGCACCACATGTTAAAATCCTCTGGCCAAAGACCATTCTAATCTCTATTATATCCAGAGTGGTTGAACAAGCCAGGGAGTTAGCAGGGCTCAGTTAACATCTCCCTGCAAGGTTCCAGAACCTGCTAAAAGAAGAAGCCAGCTACCCTATTAGGTCTTTTCTGTGCTGAGATTTGTCAGAGGTATAATTCTCAACGGTTGCAGTTCCACCAAAGGTCATATCAGTGGAAGCTGTAATGTAGACATGACTCAAAAGACATTAAGCTTTTTTTTTTTTTTTTTAAAAAAACATCATAGAATCTAACCTTGTTTTGAGCAGGGAGAGGTGGCACATGATGGTAAAAATTCCTGAGCCTGATCTGTACAATAGCCTTCACCAGTGCTAACCTGTTGGGCTGACTAACTGGGAATTAGAGGTCTAGGAAACCAAAGCATAGACCCAGTTTTGCAATGCAGTTGGTGCAGCCATCAGGTCTCCATGGTTTTGCACATTCAGATTTTATTGTGATAGGTTAGGTAAGTAGCTCTCACAATCCACTCTGTGGAGCTCCTTTTGGTATTCCATGAGACCACCCAAACAGACAAAGAATGTGGTAGGGAAGATAGGAAACAGAGTTGGGTAAATTGAGTAGAGCAGATACTCTGAGAAATGTATTCCAGAACATAGTCCCCTCTTTTGCTTTGCAAACGTTCCATGGGCAGACTTTGATTTTTACAGATTTGTTTATATGAAAATAATTGATTAATATTACTGTCAAAAACATATTTCAGCCTATGGGTGGGCAGCTCACAAACAATCCACAGGGATTATTGTTTCTAATATTCACTCTTCATAATTTATTACTTTCAATAGGAGCCAGATTTTCAAAAATGCTCAGTGTATTGGACACTGGGCTTTTTTTGTTGTTGAAAATCTGGCCCTTATTTAGATGCTTAAATGGGAGCTGAGCTCTTTTGAAAATGTGTCAATGATAGAAACATGATTAGAGGTCTCAAATGTTGTGACTCCCAGCCCCCTGTCTTATGCAGTCTACCATGATGCTTTTCTTCCAAAGATATGGGTGCTTTCACTGTACTCCAGAGGGAAGACAACTCCAACCCATAGCTTTCCACTGATTTTCATTGACTTGCATGGGAGTTCTGCAGACCCATAAGAAGGCGTGGTTCATTATTCCTCTTATGATTCTTATTCTTGGCTTCTCAAGCAATGTTTTTCCCAGGAAACTTTAACTGGTCTTCTTGAAGATTTATTTTTGCTCTTTTGGCTTATCCATTGTTGTTATATACATGTAAATATATGCTGTGTCTACTTCTGTTCTGTATCTCCAACAGAGTTGAGTGGTTTTTTTGTTTTTGTTTTTGCATTTCTATTTACGCAAGTAGTTAATTTTGGATGTAAAAATGAAAGACATTTCTAGATGAGTAATTTTTCACCTACTTAGACATTTAAAAATACTAATGTCCATGTCCAGAAGCTGTACAAAGAATTAATATGATATGACTCGGGAAAAATGTTGTAAGTAATACTCCTAAACTCAATTTTCAGATGCATTTCTGTAGGCCAGAAACTTACTTGGGGGATTTCACTCCACTAATGATATCCACAAATAAATTGTTTTCATTAGCAACAGAGTGTCTCCCAAGCCTTGTGAAAGAAGGGAGATAGTCTGTGAAAAATGTAGCCTCCTAAGTAGCATGCAGGCTAGAATTTCAAAAAGTTAGGTGTGAAAAATGTGAATGCATTTGCTTGCCTAAATTATGCACACAAATTGAGCAATTGCACATGAAGTATTTCCTATTAATTGTACATGCTACTCCATAATTTGCAAGTACAGTTATGAACATATTTATTTTTAAATCAGGCCCCATGGGAAGCGAGGGGGCTAGCTCTGTAATGTGCACAGTATGGGAGGAGTTAGCAGGAAAGGTATGTGATTAGACATATTGGGGGACTTCTGGACAATCAGGGCTTCTGGAAGTTCTGGCTCAGATAGTATTATTCATGCAGGCTCCCAGGGGAGAGTGCTCTGTGGAGAAGTAGCTTGCCATCCTGAGTGAGGATACAGCATACACTCCATTCTGCTCTGGCTAGCTGAGCTGATCAGTATGGAGAGCAAGACCATGGCTTCAAGGTCACACTGAGACCACTTTGGCAGTTAGTGCACACAGAAGCACAAACAGGGAACTGGACCTGGGCTCCCCAGCTGCACTGTGGCCACCCCCAGTGCACGGTGGCCATCCCCATTTGCACCACCTGCTTGCATAATTACAACCTGCCCCATTTTTCTTGCTTAAATCGCATCGGGTATAAAGTAGCCAGAGAGTTCCCCACAAGATTTTAGTTACTTGGGCTTCTTAACATTTTTCTATCTTTGTGAAATGTGTTAATTATTAGACATAAATCAGAGAAGTGTTTTCCTATAAAAACTGATCTCAAAGAGTCTCTGAATACTAATTTATCATGGGGATTTTTGTTCGGTGATTCAGAAAGTGAAGCATAAGAAACACTAACACACAAATGTTTGTGGAGCAGGATCCTCAGCTGTGTAATTCCAATTAAATTAGTGCCGCTACACCAATTTATACCAGCTGAGGAGCTGGTCTAAGAGATGCAGAATTTAAATGGGGCCACATGATCCTCCCAGCATTTGTGTATCTGGGGTGTAACAGGGAGGCCTGCCCCATTAAGGGCCAAAGACCTGGGGCTGGCCAGCCCTGTTCACAACTTGGAAGTGGCGGAGAAAGGGACGGATGTTCCTTATAACAAGCTGCAGGAGAGGGGGAAACTGCAGAGAGAAGTTGAAGGAAGGGGGCAGGCTTCTTCAGTAGCCTTTGGAGAAGGGACACTCTAGGTGGGAAGCCCTGGGAGCTGTGGCAGGGTAGAAAGCCCATGCTGGAAGTTTTGTTTTGCTTTTTGTGAGTTTATTTGTTGTTTGGACAATACATGGAGCCCAAAGACAAGAGCTAAAGACTGATTTCGGTGTGGAAGGGTTGTAGTATATGTGGGGTAAATACATTTTAAGAAACCAGTTTCACTAAGCTCCATAATGGTGATCAAATGGAGTAACTTAATAATATGTTTGAAAAAACATACTGTCAGAGAAAAGGGCTAGTATAGGCAAATACCCAAAGACATGGCCACACCTTACTAGCATAATTTCAGAATGATAATTTTTGGACCAAGTCTTAAAAGTGTATATGGCAAACACCCAACATTCATGTGCCATCTGGGCTTGTGCACATGAAGGACTGTGTGTGAGCAATTCCCCTTCTTATGCAATTGCACTGGACATTATTTAGCAGGGCCGGTCACATTTTTTTAAACGTTGATAATATTTTTGGTTGAAATGTCCAACTTTCCCATGTTTTGACCAGCTCTAATTGCTGAGTGCACACATGTTTAATAATTTGAGCCTTTGAGTTTCAAACTCCTCAGTGCCAAAGGTAGCGGTGGTTGTGTTTTTTTTTGTTTTTTTTTTTGCTGTGGACACATATCCATCAGATGCCTGACTGAGACCAAACCCTATCACATAGATTATATAGTTTCACTAGGTATTCTCCCCAGGGATTGCAATGAAGCAGTCACAGAGTGCCTCTATCACCACTCTGCATCCTAGGAAGAGAATATTCCTTCCCCACTCCACTTCTTACTGAGGGCATCGTTTGTACCTTCGTACATAAGCCACTGGCAATGCTGCGCAATTCAAAATGATCTCCCTGGGTTCTTCTTTTTCTAGATCTGGAAAGTTTTCTTTTTTTGTTCATCCCCTCACAATACAGTTTCCTTTCACTGAGACCCCTGTGCTGATTTGAACTCATTTTATGATCACTAAAAAGGAAACTGCATTATGTGGATGCTTAAATCATGTATAGTGCATAAATTCCCTACATTTAAGACATATGGGATATAAGAAGGTGTGGATGCTCTAGCATATGGCTTTTTGTTAGGATGATTGGTATCTCTCATATTGCCTTTCAAATCAACCTTGGAATTAATAAAGAAGCAAAAAATGTACATTCATGAGTCCCAAGATTAGAGACTGGAAAGAAACTATAGGGCAGCATGGCTTGAAAGCGAAGTACAAATAGTAAATATAAGCTGCCTTAGGTTAGACATTAAATGTTATATTCCAATTTAATATTATTTTTGTAGTTCAGACAAGGACCGGGAACATGCACTGCATGAGGGGATTTCAACAAGGACATCAGGGGTAAACTTGATTTTTGCAAAAAGTATCATTATGGGATCTGTAATAACCCTTGAGACAGGAAGAACATCTGTTTGTCATCTCAGTGTGGTACTACGTTCAGCCCTAAAGAGGTAAACTATATTATCAGCTTCCGAGCACCATGCTTGGCGTTTTATAGATGCCATTTAGGACAGGGAGAAAAGGATGCAAAGGGGAAGCCTTATGATTTAAGGAGCAGCTCTGTTTTGTAACTTAATGCTTTTACTTCTAAGAGAAAATGCAATATGAGTAATAATGGAAGGCTGAGCATGACTCAGCCTTTCCCACACCCCCAGCTAACGTTGCCGGAGCCTGCCTGAATTCAGACTCTTAATAGCTTTGTCCTTTTTTTCTTTTTTTTTTTTTTAGTGCCTTTCATTTGAGGATCCCAGATCACTTTACAGGCACTAAATAATTAAGCCTCACATCCACCCTGTGAGGACAGCTCTTATTACACCTGTTTCTATAGAGGAGGAACAAAGCCGTTTAGTTACTTTCTCCAAATCACACAAGGAGTCAGAGGCAGAGCCAAGAACAGAGTACAGGGGTTCTGGCTCCCAGTACCATATGTGAACCACTAGACCATAATCCCGCCCTGGAATAATTTTGGAGAGGATGTGTGGCAAGAGTATTACATGTTAGGATTTGGCTTAATGATTCTGAAGAGTTCAATTTAAGAAAAAGCATTAAGTATGAGACTTGCGATCTGCAATTGCTAGCAGCAAATATCTACAATAGCTGGTGATGGGACACTAGATAGGGAGGGCTCTGAGTTACTACAGAGAATTATTTCCCAGGTGTCTGGCTAGTGGGTCTTGCCCACATGCTCAGGGTCTAACTGATTGCCATATTTGGGGTAGGGAGGAATTTTCTCCCATGTCAGATTGGCAGAGGTCCTGGTGTTTTTTTTGCATTCTTCTGCAGTAGGTATGGGTCACTTGCAGGTTTAATAAACTAGTATAAATGGTAGATTCTCTGCATCTTGAAGTTTTTAAATCGTGATTTGAGGACTGCAGTAACTCAGCCAGAGGTTAGGGGTCTATTATAGGAGTGGGGTGAAGTTATTATAGGGTGAAGTTTTGTGGCCTGCAATGTGCAGAAGGTCAGATTAGATGATCATGATGGTCCCTTCTTACCTTAAAAGTCTATGAGTCTGAGATTTCTGGAGAAACCACAACCTGCCTTGTACATTTATCTCTGCAATTTTGCATGCGCTATTATTCATTTGCATGTGTATGCAAACAGCATTTGATTAAGTGCACAGATCAGATACATTGCCACTTTGCATGTACAAATCCTATTTGTGCCCTAATGGCTGCAGAGCTGCAGGTCTGTGTGCTTGGGTTGTGTTGCTAAGCACAGCAGTGTGGCTGCAAATGTAAGTATTGATTCAACAAAGCATCTCTATTCAAGAAAACAATTGAACATGTGCTTAAGTTCCACTGATTTTAATGAGAATTAAGCACGTGCTTAAGTACTTTCCTGTATCAAGATCTTAAGGAGGGTGTCTTAAAATTTTCCCCAAAGAAAAATAATGATAATAATTGAAGACAGACAGATCCAACCTCATTGCATACAGGAGAACCTTACTAATAGACAGACTATGCTGACATATAGAAAAGAAGCACAGTTCCTAACACTAATTCTCTGTCCCACACACCTCACTCCTCTGATTATTTCAAGAGAATGTATTTGTTGTCAAAGGTTTAGATGCTGGCAGAAATGAATGTGACAGGAACCAAAGTAGCAGACTGTAATATTCCCCAGCAATAAGTCATTGCAATAAAATTGGCAAGCAGCAGGTATCCCATTAGCCTGTGGATGAACAGCAAGCTTTTGCAAACTGATTAAAGTATCTGTATGATATTCCCCCCCTTTCCATCAATGGGAAGGGAAACACTGTTTATAATACCTATGCTAACTACTGACATATTGCAGGGATTAGACTTTAAATGAACTAAGTGATTGTGAAGCCAAAGATGAATGGAAATTAATACAGAACTGGAGAGATGGTAGGTTTAGTCCTTTCCTCTTTTGTTAGATTTGTCTGATCTATAGGAGCCAGGAATTGTAGATGTGGGTGAACAATTACAGCTAAAACAACCAGTTATCTAAACATTCCACCATAATACAACGTGAATCTGAACCAAATATATTTTAGGTTTCAGAGTAATAGCCGTGTTAGTCTGTATTCGCAAAAAGAAAAGGAGTACTTGTGGCACCTTAGAGACTAACCAATTTATTTGAACATAAGCTTTCTCGAGCTACAGCTCACTTCATCGGATGCATACTGTGGAAAATACAGAAGATGTTTTTATACACACAAATCATGAAAAAATGGGTGTTTATCACTACAAAAGGTTTTCTCTCCCCCCAACCCATTCTCCAGCTGGTAATAGCTTATATAAAGTGATCACTCTCCTTACAATGTGTATGATAATCAAGGTGGGCCATTTCCAGCACAAATCCAGGTTTTCTCCATCCGATGAAGTGAGCTGTAGCTCATGAAAGCTTATGCTCAAATAAATTGGTAAGTCTCTAAGGTGCCACAAGTACTCCTTTTCTTTTTGCAAATATATTTTGAGATTTAGTTCATTTAACTTTGTTTGGTTCTGTACTAAGAGTCTGTGTATTAGTAATGTTCTACTCTTTTTGGTTCTGATCAGAGCTCCCTGAAGCCAACAGGAATCTTTCTATTTACTTCAATGTGCTTTGGGTCAGGGCCTATATTTTGTTTTTGTGCCTGTCTCCACCTTTGGGTTCTAGCTGGATCCAGCTACGAACACATCAAAGAACCAGGTGAGAGGCTGGCCTCCTAGTATTGCCAGCCTGAGTGGAAGCCATCAGTAATACAAAACTGATGAGCGAGCCTTTCCTTGAGATTTCCAGATGAACTTTGCAGATGTAAGATGCACCCAGAGCAGTGGTGGGCAACCTGCAGCCCGCGGGCCGCCCACTGTCCATCACGGTAATCCAGCGGTGGGCTGCGAGACAGTTTATTTACATTGACCATCCACAGGCATGGCGGCCAGCAGCCCCAGTGGCAGTGGTTCACCGTTCCCGCAGCTTCCATTGGCCAGGAACGGCGAACTGCGGCCACTGGGGCTGCTGACAGCTGTGCCTGTGGACGGTCAATGTAAACAAACTGTCTCGCAGCCCGCCACTGGTTTACCGTGATGGGCCACAGGTTACCCACCACTGACCCAGATCGTTCCAGTGAGGTTTAGATATCATATTGAACTTTTGGGTGTTTCGCCATATTTCATGGAATCTGGAGTCTTCAGTGCAACACAAACTGAGGGAACAGGTAAAACTAGAATCATAGAATCATAAAATATAAGGATTGGAAGGGACCTCAAGAGGTCATTTAGTCCAACACCCTGATCAAAGCAGGAGCAATCCCCAACTAATGAGATCTAATGTGACTTAAATTTCTCTAGAGATTGTTCCTAAAGCAAAACAATCAAAGCATAATTATAATCTTTAGGGCTTCTCTGGGGAACATCCCTGGTGCCAGAGAACTTCCCTGCTAGGTGCAACGCTCGTGCAGGGTGCGTTCCAGGCATCCAGGGTGGTAAGAGTGTGGCTGGGACAATCTATGCCATAACTATTCCCAGGGGTACCACAGCTGTCTTGGGTAGCTGGGAAGAAGTTACGAAAGCCCTCAGGTTTTAAAGCAGCCCCAGCCATCCCAGGATCTTGGGGGAGAAAGCTGCCCCTGCTCAGTCCTTATGCTGGGCTCTGCATTGGTATTGTGTTGTCCATTATTCAGCCAATATATGAAATTTTCCATTGAATGTACTGAATGCAGCCGATCAAGTGAGCTGTAGCTCACGAAAGCTTATGCTCAAATAAATTTGTTAGTCTCTAAGGTGCCACAAGTACTCCTGTTTTTGTTTTTTTAATAAGTATCATTTACTGAGGGAAGCATTTCTCTCTCTCCTTTTTACTTGTTCTGACTTAAAAAAAAGTGGGGACAAGAAAAAAGTGAAAGTGTTTTTTCTCCCCAACAAAATGAAATCAAATTTTCATTTGAAAAATTTTCATTGAAAAATGACCAACCAAACAGAATAACAAAATACTGATTTTTGATTGAATATTGATTTTCATTAAAAATGGGTGGTTTTTAAACCAAAATGAAAATTTTTCACTAAAAATTTCATTTCTTAAAAAGGCAGTTTTCATCAGCAAAAAAGTTAAGGTAGAAACATTTTGACCGGCACTAATAAAGTGCCAATGATGCTTCAGGGAACATTATTTAGATTTAGGTGCTTATGCAACACTGACTGTCACTATGTCTCTTCCCCTGTTATTATCATCTAGCATTAAGATTGTGTATATGAAAACATGATCTTTTTCTCTGAAAGTTTATCTGCTTTTGTTACTTATTTTTCCCCCGTCCTTCCTTTCAAAGTCATTATCCTCATTTTGTAATGTTACAGTTTGTTGCTGTACAGATGAAGAACTAGAATGGCAAAGGAGAACATTATCTATAAAATCATCTCTGTTGCTACCGCAGTTCTTCATCTGCACAGCAACATACTGTAATGTATATACATTAGAAATCAGGATGAGGTGGAATTATGTGGTTTGAAGGGAGAGAAGATTATTTTAAATTATATCTATTTGTTAATTAGACTTCAGGGAGAATGGTGCAGGTTGGGAAGTCAGAGGATTGATTTGCATTTCAAATAAATCAGGGTTAATATTTATTATTTTTTGAACACTGAAAGCATGATTGGTGTTGTACAGCGTAAGGAGGAGATTACAGTCTAAATTTGTATTAATCAGCATGATATTCTTTTGTTTGGCTGCATTCTGTCAATTTCTAGAGACAAAATTCCAGCTCTGGCTTTGTATTTTAATTTATTTTTGCATCTTATAGTGAGCAGGAGGAAACAGACACACACTTGATGCAAGCTGAAAATGTGGTCATAGCAATAAAGTGAATGAGAAAGCTAATTTTACAGTAAGCAACTTGAGTTAAATTCTCATTAGTGTCCAGAGTCCCTGAATTTTCTTCTCTTCTTTTTTTAAAGGTGAGAGCTTGCTTGCTAGCTGAATTTTAACAAGATTTTGCAGCTGTGTCCATATATGTCCACATATATGGGGGGGGAGGGATAGCTCAGTGGTTTGAGCATTGGCCTGCTAAACCCAGGGTTGTGAGTTCAATCCTTGAGGGGGCCATTTAGGGATCTGGGGCAAAAATTGGGGATTGGTCCTGCTTTGAGCAGGGGGTTGGACTAGATGATCTCCTGAGGTCCCTTCCAACCCTGATATTTTATGATTCTATGTATAATTTCTAGAAGTCAGATTCCGAGCAAATTGTAGGTAAGGTAGATCCCTAGCTGAGAGATGTCTTGTTTTTTTCTGATTGTACTTTTCAACTAGGAGTTGTAATGAAGGAGATGGCCCTTGCCGTTTCACTTTCTGTACCACTACGAGGAGAGCCAAAAAAAAAAAAAAAAGCATATTGATTTTCAAGTCTGAAAGTCTTGTCTTCTACTGTAGTTGTGTTTGCTCAGTTCCTGCAAAATACCAGATGCCTCTATTGCAAAGGCCCAAATTTCCAACAAAATGAATGGATTTATTCTGACAACCTTATGTATGTGAAATGGAAAAAATAGGGGCAATGTGGTTCCCCCCATCTAACTTACTTCAATGCAACTTGGCATGCTTGCCTGCTCTGGGTTAGTGGTGAGCAGATTCAAAAGGATGCAGGAAAGTTGAGTCTGCAGCCCTTTGTCTTACAGTATACAGCTGGCACTCAGAGCACATTCCAAGCATTAGCTGACATAAGCAGCCTTACTCCTTAATGGCCCAACCCTGCTATTTAATATTGGAGTGAATGAACAAGTTCATTTGAGCCTTGTCTACACTAGGAGAATTACTGACTGCTGACTGTGGGATGGGTGTAGCTGAACATGATTTAACTGCAAGTGTAGACCAGGGCAAACTGTATTCAGCACATATGCTCAAACTTTGCTCCATGCCTGACTCTCAGAAATGTTACATCTCTCTCTGTGTGATTTGGAGATTAACAGTCTGTAAAGTTGAATATGAGGGGATTTAGCTGATTTAAAGAACAGGATTCTGTCCTAACTAGTAGGCCTGGCTCCCGGTCAAATATTGCCTGTATCAAATCTACCTTTTGAAATTATTACAGGAAGCTGTGGACCCCATCATACAGATCAAGTAATTAATTTTTTCTGCACCAATGTATTATTTGGGAAGTAGCACAGTAGTGGTGGGCAACCTGTGGGCCACATGCGGCTCCTCAGGGTAATTTGCTGGTGGGCCGCGAGACAGTTTGTTTACATTGACAGTCCGGATGCATGGCCATCCGCAGCTCTCAGTGGCCGTGGTTCGCCGTTTCCGGCTAATGGGAGCTTTAGGAAGCAGGGGCCAGCACATCCCTGCAGCCCACACTGCTTCCTGCAGCTCTCATTGCTGGGAACGGTGAACCGTAGCTGCGGGCAGCTGTGCCTGCGGACAGTCAATGTAAACAAACCGTCGCGTGTCCTGCCAGCGGATTACACTGATGGGCCGCAGGTTGCCCACCACTGTAGTATAGCATCCTAGGCAAACTTGGCTTCAGAAATTAATTGAGCCTATAATTACATGGTTGTAAGGCTTGAAAAACTATACTCCTTAAGAGGGCCTTGAAGGAACTTTGACCTCTCTTTATTCAGGCAAAAACATATTGGCCAACATAAACTAAGCAGTGATATTTAGGTGTTGATGAACAATGGTGTGTTGTGCCATTTTTTGTCCTGAGATAACATTTTAATTGACTTTTGAGCCCTACGGTATGTAAGCTTGTTCACAAAGTTAATAGAAACAGCCACAAAACATAAATAATTGATGTGCTAACTAAGCTCAATTAAATAACTGATTCCCTTAAAGGAAAAAGAAATTAAGGGATCATTATACATCTTATCTGGAAATAAACTGGCAACTTTCCACCTTGAATTCCCTTTCAGGAGATTTCCATGTAGCTATTTGATATCCTAAAGTGACTATGATTTTTATGGCAGGTTTCAGAGTAGCAGCCGTGTTAGTCTGTATTCGCAAAAAGAAAAGGAGTACTAGTGGCACCTTAGAGACTAACCAATTTATTTGAGCACAAGCTTTTGTGAGCTACAGCTCACTTCATCGGCATCCGATGAAGTGAGCTGTAGCTCACAAAAGCTTGTGCTCAAATAAATTGGTTAGTCTCTAAGGTGCCACTAGTTCTCCTTTTCTTTTTGTGATTTTTATGTGAAGTCTGATTCTCAAAGATTCCTGTACATTACAGATACCCTGGTCCATTAAAATTTGTCTCACAGAAGGTACATTATTCATTTTCATAGCTTCATTTATTGATTTAATATAATCAGAAATGGAAGTTTTTAAAAGAATCAGATACAGTATGCAAATATAAATGTTCATCTGCTCCAAGTTAGAAATATATCTAAAATATTTGGATTACTATAAATCCTAAAGCCATTCTCAGTTCTTCTAGACTTTTACCTAGAGAGATGGGGGTGCATTGCTGGAAGCTGATGTCATTTGTATTTTTTGTAAATGATTTAGAGTGGAACAATTTGTTTTGCTTAGTGTATTTTTTCAATGGAAAATCTAACCATATTAGACCCAAAACGGCAAGAAAAGCCTTAATCTGAAGGCTTGTTTAGACAACTCACTGACTATGGTAGGCAGATGGCTATGGAAAGCGTGACATCAATTAACATACATATTAGATGTCAGTAGTATCTAGAGCAACTAATTCATAGCTGTCTAAACAAGTATAAAAAGTGCTAAGATGTTGCTTGCCTATCTCATACAGCAATGGGGACATAACTATTAAAGAACCGGCACCCATCTTGAGTGAACAGGTCCTGTTCTGGGGGGAGATCTCCCAAGGGTATAGATCTACATCTTAGGCAACGGAGGAGTAGCAGAGTCATATCATGCTTCTTAACCCTATGAACTTTATCCCCTTGTTACACTGCCGATCAGACCTTCCAACTCTGGGGGCAAGAATCAACTTTTATGTTCTAATATTTAATTAATTACACATCAGCTGCTATGGCAGTGACTCTCGTGCCTGCTCTCTCTCTCTGTGTCTGGATATCTTTTCCACAACTACTGGAGACCCCAGTCTGTCAGGTCAAATGCCTAGAGACAAAGGACAAAACTTCACTCCTTTTATGCTCCCAGTTGTTGACCTGATTTTAGGGAATTCTATCATGCAGGATTAAACTGCATATCCTATTCCAAAGCATGTTAAAATGTTTTAAATAGTTAAAATAGAAGCCATTAGAGGTGTACTTCAAGTAGGGGAATATAAAATATTAATAAGTATTTGAGATAGGCTTTACAGTAACTTGAGGCCTAGTGAGGCTTGTTAGTTTAAATGTTACTGTTAGCTTAAGTGTTGCAGGCCGTTAGCATGAGTGCTTGACCAAGGTCTGGAAATTTAGCAAAAAGTATCTTGGGACAAACAAGTAACCATGAGATTAATCACATTATGGTGTTGGAAATACTGGGCAATGTATTGATGCAAATATCTTATATCAGCAATTGGAACCCCAATGATGGTTCCCTGGAAAGCCACACATGGAGAGGGATCAAAGGGCAATTTAAATACTGTCAGCAGACATAGATGGATTTACAGAAAAGAGGTCTAAAACAAGATATATTTCCAGCCACTGGTGGGCTCACCAGGGTGATGATATGGCAGAAGCCTGGATTATCACATCCCATTTCTGATGGTCTCCACTTACTTTTCCTTCCATCTTCTTTTCTGATAATTCTGATGGTCTCCGTAAGATTGTGAGTATGCACAATGCAGGGGATTGTTTTGCTATACTTATCTTGCTTTTCTGTGATTGCTATTACACTTGTGTGTATTTAAGTACTAAATAAAGTCCTCATGTCTCTGTGTGATTCACCGTTCTCATCTCCAGTAATAAATTTACATAGGTGCCTGAATAAAGAACCTGTTGTTAGTGACTTGTGTAATTTTACACTCTAAATTAATCAAAGGCTACACAGTTTAAGCATTAAGGTCCTGATCCAAAGCCTATTGAAGTGAGTTGGCTTTGCACCAGGCCCTAAGGTAAAGGGTCTCAGGTGAGCCCAGACACACTCCCCATGGCTGGTTTTCCCTACAACCCCAATGATAAGGGCAGATAATTCTCTTCAGGGGCAGACATTTAACTTCCTAGTGGAAGGCCTATGTATCCAATCTAGAACACATCACAAAAGAAAGCGGTGATGAAAATAGCTTTGTGACATTTTGTACAAGAGAGGTGAATGCAGGGGGAGAGATGCTGTCAACAATGGAGATTGATCATTCAGTGGCTACTTCTGTACACTGTACAAACCTCACATTTATTTTCTCTATGCTGCTGTACTTCAGTATACCCACAAAAAAATCTAAGGTGTATGGCTGCCTGCTTTCTCTTTGCTGCTTCCCAGGAGAGGCATAAGCAAAAGAAACAGATGCTCCTTACATCTCAGTCTCAGCAACATCAAGGTGCAGGGCGAATGGTTGGAAGAGGCTACATCATAAAATTGAAAAAATGAGGAAAGCACAATCTGCTTCACATTTTTGGCTGGTTATCTGATTTCTGCCAGTGAGGAGAAAGATTGATTTTTACTCTCATTAGCAGATAATATTGGAAAACATCAGCACGTTAAATGTAATTCTGCATCTAAGCATAAGCTTTCATCACTCTGTAGCCACTATGGGCCTAATCCTGCAAAGTGCTGAGTTCTTCCTCCAAGTTGCTGAGCCCACACAGGAACAGGGAAATGCCAAAAAAAAACCCATCAGAAAGCCCAAAACTTGTTTGCAGTGGTGTTGTAGCCATGTTGGTCCCAGGATATGAGAGAGACAAGGTAGGTGAGAATATCTTTTGTTGGACCAAGTTCTGTTAATGGAAGGTATAGGTTTCCAAGCTACACAGAGATCTTCTTCAGGTCTTCTTTGAGTTCTGGGTAGCTCACAAGTACCTTCCGCCAACAGAAGTTGGTCTAATAAAAGAGATCACCTCACCTACCTCATCACTTGCTGTAAAAAAATTGATCCCCCACCCGCCCCCCCAATTTTTCCAAATTTCAGTCTACTCAAGAATTGGTCAAAAGATGAAGAGAAGGGCAATTCTTAAAAATCTAGTTGAAAAATGTTCCCATTTATTTTTCAAATTTTGAAAAATTTGAAATGTTAATTTTTCTAAACTTTAAAACTTCCAACCAGCTCAGCGATTGGTAGGTTTGGGCCTTATCTGCTCACTCTAAGGCTGGCCCTACAACCTGTTGGCTCCTAAGCTTTGTTTGTCTATGATAACTGAAAGTTCTTCACATGAAACATTTCTGAGTTCTTGGTATATGTTTCACCAGCCATTGGACACATACCCTGCTGCCAGGCACCCAGCAGATCCCTGATTCTCATTTTCACATTCTCCAGCAGAATTAACCTTGCTCATCAGTCACTGAAGTCAATGAAGGGTCACCTTCCAAGAACCCACTCAGCATGGCATGGGTTTAGCACCAACAGATTTAATATTAATGTTCAGAGGGTCTTAATTTTTTTCTTTGTAAGCTTAAATCCTGGTAAGTAAAAACAACTAATTAAACATTGAGGTCACTTTACAGAACGCTTGGTGAAATATGACAAAATACAGGACTTATGAATGACCATAACATGGGTATTCTGAAGTCCAGCAGTCTGAAATGCAAATTGCAATATATCAGCTGTGACCCAAGAACCCCTTAAATCCAATGGGCAAGGGGATTATAGTAATATCCTGATTCTGATATGTGCATTCTGGTTCACCAAAGAACGTCATTGAGATCTTGAATGAAAGCTGGGGTCACACTGGTCATTGATATAATTGTGAAATGTATGTACAGATATTATGTAAGGAGTTATGTTTATATATGCAGAAAATATGTTTTAAAGTCTCTGTCAAGACAGAGGTGAAAAACAGGTTTTCTTCCAGACAGGAGGTAAGATATGTGTATCTCTCTATTGGGATGTAAATTAAAAAATTGTAAGCTTATACAATTGATGACAATTTACATACAAAGTCAGAGGTTAACGAAGAGATGTGAAGTCAACAGGGAATCAGCCCAAAGGAAAAAAAAGCTACAGGTGTTTATGCAATCTCTGAATACAGACAATGAACTTGGAGGGAGGGTTAATATGTAGGAGGTAAAGAAGACACCTCCCCTCCCCTTTCACCCCCTCTGCACCTAGGAAGTAAAAAGACAGCATGTTTACATTCATGAAAATGGGATCTCAGCCAGCCTCAGTTAAAAATGCTGAAGAAAACTTTGGCTGAGACAAAATTTGTTAGACAGGAAATTAACCTGTTAATGAAGTTTAGTGTCTAGAAAGCACATTATGATTTTGTTTTATAGGTAACCATTTGTTTCCAATATCCTTACTCAATATCACTTGAATCTTTTCACCATAAATATATCAAGTGCTATGATGTTAAGCAAAATGGTAGTTCTGAGCTGAATCTTGCAAACTGATGTGTGTACTATTCTTCTGCAGACAGCTGACCTGGTACTTTTCTGAGTTGCCAGTGACAGGGTCTGGCTATCAAAGGGAAATACTTCAAAGAGACTTGGAGACTGGGATGCATCTATTGTTAAACTGTAAGACAGAGTAAAGGCTGGCATAGTCCAGAGGAAAGTGCTTGATTGGCTAGAAGGCTGGGGGTGTTAGGAAACCGACACCCAGCCATGCACAATCAAAACACTACTACCCTGGAAACAAGGTGACACACAGTCCTGGGTACCCCTAGAACCATCAGATTGGCTCACAATTTTTTAGATGAAAAGTTGTATTGTTGTTTGTTATTGGTTTTGCAGTTGAAACTTTGGGTCACCTGGAATGAGATCAAGGCCCCATTGTGCCAGGTACTGTACAAACACACAGGATGAAATCCTGGTCCTATTGAATCAATAGGAGTTTTGCCACTGACTTCAGTGTGGCCAACATTTCACCCATAGTGAGAGCCAGTCCTTGCCTCTAAGAATCTGCAGTTTAAGTAGACAGAATAAAAGGTGGGAGGAGAAACAGAAGCACAGAGAAGTGAAGTGACTTGCTCAAGGTGACACAGCAGGCCAACAGCAAATCCAGGAATAGAATGTAGGTATCCTTGTATAAGTTACTTACTAACTACACTGAAGATTTGGGATTGCTCTCTGCTCAGCAGTGGAGGCCTAATTACTCACTCAGGCCAACATCACTTGTGATTGTGAAGCCATCTGTATTGCATGAATATAAATTCTGTTCTCTTCTGTACAGTTATAACATTATGGGACTGGCATGTTCCATATAGAGAGAGGGAAAGTGAAACACATTACTCTCTTTAAAAGACAGGAACAGTTTTCTGGCAACATACAAATGATCATGCATCCAGAAAGATAGATTATTTCATTTTACTCCTGCTGACATGCAATATGTCAATTAAAAGATTAACATATTTTTTAATTCAGCAGATTGATTTTCACTTTGCCTTATTTTAAAGTAATTCATTGTTGTTTGCTGCCTGAAAGAGACATGATATGTTTATTCATTGTCTAGTCGAAAATGGTGATTGCTGTGTGAAGCACTTAGTTCCAGTCTCTTCATCCTCTCTAATACTCCTTCCATAAACCAGTATCACTGGCAGCTTGTGCATTACAGAGGCAGAGGAATGCAAACAGCACTCTTGTTTTGTTACTGACTCATTGCATGACCAACATTGGGTCAACATTTTCAGGTTTAGGTTCCTAAAGCTGTGCAATGAAATTGGGCAGTGAAATAATTGATCCAATGTTCAGAAGTGCTGAGCTCCTGCAGATCCCACTGAAGTTTTAGATACCTAATGATGTAATTAGGTAGATAACTTTAGGCACCTAAATTTGAAAATGTTGGCCTTAATCTCTACCTCACAGGACTATTGTGAAGATTACTCTATGTTTCTTCAGGATTACTTGGATGAAAGGTTGTTTAAGTGAAAAGAGAGAGTGGAAACAACAACAATAATAATATATGGTCTAATATAGGAATATTTGTTAAACAGATCAAAAAGCATTCTAGATAATCAGTAATATTATAAACTATACAGATTTTTAGGGCCAGATTTTCAGCCCAGCCATAAAACCATTCTGGTGCTCACAATTTTGTGAGCACAAACAATTGCAGGTACATTTGTGTGCCCACAATTATTTCCAGGTGTGGTTATAAAATTAATAGTGATGGGGCATTTTTCACTTGCAGATCCAATGTCCTGTACAGAGGTACAAATACTGCCATTTTTCAGATCTAGAAGCTAATAAGAGAAGTGACTTCCTTCAGGTTAATTGGTAACCCAATAGCACCTCTGGGAGTAGAACTCAGGTGTCCTGACTCAGACCAGAGGCCTACCCACTCGACCACACTGCTACCCTATTTAACTGGAAGGAAATTTTTCAATGAAAATTTTTACATGTAAAATTATAAAATGTTCCTTATTTTCCAGTCAAATATTTATCATTTAAACATCTAAGACTTGATCCTGTAACCAGTAATGTCAGGGACAAAGTCTTCACTGATTTTAAAAGTGCAGGACTCTAAACAGTTGTTTAGAGAAAATCAGATAGTATCTAAATGACCTGAATTGCAAAAAATTGTAGTGTCACCAATGACAGGCTGAAAAACACACCAATGTTGGATGATCTGTCTCTTAGTATTCCCCTTCTCATAGCAGTAGTTAAACTAATGAAGAATCTATGCCTATCACTTCACTTAGGTTCCATTAGAATCAAATCTCTCATTTAAAATGTGGAAACCTGAGCACAGAAATTGCTCAACAACTGACTACCCATTCTGATCAGAACCATACTTCATTTCTGAAAGCAATTATTATGGTTCTTGACAAATGTAATATTCCTGCTGTAATCTTATTAATAGTAGCAGCAGTCCTAAGACAAGTTGCAGTCAGGATGAATTTACTGCCAAGGCTAAACTATTTATTTTCAATGATACTCATTTTTCAAAGAGCAGATGGTTTAATTCTCCAAACCAGCTGCTAATAAATAGCATTTGGAAAATCAGAGGTGGGGAATTAAATAACAATCATATCCACCCTTGAAAAACAAAAGTTTTGGGACAGGTATGTATTTCTTTCTCAAGTCGATTTTTATCTTTTGACTACAGCAAAGAGACTGGGAACTATGCAGTGCCTAAAGTGGTATAAAACATAAAGAAGGTCAATGTAAATAACCAGCTTTTCAAAAGCAAGCTTTGGAGAGTGTAATTTTGGGTGTTGAAAATGTTGGGTGGATAAATTTAGGTAATCAGGATACCCAAAACCTTGGAGGAGTTTGAGAAAACCTGGATTTGTGCTGGAAATAGCCCACCTTGATTATCATACACATTTTAAAGAGAGTGGTCACTTTGGATGGGCTATTACCAGCAAGAGAGTGAGTTTGTGTGTGTGGCGGGGGGGGGGGGGGGCGGAGGGTGAGAAAACCTGGATTTGTGCTGGAAATGGCCCAACTTGATGATCACTTTAGATAAGCTATTACCAGCAGGAGAGTGGGGTGGGAGGAGGTATTGTTTCATGGTCTCTGTGTATATAATGTCTTCTGCAGTTTCCACGGTATGCATCCGATGAAGTGAGCTGTAGCTCACGAAAGCTCATGCTCAAATAAATTGGTTAGTCTCTAAAATGCCACAAGTACTCCTTTTCTTTTTGCGAATACAGACTAACACGGCTGTTACTCTGAAACCATAAATATAGTGATATGATTTGAACAAAGACTTGAGGTTAATATATTTATTTGTCTGTACTGGAGTGGGGAAGGGGAGAAGTATATGTGGAATACTTACTTGAACTGTATCTCAAATGACAGGTTTCAGAGTAGCAGCCGTGTTAGTCTGTATCCGCAAAAAGAAAAGGAGTACTTGTGGCACCGTATGCTCAAATAAATTTGTTAGTCTCTAAGGTGCCACAGGTCCTCCTTTTCTATTTTGTATCTCAAATGTATCTTCAGAAGAAAGGTAAAGTTTTTAACGGCCAAGTCTCATCTGAAGCTTTATCTACAGTAGACAATTACATCATTGCTGTTTGCAGTGGTTTTGTCATAGTGTTTCAGGTTGCAACTCAGCATCCACACTGGCCATGATGTTTGGGAGTAGAGTAAGCACCACATCTACACACCTTGCTCCCTTCTACCATTAATAGATTTGTAGATTTCAATGTGATAGCAACTTGGCCAACACCAGGGGCCTCCAGAGCTAAGAGCATGAGTTGCCACAGCTTGAGTTAAAAAAGTATCTTTTATCTTGCAGAAAATTGAAAGGGTCTGTTTGGAACATTAAATTTAACCTTCAGTTCTGAACAGCACCTAGCTGGTACTATAATAGCCTCAGATCCTCTGCAGATTGGGCACAGAGGGGGACCTGTAGTATACACTCAGTAGTGGGTGATAGTCTGGGATTTACTCAGGTGGGCTAGATGGGTTGTCTTCTGTATCTGTGTGTGGCATTACTAATGCCTTGGTTCTTGTTTTCTTTTTTTCAGACCTCAGAAGTCTGTGATACAGCTGAAGCAGTTGCATCACTATGGTGCCAATCCCCATAAGGTAAGTGCAGTGGTGCATTGCTCTAATGTAGTCAAAGCTTGAGATGCAAGTTCTCCTATCATGTTCCCATTTAATCTTGGTCTGGCAAGAATGTGGAAAAAAATCCTCCATAATCTCCTTAGATGGGATTCATGGAATGTCTTCCATCCTTCCAAGTATGCCATGCTTCACATTGAGCCATCACAGAGCGGGGTTGTAGCCTGCATTAAATTTTCTATTGTAGGTCAGTCTAAGACGCTTCTGTCTTGCAGAAAATTGAAAAAGACTGTCTGGAACAAGGAAAATCAGAGAGTGCCAGTTTGCCACATGTCGAATACTGGCTGTAAACTCTTGGACTCCTATTGTAGCAGTGTTGGGCCCAGTGGAGTTAAGCCAGGGATGAATTTGGTACTTGATGTCTTTTCTGTTGTATGCCAAAAGAAACAGCTTGTGAGGCGGTGTTGGCCCGGGGATGAGATGGCAGAAATGGCAGTCTACAGTCTCGTATCAAACTGCAATTTGAGAGTATCCGTCAATAAAAAAATAACGGTGTAATCTCAATGTCTGCTAGGGTTGCTAACAAGGAAAATCAGAGAACCCACTGCTGCCGCCTCAGACTCCATAACGAAATAAACAAAAATAAAGGCCTAGGAAAGAAGAGTTCGGGAGGCACCACGATTTACAATCCCGTTGGCATAATTTACTATCTGAAAAAATGAAATCTCCTGTGTTTTTAGATGGATTGGGGTGTTTGATTTTAGCAGTAGATTTCTCCTCCCCCACTCGTTCTGCTGGGAAGTTTTCTGTATTTCTGTTTCACCTTGTGAATACCTTATCATTAGCTGAAATTTTCATGGAGAGGTCAGGTGGCAAACAGGGTCCAGTGGTTAGGGCACTAACCTGGGACCTGATCAGACACAGACTTCCTATGTGACCTTGGGCAAGTCAGGTAGCTTCTTTGTGCCTCAGGTCTTCATAAGTAAAATGGAGGTGATAACACTTCCCTAGCTCACACGAATGTGGTGAGGATAAGCACAGTAAAGATAGTGAGGTGCTCAGATCCTGTGGTGATGGGGTCTGTACAAATCTTTAGCTAGAAGGCAAACTTTATGGTCATAAAAGGGTCACAAACGCAAACAAAAATAAGCAGGCAGCAAGAAGGATGACTACAAAAAGCATGCAACATTAGCAAAAGCAGTATTTAATACACCAAATAATGCTACCTATTGGGTTGTATGATACAATGGGAGGGAAGGAAGAGTAGGATGAAGGTTTATAGCAATATGGTTATACAGTTTCTCCAGATAGTTATGCCTATGGTTAACTGTCTAGCAATATATGAACACATGTTCAAAAAAACCCAAATCCTTCCCATGGTTACAGCCAAAAAATCCCATCAGTCTTTGGCTATTGGCAACCCTTGACTACAAATCTATGATTATTTTCTTTGTAAATTGGAATTTAACCCACTAAAATTCTAAGCGAAATACCTCCCTTGCCCATAACCCACTCTGCCATTCTCCCCTGCTCAGTCCAAACTTCTCAGTTTTCCCCTAGGGCCTCTTTTCCTGTGTCCTCCCCACACTGTTCAGCTGACTATCATTCTTCTCTCTGCACCTATGTCCCCACTAGAGCTGTGCAGAGGATGGGGATGTTCAATTTCTGAAAGATTTTTGAGATTTCACAATTTGGCTTTGTTCTAAAATTAGGAAAGTTTAAAAATTCTCCATCAAGGAAAATTCTGAACAAAAATTGCTGAGTGTCAATCGAACCATTTCCTTTCAACACGATCAAATTGTTTTGTTTCAATATAGACTTTTTTTAAAAAAAACATATAATTTTATTTAAAAACAAAATGCAAAATAAAATAGCATTTCAAAACAAAAAAAAATTAAAATGTTTCATTCCAAAAATGTGAGAGCAGGATATTTTAACATTATCAGAATTTTTTTCTGGTTTTCTTCTAAAATGAAATTTCAGCAAAATCTCTTGTTTCTTGAAGCATTTAGATAGAACAGCATATTCTAGCTGACTGAGGTTCTGGGAATATGTCTCCCACCATCACTAGCTCCCACTCATTGTACTAAA
The DNA here is from genome assembly GCF_965140285.1 of Lepidochelys kempii. Taxonomy (NCBI): domain Eukaryota; kingdom Metazoa; phylum Chordata; order Testudines; family Cheloniidae; genus Lepidochelys; species Lepidochelys kempii. The sequence continues at coordinate 14,151,611 of NC_136392.1, read as the reverse complement.
GAAGAATTCAGAAAAGTAATTCCTAACCTTACATGGGCTGTTGCCAGGAGACATGCTGCCCCGTGTGGATTTGCTGGATGTTAGGAGTGGGGTAGTGCTGGGGCGTGGTGTCTGCGAGGGTCCTCCTTCTGCTACACAGGGAAGGGACTGGGCCTTCATGCTTCCAGCTAGACACTGGGCAGCCATGGGCTCCCACTTTGTGCTTCCCAGGGGAGCAGAATATAACTGCTATATATCTGTAAATCAGCAAGTGTCAAGAGAAAGTTATAACTGCTAAACACTTAGTACGTAAAAAAGAGCCTTAAACAGCAAACCAAACTTTTCTGGAGCATTAATGGCATTTTAATAGGGCTATCTATTTAGACAAGAGACAGCAACCACAGCTGTACTAGATATATTGGAGGCTTCAAGCTTTCGAGAAGGAATGGCATTCAGCTCTTTGCTTGTAATCTCTGTGGAGTTCTACAACATAAGGGACTCTTTTTTGCTGCTAGTTGCACATTTAGCAACTAATTGCTAGTTGCACATCTTACCAAAAAGAGAGACATACCATTCTTTCATCCCCTTATTAATCAAACAATGATCCGGAAAGGAGGAAGATGCCTCTATTAAATAGCTTGGCCCTAGTAGAAGTGATTAAGGTTTCTGGCCTGGGCACAAAGAGACCTATGTGTTATGAATGCTTTGGCCGTGATGGGAAAGATGTACCCACAGAGCAACGAATGGCACTTTGCACTTGGATGCTTCATCAGAGTGGTTATGAAGGTTTCTTGGAGGTTAGGAGAAGAGATGGCTTAAACACCATATGGCCAACTCATACATAAGCATAACTGAGTTCATGATGTTACTATGTTGATTATAACGTGCAATATAACACTACTACTATACCGGAGCCTTTAGAAATAGCCTTTGTAAACACAGTGCACCTGCTTCTTCAGCATTTTTCACAAGTGGGACACAAAAATAATGGCTGATAATAGTTGTCACACTCATGCATCTTCTGAATATTGTTAAAGCACCAGTTGGGCGTGTAGTTCATACTTATTCATATCTTTATTCTTTCAAAAGCACTGCCTTCTACCTGGAGGCAGAACAGAGCTCCTTTTGGTAAAATAGATACATATTTAATATATAGGAAACAAGGTAAAAGGCTAAAAGGAATGAAAGCTCCTTCATTACGGCCCTAATTCAGGAAAGCATCATTATTCAGGGAAGAGATCTGTATCCATTAAACCATTACTTCAATGGGATTTAAAAACATGCTTCTGTGCTTTTCTGATTCAACGTCCAGACATTTACCATTCATGTATTGCTTCTAGTGCACTGAGACCTATAAGGTATTTTCTTAGATGTTTTGGAGTCAGACCAAAATGGCTTAGTGGATACAGATCTCACACAAGAGATCCTCGTTTTTCATAATTACTTTGATATTACCATGGCATTCACTGCCCCTAGATTGAATCTCATGTTTGGTCTACACTTAAAAGTTATGTCACCATAGCAACAGTCAGGTGTGCAAAAAAAAAAAAACCCCACACTCCTGACTGACATAGCTTTTCCAGTCCAACCCCCAGTGTAGATGCAGTTCTGTCGCTGGAAGAATGCTTCCATTGATGTAGCTACCATTGTTCATTATTCCTACACCACCAAAAAAACCCCTTTTGTTGCTGTATGCTGTGTCTATGCTATGGGGTTGTGCTATGTTAGTTGTCAAACAGAATGCCACTAGCCATCACCTTCAGCCCCCAACTAAAACCTCTCCAATGCGTCATCAAGGATCTACAACCTATCCTGAAGGATGACCCATCACTCTCACAGATCTTGGGAGACAGGCCAGTCCTTGCTTACAGACAGCCCCCCAATCTGAAGCAAATACTCACCAGCAACCACACACCGCACAACAGAACCACTAACCCAGGAACCTATCCTTGCAACAAAGCCCGTGGCCAACTGTGTCCACATATCTATTCAGGGGACACCATCATGAGGCCTAATCACATCAGCCAGTATAATCTCTGTAGGGTAGGCATAAGATGAATCCAGTGGACAGATTTAGAGGCAACTAGTACATTAACAAGTGTCATACTCTTTGGCGCTGTGACAGAGTCACTGCCAAATGTCAGAACCCTTTCAGAAAGGAAATAGCAAACCCAGAGAGCACGCAGCTCTTGCTAGAGTCTGCAGCTGGAGGACTGAGCTACACATTTGCTGCTCCGCTTTGCCAGTAAACTGTATTGGGAATTGAGCTACAGTGATAGCCAGACCTGGCACACACATCTGTATGCTGAAGATCAGGCAGACAACTGTGGGAGTTTTATTAACCACTGCAGATCCTTTTGCACAAATAAATAAGAGCACTACATTAACAAGGTCTGTTACATCTCCTTTCTTGATTTCGTCTGCTTGTTGTAATAACATTCTACCAGCAAAGGTACTTTTGTTTAATTTAAAAGATGTTTTCCCCCATTTCGCATTTGTCAATAACTGTGTCACTAGATAATAAGCAATCCTAGTAAAAATAAAGACTATATTGATTGCCAATCAATTCCAAAGTAGGACACGTAAATACTGAACTAAGTTTTAATTACAATGCTATTTACTAAACTGGCAAGTTTACACTACCCCCTGGGTTCTTTGTTTTATTACTTAACCGAATAGCTGAGGGATGTTTAAGGAGATTATAAAATCTAGATTATTTAGTTGTCAAACAGATCTACTATCAGAGTCAAACTCATTAAAAGCACAAATCAATAATGCTGTGGCTTCCATAACATTTATTCGTTGCATCCTTCCATGTTCTGACACTGGATGACAAGGCTTATGAGTTCTGGAGATACAGCATTGACATTCTCTAGTGCTGAATAATAATCATGTGAAGAGGAGTAGAGAGAGGATTTTAGCTGAATTACACAGTAAAGGTTATCTGATTCATTATTTTCAACTTATGTTTCATAGTGAAGTGTCCGTTATAAAGGGAGAAGGAAATCGGAGGGACAAGACTGGTGCTTCCGCTCCTTCACTATTCTGAAATGCAGTTTTGAAGCCAGTCAGCCCTGGCGTCATATTTCCTGCTCACTCTTACAAGCTGGAAAGAGACTGTCTTCCAAGTGGGAGATCCTAGCGGCAATTAGACAGTGGCACAGGAAAAAAGCAATAATTTTCATTAACTTGGTAGTGCTGAACATTTCCGACGAGAAAGATTTCTGAGTGAAACTGTACAGTGAAACTTTATTAGGATGAAAGTCTCCCATTGATGTAACTAACAGCTTCTGGTTCACTCATTCTCTTTCTGTTTCTTGCTTTCTTTCTGCTGTCATTAATATGAGCATATATTGCATTTCTTACTATTTTCAGAGTGGTGTGCACTGAAGTACACTTTGAAAATCTGACCTCGTCTTTCTAGAATGGAAAGGACTGATATGATAAATAGCTGGGGCTTGATTCTCCAATCCTTGCACCTTTTCTGTGTAAAGTGGGTGTAAAACAGACTTGGCATTCAATTTGCACTTTTGTAAATGTCTACACAAGGTGTAGAGTAGTAGTGAATCAGGCCCTAAAATGTACATTCTGTCATAAAACTGTGTACCATTTCCAGAACTTCAAGTGTCCCAGTTCATATCTCTCCTAGGAGTTGGATGAAATTTTTTGGACAAATAATTTATTCATTGAAAAATGCAGTTTCAGGGGACACCACCACTACATCCTTGGGTTTTGTGACTGGCACATAAGCCCACTTGTGAACCTAGCCCAAAAAATCAAAATGTTTCATTTAGAAAACTTCAATGAGCTGTTTCAACACTTCAATTTTTTACCCTTTTTTTTTTGGAACAAACCAATTTGCAGAGTTGACACAAATTTGCTCCTTGAATTTGCATTTTTCAGCCAAAAAAGTTACCTCTCTACTTCTAAGTAATTTAGGTCCATATTTTCAAAGATAATTAGGCACCTAAAAATACAGTTGGATGACCAGTGAGATTTTCAAAAGTGTCTATGCAGTTTAAATGCATAAGGGACGGAGAGAGGCATAGCTCAGTGGTTTGAGCATTAGCCTGCTAAAACTGAGGGTTGTGAGTTCAATCCTTGAGGGGGCCATTTAGGGATCTGGGGCAAAAACTGGGGATTGGTCCCCCTTTGAGCAGGGGGTTGGACTAGATGACTTCCTGAGTTCCCTTCTAACTCTGATATTCTATGAACTCCCATTGATTTCAAAAGGAATTAAGTGTCTAACTCACATAAAATGCTTTTAAAAATCTCACTAGGCACCTATGTGCATCTTTAGTCATCTAAATACTTTTTCAGTCTGGCCACTAGGCACTTTAAAAACTTTATCTACTATCTCACCTTCTTTTCCTATTAAATTTTTCAAGGAAAGCTAACACTTTCTTCAAATTTCTCCGTTAAACAACCAATCTTCCACCAATAAAAGAAAAGTTTTAATGGAACATTTTTCACCAGTCATTTTTGACTTATCACATATTACTCATGTCCAACTTTTATTTTTAGCATATTTGTCAGCGGTTTCTAATTAGGAGTGTTCAAAAGTAAAATCTAGAGTTTAACAAAGTTACATAGTAAAATGATCTGAAAAAAATCAAAATAAAACATATATAAAGAGAAAAATACCACACTCTGGAGTAATTAATATGTTAGTCTATCTTAATCTCACATTTAAAATTTATAATGGTGAACTGGATTATGGGAATTAAATATCAAACAGTAAACACCCTGAGGTAGCAGGTAGTTAAGTGTGATTTCAGACAATTTGGATTGCAAATGCAAGTTTGCATACAAATTCTGGGTTTGTGGCTACAGATGGTACACACATACTCTTGCCATTGCACCAGTGTTTGGAAACTTGGTGTGTAAGCTCCATTTATAAACATTCTTTCCTAAATGTTTGTGTTCTGAATACTCCATAGAATATTCTCCTCTTGCTGCCCATGAAAAACTCACATAAATAGGCTTGGAAATGCACACCCCCAAATATTGGAAAAACATTTTTTTTTTGGAAGTAAAAAGAAATCACTCTTCTTTCAGGGCATATTAGAGTGAGATGGAGAAGCTAAGTGGAAGGAGGAGACAGATGGATTGACAGAAGAACTAATACAATAAAGTTTATTTGCTGTTGGCCCTCTGTTTCAGCTTGGCATCCACTGGAGCATTTGATTAGTTATTCCAATGAAACACAAGCTTTTTCCTCCTGACTGTCACTGCAGAGTGTCTTGGCCTATTTTTGCAGTCCATTCTCCTTTGGCTTTGGTTAGCAGCTTCATGTTCAATTTCTGTGCATGTTAATGGTTCTGGTAAAAATCGGAACCCACCTCAATATAAAAATGAAAAACTGAAGCAAAGATTCAGTCAGGAAAATGTATTGGTCCTATCAGTAAATAAATAGCCCGTTCCTATAGGCTAGAGTCTGCTTAGCCCCAACATGGTGTGCCGTTGGGTGGTGGGGGTGAGGTGAAAAAGCAGACTCTCCCCTCCTATTTGTGTCTAGGCAAAACTTCTGCCCCTGCACTCAGACTGTTCCCTAACTATTCCCTAGGAAGACATTATGTTCTGAGGAAGATGGAGACAAAGACGATTCAGAGCCCTGGCGGTCTCCTCTATATACCAGCCAGCTGAGCTGGCTGGCATCACAGAAGGGAGTATGCTGTATCTTTAAAATTGCAGGGTCGTGTAAGCCCGCCCCCTGTAAGACTTCCATGTGCAGAATGCCTCCTTAGTGCTCCCACTGGTTCAGTGCAGGTCTGGCCCCCATCTCAGTACAAGCTAAATTGCACAATCTAGACCTGGGACAATGCTTTAAAAAAAGCAAGAGCTAATCCCATCAGTCTAAAGGCAGTGCAGTGTGCAACCATGCAAAGATCCAACACCGAGGCTGGTGGGTATAGCCTTTGTCTGGATGATTGTTTACCATTTCAGAATTACCATTGATTTTTAAAACCATCACTCAGAATGACCCCATGCTGCCAGCCATTAAAAACAAGACAGCTGAAGAAAAATATACCTTGGGTCTATCATCAATCAAAGGGCAGAAAGAGTGTGGAGGGGGGCGGGGGGAACTAACACAGGCACCATTTGTCATCCAACCAATCATCCATAGGTTAATGTCTGAGGCTAATGAATATTTGGAATAGGGATGGGGAGAAGCAAGGACAAATGTTTGTGGAGCCGGGAATGCTGAATAAAGGAGTGAACCCTGATTGGGAGATGGCCTTCTTTCCCCAATTTCTTTTCTCATTGCTTCCCATTCTTTTAGACTTTTGAACATTGATTTATCTGTTTTGCTGTCAAGATTCAATTTCTCTCTGTTCTGATCTCACCAAAAATTTTAGCCAAGATTTTCAAAACTGGATGCCTGAAATTAGGCTTCTAACTCCATATATAGGCACCTTGACAAGATATCTGATTTTTCAAAAGTGCTGAGCTCTCATAAGCTCCTATTAAAGTCAATGGGACTTGCTGGTGCTTCTGAAAATCAGGCCACTTATTTAAGTTTCTAAATAACTTTTGGTACCCAGTTTTGAAAATCTTGGCTTTTGAGTCTACCATGCACTTGGGCCTTCTGAGCTAGATTCAGAATTCACATTTTGAGACCAAAACTGAACGTGTTTATTTGACTCTATTTTACTTTAAATATATTTAGAAAGCTGTCATAAAAATAAAGGGAAGGGTAAACCCCTTTGAAATCCCTCCTGGCCAGGGGAAAGCTCCTCTCACCTGTAAAGGGTTAAGAAGCTAAAGGTAACCTCGCTGGCACCTGACCAAAATGACCAATGAGGAGACAAGAGACTTTCAAAAGCTGGGAGGAGGGAGAGAAACAAAGGGGTCTGTGTCTGTCTGTAGTCGTCTTGGCCGGGGATAGACCAGGAATGGAGTCTTAGAACTTTAGTAAGTAATCTAGCTAGGTATGTGTTAGATTATGCTTTCTTTAAATGGCTGAGAAAAGAATTGTGCTGAATAGAATAACTATTTCTGTCTGTGTATCTTTTTCGTAACGTAAGGTTTTGCCTAGAGGGGTTCTCTATGTTTTTGAATCTAATTACCCTGTAAGATATCTACCATCCTGATTTTACAGGGGGGATTTCTTTATTTCTATTTACTTCTATTTTTTATTAAAAGTCTTCTTGTAAAACACTGAATGCTTTTTCATTGTTCTCAGATCCAAGGGTTTGGGTCTGTGGTCACCTATGCAAATTGGTGAGGCTTTTTATCCAACATTTCCCAGGAAAGGGGGGGTGCAAGTGTTGGGAGGATTGTTCATTGTTCTTAAGATCCAAGGGTCTGTAGTCACCTAGGCAAATTGGTGAGGCTTTTTACCAAACCTTGTCCAGGAAGTGGGGTGCAAGGTTTTGGGAAGTATTTTGGGGGGAAGGACGCGTCCAAACAGCTCTTCCCCAGTAACCAGTATTAGTTTGGTGGTGGTAGCGGCCAGTCCAAGGATAACGGGTGTAATATTTTGTACCTTGGGGAAGTTTTGACCTAAGCTGGCAAAGATAAGCTTAGGAGGTTTTTCATGCAGGTCCCCACATCTGTACCCTAGAGTTCAGAGTGGGGGAGGAATCTTGACAAAAGCACTGAGAGATTTATATTTTTTTTTGAATGGTGATGTATAAATGGGGCTAAATTCTGCTTTCAGTGTGAATTTGGAGTAACTATTTCAATGGCATTAATCTAGCTTTAGCAGAGTAAATGTAAATTGCATATAGCTTATTATTGCTCTATTCCAGCCTTTTACTTCCACATATTACACATTTTATGCTGTTTATAAAGTGTGGTTATAGTTAGAAAAGAAACTGTACTGAGTTCCATATTTATTCCCTCTCAATAACTTCTAGGTCAGATTTGATCAGTTTACAAGTCAAAGGATGTTTTCTTTCTAACTGCCAGAGTTGTAAACTCAGCTGAGATCTGAAAGTCAAGCTGTGAAGAGCAAGGGTATCCTGTTCTCTGCCTCATGTACATACATTGTCAGCTTAATTTTGCTTGCAGAATCTTTTATTACCAGAAAGAGAGAGACAATGTCTTAATTTTCAGATCCCAGAGTGTCTTAGTCTTCTGACACTCTGCAGGTTCTATTATAGACCAAAACGTTCATAAGAAATCACAGTCTGGAAGTCAGCTCTGCAAGTACTAAGAGGAGCAAAAACATATCTTTTCAGTAAAGACAGCAGATATCAATTAAAGATCGACAGGAATCTTCTTCCCGGTTCTTTTTTGGAGTGGGAGACTATAGAATAGGTCAAAGATGCTGCCACACCCAGCTGACAAAGGAGACAAAATGGCTTTTGGAATGGCAACAACAGTCATTATGTTAAGGGCTAACAACTTAATAAATTGACTTATAAAAGTTTATAATTAAAAATCAAACTCTTTTAGGGATGAAATTCTCCCGCTTGCAAAGGGCCCATGCCTCGTTTTAATTACATATAAGCCCTGTCTTGGCAGCATAAGTGGTACATAGGCTGAGTGCTGTCCTCACGTTAGGTGTTTTGAATATTATTGGTTAAAATCAATCACAGTATTCAGCAGATGGAAAAAGATGGCAAGGTTGTGAAATAGACTAATAAGGGAAAATATTAATATAAATTTCAAATTATATTCTGTGCTGAAGTGGGTCCATTTTTCTCTGATGAAAAAGGTTTTTAGAGCTTCCTGCATTTTATTTAGGGAGGAAACAGCAGCAAAACATTTGATGCCAAGACAATTTGCTTTTTCTTTCAAAATATTGCATTATGCTGTTATCCATTTGCATATCTGATTGCTCAGCCTAGGCTATTTGCCTCTTAAATGAACGTTTCTGATTATTTTAATTGAAAATGGCATAGTATAATTAACATCTCTTTAATTCCAGATTTTCCTTCTTATAGTTTCCACTTATAAAATTGTTTCCCCACTTACTTTTCATATATACAGAGCAAACTAATGAGATGTTGCTGAGAACAGATGTTGATAGGAACAAATGGATCCATATGGGGTCTTGTGTTTTTGCTTCACTGTGGCTATCGGTATTATTGCTGATGAAATTCAAAGTTTGGATGTTACATTTGAATAAGCATTCACAACTCCAGGGGTGAAATTCTGGACCTATTAAAGTCAATGGCAAACTCCCATAGACTTCAATGGAGCCAGGAATCACTTTGGATGCTTAACAGAATCATATCAATAGTATCCATGACAGGGATGGAGATCTGAGGAAAGGCCTTACAAGACTTCTGGTTTTTCCACCTCCTGTCTGGCTGGAACTGTCATGAACCAGGACGTGGGCAGTGAGGCCTAGTGGCTGGGACAGGAGCTAGAGTCAGAAAGCCAGTAATCAAAGCCAAGGGGTCAGAGCCCAGAGTCAGGAATCAAAGCCAAGGGTCAGAGCCAGAGTCAAAAAACCAGTGAGGAAGCAGGGCTGGAGTGGACTGGGCAGGGCAGGAGCCAGACTGGGAACAAGGCAGGATCAAAACTGGAGCAAGGTAGGTCCAGAAAAGATCACAGCTGCTAGCGTTATGTGTTCAGCAGCCAGAGACCAGTTGTTGAGGTTGGGCATAAGGGCAGGTTTACTGACTTCCTTGGCCAGTCAGGTAGCACTGCTGTGGCTCAGCTGTGCTCATAAGCTGACCAGAGACTGGACAGGTACAGCTGCAAGTCCGCATTCCTGACAGGAATCTAGTAGCCCAGGAGAGGCCCAGGCTAGAGCCCACTGAATTCAATGGGAGTTTTCAGACTGTCTCTAAAACTTGATTCCTGTTTGATGCCAATTTATTTTCTCTGACCTGGTGCACCCATCATTAGCAGTGCCATGGGCTAGTAACTATTGACTGCCATCATGGCTACCTCTGACCTAGTGTGTGCAGAGTAACTGGAGTTCAGTCTGTGAACAGCAGGCAGTCTGGCCTTCTCAGTCATTGAGTTGGTGCCAAATTGCTGCATTATTTTGGGACTCTAGAAACAGCCAATTAGGAAGGAGAGGGTTTCCCCCACATCCCATCTGAGACTTTGTTCCAGATCACTCCTTTCTGCAGAAATATCCATGGTGAAGGAATAGGGGTGGGGGAACTGCTTTCAGGACCTTTCCTGGTGTCCCTGTCAGTTGTGTGTTTTGCCCCAGTTTTAGTAAGCAGATGACAGCTGCTGGAAGGATCCATTGAGGAGCTGAGCTAGAACGGCTGATGACCAAGCTGGCTAAGCTTACAGGAACCTCAAGAACCATCATTAACCAGGCTTTTCATGTTGCTGCTTTCCTCTTTGTAGGGTCCCCCACCCCACCACAGCTTCCAGAATGATCCTTGCAAGGGGAGGACTGTGCACTCCACTTTGACACCCTGCAGCACCCCACTCTTCCTGCTAGCTACCCTGGATTTCACTTTGAACATCTGGTCACTTTAAGCATATCAGAATAGAACATAAGAACGGCCATATTGGGTCAGACCAAAGGTCCATCTAGCCCAGTATCCTGTCTTCCAACAGTGGCCAATGCCAGGTGCTCCAGAGGGAATGAACAGAACAGGTAATCATCAAGTGATCCATCCCCTGTTGTTCACTCCCAGCTTGTGGCAAACAGAGGCTAGGGACACTATCCCTGTCCATCCTGGCTAATAGCCATTGATGGACCTATCTTCCAGGAACTTACCTAGTTCTTTTTTGATCCCTGTTATAGTCTTTGCCTTCACAACATCCTCTGGCAAGGAGTTCCACAGGTTGACTTTGCGTTGTGTGAAAAAATACTTCCTTTTGTTTGTTTTTAACCTGCTGCCTATTAATTTTATTTGGTGACCCCTAGTTCTTGTGTTATGAGAAGGAGTAAATAACATTTCCTTATTTACTTTCTCCACACCAGTCATGATTTTATAGATCTCTATCATATCCCCCCTTAGTTGTCTCTTTTCCAAGCTGAAAAGTCCTCGTCTTATTAATTTCTCCTCATACGGAAGCCGTTCTATACCCCTCATAATTTTTGTTGCCCTTTTCTGAACCTTTTCCAGTTCCCATATGTCTTTTTTGAGATGAGGCGACCACATCTGCAGGCAGTATTCAAGATGAGAGCATACCATGGATTTATATAGAGGCAATATGATATTTTTTGTGTTATTATCTAGACCCTTTTTAATGATTCTCAACATTCTGTTTGCTTTTTTGACTGCCGGTGCACATTGAGTGGATGTTTTCAGAGAACTATCCACAATGACTCCAAGATCTCTTTCTTGAGAGGTAACAGCTAATTTAGAACCCATCATTTTATATGTATACTTAGGATTATGTTTTCCAATGTGCCTTAGTTTGCATTTATCAACATAGAATTTAATCTGCCATTTTGTTGCCCAGTCACCCAGTTTTGAGAATTCCTTTTGTAGCTCTTCGCAGTCTGCCTGGGACTTAATTATCTTAATCAATTTTGAATCATCTGCAAATTTTGTCACCTCACTGTTTACCCCTTTTTCCAGATCGTTTATGAATATATTGAATAGGACTGGTCCCAGTACAGACCCCTGGGGGACACCACTATTTACTCCACTCCATTCTGAAAACTGACCATTTACTCCTACCCTTTGTTTCCTGTCTTTTAACCAGTTACCATAATCCATAAGAGATCCTTCCCTCTTATCCCATGACTGCTTACTTTGCTTAAGAGCCTTTGGTGAGGGACCTTGTCAAAGGCTTTCTGAAAATCTAAGTACACTATATCCAGTGGATCCCCCTTGTCCACATGCTTGTCGACCCTCTCACAGAATTCTAAAATAGGAGGTAATACAGGCCTAAACTTGGCAGTGGATGATGTGCCTCCCCTTGTGTGCAATGCAGCCATGTCAAACAAGGCTAATAAATCCTCTCCACAACCCTGATGGATGTGTGGGCAACGTGATACATTTATTCTGTTTTCATTATATTTTACATGAATTTACTGCTGTTGAAAAGTACTAGCATGTTACTTCTGAAACTAAACTCCCTTCTCGCTGGTAGGGTTGGTTCTTTCTAGTCAAGGTTAAGGCACATTGGTAAGAGATGTAAAGCAGAAATGTTGTGGCTTTTGCCCTTCATACAACTCTATTGGTATAAAAAAATACCTGTGCATAGGTGCGCACTTTCCAGAACCCAAAAGAACAAGGCAAAGCAGGTTGATAGGTTGCACCTGGGGGAGAGGTGGGCCCCTACAAGCTAATTGATGATGAAGCCTAGCTGGGCAGAGCAGGCTGAGCTTGTATAAAGCCAGCAAACTGAGACCAGAAGAGGGCTGTAGGGCAAATGGTCTGTACTTATTTTCTGGGAGAAGGGAGGTGGGTTTAGGACTATAAACTTTAGCAGCAGCCCAGATAAAGGAGTAATCTACAGTCCCTCCTTGGGAGAAGGGAGTGTGGCCTGGTAAACTCAGAGAGGGAGGCCAGAAGATAGAAAAGAGAAGTAGGAAGAAGTCCAGGAAATAATGACAGGGTTGGGAGTAAGCAGACTGTAGTTGCTAGAGATAGAGTCCCTGGGCTGGAACCTGGAGTAGTGGGTGCCCCAGGTTCTCCTACCACCTTTGGAAAAGGTAGCACAGGACCTGGCCCTGGGCTAGAAGGCTGGAGTGGCATGAGGACAGCTGATCCAGTGGAACTTTCCTACCTTGCAAGGGGAGAACTATAGTGACCAGGTTGGAGAACTAATTCATGATAAGGGAGTACCCTGAGTCCCAGAGAGAGAGGGTTGTGATATGAAGAAAGGAGTATCAGATCTGAGTGGAGTTAATCTCCACATGCAGCCACAAGAAGGTGCCCAATGGTGAGTGGACCCTGTGAGATGCTGTTTAATAACTAGGCTTTGCATGTTATATATTTATGTACATATGTTTCTCCTGTGGGTGGGGTTTAAAACATAGTACACAAAAAACACACTGGAAGGCTCACAAACTATTTAAAGGGATACTTCCCCATTCATATATTCTACAGCAGTGGTTCTCAACCTATTTTCTATTGTGGGCCACATATGCAGCTCTCTGTGTTACGTGGGCTGCATCCACACTATATATATATATATATATATATATATATATATATATATATAGTGTGTGTGTGTGTGTGTATATATATATATACATACACACACTATCTGTTTGGCCCTGAGGATGTCACATGGGCTGCAGCTGTGCTGATTGGGCTGTGGTTTTGCGAATCACTGTTCCACAGGAAGCCTGCATTTCCATTGCCTGTACTGTACCTCTTATGCAGTTATGTTCCAGTTTCCACAGCTGCCAGTGCATCACTGAAATTCACATAAGAGTTAAAACGATATTCCTTCGTACCTGAACTGGTCTGTGCCATATTGCAGTTTAAAACATATTTTTTATGCTTAAGTTGTTATAAATACCTGGGAATTTAGGTTGATGATGGAAATACTAGTTTAAGCTTAACTAAAGCAGAGCTAACAGGTTAATAAAGTACTGTATTATGCACTACTCTTGAAATATTGCAATTAGTACTATGAATGCAAATCTCATGGAATAATCTGACAAAATCATTAGAATGGGCTTCAGTATCCTGATATATATTTGAACTTGTGCTACTGGGCTGAATTAATGAAAAACAGTATAATTCTCTGTCCCCACTATTTCCCTTCATTTGTTTGTAAAGGAATAAATCCTACAGAATGTTTTGACTGTTAGAAAACACTTTCTCATTTGGTCAAAAGCCAGTAGTAAAAAATAGAAATTTATACTAATAAGCTAACTTCAATTCAAAATGATCTCATTCCTCTGTGCTGGCTGCTGCAAAAGCATCAGAGAGGCACTGTGCTGGCAGAAGCATACTTGGAGGCTGTATCCTTCTGCCTGCCTGGCTTCAGAAAAAATCCAAGCTGAAACATTTCAAAACAAATAGCTTTTAGTATAAAATTAATAGCTGTTACTGTATTGCCCCATCGCAACATGTCTGGCCTGCTTTCCAAGCTACTAAACCATCCAATGAACTTTTAAAAAAGGTTAAGAAAAACACAAACATGGGTGTGATTTCTTTTACTGCATATAAATGCAAATAATCTGGGAGAGCTTTCAAAAAGCACATTCTCTTCATGGGGCTGTACGAAAGTCGCCCTCTGATTCTGGGGGAGTAGATCAAAGAAACACACCAAATGCATAGGTGCAGGTGTGGATGTGGATGGTATTCACCTATGTCTAACACAATAGCCATGTAGGCAATATTCAGACTAAAGGAGAACAATGGTACAAGCTCCCTCTGCCTCTTCTGGAATTGGGTTTTCTCTTTGCATGTTGTTAAACTATCCCTTGTCCGTTATGATAAATCTATGAGCAGTTTTTTTGCCTTTGACTCAGGCTAAATGGCATGTCTTTTTCAAGTATTTTCCCAAGAGATTGAGGATATTTCCAGACCCCTATAAAAAGAGAATTCTTTTTCTCCCTCTCACTTCAAATGCCAAATGGAGTTGCCCTTGAGGAAGGGGAGGGTCACATACCCATAACTGCCCCCTATTCTCCTAGGTAGTATCTCTTTACCATTGACTAATCCTCACATTGCATCATAATGACCAGTGTATAATAAATAGGTCCAGGTAGAAACCATCTCCACTTTTCCTGTAGTACAGAGCAAATATGTGTTGACTAAAATTGCTATATACTCTGAACCAAATGAATTGCTTACATCAGAGGGCGACAGCAACAGCTGGGCCTGAGATCTTTTTGACTACACACTGCCAAAAACACACAAACCAAAAGTTTTCTAGCAAAATATTTTGGCTGTCTGACAAGACTTTTGTTGTTTTTGAAGTATTTTCAGTGAAAAACTTTCATCTTGTTGAAAACCCAATTTTCTGCGGGGGATGTGGAGAAGGAGAAACAGTTTTGACTGAAATAAGGACAACATTTTCTTTGAAAGAATTGAACTTATTTAAAACAGAGCTGAATTTTCTTTTCTGTCTTAAGCTTGGGAAATCTCTGGGTTTTAACTGATGCTAAATAACCTATTAACATAGATATAGTAGCATACTCTTTCTTCAAAACACTCTACAAACATTAACTATTAGTACTATGTAGACAGGGGTCTGTGCTATTCAATCAGAGGAACACGTGACCTTTCCCCCACCAAACCAAGTGAGTAACGGCCAACAGATGCTCATAAACTGCTGTACAGTAATTTCAAGATAAAACTGTACTGCAGGCCACCCTACTTTTTTTTGTCCTGACCTTCAGATGTGCAATACACATGAGCTTTGGGTTTCTCCAGACTTTTTCGATGAGTCATTAGAGGCACATGCGTTGTCTGATGTTGATTTTTCCTGAATCAATTCTTGTTCTTGAGGCAAACTGAATTCCCAGTGATATCTCAGATCATCCCTCCAGTAGCCAGCTTGAGTACCCCAGAGGGGCCCTGGCGAAACCTGCTAAGCCATTTGGGGAGGTATCCTCCCTGACTTGGGCTGAGGAGTGGGAGCAGACTGGGTCTGCAGTCACAACTCTAGCCTAAGATCTGGAGTAGGCTGTGTGTAATCTCCACTCCACATTTCCATAATGTGAAATGTCCAACCGTCTCCCTCCAGAGCCCTCATTGGCTAGGGGGTTGGAAGGAAATCCCATCCCTTTTTTGTGCTGCCAGCTTTGCTCTGCTTATGGGCAGCTGGACAGAGCACATCCTCTGTAAGGACACATCAGAGTAGAAGTTTGGAACTACTTACCAAAAGGGAAACCCCACCACAGTTCCCTGGCTCTACTGCAGACCCCATCTCAAAAAGAGAAGACCAGAGGGGCAAAATCTCTCCTGCACCCTCCTCAATGGGTGGTCACACTAAATCCCCTGCAGAGGGTGATAAAGCATCTGCCTAGCCATAATGCTCTACGTCTCTACTCCTCCCCACTTAGTGGCCCCACATTAGTTTCACTCCACCCCAGCAGAACTGGAGAGAAAAATTTGGGTCCATAAGAGAAAGTAACTCTTGCTGGACTAGAAACATTTGACTATACCATGCCAGCTGCAACCTCCTCAGTGTAATTATAATTACACTAGGGTTTGAGCTCTTATTCTAGCTACAGGGAAAGTTCTAAACTGAGTTTTTCCTAACAGTATATAATTGTGGAATATTGGATATGATACCAAGTTTGGTTTGCAATTGATAGTATGGTCGTTTTTACTTAATTTGATCTCAGAGTCTGACAAGACTGACATGTAAGCATTAGCTAGCAGGAATATCTTTAATCCCAATGATGGGAGACCTATCTTTCTGTCTGATTTAATATTCAGAGGTTGGGTTGGTGGAAGTAACACAATCCAAATGAGGTGAAGTTGTTTGAATTAGGATTTGTAAATCTTCCCTTTGAATATATTGGGTGTTTGCTTAAAGGTAATTTTTTCACATTTATTTACAAGCTGGATCAAAAATGATGTCTGTCACAGGTAGGCTCTTTAGACATTGCCATGTAATGTTTTTGTGCACGTCCATAGAAAAAATGGGCCAGCTGATAAGCGCTGTTTTTTAATTGAAAGGTCTCTGTCTTGCCATCTGACATGAATGTCCTAGGCTGAGAAGTTATTTGCTTTTCAGTATCTGTCATCAGCTGCTATTTGTGCATTTCCCTCAGAGGAAAATTAATATTTTCCTTCCATACTTTCCTTCAGTTTTAGCTGCTCAGGGGAAAAAAAATTCATTCTAAAAGATAGCAAACTTAAATTCTCAGCATTTGAGTACTAGCTATATATTTTGAAGACTTTAATAAGGCCCACATTTCCAGCGGGCCTATATGAACGCATCTGCTTAATCTGCAACTACTTGCATGCACAATTGCATGTGTAAAATTACATGCTGCAAAGCCACTAGCTGAGCATATCACTTTCTTAACTGCACATAGATATTTCACGTGCACTGATACATGCACTGAAAATATGGGCTATATAAATACCTTAATTCACATACACATCTGCATGTGGCCATTGGAAACACCTTTGGTGACTGACAGGTGAGAGGCTCCGTATACAACTCCCAGGCCCTTTAAACCATTCCCCCCCTCCTCCCACTGTGCAGTAGATACTGTTGATAAGTTCTGAGTGCACTATACAGTACAAATTTGAAAGCATAATCTGTAGCTGGAATTTGTTAGGAGTAGAAACAAGCTGCAGAATTTTTTTCATCCTTAGAATCTTCAGTATTTTGAAGATATTCTCATGGTTTTGCTTAGTGCTAAATGGTATGTTTAGATAATTATCTGCTAAATCTTCAGTTCTCCATGATTTCAAGCATATATACATTAAAATAAAGACTCAAATGCTAAAGGTTCTCATGAAATGCCTTTGTTTTAAATATTACCTAGCTTAAGGGCATTAGCAGCATGGCAAATGTAACATTGACATATGGATTTCCTTGAGTCTGGATGTCTGCCATCCACACAGATAATACGTACTTGATATGAATTTCCAGTAAAAGGTAGATAGAAAATGAATTCCAAAAAATGCCTTTTTCTCAAGCTGGTTCTCCTGTGGAAAAGGCAACTGCTCAAAATCATTTAAAGTCCTCTGTCATTGGAGTAAAAGCAAAATCTTTTACTGACCTCTACCTGTTTGAGACATTTGGCTGGGAGATTAAGTTAAAATTCTCCTGCTGTAATTATGCCCATACATTATAAAGCTACTGTGATGCTTGTTACTAAGATCTTATAATGGACAAGGGATAGATACTCTAAAAGCATCCTCTCATTTAGGGCCTGATAAAATTCTATTAAAATTTAGTCTCAAGGCTGTGACCTGTCTTGGGCAGGGAATGTCTCATTACATCCTAATGGACTATGGTCATTCACGTCTCTATATGAACATAGGCATATAGAATAGAGCATGGGCTGGGTTAAATACTGTGTGTGTGAAGGGTTGGTGGCAGCTCCCTGAGTCTGTTTTAGTCCTGGCTTCAGGACCCTATGTACTCCTAAGAGGTCATAGACAGCTAAGGAGATCTCTTTATCTTCATGGACAATCTCCTGTCACTTCTTTGTTGGGATGAATTTTTCTCACCCTACCCATCGAAGGCAGTGGGCAAGATGATGCTTAATCTGGCCCAGAGAAAATTATGCTCTACAAATGGTTCTACATTCCACAGTTCCCTCTCCATGGGCCTTCTCCTTGGGGAGAGCATGAGAGAGCAGGGATATTGTAACATAATTTTGCTGAGCACAAGTGCATGTTGGTTGCCTCCCTTTGCTTGTGCTCCCATTTTGGTGCATTATGTCCATCCAGTCTGGCTGTAATTCCCTCTGTAATTGTGTCCTATACATGTTATCCCCAGTACATCACATTGGTGCTTTACCTTTCCTTTCAAAGTTTGGCATAGTTTATGACCCACTGTGGGCTGAAGGGTATCTAGCTAGAAAAGACTATCAACTTGAAATAGTAGAGAAACAGCCAGAAGGAGAATGTAGTTAAAGTTATCTACTAAAAATCGCATGTCAAAATCTTAATAGGAAAGTGTACAGTAACAATTATTCAAATCAAGAGTCTTTTATTTAAGGGATGTTAAATGAGATATAAAGCTGAGTGCCAGAGTAGGTGATATCGGTGATAGTTCAAGATTCCTGGCAAATGTCCAATTCAAGAATTACATTCTGGACCACAAGGCTTTCTCTACAATGATTGCTATGAGCAAAGGGCAGGTGTATTGATCCTGTACTGATTGTAGAATATCTTGGGATACTTTCTGGAGATAGTATACACATAGTAATAGGCGTATAGAGATAGAGAGATGAAAACACATGGTACACATTTATATAATAAATCTTAAAACCAACTCGGAAACATCATACCTTTCATTCAGTAACCAAGAGGAAAAAAAGGGCCAAGAAGTGTGTGTGAGAAGATTCCCCTGTAAAACTTTGACAAGTACATGCTGACTTTCTCCATATTCTTAATTATGGATAATGATAGGTATTTAGAAATTTGTTCACCTTTTTAGTGTACTCGGAGGAGGAGGGCTCCTTAGCCAGCAAGACAGAAATTCTAGCCAGGTTCTTTGACTATTAACTTGATCCCCAACAAATGTGCAATGTACGACACTAATAAAATGCTTCGGTACAGGATGGGTTTTTAAGTGTCAATATGTGAAAATAATTTATCTTCAAAAAGCACTATGTCTCTACATAAAATATCTGCAACAAAATCATGGCATTCAGAGAGGTTTTCCTATGAGCTGAGCTTTGGAAACCAATTGTGGCCACACATTAACACACAGGTAAACCAGAAGATAAACTAAATAAAATCATGCACCACTAAAAACTCTAATTTGTATGCAAATTTATTGGGGAGGGGAATGCAGGGATTTTTCTTAAAAGAGGAAGTGGCTCTAGATAAGAGGCAAAGGTGTTAACGTATGACACTTATAATCCATAGATGTTTGAAGCTGGAAAGAGGTGGGCCTTCACTCTGCAAACTATTTTAATAATAATGACTTTACACAAGTGAAATTACTAATTCATCTAATTTATATTAGCATGTAAATTATTCATTAACAAAACACACTGAATACAATTAGACTAGCCAGTGGAAAGACTTATAAATTGTCCATGTTCCTGCCCTCGGTGTGAGATCTTAAATCATGTATAATTCCAGGGAATAGCAGTGCTGTGCAGATGACGCACATGAAAACTATGATTAAAATGTCTGTGTATATTTGGCACAGGGAGTTCTGATATGTTTCACAGTTTAAACACTGAGAGGGACACTGCCAAATACATTTGTTTATAGTTTTCACTTAAATTTTAACTCCCTGCTATTTGTAACTTTTCCATGGAATCGTGACTATAACCACCCTTCCCCATTGTTTCCTCTTCTCCCCGTCTATTTGACAAATATTTCATTCTGCTGGGTTTTTTTCCCCAGGGCTGTGGCAGGAAAACCAGGTGCTTTTATTTATGAATTAGTCACTCTGTTTCTGTGCAGTGGGAATGCTTGCTGCACCATTTTTCCTAACTTGCTTTCACAGATGGCCATTTACAGAGGCAGCATGGGTAACTCTGTAAATAACAGCTTATTTTGCATGTGCATTTATCTGTTTCTGGGGCTGAGTCTGTCCAAGGAGAAGCATCCTCAGTGCCCATTCACGTCAGTGGAGGTTGAGTGTTCTCAGCAGTTCTCAGACATCTTGCATTCTTTTACATCAGGACCTTTTAGCTTATTAGTGTAGGTTTGCAGACTCAAGTAGGAAGCCTGCTCCATAAATTGCTTTTACAGGAAGCCAGGATAATTAAAATATGCAAGGTACACATTCTCTCTTGGGGTGACAACTTTTCATAGATCTAACAGAGAACTGTTTTTCTTGTAGGAAAACTTCAAGGCATAAAAAACTTTCTCCAGGTTTTAAAGATACCTTCATATTTCACCTGAGTGACATGTTTCAAATAATGCACTAGTATAGAGCTTTTCACTCGTGCTCTATGGACATAAAGTAATCAGTTCTTAGAAGTTCAATGCTCCTGTTCAGTAGAAATCCATAGAGATCACTTCATCCATCACTATGTACAGCCAGCTCTAGAGTGGGGTGCAACAGTCACTTCACAATGCACAAGATTACAGAACGGCTTAGAAAAGGGAGTGCAGAAGAAAACTGTATCCAGTTGACACTGCAGGAGAGCTTAGGCAGGCAAAGTAATTGTTGGAATTAGATTTTGGCCAGAAGATCAGGACTAAAACTCTTACAAAATGTCTCAGGGGATCTTTTATGAGCTCAAGAATGCAGTGCAGGAGTGTGGAATTCACCCCTGGACTGCCTATATAGCATTTAAATCCTCAAAATAGGGGTTAAATGGGGACTGCACAGGTCTTGTGGTAGTATTCTGCACAATGGTGAATTTCATCCAAAAAAGTGCATTTATCAGAAGATAAACTAAATAAAATCATGCACCACTAAAAACTCTAATTTGTATGCAAATTTATTGGGGAGGGGAATGCAGGGATTTTTCTTAAAAGAGGAAGTGGCTCTAGATAAGAGGCAAAGGTGTTAACGTATGACATTTATAATCCATAGATGTTTGAAGCTGGAAAGAGGTGGGCCTTCACTCTGCTAGTGATAAACTACTCAAAATTTATCACTTAACACTCCATCACACATTAGAAAATGGGCCCACTTTGGCAAAAATTATGCCAATGATGAATTATACTAATGGTAAGCTCTCTGAGGCAGGAATTGTTTGTACAGCCCATAGCCCACTGGGGCTCTAGTCCATGACTGCGATTCCTAGGCATAGCCACATACAAATCAAGGTTTTCTGCTAAAACCAAGCTTTGGAGCAAAGATGGCTGTAACATCCAATACATGTAAAGTGTGGTTTCTTTGCATACTTCTGAAAGGAAAATAAGAGCCGTTTCTTCTAAATGAGACATTATGGGAAGGAACCAGAAATCTCACAACAGGAAACAGCAATCATTTTTCTAAAGCCATTCCAGCAAATGGAGGACCAAATTCTGAAGCCCAAATCACATGATTCAGGTCACTGGGTTCATGAATGTGAATTTCACGCAGCTTTAGTCAAAATGGCTCATTTTATCTCATTTGAAAAAAAGTGGCTTTCTTTCCTTGCAATATTAAGTAAATCTCTAAACTTGGAGGAGGGGAAATCCCTAGGAGGTAGCCCCTTTGGAGGGAGATGAAGAGCTATCTACAGGCTATGCTGAAAATAGAAAGTAAACTCAGCACTGTCACTTCAGCTACAGCTATAAGGTTGGGATCTCACTAAAGTGGGTGATAAAATGGCAGATGAAATTCAATATGAAGTGCAAAGTAATGAACACTGGAAGAGAGAATCCCAGCTATATATACAAAATGATGGGTTCTAAATTAACTGTTACTACACAAGAAGGATCTTGGTGCCATTGTGGATAGTGCTCTTAAAACATCCACTCAGTGTGCACCACAGTCAGAAAAGATAATGTTAGGAACCATTAGAAAAGGGGAAAATGATAAAACAGAAAACTACATTGTGCCACTACATAAATCTGTGATGCCCTCACCTTGAATACTCCATGCAGTTTTAGTAATCCCATCTCAAAACAGATGTATTAGAACTGAAAAGGTACAGAGAAGGGCAGCAAATTACTGAGGACTATGGAACAGCTCCTGTATGAAAAGAGATTTTAAAAGACTGGGACTGGTCAGCTTAGAAAAGAGACAACTAAGGGAGATATGATAGAGGTCTATAAAATCATGACTGCTGTGGAGAAAGTGATCAGGGAAGTGTTATCTACGCCTTCACATAACACACAAGGAGGGGGTCACTTGGTGAAATTAATAGCAGCAGGTTGAAAACAAACATAAGAAAGCACTTCACATGACACAGTCAACCTGTGGAGGGATGTTGCCAGGGGATTTGTTTTGTGAGGGCCAAAAGTATAGCTGAGTTCAAAAAAATTAGATAAGTTTATGGAGGATAGGGACTTTTATGCCAACTAACAAAGATTGTCAGGTATGCACCTCCATGTTCTAAGTGTCCCTAAACTTCTGACATGAAGCTGGGACTGAACAACAGGGGTGGATCCCTTAATTGCCTTTGAAGCATCTGTCACTGGCCACTGTCAGACAGGATACTGTGGTAGATGGACCATTGATCTGATCTAGTATGGCTGTTATGTTCTTATGGGTTATTTTCACTCTTTAGGAGAAAAACTATTCCTATTTCCTAGTGTGTTCCTCATGGGTAAATCCTGCAGTCCTTTCTCAGGGAAAACTCCAAACACTGCTTGTCCTGCAAATTTCAGAGCCCATTTTGAGAGTTGTTGAGTTCTCAGCAACCAGTTGGTTTCAGTAGAAATTCAGTGTTCCAATCTCACCAGAAGTGAACACCTACTAGAAAGGGCACTGCTGAGCACACACAGTTACCACTGAGTTCTAGGTGCCACAGGGTTGAGCCCATTGACTTTTAGTCGAGCTTTCTTTGAGTAAGGATTATAGGATTTGGTCCTCGGGGTCTTGTGGTCAGAACTTTGCCTTGTACTATATTTTTGTACCAGAGCCAATTTATTACAAATGAGATGGCGCTAACCCAACATCAACCTCCTCTGTAGTCATTTGATGCAGAACATAAATTATTTTACAACCATCTTTGCTAAAATGCCTGGGTTATGAATTCAGAATATTCAATGGGCCAAATTCTGCTCTCAGCTATACCAGAATGACTTCTGGCCTAGCTGGAGTTACACCAGCATTACACTGGTGCAACTCAAAGCAGAGTTTGATCCAGAATCTCTCCATTGTTAATTACCATAATGGTAAACAAAGCCTAATATTCTGAATACATTACTTTGTAATGCCCTTTTTCATTTACTCTTAAAGTGGTGGGTGGATCCATTTGCTCATCATATGTTAAATAACCCCAGCAGTTAACTCTTTTGCTAGCTAACTGCTTTGCCTTCTATTTTATAAGAGAAAAGTCATTTTTGAATAAAATTGGGGAACCAGGCTCGTGTACCATTGTAATGACTAATTACTCTTTCATGTATTTAGCCACTAAACGTAAGACTCATGAGCAA
The DNA here is from genome assembly GCF_965140285.1 of Lepidochelys kempii. NCBI lineage: Eukaryota > Metazoa > Chordata > Testudines > Cheloniidae > Lepidochelys > Lepidochelys kempii. The sequence goes on along the minus strand of NC_136392.1, from coordinate 14,128,146 downwards.
CATTCTCTCCATTTGAGAATACACTTCAAATTGCAGCAAGGTATGCCCACAATCGATCTAAAATTCATTAGCTGGCTAGTAAAACAATGCTTCAGACTACTGTAAAAACAAAATGACATGGCAAAGATTATTGGTTGTACTATTACTTTCAAAGCTTTCTAGTATTTGCAAAGCAGCCTAATAAAATATTGGCCTGTCTATGAAAGATTGCTCATCAGAGATTATTCTAAACACACCAGTTAGATTATCGCTGTGCTTGGTGTGTTAATTGCTCTCCTCCAATAGCAGTGAGCTTTTTAAAACTAATTTTATTACTGGAAAGTCATTGGAGACCTCTGTTTATTTTGTGATATAAATATGCACCAAGGAATTCAAATGACTGCAGATGTTTTAGCTTGATGCGGAGCATATATTTTTCAACAAATTCTAATTGCGCAAAATACATAGATGGACTTTGAGGTCAGAAGGGACCATTATGATAGTCTAATCTGACCTCCTGCACAATGCAGGCCATGGAATCTCACCCACCCACTCCTGTAATAAACCCCTAACCTATGTCTGAGCTACTGAAGTCCTCAAATTGTGGTTTAAAGACTTCAAGGTACAGAGAATCCTCCAGCAAGTGACCCATGCCCCATGCTGCAGAGGAAGACTAAAACCCCCCAGGGCCTCTGCCAATCTGCCCTGAAGAAAAATTCCTTCCCGACCCCAAACATGGCGATCAGCTAAACCCTGAGCATGTGGGCAAGACTCACCAGCCAGACACCAAGGAAAGAATTATCTGTAGTAACTCAGATCCTACCTCATCTAACATCTCTAAAAAGGAAGATTTTTTTTCCATTGCCTTGTCTTTAAACTTCTTTCTTTTTTTTAATATCCTCGCCTTATAGCAAAAAAAGTTATAACGAAAAAGACTTGATCCCCTGTCTATTGATGGAATAATTAGGTGTTATACATGGTATCTAGCGGAGGAACCAATATGCCAGTGGTGTTAAGGAGCGGAAGGATGATCCAGTGGTTGTCACCATCCCTACCTATAGAAGAGTAGGGCTTAGTTCCCTACTCTGCCACATACTTACTATGTGACCTTGGGTAAGTCATCTAATCGCGCTGTGCCTCAGTTCCCCATCTGTAAAATGAGGATATTTGAACTTCCCTGCTTCACATTTGTGCTGTGAGGATAAATATATCAAAGGCCTGAGTGCACATATACTTAAATGATGGGGGTAAAATAAATACTATAAATAGAGAACCACAACGGTAATTTTGTCAGTGCTACATATTGGCACCTGCTTCACTCCCTTGCCAGCATGGATTTTGACTAGACAACTCAATGCCCATGCATGTGGTTCACCTTTCCCAATACTGCTGACTTAGAATGCACTTAATCCGTAGCTTGAAGGCCATCGCAACTCTGGCAGCCCAACTGATTTTTGGGCTTTGTGCAAAGGAAGCAGGCTGTGGACTAAACAGCTGTTGTTGCTATTAAAAGGAAAGTGTGAACAAGGCAAATGCTGAAATGGAATTGAGTGGCCATGTCTCTTCTTTTCCAGCTGTCCCTAGAACTAAGTCAATGAAAATTTCACCAAACTTGAGTTGTTAGCCCTTATTGGCTTGAGCCAAATTCGAAAACAACTCTGCCAATACAACCTAGCTTATAAGGACATAAAACCTGGCTCCTTACACAACTCCCCAGCCAGATGCACTACACAAGAACTGCAGTTACTGGATAACAGTTCACAGAAATGCTTTAAAATGCCCTGACTGTGTTACTAAGACAGTATAGTCCCACCTGGCACTTTAGAGCAAGTTCACTTTTTTTAAATGATCAGAATGAGTCTTCTCCTGTCTATCCAGTCATCTCTGGCTCCCAAGCTGCTTAGGTATGCACAGGGTGCTGAAAAGAACCTGTTAATTGTAACATCTTACCATTCTCTGACATTCCAAGCAGCGGGGTGGTTGGTGGTCATTTATTACTTCTCCTTGGGAGCTCCTACATGTTGGTCTGTGTTATGGCATGAAGCTGCTGCCTGGGTTGGGGTCTTGGTGCAGCAGAGCTACATGCTGATCACCCCTCAAGAGGAATGCTCCAGAGGGAGGGTGCACAGGTTCTGGGCTCACCTGTGGCGCATGCATAGTGGCGGCTTCTGATGCTCTTTCACAAGGTGCAGCATGCACTCCTATCTCCTCTCCAGCCCAACCCTGCTGACCAGCATAAAATGGGGAGTTGGGCATGACTCCACCTTTGCCTTTCTTACTTCCTTGGGGTTTCTAGTGAAACTCTTGGCCAGAGTCCTCTAGTCTTTACACACGGACAACTCACTGGTTGGCCACATCATACTTGGCCACAACACAGGGGCATTAAAAATAGCTCTGGTCCTCTCTTCACACTTCCATCTACATGTCTCTGCATAAGGCTAGTCACACACAGCCTAGTGCTAAGAGGTTAGCACTGCATCATGGGTTCAAAATACAAGTCAGATCACTACAAAAATCTCCAAGAATCTGAATAGTGCACGTGTGGTTGGGAGGAGGGGAGTGAGATACTAAGCAATTAGTACTGCTACATGCATATTAAAATATATGCTAGAGGCTCTTGAGAGAGAGAATGCAAGCGGATGTAAGTAATCTTAAATTAATCTCAGGAAATGAGCTTTGCCTGCATGTGGAATAGTCTTCCAATATATGTGAGTGTACATGTCCTGGGCATATGCAGGAGGAAGCCATATTAAATACATGGGCCTAAACTTCCAAGTGACCAATGACATTGTTTTGGGGTGCTTCAGTATTTCAGTTGGCCAATTTGAGGCACTGATTTTCAAAAAGTGCCAATTTCAGCTTTCCAGGGACTCTGCTATTGATTTTATGTGGAAAGGCTCAGATGGGTGGCAATATAAAACCCTGAGATAGAATAGAGAAATAAATGACCGGACCATATAAATCATAACTCCCAGGGAAAATTTAATGAGTATTTTTAAGCACAGGACCCTTGGCATTGTGACATTAGTCAAACAGCACATACCACACCGACAATAACATTAACAGACCCTTTCTCCTCCTCCCTACCCTATTCCCTTCTCCTGACCCACACATGGAAACTTGCCTTTAGGTAGCCACTCTTTTGATTAGTGAGAAACTAAGCCCAAAGCATATTCAATATCAATTTCCCTACGAAGAAGACATCTTGGTCCCTGTGGATAAACATAGAAACAAATGACACTTGCTGTGACTGTACAGATTGCAGATTAATGGGCTATCCTGCTATGAAGACTAAAAGAAATGATAGCCACCTTGTAGTATTAATCATTTTGTGACAGTCTACCCTAATAGCACCATTTTTATACCTCGATAGGAAAATTTAGCTTTCAGAGTTAAATCATCCGTTGGATATCATCCATCCTCACAGTGGTATCCTATGTTTCTAATACAAAATGTTGAATAAAAATGGAATGGGAGAGGTGGCTTACCTTGTAATGTTTTTGATAAATCAGAGGGCTTGGTATCATCTTTTGATTTTCAGATGGACACAAACATAATGATATTCACAACATGGTCAAAGAGATGTTGTCTTTGACGCAATAGATGAAAAGCCAGCACAAAATGAAGAGATTTGTTTTGTTCATTGATGTCTATTTTTTCAGTGCTTGAAAAGAATGAAGGCTGATGGGCCATGTTTGTGTTCTGATGCTGTCAAGGTTCCTCCCCCACTGTGAACTCTAGGGTACAGATGTGGGGACCTGCATGAAAAACCTCCTAAGCTTATCTTTACCAGCTTAGGTCAAAACTTCCCCAAGGTACAAAATATTACACCCGTTGTCCTTGGACTGGCCGCTACCACCACCAAACTAATACTGGTTACTGGGGAAGAGCTGTTTGGATGCGTCGTTCCCCCCAAAATATTTCCCAAAACCTTGCACCCCACTTCCTGGAAAAGGTTTGGTAAAAAGCCTTACCAATTTGCCTAGGTGACTACAGACCCTTGGATCTTAAGAACAATGAACAATCCTCCCAACACTTGCACCCCCCCCCCTTTCCTGGGAAATGTTGGATAAAAAGCCTCACCAATTTGCATAGGTGACCACAGACCCAAACCCTTGGATCTGAGAACAATGAAAAAGCATTCAGTTTTCTTACAGGAAGACTTTTAATAAAAATAGAAGTAAATAGAAATAAAGAAATCCCTCCTGTAAAATCAGGATGGTAGATATCTTACAGGGTAATTAGATTCAAAAACATAGAGAACCCCTCTAGGCAAAACCTTAAGTTACAAAAAAGATACACAGACAGAAATAGTTATTCTATTCAGCACAATTCTTTTCTCAGCCATTTAAAGAAATCATAATCTAACACACACCTAGCTAGATTACTTACTAAAAGTTCTAAGACTCCATTCCTGGTCTATCCCCGGTAAAGACCAGCATATAGACAGACACACAGACCCTTTGTTTCTCTCCCTCCTCCCAGCTTTTGAAAGTATCTTGTCTCCTCATTGGTCATTTTGGTCAGGTGCCAGCGAGGTTACCTTTAGCTTCTTAACCCTTTACAGGTGAGAGGAGCTTTCCCCTGGCCAGGAAGGATTTCAAAGGGGTTTACCCTTCCCTTTATCTTTATGACAGATGCATATGTGTGTAAACTTCTGTTTAATCCAGAGAATCATGGGTTAAAATGTTGAGCTCTAATCTTCTGTTAAGGAAAATGCAAATATTCGCTTATCCAAACAGAGAAAGCCCATCTTTGAAGTGCTCATCTTGACATTTCTCCCCATATTTAAAATTCTCTTATCTTATTTGATCTTGACAGTAGACCTCTCCTTCATCTATAATTCAAGGGAAAATCTTGTAGACTTTGAATTTAAATCATTGGGGTTTTGTTTATTCTCACATGGAAAAAACTGATTCAACCTTGTTTTGACTAACCTACAAGTACACAAAAGTAGCTCTTTCCCTTTATAGAGTAATTTGCGGATCCAATGCCCACTGGAGTCTTTCCACTGACTTCCAGTGTCCTTTGCATCAGGCCCTAATATTTCCTTTTTACAAAACTCTTCTACCAGTTATGAAATAATAAACTGTGATTTCATAGATGTATATAGGATGACCTCACTTGGTCCTTGGCTGAGATCTTGAGCACAAAAGTGAAAACTCAAGCCAGTGTGCGCTATCAAATATTAATTAAATAAGCTGCACTACCCCAGTGTAAAGTATGCATTACTCTTATTTTACAGATAACATTTCTGTGCCTCAGTTTGCCTAGCTGATTTGCCGAAGGTCACCCAGCAAGTCAGTGGCAGAACTGGGGATAGAAGTCAGTTCTTCCCCTCGATAACTCAACAACACTGCCTTCCAGAACTGTGCTATTATCTGTATTCAGTCACACTGGATAAGTGACTTAACTTTTTTGCCTTAATTTCCTTATCTATTTCCCCATATTTCTGCCCACATACCTTACACAGCCAGTGTTAAACTATCCTATGCTCTTTTGTCTGAAATCATGCACTTCTCACATCAAATCATTCTTCCAAGCCGCTTCTTGTAATCAAGTATGCTCTGAGGCATGAAATGTGCATGTCTCGATCATGAACAATTACTGCTAGGGTCCCATTGTGTGCTGCAGTGCACTCTTTCCCCGCCCCTCTGTGCATCCTTTTTTCTCTGCTTTTCACGCTATGGACTTGTTTTGCAAGATTGTTGCTGTATAGCTACAAATTCCATTTGGTGCAGCCCTGATTTTCCAACATGACCCCAAACAAAAACAAAAACGAAAGAGGAGCACAAGCTCTTTGGCGCAGGGACCACATTTTGTTCTGTTTTTACAGTGCTGAACATGATGGGGTCCTGGTAAATAACTGGAGCTCCTAGGTGCTACTGCAATACAGATAACAATAAATGTGTTACGGTGAGTACACTTGACAGAAAGCTGTTGGACATTTTCCAGCAAGAGAATAGAATGGAATAACTTGATTGGTTCACTGCCTGCAAGTCCTGCTTGGCTATAGTGGAGGACTGGAGCTGGTAATTACATTCCTGACATTTCCTTGTCTACTAGCTCTTCTCCCACCCTCCCTGGTCCCTCCAAAACTTAGCAGGGGGCACTTAGCCGTTGTGGGGAGTGCTGTTATGGCTCCACTCATCCTGAGCAACAGGATACCGTCTGCTGCTGACAGCCTCCCCACCTGCACAGTGTAAGGAAGCAAGCTCCACACTGATTCAAGGATAGAATGGATGCACTCCATTGGTTAGAATAACCAATTGCTCTACCACAGATTGATCTTTCTAGTGCAGACATACCCCTAAATGGGTTATAATCCTAGAAACGAAATAAAACACAGAAGTAGGTGGAGGTCATATTTATACTTTCTGCTAGCAAAGTGTCAATTAGGACTCAGTAATGCAATGTGTCTTTACACAATAGCTGTTTGATTTTCTGTTGCCACAGATGCTCATTAGCACACCAGTTCATTAAGTTTCTCTTAATTGCTTCATTGGTTTAAGCTTCAGCAAGCATCTGAAAATATTTTCCATTCAAAATTATAAGAAGCTGGAGATGTGCCCTACTTGATTTTTTTTTTTTTTTATTCATTAGAGGATGGTGGTAATTTTGCCTTTAAAATAATAGAAAATAGACTGACCTCACTCAAGGAGAGTAGATCCAAACACAGGCCTCCTCTAGACTCTTTTTAAAAGATGGAGAGTTAGGTGTTTGTCTAAGGTAGCAATGGTTTCGAACAGCAATGCTTACTGCTCCCATAAGTCTGTCTGGCCCAAGGAATCTGAAGCTGCGTTCCCCTCTTCCAGAAAAGATGTAGGATCCTTGGTAATCTCAAATGTTCTGAGACCCCCAGATGGCGTAAGTGGTTCAGAATCTGACACAGAATGCTTTTCTAACCTCTTTTTAATGATGAACAATGGAGAGGGTTGCTCAACAGAGAGGCTCTTTTGGTCTGTACAAAATATGAACCTCTGTTCAAATGCTAAGAGCTCCTTGTATACATCTGAGCAGGAATGTTCAGATCAAATGTAGGCTCTGGCTAAAATGAAACTGGTGTATCAAATGCACTGCAGAAATGAACTGCTCAGAGTTGGTTGAAATATCTTTTTTTCTGCAGAAAAATTCCAATAAAAGTTTTTGAAATTTTCAGCCACATTTTTGGACATTGTAAAAAACCCCCAAAACCTGAAAACCAAAATTTTCAGCTGACCCTAAAAAAAAAAGTTTCTTCAAAATTGTGTTTAGTTGTAAACAACATTGTCATTTTCAACAAGCCACTTTCATCTGTAAACGCAATCAACCAGGTTTTTCCATTTGCTGTAATAGTCCTGGAGTTCATAGAAAACTCAGCTCTGGCTTGTTTTTGTATATGAACTAACTCACTCAGCTGCACTCTTCTATCCTGGTCAGTGTTTGGAGAAATGCCTCAGAGTGACATCTGAAGGATTTTACTGTTCAAGGTGCCACCTTCCGTGTGATATGTACAACCCAAGTTTTTTCCTAACTCCATCATTAATGATCTCTTGACACTACTCTGAAGAACAGGGTATTAATTCTTGTGTCCTGGACAAATTACTATGTAAGGGCTTGTCTACACTGTCACTTTACAACACTGCAACTTTCTCGCTCAGGGGTGTGAAAAAACACACACCCCCAAGCACTGCACGTTTTAGCACTGTAAGGTGCCAGGGTAGACAGTGCACCGAGGCTGGTAGCTACGCCCTTCATGGAGGTGGTTTTTTTAGGGCTCTGGGAGAGCTCTTTCCCAACATTGCGCCCCGACTACAGCACTTTTAACGTTGCTAGTGAAGACGTGCCCTTACATTCCACTTCCCTAAATCCCACCAACAGAAAAGAGTTTTTCACTCACTGTGTCCAAGGTAGGTTTATCTACATGAATACTGAGTTTGTGGTGTGACCCTACCCCACGCTAGCCCGCTGCGCCCTAAGGGTATGCCTCCATGGCCTGTGGCTGTGAGCCTCTGAGCCTGCATCGACAGACTCAAGCTCAGGGGGCTTGCACTCCCACACTACTAAGCTGTGGTTTGGACTCTGAAGCTCACCCCTCTTCCTAGGCTTCAGAGCCCAAGCTGCCACATCGACACACCTATTTTTAGCAGGGTAGCACAATCCTGAGTCTTTTGACCCTGGCTCAGAGGCTTGTTGCCTAATTGTCCACGGGCACCTCAGCAGGGTCCACAGACAGCTCATTAGAACATTTTGCAAGCTCCCATTTTGAAGTGGGGTAGATCCAAGTGGTGGTGGTGGTGTACGGACGACTGTTGGAACTGCAAACTATCATGATAAAAGGGGGAGGGTTTCCTGGTCCTGCTTGCAGGATAGGGGGCTCTGTGGCAAAGAATATGATCAGAGTCAGTCTGAAAAGACACAGCTTAAGTAAAGTTGGGGTGAGTAGTGCCTCACTGCCTTGGGGAGCAATCTGTTTTCTCTCTCTCTGGGTTCTTGTGTATATATCACTAAATTAAATAAAGCTGTGTAATGTTGCAATCTTCCAGCAAGAGTATTTGTTTGTATCTGCTTTCTCTGTCTATACCATGAACGTAACAGTAATATAATGGTGACTGTCTGTGTCTGAGAACAGTATGCTAGCCTCTTGTGGCTGACTGCAGAGAGACTAAAATCCTTACTTCTTCTGAGAACTGAGATTATCCTGTTGCTAAAGTGTGCTGTGTTTTAGGAACAAAGGACCAGATTTTTAAAGGTATTTAGATGCCTAAAGATACAGATAGGCACTTCGGGTACTTTTGAAAATCCCACTAGGTGATACTTTTAAAAATTTAGGTCCCAAATTCCCAGGTTGTGTCCATTTTTGCAGGTAGCTGTTTTTTGTGCCTATTGTTTTGAAGATTGGACTGAATGCAAGTAGATGATTACAAACCAGCAAAGTGCGCACAGGATTTATTGCCAATTTTTTAAAAAAACAAAACTGTGTATTGTGGAACACATTAGAATAATTTTAGCTATGACAACTTAGTAAACACCACTGCCTTGATTGCTCGCTTTAAAAGGATGATTGAAAATCCTCCAGAGTCTTTTGTTTGATTTCCCCCTTCCCACCCCTCCTACCCCCACCACACACCCCGAAACTTGTTGAATGAGAAGATACTACAGCTTCTGGATTTATTTTGAGTTTTTAGACTGAAACTAATTACTCCTGAGGGCATTCTGCACCAAAAATTAAAAATTCTGCGCACAATATTTTAAAATTCTGCAGGTTTTATTTGTCAATAAATAAATGAAGAGGCTCCAGCATGGTGGTGGGGAGCACAGGCCACTGGCTGCATGAAGGTGGGAGATCACCCTGCAGCCCCCTCGCCCCGCACCATGGGACATGCACTCAGTGGTGATGCTACACCCAACCCTGACACAGCACGAGGCCTGGGCCTGCCCCAGAAACACCCTGGGACCCTGCCCCTATGTGCCAGGTGCACCAGGCGTGGGACAGGCAGACTTACCCAGGAAAGATCCATGTGTGGAGGGGCTCAGTGTGGGGGGATCCAGGTATGGGGTGAGAGGATTCTGTGTGGGACAATCTGGGTGCAGGCAGCTCAGTGCGGGGTCTAGATGTGGGGGGATCTGGATGCACAGAGGTTCGTTGGGAGGGTTCCAGGGGCGATGGGACTCACCTTCACCTGGAAGCCCCTGGAGGTTGGAGCTTAGCAGAGGGTCTGGGTGTGGGAGTCTCAGTGGGGGGGTCTGGGTGCTGTGGGAGTGGGGTTTGCTGGGGTGGGGGTCTGGGTGCAGCGAGTTGGGGTCAGTGGCATGGGGGTCTGGACGTGGGGGCTCAGGGTGGTGCAGGGGGTGGGGCTCATCAGAGTGGGGGTTTGCATGAAGGGAGCTCAGTGGGGGATGGTCTGGGTAAAGGGGGGTGGGGGTGTAGAGGCAGGGGGTCTGGGTGCAGGGGGGCTCCAGATGCAAGGGTTGAGGTTCAGTGGGGGGGGTTCAGGTACGGAGGGCTAGGGCAGTTCTAGATGTACCGCATGAGGCTTGGCAAGGGTGTCTGGGTATGGGAGGTTTGGAAGCATGGGGGTTGGGTGGATGGGGGAGCAGCTCCCTGTACTGTTACCCCACCCCCAGAGCTGAGGAGCAATGGGGGCAGGAAGCAGGGAGGATGCTGAGCTGGGGGAGGTTTCTGGGGATGGGATGCTGGGGGACGTTTGTGGGGGTGGGTCTGACACAGCCCCAGCAACTCCTTGTAGGGGAAGAGGAAGCCTCATCCTCTTCTGCCTCCAGCCCAGCCAGGACTAGCAGCTGATTCCAGTTTAGGGTAGGAGACACTGGCTGGGGTGTCCCCAGTCCTGCAGTGATTTACCTCTCTCCTGGGTGCCTGAAATGATGTACCTGTGTTGCTAGGGAGTGGTGCATGTTTGCTCTTGCAGCTTCCCTTTGCTTTCCTGTCAGAGAGTCATTTTTCTACTGGGAAGCAAAGAAATCTGTGTGGGACATGAATTCTGCTCACGTGTAGTGGTGCAAAATTCCCCCCAGGAGTAACTAATCAACAGAATTTTGTGCATAGCAATGATTTACTTTGGCAGAAGCCCCATGTTCAGCAAAGTCCAGAGTTCTTGTCCCTATGCTAGATCAATATCCCTATCTGATCACTGGTGAAGCTAATGTGAACTGCTTAGAAATTCCAGCACATTAAGTAAACTAAATTAACTCTTTCTACTTCTTTACAGTGCATAGAGTGTTTACAGCAATGACTTTTTTTGTTTGGTCTAGAAAACCAGTGCAAATCAGCAGTGTCCACAAATTAGACAATCAATTTTGTCCAGAAGAGACTGAGGTTGGTAATACTGAGATACACTTACCTCTAATGGATAAGCCTAAATCAAAACTTCAGTCATACATCAGCTGATCCACTCAGAAATTACAAAGATGGTGCAACATATAATAGTATGTTAACAGTATTGTCAACCTTATACAGTCAAATCATGACATTTTAAAAAATAAATTTTGTCGTCTCATTTGCGTTGGGGTTTGTGTCTCTTTCAGGTTGACACTTTTCAGCTTTTCTCTGCAATCATGAGGGCTAGAAACTTTCTTTTTTCAAAATGACAGCTGAAATGCTGAGTAATTGCATGACTCCAGGAGCTGGGGCTTTAAGAAAAACACCAAATACTGCAAGGCTCACAATAAAATCATGAGCTGGCAACACGGCAATTAATGCCCCAAAATCTATTTAAAACACATCAATTCCATTTGATTTATTTCATTAGATTATTCACTGCTGTCTGGAAAGATCAATTACTATTGAAAAGTGCATCCTAGATTCAGATGGGTTCCTAATATGGAAAGAAATCTTGTAGATCAAGGTTGTTAATTGAAGAATTCTGTACAATAAAACAAAAAACCTGATTTTTTTCAAAATTGTAAATCTTGCTTGTAAAGCTTTCAGCTGAATCTTGAAAACAGGTAATTGTACATACATTGTTAATTAGGTTCATTTGCACATGCAGTTAGCATATTTGCAAGGGCAATTCTAATAAATGCATGCCATTGCACATCTTACATAACTAATCATGTCTAATGTAATTTGAAATGAACCAAGAAAAGTACAATGAATGCCTCTGGGGCCTGCACTAAATATTGCACAAATATAATGAACTTTTAAAGAAGTTTGTACCTCAAGCAAGTCCCATTAGAATCATTGATTTAATATAGAGAAATTTAAACAAAAGTAATGTTTAAATTAAAGTTTAATGTTAGGGAAATGGACTGTCAGGACTTGTACAGGCTGAGAAGGAATGGCAGCACTTTCAGATTGTAAAGTGTTGCTAAATGCCATAGCAACACTTATTTTGCTGTGGAAATTAATAATGTACACGAGCTTTTGCAACCATGAGTTAAGCCATGACTGGCAACTAGAGTTTTTTCTTTCAGTCAAGACCGTCTCCCTTTTAGGAATTCAGTCCTGCTCCCAGTGGATTCAAATAGAGTGTTCAGTTTTGTGTGATCAGAAAGTTGGCAAACCTGCATGCAAGTTGTGGCTTAAGAGCCAGATGATAGGCCTGAGTAACTTGCCCATGGTCACTGCCTATCAGTGGCAGAGCTCAGCAATTTAGAATCCTAGTTCCTGGAATTAGAAAACCCTTTTATTGCACTTAGAGGAACTTAATGGAGTTCAGCATCCAAATCCCATTGCAAGTTCAATGGGTTGGGCTTCTAAGACTGTTAGACTCTTTCAAATCCCAACCAAAGTGAGTTATTTCAAATATATGAATGTCTAAAGTTCAGACAGTTTGAGTTGAGACTTTAAATAGAAGGCTATTGTGATGTGCTTAAATGTCAATACGAGAGCACCCGGACAATTTTTCATCTCTGCTTCAAACCTTCAGACAGTGCCAAAGGACAGATAATGCTGCTTCAGCAAGAATAGGTACTATTCAAGCTGACTGTACTTTCTGGTTTAAAAAAATAATCTATCTTAATTCTAAAACCTTACTAGCGTTTTGTTTTTAAAGAAGATCTGTGAGCTAGATGGTATATTCATAAGGGCTGCTCTTTGAATGAGCATAACTTCGGTTGCAATAGGTTAAGACAAAAGATAACATTGATTAGTTAACAGAAGCTCCACACTGGGAGTCCTGCAGTCTTATTTTCTTTCAGTACTGGTATAAACACTCCTTGTCTAGCATAGTAAATGAAGATGAATCAGTATGGAGTTGAATCATATTTATAAGGCGCACAGTGCATTGGATAAAGCACATAGTTTGAGACATGAACTGATCACACTTTATATTATAGGTCCCCTTTTCAATGTCATAATGTGTTAATAGATTGTTGTATTTAATAAATGGTTAATGAATTGTTATAGGTTATCCAACAGGTTGCATAATAGGCCTTTAAAACACATTTTAGCATTGGGGTTATAACAACTGATAGCATATACTTCTCAGGTCTCTAACGTGCTTGGATAACTTATTAACCCTTTAACATTTTTGTAATAAATTGAAACTTTATATTAAGCGTGGCCGGTGAATTTTCCCAATGACGCTAAGGTTATACTTGATGTGTAGCCTATAGGTATTTGATAAGTTAGACAGAAGTTAAAGCAGTAGAGCAATGAGCCTACAGGCCTGTATTCTGTAACACATTGGCTTAAGCCGTTAGCATAAGTCTTTGAGACCTGTGAACTTTGACATGGATAGATGGCCTGATAGTCATCCTGAGTTTTGAGGAACTGGGAAAGGTGTGTTTAAGGGGGAAGCTTATGCCAAGTTGCTGTAAAAATATTGAAGTGATACTAGGCTCCTATTTTAAGATAGGAACATCCACAGATGTCTGACCACCATAGTGCCAGAGCAATACATTGACATATGATACAGTGAGATAATTAATATACTAACATATAGGATAAGAGCACCCCAATAATAGTAGGATGAGGAAATACAAATACGTAATAGGGGTTTCTCCCATCTTCAATATGCATTAGACATAATGACATCAGTGTAACACATAAAAGTTGTATCCTAGTCTGTGTGTTTGCGAAGGGAGAGACAAAGCCTTTGGGAGGTGCCAGGATGTTGGCCACTGGTGATGGTGATAAGGAAGGTGATGGTGATGGGGAAGATAATGGCTAACATTTCAGGTTGTTCTGCAAGGGATAGTGTGAGAATGTATGTTCAAATGTACATTCTGTATTCTCTCTCTCTGTCTTGCTGGTTTGAGTGTTAGTGACTTTGCTAACTGTACTTATAAACTATTACAAGTACAGAAGGATTTTCCTAAGAGTGAGTGTTGCAACCAGGCACACTGGGGTTCCCAAATGAACCATAATTTTAATACTGTGTCTGATCTTAGGACAAGAACCTATTAAACCTCAGAATTAAGTAATCACTACAATTAATACATAAACCATACATCAGGCAACAGAGGTAACCTAACGAATTTCAGATGAGAAATATAGACCTTGCTGATAATTTGTTTCTTAACTTTGTGCATCTAACTTTTCTGTGTCATGACTGTTCATGTATCAGTATACTTTTTCTTTACCCCCCCCGCCCCAGTCTCCTCCCTGTAATCAGTGTGCATACCCGCTGAGAGCACAACTGATGAATCCCTAGGCCAGCTGAGCCTTAGCAAGCAAAGTCACCGATGTTAATGAATACTGATTTGGGATATTTTACATGAGATGAAATTTACAATATTTTCCATGGAAATTAAGCATAAATGGGAGCTCAGTCATGCTTGGGAGTCCCTTAGGCAGGTCACCTTATGAGAGAGGTTCCTACATTCACCTAATAGAACCAGATGTTCAAATTCTGGCAAACTGGCCACATAACTTTGTGATATTAAGCAAATATTTTTATTAAGATATTCTAGAATCAAAACACACGCTTTGAGTGACCCAACATTTTTACAATTAGCTGTGGGTACGGCAAAAGCTGTTGATCTAAGCAATCTATTTCCTTAGTGGAATTCAGGTCCTAAAATACCACTCCTCAGGTATGTGGGTGGGGGAGGAGCAATGTCAACAACATGTAAGAGGTGTAGCTATAAGGAAATTTTCTCCAGAATGCTGTCTTTTGGAACAGCCTCAGAGAATCCTTGCCTTTGTTTATACTGTGTCCATTACATGCTGGGACAGGACCTAGAGTCTAGTGAGCACTGAGTGAAATTCCTTCCTGTGCAGAAGGCCTAAACATCACTTATGGTCAATTTATGTTGTAAGAATAGGCTTGAATTTCATCCACAGTTCACATATGATTAATAAATTGTCTTTCATAACTTAATGTCACAGAGTTAACAGTTGTTACCAAAATCTTTATTCTACACATGAGCCTTTTGCTACCACTACATTATTGAGGTACATAAATATTTCTGAACTCTTTTTGAGTGCAATGTACTTTAGCCATCTTTATTATCCTGAAAATATTCATCACATTTTAAATAACACTGTGACACAAGCTCATGCCAAGGCCGTGGGCCTTACTGAACACTGACAAACGCATGGCTGGAAACCAGTCTGCTTCATCTCTGTAGTTAGTATTGTGGAAATAGAAATTAGAGTTATAATAATGTGTTTAGTATTTAAACTTTGGAATGTTTGTAGGATGCTGCACATATTAATCCTACTTATATCTGTGTACCATGTTAAAAAGCAAACATTTACATGTTTGCTCTAACTATAAAAATGTTTATGAAGACTGTAAACTTCCTACAGTCAGGGGAGCAGCATTACCAGCTGTACAATGCTAGCTTACCACAAGAGGCATTCTTCCCAACAGAAGAAGGTCTATAGACATCTGACAAGCCATTGTGCACAAGAGACTATGTTGATTGCTTCCCCCAAACTCCTAAAGAGGGTACATGCACAAGCCCTCATCCCATCACAGCTTGAATGCTGGGGGAAAGGAATAAAAATCCCTGATAAGGAGAAAATGTTACCTTTATGTTGTCTGGACGCTGAAGGGCAAGGATTCCTAAACATGGGCAACTGATCCCAATGCTGCTTGGCTTGGGTTAGCCCTAAAGGATATAAAACTTGCTTATTATAGAAACTTCTGTTATATTTTTGAACTTAAGATTGTACTTTATTTGTGTGTATATGTTTAACTGCTTTAGCCTTGTAAATAACTCATTTCTTTTTTTCCTAGTTAGTATACCTTTAGTTATAGGATTGGCTACAGCATTGTCTTCGGTTTGAGATCTGACCTTGGGTAAGTGACTGGTCCTTTGGGACCGAATATTGATATTTTTGGTGTAAGGGACCATCTATCACAAAAGCAGGCTTGACTGGGTGGCAAGATAGACTGAAGAACACAAGGGGACTGTCTGTGGCTCCCTATTAAGGCTATTATAGTGCCTGAGGTGTTCACACTTGTTACTTGGTTGGTGAAATATAAGTATGGAACACACAACCGGTTTGGTGTTCATGCCCTGTTTTTTGACAGTCTGCCTTGAGTTTGACACTCATGGTCATGAGCCACTCCAGACAGCATGACAAAAATAATACCATCTAACAAGCTCTCAAACCTTTATGGAGCTAGGTTTTCAGCAGTGCTGGAGGAGGGGAGGGCGGGAGGTGGGGGGAGAGATGAGTCATTGGTAGTTCGCCCTTCCATTACACCTATTGGTTTGAACAAGTACCATACATACACCTAAAAGGCAGCTGAGGGGGACAGTCACTTCCTGCCCCCCATTAGCCCTGCTGTCCCAAATCATAAGCTAAGTACCTTTGTTTTGAGTAAGAGGAATGTCATCATATTGTTCAGGTAATTGTGTTTCCTTGATTTTGTTTAGTTCGTCTTTGAGTTAATGATTGACCACAACGTTTGCTTTCAGATCAACTTTCACCTTGAAAAGTAGCAAAGAATATTAATGAATCTGGGGCAGGTTTTCAGACAAATTGGACGTACATTTCCCCATCAAATTGCCACAGTTTAGCCACTTTACAACAATTGTTACTAAGAACTAGACTGAGTCTTTAGGTTCAGACAATATTAAGGGGAGGAAAGTAGCTGCAGTGCCCCAGAGAGCCTTACAAAGACACTGTGACTCTGAGTCCTAATTCCTGCACTGAAACCCACCTTGCTCCTATGAAATAATAACTTACCATATTCCTGTACTGGATGCAAGTTACTCTTCCCCACATGTGACATTTTGGAAGAACAGCATGGGAGCTAAGGCTGCCATACTCTGCCCCTTCCACATTCATCTGCTCAAGTGGGAACAGTTCTGGTGCACAACTCCTCCATTTCCCACTTACAACCCCAGCCACATTGCCAGGGCCCTATATAGGGGTTGGGGTTGTCTCCAACCCCCTTTCTCTCCTGAGCAAAAGACTGGACCAGTCATGGTCTGGTCCTGAGTGAGCAAATGGGCAGCTCTGCTCACTTGAATGTGAAACCAATTGAATTTGGTTATGGAAAATAAGCTTACAGTTGCAAACTCAAACCCTGAAAATCTATTCCAACATTTATTGATTATAAAGGCAGTTCATAAAACCTGTCGATGGTGCAAAATGAGACCATTAGTATCTTTTCAAAATGCAAATATTATAATTAGACAATTTATTTTCCTTCTGACATTTAACATCAACAAAAAATTGTATACTTTCAGGCATAATTTTTCAACAGACATGCAGCAATAAATGCTTAAATATGCATTGATTCAAGATAAGAATTTGCCTTGGAGACATTGTTCACACAGACATCAAATTAACGTGACATTGATTCAGTAATGAGTATTTAGGGCAAAACAAACTTCACTGGAATCAGTCAACATTAGGAGAACTATAAAGATAAATGTGGAAGTTTAATTCAGAAATGAATTATTTCTATATATTCAAAATTATATGATAGAATATGATAAGTTTTCATCAGACCTGGTGTTTTCCTAATGATTTTATTACATTTATGGTTTATTTAAAATTAAACATGAATGTTTCTTTGCCACATCAAATGCATAATTGTCAGGCTCAGCTAGCTAGAGGTCCCTCTTAAAACTAACAAACACCACTCGCTTGAGCCCCCACCCAGGATGTCTTGGATCACTAACTACCTTCCTTGGGTGCCCTTATAATAGGCAATACATCCCAGTTTGCAATCCGTTGTGTGTGCGAGTGGGAATTAAACAAGGTAAACTTTATTGGGTGAATGTTGCTGTTTCCTGTCTATCTAAAGAAAACACTTCCTCACAGTAACACTGGCAGTAGCCCATTAACTTGGACTCCCACCCACCACTGAATGTCCAATAGGCAAATATCCTTTCACCACATCACTTCCCCTTCCTGTCCATGAAACCCCAGTCGTGGTTTGGTGTAAGTGGGTAGTGTAGTTCCAGTGTCCTCATGTGCACTTGGGCAGGTCTGTCTCAAGTTCATTGACATGCTGACTGATCCTGTTCTGAGGCTCCAACACCTAAACCAGCTACGATTTCAGCTTTATTAGCTGGCTAGGAAGGGGCCTCACTACAATTCACTCAGCTCTGCTGCTTTCCTCTGCAGCTTCAGCAATGAGCTATCTGACTGTTGCACCTGGCTGATGCACCTTCTCTGTTGTTTCCTGTCAGTCTTCCCAACAGCACAAGATCCCCAGAGAGGAACCATACCACTGGGGATACATTTCTTCCCACAAGGGAGATGCCTATATTTTCCCCTCCGTCAGGTCAATTCTGGTACACAACCAATTCTGAATTTCTGTATAGCATGGTGGATCCCACAGTGCCACTAGAAGAATTTGGGGTAGAAAGCTTATGCAAATGAAACACACATTCTGTAACTACTTCCACCTGTTCACCAATGGGAGGGCGGGAGAGAGCTCATGCCCTCCAGAGCATCAGGTCACAGGGATCATATTAGTAAAATTATGTAGAACTTTATGTACTGGATTTCACTTTGCAGATCAGGTTTTTCAGGCTGCTGAGACTTCCAGAAAGTAGTATGGAGACCAAAAGGGTGAAGTTCAGCACTTCATGTTTACTCCACACCTGAGGAGAGAGGCTTTAAGACAGTGACTTGCATAAGTGCTCAACAACCTGAGTAAACCTTTACCAGAGCGGTGAGAACAGGTGAGTAGGGGTGGAAGTGGCCAGTTGCCACAACATATGAGCCTTGAGTACAACGCAGTGCATAGTGGTCATTTTAAGGATTTTTAATTACTCCTAATGCCTGCCAGGAGCAGAGGCTACTTAAGTGTTGGCAAGATCGGTACTTAGAAGGAAGTGAGCCAGATGCTTGGCCCCTCTTGTGGCAGCACAAGAAAGTAGCCATTGAGCTGTCCTAAAGTTAGCTGTGGAATTTGAAAGCTGACATAGCCAGCTTTATACTGCCCACTCTTCTCTCTCCCCTAACAAAAGATGCATGTTTGGGTTGAACAGAGCCTCTGGCTACCAATTGCTAGGAATTCTAGCCCCTGACTTGTCCATAGAGGAAATATTCCTGCTAGTATAATTTAGAGTGTTTTTAGGATGGGATTTGGTCCATTGACCATGGGGTCAACCATGAGGGCTGCTGATACAGAAATGTACCTGAAAGTTCTGAGCAAACACTAACCTTCAGCCAGCTGTTGGTGCCTCCTGATGAAAGCCAGGCACAGTGGTCATGCTAGTCCACCAGCCTTCAAAGCCCACACCGCTCACCTAACTTCTCCTCAGTAGATCATGAGTAAAAAAGCACACCACTCAGGAGCTCTAGTGGTGGCTCAACACTGGTCCCACACAACTCTTACCAGCATGCCTGCAGGATCAAGCTCTAAAGAAGCAATAGGATGACCCTCTTTATATTTTATATTAGTATGTCATATCTTATTTTGTGGATACACTTTCAAAATGGTATACAGGGATTTAGCTATGCAAGCTCCACTAACATTAATGTAAGTAATGCAGCTAAATATCCACACTATTTAACATATCTATCTCTTAAGAGAGAATGTCATAGATCAGAATTTGCATTTTGCTATTGCTGGTGCCTGTATCTCCAGAAAAGATGCACTGCTTCTTTGCTGCTTGTAGTTTGTTTTCACTGATAGCTATAACAACAGATTTAGGACTAATCCTGGGAATAACACCCTTGTGCTGACTCGGGCTGAGAGAATTACATAGACAATGATCCCTGCCACCCGGAGAAGCTAGCCTATATCAGTCAGAGCTCTCCCTTAGCAGCCAGTTCAAAGGAAGCTGTCAGTCCTGGAGCTGCGCTCCGGTATGGTGTAGATTCTGATGAATTACATACTGGAAAAAGAAGAATGGATGATGATAACTTTGTGATCTGACATTCAGTTCTACTTAATGCCTGAGTCACTGTTGTGTGGCTGGAGGAAGGTCCCTTGGCATATGTCCTCAGGAGATTGAGGATGACAAAGTTGTTTGGATACTTGTAACCTGTCACAGAAACACAAAGCAAACAAAATAAATGTTTTGTTTCTCAGTAGGTAATGTTACCCAGGATTCAAATGCATTCACTTTGCTTGCAGATTTAGTCAGCATATATTTTTATCTTAACATTCACCATCTTGACAGTAATTTTGTTAGGCACACAATATTAAAATCAGAAGCACAGCTTCCAGTAAAAGGACACATTCCATTTGTTGCTGGTATTTTTAATATATTCTGTCTCGCCCCACTTTGGCCTATATAAAATAAAAATATTTGAATGGGACAGAGGCAAGATAATTACAGTAACCTAGGACTCCACAACCTATGTTACTCCATAAACTGGCATATCAGCCTGGTCAATAGATTATTTATTTTCATAAATCATAACATTACAAGGTGTTTTCAGTAAGAATTTCTTTCCCAGTTGTGCAGTGGGTAAATACTTGCATTCATTAATGACCATATTTATTTGTTTTTAAAGTTAGGTGGGCAGTGAGCTGAATTTGTATATCCTGTCACCTGATTTACAGCGGCAATCATAGTAAATTCATTCAAACTTAGGTCCTTTTTTTACTGACTTCACATTCTTGAAAATCTGGCAATAAATTAGGACGTTGAGTGGGTTCTAGCAAAAACACTCTATATATTTACAAATATAAGGAAAGGACGGAGGCGCCAAAGAATAGCCCAATTTTTAGGGCTGCCCAAATTTTATGATCCTAACATACAACTCCTCTGCCAGAAATATGTCCAAGTAGACTTAGGGATTCACAGTCTTTGATCACTTGTGGCCATGTTTAACCTTGACTACTCCTCTGTGATCAGATCCACGAACTTGCTATGCCTAATTCTTTTTCAACAGCAACCACCACAATAACCCCACTGCACTGGCCTGATAGAGGCATAATTCCAGGGCTGAGCCAGGACATCTGCCTTCCCTAGACCTTCAAAGTTCTACAGTTATCCTCTCCAGAAAATGGTCCACCCTGATAATGTCAAGATAATGACAATAAATGTTCTTGGAGTGAACACTGACATTTTCCCAAGAAATCCTCCTGGAGTTAAGTCTTTTGTGTCTAATGTTAATGTTGCTCCATCTGGTTGCTCAAATCGGATTAACTGGATAGCTGCATAATTTGGGAAATTCCCAAAACATTCCTATAGCCAAGATAGGGCCATTTTTTGGCCTTGTTTAATCAGACAGAGTGATTAGGTAGAAGAAGGCTCCCCCTTGGTTTTCTCTTTATATAAAAGGATGTCAAAATAGAGAGGATAAAGCTATGCAACCTGGTTAATTCCATGCCAAGTAAAGAAACCTGATATAACTTTACAGTCTCTCAAAGGCCACAACCCTCTGTTTTGAAAAGAGTACTTATTAGGGACAGATTTTCACCAGTCAAATTACTGACAAAATTTAATTAAATAGACCTTTGGGTTACTAAATGTTTATACACACTAGCTTTGCTCTGATCTTAGTTCCATATATCATATAAGAGACAACCAGTCAGGAAAAAATGAACACTTGCAAAGTTAAATTCTTTTCAGAGAGTGTTTTATCTTCTCTTCTAACACCAAGTTAACATTCCTCTCAAATCAAGTTAGGATGTCTTTCTATATGATGTGCTCTAGTGCAACCAAAAGTTGTGGACGTTTGCAGGAATTACTGGGTGAAAATTTATTTATGCCCTGTGTTCTGCAAGAGGCCAGTCTAGATGATCATGATGGCTTCTTCTGGCCTTATGAATCTCAGTGGGGAAAAAAGATCTTGGATCATCAAAGATAGATCCATGGTTTATGTAGAAAATATTACCATGGTATTACCATTACTGTCATCTGCTTTCATAGCAATTATACAAAATGTCAAAGGTAAAAGTAGAGAGCTCTCTCAGCTGAAGAACTTGTTTCTCATCATAAGAGCACAAGAATGGCCATACTGGGTCAGACCAAAGGTCCATCCAGTCCAGAATCCGGTCTTCTTACAGTGGCCAATGCCAGGTGCCCCAAAGGAAATGAACAGAACAGATTATCATCAAGTGATCCATCCCCGGTCACCCACACCCAGCTTCTGGCAAACAGAGGCTAGGGACACCATCCTTGCCCCTACTGGCTAATAGCCATTGATGGACCTATCCTCCATGAACTTATCTAGTTCTTTTTTGAACCCTGTTAGTCTTGTCAGAGGATGTTGTGAAGGCCAAGGATTTCCACAGGTTGACTGTGCGTTGTGTGAAAAAAATACTTCCTTTTGTTTGTTTTTTTAACCTGCTGCCTATTAATTTTATTTGGTGACCCCTAGTTCTTGTGTTATGAGAAGGAGTAAATAACGCTTCCTTATTTACTTTCTCCATACCAGTCATGATTTTACAGATCTCTATTATATCCCCCCTTAGTCGTCTCTTTTCCAAGGTGAAAAGTCCCAGTCTTATTAATCTCTCCTCATGTAGCAGCCATTCCATACCCCTAATCATTTTTGTTGTCCTTTTCTGAACCTTTTCCAATTACAACGTATCTATTCTGAGATGGGGCAATCACATCTGCACGCAGTATTCAAGATGTGGGCATACCATGGATTTATATAGAGGCAATATGATATTTTCTGTGTTGTTATCTCAATGATTCCCAACATTCTATTTGCTTTTTTTACTACCTCTGAATATTGAGTGGATGTTTTCAGAGAACTCAAAGATCTCTTTCTTGAGTGGTAACAGCTAATTTAGACCCCATCATTTTATATGTATAGTTGGAATGATGTTTTCTAATGTGCCTTAGTTTGCATTTATCAACATAGAATTTAATCTGCCATTTTGTTGCCCAGTCACCCAGTTTTGTGAGATCCTTTTGTAGCTCTTCACAGTCTGCTTTGGACGTAAGTATATTGAGCAGTTTTGAATCATCTGCAAATTTTGCCACCTCATTGCTTACCCCTTTTTCCAGATCATTTATGAATATGTTGAATGGGACTGGTCCCAGTACAGACCCCTGGGGGACACCACCACTATTTACCTCTCTCTATTCTGAAAACTGACCATTTATTCCTGCCCTTTGTTTCCTATCTTTTAATCCGTTACAATCCATGACAATTCCCTCTTATCCCATGACTGCTTACTTTGCTTAAGAGCCTTTGGTGAGGGATCTTGTCGAAGGCTTTCTGAAAATCTAAATACACTATATCCACTGGATCCCCCTTGTCCACATGCTTGTTGACCCCCCCAAAGAATTCTAGTAGATTGGTGAGGCAGGATTTCCCTTTACAAAAACCATGTTCACTATTCCCCAACAAATTATGTTCATCTATATCTATTGTGTCTGACAATTTTGTTCTATAGTTTCAACCAGTTTGCCAGATACTGAAGTCAGGCTTACTGGCCTGTAATTGCTGGGGTCACCTCTGGAGCTCTTTAAAAAAAATTGGCGTCAGATTAGCTATCCTCCAGTCATTTGGTACAGAAGCTGATTTAAATGATAGGTTACAGGCTACAGTTAGTAGTGCTTCAATTTCAAATTTGAGTTCCTTCAGAACTCTTGGGTGAATACCATCTGGTCCTGGTGACTTATTACTGATTAGTTTATCAATTTGTTCCAAAACCTCCTCTAATGACACCTCAATCTGGGACGGTTCCTTAGATTTGTCACCTAAAAAGTATGGCTCAGGTTTGGGAACCTCCTTCACATCCTCAGCCATGAAGACTGATACATAGAATTCATTTAAATTCTCTGTAATGGCCTTATCGTTCTTGAGTGTTCCTTTAGCATCTCGATCGTCCAGTGGCCCCACTGGTTTAGCAGGCTTCCTGCTTCTGATGTACTTAAAAATTTTTTTTTGCTATTACTTTTTGAGTCTTTGGCTAGCTGTTCTTCAAATTCTTTTTTTGGCCTTCCTAATTATATTTTTACACTTAATTTGCCAGAGTTTATGCTCCTTTCTGTTTTCCTCACTAGGATGTAACTTTTTAAAGGATGCCTTTTTGCCTCTCACTGCTTCTTTTACTTTGTTGTTAAGTCACGGTGGCACTTTTTTTTTTGGTTCTCTTACCAAAAGGTGGGTCCATGAACTAGTCCATTTAGGGTAAGGAGCAGAGAAGTGGAATATGACCATGGAGAAAATAGCATGACCTAGAACCTGCCTTTCCCAATACAAAACTGTATGTGAGGTAGTAGGTAAAGCAGGGGTTGACTCCCTAAACTGTACCTGCGTTTTGTCCCTGGTCCCTTCAGCTGCATTTAATGGAGATGCCCATAAAAGCAACTCATAGTTACAGGGCTACAGGTTCAGATGGCAGACCACAGGCCTACACTATCTCTGCTTTCATGGCTCTCAGTGAAGTTACAAAACTTTATGTGACTGGCCAACGTGTTGCTGGTTTGGTGCCAATAGTATGCTTGGGTCTGTACAATAGACATAAAAAAAGCAATCCCTGTCTGAAGAATGTAGTTACATACCTAGAAGGTATATTCCACATTTACTATTGATCTCTGGGTTTCAGTGACTATTTCCTGGTCTGCCTTGTAGCCATCTGCCCAGCTCCTCTGTAAAAAGCACGTCACTGCAATAATCTGGCAGTCTCAGTCTGAAAGAGGTTGGGAAGGAGGATACTGAAATACCTGACAACGGGTGCCTGTGTTTAGAATTCTTAACAGGTAGTAAAGGATGCATTTTTAAATAATCTCCAGTTTTACAAAGTGAGCAATTCCTTCCCCAGCAATGGGGTGTATGAATAAGTTATTTCAACAGTGGTCATGCTGGGGTGGGGTTGGGGGGTGTGCCTGGAGTTCTCCCTTTCCTGGTTTCATTATTATGCTCAGCAGTGCTTGCAAAACATCTGAAAACAATGACTATCCACTGGATGCAGCATGCTGCCCAGCGCCAGCCAAGTTTCTTTCATCGGGACAGCCACACATTGCCAGAGTAAAAGTCTGTGTCAGTGTGACATTTCTACCACTTCCCCAGGGCCAAGGCTCAGGTTACTTTCAGTCAGAGTCTGGAGTGGTGCCAGTTGACCCATGAGGCAGCCCAGAGACTTTCTGGGAAACTCACCTTCCTGCAGAAAACCACACCACTTGTCCCGAGAATTGCAGGACAGCCCATTATTGAGCACTGGTCCTTTCTTACTTGGCTCTTAAACTTAGCACAGAACACACACACACACACACACACACAAAGGAGGCTAAGAACCTGATCCAATGCACATTGGAGTCTTTTTGTTCTCTCCAGTGGAGTTTAAATCAGGCCCCAAAATAGCATGTCAGTTTATACTCAGGGAATTATACATACATGTTGAAAGATTGTAGGACAGTATCACTTTTAGTGGTTTTAAGGGCAACGTGCAATTTTTTTTCTCCCAATAAATGACTTGGGGGGGGTGTGGGGGTGGATGTGGGCTTGTCCGTGGCTTAATGTGTGACATGTCAGGGTATGATGGTGCAGTGCACTAGCTTGCTGTGCACCATGTTGATGTGTGGACCCTGATACTGGGCATGAAAAGTTCTGCAGCGTGCTTTGACATACTGTGACCTGTTTCAAACAGCAGTATGTCAAAGCATACTCCAGAACTTTTATCTAAAGTATCTTGTTCCATGTGGTCAGAGTGCTATAGATGTACACCTGAGCTCACCACCCTGCCCCCTCTCCACCTCTTCCCCCCAAGGTAACCAGACTTTTGGTGGCCGGTCAGTATATCTCACCAGACACTGCCTGGGTTCCCTTTTTGACTGAACTTTCCAGTCAAAAACTGGGCAACCCTAATGAGGGCACCCGGACACAGCAGCCAAAAACCACACTGTCCAGGTAAAACCTGGATGGGTGGCAAGCCTATGGCCAACCCTATAAAAGGGGAAAAGAGAGACTGAAACATGGGTAATGAGAAGGGGTGAACACAACTGAGAGGCTGGTGAAAGAAGGGAACAGACAGAAGGAACTGGGACAGCTGCCACAGAACATAGAAAAATAAGGGTGGAGAAGACAGGTAGAAAAGAGTGGAGGAAATAAAAAGGACGAGTAAAAAGCACTGGAAGGAAAGCTAAGTCACTCCAGAGCGTGTGTATATATTTAAAGGGGCTGGACAGAACATACAGGGAACGGGAGAAACTCACAAAGCAGCAACATCTTTCAGCCAGCCCTATTCCACCAGTCTCTCGCTCACCCCCGCGCTCATTGTCTCTCTGGCATCGAACATAATTCTCCCTGGGATCCCCCCCAACTTTCCGGTGCTTCTCCCCGCGCACAGCCAGGACGGTTGCTTCTCCAGGTGCAGCCTCCGCTAGGTGGGCTGGCCTGGGGGCTTTCTGCCCCGCTAGGGAGTAAGGCAGAGGGCGGATCCCGCTGTTCTGCCAGAGGAGAGGCGCTGAGCTCATTGCACTTCCCAGGCAGCTGCAGCCGCCAGCGCTGTCAGCTGGTGCAGAAGGGTCTTCTAGCCTCTCTTCCTCCCTCTCCCAAGTGGATTAAAACTCTTGCCGCTGAGTTTCTGGGTCAGGAGGATTATTCCAAGTGATGTGGGCTTGGTGAATCATTTCAGCCACAGACTGGCTTCAACTTGGGCGAGCAGCTCCTCCCCACAAAAAGGATGGCTTCCAATTTTAATGACATAGTGAAGCAAGGGTATGTAAAGATTAGGAGCAGACGTTTAGGTGTAAGTATTTGTGCTTTCCCTTTCTGTTTGTTTGCTCTTTTTTTCCTTTTGGTTGTTCGGTGTGACATGCCTTAGCATTCTTGTGGGCCAGGGCTGCAGACAGCATGCGTGAGGGCTCCCATTGTTATTTCTTTTGCAAGCTGCTCGGTGGCTGTCTCGCGGGGGGGGACGACGTTGCCTTTTCTTTTTGTAAAGTGTGAGCTTGGGTGCTAGGGAAACGTCGGTTCCCTGCGTCCCCCAATTCAGATCGCTACTGTGTCCTTTGCGCACAACAAATATAGAAACAGCTCGAGGTGCAGCGCAATAGGCTGCTCTCTGAACAGATGCACTTCGTTTTTTTGGAAAGGGCAGACCTGAACTTGGATTCGGTTCTGCTCAGGAACACGAGCAAGATCTCCGTTGCCAAAGGGCTCTCGCTCACTCAGCTTTGCACTTGAGCTGCAAGCCTTTCGGTAGCAGGGACGGTGGATCAGAGTCTGACCGTAACATGCAGCTACAAAAGAATCTGAACTGGGAAGATAGCTTCTGAAATACGGGGTGGGGTTGGCTTTCCCTGACTTCTTTTAAACCACATGTGTGTTTTGGGCAGTTGTTGAGAATCACTGGGGGCAGGAAGCAGTAATAAATGTGGAGGGGTGTTAACTAACATTTTCATTAGGATGATGGCGGAAGGCCTGTGTGACTGATTTTTGATGTACAGGGAGAAACTCAGGAAAATTAATCGTAATTAACTAAAGGTGTGAATTTAGTGGATTAGTTAACTCCCATTAAACCTTTGTGTGGATGCTCTTACTCATAATAAAAGTGGCCTTAATTCAGTTTTTTAATCATTAAGGCCACTTTAATTCTTAGACAGAAACCCATCCACACAAGAGTTTACTAAGCCACTTTAAATTCACCCCCTTGGTTAATTAGGATTAATTTTCCTGAATGTCCTTATGTAGACAAGATCTTGCTTCCTGCAATGCAAACCTGTGCCTTTTGAATTCAGTAAAATTTGTGGCTGTCAAAACCATTCATCTCACCTGGGTTTGCGATTGCATCTGCTCTGATGCCATGGGCACTAGGTATTCCTACCAACTGACCATTTACCCAGTAAAAGTTTGCATTTGTGATTTAAAAGCTCTGGTGTGTTGTGGGGCGGGGAGGGAGATTTGTACTAGTCTTAAAACACTCTAAAACTCTCTGCACTGAGTTTGCGGGTGCACAATAGATTTATAATTTCTGATATTTTTTTCTTCTGTCTGCCACTTCCTTTTCTTTTGCAAATATGCATTTGGTTACTATTGTGAAATGTTTATGGATTTAAATGTGGGTGTGATGCATATAATGTAAGCAGGCCAATTCCTTATGGAACATCTTTTGGCTTTCATTCTCCTCTCATGTGATTAATTCCCATTAGCATTATTGAAAATACACTGCTGCTGTCTCTCTTCTGGGTATCAAAGCATGGCAAGCTACCTAAAAGCTACAGTTAATCAGCCTTTCAGGCTGCAAAGCATAGTTCTTATTGTATAAAATATGCAACCTAGTGGGAAGGCAGTTCAAGGTGGGGAGTGGGAGGGTTCTTAGATTTTGGATGTACCTACCCTTTTGTTATGAGAAGTTTAGAATGCCTTCTGGTTTTTGTTGTATGCCAATATGAACAGCATTATTAACTCAGTGACTCTGAATCATTCATAGTTTGAAGCTTTACACTGAGGTTTATCACATGGGAATTTATTTGAAAGATTCTGTGGATCTTCTGTGGATCAAGGTTTTGCTGGCTTATTACAGTTATGATCTTTTTGATCTATATTTACTTGGTATATAAATAGTGTTCTAGAACACTGACACTCAAGGAAGTCTAAAAGGAGAACTTTCCATAAGTGTTGCATGGAGTTTGTACAGTGCAGTCTTCTGACAGCTAAAATATGATACAGCTTGTAATTGCCTCATGTTGATGGAATCTGCGCAATCTGTATAATTAGTCTTGGAAGGATTAGCTTTTTATCGGTAAATGTTGGTAAACATTGATTTCATTGTACATACACAAACCGATGAAAAAATATTTCTCAATAATTGAAATTTACAGGTAGCAAAGTAAGAAAAGTACTGCTTAAGAGCTTATTCGTTTGATTTAAGGATATTTACTTTGTACATTTTAATATGTGATATCAACTTGTGCTTTAACAGTGATAAAGCTATAACTTTTTGAATCTCAACATCTACTGTCATAAAAAAATTGACACCTTCTCATCCCCATAGTTTCCCCCCCAACTGCAGAAAATTTAAATTGATAACAAAAATTTTTTTCAAAATAAATATAGGTATTATCCATTGAAATGATTAAAAATCTAATTCTGCCAAGTATATGTATAATATATACAGTAGCCATGACCCTTCGAATAGAGGAATTTCATTTTGAGCATTCTCTGACAGACTTACTGGGCTCAATTCATCTCAGGTGGAACTCTATGACAGCCTTGCATCCAGACCCTTATTATGGGTAACTTTTATTGTATTTATCAATACTGGGGAGGGGGAAAACACTTGTAAAGCAGAGGAAAATGAACACAGTGTACATAATTTCCCATTGAAACAAACAAGGAGTATACCATGCAGTTCACAACAGGTAAATAAACAGACCAAACTTCCAAACAGCAGATAACTATAGAAGATGTGCCGGAGAAGGTGGATGGGCATGTAAGCAAGCCCAGTCAGTGGTAGTAAGACAATGTGGAACTTCACTTATCACTAAAAGAAAAGAAGTACTTATGGCACCTTGGAGACTAACCAGTTTATTTGAGCATAAGCTTTAGTGAGCTACAGCTCACTTCATCGGATGCATACACTTATCACTGTAAAACCTTGCAGCTCACTCGTTATGGAAGAGTATTCAGTCCCTATAGTATATAGACTCACATTTTTCTGTCGTTGGTTTATTTAGTTAAGATCCATAGAATTGGAATTAATCTCTTTTTAAAAGGTTCTCTCCTTTACCTAATCTGATTGCCTTTTATTCCAAGTATTAATTATGATTAACCAAGGTAAAATACTTTGCAGTCTACCATCACCAGTTGATGGAAGACAGGACAAACGTGGTGTGGAGAGTGCTCTTCTAGTTTGACACCTTCATAGAGTCAAAAGCTGAACAGGACCAAAATTCGGACGATGACCTAGACTCTAAGTCAAGTACCCACATTTGGACCTAAATTATACCTTTGCTAAGCCACTGACTTTCCAACCCAATGGGGCATAGGTAGTAGGCTTGCTGCAGCTACCAACTGAGGGGGTTACTCCTGTAGCTCAAGTGGCCAAGGTCTGTGCTGAGGAAGTGAGGTCCCTCCTTCAAACTCCACTGATGCCCCACACACATTGCAGTGTGTAATATTCTCTCTAGTACTAGTTCAGGCGGCTAACGCTAGAAATAACCTGGCTTCAGATTTTTCACCACTTGCATTTGCTGTAAATGTCTCCGCTCTACATTGCCAAGATTTCAGATTCCACTTCATTACAGTAATACTTTCAGTAATTATAATTAACATAAGTACTTAAATATAAGACCAGCTTGTGTAGAGAGTGCTGCAGCAGACTAAGGATCAGTACCACACCAACTCGTAGCTCTGAACCAGCACAAACGTACCAGCATAATTCTGCTTCAGCCAGAGCTTTCAATGGGTTGTATTGACTCCTGGAGCTGTCTATTTTAAGTACCTATGACCCCCCATTAATGTAGTATCTGTGCACCTCACAATCTGGGATGGCTTTTATCCTCGCAACACCCATGTGGGGAAGGAAGTGCTATTTTATACCAATACGATACCATCTTACAGATGGGGAATTTAGGCCTAGATCCTCAAAGGTACTTCAGTACTCTGTTCTGCATTGCAGCTCCTAATCCGTAGACAGCCTGCTGTTTAGTGAAACGCACAGCTCCACGTTAGGTGTCCAGGCTCCCCATACAGTGCTTGGGGAGAGTTAGGCACCTAAGGAAAGGATCTTCAGAAGGCAGCAACCTGAGTGGGGAGCCACCGCAGGTAGCTAGAAGGGAAATGCTGAAGAGAGAGAGAGAGGCTTAGGCACCAGACTGGGCCAGAGACTGGGGCCTTTTTTTGCTCAGGATCCTCTCCTGGAGTCAGGTGCCTATGTCAGGTCAGATAACTCATGCTTCAGCAGCCAAAACAGAGACCTTTGAGAGAGAACTTCACCCCCTGCCAATACCCTGATGGGTAGGACACTGATTCAGAGCAGGGATTTAAACCAAGGGCTCCCCCATCTGGGGTGAGTACTCTAACCACAGTCAGTCTCTCTCTGGCCTACTGACAATTTATGCGAAGTGGAACAGCTTTAACAGGAGGGATTGAGAGAGATTCACCCTGGACTAATCAATAACTTGATGGCTGGGGCACTCACCTGGGATGGGGGAAACCTCTGTTTGAGTCCCTGCTCCTAATCAGGGATTTGAATCTGGGTATCCCCTTCCCAGATGAATACCCTAATGTCTAGATTGGCTACTTGCAAGGGATGATGGTCTCTCTAAACCAGAGGGGAAGAGGTCTTAGTTTCAGACGTTCACATGAGCAGAGTTCTGTCAATAAATTCCTGTCCTGCTTGGTTTTTATGCTGTGCTGCCCTTCTGCCTATTGGTGTCCTGCATCTGGCTCTTTTGCAAGAGGTATTTGATCCTAGGTGCATTCAGACTGGGCCTGCTGGTGAGACAGGCATTCCCTTGTATACTTTGAGAATCTTGCTTTGGAGCCTCTGAGCAGCTTGTTAGCTATGGGGAAACACCAGCAATTTGGCATTCAGAAAACTGCCTACCAGTGTAAAGTTTGCTGCCCGCAAAGTTAATCAACAGCTGAGTGGTGGCTTTGAGAATATAAGCGGCACCTAAATAGTGGATTTAGGCGCCTAAAAGAACAGATAATCCTGGATCCTTAGATACCTATATAACTGGGGCAGGAGGTCTGTGGTGGAAGCAGGGACTTGAATCCAGGTCTTGAGAGATCTGGGCTAGTGTCCTGACCACTGGACAATCCTTTCTCTAGATGAGGATATAGTACATCAAATTATCACTTTCCATATATTGTGGGATGCAGCAGGCAATCCCTCTAATCTTGTCATAGTGAAACCAGTAAATACAAACTGCTCAGCACTTGCAACTGGGCCCAGATTTCCACTTCCATATCATTTAGGTGCCTACACAGGAGATGAGCTCTTTGAAAATCTGGCCCACGAGTAACTTGGCACATTTTGTGGAAAGTCACATTAAGTTCAGTGGGGCTACTCATGTGCTCAACTATCAGTAGGATTGCGTCCTTAGTTTGTTTTATTTTACAGAAAGACACAGTCTAGATGAAAAAAAGGGCCTCTTCTCTTCTTTCCATATGTTTATGGTTATGATATAGGTCTTGTAGTTCACTCAAGCATGCCTTATTGACTAGCAGTGATCTAAGTTAATTTGGAAGTGGGTGGTTACACTCCAGTATTATCCAATCCCGCTTTATTTTAATGATTTCTAGCTTGGTGTGTTTGACTACAGCAGGGGTAGGCAACCTATGGCATGCATGCCAAAGGCAGCACGCAAGCTGATTTTCAGTGGCACTCACACTGCCCGGGTCCTGGCCACTGGTCTGGGGGGCTCTGCGTTTTAATTTAATTTTAAATGAAGCTTCTTAAAGATTTTTAAAACCTTATTTACTTTACGAACAATAGTTTAGTTGTATATTATAGACTTATAGAAAGAGACCTTCTAAAAACGTTAAAATGTATTACTGGCACGCGAAACCTTAAATTAGAGTGAATAAATGAAGACTCGGCCCACCACTTCTGAAAGGTTGCCGACCCCTGGACTACAGGTGTATTTTCCTGATGTATTCTGGAGTTAGGTTGGAGAGGTAAAATACATCAGTAGATGTGTAGTGACACATCTTCTTGCTTTTCTCTTCACAATAATAAGTTACGAGTGCTATTTTTATGGATACAGGGTTGAGTCACCAGGTTCTACTGTGTTCTAATCCTGACTGAGACACTCAGTCTATGGCCTTGAGCAAGTTACTTCAGCGTTCCATCTTGGTGAGTCTTGCTGGCTAAAGTAAGACTCTCACCCAGTTCTCCTTAGCAGAGGTTGGTGCTGGTTGTATTGAGCCATGTGCAGGTTGAAGGGCAGGGAGGAGTGGGAGGTGAGCAGATACTGGTAAAATTCCTCAGGAATAGAGCTAGCTGAAAATTTTTCTGAAATGATATTTGTGTGGCAAAATAGGGTTTAGCTGAAAACATCAGTATTTTTCATGGAGAAACTTCTATTTTTCATTTTTTTGTTTTGTTTTCTAACTTTATTTTGAAACAAAATTTCAAGGGGGGGAAACCATTGTTTAAAATGTGGGGTTAATCTCACTTTCTGATCGTTTTCTAACTGGGAAAAGGTGAGGGAATAGTAAGTGTGCGGTGGTGGGGAGGGGAGATAATTTTAAAACCACAAATAAAACTTTCAATTCAGGATTTAGTGTGGAAAAGTTTAGTGGGGAAAACATCCTTGTTTTGTGAACAGCTGTCTGAGGACTCGTTCCAAAGTGGCAAGGATTCCATCACTCTGTGGTGAGATAGAAGATAGAGAAGTGGTCTAATGTTTTTCTCCAACAAACTTGGCACATGTTTAATCAGTGAATCGACTCTTCAGGCCAGATTCTGTGCCTAGTTTCTCCACTGTAAATCTGGCCTAATTCCATCCTGAGGAAAAATGGGAGCAGAGTTTTGACTGTACAAATTCTCTTAAGTGCTGACATTTCTAAAATTTCATAAAATAAGTTAGATCTTACATGAGTATAAGGGATAGCAAACAGATCACCTAGCAAATAAACAAAAACACAACCTAAGCTTAATATACTAGATAGATTAGATATGAGTTAGCAGATTCTCACCCTGGGAAATGATACAAGCAGGCTGCATATTCTTAAGGCACAAGCTGCATTAGCTTTACAATTTGGGTTTCAGTTCAGTCTTTGTTCCTCAGGTGTTTCCAGGAGTCTTTGTGTGTGGGGAGTGAAGAACCACAGATGATGTCACTCCCTGCCTTATATAGTTTTTGCATATGGTGGGAACAATTTGTTCCAAAGCTTGGTTCCCAGACTAGTCTGTGGAAAAATACTGACATCCCAAAATGGAGTCCAGTGTCATGTGGCCTGGTCACATGTCCTTGTAGAGTCATAGCAACCATCACTCAGACTGTCTGTAGTGTTCTCAGGAAGGCTCAGCAGGTGGGAGATAAGCTTCTCCTAGAGCCTATTGTTCTTTCTAATGGCCCATTTCCCTGAATAGGCCCTTCCTCACCCACTTTCTAGATTGAAAGCATCTTGTCTAGTGGGCATTATCCAAGTGTAACTACATTTGAAGTACAGATACATAGTCAATATTCATAGCTTCAGATACAAAAATGATACATGCATACATACAGGATAATCATATTCAGCAAACCATAACTTTTCCAATGACACCTCACATGACTTATCTTGCATAAACTACATCATAATTATGCTATAATCATATTGTAATAATATCACTATGAAGAATATGGAGTGCAGCATCACAGTGGGATGCTGTCTCATTAAATAAGGCCTGCCCCTTACTTTTCATACATTTGTGTGTGTGGTTCTTTACTCCCTTGAAATGTAGGTGGTCACCCTACTGCCTGGAGACATGCATTCAAATTACCATATCAGATTGGACCAGCAAGTCTGGCATTTAATATAAATAATTGATCATGACAACAGCAAATCTTTGTGGAATAAGATTCCTCTTGTACTTGGGTGACATGAGGAATACAGGAGGTGCCAGTCAGGTTACACTGAAACTGTTCTTGCTCTCTCATTTATCCTTCTGAAAAAAAGGTTTTCTGTCTTGCCACTGAATAAGCCAAACCAGAAAAAAATTAATGAAAACTTTTCAGGTTTTTTTGACGGCTGTAGAGCTGACCAATGGCTCAACTTTTTTTGAAATAATAAAAGTAATCTTTTAAATATTAATAATGGTTGGGACTTTATTGCCATTGACTTTTTTAACATGCAAGGTGCTCAGGTATAGCAGTGATAGACAGCAGTATAATTCTCTAAAATAGGACTGTAATATATACAGCAAAGGCCAAGTCCTTATATCAAGCTATGGTCCATCTGGGACTGGGGTGGGAGAAGTAGCTGTAAGCCATGTTTCTGCTCCCCTAACGCAGGTGATGGCTGGGGTCCAGAGCACCTGATGTGAAGGGTGGCAGGAGCATTTCTCTAAGGATTGCTGGATCACAGGATGACCTTTATGTTTCTGGGGGGCAGGGAGTGGGTGGTGTAGAGCTAGCTATGTCAGTTTTATGTCCCTCCAGGATTTTCACAGTACTAGGGAATTCCCATCTGCCTTGTTAGGGCATCTCTTCAGCTACTTTGTGCTGCTTGAGAAACTAGCCCAAAGACTCCTTTGTTCAAGATCCACATTAGCATCATGAAATATCAGAGTTTATATACATTTGGTTGTTGGGTTGAGTGTTTGCTTTGACTGTTGCCATTGGTTTCCGTTTGCCTTTAATCACTGGACAAGACTATATCCAATAATGGAAATACCCTATATTCATTCTACTTTTAACAGCTGCTTCATAACCCTGAGAGACTACTTGTGTTGGCTGCTGGTGGGTGGATGTATAATTTGTAAATTCAGATTGTGTACTTCCCTGAATTTTGTGAGATTTGTAAACTGACCAGATTCTGTGACAACTCTAGACTTGCTTGATTTACAGTATCATAATGAAGGAAAACTTGCCCAGCTTAAAGACTAGTTGTCACTAGAGATTTAGGAAAAATTAAAAATTATTAATCTTCTTTAAATACCATGGGAAATACTGTAGAGCACTTCAGTATGTATGCAAGATAAGAAGGCCCATATGTTAGATGAGGATGTATTAGTGATGAAATTTGATTCAGAGAAAAGGCTAGTTATTAAAATCAGCTTTGACTGTCTCGTATATCTTGAGGCCAAATGTATATTATTTCAATTCTAGAGCAGTATATACACAGACAAGTGTGTGTGAATCACTTGTGATTCTAAATGCTTTGGTCATCTTTGCCATTCAGCCTAATGTATTTGCGTTGTAATGTTTCTTTAATGTCTACAAGAGAAGAGATTTTTTGCTGGAAAATATATACAGTTCACTAATCAGCTACATGGTATGGTTTCAAGCCAAAGAACATCCTGCAATTGAAAATACTGTGTAGCACTTTTAAAACCTTAATGGATAACTATAAAGAAAACTGCTACTATAATATATGTAATATCTGGTTTTATAAAATTATTTTTTGCATTGTATCAAAAGGGTAGATGGAGATTAGAGGGCAAATCATCAAGTACCATAAACTGTCATAACTCCATGAAATCCAATAGAGCTATGATACCTTACAGCAGCCAAGGATCTGCACCTAGAAACCTGTGGACTGGTGCACTTCATCCTATGATATACCAAGACACGGCATGTAAGAAAACCAGATGCTTATTCCCTTAATGCGGGGTCTGTCGAGCAATAGGAACACAATCTGCTTCTTGTAGCTATGTTTTCGCACCAGTATTTACCTTGACCAAACCTTTTTCCTGAGTGCTCAGTGGAAGTTTGTTCTGAGAGTCTTGTGAAATCTACCACCTCTGCACTTGCTAGGCCATTCACTGAGTTGTTCTCACAGTTACCATGTACCTGTCAGTGTTTGTAATGATTAAATCCAGAATCACCACATTCTGTTTGCATCTCTCAGCTGTAGTCCCATCTGCTGAAGGGACACCTCTGCTGTGTGAAGAAAGATCCACCTTCCATATTGTTAGAAAGTGGATCCTTCTTTGGGAGTCTGACTGAGATCCTCAGAAGTATTTAAGCGCCTAACCTCCATAGGTCTCCTCCCATGTCACTGCTTTCCTAAACTAGAGCATTGGGGTAGCCAGTTCAGAGGTGGGATTGCCCTACAAACTACCATTATGAGCAGTCAGCTCGCTTTATCTCTGACTCACTAACTGTGATGTCTAGAGACTAGTTCGTAGAGATGAGTTCTGAGAACTGGTCTTGCAGAAGGGACAGCCCCAATGTTTAGTCCACTTTTAAAATATCAGTTGTATAGTCGGTGCTTCAGATCCAAAATTTAACTTCCCAAATAGGTTTAGGTAAATTTCAAAATGAATTACATACAGTTCCAATTACAAGGTTGGCCTTGTGTAGACACTTTGAACACAGCCCTCAGGCACCTAAATGTACAAGTGGCTAGGCCTTCAAAGGAGGTCAGCACCCTGCAGCTCCCATTCTTGTCCATAGGAGCTGCTGGGTGTTGAATGGTCTTGGAAAATCTGGCCACTTCATTTGGGTGCCTAAGGGGAAGCTGAGCTTTCAAAAAATCCAGGCTCAAGGGTGAGTGCCCAACACTTTCAAAAGCTTGATTTATTAATGAAGAGGCTAAATCTTCAAAAGACTCAGTGCTCTCATTGAGAACAAAGGGGACTGTAGATGGTAAACACTTGGGTGCCTAGGTAAGAGCTGTTGGGTACTTGGCTCTGTAGAAAATCTAGACCGTCTTGTTTTATTTTTTGCCAGGGGAGAGAGGTGGGCAAAAACTTCCCACTATTCCAGCTCCATCAGTGATAACACTAGAGTAAAAAAGGCTCCTGTGGTGCAATTATCTTAATCATCATGTCCCCTAATCTGGATCAGAGCTAGTCTAAACAAACATTGGGTGAAATCCTGGCTCCCAGTGTCCTGGGAAATCCTGGCTCCCAATGATGTCCCAATGTTAAAAATGCTGGTGATTGCAATAGCGTTTGTCTACACAACATCTCCCACTACTACAGTCACGGGTAGAGATGCAACAATGGGAATTTTTTTTGCTTCTAGTGCAGACAAGATCACTGAGGACTAAATTGGATCCATGCATGGCTGTGCTTTCCCTTTGTCAAAAGAGGTGGACCATATTCCTCTCCCAGAGACCTGCAGCCACCCTTTTCATTGTTGTGACTACAGCCTAGGTTTAAAGAATTGTGGCTCTGCACTCAAATGCTGTTCTGGGAATTTGGTTTTTGAGTGAGATGAGGGTGGGGGGAGGGAAAGCTGATTTTCTTAACTGTCTATCACTTACTGATAGCTAATTTCTAGGAAGCATTTGTGTAATAGGTGGAGTAACATGAAATGCTCTGAATGCCAGATGTTTCTGGTTTGATTAAAGATTCAAAAGGAAGAGGAGTTCCCCAGGCTTCTGGACGGTTTAACTAGACTGATGTGTTACCCACAGGATTACAGATTCTTCTTTTATCAGACTTGCATGGTACTGTGAGGCTAATGTCATCTTAAAAACCAACACAAAAATGTCGCCTAAAAACTGACAGATGCATATTTTTAGCATGTGCTAATTGACTGTGTTGAACCTGGAATTTACCAACAAATCTCAGCCACACGGGCTAAATGCTAGATTTAAAAAATGTGGGCTGTACAACAATTTCATTTTGCTATGAGCCCCTTAGAAAATAAATTGTCACTGTTGTTGCTATTTAGTTCTTAGATTGCACTAGAGCTAGCCTGGAAACATTTTTGTTCCAATTAAAAAGAATTGATGGATCTCAACATTTTATATTAAAAGTCTTGGGGTTTTCATGAAAAATCCAAAAAAGTGAAGTGGGGGTGGTGGAGACAGACTTTTTTAAGGTGAAATTTTTCAGTTATCAAACTGAAATTTGCAGGTTTCTGTTTTTGACACCATTAAAATTTCTCAAATAGAGAGTTCCTTTTTGATTGGGTGGGGGGAAACATTATTCTTTTGGGGATTTTTTTTTTTTCAAATGAAATTTTTTGACCAGTTCTCTGCGGTGCACTTTGTGTCCTTGGCATCTTATGAAAAATAGACCTAATCCTGGAAGTTCAATGTGAGTGGACTCCTGTGTAATGGGGAACAAAATGCAAGTTTGGGGTCAAAGTGTAAGAAAATTCATGCCCTCACAATCATACCAGATAGTTATGACTTAAACTTTAAGCTGTGAAGACTGAGTCAAAGGAGATGAGTGCTGGAAAAGTTAAGAACCTCAACCTGCAATATGTTAAACTTGTTGAGTGATCATATTTT
This sequence comes from Lepidochelys kempii, assembly GCF_965140285.1. Lineage (NCBI taxonomy): Eukaryota > Metazoa > Chordata > Testudines > Cheloniidae > Lepidochelys > Lepidochelys kempii. The sequence goes on along the minus strand of NC_136392.1, from coordinate 14,089,592 downwards.
TAGCAAATTATAAAATGTAAATGTTGGAACAAACCTACAGCTATCAGGGATTTCATGCCACTTAGTATGTCCCAGTGACAGCAGGGATAGAACTCAGAACTTTGTGCCGTAAAATCACAGGCCTCCAACCATTTAACCCTCCTCCATATTCATGGGATAATGTTGTACCCTGTGAATGTATATATGTTGCGATAACTCATGAACTAGAGGCCGTCCAACTATGTTTTTTTAGGACATTGTCACCTAGGCACAGATACACAATTCAGCCAAAAAAGAAATACAGAAAAAATATTTTTCATGCTATCAAAAAAGTACGTGGTGGTACAAATGTACCCCAAATATGTTACACTATATTGTATTTTTAGTAGTTCTGTGTACGTTTGCTTCTAGTCAGAGTATCTTGTGTTGCAATAGTGGTAACTACGTATCCCCTACTAAGCAAGCTGTTTATTTGACATAAATGTAGTTTGCACATGCTAATAGATAATGTATTTGTGGGGTAATGTTGTACCCCACAAACATACATGTTGTGATAACTCATGAACTAGTGGCCATCCAACTATGCCGCTTTAGGACATTGCATATGCTTATTGATGATGGTGCATTGCAGTACAAGTGGTGGCTTCATACAGTTGCCTTAAGGTAGAAGCGGCAAAGAGTCCTGTGACACCTTATAGACTAACAGGCGTATTGGAGCATAAGCTTTCGTGGGTGAATACCCACTTCGTCGGATGCACAAAAGCTTATGCTCCCATACGTCTGTTAGTCTATAAGGTGCCACAGGACTCTTAGTCTGGATCTGTAAAAGTGGCAAACACGGCTACTCCTCTGATACTTAAGGTAGAAAATACTCCAAGGAGATATGAAAATTGCATCTAGGCACACCTGGAATGAGAGTCCTGCTAGTTCTTTCAATTTGCTAGTTAAATTATTATTATTTTTTTTTGCTTAGAATAGTGGCTTTTAAAAATATTTTAAGTTTCTGAATGCATTTGGGGTACAAACTTCCCTCATGACACAGTTAATGTAAATTTTTTCTTGACAATGAATGAAGATTAAACTGAAGAAATCTCCTTTTGTGGATAGTGGTATAAATCCTATGGCACAGCTGAGCAGGGTTGATTCCATTTGGTAAAGGGCGGTGGGTAGGCACGCACACTAGCCAGTTCATTCCAATATTGCTGTAGGACATTGTTAGGGTGACTTATTTGGAGATTAAGAGGACAGTAATTATGTGACTGCCACCATTTTGGCCAACATGAGAATTGAACAGGGCGCCTTCAGAACTAAAACCATGCATTGCCACAGATTGAGATGAAGGTAGCCTGCTATGTGAGAGCTGTAACAGTCTCCTATCATCTGTGGACTGGAGACGGAGTAGGACATATAACATCCTGACCATTGGGTTACAGTTGCAAACTGATGATTACATTACATTTTATGACATAAATTAATAGGATGGTATTTTGTTTTCAACCTCAAGCACTGGCCCTGTGAATTGTCCAGGGTTATTGTTTGCAGGAGTTCAGGGGAACCTGTTTCTCTTCACATGGTTCTCACGACATGATTTTTCAATTTGTGATTTTAAATTATTACCCCAAACTAAAATAATCTAAGTGTCACACAGCTTCCTCTTGAAATCACTAAGAGTCTAGATGGATGTGACTGTGGTCACTCAAAATCTGACCTGGGTACATTGGAGGTTTGCATAGTGCAGGAGTTTCTGGAGTGTAATGAAACCTTAATCAGGTGAGTTGCACCTAGTTCCCAGTTCTGTTTAAAATTTCATAGCTCCTCGAGGTCACTAGTTCTGAGCCTCCTAATGTCACACATGGTTGTGCTGTTAGTTTATACGGTCACGGTTACCATTAGTAGCATCTGAAAGGCTGATGGTAAAGAAAGGTAAAAGATGTTGGTAATAACCTCATAAGCAAAGGATTCTGAAAAAAGCTCTCTGTTTGCCAGCTAACATGTAGATCTGAAATGAAGAATTTCTAGATATACCTTCTTTATGATTGTCTAAAGATGGAGGATTGTGTAGAAGACTTTTACGCTATGGTGCATGTAAAAAGCCAACAATGAAGCAGGCATTTGTCTCTCTGTGTGTGTGTGTGTGTGTGTGTGTGACACACACACAGACACACACAAATGCCTGCTTCATTGTTGGCTTTTTATATGCACCATAAAATATATATTTTAGAATAGGAATTACTAATTTTTCTAGGTATCTTTCAGCATGTGTTTCAGACTGAGTTGAGTCCCCCATATTTCTCTGAGTTTTCATTATTTTGATATTTTGTAAAATTGGCAGTAATTCCAAATGTTGGCTCTTCCCCCCCCCGCATAAACTAAAAAGACTCCCAAATGAACGGAGGGGGAGAGAGAGAAAGTGTATGTGTGTGTTAGCAGTGTTTGGGGGAGAGGCTTTCTGATTTTAAAAATCCCAAAACAAGAACACCTGATTTAAGGTGCTTTTTAATCTCAGGGATTCAAAGTAACTCACGGTGCCCTGTACAGCAGTGAATATATAATCAGTGATTGTGCATGATGTTTAATAAGGACAGTATTGATGGAGAATAATGGAATGGATGAAAATCCTTCATCTTTCTTTGTACAAAAGAGAGAGTAAACAGTAGAAAATGGCCAAAGAAAACCACACTCTGTTGTGAGCGAAGTTGATCCTTCACTATCCTGGAAAGCCACCAGCCAGTGTAACTAACCTTTATATAGTCTAAGGCCAGGTCCTCAGCTGGTGTAAATTGGCATAGCTCCACTGAAGTCAATGGAACTATCTCTCTATATAATATAGACCTGCCAGCTATATATGTCTTTAGTGCCAGTGAAACATCTTGGGGGAAATAACAGATGGAGGGTGTGCGATAACTAAGGCTGACATGTTGATTTTATTTCTATAGTTTTAGATACATTATGAGAGTTAATGGACTAATTTTGTAATTTTTTTGCCTCAGTTCATCAGGTGCTGTCAGAAATATCACTGGAGTCCCAGGCTATCAATGAATTTGACTTTATTTCCTATACTGAAGTAACATAATTTGTTTTAATTAAAAATATTGATGGGTAGAATGACTGTGGCATTTTTCTCACTACAGCAGATGAAATTGCCCCTTTACCTAGCATGTTATGTTCATCTGGGGAACAATACAATCTCCATTGTCAGCAAAGGAAAAATTAGTTTTAGTGCTCTCACTTATTTAGGTAAAGAATCTGCAAGAAGCAAAAGATAAAGAAGCTGCAAATTGATTATACTGAAATAATTAATGTCTGTATTTTGTGTGCTGCTGAACTGCACTTACAGTACAATAGCAACCAAAGGCACTTCTTGCCACACTGTGTTCACATGGCAAAGTACCTGTTATTTTTTTCCTCTCTGTTCAGCCAAATAATGCAATTTGCTGTGTGATGTGAAGACAATGAAGTAAGTGTTGTGTGTATGTGTCATAGTCTGTGGGCCTGATTCTAATCTCATACCCCTGTAAATCAGGAGTAACTCCATGGAAGTTAACTGCTTTTACACTGGTATAATTCCATCTAAATGAAATTGGAGTCAGGCTCTAAGCATCTAGTTCTGAAATATCTGAATTACCCCATTTATGTCCTAGTAGGACCAATTTATTCTCCTAAATTGAGATGCATGCAGTTTACATTATCTGGATATTTCAGATGAGACCTAAAAACTGAACCTTTGTGTAATAGTTCCCAAATTAGCTGCACCTCAGACACCCTCATGGTCTCTATGAGGGCACCCCATTTAAGTCTCAAGCAATCACCTTTTTCATGGTGGAATCTCACGTTCTTCTCCCTCCCTACTAGGGTCCTAGGCAGTAGACTCCTGCAATTCACTGACATAACTTCAGCAGGTCAAAGTTCAGTTTAGCACGTTGGGTGCAATGTTAGGTTACCAGTGACCAGGAAGCTTTCATAAAGCAAAGTGCAGTTCTCCAAAACAAAAGCATTACAGAAGGAGTTTGTTCCTGCAGGAAGCATCCTTTTTCTGACGGATTTAACCAGGAATACAATCACTAGCCAGCACATAGAGAGGGAGACCATTCAGACATGTATCATTTATAAAGAGAGTGCTGTTTTCATAGCATTGCATCTGTCACACTCTGTAACCTGCCTGGACACTGAAGCCTCCAAAGTATTGTTTGTAAATTGGTCTCTGCCTTTTTGGCCAAAATTTTTTCTCCTTGAGGTCTGGCTTGCTGCTGCCCCTCTTGTTCCAGAAGTGACTGGAGTTCAATGCTGAGAAAAGGAGGTAGGCACCTAACTCCCATTTCAGTATGATTTTGGAGCCTAAGGAAGTTAGACATCTTTGAAAGTGCCAGCCCAAACGCACTGGGGATATTTAGGATGGAAGGTGCAGTGACACTGCATCCCATATTCTTCACCGTGATGTTATGATGATATGACTATGGCATAATTCAAGATAGGTCATGTGAGGTGTCATAGGAAAGGGTATGGTTTACTGAATATGATTATCCTATCTCTATATATGTATCATTTGTGTATCAGAAGCTAGGAATATTGACTATATATCTGTATTACAAATGTGTTTACACCTGGGGAATGCTGACTAGGCAAAAGATGCTCAGTCTGGATGGATGGCTGGGAAGGGCCCATTCAGGTTGATGAGCATTTTAGGAGAAAACAATAGGTCTTGGAAGAAATTAATCTCCCACCAGGAAGCCTTCCTGAGGATACCGTACAGAGGGTTTGACTCATGACTGCTATGACACAACAGTGTCATGTGACCTGGTCACCTGGTGCTGGACTTCATCTTGGAATACCAGTGTTTTTCTACTGATGGGTGTGGGAACCAAGCTTTGAAACAAAGGGTTCCTGCCATATGCAAAACCTATTTAAGGCATGGGAATGACATCATTGTGGTTCTTCACTGACTCCCCACCCCAAAGAAACTCTTGGAAACATCTGAGAAACAAGAACTGAATGGGGGGAGAGAGTGCTGGACCCAGGCTAAAGGGATTTTTAGCCTGTGAAAGGAACACCTGAGTTTCTAAGCTGTAAACAAGTGCAGCTGGCCCCTTAAGAATCTCTGCAGCCTGCCTGAATCATCTCAATTTGCTACTCATATCCAATCTCTTTAGTATATTAAGCTTAGTTTGTGTGTGTTGTTTGTTTGCTAGGTAATCTGCTTTGCTCTGTTTACTATCCCTTATAATCACTTTAAAATCTATCTTTTATAGTTATTAAACTTATTTTTGCTTTGTCTAAAACCAGTGTGTGGGAGTCATAACTCAGGGCAGAAAGCTGTTGCATATCCTTCTCCATATTGAGGGAGGGACTGAATTTCATGAACTTATGCTGTACAGATCCCTGTGTAGCATAATTTTGGATTTACACTCCAGAGGGCGGTGCATGCCTTAGGAACTGGGAGGTGCCCTAGCTGTGCCTTCCCATGCAGAGCTGATCACAGCATCTGTATGTCCTACAGCTAGATGTGTCCCTACCTGTATGTGTGCTGGTAGAGTGCAGGCTGGAGCCTGGGAGAGGGCTTGGCAGGCTGGTCACAGCAGTACAATGTAAAGGGAGCCCAGGCTGGTGGGGCTCAGTGGTACCCCAGTTTCAGGTGGCACCCCAGGGGGAACCCATCACAGGTGCTATATAAATACAGTATACCATCATTGCTTGTATGTATTGAAGCAGAGCATCCGTTTGGACAGAATATGCACCAGGGTGTGTGACTTCTAACTAGAGTGTCCCCAGCTCTCAAGGGTGGTATCACAGCTCAGGATGGAATGGAAACTATGGCAGCACTGAATTATCTCCTTATAATTGTGATGCCAATGGTAGAAATGGACATGTATTACTAGATCTCTCTGTTACTGAATGAAAAGCCCAAATATGGAAGTATCTGTTGTTCTACACCTGCTGAGCCAGCAGTTGAATCTTTCCTTGGTGCTGTCAAGGTGGCTGGTGTAAGGCTTCAAGAGCAGGGGGACCAATGGGTAGGCTCGGTCCCCCAGGATCACTAATTGCATCAATACTGGTAATCTGCCAGTTGGGAAAGGAAAGTCCCCGCTTATAGCTTTCTGTTCTTAAAGATGTGAGCGTCATGCCCCTTCTCTGACCAGCCAACATTGGTGTTGGTGAAGTGTCTCCTCTGATCCAGCAATGCTTGTTTGGCTGTAGAAAAGTAGCCCTTCCTATTGTGGCAAGGTGGTCTGGTCCCAAAATAGGGATATGTGTGCAATCTATTGCACCACCGCAGTTCAGGAACCCCATTGCTGCAAATCCAAACACTATGTCCTCTAAATTGCCGAGAGTCACAGTTGTACATAGCAGGAAACTATTCATGGCCCTGCACCGTTGCATGATGACAGCTCCTGCAGTGGATTTTTCCAACTCCGAAATGGTTTCCCACTGACCGATAGCAATCCAACATTGCACATTTCCACAGTGCAATCACCACTTCTCCACTGTCAGAGCAGCTCTCATTTTGGTGTCCCTGTACTGGACGATTGGGTTGAGCTCAGATCCAGGAATGTGGCCTTGTGCATCCAAAGTTCTGCAGCCACTGTTTATCATCTCAAATCTGCATTACAATGTGATCCCACAGCCTGTGCTCTTTTTTGTCAGGCCCAAAGTGACACTCCACCACAGTGGCTCCCAAACTAGGGGCGCCACTTGTTCAGGGAAAGCCGCTGGTGGACCGGGCTGATTTGTTTACCCGCCGCGTCCACAGGTTTGGCTGATCGTGGCTCCCACTGGCCATGGTTCACTGCTCTAGGCCAATATGGGCTGTGGGAACCGTTGTGGCCCGAGGGATGTGCTGGGCATCCTTCCCACAGCCCCATTGGCCTGGAGCAGTGAACTATGGCCAGTGGGAGCCACGATCGGCCAAACCTGTGGACGCGGCAGGTAAACAAATCAGCCTGGTCCGCCAGGGGCTTTCCCTGAACAAACTGCGCCCCTAGTTTGGGAACCACTGCTCCGCCATCTGCAGCTCATCTACGAACACCAACATAAACCTTGAATAGGTTCTTACTGTGTCCCACAGCAGTCTGTCCTCCAAGAAATCATAACAACTCCCACTGATCCAGTTCTTCTTATGGCTCTGCAAATACCAGAGAATCACAAGTCCTGTGCTTGCAATGCTCATGACAATTGTGCGGAGCGCTGCAGGCTCCATGCTTCTGTCAGAGATGGCAGACAGTGAGGAGGGCTGTGCGGGTTTGTGGGATTTTTTTTTTAAGTACAAAATTATGGGATATAGATGACATCATGTGACAGAGACAGTTGCATGCTGGGAAGTTGACCTCTTGTTCCCAGTTAGATTTGTTTCTATCTCACCATGCCTTGCTAAAACTTCCCAAAAGATACTGTGCTGGATGGTGACAGGTTGCACACTGGGGATACCTATCCATGGTCCATTCCCCTGTGCATCGACAACGGACAGCACTGATGCAAGAAGCTCAAGTATGTACGCACACAAGCAATATAGTAACTCTGGCAGCTTCATGACAATGTAACTTGCGTCAAGCAAAGTTTCTATTGTACACGTGGCCTTATGCTAGGATTACGAGCTAATAAGTATGTTATCCTGTATTCCTTATGGACCCACTGGCTCATTGATTTCCACAGGAGTTTTTATATATGCATGGGATGCAGGATCAAGCTCACTTTAATCACACATGGTCTCTACTGTGTGTCTTGGTTCCACTTGAACAACTCTTTGATTACTTTGGTAATTTAGAGCCCAGAGGGGGCTATAACTCTTGTGTCATTACATCAAAGTGCTAGAAAAGGGAAATACATTTTGATAGTTGTGGGCTCTGCTTGGCAACAGAGCTGTGCCACAATCCATTAGTATGTCCAGTACTTCATGCCAAATGATCTCAATTACCATTCTGATTTTATTTGCTGTAAGGCAGAGCTGAAGTGCTTGTTCTTATGATTTAATGGACTATAATTCTGTCACTTTTAAAAAAGCAAAATGTTGTTGTTTGGGGTCAGCTTGCTGTGACGCACTTGATGGCGTTATTTGCTATTTCATGAAAATAAATATCTTCCCTTGATTTCAATCAGTCATAAATACAAGTGTGTGTGTGAGCCATGACTCACTGCACAGCTGTGATAAGTCTGAATTGGAAAAGAATAGAAAAGTGAAAGGAAGTAGTTGGCAGGGTGTTTGATTTGGGAGGTCTGCTCCTGCCCCCATTGAAATTAATGGCAAACCATCCAGTGATTTCGGTAGAAACAGGATTGGACTTTAAAAGTGGACCATTATACTCATCATGTGTTAAATGCTATAGGAGAGCTAAGTATTGTCATCTATGGATCTTGAAGTAACTTTCAGTGAGCATAAATATTGTTAGAATTTATCAGACTGGAAGGTGGAGACAAGTAAAGTGACTTGTCCAAGGTCATGTACTAGGTGATTGGCAGGGATGAGAAAAGAGCATTAGTGTATTGACTTTCAGTCCAATGTCCTGTCCATGGCACCTCACTGTCTAAGGAAATACACTGCAATAAGGAAAATAATGGTAGTAACTTTAATTAAAGGTCTGAAATCAACCTAGATCCCTTTTCCCATGAAATCAACATCCTTGAATGCTGATCGTGTTAGTCAATGCCTATAGGTTTATATACACAGACCACATGAATAGGTACTATGCACATGGTATTAATAAAATATGTATGTGATGGGTCACCAGGCTAAATTGTACTATGCTTATTCTTGATCACTTTTGCTGAGGCATGATGCCCCCGGGGCACGTATCGCTCAGCACTTGGCCTAGGAAAATACAGAAACTGTCAAAAGCTAGATGGACAAGGTACAGTGTGGAAATAAAGTAAGATGTATGAATGCTTTGTATTAGAGATTATCTTCATGCCCCTTAATGTTTAGAATTTAACATTCAAAATGAGAGCAGAGGAAAGTTCCAGTAGGCCTCAAAGTCAAAGCTGGCACAATCTAGCTAGCTGGATAATCGTAGTGATGTGAACAGTGCTGTGTGTATTGTAAAAGATCCCTAGTTTAAGGGGTCATTTGGGAAGCACATCTTCTGTGCGAGGTGAACTGAACACACTGCGAGAGTTCACTTCCTGGGAAGGATTGGTGATGTATCAGCTCTTTCTTTCCTGTATGTATTGCTTTGGCTGAGCTTGGTTACTTGATCTCTTGAACATTCTTAATATTGAACTGCAAGTATAGTCAATTATTTGGTTGTACCTTTTTTTAGTTAGGGTGACTTAGGGTGACCACCTGTCCCGAATTGGGTGGTACAGTCCGGAAATGCAGAGTTCAAGTCCTGGTCCCGAGCTGAATGACTGTGCAGTGAATGACTGTCCCATTCTGTGCTTGCCCAAGGCTTCGGGGGCAGCTCCAGGCTCTTCCTGGTGGGGAGGCTGGGGGCTAAGGTGGGCTCTGAGCCCCTGGTGGGGGGCAGGGACTGCTCTCAGGCACCCAGCCCAGGGCAGGTAGAGGATTCAGGCTTTCTGCAGTGGCCCAGGCTTCCTGGCTGGCCAGGGGGCAGGGCCTTGGGGTGAGGGGGGAGACTGTCACAGGCCCCTGCATATGTCCCGCTTTTGCCTTTTTCAAAAGCGGTCACCCTACTTTTAGTCAAGATAGCAGTCCAAATCCAGGTCTGAGTGAATTTTGCAAATGGCTCTGGGCCATGTTGGCTAAAACAAAACCTCTGATCCACACACACGAACTTTAGGGTGTTGAACTTGAGAGCCAAATGTTGTGGCCTGAATTCATAAGCAGCTAGATTTGGGAAATTGAAATAAAGTTGTTTTCCCATTGCTTTAAAGAGAAAAGCTTTTTGCACACCCTATGATTATCATACATCTTGTTGATCACTCATAATTATTAGGTGCCAATAGATTTGTGGCCTGCATCCCATGTGTTAATTATTGCGCTCCATGAATTATTAACAGTGGCATGGACACAGCTCTTCTTCCCCCCTCTCCCCCCCAACCCCCCCCCCCCCCCCCCGGCTTCCTTCTAATCAAACAAGCTGTCAGATATTTGCAGTCATAGATGGTCACAGCTTTATTCACAATTAACTAGTCCATTTAAACACAAATTGCATGCCAATCTACTTGTGAGTTGGTCCTTGATTTTTTTTTTTTTTTTTTGTACCTTGCCAGTAAACAGCCTATATTAATGGCTTGATTCAATAAAACAACATATCTGGCTTGTGTTCTTGGATAATGACTGCTCCCCGCCATGCCAGTCCAAATCATTGCTCCTCTCTTCAGTCTGCATCCTGGACACTAGATTTATTTATTTAATTAAAGGATCTCCTATGACATTCATTGTAGAGTCTGAACATCTCACTGGCCCTACTGAATTCAATACCCATGTGAAGTAAGGAAGTAGGTATTATCTTTGTTTTACAGATCGGGAAGCTAAAGTGCAAAGAGATTATGGCCTCAGTCCTGTAACGGAGCTCACTGCAAGATCATGGCTTAGTGTCTTACCCAGGGCCTCACAAGGACGCTGTATCAGAGAAAGAAACCAGATGTCCTGCATTTCATTACCATAACCCTTAAGACTTTCCTTCCTTTTGTCAGCCCTATATGCCCGTCAGCCTGGATAATAAGAGATTAAGCTGGTTATAAAGAAATGAAGGTGCCCTCCAGTGACTGTTTGGAAGCATTCATTTGAGGTGTCTTTACAATTAAATATATCTTCCAACTGTTTTGTGCATCAACAACAATTCCAAGGAGATATTTTGCTTTTAAATTATCTTCTTAACGTTTGAAGTGATGTGCTGCAAGAGGCTCTTGGAAGCTCCCAGGTGCCCTTTTAAAATTTGTCTCCAAACTGAAGGGAAGGTTGGAATCGTTTTCCTGCCTTTGAATGAATTCACTACATTTTGGATCCTGCCATGCCAATCCTGCCAGCTATGATTTATTCTTGGGTCTTAAAAAGTGTTTCTGACGAGCAACTTTTTTAATCCTTTTGGAATGCATGAGACTACACCAAATGTCATATACACCTTCATCTTCCCACAAAATTTTACTCATGCTTCCCTTTCCTCCACACAAAGCAAGCATTTCAATGAATCTGGCAAATCTTAATAAGAGCACTGGACAAGGTCTCCGAAGCTTTGGGTTCTATCCCCAGCTCTGCTATGGGGTTGCCGAGTAACCTGGGGCAAGTCACTTTACCTTTCTGTGTCTTAGTTTTCCCCTCTGTAAAATGGGAATAATGATGCTTGCCTCCTTTGTGAGAGCTTTGAGATCCACAGCGTAAGATCTAGATATTTAAAAAAAAAAATCAGCAAAAGTCCTATGAGGTAGGTTAACCTTTTCTTACATATGCATAAAGTGAACCCCAGACAGTCCAGGGCAACACAGTGAGTGAACAGCAGAACAATGAATAGAACTTATTGGTTTGATATTGGGACAGAGTCAAGAAACAAGTCACACTTCACTGCCAGAATTTCTGGTGACATGTCTACTTTCTGTGGGTTAACACTTGACCAAAGAAACTCACTCCTTAGATTTCAAGCTTAGCTGATGACGGACAAGTAAATTGGGATGTAGAGTTAATTGGAAACTTTTATCAAAATATATTTACTCCAAAACAACTTTTTTTTTGGGGGGGGGAGGGGAAATGTTTCAATTTTGGCAGTGTAGATCTTGCTGAAATTTCAAAAGGAAGAAAATTGATTTAAGAAAGGAATTTTATTTCCAAATTTGGTAGGTTCTCATTTTTATGTTTATTTTTACATGGTTTCACGATATGTTCATAATGTGGGGAAATCTGGTCGAGGAAAAAAAATTATAGAGTATGTGCACAATTGGTTGAAAGAAAATACTCAAAGTAGTTTTCAGTGGTTTGCTGTCAAACTGGGAGGGTGTATCTAGTGGGGTCCTGCAGGAGTCGGTCCTTTTTTCATTAAAGACTTGGATAATGGAGTGAAGCATATGTTTATAAAATTTGAGGATAGTATCAAGCTAGAAGGGGTTGTAAGCACTTCTGAGGACAAGATTGGAATTCAAAACAATGTTGAGAAATCAGAGAATTGATCTGAGATCAACAAGATGAAATTCAATGAAGATAAGTGTGAAATACTACACTTAGGAAGGAAAAATCTGAAAAGGATCTGGGAGTTATAATGGATCACAAATTGAATGAGTCAACAGTATGATGCAGTTGCAAAAAAGGTTAATATAATTCTGGGGTGTATTTAGAAGAGTTGTATGTAAGGCATGGGAGGTTACTGTCCTGCTCTTATAGGCACTAGTGAGGCCTCAGCTGGAGACCTGTGTCCACTTTTGGGAGTACACATTAGAAAAGTTGTGGACAAATTGGAGAGTGTTCAGAGAAGAGCAATAAACATGATTAAAAGCTTAGAGAACCTGACCTATGAGGAAAGGTTTCAAAAACTGGGCATGTTTCTGAGACTGAAGGGAGACCTAATAAGTCTTTATAACAGCCTTTAACATATATGGAGAAGACATGGGTCAATTGCTTGTTGTGTCCACTGGTGGTAGGACAAGATGTAATGGGCTTAATTTGTAGCAAGGGAGATTTAGGTTAGATATTAGGAAAATCTTTCTAATGTTAAGATAGTTAAGCACTGGAATAGACTTCCAAGAGAGGTTATGGCACCCTCATCATTGGAGAGATTTTAAGAACAGGTTGGACAAACACCTGTCAGGGATGGACCAGGTTTGCTTGGCCCTGGCTCTTTGAAGGGGGCTGGATTTAATGACCTCTCAAGATCCCTTCTAGCCCTACATTTCTATGATTCTATAATATGCTCTTCTGCTACTGGCATGTCATTCCGACAGAATAGCTAAAATGTTCTGTTTTTAAAATCAGTAATGGCAGCTGCTAGTTAGTACAAATTGCAACATCTGAAGAAGCAGGTTCTATTATTGATTTTTTAAAAAAAATATATATGAAAATTAAGTATTTGAACCATATGGAATTTACATGTCATAACAGGCACTATTACTGACATGTCATGAAGTAATATAAAATAATAAATATATAAACAGCAAATAAAATTCAAAACAAAATTTTGAAATTCTGAAACAATTTTTCTGAAACTGAAATTTCAGAATTTTCATTTCAATAGAAGTTCAGAAAATTGTTTTTGTTTGTTTCAAATTGGAATGTAAGTTTCCTGAGAATGGAAATGTGGAGTTTTGATCAGATCCTTTTGGATTCCTTTGATGAAGGATGCCAAATAGAATTGATCAAAAATGTTCCCTCCCCATTTAAAAAATCCTCATTTTTGGTGTTAGTGGAAAAATTTAAAAATGGGAATCCTCCCCTTATCAAAAATGAAGCCATTTTGATATGATTTTTCTCTTTAAATCAAGTCACTTAAAAATTTTATTTCATCTTGGTGAGACAAATCCCACAGTCTTATTCGTAGTGCTTCCCCCTACTTTCCACTGGGGAAAAAATGTGTGTGAGAGAAAGTAAAGGAGCGGGGGGAAATTTCATTTTTAATTTTTCCACCTTCTTTCGTGGGGGTAGGCTAGGGAAGGAAGAAAAAAAATTTTTAAACAAAAGTGAAAATTATCCATACTTCAATACAAAAATGCTGAAAATTTCCCCACAAAACTTGAAATTTAAAAAAATGTTTTGAAATTTCTTTGAAAAAAACACGTATGACAGTATTTTTTTCAGGAAAAATATTCAACACCCTATTTCTTATTTGAAAAAAGTTTCTCTAGCTCTGGTACTAAACGTGCACAAAAAATTATCATGGCCTAGCTGTATTCCAATATCAAATGCTATAAGTTAAGCTATTTTTAACTACTAGATAATAGTTTCTCCTGTTCTACACCTGATACAATGTTTCACTTTGAGATCTTGGGTTAGAAGGCTTTCCCCATGTATGTTATGTGTTATAATGTGATCAAAAAAGACATTACAGACCTATCTAGTGATACAATGCTAAACACTTCTATTTATTGTCCGTTGGAGCCACACACCTCTGTTTTATTGATCTGAATTCCTACTGACATGTCTGTTGAAAGACAGAGGCTTTAGATTCCCTCTGGAAACTGTGCAGTACAGAGCAATTTTCATTTATGCCAGCCAAGATCTACAGATATGTTATGTGAGATTTGTTCATTCTTTCTTTATTAGCAAACCGCAGATTAGACTAATTTATCCTAACCATTTTGGTCTGAAGACACATAGGAAGTGAGCTTCTCATGAGATTTATTTCGATTTGTATACATTTGTTTGTTTACCCAGGGAAGGAGAAGAAATGTACATAGTCTTCTGTAAAATGATGTTGATTTATATGGTCATTACAACCTGATCACTATGAATAATGTAATATATCATTTATGCTCATAACACAGTAACATTAAATAGGTATTACAGGCAAATAAAGTCCTCTGTGCTGCCAAGTGAGGTTATATTTTATAAATAAAGTACAGCGTCAACACTCTGTTTGCCAGACCAGTGAACCAATCTGCATTTGCATGTGTTGTTTGTTAGGTCTGTAGCAGTCTATTTCTGATTATACAATAACAATATCTTTTTTTCCCCTTCAATGGAAGGGTAATAATAGTGTTACGCTAAACAACCCAAATTTCAGCTGAAATTTGTTTGCAGCTGTGTAATACCTGGTACTTTTCTATTTAGTAATAATTGTATTTTACATTTGTATAGTGTGTTTCATCCGAAAGGGCCACGTAGTACTTCACACAGCACTGTAGACATATCTTTTTAAATAGCAAATCTTATGGCTGCTGTGCCCAACAGTGAAAGGATAAATTTCTCCAATATCTGCCTGCCTGTAATTATCTCTTCTTATAGAAGTGCAGTGATAAACAATAAGCATTCATATCAGTTTGTAATGTAAAAAAGAGAGTGACTGTGTTCAGTTAAAAGGAGACCATCCTGCATTCTCAGTCTAGGGGACATTTCCTCTAAAAGAGCTGAATCCTATATGACCAGTGTCCCAATCTTCATATCTGACATTATCAGCATTCCATGGTGATAGCTCCACCAGGTTTCTGATCACAATTTGTAACCCATTAGAAGATGCTCAGAATGCTTTCAGGGAAGAAGTATCTCTTACTGCACTGCTATGTGAATGAGCACTAAAAGACAAAAATAGAAGTCAAAGCACCAGCATTAATTGGGATTCTGTCCACTATATAGGCAAAGGAAAAATTCATTGCTTTTGATCAGAATAAAATTGCAAGTCCTGCTAGGTTTTTTTTTTTTTTTTTTTTTAAAGGCAATTTAGCCCCTGCCGTAAATAATTTGAGCAACCTGTCTCACTAGATGTGTTGTAATGCTTTTGTGTTTGGGATTTTCTTGTGAAAAATATTAATGAGGGGAAAAACACATGGAGACTGTCAGATAATGTAAATCAGTGTAGTTGGGGATCTAGCCCATGGAGTTACACAGATTTACACCAGCTGAGGATATTGCCTATCATATTTTGCAAATAGCACAAAGGAATTTTCCATTTCCATATTGACTGTCTTGTTCAGGAACTGAAAACATAATGCAGTCAGGTCCTTTTTGAAGATAAAACATTTAATTTGTATTGCATACTGCCTAGGAATCCTAGTCATGGACCAGGACCCCATTGTACTAGGTGCTGTACAAACACAAGACCAAAAGATGGCCCACGCCTCCAATTGCTTATGGTCTAAGCAAAGAAGACCCAAAGAGTTGCAGTACGTTTAAGTCATAGCAGTTTTATAGAACATGTGTAGGGAGAACTGAGGATGTATTGGCTCAATCTATTTCTTGAGAGATTTGGGCCAGGTTTTCAGCTGGTGTAAATCAGAGCCAATGGAACTAGATTCATTTGCACCAACTGAGTATCCAGTGCTTTGTGTTCAAATTAAGGTGCAGTGTATTAATGAGAAGCCAAAGCTTCTCAGCCCTCATCATAGGTAGATCAGGCCTCAAATCAGTTAAGTATGTCGTTGGTAATTCCTGTTGATCATAGGAAGAGTCCTTCTAACTGATGCCAAAAATGCTAACTATTTGCATCTTTGTTTAAACCGATCAGATTCAGTTTTGTCTTCGAAACAGACACGTTTATATTCAGTGTTCAGTACTGATATTATTGTAATGCTGGGTGTGATATATGCTGCAGTTATTTGCAGGTGCAGATCATAGTGTCTTGGGCTGAATTCTCAAAAATGTGCTTTAACAGATGCCCAGTATTCATAAGTCAAGTATACATAATTGTGCACTGTTAATGATTTATCCCTAGATAACTGTATCCAAAATGTTACTGCACTCACAAAGCAGGCAGACAGTTATCTTGGTCCATCAAAAACCAAATTTTGTCTGTGTACAACCCCAGGTGGACAAACAGAAGTCAGAGGCTGCATATTTAAACTTAATTTTAAATTCCAGGAGGTTGCACACATGCAAAGCAAATAGATGTTTGGTTTTGAAAGTTTAGCACTTAATGTTTCGCCAACTGAATTCAATGGCAGAAGTCCCAATACACTAGCATTGCCATGTTAGAAGTCATACTGATGCCATTTTGGAAATGGCTTTAAATATGCTGTTTATGAAAGAACTAATCTCAATCTGGGTCACTTTATTGGATTCCAGTTCACAAATTAGATTGGCCAATGTATTTTCCAACCTACCATGTCTCTCTATCCATGTTTTGATTGACTCTGTAGTTGGCAGCTGGATCTTCCGGGGTGTGTGTGTGTGTAATTTTTTAAGCAGTTACAAAACATTTAGGTTCTGCACTTCTAATAATATATTTACAATGCTTTTCATCAGTAGCTCTCAAAGCACTTTCCAAAGGAGGTAAGTATAATTATCCTCATTTTACATATGGGGAAACTGAGGTACAGAGAAGGAAGTGACTTCCCCAAGATCATCTAGTATGCCTGTGGTGGAGCCAGGAATTGTGTGCAGGTTTAAACTGTAGCGGTTGTATAAAGAGGCTTCCGTACTCGCAGTGCTACTATAGTTGACTGAAAGTGCTGACTCATTTAATGTCTCCAAGAAGCAATTCCACAGTAGGTTCTTTGTAGCCATCTGTTCGTGTGTTATCCCTATCTGAATCTGAATCCAAAAACAAGTTCCTCAGCTATACTGTTGGATGGAATATGTTCAAGCAAACTACCTCGGAACCCAGTAAAATTAGCATTTTCCATTTTCCTTTGTATTCTATGTGAGTTACACGGATGGCTCTGCAAATGGTTTTGGATGCAAGGAGTTTTCATTTGAGCTGAGTATGTTGGTGTTCATAGGATCAGATCATGTTCAATGCACACAGCCTGAGTGCAGGGATATATCAGAGATTGGGGAACAGATAATATAGTCTCATTCCTATACTGTAGTTATGAAGCAGCAATGGAATTGCTCCCAACTGTGACTGCACCCCATTAGACTCAGTAACATTTGTGGTATTTATGCATGGTGTGGGGCACATTTCTTAGGGCTTGTATACACAGGGACCCTCACAAAAATTAATCTGGATTAATATTTAAAGTGAATCAGTTAAACTGCATTGAATCCCTGTGTGGACGCCTTTATTCAGAATTAAAATGGTGCTACTTCACACTGGAAGTAGGTAAACTGAATTAAGACCACTGTAATCCTGAATGAAAGCATCCAGAAAGAGGTCTAATGTGGTTTAACTAAACCACATTAAAGTCATGCCTTTAGTTAATTCGGATTAATTTGCTCTGTGAGAATCTCCAGTTGCACAGCATAGCCACAAAGGATGGTAGGAGGCAGGATTTACCCCTTTATGCCAGTAATCTTCTCCAGAGTTAAAACTGGTGCTTACTGATTTTTTTTTTAAATCAATATTTTGAGTTTTGCTTAACATCTGCCAGTTAGACCCTATTCCTTGGTATTAATTCTCTGTATACAACGTGATTTGAGAGGAACTGGTAGGGTAGACATCATCAATAATATAAGTAGTGTAAGAGAGGCATTAATTAGGTGTCCACTTGTTTGTATGTTTGGCCTCACTGAACTGATGAATTCTTACCTTTGATAAAATGGAAATAGACAACAGAGAACTTTGATCATCTGTTTTAAGAAGCAGGCTAGGTTGTCCAATCTACATACAAAAGGCAACTATTTTGCCTTTCAGCACTAACATGCTGTAAATGCATGTTGTCATAAATATAAAGGGAAGGGTAAACACCTTTAAAATCACTCCTGGCCAGAGGGAAAAATCTTTTCACCTGTAAAGGGTTAAGAAGCTAGGATAACCTCCCTGGCACCTGACCAAAATGACCAAAGAGGAGACAAGATACAAAAGCTGGGAGGAGGGAGAAAAACAAAGGGTCTGTGTCTGTCTGTGTGATGCTTTTGCCGGGGACAGAACAGGAATGGAGTCTTAGAACTTAGTAAGTAATCTAGCTAGATATGCGTTAGATTATGATTTCTTTAAATGGCTGAGAAATTAAGCTGTGCTGAATAGAATGAATATTCCTGTCTGTGTGTCTTTTTGTAACTTAAGGTTTTGCCTAGAGGGATTCTCTATGTTTTGAATCTAATTACCCTGTAAGGTATTTACCATCCTGATTTTACAGAGGTGATTCTTTTTTACTTTTTACTTCTATTAAAATCCTTCTTTTCAGAAACTGAATGCTTTTTCATTGTTCTTAAGATTCAAGGGTTTGGGTCTGGGGTCACCTATGCAAATTGGTGAGGATTTTTACCAAACCTTCCCCAGGAAGTGGGGAGCAAGGGTTGGGAGGATTTTGGGGGGAAAGACGTTTCCAAACAACACTTTCCTAATAAATAAACGTTTGGTGATGGCAGTGGAAGTCCAAGGGCAAAGGGTAAAATAGTTTGTACCTTGGGGAAGTTTTAACCTAAGCTGGTAAAAGTAAGTTTAGGAGGTTTTCATGCAGGTCCCCACATCTGTACCCTAGAGTTCAGAGTGGGGAAGGATCCTTGACACATGTAAAGGCTAATAGCTATTTAATGTTCTAATTAGCATCTTATTTTAGGGTCTACAAGGTAAATGAGGTTACATTCGGGTGTA
Organism: Lepidochelys kempii; assembly: GCF_965140285.1. NCBI lineage: Eukaryota > Metazoa > Chordata > Testudines > Cheloniidae > Lepidochelys > Lepidochelys kempii. The sequence goes on along the minus strand of NC_136392.1, from coordinate 14,070,615 downwards.
GTGATACTCAGGGGGAGAAATCGCCCTTCTGCACACATTATTCAATTCTGTAGTAAGTTTACACTGTTTTACTCGTTTGGTCCCAAAGTCCAACGTGACAACAGTGTGAGGGGGGTAAAAACAATATATCTATCTCCTAACAAGACAGACTAGGTATCCTATTTATGATATATTGATTGTCATTGTATTTGAGCACTAACACAAGCTGAATACGGAGACACATACATTGTCTACTCCACCCTCTCTGACATAGGCTGTGGGACTGTGCTTGGAGAACATGTATGTCCCCTCTTTTCCTATCTTTGAGAAGAGGAACTCGGCTGTCCTGGCATTGTTATTGGCAGATAACTGGTGATTCTTACATACACACATGTTGGTTTTTTGGGGTGCAACCCAGAGCAGTGGGTTCTACCGCCTCTACCGCCCTGGGCCCTTTAAATTTCCACCCCAACCCTGCCACCGCTACCCCAGGGCTCCGGCAGCGGGGCGCTGGCAGCAATTTAAAGGGCTGGGGGCTCCAGCCGCTGCTGAGAGCCGCAGGCCCTTTAAATTGCAGCTGGGGAAGCTGATCCACCCCAGTATGGTGCACCGGCTCTTGCCATACCGGCTTACTTTCACCTCCGTTTCTTCCCTACTCATGCTTTTTACAATGCAAATTGATTTGTCCCTGCAGTCTCCAGTATGCCAATGGATGGCCACTTGACTGATTGCCAGATGTCTGTGATTACACCTGAATGGAGGCATCGGCCTTGGCTGTGTCTGGAGAAAAAAAAACTTGTTTATCCAATCCCCAGACTTATCTGGTTCAAACACATTTTAGTTCCATATTTCCTTTGCATTTGTACAGCCCTTTGGGTGTTTAATATTCTTGTGGGGTATGTGTACGGTAATGATCAGCGTGTTGATTTTCCAAGGATACCTTACGTGACATCTGTTAGATTATGACATTAATGAATTGAGGTACACTGAGCTGGTCAGGCCAACTGAAACTCACTTCCTGATATTAGCCTCTGCTCCCTGGCATTAGGATGGCCTTAGCCTCACAACATGTCAGTCCCATTTTGTTTGGTGGCTCTCTATATTAATGAATTAGTGCTCGTGGGAATCAACATACTTTGGCTATTTAGATTCATATTAATACATACCAATGTAGGAGTGTTAAGAATGCCATTTTATGCAGTTTCTCTTGTGGCAGACCCTGGTGTAACAAACTTTTATACCAAGGCTGCTAGGGACACAGGGAATCTAGAAAATTGACTCTCAGCTCAGACTGAGGAACAGGGTCTGTTTGAATCCTGGCCTGGATTAACCAATCACAGAGTTTGCTGCAGACTACGTTATGCAACAAAACATTAAAGTGTTAGCCTATACATAAATAATTAAGGGACACAGCCAGTTGCTTGCTCACTATCACTCCATGTGACCATGTTATCCACCATTCCTAGTTTATGAAGTGTAAATTCCAACAAAGTACTGTTTAACAATATTACCATTTGGTTAGTGAAGTGATAGAACCTTGCTAGCTGCAGATTAATTTGTTAATCCATTAATGTACATAACTAATTGCCTTTCAGCAGCTGTTTTTGTTAGTTCTTAGCCTGTGGCAGTGATGTCCCAAAGTGAACAATTTAAATTGTCTGTTTTAAAATTTGCATAGCACCTTCTTCTTACTTTGACCAAGTCTGCTCATTTGATGAAGTCTGGTCACACAAACTAGCTGGAAATTTTTTCTGAAAAAAAAGAAAAGAAAAAAGGTTTCATTAGAAAGTGCTGAGTTAGAACTGATACATTTCCGTGAGCTTTCATTGGGAAGGATTTTTCTGGTCCAAGCTTGAGTTTGTTTGTGGGGTTTGGGGAGGAGGGAAGGGAGAGAGTCAGACAGACTGACTGACTTCCTTTCCCCCACAAATAGCCAGGTGCTTAGGGTACTCACCTGGGAAATCCAGGTTCAAGTCCTTGCTCTGAGTTAGGTAGAATAAGTACTTGAACTTGGGTTTCCAACATCCCACTTTAGTGGGGTAACCACTGGACTATTGGCTATTCTGGCATGAGTGGATCACAGGGACCTTGAAAAATTACAGAGGTCTCTGGTTCATGCCAACTCAGAATGAGAAAAAAATTCAATTAGCAAAGATTTTTGCAGGATGGGAATCCAGTTTCCCCACCCAGCTCTGCTTGTTACTGACTGCAGGCTTATCTTGCTTGCCATGTATGACCATGAAGGTGTGAACTGCAGTGTGTGTAGTACATGGTAGTGTTTTATAAGTGTGGTTGAAGTCTGATCTCTGTTTATAATTGCAATTTGCTTAGTGCTTTGCTAGATTGGGGGCAGAGGGCTCAGCACCTTACTGGATCAGACCCGTAAACCTGACAATATGTAGCATTTACTTGCTGACGTTAAGAATCATACGATGATTTTAAAAAAAATAAGTTTTAATCTGGATGAACTGATGCTGACTGTTCTAATGCTATATTCTACCTTTGCGTTTGTTTGGCTCCTATCCTTCATGAAAATAACAAAAAATACCAAAGCAGGATTGAAACTCTCATTCAACATACCCAGGAAATTTGATTCTTTTCTCCTTCCCTTGTACGGATTTTCACAGCTCTATCCATGAAATCTCTGGTTTTGCTACTATCTCATCAAATTCCTTTTTGACTGACTGCTTGAATGTCATCTTTTTTTTCTCCCTCTGGTTCTTAGTGGTCTAGTCAAACATTGAGCTGGGAGGAATTCCAGGTGCCTCAGAAGTCTTCTGTCCCAATGGTATCTATTCAGGCATTGTTTGAATTTCTTCACCCATAACTAATTCCTGCCATTTGACTTCAAGATTTCTTCTTAGCTGTGTAAAGCTTTTGCTGTAGTAGCTGCCATGTGTCTGAATCAATATAAAAGTGTGAGGCTATTGTTGTTCCATTTTAATTTAAGCATTAGATAAATTATTTCTCTGAATCTGCACTTGGAAAACTAACAGTGCACTGATGGCTCCCTGTGTCCTCATTTCTTTTCCTGCTTCCTGTTTGTTTGGATGCAAAGAAAGTGAAGTGGTGAACATGGATTTATTGATCTGTCTGTCAAGGTATTTATAGCTTGCTCATTGCTGTGGTACCTGAATTCCCAAAACATCTCCTTTCTAAATTATTTTTCTTCCAAATCTTTTGATCTAGCCACATTTCTCATAACTTTGGTCACTTGGCATATTGAGGATTTTCAGAGAGCAAACATGTCTTGTGCGAAGTAAATATTACTTACATTATACTTTTTTCTCTATCACACCCTTCAATGATCAAATATTGGCACCACCTGCCAGAATTGCTACAATCTACTACTTCTGAGGTTCTCAAACTATGGGTCGGGACCCCAAAATGGGTCGCAACCCCATTTTAATGGGGTTGCCAGGACTTGCTTAGACTTGCTGGGGTCTGGGGCCAAAGCCCAATCTCTACTGCCCCCAGCTGAAGCTAAAGCCCAAGGGCTTCAGCCCTGGGTGCCAGGACTCACGTTACAGGCCCCTGCCTGGGGCTGAAGCCCTTACGCTTTGGCCCCCACCTCCAGAGCAGCAGGGCTGAGGCGAGCTCAGACTTTGGTCCCCCCTCCTGAGGTCGTGTAGTAATTTTTGTTGTCAGAAGGGGGTCACGGCGCAATTAAGTTTGAGAACCCCTGTACTACTGTAACGCCGACAGACCCCGGTCATTGGCGGGCGGGATCGAACCGGGGACCTCTGGAGCCTCTACTGCATGAGCTAAAAGCCAGCTGGCTGTTAGCTAAGGCTGTAGAGCAGACTCATTTTATCTCTCTCTCTCTCTAAGTGGTCTCTGTGCCACTAGATGGGACAGAACACCACACCTAGGAAGTGTGTGGGCTACACTACTTCATTCCCATGAGTATAGAACCTATATTTGATGCTGTAGTGGCAAATATGAAGTCTGCAAATATCATTGCAAAATATGAAACTACCTACTGCTTTGGATGGGACATTAGAATGCCATGTGGACTTGAACGCTCCTCACGTCGCAGAGGAGGATCCATAACTATTTTATTTTGTTCCTCTGGGCTTAGACAGGATGGATTTTAGGTACGCACATTCTTGTAGGAACAATATATTTTCTCCACCTTGTGTAACCCCCGAATGTATTTGTAAATTGCTGAGTATCGGAGTCAAAAGGCTGGAACAATGAGGAAGATAAAGTCTTATAGGGAAGTCCATCCTATTTGGTAGAACAACTACAAGTGGTGTAACAATCTCCATTGACAACGTTCGATCTGTGTTCTTTCTTTAGTATGTTTTATTGTTACTATAACTGGATGTTTTTAAAAAAAGAAAAGGCGGACTTGTGGCACCTTAGAGACTCACCCATTTATTTGAGCATGAGCTTTCGTGAGCTACAGCTCACGTCATCGGATGCATGCCGTGGAAACTGCAGCAGACTTTATATACACACAGAGAATATGAAACAATACCTCCTCCCACCCCACTGTCCTGCTGGTAATAGCTTATCTAAAGTGAGCATCAGGTTGGGCCATTTCCAGCACAAATCCAGGTTTTCTCACCCTCCGCCCCCCCCCACACAAATTCACTCTCCTGCTGGTAATAGCCCATCCAAAGTGACAACTCTCTTCACAATGTGCAAGATAATCAAGTTGGGCCATTTCCTGCACAAATCCAGGTTCTCTCACCCCCTCACCCCCCTCCCAAAAACCACACACACAAACTCACTCTCCTGCTGGTAATAGCTCATCCAAACTGACCACTCTCCAAGTTTAAATCCAAGTTAAACCAGAACATCTGGGGGGGGGGGGGGTAGAAAAAACAAGGGGAAATAGGCTACCTTGCATAATGACTTAGCCACTCCCAGTCTCTATTTAAGCCTAAATTAATAGTATCCAATTTGCAAATGAATTCTAATTCAGCAGTTTCTCGCTGGAGTCTGGATTTGAAGTTTTTTTGTTTTAAGATAGCGACCTTCATGTCTCTGATTGCGTGACCAGAGAGATTGAAGTGTTCTCCGACTGGTTTATGAATGTTATAATTCTTGACATCTGATTTGTGTCCATTTATTCTTTTACGTAGAGACTGTCCAGTTTGACCAATGTACATGGCAGAGGGGCATTGCTGGCACATGATGGCATATATCACATTGGTGGATGTGCGGGTGAACGAGCCTCTGATAGTGTGTCTGATGTTATTAGGCCCTGTGATGGTGTCCCCTGAATAGATATGTGGGCACAATTGGCAACGGGCTTTGTTGCAAGGATAAGTTCCTGGGTTAGTGGTTCTGTTGTGTGGTATGTGGTTGTTGGTGAGTATTTGCTTCAGGTTGCGGGGCTGTCTGTAGGCAAGGACTGGCCTGTCTCCCAAGATTTGTGAGAGTGTTGGGTCATCCTTTAGGATAGGTTGTAGATCCTTAATAATGCGTTGGAGGGGTTTTAGTTGGGGGCTGAAGGTGACGGCTAGTGGCGTTCTGTTATTTTCTTTGTTAGGCCTGTCCTGTAGTAGGTAACCTCTGGGAACTCTTCGGTATGCATCCGATGAAGTGAGCTGTAGCTCACGAAAGCTCATGCTCAAATAAATTGGTTAGTCTCTAAGGTGCCACAAGCACTCCTTTTCTTTTTGCGAATACAGACTAACACGGCTGTTACTCTGAAACCTGGATGTTTTTAATTCGTTTACTTTCTTCATCTGTAATATTTAGGTAGAATTACGTGTTTTCTTGGCTGGAAAGATAACTAATAAAGACCCTCTCCTGTTGAAGTAGCAGGCTGTTTAACCTCCTCTGAAAAAACAACTACTAAGTATGAGGTCATAGAATTGTTTGATAGAAGTAGGGCTGAGAAGGCAAGTGCATCTAGAATAGGGAAGACCCATAGGTACGTATCAAACAATCTAAAATGTGCAGCTGTAATCATTCTGGCCAGCATATGAAACATAAACTTTAGGATGAAATCAAACTTGACACTAATTATAGTAAAATCTTAAAACCAGTATGCAAGACCAGGGTTGGAATCTGAAACAGATTCATAGTCCAAAATCTTAGTGTTCTGCTCTAACCACTGTTGACCGTTCAGTCAAAGGACCTGTTGCTATGTAAAGGCCTATTGTCAAGTGAATCAAACCCCTAGCAAGCATTAAGAATAATGTGTATAATAAAATTGTCATCTTTTTTAAGAATAGACAGTTTAACTGCTTAATGTTTAGTATAATATCCTATTTATCAGAATAAATGTTCTAACTTCAAGAGGCACTGGCTGCATTAGTATGGAAAATTTGTGTATTGCAATATTTACTTGGAAATTTGCAATGTGTACCAGAAAAAAGTGGATATGCACAATGGTCCTTAATGTAAAAAGTGAAGTTATTGATTGTCAACTGTCTATCTATAAAAGAATGTAAGTTTGAGTTATTGACTGAACCGGACAGGACTGGGATCAGGCTGCCATCAGCTGCAAGCTTTGGTTCCATAAGGACTGGGTATTGTATATCTCTCTTTGTTATACATTGTTCTTAAATAAAAAAAAAGACAATTTTTAGTAAGAAAGGCAATGAAATTTGACTGACTGCCTTGTCTCTCTCTTTTATTGTAACTGGCTAAGACCAGACCTCTAATCCAATTTTTTTATATAAAGATAACACCACTAGCCCAGTATAATGGTTCTCATCAAGACCATAATACTTTAAAAAAGAGGTACTATGGGACTTTTATTTTCCAGTGTATTGAGCTGTAAAGTTTCTGAACTGAAATGGTTGTTTCATTTGTAAGTGAAGTAACAAACCGGGATCAATACTCAAGAGATATAATAAAAATCTCTAACTATTTTTTTCCCCTACTTGGAAGCCAGTCTGGTTCTCCAACCTCTTCTCTCATTGGGAGAAGGGTTTGAGGAGAATATTGTCTCAAATTGTAGGGTTTATATGGTTAAAATAGACTAAGCTTTTCATGACAGGTTTGTATAGCATGGCACAATGGGGCCCTGTTTTTGGCTGGAGCTTCTACGTGCCATGATCATACAAACGGGATGATTTTTCAGAGGCACAAAGATACCCTACTCCTCATTGTGCCTATGAAAATTTTCCCCATAACAAATAATAAAGATGCTCAGAAAAAAAAACAATTGCAACACATGTCCTAATTGCAAAGCCCAGGTAAATGCATAAGAGGTTTTATTGTTTTTTTATTTTGTTTTTTTTAAGTCTTGAAGTAAGATCTATTTTTGCTAGATTAAACAGAGGGTTTTCATCTTGGTCACTCTTTAAAAATCCTTGAACAATGCAATTCACAAACGCTAGTAACTCTAGGGTTCAACAGAACATGTTCTTGAATTACCAATAAACTGGAAAATCGGAGAGAATTCTCAATAGGCTGTAAATGTCCCAGACTGTTCTTCATTGGGGGAAGGGAGACAGTAAAAGTTATTAGCAGAACAGAACAATACTCAGAGGGAAAAAGGATAAAATGGAAAGTAGGGAAAGATTGAAAAACAGGGGATAGAAACAAGATTAGTCAACAAAAGAGTCACTGTCCGGGGTAGAACTGAGAATCTGAGGCTACTTCTCATAAGCTATAACATTTGTATCTGGTGTGGATCACAGGTCCTGAGCAAAGTACTTAAGCATATGAGTAATTTCAGTGAAGTCAATGGGGTTAATCCTCTGCTTGAAGTTGGGCACATGCTTGCTGAATGGAGTTATCGGCTGAGATCTTCATAAGAGCCAAAGGGAGTTAGGCACCCGGTGACCAATAATTTCAATGGGAGTTGGATGCCTAACTCACCTTTAAAAGCTCAGCCGTACTCTTTTCTAAGTAATTATACAACACGGGTTTCCTGCTTTCCATCTCTGTCATGATTTGGTTTATATCAACAATGCAGAGGTGTAAATAATTATTTAACAGAAATTTCTGGTTACATCCAAATTGAAGGCTGGGGATAGCTAGTGACATACTGTGACATACTGTGACCCTGTGACATACTGTTATCTGAGCTGGTACGGGAAGCTGGTAATGCTATTTTCAGTGCAGCCTCTAGTCTGCACAAGGGCCCTATTGCAATAGAACTGCATGATTATGTCTGTTAGCCTTAGAGCAGGCACACAAGGTAGACTGAGTTTTCTCTACAAGAGGCAGATGCTTTGCAGGTGTTTTTCACATGGATATGACAAATGAGGGGTGTGTGTGTGTGTAAATACTCAGTGGGAAATGCATGTGAAACTGATGAATATATGCACAGAACTTTCAAAATAACAGGCCCAAAGAGTGTACCATATTTTCTTCATGTAATTCCAGATTGTGTAAAAAGAAAAGGAGTACTTGTGGCACCTTAGAGACTAACCAATTTATTTGAGCATGAGCTTTCGTGAGCTACAGCTCACTTCATCTGAGCTGTAGCTCACGAAAGCTCATGCTCAAATAAATTGGTTAGTCTCTAAGGTGCCACAAGTACTCCTTTTCTTTTTGCGAATACAGACTAACACGGCTGTTACTCTGAATCCAGATTGCGTGATAATTTCTTCCCCCCCAACCCACCCCAGTTTGTCTCAATCCAAAGATCTAGCCTGAAGTCTTTACTCCAGCCAACTTCTCATTGATTTCCCTGGGAATTAGCCAGAATGAGCACCATGGATTGTTTTCCAAAGGCCTGATCCAAAGTCCATTGAAACTATGGAAAGGTTCCCATTGTCTTCAATTGGCTCTGGATCAAGCCCCAAGTTAGTGTTTCCATCAGAGATGTCCAATAATTCACTTAGGCAGAGTGCATAAATTGAATGCCCCTTGTTTCTTAAATGTGATTAACATTATTTGGTTTAGTGATCTTCTCCATCAGTGTTTTCTTTATTATTTGTATTACCATAGTGTATGGACCAGGATCCTGTTGTGCTAGACACTGTACAAAGAGTAAAAAAGACAGTCCTGCTCCAAAGAGATTACAATCTAAAATCCTAATCCACCTCATGAAATAGTTCTGCCTGAGTTTTCTGTATATTCTTGTTTCATAACATGGCCTCTAGTTCTTGTCTTCATTACCTGCTGTTGTATTTTGTTAGGTTTAATCCGGGTAGACATTTGTTGGTCATAAAATACATATGGATCCAATTATGAATTTTTCTACACTAAGCTGTCCTACATCCTACATTTTACTTCCATGAATTCAGGCTTTACATTGTATTAGTGTGTATAGTCAATCACTAGTCTTTAATTCAAACTTAGATCAAAGGAAACTAGAAGACATTATCTTCGGTAGCACTTTTATATTTCTTCCTAACCTTTTTAAAGTATCATAAAGATGTCTGCTTAATGTTTGATATTAGGAAGGTTATCCTAAGTAAATTGACAGCTTAATGACTTGGTTAGCATGTGTCCCATAAACTCTCAAGATAGTATTTCAAATTAAGTATTGTAGAAAATTACTTACTAACCTCCTGCTCTCATCCAGAAACCACCTCAAACATTCCCAGATGTAAAGTATAATCAACATCTGAGACTCTTTCAAGTAGAAAGCAGCACAAAGTAAGTGTTCTCATTGCAATGTGACACCAGACCTAGGCTGTAAGTAACTATTCTTATGTTTTAACTAGTAAAGCCTATGGTACTCAGGCAAGAGCACGAAGATAATAAATAACTCTAGGCTTTTTCCTTCCATTGTTCTTTGCAATCAACATCCTGCTGTATCAAAAGCATAAAAGTCAAAAGCAAGATCTGACCCAAGAAGATAGTAGGTCAGATTTTTCTGCTGGTATATTTTCTACTTTCAGTGTTAGACAAGTCTGGAATGCAAATAACAGTGGTGAATTTGGCCCATTAATTGTTACTGCGTTTGAGCTGTATCCTTTGTGAAATTTGTTTCCTTAGTTAGACTTAGGGTGAAACCTGACTGGCTCTGAAGATTACTTAGAAGTACTTTGCTATAGTTTTGGAGTCTGTGTAATTGCACAGTAAATGGATCATTTTGCTGCAAGTGTATATCTAATGCACACAAACATTTCATTTTAAAAATGTAGTGGTGCTCATCATCTTACTGCCTGATCACCTCATGAACAAATTTATCCTCAAAACACTTCTGTGAGAGAGGAATATTTTATCATTCAGTTTTTTACAGATGAAGAGACTAAGGTACACAGATGACTTTCCCCGATAACATGGGAGACTTGTGGCTGAGCTGGCAAGAAACCCTGGCTCTCTCAGTTCTTATACTGGCACCTTAAGCACAAGACCATCCTTCTCTGAGGCTGTGTGCTTGGAAGCATCATGAGAAAGTGATTCGTGTCTTCAAATATTTTCATTTTCCCAACGATCCATTTCATATCTGTCAGTAGCAATGCGTAATAGCTGTAATTTATATAGTGGATGTTGAGCACTGAGTAAGAATAAGTGGATCCAAAAGGTTTCTGAAACGCACTCATTTTCACAATGCAGTATTTTTACTGCTTGAATCTGAATCTGAATCCACACGCTCTAGAATAGTTGGGGAGTTTCCATAATCAGATACGCTACTCTCTAAATATGTGTCCGTAACTCCCAGTGGTAGAATGAGAGAGACACAAAATCAAGAGCTATGTGCCCATTGTATTGGATCACACAAAGACAGGAAAAAGAAAAGGAGTACTAGTGGCACCTAGTGAGTGTCACATCCGATGAAGTGGGCTGTAGCCCACGAAAGCTTATGCTCAAATAAATTGGTTAGTCTCTAAGGTGCAACAAGTACTCCTTTTCTTTTTGTGAATAGAGACTAACAAGGCTGCTACTCTGAAACCTGTCACAAAGACAGGAAAATCTCCTCTGACACACAGCAGATCAGTGATCCATGTAGTGTGGCATCCTGTCTCCACTAGTGAGACTATTTGAGAAAGGCACTCCTCCCCGCCTTATCCGATAATGCACCTCAGGGGGCACACAGACAGTGCCATGAAGCGGACCACACAAGGACACCTGGAGTGAAATTGTGCTGCACTTTTAAGAGGTGAAGTGCAGGACTTGCCGCATAGATGGAGAGTGATTAAGCCTCTTTCACACCCTCCTGGCCCGAAGTTGCTGTGTTCCCTGGTAGGTAGCCCTGAGGGCCTCTCAGATAAAGCAGGCTGCAGAGCTGCCCAGAATCTCTGGGCTTTGCTACAGTCCAGCCCCCAGCACACCTTCGTGCTCCTGGTCCCACTCCCCTTATGCTGGGGCGTGCAGGAGCACCCTTAGAAGGCAGTCTTATAGCTGTCTTTTGCAGTGTCTGCACCAGGGTTATCCTCCCCCAGGTAGAACCAGACAAAGGAGCAGGAACAGTGTCCTGCTCTATACCTTTTGAAGCACTAGTTATTGTCCATGCTGGAGGTAGATAAACCCAGTGATTTTATTTATAAATAGTAAAAGGCTGTTTTCTGTAAAGTGCCATGCACACCAATGGTATTCTGTATACAAATATACATACATGATGTCAACAGAGCATCAGACTCAAAGCAAGATTTATAAATGTATAAAAAATTAATATTACTGACTTAAAAATGAATGCCTTCCCAGCTGTTACACTCAACAAATAAATACATTTCCCTTCTGTCTGTTAACTTTCCAGATTCCAATAATCACACTTAACCTTTATAGTTTATCTAGTGGCTATTTTATTAAGGCAGAAATTGTTCATCTAGCTTCTGGATCCTCTAAGTCTGTAACTCTGCTTGTATTTGCCTAGCTGCTGAAAACAATTTCACCTCAAGAATGCGGCAGTTGCTGGCATTCCTCTGCATTTTTAAGTGATGGACACTGTTAAATTCATTACAATTTAACTCAGCCTTTCTTCCTCTAAAATGCTGATTATGCATTGGCTGTGTACCCAAAACTGCCACGTCATTTGTGCCAGGTATGCAGGGGTAAGGTAGGTGGTAGGAGGCTAGAGAGGAGGGGGTTACGGTAATCAAGACAGGAAATGTTATTGGTGTGGACAGGAGTTTTGAGCTGTCTAGAGAGAAAGTAGGATGGATATTACAAATGGTGTGGAGGAATATTTAGATACAACCTGAATATATGTGGGGGGGGGGGGGAGGAGAAGGGGAGGGAACAAGGCTTGAAGATGGCATCCCAGACGATACCACGTCTGAAAGACAGGAAGGATGTTAATAGTGACAGAGTGGGGAATAGGGAGATCTCGGAAGGAAAGAGCAGGAGTGGGGAAGAGGTCCAGGTAGTACTGGTCTCTCTGGTGAAGGTGAGTACAAGAAGCCCTGGACAGCTACAGTCTTGCCAATGGCTTCTGCCTTAGGCAATTTCAGGTTGAGCCTCTGCACCAGACACCCAGAGGAAGATGTTAGAGAGACAGACTGAGGATGGATGGGAAAAATAGATATGAAAGAATACCAGCATAAAAATGGTAGTTCAAGCTATGTGACTGTATGAGAGAGACTGTATGTAAAGAAGAGAAGGTGGGGCCTCTGTAAGCCCTCAAGCACAGTGGCTGAGGAGAAGGAAGACACTGACCTAAAGAGATACTGAGGGAGAAATCTGAGGTTGGAGGAAAACAAGAAGAGGATGCAGTCATGGAGGTCAAGGAAGGATAAGAAGTCAAAACATGTGTCGCTCACCTTCTTGGAAGCAACAGAGGGTTCAAAGAGTGGGAGGAAAGAATAGAGATCCTGGAGTCTGGCTATAATGGAGTAACTAAAGACCTCTGAGAGGATTTTGGTAGTGGACAAGGGAGAATCAAGCTGTCGACACTACAGACGCTACAACGGCACACTGCACTGCAGTGGTGTTTCTATAGCTCTGTAGTGTAGACACTCCTGAGCACTATAGCTAGCTCAACTTAAGTGTTAAGTTTAGAACAGCCCTCAGACTGAAGGGGGTTTAGAACGCAGTTGTATGGGAAGCAACAGTTGTAAGGAACCAGAACTACTTTTCCCTACCCCAAAGCCAGCACCTCACTCCACTTTCTGTTTGAGGCAAGTACATGGCTCCCATATCTGAGCACCTTACAATAATCTTAAATACAGTTATCTTCATAACATCCATCTGAGGTAGGGAAGTGCTGTTGTTTCCATTCTACAGATAGACTGTCAGTGCCTTAGTTTCCTAAGTGACTTGCCCAATGACAGACTGTCGGTGGCAGAGCAGGGAGTTGAATCTGACTCTCCCAAATCCTAGATTAGTGCCCTAACCACTGAACAATTCTTCCTCTCATACCCACTTCCTTCCTTCATTCTGTCTTCTTTGCTCTTTCTCCCTCCTGTCCCACCCTTCCCATGTCTTTCCATTTAGCTAATCCCCATCCGAACAGAACACTGCCCTGAAGTGTAGAAAACCCATGGCACTAACATGATGCTCTCAGCCCACCACATTTTTTCACTCTGCTTGTGTTATATCCCCCTTCCTTACCATTTGCTATCTTGTCTCTAAAATTTAGATTATAAACTCTCTGGGCCAGGGACTACATATTAGTCTGTTTCTAAAGTACCTTGCACGATGGGGCCACAATAGTTTAGACTCCTAGAAATGCGGGGCTGGAAGGGACCTCAGATGGTCATCAGGTCAGGCCCCCTGCACTGAGGCAGGACCAAGTAAACCTAGACCATCCCAGATGGGTTTGTCCAACCTATTTTTAAAAACCACCAATGATGGGGACTCCACAACCTCCCTGTTCAGTTTCTGATCTGATGTTTCTCCTGTTTGGAACCATGCTCACTTAGGTCTCTTATACATTTCTGCGTTACAGATTATTTAATCTTTATCCCATTGGCTTTTAGCACATCAACCCTTTGGATTTTAGGTAACCCATACATTACACATGTGCAAGCTTCAGGTACCCATCTTCTGTATTTTTCCTGCTGCGTTTGCAGTTTATGGCTCAGATTGTTTTTGTGTCACTGCCCTGGGTTTCCCGAGAAAAAAGTTTTTTTGTTTTGTTAAATTTATTTATTTATCATTTCATGTTTGGTTTCAGAGTAGCAGCCGTGTTAGTCTGTATTCACAAAAAGAAAAGGAGTACTTGTGGCACCTTAGAGACTAAATTTGTTAGTCTCTAAGGTGCCACAAGTACTCCTTCATTTCATGTTTCTGACTGTTTTTACTTATGTCTTCCAACACAACATGTTGTTTTCTGTCAGCAATAACATTTCAAGCAGATTAGCAATCCTATGTGAAAGAATTGCCAAAACCACGCATATGCTGACCAAAACCCTGACCTAAGTGTTTAATTCATCTATACATAATTACAAATAATTAAAAATACAGCTATCAAAGCTCTTAATCTTATCATTAATAATTCTTTATTTTCTATTTCAGTGTTATGAGTAAATATGTTATTCTGTGCTACATTTAATCTACTAGAAAGGGGAGGGGGAGGTATGGAAAACATGATGATTCTTTAATGTCAACGTTCCTTGTTTTCTTTAAACATGTTTTTTGTGAGTCCAGTTTTGTTTGTGAATCATACAATTAGAAATGGTCTTGTGAATGCATTTTGAGGGGTGTCACAATTTTAGGGCTTTGATATTTAGTTGCTTAACATACCTGAAGACTCTTCATCAGGTCCCCGCTCAGTCATTGTTTCTCAAGACTAGACTAAGCATGCCCAGTTTTTTAACCTTTCCTCAAAGGTCAAGTTTTCTAAACCTTTTATCACTTTTTTCTGTGAACTCTTTCTAACTTAGCCACACATTTCTGAAAGTGTGGCAATTTTGGTTGGCTCCCAGATGCTACCATAGTACAATTAATGATAATCAGTAAGTGGCACAATTATATTTAAAGTGAACAGATTAAGGGGACTAGAGCAGTAATTGGAGAGACAGGTGGGTAAAGGCTGGGTTTATGGGGGCTTTATGAAATACTCCTTCAACTTCCCTGGTGTTCTGTTAAGCAGAAGAAGAGCTCAAAAAATAAATATCAGGTGAATACAGTGAACATATGGGAATGATTAATGGCAAAATGTTGGTAAAATTCCCATTGACTTCATTGGGACCAACCTTTAGTTCTAGATTCCAGGATAATTGAATGATTTTGCCTTTGTGTTGCCCAGTAACTTTTCCAATCCCTTCAGAAACAGAGTGTTGTTTCCTGTCTTTGTTATGGAAAGTTCCATACCTGCCTGTCTGCTCTGACCAAGATTTTACAAAGTTGCTATCTGAACTGCATGTAGCAAGACTGAATCCTATGTCTATTTTAATTACTCCCATTACAATAATACAATATGTCTAAATAAAAATCATTCAACTGTTCACGCTATAGTATTGATCCCCTGGGAACAGAAACGATCTTGCATTAGCAAGTCCATGATTTGCATCCTTTTCCCTCTAGTGCCTAACATTAAAGGAAATGATCAGACAAGTATTTTGTTCCGAAGCTTTTTCTTCATGCCATTGTATTCTGAAATCAGGCCAGTGATGATTTTTTCCCCCTGGATCTGTCTTCAAAACCCTCATTTTCTTTCTTCTGATTTCAGTAAATCTATCTAAGATCCATGGTGGATAGAATGTTTTGTTTTTACTCTAAGCAACAATTAGTTTGTGACTTGTAAAAAGTTCACATGCACAAGCATCAAAAAGAAAGCATTTTATGCAAATGTCAGCGATATTCAAGTCATTGGAGATGCCAAGCTTACTCTTTTGTGCTTCCAGATTTATCAGAGATGCTGGTTAGTATTCAAGAAAGCTTCAAGCAAAGGGCCAAAACGACTGGAGAAGTTTTCAGATGAGCGTGCTGCCTATTTTAGGTGCTACCACAAGGTAAGATTTGGACATATGTAAACGTATCCAAATTTCCATTGAGTTCATAATTCTACACTGCTCCCACAGATGTTTAGAGGCCAAGAATACTTAGTTTTGTTGCTACTTCAAAGACAAACTCTCCAGTGAAATTTAAAGATTTTATAAGCTGTATAGTTTGACAACTCATCTACTATGAATATAACTGTAAATAATCAAGATACTCAAAATTGTGGGCTCATTTTTGTGTCTATCCTAACTCTGTTGCACTGATGAGCCTTAAAGCTGGTTGAAAAGTTGGGAAAAAATTCATGAAAGTTTTCACAAAACGTGTGTCCCCTCTTTTTCAACATTGAAACCATGTGATTAATGATTAATGTGATTAATTAATTTATGAATCAAAACCAGAGTTGTTTATTAACATGGCAAGAATAGTGAGCTAAATACACTTCAGACATATAAAAAGATAGGATCTAAGTCTCATTTACACTAAGGCAACTTAAAGGTCCCTTTACACTGTCAAAGATGTAAGGGGAGTAAGTTAATATTGTACACCTACTTTAAGACCCATCTGCACTGCTAAAAGAGTCTAAGATGGCCTTAATGTAATCAAGAATCAGGCCCAGAGTGCTTGCCTTGGAAAGGGGAGTCTAAATCATAATTGCCATAACCCAAAACTTTAAGGGCCCTACTGCCAGGTTTTTTAGACACAAGTTTCAATTGAACTTGTAATGGTCTATATTGGCAGAGATTATTTGTGCAAACTCTTGGAAACAGAAAGGACCACATATTCATCCTTAGTCTAACTCTGCTGAAGTTAGCGAATTTGGCTAATGTGAAAGCCCTCGTTGATGCCTTTCAGACCAATGAACTTCCTTAATTTTTCTAATCACTTCTCTCTAGAGTCCTCTGCTCATCTCAGTTCATCTGAGAATTTACATGAGTAATTCTCCTGGGCGTGGAGTTGAAAATAATATGCTTTAATTTATAATCTTTGTTGGCAAAAGCTTAATATGTTTGAAAATTAGGAATTATGTGCATAACCTCCTAGGTGCCTGACACTGCAGATGAGCTTCTGAGGCTGATCCTCTCTTATCCAGTTTGTGAGACATATAGGAGGAAATCCTGAGGGAATACTGGATCTGAATTCTTTCCTATTTGACTCCATCTGTATCTATGCTCTACATAATTTATAAGGGATTGGTCATAAAACCCCAGGGCTATTTGTAGTACATCATGCCCAGAAAAAGGAATTCATTCGAATTTATATTAAGCAGTTTGCAAAAGCAATGAAAAGTGAATAATATATTTTCCATTTGATCTGTGCGGGGATTACACAGTATGTATTTTTAGAGTAGATACATTTCAGCTCTGTACGGAATTTGTAACATCTATGATGGTGCAGTTCTGACAATTACTGATGCTCTGCATTAGTATTATAAGAGATTAAATTTACATCAGCCATATATGCACCACTGCCTGGAAGATTTTGAATTTAAGACTGGATTTGAGATCCAAGAGGAACGGAAATACTTAAGGCCAAATTTTCTTCTCTTCTTTAAGAGGATATCCATTTTTGCATTTGCAAGTTTATTACATATGCAATCCAGAGGTCAATTCCTGCAACTGGTTCTGCACAAGTGGACCCTATACCACATGGCTACCACTAACTTCAGAGGGATTCCATGAAGGCGTAGGGCTCCAACCACATAAATCAAGTTGCAAGATATGGCCTAATGTCAAGTAACTGATTTATGGATGTAATCGGGAGCTCGGACAGCTAGGGTGTCATTTACAATAGCTCTCCGTATAGGCCCAATTCTGCTCCCAGTCACATAAATGGTAAAACTCCCACTGATTTCAAAAGGAGCAGAATTCAGCCGGTTCTGAGTACTTATGAAAATCTCACCCTTAAGCAGCTAAACTTATACCCAGAAATAGTTGCAGGCACAAAATAAACACTAGACTTGGTTGAAAGATTTTGTTTTTAAAAACGTTTTTTGAGTAAAAATAACATCTAAAAATGTTCCAGGAAAATATTTTGGGTTGTTTAGAAATGTTTTGGTTTAAAAAAAAAACAACAACACCCCAAAACAAGCCCCAAACCCAACATTCCCCCCCACCCAAACATGAAGTTTCTAAGGAAATAAAACCTCTTCATGTAATTTTAAAATTAAAAAATGTGTGTGCAACACATACTTCTGAAAGCTACATTAGTTCCATCTAGAACTACATTTAATGATATTTTTTGGAGCTGTGTGAACGATTTGACTCGGATGCTGAATACACTTGAAATCTGTCTAGGTTTGGGTTTGACTCGCATCCCTAGATCGGCCGCCATCTTTTCAAACCCCTATATACATGCACTTCCCAGTCAAGATTTTTGGAAACTGTACTTTCTCTTTCTGGGTATTCACAAACATTTTGGTATGGTTGCTCATGCTGCATTTTGAGCTCAAGCCCAAATGTGTCAAGCTAAATGGTATATTCCAGTCAGTTGACTCTCATCCACCAGCCAAGCAGCCAGTTGGCCAGGACTGTCCTCTTATTCCCCCAGAAGGCCCAATTCCTAGTCACCTGATGCTTTGTCAGGTGACTTCACTCACTGCTTCTACCTGGGGAGATCACCATCAGACCAAATTTGATACAAGTTAAGCTCAGACCTCAACCCTCTTAATGGGCCAGCTCATTCTGTGACAGGCTAATAGTCCCACTTCTGGTACTGGCCAATCCATGAGAATTTAAGCAAACCTACTGTACACAAGCTATGCTTTCCCAATAAGATTCTGCTGTGGGAAATCCAGGTTATTCCAACCAAAATGTTTCAAACTTCAGTGCCTATTAACCAGAGCTGACCCAAGTTCCAGATATGTAAGACTCAACTGTCTAAAAACATGGGAAATGAAGCCACAAAGAATCCATGCAAGGTGTCCTGCAATTTCCTTTACAAAATGGAGCATAACTCCAGTATTCCCTATGTGAGACCACTATGGACAAGAATTTGTAGGTGAGCCATGCATCTGGCCAGTGGAGCTCGACATTGTAAACATGATGGTCAAGAAGCCTGGGAGTGGGTGTCCTCATGCCCAGTAGAAGTGTGTGCGCCAGAAGCCAGTTTGCTCCACGGTTTAGATGTAAACTGTCTGGCACAGGGTCTGTCTCTAACTATACATTTTTGTACAGTGCCTTGTATGACAGGACTCTAATTTGCAGCGGGGTCCTAAGTGCACTACTGCAATGCAAATTAGTCACAATAATAATTATCTATATCCAGAATATTTCTGCTGCAGTATGTACATTTTCATGAGAAACCATTTGTAGTCTAGAGTAAATGTTATTTTAATTAATGATTTCGTTCAGTATTCTAACAGTGAATCTGGAAGTGTATTTTCTCCATGCCCCTCACCAAACAGTCAGTGTCATCATTATAATTTACTGCTTCTCCATGTTTATCATTCTTCTATGCACACCCAAAAATGAAAAATAAGCAATGCTTATCAGACCGTATTGTTTAAATTTAATTATGCACCAGGATGAGCTATCATTTGCCTGTGTAGTATTTCCCCTTTGCTGTGGTAACAAAGTCTGTGGTGTAGCAGTATCCACATTTTTCATTGGGAGAGAAATTGGAAATGGAGATAGGGTGGTGTTCAGCTGTAGCATAACTTATTAATTGACAAAATGTCCCCAAAACCTGTTTACTAGGCCTGACTGGGAATTTTCTGACCAATCTTTTAGCAGAAAAATACTTGTTTGTGGGAAAGCATCCGTTCTGACAAATTTTTCAGCACAAAACAACAACAAAATTGGAGGAAAAAAGTATCAGAATTGTCAATGTTTTGTTTTGACATTTTTGAAACAAAAACTTCCAGTTTTCCAGGTTGAAATGACTTTTCTTTTGAAATTGATGCTATCTCTAGTACAATTATAATTAATAAATTAATACAAATGAAACTTCTCCAAATTACTAAAAGAAAATGTTTTGATTGACCCAGTTAGATTTTTTTTCCCCCGTTTGTGAAAATTTTCAAGTTTTCAACCAAATTCATGATGGGGAAATTCTTTTGGTATCTCAAAAATGTTCATGGGACGAGAAAACCATTTCCCACTCAGCTCTACTATTTGTCTTGTACAGAGATGGTAAAGTCAGTGATGGAGTTGCAGATTCCTCAGCTGGTGTAAATTGGAATAACTCCATTGACGTTAGTGGAGCTATGCCACTGACTTGCATCAGCTGAGGGTCTAGCTCCAGTATGTCCAACCTGTAGCCAAAATAACACCAGCTCCTTTTTCTGCCCCTTACTCTCGACAACCCATCTGCTTTGACCTGGGAAATCCCTTGTCCTCAAATCTGTGTGCCTCTTTGCATGAAGTTCCATGTGCTCAGTGTTAAGCACAGACTAGTTCAGGTGGCCCTGGATGTTTACCTTTATCTGACAGGTGATTGAAAATTTTTAGGCCAAATTTTGAATTTTTGAAAAAATGTCAACCACTCTCTAAGCTGGTCAAAATACCAAAAACGTAGCACAAAATCTTTTTTGATTTTTTTTTTACTGTTTTTACCAGAAATCTGAAAATTTTCCACCAGCTCTGCCTCATTTCATCCAGATACTCTGCAATACAAAGAAACTCCTCAGTCAGGTGTGACCATACTCAATGTCCATCAGAGCTGAATTCTGTGCTAGTGTCCATCCAAGCAAGAGAGATTGTCTAATCCACAGAGTAGCTTGAATGGTCATCTGGTCCTGGCTGGTTGTGAGATCTACCTTTAATTCTTTCTACTGAGGTTTTCAAATTATTGATAGGAGTACTGAGTAACATGCATTCAATTGCTACTTCTACCATGGGAGTATATTTTATAGGAAATTTCTGAAAGTTTTGTAGAACTGCCTCTCTTGTAGTCTATGGCTTTAAAACAAAGGCTGTCATAGCCACAAAAAGTAGTACCTAAAGTTTAGAGGACTTTGTGGGCCAACTTGTCAGCTACACTCAAATCTCCCTCTCCCACCCGCCCTCCTGTGTCAGTGAAAAACTTTTTTTTTCCTGCATCCACTCACTTAGGTGCTGGGCATGTATCCATATTGTGAATGCAAATTGTGAAGGTGATTGCTCAGAAACGGAATATAGTCTTTCTGATGTTACTCGCTATGATATCATAGTAACCAAGAAGAATGGTGGCATTGCCTGTCTAGATGAGTCAGGGCCTGAGAGCTACTTTCTTGATGTGTGAAATTCCAGTCTGGGTTATAATCTAATTAAATGTGTCTGCAATAATAATAATAATAACAATTAATAATAGTAATATTAACTAAATCTAATAAAGTGAAGAGGAAAAATAGCCATATCCTCATTAGTCCTTTATTAGAGTCATGA
This sequence comes from Lepidochelys kempii, assembly GCF_965140285.1. Taxonomy (NCBI): domain Eukaryota; kingdom Metazoa; phylum Chordata; order Testudines; family Cheloniidae; genus Lepidochelys; species Lepidochelys kempii. Next base: position 14,049,577 of record NC_136392.1, on the reverse strand, counting down.
GCTAGTTCCAGGAACAGCATGGCTAATAATTCAAAACCAATTTTACGTGGCAGAGACTTCAGCTAATATTCCCTCTGGTCAGTTTTTCACTATGTGTATCATTAGAGTAATGTGGCTTTGGTGATGTATTGTACTAAGGCATCATCTTTATGCTCTGTTTCTTTGATGTATGAGACCAACATGGAATCGTGGCACTCTGCCTTTATTGATATATAGTCACGCCGGTCAGCAAGAATGGGTCTAAGTGTATGGTAATAGCTTTGGGTTCTTTTCTGCTAATATTCTCATTAAATACCCGTGGGAAAGAAGGTTGTTTTTAAATAGCTATGACAAAGGCAGCAATGCTACAACAAATGAGAAAGCAGCCCCAACCCTTTACCATGCCTGGTGTCACCGCAATGAGAGATTGTGCTAATGAATCCAAGGGGATGTGGTCTAGCTCGACAAATGATGCAGTAGGAGGAAACTCCACTTTTGCATTAATAATGTGTAAGAAATGTGGTTATTATCTTCCCTCTTGGGCCCTGAAAAATGACTCTCAAATGCTGATGAAGGCAGCATCAAATCTAGAAACAGCAGGAGCCTCTACTCGCCTTTATATATCTTTCTATAAGAAGAGTTTTACACCATCACAAAAACTATAAAGGGGGGGGAGAATGGCAAAAACCAGCCAGTGTTTCAGTAGCACCTGTCTCTTCACTGAAGTGTTAAATCTTTTCTTCTTCTTCTTCTTCTTCTTCTTTTTTTTAAATGATAGATTTAACTGCAGGTGTTACTTTTAATTTATTACGATAGGACAGGGCTCTTTCACGGCATTGCACTATCAGTAGTCCTGGATCTGGGGTCAGAGTCTGAATTTCTGTGGCCTGAGAACTCTTTTGAATTCTGCTTGGTGGGTTGCTTTGCTATGTCACCGCGTAGGGTTTTGGTCTTTGGGCTCTAGATTGGTGTCATCACATTGAGGTATCTGAGACTGCTGATCATGAACCCATGATATCTGTATTCTGTTTTGCATATCGGAACAGTCAGCTCAGATGAGTTTGCTTTTCTTTTCTGAATGGTTCACACAGGCTTAGCCCAGATTGGAATTCTGGGATCAACTCTGCCCCCTATATGCCACTCCAGTGGTGTATGGGGCTGTAAAGGAACTGAAAGGGGTTGGGTGAGATCCTCTGGTATAGGAGCAGCAGGGGGATGACATAAGCTCCCTTATATTGTCTCACCCCCACAAGCCCCAGGATAAGATGCAAGGCAGGGATTGGGTTGAGGGTGGGAGGAAGCCTAGCCATAGTGCCTGGCACTGTGGAGATACTGAGATACAGTGCAGTCCATAGGCAGCCTGGAAGATACTCTTAGTAATGCTGAATGCTGTTTTGGCTGCCTTGCAAACTTGGTGGTGTAAAGCCACCTTTCCTCCCACTCTCTGTGGCCTGTATCTTCTGTGCTGTGTTTCTGTTGCAACACAGATTTGGACCTTTATTTTAAGTATGCATCAGGCCACTTCCGAAATGTGAAAAATATGCTGGTAAGTCAAATACAAATAAATAGAGAGTATATGACTTATTGACGTAACTTGTGATTAATTTCAGAATGACAGTACAGAAGTCAGCATGAATTTCAGCTTCAAGACTGACTCCCCCAATCAGTGCAAATGCACAACCAAATAACTAGGAGCATTTACATATGCAATCAGAGAGATTATGCACACCTGAATCAGGCCTTTAAACATGCATATGTTTATTTTATTTAAAGACTATCCTGAAAAATATGAATGGGGTGGGGATGGGAACTAGATGTTTTAAAATTTGATGTTCCCCCAAGATCAAGGAAAAACATGTAGTGCGAGGCTATGGCTTATGGCAAATCCTGAAAACCCTAAAATCTTCACAGCATATTCAAATTACTTGTAAAAGGCTCTTTACGTTTGTTTTTTTTAAACACCACCTCTGACCCCTCCTCCAGCCAGTCCCCGAAATGTTAAAGGTCTTTTACTGAATACACACACACAAAGGGAAATTCAGTTATAGCTGATTGTTTTCATACGTAGCCCTACTCATTATGCCTAATGATTTGGGGCTCAATTCACAAAGGTATTTAGGCACCTAGCTGCCTTTTTAGATGCCAAAGTCCAACATTTAGGCTCCACTGACATTCATGAAACCACTTCTCAGGTGCCACCTAATCTTGTAGATGCCTTACTCCCCATAGGTGCTTAAATTTCCACTGATGCCGCCCTGCGGCTAATGAGCTGCTTGGAGTCCTAGCTCTTGCCCAAAGCTTGGTGGGATTCTCAAGCTAGGCATTCCCCTGCCCGTCTCACCCGTGGTGCCCAATCTGGTAGGCATTCTCAAAGCACGCTCTCTTGCTCAAAAGACGGGAACGAGCAGATAAGGAATTTTGGGGACTGCTGTACGCACACATGTCCTGTAGAATATCCAAGAGCCCAGTGGTTAGTTTAGGTGATTCAGATTCCATCCTCCCTGTCTAATTTGGCATAGGGACTAAAGCCCCCCCCCCCCCATGGCCTAATGAATATTTACTTATACAAAGTGGAAAAGCTTCAACAGAAAAGAGTAAGAGACCCCACCCCAGAGCAGCCTCTAGCAGGGTGGTTGGGAAACTCTCCAGGATGGTGGGAGACATGGATTAAAGTCCATGCTGTAAATCAGGCACAGCAGGGATTTGAACTGGGTCTCCCACACCCTGGGTGAGTTCTCAGTCCACTGGACTATTTACTGTTGGGGTCGGCTGGCATCTCTGTGGTTTTTCATGAGAAAGGGCTGACCTGGAGAAGGGATGAAAATCCCAAGCAGAGATAGGCACCTCCTTCTGGCCTGTCAATCAGGACATGTCTACACCGTAGCTGGGAACCTGCTTCTCAGCCCCAGTAGACAGACTCACTAGCTCTGCTCGAGTAAGTGATAAATGAGTAAGTCATAAATGATCTGGAAGATGGTGTGGATTGCACTCTCAGCAAATTTGCGGATGATACTAAACTGGGAGGAGTGGTAGATACGCTGGAGGGGAGGGATAGGATACAGAAGGACCTAGACCAATTGGAAGATTGGGCCAAAAGGAATCTGATGAGGTTCAATAAGGATAAGTGCAGGGTCCTGCACTTAGGACGGAAGAACCCAATGCACAGCTACAGACTAGGGACAGAATGGCTAGGCAGCAGTTCTGCAGAAAAGGACCTAGGGGTGACAGTGGACGAGAAGCTGGATATGAGTCAGCAGTGTGCCCTTGTTGCCAAGAAGGCCAATGGCATTTTGGGATGTATAAGTAGGGGCATAGCGAGCAGATCGAGGGACGTGATCGTTCCCCTCTATTCGACATTGGTGAGGCCTCATCTGGAGTACTGTGTCCAGTTTTGGGCCCCACACTTCAAGAAGGATGTGGATAAATTGGAGAGAGTCCAGCGAAGGGCAACAAAAATGATTAGGGGACTGGAACACATGAGTTATGAGGAGAGGCTGAGGGAGCTGGGATTGTTTAGCCTGCAGAAGAGAAGAATGAGGGGGGATTTGATAGCTGCTTTCAACTACCTGAAAGGGGGTTCCAAAGAGGATGGCTCTAGACTGTTCTCAATGGTAGCAGATGACAGAACGAGGAGTAATGGTCTCAAGTTGCAGTGGGGGAGGTTTAGATTGGATATTAGGAAAAACTTTTTCACTAAGAGGGTGGTGAAACACTGGAATGCGTTATCTAGGGAGGTGGTAGAATCTCCTTCCTTAGAGGTTTTTAAGGTCAGGCTTGACAAAGCCCTGGCTGGGATGATTTAACTGGGAATTGGTCCTGCTTTGAGCAGGGGGTTGGACTAGATGACCTTCTGGGGTCCCTTCCAACCCTGATATTCTATGATTCTATGATTCTATGATTCTAAGTGCAATAAAAATAGGAGCATAGACAGGGATAGCACACAGGCAGGACTTGGGCTGTCCACCCAAATATGTACCCAGGGGGTCTGGGTGGGTTTCTACCTGAGCTGCTGCCTGTGCTATCCCCAGCTATGCAGCTATTTTTAGCATGTGAGCTCGAACAGAGCTGGTGTGTGTCTGTCTATCCAAGCTCGGAAACATGCTCCCAGTTGCAGTGTAGATGTGCCCACAGATGCGTCAGTACCTTTGTGGATCTGGGCCCCAGATCCACCCTCATCCTTGGCATTTCACTCCTGGCAGTTACTTACTCATCCTGCTGGCTTCTGAGAATCCCTTTCTTAGGCACTGAACTCTCCCTATAAAATGCTATGGGAGCCTTGGTGTCTAAACTGGGGCTGTGAATTCTACGGGGCGGCAGGGAGCCCAAGAATTGGACGTTACAATGATCAGCATTGCAATGCACAAGTCCCCTGTAAAAAGAAAAGGAGTACTTGTGGCACCTTAGAGACTAACCAATTTATCTGAGCATGAGCTTTCGTGAGCTACAGCTCACTTCCTGAAGTGAGCTGTAGCTCACGAAAGCTCATGCTCAAATAAATTGGTTAGTCTCTAAGGTGCCACAAGTACTCCTTTTCTTTTTGCGAATACAGACTAACACGGCTGTTACTCTGAAACAAGTCCCCTGTGTAAATCATCCCAGTCAGGATTTTAGTGGTGGTGCAAAGTGTCTAGGTCAGCACAGAATTAGGCCCAAGAGTTGATGAAAAATTGGAGGGTCTTCCATAAATGCTTTGCCCAGCAATCTGTTGTCCTCCAGTTTTGCATGCCCATTTTTGAATGGTAAATTAAGCCAATGCTGGTTTTTCATGTGCAGAGTAGGGGTGTTTGTCAGCTTCTGAAGATACTCAGTTGTGTGCACAAATTTTGAGGACAGGCCTGACAGTTTGCCAGCCCTACACATGGCTTAAAATACCTACAGCAGAGAATCATTAAAGGTAGGAAAAACAGGTTAGTCTTTGGGTTTAATTCTAAAGATTAATGATATGTGGACTTTGTTCGCATGTATGTGTTGCATTAGCATCCTCTATAAAATAGGTGCTCCGATCCCATGGTGATGGGCGGGGCATAACAATTTCAGTAGATGTTAAGTTATGCTATACAAGTTCTCTGCTAATTACCTAGGGCCAGATTTTAGCTATCCGTTTTTTTGAGCGCATAGGGGTGGGTTCAATAATTCCATTACCAATCCAAGTTCCATGGAAGAGTCCTGTACTTAATAGATAAAAAACAATGTCTCATTAAGGTAAAAGAACAACAAATCCTTTTGAAATAAGTAACTTTGTAAAATATTGGCCTATAAATAATATCAGTTTAACTTTGGAATCTTCTATTAGTTTTGCAACATATACAGGTTAAAAGGCTCTGTGGGTGTGATTTATTCAGGGCAAGGCAATAGATAGGTGACTTGTATGAGAACAAAGTCATTTGAAGCTTTTGAAGTGGGCTGCAAATGTGTATACACAAAGCGAATTGGCCACTTAATTCATGCAGTCCCACAAGGGAGGAAAAATAATTAGGATACAGACTACAAAAGCTGTGCAGAAAATTGCCTTTTAGGTAGCTGTCTTGTTTTCATTGGTAAACATAAATGAATCCTCATCTTCTACAAGTTATCATATGCAAAGAAAGAGCGGGGGGAAATGTTGGAAGTCAAATTCTTGTTTCTCTAAACGTCTTTTGACTTTGCAACATACCAGAAACAGTCTTAATTTTCCAATACTATACCAACTTAATTGCATAATGCTGACAGGAATATACGGATTCCTCAAGGGGATCTGACTTTTAATCTGGTCGTATTAATCTTCCCTTGAAACAGCAGAAGTAATTTAAGCAGTCTTTCTGCCTAGTTACAAAATAATCCATTTGGAAAATTGAATTGTGGAATTTGTAATTGTTTTCCAAGCTCACTAATGCAAAATTATATTGGTAGCAAATTAAACATTTTAAGTATGGCCACTCTGCTAATCACTGGTTGTTAAACATTTATTTTAATGAATACTATCACTTATTATAAATAAAGTGTCTGGTCTGAGACTTTAAAAAAATTGGCAAGGCATTTTTGGCATCTTTATTGGAATGTCATATATCAAGATTTATCAGGCGTATTTTGTTGTATATGGCGTATATGTGCCATTCCTTACTGTGAAATGACAAATAGCATAAAGCTGGTAGCCAGTGGTTATGGATCTCAAGCACAGCTCAAATAAACATGTGAGCCAAGGGACTAGGTCTGAGAGTGATAGAGTTTGTGATATATAGCTAATAAGTCCAGTCTCAAAATTCAGTAGGTGGTTTTAGCCATAATCCTTCTACAAGCCAGAAATGGAAGCCTTATGAAATGTAATATCATTTTTGTCAGATGTCAAACCATAACACACTTGTACCTTAGTGTGCATGCAGCTTTGCACATGCCGAGGTGGAGGCTAATGGTTGATAATTTGCCCCTTTAAGAAAGGTGTGATATATTTGGCCCTCTAAACATTTTAAAACTGTTTATGCCCACAGGTGCTAGGATTGTTAGCAGGTGTTTTTGTGACCGCAAAAGCGGGTGCAAGTAAGAGTACATATAGTTTTTTGCACCCATACGTGGAGGTCAGAGTAGTGTTCCAGCTGCAAATGTATTCCTCCTAATGTTCCATTAGAATACCGGCACTTTGTTACTTCCATATGAGGTGAATATGGGTCAACACCGGAAGCACATTTTGAAGTCGTTCTGAAGCAGTTGAAACAGTTTGTGGAGTTCATGTACTACTATTCACATGCATGAATGGGCTTTGGGGGCTTCATTTGATGGGAAGAAGCACTCTGCCCTCCTCCCTCAGAAAGCCTGGTGCGGGAATAAAATATAAAGTACCGTGAGTACATGCACACAAATCCACAGCCTATGCATATGCAGGGACAGTATGCTGTGCAATTTGGGAGTGCACGTATTTTTGAAAATTGGGACTTAATTTTGAGTTCCTTGGTTTTTAGATGCCAGATTTTAGACCCATAGACCTGATTTTAAAAAAAGCCAAATACCTGTAACTTCAGTAGCTGCAGACCCACAGTACTTTTCAAAAATTAAGCCCTAGGGGTGAAATTCTGACCCCATTGAAGTCCATGGCAATAGAAAATCAATGGATTTCCCCCAGTGTGTAAGCAAGGCATTTACAAACAGAAGCAATGACAAATTTTACAATCAAATGTAGTATTTTTCAGGGACTATTATATTAACTTTATGAATGTTACATGGATCATTGTGCACTAGAGATTTTATTTTACTTCACGAGCAAGGGCTACTACAGCTCAGCCAGAGGGGTCATTACTGCAGTCTCTGGACTGGAGGCCACTCCAGAGAAGTACCACCCCATGGGGTTGTTTTCATGTATTGGTTTAGTTATGTACTGGAGGCCCAAGGAGACAAAGAAAGGCTTTTTGGTATAAAAGACTGAGTTTAACCTGCCAGAGGTGCTTCATTTTGATTGAACAAATGGACACAACCTTTTTATCCAAACCCTGCTGAAGGGTTGGTAGGACTTTGACTTGCCAGACTTGTGGAGTCATATGATGAAAAACTGCTATATTACAAATTCCTGTCCGTATGTAGGTTCATGGTTGCTGACAGGTCCTGTAGCATGTACACACCAGACAGACACAAACAGAAATACTTAAGGTTAAAAATGGTACTTGACAGTAAAAACCTACCAGCAGTAGAACAAAACAGGCCAGCTGACCAGGAGGGGCTTAAATAAAGAAACAGAGGAACCGGGGGCCAGAGAGGAAGAGGTAGGATGGGGCAGAAGATCACAGAAGCTGAGTGAGGGGCTCCATGAGTGAGAGAGACCAGCTAGCATACCATAGCCTGTATGAGGAGGGAATGCCTTGTCTGTCTGCTTTCCTGGACCCAGATGGTTCCCAAGAGCTCACAAGGGAAGTGTGAGCTAGAAAGTGAGGGACGTTGCGGTTTCAGATGTTTGTTTGTTTTGTATGATCCATGCTCCTCTGTTCTTGACATGATTACAAATAAAAGAGCATAAAGGTTTTGGATTGTGCAAAAAGTATGTATGTGTGCTGACTGCTCGACAACTACTTTGTGCCCTGAGAGAGTTAAACTGTAAACTAGGACCTTTACACTTTTTGGATGGAGTTAAAGGAAAGGGGTGTGTTTAATTAGCTGGGGTATCTTGTGGGGGGGGGGGGGGTCAGTGCTGGTCCTGGGGCTAGGGCAGGAGGCAGATCAGGTAGCAGACTGAGACAGTACCCAGGAACTATGCCAGAGAGGCAAAGGGAGGAACCAGTGTTGCAGCTCTAGAAGTCTGACAAACCCCAGGGGATCCAGAGCACAAGGCAGGACATTTGTCTGGTTTTAAGCCAGACTGTCCTGTTTTTGGAAAGGTTTGTCCCTGTCTGGCACTGGACATAGTTTTTTCTGGTATCATAGGGGAGGAGGCCATTTTACAGAGTGTGCTGCTGTGCCCACTCTGGCATGACCTCACATGCATGGTGCAGGGTGACACCACTCCGGAAGTACTGCAATGTCCAGTATTCTGGGAGTGCATCGGTGGCCACTCTACAGAACACAGAGGCTTAGATGCCACTGACAGCAGTCCTAGGCAGTGCTCGCTAGGACCTGTGATGACCTGTAACCACTGGAATATGTCAGTCACAGCCCTTGGAAAGACAGCAAAGCATGGGGCCTAGACTTTTGATCAGATCTGGCTGGGGAGATCAGGAGTACCAGGAGGCTGCAAGCCTAAAGCCCTGGTCAGGAGAGAGTGGAACATGGGTCCCTGTCCAGTGAGACTGAATGTTAGAGATCTAAGAGGACATTCTTTGACCAGATCACAGCGGGAGGTCACAGGTGCAGTTACTCTGAAACTATGGCAAACATCCAGAATTAGTGGCCACTTTTGAAAATGTTGTCCTTAATTTCTTTGTATCTCAGTTTTCCTATTTCTAAAAATGGGAGTTGGTACAGTAATTATCATGATCTGAAAGAGTTGCTGAGGATTAGCTAATTAATGTTAGCACAGCACAAATCATGCATATGAAAATACATTTGCTGTGAAAGAGTCTGAGTCACGGAGAGCTAGTAAGATGCAGAAAAGAAAAGTGGTAGTAGTAATAATAATAAACAACACCAGGTAAGATGGTGACACGAGTCATCCTCAAAGAAGCCAGGAAAAGTTCAATCACAAATATTTCCGGTCATTTTCAGACTTGCTCATCACCCGTTCTTGCCAAAAATCACAATACTAAAGATATTATCAGTCTGTCACTTTTCAACATGGATTCAGCATACATGTGCCAGACCATTTGCACCATCTGCCACACAAGTGTCAGTAGAAGGAAGACTGCCTGGACACTTGGAGATGATGATGATGAAATGGCTTGTTGAGGGATTCAGCAGCTCAGTTATCAAGAAGTCTTTACACCGTTTTCCCCTCAGGTACACAGGTGCATCTTTGAGCCTAGAGAACATGGATAACCCAATGGCTAAAGTTAGATCTTAAAAGGAGGGGATGTTCCCATGTTGGAATGTGTCTATCTTCTTCGTCATCTCTTACGTGTTGGGTAACAATTCCAGAAATAGAAATATAGCTGTGAAGAATAAAAGGGAAACAGCAGACTTCTGCTGCACAGCTCAGGCTACATAAAATGGCAGCCATGAAAGCAAAGCACACAAAAAGTAAGTCTTCTGGCCGAAGAGTCTGGAAGTAGAGGATTGAAGAGTTTATCTATGAAGGGATGTTGCTGGTTTAATACTTCTCATCAAATCATTCATGTAATTCACGGTCAAAATGACACCCATAGTGGTTGGTTTTGTCAAGTTATTTCTCTTATTGTGTTTATGAAGCCTTGCACCAAAAAAGAATTTGCGTTGAAGCCAGCTGGGAAGAGAAGGAATGATGTGCACATTATCATAGATGTTTGGACCAGGACCAAAGGTCAAAATTGTGGATCATCTATCTATCACAGCACACAGGGTAATGTTTCTACCACAGCCTGTTCAGATTTGCAAAACCAAATATCATCAGAAAATGTTCATAGCTACAAGTAAAGGATTTCAGAAAGACCACACTGTGTGAAATGCCTCCCCCCGAACTAAGTTTCCAGTGCAGTTTGCTCTAAAGTTTGGTAGCTGTTTGATTAATTTTATCTATGGTGCTAATCTTTCTACATTTTTGTTTACTATCTAACTTCAGTTATAACTATGGGTTTTTCCTTCAGTATAATATCTGATAAATCTTAGTAGGAACTTTGCCATAGATTTAAATGAGACTGACATCAATATTTCCAAGATTTGTCCTAAAGGGTGAAATTTACCCCATGCATGACCAGCAGAAGGCACATCTGAAAGCCTTCAAAATAAACTTTCTACTAACCAGGCCATTATGTATTCCATATATTTTTCTCCTCTGATCTAATGTTGGTGTGAAGAAGAATTTATTTTGTTCATTAGGATTAGTGTTTCTTGATAACTGTTAAAGCAAATTGAATCAGTATGGGCACTCTGAAGGCAACTGTGATGAGAGAGAGAATAGTATAGATAGTCTTCTTTGCTTTGTGACACAGTACGCTCATAAAGAGCAAATGTGAAAGGAAAAATGAACCAAATGAAAATAAATTTTGCTGTTCAAATGGATGAACTTTGGCATTTCAAGCATGAATTGGAGTGTACTAAATTACTATTGAAATGTGTTGTTCTGCCTTTTGGATTACCACACTAGTTCTTCATAACTGCGTGACCTTTGAGATGAATTGATAATGTCAGTACTTTTTCGCCCCTTCTTCAATTGTATATTCCTCCCAAACTCCATAGTCATGATATGCTGAACAACCGAAAACCCGTGTTTAAATTTATACACGGTTCTCTCAAAGAGCTTCAATATTTACATTAAAAAGAATTCCATTTGAAGCTTCTAAAAGCTTAGTCACCTGACTACAGTGTTTCTTGCTACCTTCAGAAGGCCTATGGGAGAGAGACTTTTGAACCCCAATCTACCAAAGCATTTAAGCACATGTTTTAATGGTAAGTATATGCTAAGTCCCATTTAAGATGATGAAGGCTGAAATCGCGCATCCAATCTGCAGGCATTGGATTCTTCCATGGTAGCTCTGGTGTTGTATTTTGTGGCTTCAGCAAAAAGTTCTCTCAGTGGTACAGGATCCTCAAGAGCAGGGAACCACTAGCATATAAGTCCCTTGAGCAAAGTCCTTGCCATTTTGGATGCACTCCATGACACAAGATAGAGTTCCCCTCTCTTCTTTGTCAGTTCAGTTCCACTACTCAATTTTTGTGGGCAATTTGGTGGCTCCCAAAGTGTGACTGGAGGAATTACTGGTAGAAAGATTAAGAAAATGAAGCTTTCTCTGCAACCATACTTTCCCTGTTCACCAATAGATGGGGACAGAGAGCTCCTTCCCCTGGGACATGCCTCCTGAGTTCTAGGTAAATAGCTTATGCAAATGAAGCAGCTCTGGGGCCATTCTTTCTCCTGTTCAACAACAGATGGGAACAGAGAGCTCCTTATTCTCTAAAGTGGTGGTGGGAACCTGCAGCCCGCACATGGCCCATCAGGGTATTCCGCTGGCGGGTTGTGAGACTGTGTTTACACTGACCATCCACAGGCACGGCCGCCCGCAGCTCCCAGTGGCCATGGTTTACCATTCCCATTCAATGGGAGCTGCAGGAAGCGGCGGCCATCCCACACTGCTTCCTGCAGCTTCCATTGGCAGGGATCAGCGAAGCATGGCAACTGGGAGCTGTGGGTGGCCGTGCCTGCGGACGGTCAACAAAAACACTGTCTCGTAGCCTGCCAGCGGATTACCCTGATGGTCCACAGGTTGCCCACCACTGCTTAAAGCATGAGGGCACAGTGCTTATATTGATATTATTGTTAATATACATTAGAGAAACCACTGTGAATCATCATATGTCCCATTATGAAACCCTCATCCACATTAAATAGTACATTATTCTGCAGGTAATACCATTGATTTGTAAGGTACTGCTCAGCATGAGTACAGATAGCAGAATCTGGCCTTTATTTTGGAAAGCTTTGCTCTGGATGCGTCAAGTCTAATGTAAATCATTGGAAGAATGCATATACCAGCTTCTGGCACCAGTCTTTCTCCATGGTCTGGTCCTCTACCAACCACAAGATGAAGGCTAAATTGTTTCAGAGACGCCATATTAGTGAATTAGGTTATTTCACCTTTTTGTGATCATGGATTCAAATTCTACAGACAAAAAACACCCACTAACATCAGTTTAGGGAAGTGCCCAGGAATTGGAGTTTGTGAAGGGAATTCTACAAAGTAGAGCAATGCTATTCACACAGATCTTAGCGCACAGGTAGGGAAGGAGCTATAATACAATCTCTGTGTGGCCAGAAAAATCGCACCAATCTTGCACTCCTTCTATGTTGTGGTTGTGAACAATGGGGGAACTAAAGCAAGCTTAATGACTTCAGGAAGCAGGCTCTTCCCTGTGTTCCATCTAACACTGTGTGCTAAATGGCAGAGTAGTGCATTCTCTGTAATACTGTAGCAAACTATTACGGGTCTGATTCTACCATTCCCTATTCAACATGAGTAATAATTTACTCCAACATTAGTTCCATTTTCTTCAGAGGAATTACTCAGAGAGAGTAAAGTACTATTCATTGTGAGTGAGAGAGGGAGACATTGGTCCTAAAAAAGGAAATGTCTACTGTTTCTCTCATGCTATTAAATTCTTTCCTTGGGGGCGAGAAGGAAATATTAGAAGTTGAACTTGGCAGTTGACAATTTGCAGTTCACCTGTAATGTGATGAGGTGAGATCGGGATAGATATTAACAGATTTTTCATTTTTATCACAATGTTTGTTAGTGTCTTGTTAGCATCGGGAATGCTCTTCCATCATGGGCTCTCTTGCCATAGTCTTCCCTGTAAAAATGGGAAGAGATCATGCAAATTAAGCACAATTATGTTATCCTGTTTAAAGCAATGTTAAGATTGATTCTAAAACCCATAGGCAAGAAAGTTTGAGTTCCAAACTCGGCCACCTGGTGGTGAGACTTAGCAGCTGGCTTAGTGTTTGTGTAATGGCCCTCTCCTGACTTTCTGCTGCTTCTCAATGAAGTTTCAGAGTAGCAGCCATGTTAGTCTGTATTTGCAAAAAGAAAAGGAGTACTTGCGGCACCTTAGAGACGTGCCACAAGTACTCCTTTTCTTTTCTCAGTGAAGTGTGAGTCCAGACACAGGTGGCAGCCAATGCATTGCTTTTTTTTATTTTGGAGGCTGCTCATAATGCACCCATCACTTTGCTCCTTTGCCCCATTCTTCTTCAGGAGAGGTTAGCTTTAAAAGATTTTCCTCCTCTAGAGCTGTTCTCTGTCTCTCCCCATCTCTCTCTCTCTCTCTCTCTCTCGCTTGCCAGAAGGGAACATGCAATAGAACTGCTTTGAGGAGGAACTGGGTCAGACAGGGTCAGTGGGAGCCTAAGGCTCATTAGGATATTTGTCTCTCGCTTCTTTATAAATAGATTGTAATGCCTTTTAGTTTTCAGTACTGTAGAGAACCCACCCACAATGGTAAAAGCAAGTGAAATTTTCCACTGGGATGTAATGTTGCTCAATGTTACAGTACCCTTTCAGTAATATTCAGAGAACTAGGAAAACCTGGACAATGATAGTGCAAGCTGTTTTTGGAGAGGACAGGTCTAGCAGCAATGTCCTTCCTTTTTCCAATGAAATTATCAAAAAAAAAAAAAATGCACCAGTGGAGGGAGTGGCTGACGTTCATGTTCAGATGGCTACTTTGGCAATGAAAATATTGAGGTGTAAGGCCAAGACTTTCCAAAACAGATGTCTAAAATTTGGTCTCCTGATTCCATATTTAGCCACTTGCCTGAGTGTTAATAGTGCAAAGCAACCAACAGTAACCACTGAGCCAAATTTTAGGCTCTTTTTTGTTAAAATCTTAGAGCAAAGTCCTAGTCTAGGCTGAAAAGTAGGGATCTTTGTGTAGAAATGTTAAAAATCACCTGTTGTCTGCTGAAGCTATCTACTAGAGCTGGACAGAAAATGGAAGATTTCCACGTGGGAGGGAATCAACTTTGCATTGAAAAAATGAAAACTGGTTGACAAAAACTGAAAAAGTTTTGATTTTCCGAAGCCTGGAAATCTCTGGCTAAAAAATACTGAAAACCATATTTGTGAGGGGTGGGGAGGACTTAAATGTTTGGTTTTCAGGTTTTTGTATTTGTGACCAAAAAATTGAAAATGTTCAAAGAATGTAAGACATAGGACTGGAAGGGACCTTTGTGGTCATTGTGTCCAGCCCTCTGCTATTACAGGCCTACAAGGAAAGTGGACACTTCTGTTGAAAAACTAATTTTCCATCAAAAATAGTTTTAGATGGAAAATTTCACCTACCCTAGTGTTTACTCTTCCATAGAGCAAGTCGTAACAGAATCGGTTTCACCCTCTAAGTGAATGGATCAAGTGAAACCTTTTCTCTTGGTCCTGTTGCTACTTCTGGGGCACCTGTTTGCTCTTTCCCATGTACTTCTTATAGGTGTTTCCCCACTGGTGTGAATGCTGAAGAGATGATTCCACCATCCCTGTGGTTTAAATCCTGGTTTTTATTGGGTTTCACCGGAGCTTACATGCAGACAGAATATGAGGCAGTGTGGAAGTGTCAATGTGGCTACATCATTTAGAATCTTCAGGTTCATCTCTGAGCCTGATTCATGTCAAGGTGGCTTGTCCTTGTGTGTGCTCATGGGCTCATTCTTTTTGGTTTTTTTCCAGCTTGGCTTAATGTTTTTCTCTTCTCTCCTACGTTCAATACTCATTATTCAAGGATCCTAATTAGAACTCCAAATTGCTCTTTTTCAGGTCACAGAGCTCAATAACGTGAAGAATATATTACGACTGCCAAAAAGCACGAAGAAACATGCTGTAGGCATTTATTTTAATGATGACACATCCAAAACTTTTGCTTGTGAATCAGGTGGGTAAACTGGCACAGTATATGAGAAAATACTGGAATGTTAATTGTGAAATTATAAACATATTGTACCTACACACAGATTTTTGGGCATTTATACAGAACTCGAGGCGGATGAGTGGTGCAAAGTGCTGCAGATGGAATGCCTAGGAACTCAAATTAATGACATAAGCCTTGGAGAGCCTGACTTGTTGGCATCTGGTGTAGAAAGGGAGCAGAGTGGTATGTATAGAAATATTGAACTTTATAGCATTTAGAAAGTTTTAGAATACAATTCCTACCTGAGTGCATGGCTCAGTTACTGAAATGTGTGGGCCATGCACATAGAAACCAGAAATATACTCAAGCTTTTACAACCTGGTGCAAAAAACAAACAAACAAAAAAACAAACCCCAGAACAAAACAAAAAAACCACTATTCTTGGTTGTTATCAGCACTAACCTGTTCTGCTAATCTGACACTCTGATTTAGGATTTTAGAAACGTTCTAGTGAGATTTTTCAGACAAATTAGGTGCATTGTAATCTCTCTGAGGCATGGAATGCTTTTTGGTTCTGCATTTGGAAGGTACCTACCCAAATAAGGTCCCAGTCCATGACTGTGGCTCATAGGCACAAATAAAAAGAATAAATATTGCCATATAAATAATAATTGCATATATAATCTGAGCTCCATTACTTCACTTGCATACGGAAATCAGCTACTTGTATGCACACATGGGCTTTCCATGATTTAATTAGTGTACACAATTTTATTAACTCCATGCAAAATACTGTTGTGAATGTCTTGTGTGTGCCCACATGCATATACCTAAACGCTTTGAAAATACACTCCTCTTTGAGAAGCACAGGCTTGAATTTCTCCTCCTTTCAAGCAGCCCTAATTATTAGCTTATTTCCCCTCATGTCTGTATACTGGCCAAACACACATTCTCAGATGCCCATGTATGGTTAACATATTAGAATTTATAATTAGCGCTCATCCCATTTCTGTTTCTTACTGAGTCCAGGGACTTGCACTAAAAATATAACTGAGAATGCAACATCAGCTAAATTTTTAACCATTCGTTGAACCTAAAAGAGTTAATTTTGAAAGCTTAGGTTGTCTTCTCACCCGAAGAAAACCTGGAATTCCTTTAGTACCATTTCTGCAAGCTTTTTTAAAACCAGATTTCAGAATTAAAAATCTGAATCTATGTTTCATTCCATTCTCTTGGTGCAATTCCACTGACTTAAACAGAGTTATACCATCACAGAACTAATGTAACAGAGTGTAGAATCTGATTCTAAACCTCTAAAATACCATCCCATCTTGAAATTAAAGAACATATTAATTTCCAGATTTACTTGCCACTTTCCTCTATCGATTCTGATTGTTACTCATTCAATCCAAAATATGTGCACTAAGTCAAGCGAATAAAAAAGGTGATGAATGAGAAGGAACCAGTTTGACAAGTGGGTGAGTGGCTTTAGCTAATTCCAAGTCTGTGAGAAGTAGACTGAGGAATCCTCTTTGCGAAACTGAGTTCATATAAAATCTTAAACAGTCATGAACACAGACAAGAAACTTATTAAATGCACAGACTTACACTGCAGTTAAACTATTCTTGTGACACTTTTTATATACAACCATAATTATTAGAAGAGAAGTTCATTGCTATAGTTCTTCACAATGACACACATGTCCTGAATGTAAGGTCTGAGTAAATAGGCTTTGTCTGGGGAATCAAAGCCTATTTGGGTAGAGAATTCTGAATCTTCTGTGCAATCTCAACCGGGGCCAGGACACTGGAGAGTTTCCCAGCTCTTCCTGGAGGCCATGGGTAGCAACTGTAGCCTACTGCAACCTTCCATACGATGTGTTGTCAGTGGATTTGTGTAGGTCTGGATCCATTAGCAATGTTCCAGTCACTTCCCAGGCCATACCAGATCTCACCTCCCTTCCAATCTCCTGCAGAGCAGGCCACTGGAGAGTTCAGTTGTGCAGCATGCAGAGCACTATTAAATTCCACTATGTGGCTTCTCTATGGTCTCTGATCCTTGTGGCCCCACATCTTGAACTTTCTCCCTTGGTGAGCTTGAACTTTCTCCCTTGGTGTTTGGAAGCTGAAGCTAGACAAATTCAGATTGGAAATAAAGCATAATTTTTTTAATGATGAGAGAAAATTAACCACTGGAACAATTTACCAAGTTTCGTGGTGGATTCTCCATCACTGGTGATTTTTAAATCAAGGTGGGACTTTTTTCTAAAAGATCTGCTCTAGGAATTATTTTGGGGAAATTCTATGGACTGTGTTATACAGAAGAGCAGACTACAGAATCACAATGATCCCTTCTGGCCTTGGATTCCAGGACTCTATTAGGCCCTTTACAGATGTGTAATAAAATAGACCCTTGCCCCAAAGAGCGTCAGATCTCAGTTGTTTTAAAAAGTGATCATGTAGATAACATTTTATGGATTTTTAGAGGCCAGTGCTATGTACTGTTTTTATGGTACTTAAATGGCTTCACTCTATATGCAGTATATTTTTAGAAACAAATGCAATCAATTGAGGGAAGTGAGTTTTTGTTCTTGGAGTAATTGCTAAAAGTGGATATAAGACTTTGTAATCATAAATCATATAATGTCTACAACATGTAACTTAAAGATTTTAGACCAACCATTTGTTTTTCTTCCAGAGAGATTTAATGTGTATTTAATGCCAACCCCGAATTTAGAGGTGCATGGGGAATGTACCTTGCAGATAACATTTGAGCATATCTGTCTTTGGGATATCCAGAATCCCAGAGTAAAACTCATCTCTTGGCCATTAAGTGCCCTCCGGCGGTATGGACGAGACCCAACCTGGTTTACATTTGAAGCAGGGAGGTGAGTGCTTTGCTATAGTTCTATAAGCCATTTTCATATAGGAGCAATAGGGGGGGCTAATCCTAGGTGGTACTAATGAGCTTCCCCACCTCACACTGAAGTGAATGAGCGTGGAGATTGTTCAGAACCTTACAGAGGGTGTTCCACATTTTGCACACTGATTCTACTTTTTACTGTGTAGTTATTTTTAATAAATACTGTACATGAGCCCGGAGAACTGGATGTACAGATTTAAAAGAAAAAGGGGGAAAATCTCATACTCTGCCAGTAACTCGTACAACACAAAGTTGGACCCTTGGGCACTAATAGCACCTACCTTAGCCATAATGACATGAAGATTCAGTTAGGAGTGACTAATGGATCTACTAGCTACATGTACAAACGTTTCAAGTTGAAGGCAGACTCTGCTCCCAAAACTTTCCTGGAGTTCTGTGCAATTATGGAGAGCTAAATAGTGGAGTCAGGATCTGTCATGTAAAAGCAAGAGGGGAATTTTGCCTTAAAACATTGGCATTAGTGTTAAAATGCTATTTTAGTTCCTATTAGAACCCTATGTTTTATGCCAAGATGGATGTTTCATTGTAGACCTGAAAGAGAAAAAATCTGAAGAGAAATGGCATGGTGGCTTCGCACAGGTCCCCGAGGAAATTTTGTGCTCTCCTAATGGTGCAAATCAATATAAGCCTAATTACTGACTTTCTCAGCAAATTTACGTATTGGTCTCCTCAATTAAATAAAGTTCACATCCACCAGTGCATGTGGAGGTAACATTTATCTTCTTAGTAACTTTTCTGATTGGAAACAGGCACATGGCTTCCTCTAAGCGACACTTCCCTATCTCTAGTATTATCTTTAATCAATCTAAACAGATACGCAATAATTTAATTTAGATTGTAGATTCTAGACAGGGGCCTGAGTCTCACAGCTGAATCAAACCCTTTCAAGCATACATAGTTTGAGAGTGAAATACACCAAGGACTTGATTCTGTAATGTTTACATTGAGAAGCAATTATGTGCATAAGTAAATACTACTCCATGAATATGAGTTGGAGAATCTGGCCCGTATGTTGTTGATAATGATGAGTAATCATCATATCCTGTTCTCATGGTTTGTATATATGTTTATGAAGTTGTATCTAAATCCATGTGTTGTACTGCAAACAATCATTTTTTGTTTTTATTACCTTTTGCTTCGATACCACTTTTTTTTTTTACAGCAGTACTGCCAAAAATATACTTTACAAATCACCCTGAACAAATGAAAACCTCACATTTGGATCATTTCTGTTCTCGCTTTGGCAGGATGTGTGACACTGGGGAAGGACTATTCATCTTTCAGACAAGAGATGGGGAGGCGATCTATCAGAAGGTTCACTCAGCTGCTTTGGCCATAGCCGAACAACATGAGCGCTTATTACAGAGTGTGAAAAATTCAGTGGTATGGTTGTTAGTTGTGCTTGTCATCCAACACTCAGCATTAATGAGTAACATAATCCATAGACCACCTTCTTGAGCATGTTCTTAATTTAAGATGTACAGATATTAAATAGTTTATTTTCTTCTCTTCTAGTTAAGGTGTTAATGTGTTCAGTTCTGACTGCATTTAGCACTTGGGGTTACTAAAGCAGTAAATAATTATGATTGCTTTTTTTAAGCAACTGAAAGTAGAGAAGTTTCTGCATTATATTCCTTGATTGCCTTATTTGTAAAACCATCAATGGGTGTAAATTGCTGTGGGAAAGATGGCTCGGTCCTGTAGGCACATGTTTTCCATTCTCATTAGCTTCCCATTATTAATCAGCAACTTGAGTAGTTTATTTGGAAGTGTTTCTCATCAATTTAATTCCAAAATATTGTGGCTGACTCATGGTTTTCCATTTATTAATTGATGCCTACACTTTAAGAATAATTTAGAAAGTGTCATATGTTGTTTTAAACTGAACGGCTTGATTTGTTAGGGAGAAACAAATATTGGTCTAGAGTCTCAAAGGATCTCTGCTTCCTGGGGCTGTAAAATGCTTTAATCATGTCTTCAAAGCTGTTTTTTAACATTTACAAAACTAGAGAAATTAGGCATATAGGGACCCAGTAACGGGCGTACTGGATCAGACCAGTGGTATAGCTAGGCTATTGTCCTATCTCATATAGTGTTCTGTCTAAAGTACTTATATGGCTCCTGTCATTGTAGCATCTGAGCACTTCACAGTCTTGAGTGTATTTATCCTCACAACACCTCTGAGAGAGGGGGAAGTATCTTTTATCTCCATTTTACAGCTGGGGAACTGAGGCCCAGAAAGACTAATTACCTTGCCCAAGATCATATAGGAAGTCTGTGGCAGAACCGGAAACTGAACACTAGTATCTGGAATCCCACACTAGCACTCGAACCAGTACTAGATGTTTCAGAAGATATAAAATTCCCTTAATGGAGAACTGTGGGATAACCTGACCTTACGGGAAATTTCCTCCTTATTCCAGGTAGATAGTGATTGATTTATACCCTAAAGCATAAGGGATTATCAATACTTATCCTTCCTAATGTAAACATGGATGTTGTTGTTGTCCATATTAATGTCTAATCCTTTTCAGAGTTCTTCTAAGCGCTTGGTCTAAGTGATATGTTGTGGTGTGAGTCAGGCTGGATTTAATTGGTTGAGACAAAATGGAAACTGTCCTCTGAAATTTCATCCGAAGATCGCTATTTTTGTTTTGAAGATTAATATATTGAATTAATATTCCACCTCTTCCTTTCCTCTTTTTTTTTTTTAAGTCTTTTGTAGGTTTTTTTATTCTTCTGAATGTGGGCCAGGATTTGGAATCAGAATCACAAAAACAAAGCTAGAGAGGCTGTTCTCACAGTAATTCCAGCCAAACTAGAATGAGGAAATACAAGAAACCGTGAAAGGAAAAAGAATCTTACTGTTCTCTTAAGGTGTCAAGCCAAATTTTGTAGATTGGATAATTGAGCTAAACGTCAATTAAGCACCCAAGCTAATAAATAATTCATTGCTGTAGTTTGCAAGGCATTTTGGAGGAGCTTGAGTCTGCTATTATTTAAAACAAAATTTGTTGCTATATATATTTTTCACCTAAAAAGGTCCAGTGGTAAAACATTCACTTGTTTCCAGTCAATACCAGTATTTTAATTTGTAGCTAATATTGACACTTCACAGATATTGTTACCTAAGTACCTTTCCTAGACTTTTTGCCTTGTATTCATTTTCTTAATCAGCATCTGTGATCACCTTGTAGGTTAGGAATATGGGGAGGTTTTTACCAAGAAGTCATTCTTGAAGGCAAGATTCTTCTGTTGATATGGTATTAGCTGGCTCCTTATATATTCACTGTCATTATGTCAATAGGAGATCCACATGTGTTGTCATGACGACAGAATACAGCATACCAAACCTAAATGCAATTGTAAAAACTCTGCCCCAAGTGCAGCCATTGGGATTTTAGCAATTTCCAATGCAGCCTTCAATTTATTAGGTTATATTTGGGTAGTACTTTTCAAGGGCACACTTTGCATTTGTGCAGGCAGAAAAGCATTGACCTGAGGTGCAAAATCAGTAGCAAATGAAGTTTTATGCTGTTCTTTCTTTCAGTGCAGTATCCTCTACTGATATATATCTTAGAGCTGCGTTGATGGCTTTCTGATGGTTAAAACAATGTGTTATTTTCAAGTCTTAAGCAGCAATGTCTGCGTTTCATCAAAGGGGGAATAAAATGGTGATAATTATTTTGTTTATTCTGAATTAGCAGTTATTTTACTAATGTAACAAAACCACTCAACAAAACAGATTACAAATAGCCTGGCATGGGAAGCAAGGACTGGCTGCAGTCCGCAAGTGTTGGAAGAGACTGAGTAACATGTGTTGTCTATTCAGTCATAGCTATTTTCAAAGACAGTCTAAAGTCTGTGGTAACTTTTTCCTGGTGAAGTGAATAGCATTTTCAGACCACTTCACTTTACAGAAGTGTAAATGGCAGTCTTATTGTGCAATATGGTATTTGAAGAATCACTTCAACTGATTCTTAAAATACTAAACTGCACTGTAAAATCGTCACGTCAATCACTTCACAGAGTTACAGTTGCCATAAATTTCAGCGGGGAGCAGCTGCAACAGATCTAAACTCCATTTTACTAAAACTAGGGCCAACTGTAACCTCTAAAAATAACACTGTCAATCGTAGAATGCTAACCTGACGATAACAACATACTCTTCTTTTCAATTTAAAGGCGTATCATTTAGTAGTGGTATACAAAGATCAACCCATCTACCTCTGGAAACAGACTTGAGACCAACCGGAAATTCCGATCTTGGGTTTTTGGTGTAGCCCATCACAGAGATGGCTCTCAAATATGGCTCTGAATGTAGGTTCAGATTCCAGCCTTCATCCTAGAGTTCAGGGGTGTCCAGATTAAGGTTTTTGGTTGTCTTGTTAGATTTGAGAGAATACTTCATAATAGGTAATCTATTTGATGAATTTTACCTCTTTTACAGACCACAAAACATGTTCAACTACATCATGAAATTCTCATTTTTATTTATAGAAAGTGTACCTGGAAGGGTAGAATATGTAGATTATTAAAATTCATTTTAGAACTCAAATATTCACAGAAAATTTTGTCCGCTATTTACTCATCTCTAAGGTCGATATCTAATCATTGGCTCAGGTACTCCAGTCTGACTGAGTTGTGCTTAGCACAAGACTGGTGGAAGGTTGGCAGAAGTGACATTAAGTTACCCACATTCTTCCCTAGTTCTGGGACTGACAAGGAATCAGGCTAGCCCTCACTGCAATTAGAGCAGACAAGGGATCATTTCAGATAAGATGCTGTAACCACATGA
Source organism: Lepidochelys kempii (assembly GCF_965140285.1). NCBI lineage: Eukaryota > Metazoa > Chordata > Testudines > Cheloniidae > Lepidochelys > Lepidochelys kempii. Next base: position 14,026,937 of record NC_136392.1, on the reverse strand, counting down.
CGTTGGTCCAGACACGTGACAAGTCTCATATGGGAGTGGCATAAGATATGCCAATTTTATGGCTTCTTTGCACCGTTGGTGCAAAGCAGCCCTGTGACACATACATACCAGATGGTTGCATTTACTTGTCAGCAGAGTGAATTAAAAGATGTGTCCTTTTTGGAAAGAGCAGAAACAGTGTTGGCCCTCTGACTATTTGCTAGCACACAGCATATCTGGTTTATACCCACCCTTTTCATGCTTTCTTCCTTTCTATTTCGTACCGCCATTCAGTGGAAAAGTAATATTTATTTAGAGCACAAACACATTTTTCAAAACCCATGAAAGATTATCTAGCTGTCATAATAATTGACCAACAGAATTATAGTTCCTGACTGTTGCCATTTATGCCAGATCTCAGGCCAGGTAGTTGAAGAAAGAACCTCATTACTTCTCATGATGGAATATCAAGACTTAATGAGAATGAATCTTCCTAGTTCTGGCAACCGAAATCCAATATTGCCTAGAATGATCTTATTGGCCAGTTCAAAGAGCAGCCTAGATGCTTGGGGGGGGGGGTGGATTTTCAGACAAAAGTACATCTGATACATATGATAATACAAGTCCAGTTGGATTATTGGATGGCAAATTGCTAATTATGGTGATTTCCATGTGTACTTGTGATCATTAGAAATGGAAATTAGTGCTGGAAATGGTACTTTCTATCTCTGGGACTAGAAAAGAGGAGTACCTTGTAGTAGAAAGGATGACAGAAGGGTAAAAAATGAATGACATAAGTAAACCCATTAAAAAGAGCATTAACATATCACTGTCTATCTGAAGATGTTAAAATAAAAATGTTTCCTCTTTTACAGCATTTGCATATCTTTTGCAATGGATTTGGTAACTGCCTTAACTAAGCAAACTTAAACAGTTTGAATTGACTACATGAACCTACTTCACCTGGCAGGAAAGAAAAGCCCATCTCAATTAGGGCTGACAAATGATTTAAAAAAATCACAATTAAGTGTGAGATTAAAAAATACTATTTCTTTTATCTTTTTCCAGTGCAAATATTTGTAATAAAAATATCAAGTGAGCACTATACACTTTATTCGGTGTTGTAATTGAAATCAGTATATTTGAAAATATAGGAAGCATCCAAAATATGTATAATACATTTAAATTGGTATTCTATTATTGTTTAACAGTGCAATTAAAACTGTGATTAATCGCAACTATTTTTTATCTAGTTAATATTTTTGCATTAATCACATGTATTAACTGTGATTAATTGACAGCCCTAATTTCAATATAATAATCCCAGGACTAAGATTGAGTTACTTTATAATTAGAGTGTTTGATAAATCTCTGAAATGTATACTCGTCAGACTAAGTGAACAGATCACACACTATTAACAAATGTTTTACATAAATTACCTAGGTGGTTTTTTCTCTCTCCGTGTGTGTGTCGTTGTTTGTTTTGTTTGTTTTGTTTTTTTGAGAGAGAGAGAGAACACAGGAAATACTGATTTGTGGGATGGTGGTGGTGAGGAGTGGTTTTTTTGTTGTTGTTGTTTTTAAATCAACTATTTCTGCCCCAAACTTTTAGTCCTGGCAGAGCTATGCTTAATGTAGGATCCAAGAGAAGGTGCAAAGGTGACTCCCTCAAACGGCTGGACTGCTTGGAAACCAAGCCCCAGGACTAGGTTCCATTCTGGTAACTGTCCTCTACATAAGCCTCTAATGCAACCCCTATGCCAGGGGAATTCTCAAATGCACAGCTGGGGCAGCTTTACACATCTTTTGCAGCACTAGAATGACACAAGGGGCCATAGTAAGAGCAATTTAACAGAAAACATTTAAAACACATTGCAAACCCCAGTTGAAATCATGTGTTTTATTCACAATGGACAGATAATATTGGAAAAGTATTAGACCACAATCTGTTCTCAGTCACACTAGTGCATTCCTATTGAAGAAGGACTCAAAGATGCTCTCCTTGTTCAGGAGAAGGATTTAAGATGTGGAGACATTCATCCAGAAAAATTTCAGGCAGAGCCAGGTATATACACTATATATTACATCTTGCCTGTTTCATTAATTTATTGAAATATGAACTAAAATAGTAACTTGCTTTTCACCACTGTGTTTTTGCTTCTCTCTGAATGCAGAATGGAGTCACTAATATGGCACAGAATTCCATGGTTGGCTGAAACACCACTCAATAATGTCCCATCATACTGCATTGTTTTACAAAATAGCATTTGGCTCGCCTCTAATGGTGAAATGGTACAATGCCAAACTGACCCCTGAGTGCCTCTAAATTGCTTTTCCTGTTACGTATGTGCATCAGAAGAACATTATCAACAGACTACACCATCCAGGTTGCCAGTGAACCTCAGTATACAGCGAAAACCCTGCTAATGATCATGGTCATCCATCCAAACAGCCAGTAAAATGTTAGCCTTTGTGAGAGTGCCTCCACACTGCATTATGCAGTCATCTGTTACGAAGGTAAGAAAAATTCCAGTCCCTTTCATTGCCTTTAAGAGGAGATTTCACCATAATTAAGGTATAAGGAAAATGAAGAAGCCACCACAAAAAGTGCACCTAGGTAGGGCTGAGCATAAATGTTTGTCTTGATGGAAGAGGATGCAGTATTTTTGTGTTAGTGCAGGGTTCACCAGCAAGCCATCACAAGCCCTACAGTGTATTCTCCGCAAAGACGGTGTCTCATCAGGGAGAACGCAGTATCTTTTTTGAATGGGATGTGACTGGAAGGGTCCTGATAGCCTTTAACCAATGACATGAGTGGAAACATCTAAGCAGCACTCCCCACCTGGTGGTAGGTTTTGGGTTGATGTCTTTCAGTTGCCAAATCACTCACTCACCAAGTTAATGCAACACAGATTCACACTTCTCTGCTCCTGGCCAACTTGTAACCATTGTTCATGTGCACATTAACATTTCATTTCCTACGGCTTTCAACCCACTTCTCAGAGCTGAATGATTATGTGAAATAAAAACGGCCAATTGTCATGTCATTCCGGCTCCTTCTGTTGCTACAGAGATACCAGTGAATTAATTATGGGAATCAAATCAGTCATGGTCTAGACAGGGTTTGCATGGAATCTGAGCTGTGTCGACACAGTCTGTGTGTTCAGGACATAGAATTGCTTCTCCTTATCTCTCCAGACCCATTTCTCCTCCTTTTGGGTCAAAACTCACAGCAGGCTCTCCTTCAAGCCTCTGTCCTCATCAAATCATCTTCCCCCCAAGTCTATTTCCCATCCTCCAAAGATGCCCCATTATTAACTCCACTTACTTCAGGGACATTGTACTCTCACTTAAACTCCCTTCTCCCCCAGCCTACCTTAAAGACACTCTTAAATGGAATTCAGACTGCTGAAGATTTTGTGCAGTTGGGGAACTGTCAAAATCACAGTGTTCTAGTTTTACATTTTCTGGAATAGATCTTAGTTTGTTTCTATGGTGCTGAACTGTATGCTAACACTGAAGTTTCTGCTGATTCTTTATTGAAGAGACTGTAAGTGGATGTGTATGTTGTTTAGAGTGATTCAGTATTAGTAACTTAGATGTGGGTGCTTTAAAGATCACTAGGTGACTTGTGTTTGCTTTTCCTTTCAGATCCCAAGCACAATGTCGACACCTGACAGACAGGAGGTTGTAGGCGAATGGGTTTCACTAAATAACTTCAACCCTGACCTAAAGAAGAGCTCTGTGTAAACTTGAAAGCTTGTCTCTCTCACCAACAGAAGTTGGTTCAATAAAAAATATTACCTCATCCACTTTGTCTTTCAAATCTTTACTTCTTCTCCTCTAAGACAGCCAGCCCTTATCTCTACCTCTTCTGTATGCTTGCTTGACCCTTTTTGCTATAAAATACACTAATTTTGTAAAGATTCTTTCCCTCCATTTCTAGATACAGATTTTTTAAAGGAAAATAAAAGTTGAAACATGCTTGAAGTATGTCTTTCAGAACATATTCCACAACAACACGATGTAGCGTAGATATATTACTGTGCTTTTTGCTCCCAATATAACAGAGATTTTAAGAGAATGGGGATGATCCAGGCCTAGACTATTATGTATGTTGGCACCTCACATGCTTACTAAACTATTATTATTTATATTACTGTAGCACCTAGGAGCCCTAGTCATAGAGCATTACCCTATTGTACTAGGCTCTGTATAAACACAGAACAAAAAGATTGTCCCTTCCCCATAGAGCTTACATGCTCCAGAATTTTTTTTCTTTAAACTTTGGGTTTTAGAGCCCTTAATCTGACTTTCTGGACAGAACCTTTGGCAGTTCCACAGAGTTAAAGTTGGATAAATATGTAGCTGACTGTAGCTTTCCATTTTTAATAAACATATTTATTAAAACATATTTATTAAAAATGGAAAATATGAAAAATTGCATTAAAAGTCAAAATTCAGAATATTTTTACCAGCTTTCGCGCAGATCTCATGCATTTCTGTATCTTGAAGCATAGTGTAATTGACAATGATTTCTACTTTAAAATAAAAAAATTATGGAATATAGCTGAGGGTGTTACATGTAAGGGAAGAGGCCTGAGACTTGGTTTTACATGAGATAGTTTTAGCTCGAATGCATTTAGGAAGTCCTAAATCCTAAATGGATTGGGACTTCTCCATTTGAGATTCCACGTCTTTCCTGACACTGTACTGAAACAGTTGCAATCAGAGGAGACATTCAAGCTGAGAAAATGGTCAGGAGGTAGGACATCCTCCTGGAAGGTCCCTAAACTCTGGGAACAGCTTTCTACCCTGATCTGAAATACATAGGGTCTCCTGACCTTCAGAGGAAGCTGTAAGGTGTGTCTATATGCTAAGGTTTTTGCCGATGAAAGGGTTTGACAGAGTTTAGGTCTGCACAAGGGAGAGAATCTTTATGTTGTGTTGTTGACTATCAAATGGTAGGATGATATTTAGTATTCTTGGTTATCCTTTTTCTGTACAAGTTTTATTTCATGTTTTTGAGTTTTACAGGTTAATAAGCTTTGATTATTGGTGTTCACCTGTTAACTGAAAGACACCAGAAATGGTTTGATCCTGTTTACATTAGCAGCTGGGACAGCTGAGAAAGTTTCAATGGGGTTCATATAAGCATCTAAAAGTTTAGAATGTGCTCTGAACATCCAAAACTTCTTGGCCTGAAAATTAAGCTGGAAATATTATGAGAACAAGGTGTCAGGTTGGGCTGGGCTGGGCTGGGCTGAAAATCTCCCAAGAATGGTCCACTACTCAGTATCTCTCTATTTCCACTTTTGGTCTCATACACAACAAAATATAGAGACACATACAAATAGCATTATTTTTAAATGTTTTGATTGAAGCTGGGAGCAGACTGAGTGGGAGAGATGATCTACTGGATAAGGAACAGGATCTGCTTTTCTTCCCTTTCTGCACATGCTTCTTCTCTGACCTGAGCCACGTCACTTGCTCTGTCTGTGCCTCAGTTTTTTTTTTCCTGTGGAGTGGTGGTAAAAGGTGGCTCACTGATTTGTGCATTCATTGTTTGTTTGCATATGCAAAATGGCTGCATACCTCCTACTTGCAGGTGCAATCGGTCAGTGCACAAAATTCGAGGAGAGCCAAAAAATTATTGCATTTTTAATTTGATATGTCTCCTTTTAGAAACTGCCTATGTCATTAAAAAAGGTATTGTGTCTCAAAGTGCTTTATTTGGTTGACTAATATGATTTGAAATTACAGTAATTTGTTAGCTTCCCTGTTTTCAGGGGAGCAAATGGTTCAGAAGCTGTAGGCTGTGGCTCAGTAATACTACCGCAACTCTTGTTTGAAGTCCTACATGTTTGTCTGTTGACATGAATGCGTGGTAAGCTATAAACCATGCCATCTTGCAGCTATGCCACCATAACCTAAAAGTCCTCAACTATTAGATTAATGGTATTCGTTCATTGGTGGTAATAGCCATGCAGAGCAAGTGGCCAGGAAAGGCCTATCTGAATAGAGCTGTGCAAGATTCAGCAGTGTCTTTTTGTAAGCTATTAGGCAAACCTTATTTCATTTTGAGTCTTAGGCTTGAGTGAACTCCCAAATTAGGTACAATGCAGCCCAAACCTGCCATTTACACCTAGCTAGGGATGAAAGGGTTCATCAGTAACTCAGGCTATATCCACCCAACACGTGTCCTGGGTTTACCTTGGTGAACCAAGGCCAGGTTCCTAATGAATCCCTAAGCAAGATGAGTTGGATATGAAAGATTCAGACAGCTGTACCCCTGGGTAGGATACATTTAGCATGGTCCCTTCTGCTGTATCCCAGCACTGCCTCTGCATTGCCACAGGGTTCTTCTTTCACAAGACTGTCTGTCTTTGTCTTAAACTGCTTCAGTGGCCTTAGCTGGCAGCTTAGTCCATGCCAGATGTTCTAACTCACTGTATGAAATGCTGTAGCCATAGCCCTGCTCGCATTCATAGTTTACTCTTCACATTGTAACTTTTAGATGATGTGCTGACTTGACTCTGTCGCTAATGAGAACAGTTTGTCTTTGTCTGACCTCTGCCTGTTCGTGAATTCTGTTAGGTCACCTGAAAGCCGCCTGTGCTCAAAACTGTATTGGCCATTCCACGCCCTCCCACCCCCCCAACACCTCCTCAGTCGTTCTGCTTAGAAAGCTTCCGGTTAATGTACCGCATTTAATCATCATGATCTTGTCAGTCTTTCTCCTCAGGCCAGTGAAGTTTGAATGGGCCCAATTCATGCCAACTCCCTAGCTAGGTATTTCTGTGCCCCTCCTCACTGTGGAAATCTGATCATTTGTGTACTGAGCCCTGGCCTATACTACAAACATCTGTTGGTATAACTGTGTTGTTCAGGAGTGTGGAAAATCCACAGTTATACTGACCAAACTTCCGAGGTAGACACCACTGTTGATGGGAGGGCTTCTCCCATTGACATAGCTACTGCCTCTTGGGGAGGTATAGGTGTAGACAAGCCCAGATGTCTAACTTAATGAAGGTGCCCAAGGGATGAATTTATTCTATTGTGTGGATGAGCCAATGAACTCCTGTGTCGTCCTCAGTGCAGCATGTCATGGCAAGATGTTTGCTGCCCTGCTGATGAGAGAGGAGACAGAGAATAATGAAAAGAAAAACCTATGCACAAAATATAAGAACGACTTTCCTTTTCTTATCACATCCTGGCTGAAAAAGACTGTGAGTACATTTGGCGCAGGCAAGCTGACCCCCACTGTAGTAGAATTCTCTGGTGGCAAAGAGGTTTTGCTGCTGGCAAAGGGGGAGTGGCCAGAAATTCCTCACATTTCACTGATTTTCTGTTTCACCCGTTTGGGGCTCAGAACAGCCTTCAGGGGAACTAGTGCTGGACCAGGACCAGGGAAGCACAAACATGAGCTTCAAGCTGCCTTTGCACACCCCTCTCCCAGCCTTGCTTTGTGGAATTTAGCCCCTAATTTCCTGTGTCACTGCTACCAGAGCAAAATATAAAACTACACTACTTTTGGCAAGAGCTGGGAGCGGAGGGAGAAAGCTATTATGCCATTAGAAGCTCCTCTTGGGAATTGACATACGGGTCATTTCTAAATGACATTTGTACTGATTTGGCTGGCTTCAACCTAGTTTTGATATGAGTGTTGTTTTTGTGACCTTGTTATTAAGTAAACTTGCTTACAGCTGCGGCTGTACGGGACAACAGTGATGTTTTCACCATAGGATGTGCTTAAATTGGAGGACAGTGAATACACAAAATGTGCTGCCAAAAGCTAATTGGAGAAAAATTAGTCCCTGATATCAGGTAAAAGATAGAAGTAGCCTGGTCAATCATGTGCCATCAATGTACGATCAGTGATAATAAACAATTTAGAAATAACACAAAAATAGCCAGGACAGTAAAAGTCATCCCAATTGAAGTTTATACGTGTGTTTTGTATGAGTTGCATAAAACACAGAATATTCATACTACTTAGTGGTGATTGGAAGAGAACTAATGAAATATGTCATTTGGATGTATACAAAAGGTGGTAGATTGTAAGGGGTAGTTGGGGCTCCTATGGAGACACAGGAGAAGTCCATCATGACCTGCCTGCTCCCTAGGAGAAGGTAACTAGCCATTGTCTTTTTCAGTATCTCTATTGTTTCATGCTTTTAATACTAATTGTAATCTAAGGCATGTGTCTGGTTCAGATAAAGATTTGAATTAATAAACCTGTGTGTCTCGGACCTGAGTGTTTGTCATTCTCACCCAACGCTCCAGCAGGTTTTTCTGTGCAACTATTGCCTTAGCAATTAACATGCTCTGGTGGGTGTTAGAAACACCGCTGTAGTGCTCTCCTCCTGATCTCACTTTCCTTTCTTACAGCTTCAAATGAAAATGAGCGAGCGAGCCGTCTCCCTCAACACCATAGTGCCCTTGCCCCGGAGTGCCTACTGGCAGCACATTACACGGCAACACAGTACGGGCCAGCTGTACGGCCTACAAGGTAAGGGAGAGATGGTGCAGGGAGAATCGAACTGCCACAAACAGGACCAAAGAGTGGTTTGAACACAATAATTGTGTTATAGGCAGGGATGGTAGCACCATCTATTTATGGTTGCCCAGCACTTTCCTATTATAAGATCCTGTAATTAGTTGCTTATAATTTGCCACACTTTGACCACTCAGGCAGAAATTTACTATGTCACGTGTCTGTCGAAGGCTGAATTATTTTGGAAAACTTCAGCCAAAATGCTTTAGCCATTTCCAAGAACAAAGCTTCGCAAAATACATTATTTTGCCTGTGTCAAAAAATTCTAGCAACCTTTTCTTTCTCTAGCACTGCCCATGCTTTGGAGCAGTGACTTGAATTTGTCAGCAGGTGGCTTTTGTGTCAGGGCTGTATCATTTGCTGTCCCTGTGGAAATCTGCCCAAATTTGGGCAAGTTATAAGCCTTTGAAAAATTGCAGTTTGCACATGTTTATGGTCCGGTCCTGGAACACGCCTTACTCATGGGAGTAGTCAATTGAGTACAGCAAATTCAAATTATTCTAATAATGAAATGGTTTGGAAAGATCAAGTGATTTGAAATGATCAGAATGAGTTGAAATGATTTGCTGGGGGATTTTTTAATCCACCATTCAAATGTGTTATCCCTCCACTAACCGTCACTGACCCTTCTCCTTGTCCAACCCTCTCACACCAGTCCCTCCAACAACAAACAGGGAAGTACGGCTTAGTAAAGCACACAGTGGAGTGGCCTGGCAGTGAACAATTCATCCAGTTCAGCAGTGGGATAACTGCTTGCTTACATCCTCATACTCAGGGGAACTGCAGTTCCTCTGGCTATCACATTTCAGATCTACTTCCCGTTGCCAGCCTAAGGGATAGCACAGACCATTCTGTGAGATTTCTCAGAAGAGCCTGAGCAATTTTGAGTAAAGTTAGATTTTCCTATGGGGTCAGTAGTTCAGCAGTTCCATACAGCCCATTATTGCCTCTATCATGATCACTGGGGGACATCTAGTGGCTAGTAAGAGTCTTTATCTTGATAACTAAGTCAGTGCTGTAATTTATCAGGTAGGAATGTTGAGTGGTGAGTGTGCCGTAGACACTACAAACATGGAGGAAAACATGGTCTGATCCTTAGTGTCCGGCATGTGATCTTTAAAAATGATCAGTGTTGACCTAACTCTACTGGTAAAATTCCCCCCAAGCTCGGTAGGAGCAGAGTTAGACCAATGCTGAGCATTTTTGAGATTCCCACTCTTACAATTTATGAGCTGATCCCAGGAGGTTTTACTGCAACATCTCCAATATATTATAGATCCTTTGGTTCAAATACATCCATGATGTAACTCCGTTAAGCTCCATCACATGTCTGGACTGTCTTGTTTGTTACTATTGACTCCAGTCGGAATTGTGGGTGCTCAGCACCTCTCAGGATCAGGCCCTAAATCAGTACCTTATAGTTGTGCACATAGTCTTAATTTAAAATTGAAACTTTTCCCCATCTACATTTTTACATTGTGAAGTTTATTATTTTAAATCTGCTGGAATGAAGCTGATGGGCTGTTTTGGGGTTGGTACTGTATTGATGATGTTCAGTAACTGAGGACTGGGGATCTGTTCTGAGTCATCAGCAGAGGAATTCTGAAAACAGACTGGATTAACCGAATATTTAACAGAAACAAGGCAATCGTAGATTATTGAATGTCAGGAACCAAACACTGTCACAACCCCTCTGGCCTGATTTTCTCTCTAGAGCACTTTGGAATAAAACTTGGACAATTCCTTTGTTTCCTTTAGTTAATGAAGAGGGATTGAAATAGCTTTGCTAGATGTCAATACTGGAGAGGCAATGGAGAGAGGCCTAGACTCTATCATCCAGGCACAACCGTTAGTAGGGTAGAGTTGTATTGTCCCGAGAGGAGACACCACTGACACGCACCACAGAGATAAAATGTTTCCCTGAGCTCACTGACTTGCAGGAAGAAAACACCTGCTGCACTAACCCTGAGAAGGCTGCAGCATGAATTGTTTGGTGTGTTGAAAGACAGGCTAATCTTGGGGTGACTTGCACTGCAGAGAGCACCAGTAGGGAACATTCATGCCACTCAGAGAGCTCAGGGACAGCAGTTGTGTCAGGCGCCCATGCATGGTGATGCACAAGGGCAGGCTACTGGCAACCTTGTAAAGTTTACCAATGGGGATGTTGGCAACAATTTGTCCCAGTAAGAGAAATAGTTGGAGAAGTCAAGGCCTTACTGCGCCTGACTACAATTGAGTCCCATGAAGTAGGGAGCATGTGGACAGACTTCGAGCTAAATGACTGAAAAACAAAACAAAATGTTGTAAATGTGTGTTTTGCAGAACTGTGTAGGGGCTGGTAAGGCCACACACTGCAGTTCTGATATCAAAGTGCAGATATCACTTGCCAACCCCAAGTGTTCAAATGTCAAGTTAAAACTAAAAAATCATGAAACTGGCATAAATGATGGGGATTTGGGGGGGGGTGTAAAATGTGGGGTTCTTTTAATTTGCTACCTAGTTTTGAGCCTTTAGGGTTCATGTTTTCAAGTTTTTTTTCTCTGCAATAATGAGGTGTACAATTTTTTTTTAAAATGAAAGCTGAGATTCTCACATTCAAATGACTCCAGGAACTGGGTTTACCATATATTGCAAGACTTGTGATAAAAATCACAAGAGTGGCAACACTGAGATACAGATAGGCTTGACAGGAAGAGATTGTTATTGGTAAGAATCTGTAAAACATCAGTTTCACAGACAGTTTGTACACGCACAAACTGGCAAAAAAGTTTTCCATCTAGGATGACTGAAATTTACAGAAGTAAGAAAAATGCTGCTTCAGAACTTTAGAGTTTGATATAAGGATATTTATTTTGTATATTTTGACTTATGATGATGACAATTTGTGTTTTAATAGTTATAAAACATTCACTTTTTGAATCTCCAAATCTACTGTCATGAAATAATTGTCTGACCCCCTATGACTTCCCGCACGTGTGAAAATTTAAATTGATAAAAATAAAAAAGGTTTAATATAACATTAATATTATCTGTTGAATTTATTAAAAAAAAATCCAGTTCTGCCAAGCCATAGCCTGTGTACCATTCTCATTCTCCTGCCTCATTTATCACCAACTCATAAACAAAGCTAAGCAGATTTTTCCCTACTGTCTTTGAAGACTATCTGAACACTAGGGGGCGCAGACACAATATAAAAGCACCATATGTTTTGAAAAAGGGATGAAGAGTAAAAGCAATACTTTGCTTAAATGCCAGTTTGAATTTGCTCCATAAATTAGGGCTTATGAAGATGACCTGCCGATGAGCCTTTGACACAACAAGAAAAACGTTTATTTGCAACATTGCCCCACAATCAGCAGCTTTTTCTTACTGTGGTTTATGATAAATTATTACTTTAATAAGGGGCTTTAGCACCAATGTTTTCGACGTAAGATGAGTAGGGAGACAATATTGGTACAAACTGTTATTTTTATACTTGAAAAATTGCTTAGATTAGATAAACTAAATAGAAGGATCCTTGAAAAAATCCACAGCTCAGACTGGCTAATGGATCTAAATTCTCTGATAAGCCCTGGGACTTCCAGAAATAAGTCATACATAGAATAGTGTTCCAATTGGTAAACACCCAATAGGATTATTGTGTCACTCAGCATTTAGAACTGCTTTTCACACAGTACCTTTAACGTATGTAATCAGTTGAGTTTACCAAAATCTTAGAATGCACCAAGTTACCAAGAGAAAAGGAAACACTCAGAATAAAATAAACTTGATGCTAAGCATGGGCCCTATTGCAATACCCTTACACACTTCGAGTAGTATTTTTACTAAGTTAGAAGTGGAGAAGGTTGATATTTGTAAAATTGCTATGAAACTACATTTTCTGAGGGAAAGTTCTTGAAAGCAAAAAAATTCAATTTCCAATTTTTTTTTAAATTTTCCAAAATATATGAACATTTTCATTTTGAATTGACATTTTGAAACAAAATGGCCTGATCTTGTTTTGAAACGTTGACTCAAAACTTTGGGTATGCTATTGGTTTATGAAATGTTTCGCTGTTATGACTTTCTGTTCCGATTCAGAATGGAAACTGATTTGCTAATGTTGAAATTGTCATTTCCTGACCATCTCTAGGGAGTGGTCCCATGGATCATACTGGGATGGCCTTTGAAGTAAGGCACCACTCTGCATGAGTACATGCAGCTCAATTTGGCCCTGTTTACATTTTTATTTAATTTAGGGCAAAATGACTGCTTCTCCTATACACTCTCACAGGAGAGTGAGGTGATATAGGAGCCCCTGTGTGTCCTGAATGGGCTAAACCCTTTGTGGGTCACAGCAAGGAAGGGAGAGCAGCCTCTATGGAACCACTCTTGTCCCTTCTGCACAGGAGGGTGGAATGGGTGGAGCCTTGACTCCTTCCTGCAGCAAATCAGGTAGTAGAGCTGAATCAGCATGGCAGGAGAAGCAGTCTTCTACCTGTGTATATACAGACCAGTATCAGATTGCTTCCCCCTGGAATAAGGAAGGAGCCCAGAAGGGACATGTGACTCTCTACATTCCCTTCTTGGTCAGCTCCTAAGGCAGTGCGGCAGACTGCACAGTGACAGTCTTTCCCTTAAGTGACTAAAGTGAGTCTAATGCATGTCTCATTCTTTAGCTAGTTCTAGAATAAAGTGCTGTGTACAGTAACTATGCTTCTTTCTCTTACATCTGATTTGGTGAAGATGTTTCAAGCCCCCTGAAGCTTCATCGAACAGACACTTTCCCCACTTACAGATCAGAGCATTGATAAAAGACTGTAAAGGATTTGAAAACTCTCTCTGTCTTGTGACAGCCTGGCCCTGTGGATAATAATGATGACGGCAAGCAAACAAAGGTGGAAATACTGAAAAATTCAGCTTGGATTGAATTAAGTCCTTGAATACATTTTTTTTTTTAACCTTGGCAAGAAAGAAATGTGTACCGTAGATATTTGAAAAAATGCCAAACCAACTATCACGATGTTTATTTAATATTTTACACCTGGAGGGGACAGAAATCAGCCCCTAAATGTTACTGAATGTTTTTATATGATAGATATATGTTACAAATATATGAATTTGTCTTATGATGTGGGGTACTGTGATACCATTTAGTCTGTTTCCACATCGTGTTTGTTGATGTCAGCTGTGCCAGCAATCTCATGGTTCCTGTTTGTTGTAACTCTTACCCTTTAGTTGCTAACATTATTGGTTAAGACTAATCTGTGACCATAGTACTTTCAGAAATGATGGCCAGTTTTAAGCAGCAATTGGATCTGTTTTTCCTAAGTCTCCTTGAGTCCTGGTAGACTTTTAAAAGGACACTGTCAAAGTTTCTTTCATTTTTCCATGTTTATTTCCAAGTCTATGGTGTTTAAAAATAAAACCTTTTCCCCCAATGTTGTGCTTTTCCGTGTGAATGCCAGTATCAGCAGTGCAGTCAGCTCAGAGAATAATGTCAAGCAACAGCCACTCATGAGTAAGCAGAGGGAAACTGCGTTATTTTGGATCTCTCCCAAAGAATTGCCATTCTTTAGGATTTGTGATGAATTTAGAGAAACAGAATAGTAACTTCCACAGTCTTTATCCCATGAGCTCCAAATAATTTTGTGGCAGAGGTCACATTTTGTGTCCTAGCTACTGTGCTTGACAGTATCCCTTTAAGTGCTGCATTCACAGATATAATATTAGAATGTTAATTAAGTTGGACAGAATTTTTCACCCAACAGTTGTGTTTTGTGTGTTTTATATTGCACTAACTGGATAGCCAGTTTATGGGCATTAAATTGGGAATTGGAGACCCACAGTGGATAATTCTGACTGTTCTGATATTTCATAAATGAGGGAGCTATGTATAGTGATACAGACTGTTAACAGTAGTTAATAAAATTTGCTAATAAGTCTATGAGAAAGAGCAAGGGTGAACAACTGGTTTATTTTCCTCCAAATGACGGGTACGTGTAGCTTGAACTCCAGTCACAGTCGGTTCTAAAATGTATAGGTTCTAGAAGCCACTCCTGCATCTTCAGGCAATGCTCACTTCAGTATCAATAAACCCACACATGCCTGAGTCATCTGGAAACTGACAGGAACATGAAATTTCCCTTGAAATGAACACTAGCTTTACCGGGATGTATCAGCGAAATGTAAGATGGTGGCATCTATAAAATCCATTTTTTTTTAAATCAAACAAGTATTGTATGATTTTTTTTTTTTAAAACTGGAAGAACTAAAGTGACATGCAGGGGAAATAGCAATCAATCTGCTTACAATGCCAGAAGCCAGATCAATCTCTCTCTGAAACCTATTACTTACGTAAAGAGTTTTTTCCCTTTGCTGCTAGAGACGGTGCTGTTTTTGCAAATTCAAACCCAAGGTGGGTTCAGATCCTGGTCCCATTCAACCAACTCCCACAAAGTTTACATGTTGAAGTAAATGGCTCTGGTTTGGGGGGGTGTGTGTTCAACATCAGGGCAAGATAGAAGGGGTGGTTTGCGTTTTGCAGAAATGTGCTGGTCATGTTTAGGTTCTGCAAAACCCAAAGCAGGGTGGTTTAGATCTGAGTCCCATTTTACCCATACTACAAATGTCTGATAAATGGTTTTGATTATCTGTCTTTCTGCCTGTGGAATTTGTAGAATCCTTATCACCCGTGTCCCTGTCTTGAGTAAAGTGAAATGAAAACCTTTTCACAAAACACTTTTAGACGTCTATTCCAGGAAAATGATGATCTTTTACAGTACTTAAAAGGAAGCATGGTCTTTTGTAATAAACTAGAATACTAACATAGATTTTAATATTCAGAATTTAACCCATTTTCTCCCAATTTATCTACAATTTTATTCTTGGGTGTCAATTTTATTATGTTAGAATATCATAATGCCCACAGGTCACAAAGCCTAAAGTCTGTATTATGGTACGTGCTGTACAAGACACAGTCCTTCCCTTCAAGAGCATACAAGCTATGAAAACATGGAAGAGTTTTGGAGCTGAAGACAATAAGAAATACAATGGGAAACAGAAGAAAGAAGTGGGTGAAAGAGATGGCTGGAGTGTTTATGGGAGATACCATTTTGCTGTGGTGACTGCCTACAATGAGCAAATTAGCAAAGACCTCATAATTTCGACCTATGAACATTATTAGAAGGAAGCTCAGTGAAGTCAGAGTTGAGCTAATAAATAAGGCCTGATTAATTTTTACTTAATAATTTCACCAGCTTTGGGGGAGTTACTCTGAATTTAAACTGGAGTAGGTCAGGTCCTTAGACATCAGGTCCTTAGACATATCTATGCATTCATTGTGTGAGCAGGTTTTGGAAATACTATATGAGAAAGGATGCCAAATGATTCATGTGGAGCCTGGTCAGTTATGTGCTGAGTCCGATATGATTGTGATGCCATCGCTTTTACCTGTCACAAGAGGCTGGCCCTTTAAGGAGAGTCAGGGTCAGCATTGCCTGTGAGCACACACCCTCCCAGCTGATCCTGATGTGCTGAGGGTTACATGGTGTGGTTCTAGTTTAAGTGCAGGTGTGAAGGAGCTGGGTGATCTCAGTCTTTTAGGGGCAGCTTGATTGAGAAGAAGGTAAGCTGCTGCAAGGAGAGGCTTGTTTCTCATGTGACTAGCCCTGAAGGGAGAGGGTAACGGGAGAGAAAGAAGCTTGTGAAGCAGGGCTTAGGAATGGCCCAGGCTCAGGTGGATGTATGTAAGGATGCAGCCTGAAAAGAGACAGACAAGGGGAAGGTCTCCAGGGAAGAAGCCCTGAGGGACAGTGGACTGAGAAGAACTGGGCCTCCATGGAGAAAGCCCTGGGAGATGGTGCTTTGTAAAAAATAGTGAGGAAGATCTCTATGGATCCTGGGAAAGAGTGAAGAATCTGCAGGGAACTGAGAGCAGGAAGGGTGGTGGTTATGTTTCTTTGTGTTTAGTTTGGGCTCTGGGAAAGTGAGACTTAAGAGCCCAGGTGGGAGGAAGATCTTGTGTCTGGAACCCTTTTTAATTTGTTGGAAGTTATTGGTTTGCCACACCGGGAATCCCAGAAGGGATACAACTGTAAAGGACCTACTAGAGTGTTAAGTCATTGCCACCTGGAGGATGTTGGAGCTAGGCAGAGCAGCAGAAGACCACAATGGACACAGAGTTTGAGTGGTTGCTGCAGAGCACCAGGCAAGGGAATGCTCTAGTAAGTATATGCTATTACATTCCCCTTAACCCTACATTAAATAGTTTTGGATTAAGGAAGGGTTGAGCGTAATGTTCACTCACCAATAGGGAGCAAGATATACACTGACTTTTATCAATGAGCTTGTTTGACAAATGTCTAGCTTTAGACTCAGTTGTGCATTTTAGGCCCTGCCCTGCATTTGGGGTGATGCAGAAGTTCACTACTGCATTCGGACTCTGGAGGCAGCATACCTGAGGCTGGCAAGAAGCTGGCTAGAGCTTCACTGTGCATGAGGGGAGCATGCTGTTGCTATAAGTTTATGGAGATGCAGCAAACACTCCCCTCTGTAGCTTGCTGAAAGGAGATAGCCTGTTACCTCCCCTCCCCATTCTACCCACCCACATCTGTATTTGGTGTGTTGAGCTCCCTGTACTCAAGAACGTTCAAGGTCTGCAATTGTGAATGAAGCTTATGTCCAATGCTTATGGCACAATGGGGAGATAAATGCACTTTGTGTCCCTACCATGTACAAACTCACAAGGGTCATTACAACTTCAGTGAGTATGGTGTTCTGTTTCCATTTCCAGGAAACATGTTACTGTAGCGGAGCTAACAAGAATAGTCTGGTCAGATTTAGTGCTTATGGGATTGCTGACAATATTCACTTGTAAAAGGAAAACAGTAAAAAGTTAGGGAAATTGTATAAAAAGGAATGGACATTAGTATAATTTTTTTTATTTCAATCAAAAACAAAACATAGGCCAAAATTTTCAATTTTTGGTCCTTAAAATTAGATACTTTATTTAGGTGTCTACCTTTCGGTAACCACTCCTGGAAAATTTGTCAATGGCTTGTGTAATTATAGGAAACAATTCTGCAAATGTTCATTCATGTAAATAATCCTCTTGATTTTGTTTCTCAATGTGTCTCTTCATGACTGGGCCTCTAAATCACTTATGGGAATTTAATGTTTATGTTTACATATTTTTCTCAGGAGTCATAAAAACTTAAACACATGCTTAACTCTAAGCAAGTCTGTAATCTCATTGATTTTAAGCATATGTCTGAAATAAATCATGTGTTTAAGTACTTTGCTGAATTAGAGACCCAATACTGACTTTCTGGAGAGTTGCCTCAGAAGAATGAACAATTCTACCCACTCCCACCCCCACAAAGCTAAGCAAACTACAGAAAAGCACAAAATGTGTTGTTTATGTTATGGTGGGATTTTTTTAAGCCAAAGTCATGTTTCTTCTAAACTGGAAGCCAATAAACAAAATGAAGGTATGCAGGGGCATAAAAGAAGATTTACTATGGAAGTAATGAAGGTAAAAATGCTGATATGAAGGAAAAAATAAAACAGGTTGGCTGTTAAGGGAACACATTAATTCCACTCTTCTTAACATTGTTCTGAGGTACATAAGCAAGTAACCATTTAGCTGATTTGGGCTGAAATGAATCATTAATAGGGCTGTTTGTGAAACAATTCCATTTCACACAAAAAATAAATTGAGAATTTGTTCCACATCAGGACAAAATGGAGACTTTTCAGGCTTTTCATGAAAAACCCCAAGGAGACATCCCCACTCCAGACTAGCCAATAATCCAGAGGATAAGGACTTGAACCTGAGTCTCCCTCATCCCTGGGTTATTGGTGACATGCATATGTACATTTTGACCAAAGATTCCATCCTAGACATGAAAAACTTCCTCACTGAAATGATACAATGCTTTGAAAAGTTTCAATTTTGAGAAATCCGCGTTTTCTGACACAAGTTTCATTTTAAAAATTCCTGACCAGCTCTAATAATTGATTTCACATTGAATCCCCTGGAGGTTCAGTCATATATCTGACAAATGAACAACTTTTCAAATACAAGTTAGTCTTTTCCAGGGTTTGGACCTATTCAAGGATGTTGTGGGAGAGGGGGGTTCATTGTAGGCTTTTCTGTAAAATTTTATTCTGGTGAAAGGAAACACTAAGAGCCCAGGAGACTCATGTTCTGTATCCTTAAATCAAACATAGCACAGTTAGATGCAGTGTAGGCTTCCCCACACTTTCCCTAGCAATGTTCCTCAACCCTGTGATAAGGGTGGGCAGCTAGTTCAATCTCCACACCATGTCAAGCCTTGATTTCTTTGTGGTGTCTGCCCTTGACTCCAAATAGGACCACACGTGCATGTAAAAACAAACAAAAAAATCAGCCTTGGGTCCCTTGTTTGTATATTGTTTTGATACATTTGGGATTGTTCAGGATGCAAAGCACTATAGAAATATAAATTGCTAGTATCCACCTCCTAGAAAGTAAAACTAGCAGAACTGAGAGTGATAGAGACTTTCAGAAAAGCAGCTTGACATAAAGTGTTGGGAAGAATGGCAGCATGTACTTGTGAAGGGGGAAATCAATACACCCCTGTTGTTTGATACACTGTTCAGTACTAAAATAAGCTCAATTTACAGTAAACAAGGATATTATTCTATTTTATTTTTTATGGACTGCGACCATAAATAAGTGATCTTAAGGGCATGCTATGACTAGTATTTATCTTTAAGGTTTTGTTCCATTAATGGATTCCCTTTAAAGCTGACAGCACATGTTGTTTTATCATAGATGTGACAGTTCAGTAAATGCTTTTATTCAGCCTTCATTCATGCAGTGATTGATATGGTAAGACTTTACCTATGGTTGAACAGTCCAATTATAAAGAAGACAGAAAATACTGTGACCTTGTTCTTTAAGTGAAGGGTCCTTAAATCAGTGGGGTCTGATTCTTTTCCCTGTTAGTGGAACTGTCTGCAGGGTGGGAAAAATGACCTAAAAGTAACGTTCCCTTCAAATACTTTGTACTCTTCAGCCATATCATTTATGACATTTAATGTCAAAAATCTGTCACAAACAGTTAGCTAAATGTATAGCTATGATAACAGATCAGGATGAATTTGGTGGGTTATTTATCTTTTGCATCATCACCAGACAAATCAGCTCGAGGGGTCATGAGTTAAGCTGAGTGAGAGAGAATGCCCACCCAAATTGCCCAGGGCTTTATGGGGGGTGGGAGAAAAATTTGTGTGTGTTTTGAACTGAATTCTAATTGTCTTATTGTAAAGTGCCTAGAAGTCTCTTTCCATGTAATGTTGAGAACAGTGATGAATCCTTGGTTGATAGCGTATGATTCATCCAGACAGGCTTTAAAATATTTACTAACTGATACAACAGTTGTATAGAAATAGAATAGCTAATCCACTGGAATGAGCACTGAGCAGATGTATAATGGGAAGAATGCTAGAAACATAATAGTTGGGTCCTGGCCCTTATGGATCCCCTTGGGATCAGGGAAAAAGGATAGTAGGATCCATGCAGCATTATTTCTCCTGTGGCTCTCCCGTTCTCTGCTTCCACCTGCCACACAGAACGGTCATCCACCCAAACAAGAGGTATAATCCTGCTGCACAGTGGGTGGGCTAGATATGAGCAGAGAGACTACAGCAGTTCTACCACCCAGATCCTCCCATTTGAACTCTGCCTCTCCCAGCTTGCTTTCCCTCCAAACGTTGGGGCGATGGAAATTCAGCACATCTATAAACACTTAAGAACAAAATATTCAGCATGAGTACATGTAGCGGACAGCCAATATGCATGCCCTCCAAAGGGCAGCCTGGAGCTCTGTGTAACCTTCACCATTGGACATAAGTAACATGCTATTTGTCAAACTGCAGTTCCACATAGATCTGACAGAACAGTGGTGGACTGTCCTTTCACTCTCCCTCACCCTGAAAGAGATCAGCATGTATTTATCAGCATGGAATATTTTCATTACTGAGGAATAGTCTTCTGGGGCAAAACTTGGAAAGGGAAGTATAAATCTGGGGCTGGAAGAGGAGAGGAAATGAAAAGGAAGTGACTTGCCAAGTGAATTACACTTCAGTCCAAAATCACAACGAGAAAGTATTCTGAACTGTGCAAGTCTCTCTCGCTCATGGGCAGGTCTACACTACTTAACCAGCAGCAACACAGCAGGTAACCCAAGCTGGCACTGACCTTGGCAGTACTCGGGGAGGGGGAGGGGGGAATAATTTTTTAAGAC
Organism: Lepidochelys kempii; assembly: GCF_965140285.1. Taxonomy (NCBI): domain Eukaryota; kingdom Metazoa; phylum Chordata; order Testudines; family Cheloniidae; genus Lepidochelys; species Lepidochelys kempii. Next base: position 14,006,129 of record NC_136392.1, on the reverse strand, counting down.
TTCACTTGAATTAGATCTCCAGTACATCAGGGGAAAAAATCACTATCTGCATCCCTGGAAGTAAAGTCATGGCATCCCAGACCATTTTAATTTGATTTTCCTTGAACATATTTAGTATAGCCAATACAAAGCAAATTACCACTCTTCAGCTGTATTTGATTGTCCCTTAGAATACAGGGTATTAAGACAGAGCGAAATGTGGTTCTGTCCTTGTCTCATTAGGATTGCCCTTTCCAGAAACTAAAGGTAGACATTTAGTGGTTTTTAATGTCAGAAGTTCGTCTTTTGACTCTGGGAATAGACTTTCTTCTTTATAGATGTAAATTCAGAGTGGGACAATTGCTCCATCCCTGAGGCTGTACTTAGTACCGACAACAAAGGGTATGGAAGCAGTGCTGAAGCAAGGATGTAATTTTGAGACCTTCACAGGATTCTTTCTGATGCTTTGATTGTCCTCTGTTTCTTTACATAGTCAAGCATATTTCTGTGTTTTAGATTATATTTAACCCATTCAAAGGGGGAAAATGAAGTTTAAATATTTTCACTAGAAATATGGGCCTGATTTTGAAAGTATGTGGTTGTGCTGCAGACACATATTGCATCCTGAATAATGTATCTAATTTGTGAGCATACTAATAATTTTTAGATACATACGTAAATATCCATCATTCTCAATCACGTGCATACATACCACATTCTTCGTGCAGGCAAATGAGAGGCAGGATAACACACACGTGTACACACAGACACAGACACACACACATTTTTAAATCAAGCCACCAAGGTGCAACTATGATAACCCGCATTTATGTCCAGTGTAATATATGGCTGTGCAAATCAACAAATTGTACGTACAGCAGAATTGGCCAATAGGACGTGTGTGCAGAGATAATAGCGGATGGGTAGGCATTTGTGCATTGTCTCCAGCGCTGGTTGCAAAACACAAACATCCTTGTTGAAAATTGTAAGCAATTGTTTTCAGTTAAACAGAAGTCAAATTCAAAACTCAGACTATTTTGACGAGCCCTAATTGTACCTACCTTCAAAAATTTGGTTGTACATGTCCTTGGAAGCTATGTATTTAGAGAATTTAAAACAAAAACACACACAGAAAACCCCCCGATAATTACAATGTTAATCAAAACTAAACCTCCATATTTTTTCACCATTGGCCTATTGCGTTAATATTTTGGTGGTGGGGTTTTGTTTTGTGTGTTTGTTTTTGTGTAGGGGGTGTGAACAGCTTTAGTTGATTTTAAGAAAATCAGCAGCTCTTCAAGTTTGCAACTTCCAGTCTTGTTACCATGAACTAAATAACCACACAAATAATCTGAATGCTAAAATAGGTGTGTCTGAGCCCTGTTGCTATGCTGAAGAGTGCCCGAAGCAGTAGCATTATTATGCACTGAGATCACAGGTGACTATATGATATTTCTGTGTATTCATTAACTTTCACAAGTACAGAGTGATCTTCCGTTGCCATGAATATTAATGAAACATTTTCTTGTTTTTACAGAATATTGTATCATTACCACCAAACACATAATAGTTAAAGAAAAACAGCTTCCAAACAAATGGCTCTAATTAGAGTTCTAACCTAGGTTATATTGATTATGTTACACTTCCCCATTTAATTTCCAAATGCCAGCAAGTATACTTGATAAGAAAAATTCATTGCGTTTCTTGGTAACGTTGGGCCATATTTTGAAGTACTTAGGGTTTGTCCGCATGGTGGACTAAAGTGACATAACTGGGGTGTAAATTCAAGGGTGCATCAGTGTGTCACAAACTAACTGCCCATGTGGACATTGCTGGCACACATCAACACTTCCCTAGTGTGCATTGGTGCAATTTGCCCAATGAAATCTTGAGAGGAAGGATTGTCTAATGGTTAGGATACTAGCCTGAAAGTCAGGAGACCTGGATGTAATTCCTTGCTCTGCCACAAACTGTCTGTGACCTTGGTCAAGTCACCTATTTATTTTCTGGGCCCCAAATTCCCCATCTCTAAAGTGAGGATAAACAGTACTTCCCTTCTTCACAGGTGTTATGAGGATGAATGCATTCAAGTTTGTGATGAGCTCAGATGTTGTGATAACGGGGGGCATATGAGTACAATAGATAAGAAAATCATCGTAGTGATAGCAATAGAGGAAATATGTGGCTGCTTCAAACAAAACCGACACCATCCCCAAATCACACATGTGTGAGATTAGCTCAAGTCTGACTTGCTCCCTTCGGTACAAACTACCGAAAAAAAGTGTTTATACACTCTGACTTTTAGCAACAATGCTGTGTCAACACAGCCCTGTCACTAAAAGCTGCACAGTGTAGACAAGCCCTTATACACCAGATGATACTGGGTTGACGTAAACCCATTGAAGTCCATGTAAATGCACCAGGCTAGTGAGTGTAATGGATTGTACAGCCAGGTCTTTTATCACATGATGGTTTTGGGGTGGATCTTCAAAGGTTTCACTGCAGGGAAGCATTCAAATGGTTATCCAAACTATCTAACCCTCTTCAGTGCTAAAACCAAGGGTGGCACTCGCATGGGAACAGAGTCTGATGAGACTGGAAGAAGGATGTGACAACAAGCTTTATTTTAGAAACCTCCTAGATGGTCTCTCTTCCACGGCTGTCATTAGCCAGGACTTGTGTCATCAGTGGGCCTGCAGGTACACAGATGAAAGACAACTGAGGGAGAAACAACTGTGAACCAATCAGTTCCCATTTCGTCTGAAATGTTGGCTCAATTCTTATTTTATCCCAACTGGTTTGCACTTCCCAGAAATCAAACTGAGAGAATTCCCTGTTAAAGAGTGGGGTTGATTTGTGTCAATCATCTTCCTTTCCAAATGCAAACAGATGGACATCGTACCAAAAGGACTGAAGGTAAAAAATCCATTACAATCTACATACCACACAGACTATGCTGACAGCTTGTGCCACACGCTCTCAAAGAAACTGCGGAATCACCTGATCAACATCCTCTACAGCAAACAGGGAAAGATTAAGAATGAGCTCTCAAAAATGGATACTCTCATAAAAACCCAACCTTCCACACAAACTTCCTCGTGGCTGGATTTTACTAAAACTAGACAAGCCATTTACAACGCACACTTTGCTTCTCTACAAAAGAAAAAGGACACTAAACTTTCTAAACTACTACATGCTACAAGGGGCCACAGCAATGGTTCCCTCAACCCACCTAGCAATATTGTTAACCTATCCAACTATACTCTCAGCCCAGCAGAAGCAGCTGTTCTATCTCGGGGCCTCTCCTTCTGCCCCTCCACCCCCACGAACATGATACAGTTCTGTGGTGACCTAGAAGCCTATTTTCGACGTCTCCGACTCAAGGAATATTTCCAAAATACCTCTGAACAGCATACTAATCCACAGAGGTCTCCCTACCAACACTACAGAAAGAGGGATTCTAGGTGAACTCCTCCTGAAGGTCGAAACAGCAGACTGGACTTCTACATAGAGTGCTTCCGCCGACGTGCACGGGCTGAAATTGTGGAAAAGCAGCATCACTTGCCCCATAACCTCAGCCATGCGGAACGCAATGCCATCCACAGCCTCAGAAACAACTCTGACATCATAATCAAAGAGGCTGACAAAGGAGGTGCTGTTGTCATCATGAATAGGTCGGAATATGAACAAGAGGCTGCTCGGCAGCTCTCCAACACGAGTTTCTACAAGCCATTACCCTCTGATCCCACTGAGAGTTACCAAAAGCAACTACAGCATTTGCTCAAGAAACTTCCTGAAAAAGCACAAGATCAAATCCGCACAGACACACCCCTGGAACCCCGACCTGGGATATTCTGGGATATAGCAGCGGCACTGCTATGGGTACCCACATGGCCCCACAGTATGCCAACATTTTTATGGCTGATTTAGAACAACGCTTCCTCAGCTCCCGTCCCCTAAAGCCCCTACTCTACTTGCGCTATATTGATGACATCTTCATCATCTGGACCCATGGAAAAGAAGCCCTTGAGGAATTCCACCATGATTTCAACAATTTCCATCCCACCACCAACCTCAGCCTGGTCCAGTCCACACAAGAGATCCACTTCCTGGACACTACAGTGCTAATAAACAATGGTCACATAAACACCACCCTATACCGGAAACCTACTGACCGCTATTCCTACCTGCATGCCTCCAGCTTTCACCCTGACCACACCACACGATCCATCGTCTACAGCCAAGCTCTGCGATACAACCGCATTTGCTCCAACCCCTCAGACAGAGACAAACACCTACAAGATCTCTGTCAAGCTTTCTTACAACTACAATACCCACCTGCAGAAGTAAAGAAACAGATTGATAGAGCCAGAAGAGTTCCCAGAAGTTACCTACTACAGGACAGGCCTAACAAAGAAAATAACAGAACGCCACTAGCCGTCACCTTCAGCCCCCAACTAAAACCCCTCCAACGCATTATTAAGGATCTACAACCTATCCTAAAGGATGACCCAACACTCTCACAAATCTTGGGAGACAGGCCAGTCCTTGCCTACAGACAGCCCCGCAACCTGAAGCAAATACTCACCAACAACCACATACCACACAACAGAACCACTAACCCAGGAACTTATCCTTGCAACAAAGCCCGTTGCCAACTGTGCCCACATATCTATTCAGGGGACACCATCACAGGGCCTAATAACATCAGCCACACTATCAGAGGCTCGTTCACCTGCACATCCACCAATGTGATATATGCCATCATGTGCCAGCAATGCCCCTCTGCCATGTACATTGGTCAAACTGGACAGTCTCTACGTAAAAGAATAAATGGACACAAATCAGATGTCAAGAATTATAACATTAATAAACCAGTTGGAGAACACTTCAATCTCTCTGGTCACGCGATCACAGACATGAAGGTCACTATCTTAAAACAAAAAAACTTCAAATCCAGACTCCAGCGAGAAACTGCTGAATTGGAATTCATTTGCAAATTGGATACTATTAATTTAGGCTTAAATAGAGACTTGGAGTGGCTAAGTCATTATGCAAGGTAGCCTGTTTCCTCTTGTTTTTTCCTACCCCCCCCCCACATGTTTTGGTTTAACTTGGATTTTAACTTGAAGTGTGGTCAGTCTGGATGAGCTATTACCAGCAGGAGAGTGAGTTTGTGTGTGTATGGGGGTGGGGGGGATGTGAGAACCTGGATTTATGCAGGAAATAGCCCAGCTTGATTGTCATGCACATTGTGTAAAGAGTTGTCACTTTGGATGGGCTATCACCAGCAGGAGAGTGAATTTGTGTGGGGGGGTGGAGGGTGAGAAAACCTGGATTTGTGCTGGAAATCACTTTAGATAAGCTATTACCAGCAGGACAGTGGGGTGGGAATAGGTATTGTTTCATATTCTCTGTGTATATATAAAGCCTGCTGCAGTTTCCACGATATGCGTCTGAGGAAGTGAGCTGTAGCTCACGAAAGCTTATGCTCTAATAAATTGGTTAGTCTCTAAGGTGCCACAAGTCCTCCTTTTCTTTTTGCGAATACAGACTAACACGGCTGTTACTCTGAAACCTCTCCTTCACCACTAAGTGTCACTGTTTCCTTGTGATAGAAAAAGCGAACAACTTGATTTACTTTAACAGTATCTGCCCTATTCTTTGCTCTCTGGCTAAACTGGGGTTTATAGCTAATAAAGTAAAACTATCCTGTGCTTTTTCTTCTTTATCTATCTTACAACACCTTCCACCATTTCTGCCATATCAGGCTTCTACGCTTTATCCTTCGTGTTGCTTGCATAGCAATAGCAACAAAGTGAAACATTTGGTTTATTCTAAAAGACATCTCTGCAGTGAAACCTTTTAGAGAAACACAATAAAAGCGGAAATGGATTGGAGACTTACAATTCCCCTTTGCAGAAATGAAAACAATGGATTCAAAATTATTTCCGGTGTGCTGTACGTCCACCACTTACACAGATGGTGATCAGGATGGAGTAGGATTTAAACAAAGGTGTGCTGCTGACTCTTCTTGAATCACACACAATGGGGGATTGTTCTGCCTGTGAAATAGCAGCAAGCATCTTGGCATCTCTCTCTTTGTCACTGTGGGGTGATTCACAACATGAAAAAGGGAGGGTTGGTGTAATTGGGGAAGAGCCTAAATTATACACATTTCTCCTGCTGCTTGCAACATTTATGAAAAGCAAAGCATGTAAATGAGCATTGGCTCTGTCTGTCTGCTTGTCAGCTCCTTCCCATCTAGCTGGAGGACTGTCTAACTGTACACAACTACAGCATAGTTCTTCCAGGTGGCTATCGTAACACAGCATGAGGTTCCGGGGCTCGCTTGAAGGAGGTATTTCTTCTCCCCTCCCCAATTAAACCATTCCTGATCCCTATCACCATCCTTATTTTCCTCCACAAACAGTCCAGACTTCCTTCTCAACCGCAGATAATGCTCTAGCTGGCAAAAGAGAATTTATTAACTCACTGCTGCAATCTTTCCCAGCTCCACTGAAACAGAACTTGCTGTCTTGGAGGGCATTTCTTTCCTCTGACGCTGAGATAAGAGATAGAGATGGAGATTCAAATTTGTGCCTCTTGCAGTCATGTAGAAAAATTTCTTAGTTGCAATGCAAGTATTCAAGGCTTGATTACGTGTCTACTGACACCAATGTCATTGCTCCCACTGACTTCAGAGCTGCAAGATCAAGCCCTGTGGCAGGTCCCACATATCTCCTCTGTCCCACATGTACTGCAGCACTATTGACAAGACATGCTGCAGACTACTTAGATACTAAGACATTCTGGATATTAAGGGCTCTCAATCATTGTGATCCCTTGTGGTGGAGTGTACAAACCCTGCACCTGCCAGGTGATGGTTAAGGAACTGTTATGGGCTTGCCCTGTTGTACCTGCAAGGCATTCCAGGCCTGGAAGAAAGGCTTAAAAGAGGGGAAGCCCAACTCAGTTAGCAGCAGGCCTGGGAGGGAACAGACTTTCAGTCCTCTACTCCCAGAGGAAAGTGTGGCAGAGAGCAAGGATTGCTAGTGAAACTGCTGCCTGTCTGAACTCCTTGAGTGGCAGGTGACCTGGATTCTGAATGATTGCTTTGGAACTCTTCTGAGTGACGTACCCGTGGGTGTAGAATTGGATCATGGCTTGCCTGCTGTGGGCTTGCTTCAGATTTTGTTTTCTCCCCTCACCCCCCCTTTTTTTGGGGGGTGGGGGACGTTTGGTAACTCTGCAAGGGTGGACTCCGGTGGGGATTCAGCTGAGTCTCCCACACCTGGCTCTGTGCTGCTGACTACCTGGACACTGAGGACTGGAAGATGGGTGTGTACAGGGGCCCTGTCGCACCCCCAGAGGATGCTGTGGGAGACCAAGCCTGTGACAAATACCACCCCAGTCAGCTACTTGGAAATGGTCTCTTTTGATGCTCCCCTGCATCCACAGCACTTCAAAGGAAGCAGTGGGTTCTGCAGCACTTCACAGCAGGAATTGAGCCGATCCATTTCCACTGAACATTGAAATCATGGAATGGGAAGAGATTCATCGTGTCCCTAGAGCTTGAAGCCCACAGGTTGAACATTGCTGCTAAACAAGGTCAGCCGGATGACTGCCCTTGGATTGGAGACCTCCCAGGAAGGTGCTGAAGTAAATGGGAGTGGTATTCAGTAGGTTTCCTTTCTCCTTCAAACTCTGAAGCAATGCGCCAGCAGGGTGTTAGAGTAAGGACAGTCCAGTGGATAACCTGGGTTAAATTCTCAGCTCAGCCACAGACTTCCTGTATAATCTTGGGTAAATCACTTAAACTTGTTTCCTCCTCTTTTAGAAGGAGTTAGCACTTCCCTACCTCGCATAGGTGTTGTGAACATAAAGACCCGTTGATAACTGTGAGGTGCATAGATACCATAGTAATGAGGGCCACCTACATCTCTAAAGAAGGCTGTGCTATTGGACATGCTGCCTTTCAGATTAGATGTAAAACAGACACTAATTACTTGTGCTCATTATAGATCCCATGGTACTTTCTGTAAGAGTGGAGTTGCATTCTGGCCACATTTAACTTAACTAATTACCTGACTTTCCCTTCAAATTTCTACTGCATATGCTTTTCTTCCCTTCCTATCCTAAACTTTTGTGTTGTGCTGTGATCTGTTAAAAGGCTTCCATACTCCACCCAGGGCTGGATGCATCATCTGTGTCCTTTATATTAATCAGGAGTGGGGAAGTTATAGGCTTTAATAGTGCCAAAAAGGGTTTTGATCCTTGGATAACAGGCATTGTAGATTTCAGAGTAGCAGCCGTATTAGTCTGTATCCGCAAAAAGAATAGGGGTACTTGTGCCACCTTAGAGACTAACAAATTTATTTGAGCATTGTAGAGGAGGTCAATGAGTTGTTATACTAAGAAATTCACTTGTTAAGAAAATTTATCTTTCACTGAACAAAGAGTTCTTCATTTTACATAGCGAGATAAAACTTATGCAAACCACAATGATTTACAAAACCCTTTGTGATGAAGACGTGTCCTCTGTAAAATATATTATCTATAAAACTTGAGTTAATATCTGCATAAACACCTCATTTTTCCATAAACATGTAATGACTCCTATGAAAGCCTTATGGCATTAATGATGCATGAGCTCTATTTTTAGTTATAATTTAGTTCGATAAAATGCCATCTACATTTAGTATTAATAATGTTATTTTCTAGTGTCTTGATGCCAAGGGTACTGCGAGTAGATTTATGGCTCTCTTCTTCATACAGTAGCATCCCACCTTGCAGCAATGTGCCGCAGTGAGAGAACTTTGCTAGGGTATGTCAAAAAAGTGTCCATGGTCCCTTTTCCTTGGATTCCCTGGCACAGAATGAGAGCCAAGTACACCTCATGCACTTTAAATAAGAGGCCAAATCATGTTTTTGTTCCAGATACAGAACTTCCACTGATAACCGTAAAACCCTGCATGCATACAGTAACCTTTATCCCAAAGTATTTCCTAGTGTTAGCAAATATTGGACAGATTTTCTGTTATGTTAATAGACTTACTGTGACCCTCCAGAGGTAAAAAAGGGTCCTTAAAGGTGATGAATCTGGCCTCTAAAGAATAACCCTAATGTAGCTGGCATGATGGCTCAACACCACCCTATCTTGCAGCTACCAGCAAAATGGAAGTGGCCAAAGCATTGCTGTGCTCTAGTTATATTCTGCTGGTGGAATACCTTGAGACCACAGGTAGCCAAGGGCAAATTAAAGTAGCTCGGAGGGGGTGGTCTCAAATATGGGCTCTGCAACACTGTCTCTGATATCCCTGCCCTGCTCCTATGCCAGGTATAGATCCAGCAGAATGAAGAGTCAGGACCATCATAATGACAGAGATCATTTCACCACTGAAATACAGACTTTTAGGGTGCAGAGCAGCAGTCAACACAAGAGACTCTACCTTAGCCATGGAAGGATGTGATATTTTGCCATAAAGACTGGGGAAAATATCTACCCTATGAATTGTGTCATGGGACTGGTAGTGTCTTGAATCCCTACATGCAACCCTGAATGTGGTACTAGCGTCTAGATACCACAGTGATTAAGAAGTTTATAAAATCAATCATTAGGTGATCTGCCATAACTTCAGGCTTTAAGAAAAGGAGTACTTGTGGCACCTTAGAGCCTAACCAATTTATTTGAGCATAAGCTTTCGTGAGCTACAGCTCACTTCACCGGATGCAACACGAAAAGCTCACGAAAGCTTATGCTCAAATAAATTGGTTAGTCTCTAAGGTGCCACAAGTACTCCTGTTCTTTTTGCGAATACAGACTAACACGGCTGTTACTCTGAAACCTGTCATTCTTCAGGCTTTAAGTTCTCTAAGAGTACATCTGCCCACCCCTCACCCTGTCTAAAACTCCTTGGAACCTGGCTGTGTACTGAAAGCTGTCAACATCTGATTGACGTTCAGTGGACTAAATGAAATTGGTGTAATAATATTAATAATGCATAGTTTTTATGCAGCATTTTTCACCCATAGATCTCAAATCCTCTTACAAAGGAGGGAAGTACCACTATCCCCATCTTACAGATAAGGAAACTGAGGCACAGGGAGGTGGAGTGACCTTTCTGCAAGGCCACACAGCTGGCCAGTGGCAGATATGAGGACAGAATCCTTTGGATCCCAGTCCAGCATCCCCATTCAATAAGGCACACTATTTCCAGGCAAGGCTGCACCGGTCTCAGTAAGAGTCTCAGTCTATTTTTCAATGTTATCACATAAATCCATGACCAAAATTGCTCCTTAGTTGGCAATGAATGAATTAGCATGGATACTGCACTATGCTCTCACTGTAGAGGTGGTCCCTCCAGGCTAGGGATGGTGCCCATTGATGGTTCAGACAAGGTGGCTGCTACTATCCAGGCAGTGAATGTTCAGAAGGATTTCAATCTGAAGGACTGTCAAGCCAATTCCTTTCCTGTGTGCTAACTGCACGTTTAAAAAAAATAATCCTTTTTTATAGTGTTAACCCTTTTCCCCCTGACACACTTATAATCTATACAAAGGCGCTTCTCGGCAACCTGTCTAAAGGATGTCAAAAAATCTGCAGCAAGAGTGAGATGTTTAATTGTAACGGTGGCAAGTCCTCCTCTTCCCTAAAAACCATGAAGTGGGTTCTAGCCCATGAAAGCTTATACCTAAATAAATGTGTTAGTCTCTGAGGTGCCACAAGGACTCCTCGCTGTTTTTGCCCATGTCTCTAGTTTCATATTTTTCTTTTCTCCAGATAAGACAGCCAAGCAACAAATATTTATGAGCATAAAGTTCTGGTGTGGCAGATCTCTGCCAACCTTTTGCAGTTCGATGATAAGGATTGATTGAAGCGGGGGGTTCAACTAGAGCAGCAATATATAAAATAAATTTCATTTAGTTTTATTTGGGGGTCGGTTATTTATAACTGTTTCTCCAATGGATTATTCAATTTACTTGTTTACAGAGTGAAACAAAATCAATCCAAAGTTGCTTTTCCTTTGCAACATGTGACTGTCAAATCCTTGTGGAAAATTGCTTAAATTGCATAATCCATTGCTTGAAGTGAGAACCTAGCATTTAATTAGAGTTTAATTATCTTACTAGATTTTTAAGGTTTCAGAGTAGCAGCCGTGTTAGTCTGTATCCACAAAAAGAAAAGGAGTACTTGTGGCACCTTAGAGACTAACAAATTTATTTGAGCATAAGCTTTCGTGAGCTACAGCTCACTTCATCAGATGCATGCAGTGGAAAATACAGTGGGGAGATTGAGATACACAGAGAACATGAAACAATGGGTGTTACCACATCCTCTACAGCAAACAGGGAGAGATTAAGAATGAACTCTCAAAACTGGATACTCTCATAAAAAAACAACCTTCCACACAAACTTCCTCGTGGCTGGACTTTATAAAAACTAGACAAGCCATTTACAACACACACTTTGCTTCTCTATAAATGAAAAAGGACACTAAACTATCTAAACTACTACATGCCACAAGGGGCCACAACAGTGGTTCCCTTAACTCACCCAGCAATATTGTTAATCTATCCAGCTATACTCTTAGCACAGCAGAACAATCTGTCCTATCTCGGGGCCTCTCCTTCTGCCCCTCCACCCCCACGAACATGTTACAGTTCTGTGGTGACCTAGAAGCCTATTTTCGATGTCTCCGACTCAAGGATTATTTCCAACACACCTCTGAACAACATACTAACCCACAGAGACCTTCCTACCAAGACTACAGAAAGAAGGATTCTGGGTGGACTCCTCCTGAAGGTCGAAACAATAGACTGGCCTTCTACATAGAGTGCTTCCGCCAACGTGCACGGGCTGAAATTGTGGAAAAGCAGCATCACTTGCCCCACAACCTCAGCCATGCAGAACACAATGCCATCCACAGCCTCAGAAATAACTCTGACATCCATAATCAAAAAGGCTGACAAAGGAGGTGCTGTTGTCATCATGAATAGGTCGGAATATGAACAAGAGGCTGCTCGGCAGCTCTCCAACACCACTTTCTACAAGCCATTACCCTTGGATCCCACTGAGGGTTACCAAAAGAAACTACACCATCTGCTCAAGAAACTCCCTGAAAAAGCACAAGAACAAATCCGCATAGACACACCCCTACAACCCTGACCAGGGGTATCTATCTGCTACCCAAGATCCATAAACCTGGAAATCCTGGGCGCCCCATCATCTCAGGCATTGGCACCCTGACAGCAGGATTGTCTGGCTATGTAGACTCCCTCCTCAGGCCCTATGCTACCAGCACTCCCAGCTATCTTAGAGACACCACTGACTTCCTGAGGAAACTACAATCCATCAGTGATCTTCATGAAAACACCATCCTAGCCACTATGGATGTAGAAGCCCTCTACACCAACATTTCACATAAAGATGGGCTACAGGCTGTCAGGAACAGTATCTCCGATAATGTCATGGCAAACCTGGAGGCTGAACTTTGTGACTTTGTCCTCACCCATAACTATTTCACATTTGGGGACAATGTATACCTTCAAATCAGCGGCACTGCTATGGGTACCCACATGGCACCACAGTATGCCAACATTTTTATGGCTGACTTAGAACAATGCTTCCTCAGCTCTCGTCCCCTAATGCCCCTACTCTACTTGCGCTACATTGATGACATCTTCATCACCTGGACCCATGAAAAAGAAGCCCTTGAGGAATTCCACCATGATTTCAACAATTTCCATCCCACCATCAACCTCAGCCTGGACTAGTCCACACAAGAGATCCACTTCCTGGATACTACGGTGCTAATAAGTGATGGTCACATAAACACCACCCTATACCGGAAACCTACTAATGGCTATGCTTACCTACATGCCTCCAGCTTTCATCCAGACCACACATCACCATCCATTGTCTACAGCCAAGCTCTACGATACAATCGCATTTGCTCCAACCCATCAGACAGACACAAACAGCTACAAGATCTCTATCAAGCGTTCTTACAATTACAATACCCACCTGCTGAAGTGAAGAAACAGATTGACAGAGCCAGAAGAGTACCCAGAAGTTACCTGCTACAGGACAGGCCCAACAAAGAAAATAACAGAATGCCACTAGCCATCACCTTCAGCCCCCAACTAAAACCTCTCCAACGCATCATCAAGGATCTACAACCTATCCTGAAGGACGACCCATCACTCTCAAAGATCTTGGGAGACAGGCCAGTCCTTGCTTACAGACAGCCTCCCACCCTGAAGCAAATACTCAGCAGCAACCACACACCACCCAACAAAAACACTAACCCAGGAACCTATCCTTGCAGCAAACTCTGTTGCCAACTGTGTCCATGTATCTATTCAGGGGACACCATCATAGGACCTAATCACATCACCCACACTATCGGAGGCTCGTTCACCTGCACATCCACCAATGTGATATATGCCATCATGTGCCAGCAATGCCCCTCTGCCATGTACATTGGGCAAACTGGACAGTCTCTACATAAAAGAATAAATGGACACAAATCAGACGTCAAGAATTACAACATTCAAAAACCAGTTGAACACTTCAATCTCTTTGGTCACTAGATTACAGACCTAAAAGTGGCAATTCTTCCACAAAAAAACCTTCAAAAACAGACTCCAACTAGAGACTGCTGAATTGGAATTAATTTGCAAACTGGATACAGGTTTCAGAGTAGCAGCCGTGTTAGTCTGTATCCGCAAAAAGAAAAGGAGTACTTGTGGCACCTTAGAGACTAATAAATTTATACTTAGGCTTGAATAAAGACTGGGAGTGGATGTGTCATTACACAATGTAAAACTATTTCCCCATGTTTATTCCCCCCCTCCTGTTATGTAACAGGGGCATAATCCTGACAGGTGCTGAGCACCTGGAACTCCAAGCAGGACCACTCAGAATCAGGCTCTATGATTCAGAAAAGTGACTTTTTTCAAAGGCATGAATGGGAGCTAAGCACACAACCGTTATTTGTGCCTTTGAAAATCTGAGGCTTTTTTAAATGCTTCAAACCACTAATTGCTAATAACAGTTAGTTCCAATCACAATTATTTACATGCTATTTGGTCATGTTCCTAGACTTGGTAATTTGTTCCTACACGAGTAGGAAATCAGCAGAATAACAGTGACTTTCTCAGTTTTATCAGGTAATTTGAGTCTGATATGTTGTTACACATGAAATGTTAGCAGTAGTCCTCCTGCTTTTGAAAAGGTAGTGCTCACTGAGCTATAGATTTAGTTGCCTCGACCTGTTTATGCGCCATGAACCACGCATACAAAACACAAACGCTATAATGCCCAAGCAGAACTCTGGAGATGCAGATGCCTTTGGCCTTCTTGACAAAGAGCGGTCATCAGCCCAACCTTCCAAAGGCAAGCCCTTATTGTCAGCGGGAGCTAGACTTATAACCGCTTCCCACTCGACTGACTTCCGTTCCATTGGCGGGATACCAGTTCCGTTCCGAAGGGCGATATCTCACAAGACACAGTACATCTTAAAACAAGAAATGAGGCAAAAATGGGCTGGTCAGTAAAGCGAGAGGTAAATAATTTGAAAAACATCTGACAGAGCTGCACATAGTTAAGGGCCTAATCCTGAACCCAAACGAGGAAAGTTCCTGGGCTGTGGGAATTTTAGCCGTGCTGGGGAAGGAATGCACCTCTGACTATCGGATGGTAGCAGAGCTCTTCCATGGTCTCTATTGCAGTAGCCTCGTGCCCAAAGAAGCCATGTAGCAATAGATCCACTGTCCCTGCATCACTATATCTGTTCCCTCACCACCCCAGCACCTTGGGCTGCTGTAGTGCCCCTGTAGGGCTTTTTCCAAGCAGCTGTAATTTAAATCAGCTATCTGGTTTCCAGGTACTTCTCCAGTGCACATCTGGCTCTAGGATTGGACATGGGGAAGAGAGCAAACTTGGCTTCTGCTCCACTAGATGGGAAAAACCACACACATCATGACAGAGGAATTAGGAGGCAAAACCAGGAATGGAAATACATAGTATTTTTGTGTGGCAGTACGTAGGAAACATCAGACCCATTGTCGTCCCTTCGAGCCAGGTGATGCAGATAGCCCATGCTCCATTTCAAGCTTCTGAAACTGTGACTTCTCAACAATGAAATCGATAAAAGATGTCCCATGATTGGGAAGAGATCCTTTAGCTTCATTTTAAACTGCAGTCAAACCTGAGATATAATTAATTTCCCTTCATTTTGCCTTGTATCTTTCCAATGGTTTGTGATCAAGTCACTATGCTGATGAGCTCCAAAATCACTACAAACCTAGGATCTGAGCAATACAGTACAAAACGCGTTCATAACAGCCCAGTAAAGACAACTTGATGGGACAAACCACTTCTCTCTCATTCCCGATCTGGCGGTTTATTATTTGATTTTAAAGTGTTCTATTTTTTCTTCTGTGAAAAGCCTGGGTCGAAGAAGTTAGAGTTACTCAAACAGATAATTGCACTGGCTTTCCCTGGCAAACTGGGGTTTGAGCTTTCTCGCTGCTTAGTGAGTCAGAACATACTTTTTGACATTGCAAAGTGTTCAAACTCAGCTTGTGTTGGCTCTTTGTGGGAAGGGAACGTCTCATTTATAACACTCCTGCTGCCTTCAAAAAAAAGGAATCATCAGCTGGAACTGGGAGCTATGTTAACTTCACAGGAGCCAGACTCCCTCTAGGGTAAAGGTGAGATAAATGAGAACCATGTGGCATATAACATTGCTTAAATGAATCTCTTAGGTACTTATGTTCCCATAACCATAGGAGACGAGGGCCTCACAATCTTTTTCTAATGTACTTGTCCTCACGGCAGTTCCGGGAGGTAGGGAAGTGCTATTACCCCTATTTTACAGATGAGACATTGAGTTTGAGAGAGACTGAGGGACAAATCCTCAAAGGTATTTAACTACCTAACTCAATGGGTATTGTGCACCTTAAGTACCTTTGAAGATCTGGGACTAAATGCCTTGTGCGAGGTACCACAGAAAGTCTGTTTTGGAATCCCACTAGCCCAAATTCTACCTTACCCCCTGGACTACCTTTCTCTTATAGGAAACTGTGCCTAAGTAAAAGACCAGGTCAAATGTACTTCTCTGCACCCCGATGGACAGCAGCAGTCTTTGAGAGTCTAGCAATCAGAAGACAGGAACAGCTCTTCTTGCTTACAAGTCCAGCAGAAGGACTCCATCCCACCCCAATTTTCAGAGAACCCAATTGCTCACTCTTCACCAAAGAGAGGACTGGATCCTAGTGCTCTCTCCAGCCCTAATGTAGGCTCATCCCTATTCTGTGAGGTTGTCTTCATATGTTGAATGGAGATTAAATATAAATAGCAAAGCTGGTTGGAAAATGTTCCACAAAAAAGTTTTGTTCAGATGAGATTTTTGAATATCTCAGGCGCCTTTCATCTGAGGATCTGAGAGCACATTGCAAACATTAATGAGTGTAGCTTATAGAGCTCTGCAGATTTATATGCGTATTAACCCCATTTTACAGGTAAGGAAACTGAGGCAGACAGTGGTTAAGTGACTTTCATGGCTGTGGTAGAGATGGCAACAGAATCCAGCTCCCCACTCCTTGATCCATGCTTTACCAGAAGATAATGACCATATCAATAGGCTATACTTACCCATGAAATCCAAGATTATTTTCTCTTATGTTCAAATTTCCAGACATAAACCAGGTTTGTACCATCTCTAGCAAAGTTGGAACCTCTTGACAGAATAGTGCAATCTCATATGGACAGCTGGCCAATATATGACTCTGAGCATATATGGTAGTGGAGAACAACATGTAAAACTATGAACAAACTGGTAAGTGGAACCACTTTTCTTAACATAATGAATTAATCAGCACATCGCTGAGTAACATGGTGAGAAAATGCTAAGATTTGTATTTCTGGCTCTGAAGATAAGTAGCGGAATGTTCCTCGCCATAGGATTTGTAGATTCTAAAATCACTTCTATTTAATTTTCCAGCTGTGCGCTGTTGATTTTCATGAACCATACCTGAACCAATCAAGAGATCAAACTACCATGTTTTGCCTCTCTTATTGATTGCACCCTGTTGGATCCTACTGATGTAACTTTGTCTGATGTCCTTTAATGGTCACCAGCTCATTATTTAATAAGTTCCTATAGCTGAAATATAGGAAGATGTATACTGCATGTATATATCAATTTGCAACCATCATGCTTCAGTTTTTATTGAGGCCATCAGTCCTTCTGCATTTTTCCCTCCTTCAATATGAGGACATATTTTCCACACTCTACAGAGATAGATCTACTTTATTAAATGAGGTAAGGAGTTAGTTTTAGGTTTCAGACACAATGTGACAGTATCTGTTCACCTGAATGAAGAACAAGTATGTGGGATCCAACTGTACTGTTCCCTGGAATCAAAATAATCCTCTTGTCATTGCAGTAAACTGATACATTAATAGCCCCTTGAAAAGCAATGTCAGTCCTCATAATTACTTGATTCTGCAAAATTCCATTGAACAGTGAAGCATCAAAACTGTGTGCATTATAAATATGGAACAATGCAGTGCAATTTAACAAGGCCTCAAATCAGTGGAAGTTTTGTCATTTTTGTCCTTCATTTCATTTTAGCTTTTATTAATGTGTTGGTGCGGGGGAAGAGTTGATTGCTGATTTATGCGCTTCATTTTTCATACTGTTATACTTCTGCTGTGCAGGGAGTCACTAAAGAGTCTATTTACAGCAGCCTAGATAGAACCAGCTGATTTTCTTACAATCACATCAAATTCTCTTCAAAATCACTGCTAGTTGCTTTTTTTGTGTCAGTGTCTCCAAAGTTTGCATTTTGTTCTTTTAGCTATGACTAGAAAGTTAACTGCCTGACAGTCTGGTGTCCATTAAGGTTTTTATTATTACTAATATGGCCTGATTTTGATCTGTCTGTGTTGCTACATTTAGTTTCAGAATGTGTCTGAAGTTGCGGTATAGATTTGAGTAATTCCCAAGCCACTGTTAGCTTCTGTCTAGGTGTCTATCTCTGGCCTACGCCCAAGAAGGATTCACAAACCAAGGGAAGATAGGCATTCAGCCACCTGAGTCACAGCGAAGGGGTGGCCCAATTCAGTAGGTACCGTCTGAGCACCTCTACCAGATTGGGCCTCTCACGTGAATGACTTATCATAGCCTGCTGTTCACTCAAAGCTCCTTTAGCTGTAATTATAGAGTCCTGTTTGTTTGGTGCTGAAAGTCCCAGACTCTACTCCTCTGAGGACTGCAGTGTCTGTGCATATGCAGCCATAGTCTGTTCTGGGTGGTTTAAATCCATGACAAGAAGAATGCTGTGAAAATATGGCACTAGTTCATCTTTGACTGCAAGCCATCTATTGTAGCAAAGTGATCCAGGAGAATCTTCCCTGTGGGTGATGTGAGCGGCATGTCATGGGGGAGGGAGGTGTGTGTTTAAGAAGGAAAAAAATGATCTGTCATAACCGATCAGTTTCACCAGATGCATCTTTTATAAGAAACTATGCACAAGTTCATGATCTCAAACACTCCGTTCATAAATATATTCAAAGACATGCTGATGGCTGGTATAGTATAGGCCTACTCCAAGTCTCCTTACTTGAACAAAACTTCCATTGATCTTAGAACTCATGGGAGTTTTGACTGAATGATAGCTTTAGAATGGACCCTCCCCTGATTCCTTCAGTTCTTAATGGGATATGCATGTTATTGCAATGAAGACTTCTTAAATAGCATTTCAAGTGGCTGAAGTGGTTGCCCCTTGTGAACATGCTTGGACACCTTTATGCCTGTGCAAAACATAATCCTCTATACAGCTCTGTGACAAGATGACTGTCCCTTCCCTGACTTCTGGTCATGTACCTGCCTCAGTTTCCCCAGGTTGGTCAACATTCATGACCATTCTCGGCCCCCGTAGCTCCCTTTTCTGACTCTTCTTAGCACCCATACCCTTCCCCTTCTTAGCACCCACACCTTTCCCTTCTGTTGGCTTTCCAGTCACCTCATGCCTCTAGCAGCTCCACATGCCTACTGAGTACAAGCTACTGTACTTATATGGAGGCTTTCATTATCACTTGATGCCAGGTCCCCTAAGGTTTAGAGTAGCAGCCGTGTTAGTCTGTATCCGCAAAAAGAACAGGAGTACTTGTGGCACCTTAGAGACTAACAAATTTATTAGAGCATAAGTTTTCGTGGGCTACAGCCCACTTTATCGGATGTATAGAATGGAACATATAGTAAGAAGATATCTATATATACATACAGAGAAGGCGGAAGTTGCCATACAAACCGTAAGAGGCTAATTAGTTAAGATGAGCTATTATCGGCAGGAGAAAAAATAATTTTGTAGTGATAATCAAGATGGCCCATTTAGACAGTTGACAAGAAGGTGTGAGGATACTAAACTTAGGGAAATAGATTCAATATGTGTAATGATCTAGCCACTCCCAGTCTCCATTCAAACCCCAGTTAATGGTATCTAGTTTGCATATTAATTCAAGTTCAGCAGTTTCTCATTGGAGTCTGTTTCTGAAGCTTTTCTGTTGCAAAATTGCCACCCTTAAATCTTTTACTGGAATTCCAGGAATCATAACATTCAAAAACTGGTAGGAGAACACTTCAACCTCTCTGGCCACTCAGTAAAAGATTTAAGGGTGGCAATTTTGCACCAGAAAAGCTTCAAAAACAGACTCCAATGAGAAACTGCTGAGCTTGAATTAATATGCAAACTAGATACCATTAACTCGGGTTTGAATAGAGACTGGGAGTGGCTGGGTCATTACACATATTGAATCTATTTCCCTAAAGTTTAGTATCCTCACACCTTCTTGTCAACTGTCTAAATGGACCATCTTGATTATCACTACAAAAGTTTTTTTTCTCCTGCCAATAATAGCTCATCTTAATTAATTAGCCTCTTACAGTTTGTACGGCAACTTCCACCTTCTCTGTATGTATATATGTATATATCTTCTTACTATATGTCTCCTAAGCAAACCCATCCCCTGGGAGGCAGATAAGTAGGCACAGGTGGGGCTGAGCTCAGTTTCTTTAAAGGGTTAGCCCATGTGCTGACAAACTGTGTGATGTGATATATTGTCTATCGATAAAATGCAGCAAACCATAATGGTCAGCATGGATGGAAACGATTATTCAGAGTTCCTTCAGCAGCAAAAATAAACCCTCAGCCTAATGCCTGGCAAACCAGATGAACAATGAATGAATTCCCTGCAGGAAATAACACTATAACAAGTTACTTTTCTGAGATCCAGCAAACTACATGTGTATGATGAGATATGGCAACCCATTCTAGATCTATGCACTGAATAGAAATTATGTTGGACATTCCAACTGCACCTCCAGCAATGCCAGCAATGAATCCAGGACCGAGAAGTGCCAGTCTAAAGATTTATAGTACATATCACTCCATTTTCCCATTCTTCCTCTTCTCTCCTCTTAAATGATCTCCCTCCCCCTTTCACTCTCACTATTCTTACTTTCTTCTGCCATTCAAATATTTCATTCTTACCTTTAAAAGAGAGACACAGAATCCATAGTCTGACACTTTGGTTACATCTATACTACAAGCTAGAGGTGTGATTCCCCTGCTCATGTACGGATACTCATCCTAGCTCTCATCAAGCTAGTGTGAGAATCAATAGCACTGCCGTCATGGATGGCAGCAGCAAAGGCATGGCTGAGCTGGGACAAATACAGAGCCACCAACTTCAGGCAGGTTTGTACTTTATGACAGCTAGTGCGAGTATGTGCACAGAGGAGAGGAATCTCACCCATAGCGCATAATACATAAGTGGCCTTAGAAATGTTTTGTTTCATTTTTCAGGTTTAAATTTTTTTGAAAATAGTGGAAGCAAGTAAAATTGGAAATGAAAAGCCACTTCCAATCAAAACATTTCATTTGAAAATGTCAATGAGAATGATTGTCGTTTTTTGTTTTTGTTTTGATTGAAACAATTTGGCAAATTCAACACAAATTTGCAATATGTTCGTTGACCTGCATTTTTGTTGAAAAAAATATTTTGTCTAAAATGTTTTGCCCAGTCTATTAACACACGTTTAAAGATATGCTTGTGTTTAGTCCTACTTTCTCTACTGAATCAGAGCCTCTGTCATTCAATACTGTAGTGATAGGCGTGGTACTGATGGATAAACTGATAGATTTGGAGAACTGCAATGATTTCAGTGTTTGCACAACTCTTTCCTGTGGGACAAAGTTTGTCCTTAATTTTGAACTCAGTCTGGGTACACTGGGTATAAATCAGGTCAGATTTTTTTTTATATGACTATTAGAGATGTAACCAAACCCCAGATCTGGACCTCCTTAATTTTACAGGCTTTCGGCTTCAGATCTATATTAAACAGTGGGCCTTTATCTCTATAATGGTTGAAATCCAAACCTAAGATTTAAACCTCCCCAAGAGTAGGAATGAAATGGCTTTGAAGTACAGATCTGTAGTATATGGACTGTATGTCAGATGAAATACAATTTCATTTGAAAACAAACCACAACGTATCTCTCATTGACTATCTAGATTCTGCCTGTATATGTGTGATATTTTATCTTTTTCTGGTTATTCCTTGCTGGGAAAAGATTCTTCTTTGGAAGAAACCTAAGCAATACTAAATGTCATCTTTTACAATTTACACACAGTGTGGAATGATTTATAATATATTTCCTTTCTGACTTTCACCAGCCTGCAGCATATATTAATCTTCAGATTCCTCTAATAGGATCTGATTTGTGACATCATGTTTTGAAAGGCTGCAATTTAATGGGTACGTTCTAATCCCACCCTCTCCAACATGCATGCATTATGCAGAGGATCTAATTATTCAAAATGCAGTACAGCATCCTGGTTAGCATCGCTGCCAGAGACTTCTCCAATGCTCTGGCTCAGTTGTGACTCTGCTGAAGTCCATTATAAATAAACATCCTCTGCATAATACACCCTCAAAATCATTCAAAGGTTCACTGTAACAATGTAATGTGTTGCATTGCAGATCACAGTGACTGGGTTTTCAAGTTTCTGGGAATGTTTCAGTGGCTTTCAATGCTCATTTTAAGGTAGCATCACTAAGTCTTGGATATAAGAATAGTGAATTCCCTGTATTTTAGTGATATCTGGCATAGAGGGACACAGCAGAATACTGATAACTTAGAAAACCAAAAGAAATATCCATTCCCCTCCGCATCCCCCCAGTACAGATTAGAGATAGAATTCATTCCACTGGAGAAGCACCCCGAGGAAATTCTGAGCTGTCAGCCTGTACATAAAACATCTCTGGATGCATTAGTAGTGGTGCCATTCTTGATGAGTGTCTTTAATCACCGGCATCTGATTTGGAGGCAAGAGTGATATACTGCGTTTTCTTTCCTGCAAGTACTATGCAGACATCTGTTTTACATCTTGGTTGCCATTTGAATAAATAGAATCCGTGCTGAACAAATCCCCTGGGTTTGTTTTGTGTGGGCTTCACAAGCCAGAACTCACAGGTTTGTTTGCACGGGCTGAAAAGAAATCACCCTACTGCCTTGCCTGGAGGTCTGGCTTTTACAGAACTAGAACCTCCAAGGAAAACCCTCCATGCGTAAGAGCTTTGCATGCTTCTGAGCTGCCACCCCTCCTCAAAGCCCCAGAGGTGGGGAAATGACACTTTCTTATCATTGCTGTGTTTAGAAAGTGGGGCCCAGTAGCTCGATCTCATCCCCTTCGTGCACACAACTCCCTGATAAAGGACCAGGTAGCAACATCCCCACTAGACTCATCCCTTAGGGCCATCGAGGCTGTCACGGTTCCTCCCCCACTCTGAACTCTAGGGCACAGATGTGGGGACCTGCATGAAAACCTCCTAAGCTTATCTTTACCAGCTTAGGTCAAAACTTCCCCAAGGTACAAAATATTACACCTTGGACTGGCCGCTACCACCACCAAACTAATACTGGTTACTGGGGAAGAGCTGTTTGGATGCGTCCTTCCCCCCAAAATACTTCCCAAAACCTTGCACCCCACTTCCTGGACAAGGTTTGGTAAAAAGCCTCACCAATTTGCCTAGGTGACTACAGACCCAGACCCTTGGATCTTAAGAACAATGAACAATCCTCCCAACACTTGCACCCCCCCCTTTCCTGGGAAATGTTGGATAAAAAGCCTCACCAATTTGCATAGGTGACCACAGACCCAAACCCTTGGATCTGAGAACAATGAAAAAGCATTCAGTTTTTTACAAGAAGACTTTAAATAAAAAATAGAAGTAAATAGAAATAAAGAAATCCCCCCTGTAAAATCAGGATGGTAGATATCTTACAGGGTAATTAGATTCAAAAACATAGAGAACCCCTCTAGGCAAAACCTTAAGTTACAAAAAAGATACACAGACAGAAATAGTTATTCTATTCAGCACAATTCTTTTCTCAGCCATTTAAAGAAATCATAATCTAACACATACCTAGCTAGATTACTTACTAAAAGTTCTAAGACTCCATTCCTGTTCTGTCCCTGGCCAAGACGACTACAGACAGACACAGACCCTTTGTTTCTCTCCCTCCTCCCAGCTTTTGAAAGTATCTTGTCTCCTCATTGGTCATTTTGGTCAGGTGCCAGCGAGGTTACCTTTAGCTTCTTAACCCTTTACAGGTGAGAGGAGCTTTCCCCTGGCCAGGAGGGATTTCAAAGGGGTTTACCCTTCCCTTTAAATTTATGACAGAGGCCCATTGAAGTCAGTGGGACTTTTGCCCTACAGTTCAATGGGAGTAAGATCAGTCCCCAACCTCTCCTTCCCAGAGCCTCCCTGGCAGTGGCTGTCACACCCAAAGACAGATACCACCTCACAGAGCATTGGAGTTAGGGCCTGGTCTATACATGAAGCTACAGCAGTTTAGCTAAAGATGTGATGTGGCACTGAGTCAAGTAACCAGTGCAACTTTGGGCATGGACACTCTTCCACTAGTTTAACCCCAGCAGGAGAGTTAGCCAGGGGGTGCCTATGCACATCCCACATATGTCGACGGGGCCACAAAGTTGAACTAAGTTAGCTAAACCACTGCAACTTCTGTGTGTAGACTAGCCCTAAGGAATGGCTGCAGTTGACTAGCAATTAGCTTGCTAACTTAGCAGGATTTGTCTTCCATAGCACATGATACGGATCTGCATGGCTAAAACTAGGTACAGGACAATAGGCGCTCTGGACGTGGCAATGGGGCTCTCCATCAAATGAGGTCGGAAGGGAAAGACTCCTCTCCCTGACCCCCTCTGTTTACTCTGGCTTTGCAAAAGGGCAGAATAAGCCTTTGGTATCGTATGTGGTAATGGGATTGATAATCAACAGGTGACCACATGAGGGAATGATTTAGATGGTCTATTTAGATCTTGTGATGTAAACCCAGCGTGAATGATAATGAATGGATCTATAGCAGCTTTCATATTGCTACAGCCACATCAGGGTAATTTAAAATCATTTGAAGAGAGCTGTAGCTCACGAAAGCTTATGCTCTAATAAATGTGTTAGTCTCTAAGGTGCCACAAGTCCTCCTTTTCTTTTTACGGATACAGACTAACACGGCTGCTACTCTGAAACCTAAAATCATTTGGGCAGTGCGGGGGGCGGGGTTGTTTCATAAAGTTTATGAAACACTGAAGAGGAAAAGCAAACAAAGATGCACAATGCCTCAAGAAGCTCAAAGAGCTTCACTCTAGGAGATACAGGGCCAAATTCTTATTCATCATAAATCCATTTGCCTCAGTGGAGTCACACAGAGGATGAATTAGGCCCATTATCTACCAGGCATGTAGCAACTCAGGGGGGAATTGATTTAAAATATTTGCTATGAATTACAGCTTTTTCTCATTAGTCACCTTAAAAAAACCTAGTCAATGTTTCATAAGAAATCCAAGTTAATTGGAGCGAATTGCCACTATAGTCAATATGCTTATTCAGCAACTCTCTCTGTGTGTTTTCATTCACATTTTCACTAGCTTCAGTTATTTATTGGCTGCCTCTTTTTTTATTTTCTCTCATATCCAACTAGAAGTTTTGACTCTGTCACTGAGAGCCCTTTGCACCGGGAACCCATTTTGGAAAGTTAGGCAAGCACAATTTCAGGTGTACATTTCTGATTGCGTGGGACTGGGTAATGGGGCTTTAAATTCTAGAAATCTCAGAATACTGAAAGAAAATAGGACAATTTTACTTATAAAATCTGAAGATCCCCATCAGCTTGCACATATCTTTTCAGAGGCTAATAACCATTAGGTTAATTTGGTTTAGGATATATTCTAAAATTTTACCAGCTTAGTTAATTCATTCTATTAAAATATGTCTGTGAAGAGGTAGTCTTCCTCTTAAGGGCAGTACTGCCTACTAGTCATTTCACCCTGCTACCTGGCATGGATCTATAAGAGTTGAAAGGATTGATTATAGCTACAAGGACCTGGGAGATACTGGGACACAGGAGGTAGTACTGGGGATAAAGTTTGATCTAGGAGGAAATCCTGCCACTGTTTGTTTAAAGGCCCAGGGCCAGAAACTATGCAGAGGGGGTGGGGCCAAGCTTCCCTTTCTCCCAACAATCTGGGGATGAGCTGGCAAAAGGGGACCAAAGTATATACCTCTTTCGCTTTCATCATAGGCATATACTGCAGACATTGACGGTAGTAAGAAGGCTCTGGGGCACAACAGCCTTCCTCCTGGTCACCACCCCTTCCTGTGACACCACTCCTTTTTAAGCTTCTTTCTTCCAAATGGAGTAAGCTCTTCAGGTGTGCCTATTTAGTACGGGTTGAGCCAATAGAAGTCATTAGCCTTTTCCTGATAGGGATGATGGGTGTGCCCCAGTACATAGGGGAAGGAGTTCTTGGTTCAACGTATTTTTGTCTTCAATTTCCCTTGAGAAAAAATTCAGCATTGGCGTGATCTTTTCTATCCCAGTACTGTTTTCTGAACTTTTATAAGGTTGGAGTGCAAGCTACCATTGCATTATACACTGATTTGAGTCCTTCATGGTATTCAGCCTAATCAAGGAGGGTGTGGCTGGTGATCAATGAGACAGGATTACCCAGCAGAAAATCTATGGCCCACTTAATCACCAATGATGATTTTTAGATAACTTAATGGGCTCTCTCTCTCTCTCTCTCTGGGAAACAATTTTCTAGTTCAGTGCTCCTCACCTGCAAAGTCTTGCAAAAGTGTGGCACCGAACCGACATCTGAGGGATCCACATATACTATAAATTCTTGTGAAAAATCAGGATTAAAAAATGCCAGCAACTGGCACAGGGGTGCCTACACTGTGTTAAAAATCTTTCTTGTAATTCATATCCTATTGGATTTTTCTGGGGTTCTGGGGCCTTTTATAAGGTCCATTAGGGGAGCTGTGTTTGAAGTGAAGTTAGAGGTAAACCTCCAGGAATATCCCACCAGACCCAAGAACCCCCTGACAGGGCCCATAATTGGGCAGTCTGACCTAGCGATCGGAGCCAGGGGTGGCATCAGGATCATGTTAGGGTACATATCAAAGACCAAAGCCAGAGTCAGAGGCCGAAGTCTCGCACAGCCTCCCAAGGGAATCCCATATGTGCAAAATGTAAATTTGGGTGCAATTGGGATCATTCTTGTCGAGCAAAGGGGGACAACTTCCGAGTATCGGGTCACAGAGTCAATGCCCACCAAGATGTATTGGTATCTAGAAGTGCTTTTTTTCTAGGGGTCCAACCATGTCCATCCCCATTCTCTCAAAGTGTGTCTTGATGAGCAGTAATGGGACTGAGGGAGCCTTTGGGGCACCCTATGTGGCATGCCAGCAGGAGGAGCAATATTCTCTCACTTCCTGGTGAACACGAGTCCAGCTGAAGCTGGCCAGTACCGGGGAGAGGGTCTTTTCCCACCCCGGACGTCCAGAGCAAAGGATGTTATGCATGAGTTGCATTACTGGTCGGCAGTATTTCTGCGGCACTAGTAGCTGTGTCTGTGTCTCCCTAATCTGCTGGTCTTGCTCAAAGTGATACAGGCACTTTCTCTCGAGCACAAAAAGGAATTGGGGGTCGATCATTTTACTGTTGACAGAGGCCCGTTGCTCATGAGGTTGCCCTCTGCTTCTGAACAATCCACTCTGCAGTAGGGCTTCGAAGTCTGGGGTGAGCATTTTTCCCACACACATGTCTGGTGTGAATCGGTACCTTCTTGAGTCCCCTCGCCATGGTATTTTGTGTACCTGGCAGGGCTCAAGGAACCAGCTTCTGTTCAGAGAAGTCAGTTCCAGTCTATAATTGTTGGGTTGGTCAGCTGGTTTACAGTTTATCAGGAAAATAGCCACTCATCCTGTTACTATTGGATACACCAATTTTTTGGCCAGAGCCACTGTGATAGCTTCAAAGTGTGCCCCAAAAGTAATTTATAACTTCTGGCTGGAGTAGGTTTTTATGTTGCCATATATGCATTGTTAACAGATTGTCTCCTTTGAGGTATTGTCTTCCTCAGACAGGGAGACTTCAAACACTCTTTGTGTACACCTGGAGTCTAGGAGTCCTTGAGCTCTCCTCCTTTGGACCCAGACAGGTACTGTCAACTTGCGTGTGTGGGGAGGGGGGGGAGCTTTCCTATGAGCATGCTTCTCCACAGTCCAGCTGTGGGCATAGTCACAATCCCTGACGGCATTCTTTCTTTGGGTCCTTGCTGCTCAAAGCAGTAGCAAGTCACCAGGCTGGTCTCAGAGGCATTTTTCTTTTAAGACTGTGGATTTGTTCACGGGATGGCACTAGAATCTAGATCCGAGGACTTTGCTTTAGTTAACTGAGGCATGGGATGGATCCTTGGGCAGGAACTTTTCTGGCCCTATTTGCCTAGGTGCTGACTCTATGCGTGCTGAGAGTACCCAGGGAAAAAAAATATGGCGGGTGCAATAGAACTGCAGCCCCAGCCAGGGATCAGTAGTAGTTCCTGGGCAGCTCTGCCCCCACTGATCAGCTGGTAGATGGCTGGGTTAATGGCCTATGATGAGCTATTCAGCTTCTTTAGCCCCTGAGCTTGCTGCAGCAGAGCCTGACCCAGCCCTGCTTCAGCCCTCTGGGGGTGGTGGGGCTTCTCCTCCAGCAGTCTCAGGGAGCTGCTCCAGCCAGGGTTAGAGGTGGGTATGGGCGGGGGGGAGCACAGCAGAAGACCAGCCTGATTAGCAGCGGTGAGACCCTACTCACCTGGATCTCCCTGCCTCCTCCTAGATCTCCCGGCCAAGCTCCAGCTCTCAGCTGGCTCCAACTGCAGGCAGCACTAGGTGTGTCCTGTTTCAGCAGAGGGAACCTGGCTGAGGGGGGGCCCACTGCAGTGTCTGGAGAAGGAGAGGGGAGTCCACCATGGTGCAATTGGGGGGGGGGCATGCAGAGTCACCGCCACTGCCTTCCCCCATTTCTGCCAGTGCTGAGCTGCTCTGCCCTGCCTAGGTGTCTGTCCTCAGGGGTGCCATTTAAGAGAAGAAGGGGTGGGGGGGATTTCCTGGGCCCCCAGGATAGTAAAAATCTGGGAGAATATTTGTCTCTCTCAATCCTCCCTTGCACCTATGCATCCTTTATCCAAAATATTCATTTGGCACTGAAGTTAAATAGGTGTTAACAAAATCAGACAAAACAGAGTTTTTCAAAGTGTGATTTAAAATCCCTTCCCCTCTCCATTGCTCAATTTTCTGTCCCTGGACTCTTGTGATATCATTTAACTAGTTCTCCTGTTATCATAGGCTTTGTCTGGACTTGCATGTGTCCTCCTGTTTAACTGATTGCCAATTGTTTGTTAAATGACTATAAATGCTAATCTAGATGCAAACATTTGCAAAGTATCAGGGCATGGTGGCTCAGCCTCAGGCAAACCACAAAACTTTTGTGCCCCAACCACAGTTATCAACACAATTAACATTTATGATCAATTAGTTCAAATTATAACAGGACCACCAACTCTAGTCTAGACAAAGCCAAAGCATGAGTCTCCCAGGATAGACAGGACCTGGATTTTTAATATAAAGGGAGGCAACATAAATGTATCTCCTCTCCAAAACAAACAAAAACAAACATACAAACAAAAAAACACCTAGGCCCCCAAATCTTCATGCCTTCTGCTCACATCAGAAGAAAATCAAACAAAGGCACAGGCTCAAGTTATTGCCCCTTTATAGATCACCTTTAAAAATGAAATTATCCTTTACATTCCTAATTCCCCTGAAGCAGGGTAACCGCTGACTTTGTGGGGCTAAAAGACTGGATCTGGGTGTGAAAATTTGTCCCTTTCCACCATTGCATGTACATATAGAACAGAGTGCTGGGAGCACAACAGAATAGGTTGAGGTAAGAGAAAGCTCATCAGTGGAAAGAGGCCCTGAAAAAATTCTTATTTTGAAAATAGCCATAGGGTTGGTTTAGTAGTCAAGATTTTTTAGGTTGTTTAAATGAGATACAGCTCCACTAAAATAATCATGTAACATCCAAATTTTACATTTCTTATAACTTTTCTTTTTTTTCTTTTCTTTTTTTTTTTTTTTTTACACATACTTGGGGTTCAAACAATGGCTCTGATCCTGATATTACTCTCTCGGGATCAATCATGGATAATTTCCACCACCCACTTTCCTTTTGGGGAAGCAATAATTTAAAAAGCTATTCAGGGACTAGGGTAGAATTTATGGTGCAAATGTAGGTGATTTGATCAAGAGGTTCCCAATACATGTCCTCCCCCTGCATTATGAGCTTCTTTTAATTTTCAAAGTACTCTAAAATCCACATGCGTAATGAGATTATATAGGATATAGGTATGCCACAACAGGGGCAATGGTACAAGTTTGGAATAATTTGGTTCAGGAATTCCTCACATGCTGTCCCCCCAGTAAGAAGCAATATTCCAGTTGCTCTAAAATTGGCATGCATAGTAAGATTACTTTGAACAGTGGTATTCCACAGCTGAAACTGAGGGGAACTCCCATTGAGGTGAATGGGTCATTTCACACCACCCAGAGCTATTGTGCTGGACTATTCATCTCTTTGGAGCATCCTACTTCATTTGATCACACCTCACTGGAGTGAATGGGTCATTTCACACATCAGCAGGACTCCTTCCTTTATACTAGCTATTCCTCCTGCTGCCTCCAGCTGGTAGATGTGCTCCTCATAGCCCATCAGTTACCACCCTCCTTTCTTCCCATGGCCCTTCCAGCCCTCCCAGAGCTGGTAGCTAAAGTGGCAGATCATCCCCCTCCCACAGGTGCCCTCCAGTCATGCCCACTCACCTCTTCCTCAAGAAGCAAGGAAAACTAACTGCCCCAAAACATGGTTAACGCAGCTCTTGTTTATACTGCAGTGCCTTTGCCAGTATACCTTTGCCGGTATAGCTAGACTCACCCCTGCTTAGTACCCTCCTTCAACTCAAGAAGTGCGTTTCAGATTCCTGCTGGCACTGTCAGTCTTATGTGCCTTCTCTGGCTTGTCAGATTGGGTTTATATCTGCTTGTGAACCACAGCGCCACTCATCAGGACTGCTTCCCAGGCTGGTGAACCACCTGTGGTTCATTAATTTTATACTAGTGTAACTCCACTGATTTCATTGGGGTTGCTCCTGATTTACACTGCTACAAGTGACAGGTGGCCTATGTCTCTGGGACAGGACTTCTAAATGTGTCTCTCACAAGCAGGAGCTAGTAGTTTAATGTTGACATCCAATGCCTCCTTTTGATCCATCTTACAGGGCATGTAGAGTCTGAGAAATTCTGTATCTTGGAAAATTTTATAGCAGCTGAAAGGTCTCATCAGGTTCCAGTGCATCTGGAAAAGATTTGGGGTGTTGTCATAATACCCACTCTCAATCTTTCTCTGGTAATACCCATACAAATTGTTCAGTTAAGACTAACTCAGCAAGCTGGGCCCCAGACCACTCCTCTGGATGGAGCCGCCACCAGCAATGCTCTGGGGCTATGCCTGGGGGTCTGGCCCCCACGCACTGTGTTTCTGCTATCCAAATAGTCTGGAATGGCAGCTTGCATCCTCTTGTAGCCTTTGGCTTGCACTTGATCCAGATTGCAATAGGCTGTTGGGGCACTGGTATCAAATGGGGCACAGGTATCAAAGCCCAATGCTTGGGCAGGAGGCACTGAGAAGTTGGTGCTACCCTCTCAAAGGAGGTCGATAATGCCTCAGGGTCGTCATCCAGCTCCATCTTCATCTGGATGTGCCAGGGGATCACTCCTGTGAAGGCAGATCCCAGTGGGGCCCCCTGTGGAATCAGGACCGGCTGGATTATTTTGTAACTCCCTTTTTTTGGGTTCCCATCTCTCTCAGCAGCTGTTGTTGCTGCTGCATCACTTTTGTTTGCTGGTGGGTGGTCCATTGCTGTAACAGCTGCTGCTGAAACCATTGCTGCTGATTAGGTGCAACTACCTGAAAGGTGGATCCAAAGAGGATGGATCTAGACTATTCTCAGTGATAGCAGATGGCAGGACAAGGAGTAATGGTCTCAAGTTGCAGTGGGGGAGATTTAGGTTGGATATTAGGAAAAACTTTTTCACTAAGAGGGTGGTGAAACACTGGAATGCGTTACCTAGGGAGGTGGTGGAATCCCCTTCCTTAGAAGTTTTTAAGGTCAGGCTTGACAAAGCCCTGGCTGGGATGATTTAATTGGGGATTGGTCCTGCTTTGAGCAGGGGGTTGGACTAGATGACCTCCTGAGGTCCCTTCCAACCCTGATATTCTATGATTCTATGATTAGCCTGCTGTTGCTGTATCTTGGCAAACCACTCCACTCCAGCTCCATCTCAATTAGGTCTTTTAGGTCTCCACTCTCTCTCTTTGTTTGGTTTCTAGCTTTGTATCAGCTATGGGGAGGTACTAGCTGTATTCTCCACCATTTTATGATAGGCTGGGCCTTTTTTAGGGCCCATCTGGGCATTTTCAGAGACCCTTCTAATTATGGGGAATGTTCATTCTCAGACATTTAAAAAAGAGTCTATAGAGGACTCTGACTTGTCAATGAGGCTTAAGTACAGCAAGACCCCAAGTCAGAGCTTATCTTCAATACCACCCTGCTGCAGCTGGTTTGTACCAGGTCTGAAGGGCCCTTGTGGGCAGCAGAGGTTCACAAGCTGTTTTCCTCCCAGCAGCTCTGGGGCAAGAATCAGCCAGCTCTGAGGCACTTTTCCCTGGTGCTGCCCCTTCCTGTGCCAAACTCTCCCATGTAAGCTCATTTCCTGCAAGTGGAGCATAGGCTGGTGTGCCTACGTGGTACCAGTTGATCTGAGAGGAGCTTGTTAGCCTTTTCCTGACTGGGATAGGGGTGTTCGCAACTAC
Source organism: Lepidochelys kempii (assembly GCF_965140285.1). Lineage (NCBI taxonomy): Eukaryota > Metazoa > Chordata > Testudines > Cheloniidae > Lepidochelys > Lepidochelys kempii. Next base: position 13,973,789 of record NC_136392.1, on the reverse strand, counting down.
AACAACAAAGTCCCTGTGGACCATATTTTCCAACCAGACCACGATGACGAGTCTGCAAAACTGCATGTGAACCTGTTGTGTGTACAGAGCTGATGAATATGCAACGGCTATAACTAGGTCATGCACAAATGCCTCTGTGCTTGTACAAATGCAGTCCCTTGAGACAATATGCAGGCACGTATTTCTTGTGCATACCCATTGCTCCTGTCCCTGGTCTGGTATTCCGGCTGCATATGTCTAATTGCATAGCTAGAAAAGAACTGTATTAGTGGTTTTGGCTCAGGCTCAAAGACATGGTTCTTTCAGCCGAGGGCATCTAGGAAATAAAAAAGAAAAAAACCAGCAGTCTCACCTTAAAAAAAGCAGGAATCATGGATATTGACGTCATGTTAGGCCTAGACCATTTTCTGTTACAACAAAGAAAAGAAAACATCCCTCAGGGTAACCCACTTAACAGCATGGGGTTTTGTCATTAATATTAAATTATATTATCGTTGTATGTGCTGCCCAGTGGGCTTACATGTGTGAAACAGAGAGCAGAATTTGGCATGCAATTTTATAGCTGAACATACAGTCATTAATATTTAACTGAGGAGATCATTCACTAATTGTAAGAGGTCTGACAGTGTCTTAAACTTGAACTGCTGGTCTGTGGTGTTAAGCAGCTGTTGCATACCACTCAAAGTGACCACATTTCATTGATTGGCAAAGTCATTCCTGCAAGTGGTCCCAGACCTGAAAAAGACTTGAACAGCCAGACAAATGAGGAGCTGCGCACGGTTGGCATCTCCAGAGGTATTGCGACTGAGTGAGCACACCCTGAAGTGATGCCTATTGGACCTGGAGAGATACTCTCATTTGGGGCATAGGTTACTTAACATGGAAGTCTGAAGATATTGGTTCTGTTTCCAACTCTTCTGTGTGATGTTGGGCATGTTGTGTAGCCTCTGTCTGACTCAGTTTCCCCATCTGTAGAGAGGGGATAATGCTATTTACAGATAGAAATGCTATATAAGGACAGAGTATCTTTATTACAAACTTTACCATGGTACAGCATACTCTGCCCACTCTGTGACAGAACTCCACTGGCCAATGCAGGGGGTGGCCAGGGCCATGATCCTGCCCTTCTCCTTTGGATTTATAGTACCACTGTTAGTACTAGAATCCCACGGTCCTTGCACACTTGAAGCACACAGTCCATGACTGTGCCTGGGTCTGCAGACAGGGTGCAATGAAGGGTTGGAGATAGCTCTTTGAACTCTCTCTCTCCACTTTTGCCCACCTGTGTATGTCTGGGCACAATGTAGCACTTTATAAAACAAGGCTCTTCACTGTATATGACATATATATTTTCCTGTAAAGAGGATAATTTACTCCTCTTCTAGCCATGTTTTCCCTCCACTTCTATGAATATAACTATCATAATGTAGACTGACTCACGTATTCTTTCTATCTGTACTTTAGATATGAGCATAGGAGACATTACTTTATCTTTGATTCAAGATTATCTTGGTGATAACACAAATGAATACTCAAGTCACTAATTAGCCAAATTTTAAACATAATGAGCAAAGGGCTTGTGTACATCTGCCAGGGAATTTACCATGTTTTAATTAAAATTGTATTAATGTCTGCTATAGCAATGTGTATGCTCTTGATTTTTGTGCCCAGTCAAACATGGAATGACGCAATTTAGCCATCATGGACATGATAAAGGACATGAGAAGCAATGCACATCATCTGCCTGTGTAAAAAGCTACAGAATGCCAACAATTAAATAAAACCTGTGCTTGCTAGATCAAATATTCCTAATGCTCTCTGCTCTTCAATGAAACTGAGCTCCAAGCAGAAGGTATGCCGAGATACCGTGTCTTCTTAATCTGCAAATTGCTGAACACCACAAATCGTCAAGTACTTCAATTATTTCTGGTAGCAGGATATGAATTCATATCTGTGCTTAAAAATATGCAACGCTGGGACTGCAAATAGGAAACAAACATGGAAAAGTCAAATTGGAAATGAAAAATAAAAGCAGGTTATTTCCAACCCCACTGAGATAGCTGTTTAAAACTGCAAGTCCAAGTTGAAAAATATAAAGGATACATGCTAGGAATTTCATTTGCTAATGGTAATACATGGGCTGCCAGTATGGTTGATTACTAAGGACTGGTTTCAGTGTGTCAGAAGTATATATATCAAAAATTGCAGGCCTTATAATCCTAATGTGAATAAAAACCTATGGGCAGGGACGAGATGCTCATGATATCTAAGTGCCTTGCAGAATGCGGAGCAACTCTTCTGACATGTTTCAGAGTAACAGCCGTGTTAGTCTGTATTCACAAAAAGAAAAGGAGTACTTGTGGCACCTTAGAGACTAACCAATTTATCTGAGCATTTGGTTAATCTCTAAGGTGCCACAAGTACTCCTTTTCTTTCTTTTGACATGGTGTATACTCTCAGCTCCCACTGATCCAGATGTGGTAGAGAGAGCTCAGCAAGACACAGGAGCAGGCCATGACTATAGTGTAGCTCATCTCTAATGCAGGAATGGTAGCCTATTAACCCTAATGGGAGGGTTAATGGAAATCCACAAGAACTACAGGCTCAAGCCTTCAGGCCCGGTCAGAGGGTTGCTAGCCTCTAAAGGGTCAGGTGCTCAACCGACCTCTAACAGACTCCACCAGGGGCAACTCAGGTTCACCTCACTGAGTAACTGGGAAGCAATCAATCAGGCAAGGAAGCACTTGGACATGATTAAAGGAAGTTACTTGCAGCCGGGGTGGGGCTAAAAAACAGAGGCTCCTGGGGAGAGAATTCAGACAAAGATCCAGAGAGGAGGACTTTTTAGGAGAGCTGGTGAGGGGGGTCACCAGGAAAGGAAACCAGCGAAGAATGATCATAGGTTGGAGAGGCTGTGAATACCAAGTCTCAGGAAAACCGAGCCCTTGTGGAAAGATTTCACCGGGGAGCAGCAGATGCCCCAGATCAGAGGATTTATATGCTGTTCCTAGGAAGGGTCCCCACACTTTTACCTCTGTGGGGACCTTGATCCAACAGGACAGACCCCCTTCCCCAGCTGATGCCAAGATGCCCTGGCTCCAGAAGAGCATTCCAGGTCAAGAAGGCCTCACTGGTAAGGGACCTGGACATAGCTAATGTTGATGGACTATGACTAACTTAGCACCTTTCTCCCTCCAGACAGAGTTGAGAGGTTGAGGCCGATTTTGATAATGTTCTGCCTTTGGTCTAAATAAACTAGATGCCTGAAGGAGCACATAAGCCTCATTGGACTTATCGAAAGTGTACTATGGAAAACTGAAGCAGAGAGATGTAATTGCAGTGCTGCACTGGGTGGCTAGGGGGTGCCCCAGGAGTGAGGGTCCCTACTACAGCCCAAAACAGATGTATGGAGAGAGAGACAAGGTGGCTGAGGTAATATATTTTACTGGACCAACCTCTGTTGGGGGGAGAGAGACAAGCTTACACAAAGCTCTTCTTCAGGTCTGGGAAACAGTGATAGTCATTTCACACTGTCAAAAGGAAGCCCCATGCTATCATTGGCTCCTCTACTATAACTATTCATGGCAACCCCCTCTGTCGGAAGTGCCACCTTCATTAGCATGCAGGCCCTTTTTTGTAAGGGAACTCTACTGAATGACTTAGGGAAGTCTGTCATGTATGGTGACTGCCTTCTTCAATGCTCAGCAGCATCTCCCCTCTAAACTATGGAGCCCCAATTATCCAAGAGATCTGCAGTGAACTTCCACAGGCTTGGGGACAGGAGAAGCATATGAAATGGCTGCAATCTTGGCTGACACGACGATTGAACTAGGGAACTCCAGAGCTAAAAGCAAAGCTTGAGCTAAAGAGCCAGGCTTTCAATATGAGAGTTGTAACAGACTCACTTCTTTTGGAGCTTGGCCATAGAGGGGCACAGTTAGCCACTGGTCAGCATGTGTTTACCCCATGGAGTGGATTTGCACTATAAGGTGGGTAGAAAGCTGGCTAGATTGTCGGGCTCAACGGGTAGTGATCAATGGCTCCATGTCTAGTTGGCAGCCGGTATCAAGTGGAGTGCCCCAAGGGTCGGTCCTGGGGCCGGTTTTGTTCAATATCTTCATAAATGATCTGGAGGATGGTGTGGATTGCACTCTCAGCAAATTTGAGGATGATACTAAACTGGGAGGAGTGGTAGATACGCTGGAGGGGAGGGATAGGATACAGAAGGACCTAGACAAATTGGAGGATTGGGCCAAAAGAAATCTGATGAGGTTCAATAAGGATAAGTGCAGGGTCCTGCACTTAGGATGGAAGAATCCAATGCACCGATACAGACTAGGGACCGAATGGCTAGGCAGCAGTTCTGCGGAAAAGGACCTAGGGGTGACAGTGGACGAGAAGCTGGATATGAGTCAGCAGTGTGCCCTTGTTGCCAAGAAGGCTAATGGCATTTTGGGCTGTATAAGTAGGGGCATTGCCAGAAAATCAAGGGACGTGATCATTCCCCTCTATTCGACATTGGTGAGGCCTCATCTGGAGTACTGTGTCCAGTTTTGGGCCCCACACTACAAGAAGGATGTGGATAAATTGGAGAGAGTCCAGCGAAGGGCAACAAAAATGATTAGGGGTCTAGAACACATGACTTATGAGGAGAGGCTGAGGGAGCTGGGATTGTTTAGCCTGCAGAAGAGAAGAATGAGGGGGGATTTGATAGCTGCTTTCAACTACCTGAAAGGGGGTTCCAAAGAGGATGGCTCTAGACTGTTCTCAATGGTAGCAGATGACAGAACGAGGAGTAATGGTCTCAAGTTGCAGTGGGGGAGGTTTAGATTGGATATTAGGAAAAACTTTTTTACTAAGAGGGTGGTGAAACACTGGAATGCGTTACCTAGGGAGGTGGTAGAATCTCCTTCCTTAGAGGTTTTTAAGGTCAGGCTTGACAAAGCCCTGGCTGGGATGATTTAACTGGGAATTGGTCCTGCTTCGAGCAGGGGGTTGGACTAGATGACCTTCAGGGGTCCCTTCCAACCCTGATATTCTATGATTCTATGATTTGCTGATCCCTACTTTGTACAGTACCAATTATGGCTCCTTTCCTCCCTAGACTGTAGCACACTTTGGTCCAGATGCTGTTCTCATTAAAATCAATGGGAAAGCTCCCATTGACTTCAGTGGGAGTAGGATTAAACCCTTTGTTTCACATACCCTATCCACTGTGCTTAGCAGCACAGCCATGACTGGGGAGAAAAAGTGGCTTTTGTGAAAACATTCACACCTTTCATGGGGAAGCAAATAGAAGGTTAGTTCAGATTTGCCCTTCTTCCCATGGTGAGTTGGAACACACACATTGCAGGGAACATAATCACCGTGGAATTGCTGTTCACCCATGATGAGAGCCTGAAGAACAAGAGTAAGACTTTGTTCCTTGTCTTTACTCCTTGATTCTTTCTTTATTTTCAGATGTCAATTTATTCATAATTCTCTGTCTGTCTGGTTCTCAGCGCCACTGTAAAAGGGTTTGATCCTGCAAGGTGATGTCAGTGTGTGAATGGAGTGTATGCAGCACCATGAGAAATGGGAACGTCTCAGAGATGTCTAGGGCATCCAGCCAGTTGTGTTGTTGTGACCCTATTAAACCACCTGAGAACAGCTCTTTGTTCACTACAATACAAGAAACCCTTGATGAAACAACCAAGGTGCACATACTTTTCTATTATTATTACATAAGAGGCAATGTAGTCCTGTGGTTAAAAGCAGGTGACTGAGAAGACTCTTGGTTTATGTTCCTGACCCATCAATTTATTTATTGTATGACATTGCTAAGCAACAAATCACTTCTCTTCTCTGTATCTCCATTTCTTTATTCGTAAAATGGGAATAATGATGCTTACTTCATCTTTGCAACCTCTTTTCAGAGTATATTCAATCATCTGTCCATCCCATCTAGGCATTTCTATTATACCTATGACTCTTGTAGGACAGATCCCAATATGTTAATTAAAATTATTATTTTTAATATGTGTATCCATAGTTCTTTTAATCATAGATCAAAACAGTACTTTTTAAAATTAAACTTTTGAAAATCTAGTGTCATTATGATGCTAAGTTTAGTGCTAACCTATCAGTTGATATCAACAATACTATATGGAAAGGATATCTTTTAGCGGACAGGAAAAATATATAATAAATCAGGCATGATGTTCCCAAGTACTTCTTTTGAGCTACATATAAACAAACTTGTATTTTTTTCTGTCAGCTGGTATAACTAGACTAGTTCTGTCAGCAGAACCCCACCCTTCCCTATTTCCAGCCTTCATATGCTCCCTCTTTAAAAAAATCAGGAATTTGCTTTGAAGTGTTTGTTTCATTAAGGTGGTGTTGGATTTGCAAAGTCTAGAACACCATTATCACTGATGAGAGAATCCTAAAAAAATCAGTCCATAGTGATACATCTGTGTTTACATTTTTAAAAAAGAAAAGACAGAATTTACTCAGATATTCTTACCATAGTCTGTGCACTTTCCTCCCAGCTCTAGCAAAATGTGACAGATGGTTGAATTTACTGTACCACCTCAGAGCAAGAAGGGAAATGCTGACTCTATCATTATTCAGTAGAAACTGCAGATGACCCAGAGGACTGCTGCAAGAATAGAGCCAAATGAGCTCCCCATTTGTTAGCATGTTGTTTCTCATTCCTGCAAGTTCATGAAGTTCCATTTAGTAACTTTTCTCTTCCTTCAATAGTATTTGAATTCAGTCGCCCAAATTCTGATTTCATTTAACACATGGTTACCCGTTGGTCTTTGTATGTGATCACAATTTGGCCCAACAGCTTTGGTGAGTTGAGGTACTCACATAAACCCCATTTTGGGGAAGTTAACAAGAGACTATTGGCAGCTGAACACTTTTCATTATTTAGGGATTTGTAGGGTATCCAAATAAAAAACTGTTAGACTAGGGGGAATGGCTTTATCTCCTTAATGGCCACCTTCTTTCTCCACCTCTAAGGAGAAACAGGAATAACATTGAGACCACTGTGACTCCCCGCGCCAACCGGCCAATCCCAAACTCTTCCCTGTTGCAGAGTTCCCTGTCCCAGACCTTTCAGGAAGCGTGTCCTTGCATCTGTTCACTCCTGCCTGAACATCAAGAACTCTATCACCCTAAAAGTAGAGGAAATTGTGCTACATCTTCTCAGACTAGGCCAGCTGACCTCTTATGCAAAATTGTCAGTGTCAGGGTTCCCTTCCCACTCTGAACTCTAGGGTACAGATGTGGGGACCTGCATGAAAACCCCCCTTAGCTTATTCTTACCAGTTTAGGTTAAAAACTTTCCCAAGGCACAAATTTTGCCATGTCCTTAAACAGTATGCTGCCACTACCAAGTGATTTAGACAAAGAACAGGGAAAGGACCACTTGGAGTTCCTATTTCCCCAAAATATCCCCCCAAGTCCTTACACCCCTTTTCCTGGGGAGGCTTGAGAAATAACGAGATGAGCACAAACTAGCCTTGGATTTTTAAGACCCAAAGAACCCAATCAGATTCTTAAAAAACAGAATTTCATTAGAAGAACAAAAAAAGATAAGAGAATAACTCGGTAAGATCAGAATGGAAGATAATCTTACAGGCAGTCAGATTAAAAACACTGAGAATCCCTCTAGGCAAAAACTTAAGTTACAAAAAGACACACAAACAGGAATACACATTTCCTCCAGCACAGCGAATTTCACAAGCCAAAACAAAGAAAACCTAATGCATTTCCTAGCTATATTACTTACTAACTTTATAGGAGTTGGAGGGCTTGCATCCTTGATCTGTTCCCGGCAAAGGTATTACACAGACAGACAAAAGCCTTTTCCCCGCCTCCAGATTTGAAAGTATCTTGTCCCCTCATTGGTCATTTTGGGTCAGGTGACAGCCAAGTTACCTGAGCTTCTTAACCCTCTACAGGCAAAAGGACTTTGCCTCTGACCAAGAGGGATTTTATAGCACTGTATACAGAAAGGTGGTTACCCTTCCCTTTATATTTATGACAGTCAGGTATGAAAAACAGTCCTGAACCACCTCGGAAATTAGTGTCTGGTATTCATGGCATCCTTCAGCTCTTACAGATAACTGTGATTTTTATCAGTCCTTTTGACTGAACACAAAGACACTGCTGGTCTTTCCTTTTTGTTTTGTGGGGATTTGTTCTTTGAAAGATCTTGCCATTTTTTTCGGGTGAACTCCTCAGAACTGGAACCCCATTATTCAAGAAGGTCATTCCAGTGCCTCTCCCAGAGGAATAGCCTTATTCACTGAGGGTGGGGTTCCTGCCAGCCTGTGAAAATGGAATTTAAAAACTTGTAAGCGTTGGTAAAATTGATGCTTCCATTCTCTCCCTTCCCTAGCTGGCTATCTGGGGGGAGAAGGGGGGGGGTTTGCTTTTTGGTTGACAAACACTCTATCTATCATCCTTATATGTTCCCCATTATCATAGTACTTTAACATGTTTACCCACACAACCTTGTGAGGTAGGGAAGTGCTGTTGTCTCCGTTTTACAGATGGGGAATACAGGCACAGAGGAGTTAAGAGACTTGCCCAACTTCACACAGGAAATTTGTGATAAACCAGGGATTTGATTCCACATATCCCAAGTCCAAGGGTAGGGCCCTAACCACTGGATCATCCCTCATCTGGCCTGTAACAACTTCAGGAGTTTATCAAATAAACTGAAGGAGAATGGGAGCTACATTAAAGTGCTTCAGCCTTTGACTCATTGGGAAAAGACTAGTAATCACATAATGAGGGTGAGGAGTTTGTGGGGAATCCAGACAATAAATGCACCTGGAAGGTTCTCAATTATTACAGAATTTATATCATTTTAACTGGAACACAAATCATTCATGACACAAAAAAACCAAGATTGCAGAACATATCTTTGGCTATTAACCTTATTCTCCATACTAAAAAAATACATGACATTAATGTTGTTGTTTTTTGTCTGCTGTCCAAAATATGTTATCAAAATATATGGGTGCAATAAATGTAATATACTATAGCACATTTCATCCAGGGAGCCCAAGATGTTTTATGAATATGAATTTAGTAAGCCGCATAACATTGCTGTGTTCAGGTATGTACTAAAAAAGTGTATGTGCGTGGTTTTTTTTAAACAAACAAAATTTTCACATCTGCTTGAATATAAAATCAACTTTGTTTTGCTTTGTTTTGTTCCTCCCTCTTGTTCTTCTTCCACAAACATTGTAGCAAACATGACAGAATGAGGAAATATTAATGGAAACAATAAATTTTAAATCCATATTTGAGAATATTCACTGAAAACGAAAGTTGCACATGAGCAACACCAAACCAAAAATTTTTCACCTAAAAATTTGGATATTGTATATATTGAAGAATCTTAAACAATATTTAAACAGGATAAAAAGGTAAATTAATGGATTGTTTCTCTGTTCTAATAAATATAACTTTTTGTATTTTTCAGAGATAAACACAGACACAAAGATATTAAGAGCCAGATTTTAAAAAGTATTTAGGTACCTAAAAATGAAGAAAATGAAGATAGAAACCTAGTGGAATTTTCAAAAACATCTAAGTAGTTAGACAAAAATCCTCATTGATTTCAATAGGTGTTAGGGAACTAACCTGTTTAGGCTCTGTGAGGTTGCACATCATATGATTTTATGAAAATATGCTGATGAGTGTGAATATAATGTAACTGGAAATAATGCTTCATGCCAAAGGTCTCTTGTAAGGTAACATTACAAAGCTTACAATCTACTGTATAAATGTATCATTCTTGTATTTGAAACTAGAAATATGAAATATAACTCTGAGATCCTATTGTAATTATGCAAAGTGTGGGTCATTAATGGTGGTTTGGAATCTTGATGGCTCCCAGCAGCTAGGACAATTGGTTGTAAATGGCTCTGTTTACTTGCAAGCCTTCCTGTGAGTCAAGCCCGGAAGAATGAAGGCTTGGGGGTCTCACAGGACTTGTGACCATGTCACCTGGTACTGGAATCCATCTTAAACCTGGTGCTTTTCCATTTAGAAGGAGGAGTGGGGACCCAGAGAGACAAAAGATTCCTACCTTGTGCCAAAGCTATAGAAGGGGGTGGAACAGAACAAAGGGGGTTCCAGTCATGAGAAATCCCCTAGTTACCACCTGAGCTGGAGCTAACAAGAACTGTCCCAGGGGAAAGGATTGGGCCCAGCCTAGGAAGAAGTCCAGTCTGTGAAAGAAGCTTATTGGAACATCTCTGAGGGTGAGATTTTATCTGTAATCAGTTTCTTAATGTATTAGGCTTAGATTTGCATGTTTTGTTTTATTTTGCTTGGTAACTTACTTTGTTCTGTCTGCTATTACTTGGAACCACTTAAATCCTACTTTTTATACTTAATAAAATCACTTTTTACTTATTAATTAACCCAGAGTAAGTAATAAATACCTGGGGGAGCAAACAGCTGTGCATATCTCTCTATCAGTGTTCTAGAGGGCAGACAATTTGAGTTTACTCTGTAAAAGGTTTATACAGAGTAAAACGGATTCATTTGGGGTTTGGATCCCTTGGGAGCTGGGTATCTGGGTGCTGGAGACAGGAGTACTTCTTAAGCTGTTTTCAGTTAAGTCTGAAGCTTTGGGGCACATGGTTCAGACCCTGGATCTGTGTTGGAGCAGACTGGAGTGTCTGGCTCAAAAAGGCAGGGTTCTGGAGGCCCAAACTTGCAGATAAAATGGGCTCAGAGGTAGTCTCAGCACATCAGGTGACAGTCCCAAGGGGGTTTTTGTGGTCGAACCCATCACAGGCACTTTTAAAAATTCCACTAGGCACCTAAATACCTTTGAAAATATGTCCCTATGTAACTTTCCCAGGGCCACATGATGATATAGTGCCCAACTCAGGACTAGGGTCCAGGAATTCCTGACTCTTCCTATAACTACTAGACAGCACTCCCATCTATTTACAAAAGTGGTAAAACATGGGGTAGGGTAATTATTATGGGACAGATTATTATTGTTAATTATTTTGATGATGATCTGTATTGTGGTAGAGCCCTAGAGCTCCAATGGTGGACCAGGACTCCATTGTGCTGGGGGCTGTACAAACACATAATGAAGACAGTCCCTTCCCCAAAGATGGAGACTCTGAGAGCAAAGCATGAGGACCTGCCCTCCTCTCTAGCCTCACCCACCTTCCTTAACTTATACAAGGTGTAGTCCCAATTGCAGTCCCTATGTACAGCGGAACACATGGGCTGCTCTCTCTGTATGCAACTGAAGTGCACATTGCTCCAAAGGAATTAAGGAGGAAGTGAAGCCATTGCAGTCTTCTAAAACCCCAGGCAGTTCCTCCCTGAACCCTGTGGGGCATTGCACTTGCCATATCTGTAGCACTGCCATTTCAGATTTGAGTCCCACCAGCACCACCTGGCTTTAATGTGCTTTGCTACAATAACCTGAAACCCAGTGAAATATTTACACTGAAATTCTTCGCAATTGGAGGCCTTTTCAACAGATTATCAATACATTTAAAAAGGAACCACTAGGGAAGATGATGTGTTTGTCATAGTTTATTGTTTGGGAAATTGAATTGTCCTTCTGAAACTGTTACCCACCTGTTGCTTTTTCTCTCTTTCATTCCCAGTATGACTCTCGAACGGTGATAATCCATTTCAAGGGTCTGTCTTGTTTAAATAATTGTAAATGGGTACATAGAAGCTGAAGACAGTGTCTGAATGTGCTTCATATTTATGTATCATATTTATGTATGTAAATGTAATTACTGAATGTAATCATATTTATATGGCTCATAGATGCAGCAGAGAAAAGCTTCATGGACTGGATCCAATGGAACGATACCCATTTGCACTATCTGAGGATCTGACACTGTGTTTATAGTGCAAATGCAACTGTAACTAACTGTAGGATGTAATACCTTGAAAGTATATTTTAGGTGTTGGGACACATGAAAAGATGCCTGCTTGTCTGTCAAGGAAAGAGAACAGCCAGATAAAAACCTGAGGCAGCGATCTAATCAGCTAAACAACTTGGTCAGCAGTCCAATCAGGTAAACAACTAAGTTAGCAAACTAATCATAGTGTTAGGCAGAAAAGTGTTTATACAATACATAACGAATAATTATGTAACAATGTATTTAAAGCCAGCACCTGAATATGGGTGTGTATTTATGTTTAACCCTATGTTTTGCCCTGTTACCGTGAACTAATCACTCACCAAAGCAGTGAATAAACAACATACTTCTTCAGCTCAAGAGTCTGTCTGTGAACCTGTGTTTTAGGTAATGATTTAGGTAATGATGAAAAGAACCTGTCAGCACTAATGTATCAACTACAGCCAGTCTTGAAACATATAAAAACAAAACCTGAGGAAGTAATTCATAGCAAGCCATAGCTTCTTTTTCTGCTTGTAGGAGGCCATTGAGCAGATCAGTTTCTTCAGGCGTATTTGTAAGGATTTTTTTTTTCACTCTTTCAATTGGTCACAAGTTATGACTTGTTTGGTGCAAATATATTTAATATTAGAGGTATGTCTGTTCATCATGATTGGTTACATCAATCACATGGTACATTCCCTGACTGGGAGGAGCATAACACTGAATTTTCTTCCATACCAGTCAAAACTGTTGTATCTTGAGCCCAAAACAAGCAAATGTAATGTATACAACATGGTAACATATCTTGTTAAAGTGGAGTAAGGTTATTTTTGTGTCCAAGAATCAGAAAACAGCTCATCAATCTGAATTGCTACAATATTTTCCTCTTGTAGTTTTGCTTTTTAAGGAAAAAGTCACAATAGATGCAATGGCAGTGATGAAGCACTGCTCACTAGAACAGTGGTGGGCAACCTGTGGCCCGTCAGGGTACTCTGCTGGCGGGCTGTGAGACAGTTTGTTTATGTTGACCGTCCACAGGCATGGCCACCTGCAGCTCTCAGTGACCATGGTTCACCGTTCCCGGCCAATGGGAGCTGCGGGAAGTGGGGTGCGAGCTTGCCTGCAGACAGTCAATGTAAACAAACTGTCTCGTGGCCCATCAGCGGATTACCCTGATGGGCCACGTGCAGCCCGCAAGCTGCAGGTTGCCCACCACTGCACTAGAAAGACCGTTTGACAGACACAAGAAGCAGGGCCAAATTAAGGCAATCCACTGCCTTGGCACACCCACACTTGGGGTCATCTGTGATGGGGCCATTGGGCCACTGAGGACCCCCACACACAAGAACTGTGTGAAAAGCTTTTGGAGGACCCACCATTCCTCTGTAGGCAAGTTGAGGCCAGTGCCCTCTGTTTTCAAGTGTGCAATGCCATTCTCTAAAGATAAAAAACTAACTTGTATTATCCTGGCAAAAAGTATCTGAAGAGAAAAAAATCTGACTGAATGATCACCTTGTCTTAAGGTGAATAAGAAACAACTTCTGCAGATCTGCCTTTAACCTGCAGCTTGAAGAGGAAGGTGACAGTAGTGAAGGAAAGAATTGGGTAAGTACTGACTCCATAGACCTCCAACGGATCTGTAAGTTTATTAGTCATACTATAGAGAGTAAAAAGCTAAGAAGCAAGGTCGGGCTATGTCATCTGCAATCCATTCCTCAGTAAATTTCCCTTGCAGTTATTTGTACGATGGGTGGAAAGATCCCATTACTTATCAGTCAGTTCGAGTCTCCACTGATCATATTTCCTTCCTGCTATTTTATCTGCTTTCTGTTCTGTCAGTGAGACAATTCACAAAATACCTTGGGGCACATTCTCAGCTCTGAATGTTCATTATCTGCAGATGCCCTGAGCCCCACATATTTATTTCCTGCAGACTTCACTCTGGAAACAAAACAATAAACTCTGCAGCTTGTTGTGGCTGTGGAACAATCTGCAAAATGATTTTTTAGATATTTTATTTTGTTACTATCTGCAGTGGTTCACAGGCCTTTACTTCTGTATTTTCTTTTCCTCTGGGTTTTCTATTTCCAAAAGCTGAAATTATGTACTAGTGGCTGTCTCAAAATTTTCCCAAGCTTAGGTGATTATTTATGCCTCATTCATCTATCTTTCTTTAGTGACTCAAGCAAAAACAACCCAGGAGCAAATAAAAAGAGATCCTGGGTTAGATCCTCAGTGTAAACTGTATAGCTCCACCGAAGTCAGCTTTGGATCTGCCCCCCGCTTTCTAACATCTTTTTAAATGAACGGTCAATAATATGAAAGGTTTAAATTGAAGCCAAAGGTCTAAAGAGTGGTGAAGCAAATTTCCTTTTAGTCTCAGAAAGGGTGACCCACAGAGTTTGCACAAATGCATCCCTTAATTAAAGAGGCATGAGAAAACCCAATCTAGGCATTCCAACCTGTTTATAAGTCTGGTCTTTCTTCCCTTATCATGACATCCTTCCCTTCCTCCTGTGCAGGTCTGGTTCAAACATCCTCCTAGCATGACAAACAATCTGGCTCTGGATATCTACTATTGTCAAGAGAATTGGTGTGCTTCTGTCATAGGCACAGATCCTTTTTAGTCCCCCCTACACCTACTGCGAGCTAGTAGGGCATATTTTATGTTCAGCCTGTGTGTTGAAGCACTGCGTGTGTAGTGTCCTGGCACCATTCTAATGAAATGTAGAAACATGTACCCCCATGTTAGTTCATGGCAGGAAGGGATTAATTTCCTGTCCTGGATACAAAGAGTTAAGCTGGCCCCATATGTAGCACCTGCCACAAGTGTCAAATCTGTAATTAATGTTTGGGAAGGGACAAGATATAAAGGAAAGAGCACAGACCTCAGTGGTGGATGTTTAACAGGAGAACACACCCTTCAGAGGCTACAGGGAGTTGAATTTCCAGAGCTGGTGACTAGAGGGAAGTAGAGACAAAAGCATTTCACTGTGGAGCAGAAGGTTCATTTGGTAGGTGGCTTGCCATGCTGTCAGTGGGAGAGAATTTCCAGGTCTCCCTGAAGAAAAGGAAGATTTAGATATGGGCCAGCTGTTTTTCTCCTCCCGCAACTGGCCCCAGTCCATACACAATTTGGTTGTCAGTATTTTGTTGATCATTTTACATGTTAGTGTGACAAAGCTCTGTCCTTGCCTCCGTGGGTCCCATGTTTCCTGGTGGATTTTGCTAGCCTCAGAGTCTCACTGTGACCCTCCATGTAACCATTCTCTCTCTAGAGACAAGGGTCACAGTCTACTGAGCCATTTTCATCATAAGCCAACGAGGGAGGTGAGGAGATGTTATCTTTCCTTGCACAGTCTCTGTTGTCTCCCAGTCTCAGTGATTAATCAGGGGGCAAAGGTGGGGGGGAGCCTGGGCCCACCCTCTACTCCAGGCTCCAGCCCAGGGACCCGAATAGTATCAGCTATGGTAGCTGACCTTTTAGAAACATGACATGTACAATTCCCTGGGCTACTTCCACCACAGCAGCCCTCACTTCCTCAAACTCCACTTCACCCTTACCTCAGGGCCTCCTTCCTTGTGCCTGATATGGTGTGTACTACTCAGTCTCTCCAACAGCACAACTTCCTCCCACAGCTCCTGACGTGCACCCCCACCTGACTGGCTGGGAGGTTTTTAACTAGTTTCAGCCAACCCCTGATTGGCTTCAGGTGTCCCAATCAACCTAGCCTTCTCCCTGCCTTCTGGAAAGTTCTTAATTGGCCCCAGGTGTCTTAATTGACCTGGAGCAGCTGCCATTTCACTTATCCTGGTACCAGGGATTTGTTTAGCCTGGAGCTAATATATCTATCTCCCACTACTTTTCTATAGTCATCTGGCCTTTCCCCGTCACATTAGTTTTAAGTATATAACAATTTTCTCCCTCACCACTCAGAAGTGTGTTCTTTTTGTTCCCGGGTAGGGCCAGTGAGCATTGTATCAACATGCCACCCTCATGCCTCACCTAAACAAATTCTTTCATAGTTGCCAATTGCCAAATATAGACCCAGGTTCAGAAAATCCCTTATACACATCCGTAAGTCTATACCGATTCACGGAAATATTGACTGCAATGGGATTTAAGCATGGGCCTGACTTCAAGCACCTGCTGAAGTCCCATTGATGTCAATGTTTTTCCAAATGAGGTCCGGAGATAGGAATTAACTCTCTTTAAAATCTTCTAAGGTTACAAAGGGAAATAGTTCATAGGTAAATTATTAATAGAAACACTTTTAGCAATCACTGAATAGCGAAGTACAAGACTGTTTTCAAAGGAAGGACTCTGGAAAAGCTTTCTTTGCACTTCAAACTATTATTCAAAAGTATCTCCTTCCCCATATTGGCTTCTCAATGACCCTTGCAGAAAACTACCATTGCCACAAAGAAACTAACATCTTAGTTACAGTTGCATTCATTTCAAGTTGAAAATAAATGAGACAGCTTCTTTGTTGATGACTGAAGAAGATTCTTCTGCAGTAAACACTGCAGTCTCTCTGTCTCTTTCTAAAGATTTTTAAGGCTAATTTGCCAGTTTGTAACAGTCTTTTAAAACACTTTCTGTTACTAAGAAATATTTTTGAAGTACCTGAAATACTTCATTGTTGAATAATGAGAGCAACACAGATTTTCTCAAAACTGAACAGTGAACATTGTTTGGAACACTTTGCCCTTTCAAGGCATCTGATGATTGTCAACGTAATGGAGCTCAGTGGGAATTAATAACCATTACAATGTTTTTCTAAATAAAGGTTTTTAAACAATGGAAGACCTGATATAAAACACAGTATACTATTTCATGCATAGATTCCTGTGTCAGTGTCTTTCTAAAGGTGGGCAGATGGAAGAGGCAAGGTAAGTAAGTACCACTTTAAGTAAAATAAGAACGAAACTGAAACTTCACACAAACCAAACTTGACCTGAATTCTTTTTTGTGGTTTAAAACTGTGAAGATAATTTTCTTTTCATTTTCAGACTTTCTCTGGATTTCAGATAGGCTGACCCAGGAAGTGGTGGAATGTCATAAAGGAAGACATGTTAGGATGTGGTGTGATAGAGGGTATGGCACACTGAACAGGGCACTTTGCAGGGAAAGAATTTGTAGAGCAAACCTATTGGATGGGACTGATGCAAAAAGGAGGACTGTCTCTGCATTTTAAGGTCTTGACCAGGATTGGAAGTGGGAGAGCTGAAATAATATGAGAAAATCATGTTCGTACAAGATTTCTATCCTGGTTTTGGAAAACTAAAAGGTTGAGATTAGAGCTGCATGCAAGCTGCAAATTCAGATCTGCATCTGGTATTCCACAGAGTTCAGGATTGCTCAGATTAAAGTTGTGCGTTTTTTGTTGTTTGGTTGGTTGTTTTTTTTACGTGGGTCCAGATAGGATGAATTTCACATCCCTCACATTGCTACAGCAATTGGGAGGAATTTAGACTGGATTCACTAGCTCAGATTGGAGGCTGGAAGATGTTCCACTTCTCTTATATGGAACTTTTGACCTACTGGATATATGTGACTGATAATGCAGTATTTCAGCCCTTGGAATGTTCTAAGTTCCCTTTACATGCCAGCCTATTCAAGGTTTGTCAGAGATTCTCCTGCTCACAGAGGGTTCAAAGAGTCTCGCCATTGTGCAGTCACCTCGCTTGTGACCACTCTCCAACACGTTATCAAGATGGCACTTATGTGACCAAATTTCGAGACTTGCATAACTGTACCAAACACAGCCTTGTGACATTTACCCACCACAAATGAGAGAGCTCCCTTTATGTGTAATACTAAACTGGATAGGTGTGAGTGAGAAGTACTACTGGGTTATTAAGACTCCGATGCAATTACAGGCATTGTTTTCCTCTTCCAGATCCTTTAGGGTTTGTGACTTGGACAGTAATAAAAGAAAACCTTTCTGAGATTATTAATTCCAGATTCGACTTTCTGCAGGAGGTGATTCCAGGGTCTGACAAGAAAAGCGGGCCTCTGAGATGAAAGTGAATGACATGAAGGGAGAAGTATCTGTGCTGCAGGTAGGGAATCATAGACAGGCATAATATTACCATCTAAGAGTCATGGACATGCCTGACAGTTGTGAAAGTGAAAACTCGGATAGCGTTTTCCCAAAATGGCTGGTACGATGGCAGAAATGCCACTAGACGGCTGACCTTGCAATATTTACACCACTTAAAATTTCAGGTATCGGGGACCAAAAATCTTGTAATTACAGTTCATGAGACTTTACACAAACTCAAGTACTGAACTCTGACGTGGCCTTTATCCTTGTTGAACAATGGACACCATCCAAAAGACTGGGCACAGGAGGTTATCATCAGAACGAGGCCACATCATGGTACTTTAGGGAGTAGAGTCTTTTTGAATCATTCAGTGTCTCAGTTGCAAGTTATCCACAAACATGCTTATGGTAAGCAATACAGGGAACATCTTTTTATTTGTCACTTGCAGTCTCTCCTTTGACCACCTAATCATCCAAACTCACTGCCATGGGATATGGTTCATTTATGTCACTTTTACATCACTCTCTCTCTCTGTGTCTCCAGGAAAAAAAAAAGTGTTTTGAAAGTTAATTGGAATTCAAGCTGCAGTGAACAAGGTGGTAGGAGCAGGTTTAGATCTTCAATAGCTCAGGATCACTGTGATGCCTCAGAAACTGTGTCTGTGCAGGCATTTAACTTCAAAACAGCATAAAAGATAACCACCCACACCGAAGCAATGAGCTTTCATTCTGATTATAATTACTATTAATAGGGAGCAAGCTCTTTAATAACTAGCACTTCATGTTTTAGACAAAACAGAAACACAGCAACAACAGCAGCACAACCATGGAGAAAGAACTTCTAAGCTTTCATTTCTGAAATCAATCCATCATGGGGCAACATAAGTATTTGAGTCATTTTATTGACTAGGGAAATAGAAAATGCTAAAGTAAATTCCACTGTCAGAGCCCTGAAGAAAAGGCAACATGTTTCTTAGGTTGGGTATTCTTTTGGCAGGGACTGTGGCTTCCTTTGTGTTACAAAGGCACCTAACATGGTGAATTATGCAGAAAACTCAATAATAAAACAGTTCAACTAATGGACTGAGACTCAGGATTTCTTGGGTGAAATCATGGCTCCATTCGGAGCTTTGCCATTGACTTCAAAGGGGTCAGGATTTCACCTCCAGTGTTTGTTCCCAACTCTGCCACTAAATTGTTCAGAAGTGACATATTTACTCATTTAAATTTCAGTTTCCCAATCTATATAATGGGGAATAATACTTCTATTGCTTTGGTAAATCCCCTGATGAAAGTCTGAAGAATAATTTATTTTATTTATCGTTAATCATATGTTTGTAGCACCCAAAGGCCTTCATCAAAATTTGGAGGCCCATTTTACTAGGCTCAGTACATACATTGGAAGAGAGAGTGTGTCTGAAACAGACAAGTGGTTGATCAAAGTGAACATTCTCACATCTTGTTCATTGTTACAAGTTTTATATCTTTAAAAATGTGTTTACATTGCTCAATTGTGGGAAAGTGAGCGTAACATGATCAGGAGCATTGCTTTTAAAATGAGCTGAAATAGTAAAAACAAAGTTGTAAATACTTTACTGATTAAAAACATAGCTCTGTTAGCTGGGTTTCAAGTGGTCATTATATTTGCTATTCATGTGCATTCAGATGACTGCCAAGCATTCATTAAAATGTCTGTCTGCATATTCTGAAAATTCCAGGAATTTTAGCACAAATGGTGATTCATAAATAAAAGTGTTCGAAAAGTTCATTATTCATGGTTTGTTATTGTCCTGCTTCAAAACCTTCAGTAGTGATGCATTCAGGGAACAGAAACAATCCTATGTGAACAATTACACAATATAAATATTAAATACACACAACAAGTGGACTCAAATAATATTAATAAGAGCCCGTAGATGAAATACTATGTAGAGTCCTAAGTTTTCCTCTCTTCAAAGTCACACCTAGGGTATATATCATCACTGCAGTTAGCCCAGGTGTTTAGCCCCTGGGTCAGATTAGCTCAGCCCAAGTGCAAACAGCACATGGCAAACCTGACCTTAGTTATTGAGTCCTCACTGATGCTGCACCCACCCACATGTGATGCCAGGATTACTGAGGGCAAATCTCATAACTGTTTAGAGAGAGAAGGTGGGTGAGGTAATATCTTTTACTGGACCAACTTCTGTTGAGGAATGAGGCAAACTTTTGAGCTACATGGAGCTCTTCTTCATGTCACAGTTCATTGTGATTCTTTCCCAGAGAATTGTGGGAGCACTTGTTTGTCCTATAGGCACACGGGGGAAATTTTGGGATGGCGCTGGGGGACTATCAGCACTCGGGTGATTTAGTCTGTGTCCTCATTGCAAAAGGGACAGGTTATCAGGCTGAATGAAGGAGGAACCTGGTCTGTATCCCACACCCCCAACCAGGCCAGTCTGCTCAGGCAGAAAGCCCCACCTAATTCAGGTGAGAGGGGTTTTGTACGTGGAGGAGTGGGGTTAGGAGCAACTAACTCTGTAGTGAAGACATGCCCTTAGTGTACTGATGACTCTCCACTAATCAAGTCAGGTGACAAATGCACATTCAATTATTTACATATACAAGGTTTGATATGCAAATATGTCAGTCCATATGCACACATGTAAACTACACTGGCAAAAGTCATCAGCAAGTTTATGAAAACTTGCCCATATTGTACAGAAGAAACAAATAAGGTCACCTATAATTAACACTAGTTACTATCTAACATACATGTTTTTTCTTAGTGCAGCCCATTCAGAGTGGAAAGGTGCATCAGCTGAAATGCTGCCTTTATAAATATTTGGGAATTATGCTTTGATATTTAGTAAAAAGATTTGAAAATGGTGCTTTTATGGATAGTGCATTCCTAGGAATAGACCTGATTGGTGCTATGAGGCATTAGGAAGGAATTTGTGTGATTATTTATTTAAAGCAAGAATACTTATCATGGCAATTCCTGTATCATTTGTTATACAACCTGTCATGCTGTCTGGAGTGGTTCACGACTGTGAGTGCCTGCGTCAGAGCAGACTGTCAAAAACAGGGCAGACACCCCAGACCACTGGTGGTATGTTCTGTAATTAGATTTCACCAAGACCGTAACAAATGCAAACTCCTGGATCACTCCAACAGTCTTACTATGGAGTCACAAACAGCCCCCTTAAACCCTCCAGTCTATCTTCCCACCCAAGCCAGCTGGATTTACTGATAAATGGTCACTCACACCAAAAATCACAAAATATTCAGGTTGCTTCCAGTCCCAAGACACCAGACACTTATCCCAGATCAGTTGATACTCTAGATTTTCCACCACAGACTCCTGTAGCCAATCCTGTAATGAACTGTCTAAAGGTTTATTATCTAGGAAAAATAAATGAGTTATTTACAGGTAGAAGCAAGTAAGCATATACACACAAATGAGTTAACATCGATGGTTCGTAAAGATGACAGGAATGTGGTAATCTGTCAATTCAAAATGTCTTTCAGGGCAGACCTAGGGGTAACTCCTGGGGATCCGTGCCTTAGGACATGTCTACACTACCACTTATGTCAGCAAAATGTATGTCGTTCAGGGGTGTGATAAAACACACCCTTGCGTGACATAAGTTTTGCTGGCGTAAGTGGTAGTGTGCACAGGCGATACTGGGGGAGAGCTTCTCCTGCCAACATAGCTACTGCTGCTCATTGGGGTGGTTTAATTATGTCAATGGGAGACCTCTCTTCCGTCGGCATAGAGCAGCTACACAAGGGATCTTACAGTAGCGCAGCTGCATTGGTACAGCTGTGCCACTATAAGCTCACTAGTGTAGACGTAGCCTTAGTTTAATGTCACTGACCCTGGGAGATTCAAACAGCAACAAGATGAAAAATTTTCATGTCAATTATGTTGATTTCCTTCTTCCAGCATTCAGACCCATGGGATGAGGCCTTCTGCAAGTACTTCTCCATGCAAAGGCATCAACTTCCCAAGTTCCCCAGGGGATGCTTGTGATAAATGAAGAGTGTGTGTGTGTGTGGAGGGGGGAGGTAGCTCCCTTTTATGGACACCCAGCCAGCCATTACCAATAAAATCCCTATTAGTAGCTGTTATCTAATTGCTCTACCTGTAAAGGGTTAAAAAGTCTCACTGCTATGCATAGGTAAAAGGAAGTGAGTGGGCACCTGGCCAAAAAAGGCAACGGGAAGAAACTCCTTTTCTCTGTCTGTGGTGATTCTCCCAGGGAGAGGTGGACAGGGCAGAGCTATGCTGTGAGAATCTTGGGCCAGGTATGAAAAAATCATCAGTATCATACCTAGGAACTACTCATTTAAAACCCCAGATATGTAAGTAAATCAGGAAATGTCTAGAAAGATGTGATTAGGTTTATACCTTTTTCTTTCTTTATGGCTTGTGGACTTCTCTGTGCTAACCCCAAGTGCTTTTGTTTTGCTTGTAACCTTTAAGCTGGACCTCAAGAAAGCTATTCTTGGTGCTTAATCCTTGTAATTGCTCTTTTAAAATCTAGCAATAACCTGAGTTTCCAGATATATTTTCTTTCTTTTTTTTATTAATAAAATTTACCTCTTTTAAGAACAGAATTGGATTTTTGTGTCTTAAGAGGTGTGTGCACATGTTGTTTAATTAGCTGGTGGCAAGAGCTGATTTCCTTTTTTTTTTTCCCTGTCTTAGCTCTTCCCCAGAGGGGGCATGAAAGGCCTTGAGGGTACCCCACAGGAAGGAATTTCCAAGTGCGCCTTCCTGGGATCTCAAAGGGCTTCTGCACTAGGGTGGTAGCAGCATCTACCACTCCAAGGTCAGAAAAAAGCGGTAACCTTAGGAGTTTAATACAAGCCTGGAGTGGCCAGTAATTAATTTTTAGAATCCTTGCGGCCCCCACCTTCTGCACTTGAAGTGCCAGAGTGGGGAATCAGCCTTGACCTGCTAAACCCCCTACTCTGTCCCAGGCCCTGCCCCCACTCTACCCCTTCCCCCAAGCCCTCCCCCCCACCCCTTCCTGCCCTGTTCCTCCCCCTCCCCTTTCTCTTCCTGCCCCCACTCCTTCTCCCTGCCCTTAGGGCCTCCTGCATGCTGCTGAACAGCTGATGGTGGTGGGTGGGAGGCGCTGGGAGGAATGGGGAGGAGCTGATCAACAGGGCCCACTGGCGGGCAGGAGAGCTGGAGGGGAGGAAGAAGAGCTGATCTGCAGGGCTGTCGGTGGGTGCTGAGCACCCACTATTTTTTTAAATTTTTTTTTAATGGGTGCTCCAGCCCCGGAGCACTCACAGAGTTTTCAACTATGTTTCCATGGGTGGATGGGATAATTAACAAAGCTTTTTTCTTATAATGGCCCACTTAACTTTTGATAGGTTTCAGAGTGGTAGCTGTGTTAGTCGGTATCAGCAAAAACAACGAGGAGTCCTCGTGGCACCTTAGAGATTAACAAATTTATTTGGGCATAAGCTTTCGTGGTCTAAAACCCACTTCATCAGATGCATGGAGTGGAAAATACACTAGGCAGGTATATATACACAGTACATGAAAAGATGGTTGTGTATATATACCTGTCTACTGTATTTTCCACTCCATGCATCTGATGAGGTAGGTTTGAGGCCATGAAAGCTTATGCCCAAATAAATTATGCCACAAGTACTCCTCGTTGTTTTAACTTTTGATATTCCTCCTGGATGGGGAGGGTGGGAGGGAGGACAATTCCCATGCCTGGATTAACAAGTTCAGAGGAAACATTTTCAAAGTTATAAAGCCAAACTTACATATTTCGTTATAGCATGGAATTCAGACATTACAAATGAGATTAATGCACGCAGCAATTTACAAGCATTTCATAGAGTTTAAACACTAAATATATTCTTATAAGATTAATGCCTATTTTGACCAAAATTAACATACAGGTGGCTGCTTTGGTTTCCAGCTATGAGTCTGTCAGTTCTTAGCTGGCACCTATGACCTTGGCTAGAGCTGGCACTGGGTTTGCCAGCATCACAGAAGTTTCAAATCCATCACAGATAAGTGGATAAAGAGCATAGCTTGCGAAATGTAGAGGAGGCCACATTTGTGAACACTAGAAATTGAGCTTCTAGAGCTGACGTACATTTTTCATTTACCATAAAAACAGCGTGACTCTGATACTCATCCAAATAAAAGACTAATAAGTGTGTATCAACTTGTGCTTTCACTTAGATCCAGTGGGGTTGCACTGTCTTGGCCCCACTGAATGTATGTGAGAAAATAATCTGGTCCAATTATTTTTCTAGATTAAAGAGCAGCTGCTACATATGTATGTCTCATTCAGCTCGCTATCTCATGTAGAACTGGGCAAACAATACAAACATTTCAATGAATATTTATTTGTATTTTCAGCTTTGGCCATGATTGTGTTCCTTTTGTTTTCATTATCCACAATCAAGTTTTAATGATACAAATCTTTGCAGAAAGCTCACTTCAATATCACATGTGCCAGGGTCACCGAAACAGCATATTAAATTCATCTAAACTAGTCTTCATGTCAAATCTTCCAGTCAGGGAAGGGAAACAATACTACGTGATTTATCTGGCCAGTTATTAAGTAAGCAGAGCAGTTCCAGTTTGCAATATTCACAATCAGTAGATAGGGTAAAATATCTGAATGAACACATTCCAGAAAATTGTGATCTGATCACAATACATCCATGAGCATAAAGTGAGGCTAACTTCATTGACATTATTTATTATGAAGTATTTTTTCAGCTCTGACCTTTGCCCTCACTGGTAACACTGACTCTCACCCCCTCCCCCCCCACCTCCCCAGAAATGGAGCTTCAACCATCTTATCAAGGCAGCAAAGGGATTCCCACAAAACAATCTTTTGGATATGTATGAGTGCCAGTGAACTAAAATATCTGACGCTTCAGTTACTTATTACTGCTATTACTGTATATTGGGGGAAAAAAGCTGAGACAAGTATTAACAAGCTGCAAACTGTAATGTTTTAAAGGGCCCTTAGCGCCTAATTGCAATGGTATTAACTTCTCTACAGCTTTAATTTAAATACATTTGTTGTTACAACTAATTGTTGCAGTAAGTGCTGGGTTTAACATCTGTTAGTATGCTTCTGACTTCTGTTAATCAATGGAACACTCTGCTCAAGGTGTCAATTTCTTTGTAAAATCAGAGGTGTTAGTTTGATGGGAGGTTTTTAAAAAGTTCAGGCAGGTCTATGAGGCAATGTATACTTTTTTTAAAATAACTATGGCAGGGATCGAGGCAGGAGGCATCTGGGAGAAGCTGTACAGCAGAGCAAAGAGAGACCTTGAGGGAGAGAAACTTTAGGGATAATACTATTTTCTTTATTCCAGAGGTTCTCAAACTTCATTGCACCGTGACCCCCTTCAGACAACAAAAATTATTACATGACCCTGGCAGGGAGGTGGGTGGGTGGGAATCAAGACTGAGCTCACCTGAGCCCCGCTGCCTCCAGTGTGTGGGGGGAAGGGGCAAAGCCCGAGTCCCACCGCCCAGGGCAGTGGGGCTCAGGCTTCAGCCCTCGGTGGTGGGGCTAAGGCTTCAGCTTTGACCCCAGCAAGTCTAATGTCAGCCCTGGTAACCCAATTAAAACAGAGTTGTGACCTATTTTGGGGTCCCGATCCACAGTTCAAGAACCGCTGCCTTATTCCAATGGTTGTCAACAATTTCCACACTGGAATCCCACCCCCACATCCATCACCACCCTGCAAACCCCCCTCCTATGTAACTGGGATGCCTCTTCCAATATGGGAAGGGCAGAGTGGTGTTGGGGGTCATGACCCTTCAAGTTGAGTACCTTTGCCTTCTCACACATTTCCTTATTCAGTGCTAAAAGAAAGTAACTCTAGCATTGAACAAGGAAATGTATTAAAATAAGGCAAAGGTTTCTTGGGTTAATGTGATATTTTGCCATTGTCACGTGACAAGTTCTACCCTAAATGAGCACTGTCATGACATCCCATTTGAAGAGGCTGCACTGAGGAGCTGCATACTATTCCTCACAAGGGCTCTATTGATTTGCTGAGGAGAACTAGCGAGTTACAGGTTTCAGAGGGGGAGCCGTGTTAGTCTGTATCAGCAAAAACAACGAGGAGACCTTGTGGCAGGTATATACATACACAGTACATAAAAAGATGGGAATTGCCTTACCAAGTGTGTGTGTGTGGGGGGGGGGTGTCAGTGCTAACGAGGCAATTCAATTAAAGTAGGCTATTCTCAACAGTAGAATACCAAGGGAGGAAAAATCACTTTTTGGCCCAATTCAAACAGTTGACAAGAAGGTGTGAGAAACAATAGGGGGAAATTAGTATGAGGAAATTAGTTTTTTGTAATGACCCATCCACTCCCAGTCTTTATTTAGGCCTAATTTGATGGTGTCCAGTTTGCAAATTAATTCCAGTTCTGCAGTTTCTCATTGAAGTCTGTTTCTGAAGTTTTTTTGTTGAAGAATGGCCACTTTTAAGTCTGTTACTGAGTGACCAGGGAGACTGAAGTGTTCTCTGACTGGTTTTTGAATGTTATAATTCCTGATGTCAGATTTGTGTCCATTTATTCTTTTGCATAGAGACTGTCCGGTTTGGCCAATGTACATGGCAGAGGGGCATTGAGTTACAGAAATTAAAGGCCTCACACTAGTGAGGCAAAGTTCAGATAAGAGTCAAGCCTAATTGGTACGCGATGATTCTGTCAGCAGCTGGTAGGTTAAATTGTTTCTAATCTGGTGCACCCTTTTAGAACGCACAACAAAATTATGCTGTATTTTCTCCTATGTTCTCTCTAACTGTATGTGACCATCATGAGCATCTTTGAGATTTTAAAATAATAATCTGTGAGGCTTGAAAATGTAAATGCATAAAATAGTCTGAATTTTAGCGACTGGTTTGAGACCACTTCAAAAGTTTGGTCCATAAAATTATGGCTGTTGCATAATCACTGAATTATTATTGTTATTTGGCGATTAACTTTGTTCTATTTAAATAAAATGGGCTAGACCCTCAGGTGTGACAGAGATCTACTTGGTGCGCCTGGGTCGGGGCAGAAGTGACTTTATTTCTCACTTTCTTACCTCCCTAATCCAAGAGACAAATGGAGCTAGCTGGGTCATTGGCGCAATTTAGTGCAAAAATTTGGGGCTGTTCTTGCTTATGCTGGCTGGAACAGTCCCTTAGAAGCCATTCTGGGTACATGTACAGAGCATTTAAACACCTGCGACTGGCCCAGATCAGTTGATGCAGGCTCACAGCGCTCGGGCTGCAGGGCTGAAAAATTGCTGTGCAGACATTTGGGCTCAGGCTGGAGCCCAAACATCTGCATGGCAATTTTTAGCGCTGCAGCCTGAGCCCTGTGAGCCCAAGCCAGCTGACCTAGACCACGGACATGCTGCAGGTCTTTTATTCCAATGTAGCCATACCCTGTGTCAGCCCAAGATCACCAGCACACTGTGCTCTGGTCATGCGCACTTCCACAGTCAGCCTACCCTGGGACACCCCAATTGTCAGAAAGCTGGGAATGTTTGGCATACAGGTAATTGGGAGATTTCAGCAGTGCAAAGGGACTTGGTCTGGTTCTAGCCCTATATTTTTGTTATATATTGATTTTTATAGACTACAATTAAATATGTTTTGTATATTTCTGTGATTTTAACTCAGTGTACTTTGAATGCCCTGAGAATTTTCTCCCCTCTTCTTGCTTATCAGAGTTTTTTCCCCCCCACAAGTAAAGTAGCACACAATCCCTGCCCAAGCCTGCAATGGCTCTGCGAAGTGTCCAGTAGGTCTATGACCACTAGCTAGGAGTGGGCAATTATGATCTGGAGAGCAGCTATTCTGTCAAGGAATTACAATAGGCTACAATGATATTCTCTCACTGATGTCTCTGTCACCATTACTGTTCCTTGCTGCAGAAGTACTAGCAGGTAGCAGCAAAGGCCCTGCTGCTACAACAGCAGGGAATCATTTTTGATAGATCAGATTCCTTATTGTTACAGTCAAAGAGCAAGATAAGAATGATTGGACCATTTCAAGGTAAAACATTGCGCAGTGCTTGGGCCAGTTCACTGCCAGAAATAATACTCTGACAGTGGCACGAGGGCTGCTGATGCTGTATTGTGTGATATGTACAGCTGGAGGGAGTCTACTTCTAGCAGTGATACTGTCTTTAGACTTATCTACCTCTATTCCTTATACAAAATGAGCTATTTAGAGCTCTAGGAGTACATTTCCAGTAGATTGGTGATACTGCAAATGCTCTCCTGAACTTTCAGACTGAGCGGAATACCTGGGTATATTTCTGCTGTCATTTATTTTTCCGTGTCACTGCTTAGACCCAGAATAACTTTAGCTCCCACAGCTTGTCAGTGACAGAGGAAATAGTGCATGTGCTTGTTGGCAGTAGTCATGCTCTTCATTCCTAAATCCCTTCCTTTAGCTGAAACATGCTCATAAAAGTTCACACAAAAATGAAAATGCAGCAATTTAGGCAGAAAGTCACTAAAAAAAAAAAAAAAAAGAGTTTTTCCCTTTATAGTGGGGGGTGCCTCCATACCCTCACGTCCAATGAATAGATTAATTAGAACTGGGCCTAGAAACCACAAAGTTCAGATTCAAATGTGAACAGCTTCAAAGTTTGGGGATATTCCTGGATGTGAAGTTTGGGGTCTCAGACCCATTTTTAAAGGCAATCAGCATTTTCACTTCTTGCATCTGGAATTCACTGTCACTATTGAATACACTTGTTCAAAACTCTTTTTACTATTACCAGTACAAAGTTTTACCTTTAGTTTCAGCGTTCACAGCTATATTCAATAGTGCAGACAGTAAGTGAATGCTCCCCTTTAGCTCAAATAGTAGGGGTCAGTGTACTTTGGAGAAGGACAATCTGAGGTCCCAGGTAGCCAAGCCGAGTGTGGTGATAGCCAGGAAGTCTTGAATGGCTGCACATTCATTTCAGTATGTTTTTGGTTTTAATTTACCCATAGAGAAGCCTTGTCTTGAGAAACCATCGAAAAGATGACCAAAGAATGGGCCGTTTTAACAAAAATGATCTTCTTGTCAAACTAGAGAAGAATTGTACTCAATACATCTGTGGATCCTTTGAGGCAGTTTCTCAGGCTGGAAGTTGCCTAATAAGGGCAGCCTACTGTAGAAATTTCACTATAATGGTACATTGCCTTTAATCATTTTATTTCAGGCTTCCAAGGAGGAGGTTGGAAGCACAAAGGTAGAGTGATTCACCTGCCTGAGAACTAATTTTTAATGCTCGTCTCAACCCAGCCCCACCCTTCATAAACACAGCGACACAGACCATGCAGACACACACTTAGTTTTAACAATGTAAGCTAATTACTGCACTACTCAGTTGTAAAACACTTGCGATAAGGTGCTTGAGTCCGGGCTGCTTTGTAGAGGAATTGAATTGATAATGTATCCAGGGGGTGAATGAAATATCAGGTGTTGTGGCATGTCGGGGATTACTTGTGCTTTGGAAATGGGCCTCATTCCTCAATGGCAGCTTGTTAGCATTTAGATGAATCATTTTGTGTTGTATTCAACAACCATGCTGTGCTGCTGGTACTACTATTACTACAAAAAAGCACCGGAGGAACGATAGAGACAACACCTTACTTTGAAACAATAACCTATTGTAACTTAAATGTGGTGGGAGGAGGGAAGGACTCGCCTTCTTCCCCAAGACGGTTGTTAATACCTTGCTATGAGATGTATTAGTAGTGAAGAAAGTAACTTTTTTACACTTCTTCACAGCAAAGGGCAATGTTGATGCCAAGTGACCACTAATAAGTTCAGTGAGGTTGTCTGTTTCTATGGAAACCAAAATATTCTCTCTAATCCATTTGACTGTATGAACAGGAGAATTAAGTAGACTTTAGAGTATTTCTTTTATCTGATTTTTATCTAATTAGCTGCCTTAAAAGGGGGCCATGTGTAATAAAGGATAGAATGAGAAAGAATGGCATTGCTGGCGCCAGCATAATCCTCTGTACTAGGATGGTTCATGAAAAGATTTGCATTTGGGAGCTAGTCAATTCACAGAACATGCCAGAGATGTCATGAATATCTCATAGCACCACAGATGCTGGAATAATGTTGGGATAGCACCAAACAGACTAGTGCACTAATTGACTTCTATTGACATGCTAGGAATTTCAGCCAAAACACACTTCCAACATAGATGAATGTACCAGGTATGCCCTGGTATTCCATGCTGGCCCACAGAATAATAAATCAATGGAATATGGCAGCATGCATAGCGGAATAGGTGACTAGCAGCGAAGATGTTAACTTCACCTCTCCAATCCTAAGTTTATAGCATGACTAGGAAAAAAAAATGAAATTTATATTGGTGTTCCCATCCCTCTGCCCATTTGTTCATGTTGAAATAGCTGGGACTGGAATAGCAAGACACAACTGAGGTGCCTGGGCCAAGAATGCACACCAGCTGCTCCTTAGCAAGGTAAGCACAACTACTCCCTCATTTTTATAAGCAGTGTACTCATGTATTTGTTTTAAAATATATTAATTTTTGTATCTCTGTTTTTATAAAGTATTCTGTTCCATTTCAAAGCTATGTTGAATCCTAATATAACAAATATGGAGTAGAATGTAGACATATTTTTCTAGAGTTTATTGCTTTCTATGTGGGCTAAAACGTGCATTCTGCAACACTGGCATTTCACACAAATAACAGTTCTGTTCAATATACAGGCTCTGTGGGTGCAAAATTGTACATGCAAAAATCTATACATGACTTTGTGTCCAATTTACACAAGCAACTGACAATATTTCACTTACAAAATAGGCATTTGCATGTCCAAATGGCCCATTAAATACATAGCTGGCCATTTTTGTGTGTGAATATCATCTTGCACTCTCAATCACAGTAATTTCACACCTGACTTTTTCAAAATTAGACCCGTAATGAATGAATTCTTTTAGACTAGAAACTTCTAGTAGAACCTGAAAAGTTTGCATTCTCTTAAAGAGTATAGTAAGTTGATCACAAAGCACTTCTCACTTCAGTCCATCTAATGAGATCAATTTTTCTATCTGCAATGCTCCTCAGGGAAACCAAAAGTAGTGTTCACTCATTATTAACACTTTCTGATATTAACACTTTCTGAGCTCCAAACTGAGTAACTATCACAGAGAGACAAGGTGGTTGAGGTAGTATCTTAATTTGGACCAACTTCTGTTGGTGAGAGGGACAAGCTTTCGAGTTTACCCCTCACCCATCTTGTCTCTCTCATATCTTGGGACCGGCAGAGCAACAACAATGCTCCATATAACTATCACAGATTTTCTTAGGTCATGTGTGGGCTTTATCAAAAAGATAACATGACTGATTTTTATCTCCTGTGATTTCCAATCATCCCTATTTTTTCCTAGTACTGTATTTAAGACGTTGTTTCGTTTTGTTTGTTTATAACAAAACAATGTCTTAAATACAGTACTAGGAAAAAACTGATTAGAGCCAGAGTCCACCTTCAGATATGCCAGTTTAATGAAAGTTTTGATCCAGTACACAATAATTACTATTCCTCAAACAGGCAAGGCTGCAGTATTTTTCCAGTTACATGTGTGTTTTAGAAAATATGAAGGTTATTGCATGTATCATCAGAGTTATTGGATCAATTTCCAGTTAATAGTTCAGAAAAGGCAAGGTGATCTTTGAACAGCTTTTACAAGAGTCAGTGAATAACAACCCCCACCATGTGGGCTACAGTATAAACTTTTCTAACTCTAACCTATGTCGTTTGACTTGGGCCAGGAATTAAAGACCAGCATCATACCAGCACTTTTGGTGTTACACTCTTACACACTCAAAATGTTGCATCCAAAGTGAGCTGTAGCTCACAAAAGCTTACGCTCAAATAAATTTGTTAGTCTCTAAGGTGTCACAAGTCCTTCTCTTCTTTTTGCGGATGCAGACTAACATGGCTGCTACTCTGAAACACTCAAAATAATTATCTTCCAAGCCTAAGGGCCCGACTTTCAAACTGATGTCATTTAATTGTCTAGGACATGCAAATTGAGTATTTAGACATCTAAATGGCACAAATTGTCCTCTTAGTTATATGCAGGCCCTCAAATACAGTGCTGAGCTCTCACAATCAGCTCCCAAAAGCAGTTCTAACGTGATAGTGTAGAAATAATTATGTCATAGACCAACTCCCTATGCCTATTCAGAGTTTGCTTTAATAGCTGTTTGCTTTAATAACAATAAATAATTATGGCTACTTCTTTCCTCCTGCTATCACTGCAGAGCCAGTACTGCTGTGGGAAAGTGAGCTGGATTCTATTCTGACTTTCACATCATTTTCAGAATCATTAACCGAGTTCCACATGTGAGACGAAAGGTTTTCCTGAATGAGGTTGCACAGGTGTACAGCCCTGATATGCAGAAGTACTCAATGCCCTCACCTCCTATTGGTGTGTAATATAAAGTTCAATATCTTGAAGAAAGCTGAACTATTTGAAAAACTCTATACATGTTCTGCAAAACATTTCAAATAAAATGAAAAAAAAAGTTTAATTCCAAACTTTTTATTGAATACTTTGTTTTTTTAACTAAACAAAAAATAAAACAAATTATTTCTGCCCTTTTATCTGAAAGGGTGAACAAAGGAAAGAAGAAAGAAAAAGGGGGGAAGCAAAAAATCATTTTGTTTTTTGGTGGAAACAATTTTATATGAAAAGCTTGGTTAAAAATGTATTTTTGCCACCCCCTCCATTTTCCCCATTTCATTTTCAATGAAAAATTTTAAGTAGCTCTAGAGCAGACAATGGGTTTCATGGGGTAAGAGGGGGTGAATTTGGACCGCAGAATCTTTATTACTGGTGATGATGAGCAAAAAGGAGTCAACTTAGTTTGACCTTTAGATCCTAATTTAGGTTTGCAAGGCTGGAATCTAGAAAAAACATTTTACTAGTAAACTGAACAAATGTTAAAGGAAGCCATTTAAACACTATTAAGGAATATCACATTGCCATTTTTACTGAGACATTTTTCAGAGCAGAACTGCATATCAAACTTTTTTTTTTTTAGAGTACTTTATTTACATACAGGAATCCATTAGGATGTAAAATTAATGTTTTGGCACTCTGGACTTTTAAAAGATACGTGCCTCTAAAAGCGGTTATTAGGACACAGTGCACTTTATTTCAATAATTGGTGGTAAGAGTTTTTCATTATTTATAGACGTCAATGTCACATTTTAATACTTTCACCTAGAATTCAAGTGGCGATCTTTTCAAATTCAATCCGTAATAGTTTGTGCCCATTGTGAACATAAGCAAATGTTCTTGTCCTTTAAATAAGAGTACTGCATTAAGGGCCAGTTCCTCATCTTGTTTATGACTGTTCCACTGTGTATAAATACATATATATATATATCGTTATTGAGCCAGAGAGAGAGGGAATGGGAATGACTCTGTAGTGTGCTGGTTAGGGCACACACCTGCAAGTGTTGTGGGAGGCCCCAGGTCCAGTCTCTTAAGGCTGGTCTACACTACCAGGGAGGGGATCGATCTAAGTTACGTTGACATACTTAGATCTACTTACCACAGTGTCTTCACTGTGGTATGTTGACTGGAGATGGTCTCCCGTTGATTCCTCTTGTGATTCTCATTGAGGTGAAGCACCGGAGTCAACGCTAGAGCGATCGGCGGATGATTTATTACGTCTATATTAGACATGATAAATTGACCCCCACTGGATCGATCGCTGCCTGTCGATCTGGACAGTAGTGTAGACAGTCTCTTAGCCCAATCACACCTTCATTATTTATCCACAGTGGAACAGCTTCCACTGGAGAAACCGAGGGAACCCCAGATCAAAATATCCCATAGCTCAGTGGGTAGCAAATTCTCCTAGATGTGGGAGACCCCTGTTCAAATACTTTCCCCTTCTCTAGAAGAGAGGGGGGAATGTGAATCTGGGTTTCCCATGCCCCAGGTGAGTACTCTAACGACAGAGCTAAAAGTTTTAAGGTCCACTCTACCTCTCCTCTCCATCCAGATTTTGAATGGGTCGTGATCTGGTAGACGCCTTCTGAGCATGCTGACTTGATATGCGACTTAGGCAGCTGTATGCCTATATTCCCCCAGTTTGTGGATTGCTCTGGGGCTTAGGCAGGAGATGGGCATCTGGATGCCTAAAGAAAAGCAGAAACATAGGTGCCCAGGGAATTTTTATACAGGAACAGTTAGGTGCTGAGCAAGTGTAGGTGCCTTTAGGGTTTGTGGTTTACAGTGGTTCCCCATTTCCGGCCAACGGGAGCTGCAGCAAGAGGTACCCACAGGCGAGGACAGCGCGCGGAGCCCTCTCCCCCAAAGAGGTTTCAGGGATGTGGTGCTGGCCACTTCCAGGAGCAGTGCGGGGCCCACGATACCATGGGAGTGGCAATACCATGGGCTGGATCCAAAGCCTTGACGGGCCAGATCCAGCCCTCCGGCCATAGTTTGCCCACCCCGACCTAATCCAAATGGTAAAGCAGATGGCAAAGAATCACCACCAGCAGCAACTTCTCCATAGATGATGGCCCAGCAAAAACAACATTCACAGCTACTGATCTGGGGGCTAACAACTTAGCTGCCACAATAAGTCATGACTCTCTTGCAACCTCCAGGGGTGGCTATGGGTTCTCCTGTGGGGCCTTTGGACCCTGCCCCGGTGACACTAGCTGGCCATAGAGACTCACAAAGGTTGACCCAGATTCCTGGAAAAATAAGTCCATCCAATGCAAACTGAACAGCTTTCAGTGCAGGTGTCTGCATAGAGTATTCACAGTAGAATGGTCTGATAGAATTAATAATGAAGAAGTCGTAAAATGGGCACAAATAACCACAACATTAAAGTAGTATGGGAGAAGAGATTAATCTATTTGGGACATCTTTTAAGAGGAGTGATGTCCCTGCACCATGCTCCATAACCTCCGCGGAGCACCAGGCCCACAAAAGGTTAATCCAGCCCTGCAGGCAGGAAGCCTGCCCTAGCCTCCCACTGCGCTGATGACTGGGAGCTGCGGAGATAAGCCTACGCCCCATCCCCAAGCCCCAACTCCCTACCCCAGCCCTGAGTCCCCCTCCTCAAAGAAGATTACAGTAGGAAGCCAGTTAACAAATCTTATCCATCCTTTATTGCTATGCCTCCATTTCCTAATTTTGTCTTATTCATTTTTATTATCCATCTCTATAAAAATAACATAAGCAGACAATAGAACAAATGTATAGCTTAGCTTTCCTAAAACTGGACCAAAGAAAACTTTCCCCAGCTTTTGCCATTGATCCATAAAGCTTTATTGACAGTAGATGACACATAAGTAACCTCTGACATGGTGCAAAGGCTCTTCAAAAGTATCTCATAGTTTTTTCTAGTTTCAGAAGATAAGTGTAGTATCACAGAACAGACCAGTTTGGGTTAGAGCTATCATGTGTTGATATGTTAAGGGAAGAATTTCTTTCTAACCATAGTGGTTTACTTCCTTCTATGGTACACAATAGTTCTCAGGTTAATTTATACTTCTATTACATAAAAAACAAAACAAAAAAACTATGTTAAAGGTATGTTAAGATTGCAAATTCAAGTACTCAAAAGTTAGGAATGCCAGAATTAAGGTTGCAACTTTAATTTGGCCTCCTTATGCTTATGCATTATGAGTTTATTTAATTACAAGATCACATACTATTTTTCAACAGGACCCCTGCTTCATTCAGTGCAGAGAATGGGTAGCTCTCACTGAACATGCAGCTGGTAAATATTCTGTTTTCTCCTCATTGCTCAGAGTGTGGCCCCAAGCTTTATTTACTGTACGTTATTCAAACTCTGCTCTGAAGGCAGAATTATTAATGTCCTCATATGCTTTTCTATGGGGCTTATCATTATAGTACCTGAGTGCTCCACAAACATAAATTCATTTATCTATATAAACCTCCTCTGAGGGGTTATTATCCCCATTTTATGGATGGACAGTAAAGTCACAGGGTCATTAATGTCAAAAGTCTCCACTAATTTTGAGTGCCCAATTTGAGATACCAATGGCCTGATTTTTCACAGAGCTTTGTATGTTACAATACTTTGTTCAGAGCACTGCTCTCCCCCTTCTGCATTGCAGCCATGTTGCTTTCTCTTTCTCTATCTCCTCCTTGCTGCCTGAGCAACACTTATAGCTCAGGAGAGACAATCTCCCTGCTTTGTGCTCCAGTGGCTGGCACTACAGTGGTCCCTGGTTGCTGCGGGGGTGCACTTCTCGGGAAAGTCCAGTTTAGCCCTAGGATGGACCGTGCTCAGTCACTCTGTGGGGATGGGGCATCCAGTCACAAGTAGGAGATGTGAGGGACTTACGCCTGCCCAGTGAAGTCAGACTCTGGAGAATTTAGCTGCCTAACTCTAACAAGTCTCTACTGAGCATGTGCAGACTGAGATTTGCAGAGGCTCATAACTTGGTCAAATATGGGTGGGTTTCATGGGGATAGCAAAAGGGACATCCCTAATACCAAGGCATTCCTCCCAACCCCCCTTACCAAATTTCAAGCCCTTGTTCCAAAGTATGGAAGCACTAGAGATTGTCAACAAAACAATTGTAAGCTGCTTTTAAAATATATATGGGATAACAATGTATTTTTCCCTACCTTTGGTCTGAGAAATATTTGAACAATTTTTACTGAAATTTCTCTCCTCACTCATAAATAAATAAATAAATCAACCTGAGGCAGACAATCATGGAAAATTTCAAATCAAATAGTCAAAGTTTGACTAAGTTAGAAGCAGCTGAAAACAGGGTCTTATAATGGTAAATGTTGGGCAACCTTAATTATAGACATTGCTACCAGCACAGTCTATATAAATCATGAGTTGACATCAGAGACATTGATGATGATTAAACAAATGTAATTTCAGAGCTCTAGTTTCAATGGTCAAACAAGAAAATAAATAAGATGAAGTTAGGAAACAGAGACCGAGTGATTAAGGATGGAAAAGGTTTACTTAGCTTCCTTGTAGGAAAGATGAACAACAGACATTTAACTACTATTATTGTTGTCTCCATGTGACCCACATAGTTATTTATCACTCCTCATGGCTGAAATGTTACTTTCTCCATTAACTTCCCTCACTTCCCCTGTCACATTTGAATTAATTCATTCCTAGCAATTTATTTATTTATCTTTGGCTGGGAACAGATTCTAATATGAAGTGAGAACACGATGATGATCTGTCCAATGAGGAGATGTAGATCTTTCTGGAAATACTGCACTGTAACTATCTCAGTGGGAATTATATACCCTTAAACTGTATTAGTTATACCTGTAAGGCTAAAACCTGCTCCGAGATATACCACTGAAAGGGCTGCCTGTCCCACAGTGCAATGAGAGCCAATGGGAAGACTTACATTGACTTCAGTGGGCTTAGATCAGGCCATAAATTTGGAGTGACTATATTTGTCACTAAAGGATTTATACCCATGAAAGAGAGAGCAGGATCTCTCTCCTTATTTCCTAGTACTTGTGCTCTGTATCTGTTTCTGATTAACGGTAATCGAGTAAACAGATTAACAGTTGTTATATAACATCCACCTCTTCTGGCAAGTAGTTGATTCAGTACTCTGTTACTCCAATTTTATGCTGGTATAACATCACTGATTGCGAAAGCAGGATTGGGGCCTCAGCTTCCAAAGGACGACAGGTTTACTGTGGTAGACTATTTCATTTTTATTCCTCAATAACCTTATTCCTAACTGCATGCACGTTGTTATTCTTGCTTTATTTATTTAAAAAAAAAAGAAGCCATTCAGAGATGTTTGACTCAGAAATCATCTGAACAAAATGTAAATTATTCCAGAGGGTCCATCTGCATAAATACACATTAATTCTCCTCTTAAATGTGTGGTAGAGTCTTTCCCCTGAGAAGGCTATGGAGCTGTGAAAATATGTAACAGTAATTAATTACTAACGAGGAATAGATTAATATGGCATGCTAAGAATAATAAAACAAATATATGTAACTAAGTGGTGTCTGCAGGGTAATGCAAATGGGAGAGTATCAGACAGCTATAGTGTTGTATTTAATACCCCATCAAGAAGAAAGTGCAGTTTATTAGCTGAATGACATTTTTCTATATAGCACAGCTATTTATTTATTTTCACTGCTCATATTTTAGACAAACAAAAACATCTTATTTCTTATTGCCCAAGAGAGCTGGCTTTATTGTTTCTGCAAAAAGCCATTTCCACTTTTAAGGATTGCTGTTGGACATATTCCAGAAGACTGTGCCTTGGTATTAAATATCATTGCCCTGTCTGTGTTTGTGTGTAAACTGAAGATGAGAATTTTGTTCCTGAAAATATCCTCCACGTACTGTACTTTGCCTTTTATCATTTAAAGGTTTTGCTCCAGTCTTATTGCACATCAACCATTCCCTGTGCAGTTGTTTATTTTAAAGTAAGCACAGTGGAGATTTATAAGCAAAATAGAGGTGGATTCTAGCTTGGTTTAACCTGAATAATAAAATTTACTAGCAGTTTCAAATAGAAATTAGCACTTGTAACGTACGATGTCACATCCACATGCCTGAGTGAGTTACAGTACAGGGCATACCTGCTGCCGCTTTACCTTTCATGGCTGGAATAGAGTTGTCAGTAAATAAAGACAAGTAAAGAATTGTACAATAGGGTGCTCACAAATCGGTGTGATCATGAGCTGCCTGGATAAGGTGTGGAGTGGAGTAAGAAGTGCAAGGTACCCTAATTTGGGGTGTAAACTAGCCCCATGCTGCCCTGCTGGGTCTACCAGCATCACTAGTTCATGCACTGAGGGTGGGGAGGAGAGAGCAGGTGCTGTAGGGGGTTACTCTGATGCAGAAGGGCAGAGGCAAGACACTGCATACCCCCATGCACCAGTCAGCACAGCTGAGCTATTGTGGAGAAGGAATCAATTGTGTTATGAAAAGAATTGATGCAGTTAATCTCCCCCTAGAGTGAGAGGGAAGCAGCGGGTGAATTTCCTCTCTGGGTCCTTTAATCAGGACAGATTATAGGATAGCAATGCAGCCCTAAGGCATTATCTACCACAGAGGTAAAGCACATTTGTGTGGGAGATGAGGAACCAGTCCAAGATTGTGGAACCATCTCCTATCAAATCTAAGACCTGCTGCAAACACCACCTCTTTCTCTTCCAAGTGCAAGACACATTCCTTCAACCTGCCTACATCAATAAAAATACAAAGCATGGCTTAGAAAAAAATAAGTCACATACAGTTCTCACCTGGGTGAGAAGAAGGGAGAAGGATGGAAGAATCCACACATGGCAGATATAGTCCAGTCACTCGGTGCAAAGTATTCATGGCATAAGAAATTGAACTGACTAGAATAGTGCTTGGAAACAGAAACCCCGAATTGCTGCAATTTGCTAATGAAATAAATCCAACTTTATTGATGCTCATAGCAGCCTGACCATTACTATTTCAGATTCAGGAGGCGGGGCTTGTATTTATGGTGCTGACTGTTTGTGTTCACAAGTATTATTACACTACTCTTCTCACTTATTTTTCTTTGGATGGATGACTTTGAGAAAGCCCCAGCAATAGGCAATGCTGAAGCTGCATGTTGCACTGTAAGCATCAAAGAGCATAATAAGGAAGGAATATTAATAAAAGAGATGAATGAAAATGATTATCTGTCCAGAAAATCATCCAAGAGTGAAGGGCTTCAGTTTTCTCGGGTCAGCCTGAACTGCTTTTGCTTCAAGCTCATGAGATCAGACCCCGTCACAAGATGGGTGGGAAATGTGGAGGAACAGCTTTGCTAGTGATACCTTGCCATGTCCAATTCCAATCCTAACAAGTTCCAGGAAGTACAGAGCTGAGTAGAAATAAAAAAGGAATTGAATTAGTCACATTTTTTTGGACGTTCAGTTCATTTTGAGAGATGAGAGGTTAATCAGTTCTCATTTTTGCATGACTATGCATAAAGCGCAGACCGCATTCTGCATAGATGCAAAACCAGTATCTTTTCACCAGAACTCAAAGAACTAATTAAAAATAATAATAAAATATTATTTGAATAAAATATATTTTCCTCCAAAAACATTTGAGATATAGACGTGTGCATTCATGTCTGAAGCACTGGAGTACTCTGAGCTCCTTAAAATGACCTGCTTTCTGCATTGCATGAGTAAGCAAGGTACACTGCCAGACAAGACGGTCTTAAAATCCTCTCCCTTCCAGAGGAACTGAAATCTACAGCCCTTGTCTTCCCTTTGTAGAGGCAAAACACCTGAAAACAGCAGGTACAGCATCATACTCTAGCTGCTAAAAAGTGAAAGCATTTCAGTTTTTCCTACGCAGCATTTATTGGGAAGGTCTTTTAGAGAAGAATGAGATCCCATGGCACGATTTCGCTCCTGGTTTATGAACTGTCTGCACTTTTTAGCATATGGCCATGTGTC
The DNA here is from genome assembly GCF_965140285.1 of Lepidochelys kempii. Classification (NCBI taxonomy): domain Eukaryota; kingdom Metazoa; phylum Chordata; order Testudines; family Cheloniidae; genus Lepidochelys; species Lepidochelys kempii. The sequence continues at coordinate 13,933,359 of NC_136392.1, read as the reverse complement.
TATTTGCTTTTGCTTATGGCACAAAATCAAAGAGGCTAGCAATGCGGGGTGGGGGGTGGGAATGTATTAGCTCACCTGGCTTATCCTCTTGCCAGTGAAGAATTGTTCACTACAGTATATTTTTAGTGCTTTTGTTTCCAACTTAGCCTTTAGTGACTCATATAACTGGGGCTTTTACCTTGTTCAAGTTGTGTGTCTATAAGCTGGTGACAGATTGTAATGGGCATTAGTTCTGATTATTTGGCGTCAAATTTATGCTCTTGAGTGACATGTACACAATAAGAACAGGAATTTGTATGCATTAATCACATATTTTCATAATTAAATGTATAATTGTGCTTCCAAATGCTTCTTTGCAATTGCAGTTATTCACTTTCTCTATAAAAGCCGAGACAGTTAATCATAGTTACCAAGCTTCTATATAATGTACCTTATGATCCATGGAAGCAGGGTGGCAGGTATTATTTTATCAATTAATTATTAATTATTATTATTATTATTATTTTATTATTTTAGTTTAGTTTGTGAAAAAAATATTCTGCTTACTTGTTTGCACATATGTGACTATATAGCAGGCACATATGCTTGAGAATTTGGACCACGATGTCTTCTTAATAAAAAGACATAAGCTCAATTTTAGCCTTGTACCTTGCATAGTCATTTACATGTGGGCAAAATGGAAATGAGTGACCTTTCAAATTAGAAAGACTTTATACAGGTATCAATGATTATACAAGGTACAAGGAAGTGGCAAATCATGGCCAACAGAATCCAAAGTCAGAGACATCTTTCAATACCTTGGAAAATAGCAGCTGCCACAATAAGCCCTACATTTTTAACAATGAGAGTAATTAACCATTGGAGCAATTTACCAAGGTTCATGGTGGATTCTCCATCACTGACAAGTTTTAAATCAAGATTGGATGTTTTCTGAGAAGATCTGCTCTGGGAATTATTTTGAGGAAGTTTGATGGCCTGTGTTATACAGGAGCTCAGACTGAATGATCACAGTGTTCCCTTTTGGCCTCAGAATCTAGGAAACCTCAGAATGTTTTCCTGACCCCTAAATTATAGTGGATTAGTGTAATTTACAGCATAATGCTTTGGTCACATTACCTTGTCTCTTGTTAATTTGCATATTGAGAAGCAGATAGAAGAAAATATAACATGATAAATTCAGCATCTCTCATAATAGAAGCAGACATGCCAAACCCACAGAAAAAACCACAGAAATTGGGCTTGTTTTTGGCTTAATTAGCTTGTGAGTTGCTTGTTGGCTAGTTTTTGGCTTGTAGCTTGTTACTTGTTGTAGCTTGTTGCTTCTTTTTTTTTTAATTGGCTCCCGGCAAGCAGGGGTAAAGGGTGGGGGCAAGCAGGAGCAATGGGGGCAGAGAGTCAGGGGTGCACAGCAAGCTCATCACAGTCCCAGACTGCACGCCGGGGGGATCTAGTCACATAGAGTGTTGGGATTCTTAGGGATTGGCTTGTTTTGGCCTTGTTTTGAAATGGGATTACCCTGACTTTTGGCTTATTGTGAAAGTCGGGGTGCTTATTTACCACATGAAAGTTGGCAACTGTGGAAACAAGGAGGCATTGAATGAATTTGAGATGCAGCAAATTTTAAACTGCTCAAAGGAAACACATTGTCAAACAATGCACAGTTAGATTGTGGAACTCATTGCCACAAAAGTGCTTTGCCAGTGGTTATGAAGAAATTGTTCCTGTGTCCAGGTTATGCCATAACTTCTTACTGCAACTTTTCTTGCACCTTTCTCTGAAACAGCTAGTACTGGCCACTGTCAGAGAGGATAATGGACTAGATGGATCACTGGTATGGCAACTCCTATAATGGCTTTATTTTCCTTTGTTGGAAAGTTTCCCTTCAGAATAGCGATTCTTTTAAAAAAAAAAAAACTTTGTAATTTCCTACTCCTACTCTAGCCACTGTAATAACATCTAATGTCACGACTTGATTAATTCAATGAATTATAGCAGAACTGAAGCTGTCAAGAGGTTGCCATTGAGTCTAGATTGATATTCAATTATTTTTCATGTAAACCCCGATGATTTTAGTGTGCCTACTTTCTAAAGTTATTTATGAAACAAATTTCTTGGAGCCCATCACTGAAAGACCCACAGTAAGTACTGATGTGTTGAATGTCACACTACTTCACATATGGCACAGTAGCTATTAAAATGAGATGTTATAGAACTAATAGAATTTCAAATTGTGTCCCTAAAGAGGCAATGGGACTGATCTTACTCTTGTTGCTAGCTTTGCCTTTGACTTCACTCAGAATCAGGCTCTCATCATAAGGACTGTATGTGACACAGAAGACTGGAAAGACTGAGGTCCAGCAGTGTCTCAAGTCCTGTTGAATGACAATAAAATAATTATGGGGGATATGCCCATCAGATTCCAGCTGTTGATACCAAGTATCCCCAAATGTAGAGCCTAATTCCTATCCCTTACTTTAAGAAAGGGTTGCAGAATTGGACGTTATAAACTGTGGAATCCTCACTTATGTTATTGAGCACTTACATGAGTAGTCCCAATTCAACAAGGTTCCACAATGAACCTTTAAGTATTTATTACCTTATACACCCTGAATGTCCATTGGTGGCCAAGGAATTATTCATTCTTCCTGAATCCTGAAGCTATATTTGCAAGAGGGACTTAGGGTTCCCTGCCACTTAATGGAATTCACAGCCCTGAGCTAGGCATCCAAGTTCGCTATATAATGCATGAGGAGAGTAAGGTACCTAAAAAGGGATTCACAGATGCCAGCAAGCTGAGAGGGAAGCTGCCTAAGCTAGCCAATAGAAAGCTCTCCCTGTAAAAGGGAGTTAGGTGCCTAACTCTGGGCCAGAAGGAGGCACCTTCCTCCATTCAGGATTCACAGCCATAAATCCTCTCCTGGAGCTAGGTGCTTAAGCTGGGTCACTGTTTTTTGACAAAAGAACCCACAAACAAACAAACCCACATCACATCATCAGCCATGGAGAGGGTAGGAGGAGGAAGGTGGTGATCCCCTTTTACCCAGTATTTCAGTAATTAGAGCAATGGTGAGCAACCTGCGGCCTGGGGGATGCACGCGGCCCATCAGGGTAATCCGCTGGCGGGCTGCAAGACAGTTTGTTTACATTGACTGTCCACAGGCACTGCCACCCGCAGCTCCCAGTGGCCGCGGTTTGCCATTCCCGGCCAATGGGAACTGCAGGAAGCAGCAGCTAGCATGTCCCACAGGATTGGGCCCTGAAGGGAAGATGGGCATGGAATGCCTGATGTGTGAATCTGAAGTTAGGCACCAAGCTACTGGGCAGTGTCAGGACACATGCCCAATGGCTGAAATTTATGCATCTTGGGGACTTCCATGGGGAAACTTAGGCCTTGTCCACACAACCAGGGTAAGCTGACCTTTCCTTGTCCCTGGGGGCCAATCCTCAAATGGTGAAATGTGGGAGGCAGTGTGGCCTAGCAGATACAGCATGAGATTAGGAGTCAGGAAATTTGGTTTCTGTTCCTCTCTCTGCCACAGGCCTACTGGGTGACCTTGGTCAAATCACTACACCCCTCTGTGCCTAACTTTCTCTCTGTAAAAGGGCGACTGACCTCCTTTATAAAGCACTTTGAGATCTACAGATTATTATTACCAATAAACTATAATTAGAAAATAGAAGGCTAATGAATGTTGTGCTTTATAAATACCTTACTTGGGCCATTTTTTTCTTCATTAAACTCCCAGGTATACAACTGAAGAACTCACAAGTATGTTATACATTTGTTAATGTTCTTATGATTTTACATTCCTTTATTGAGTCCAAGGATTAAATTTTTCCATCACCCTGATAAAGTTGGGAAAGTAGCTTTGGACCTGAGTTGCTAAGTTTTTAAGACAATTTTACAATGCTAATTTAAATGATTGAACTTTTTAAGATGCTTATCTCTACCTCATGTTAAACAACCATTTTCTCCAACCCCAAAGGGCACATGGTCATGAAACAGAGAAATGAGATACTGAATAGAGCAGAGTTCTAATAAAGGCAGGAATCCTGAAATACTCACACTCCTCAAAAGCCATCATCAGCCAGTCAGATTGTTTCATTTTATTAACATAGTTTAATAATTTAGAAATATATACAAATGTAGAGTTTCATGGAAAATTTACAGCACATGCACTGTAATTATAGTGAGTTAACTGAGGCACTGCTTTCTTTATGTTCCATTCAGGTAATTTGGAAGCCATTAGTTTAACTAACCAATTTATTTGAGCATGAGCTGTGGCTCACGAAAGCTCATGCTCAAATAAATTGGTTAGTCTCTAAGGTGCCACAAGTACTCCTGTTCTTTTTGCGAATACCGACTAACACGGCTGTTACTCTGAAACCTGTCATTAGTTTAACTAAAAACCTAAGGTAAAATGTGTCCATGTGGCTACAATGGCTTCTCTGAAGACTGCACTTATAATTGTCAAACAAAGATAAATTCTTAACTGCATTTCATTACATTTTGGTACAGCCATAGGTGGTGGGTAGCATAGGCTGGGGGAGGCTGTACCTCCCCAAACAGCCAGGTGTGGCCCCGCCCACGCTCCACCACCAGGCCCCTCCTGTGGCTCCCCCTGTGTGGTGGTCCTGGCTAAGGCTGTGGCCGCGCCGCCCACCCTCCTGGCGCTCCGGGACTGGGGAGGCTGAGGCCGCACCACCCACCCTGCTGGCGCTCTGGGGCACTAGCCTGGGGCAGGAGCTGACAGTCACAGTGTGGGGGGGGGCGCCCTTGGGGCTCCGGGGGTGGGTGGGAGGGTGTAAGGTGCGGGGCCACAGGTGTAAGGGGCGGGCCTGGGGCTAGCCTCCCCCAGTCAGCCGTTCATGTGCCGTCCATGGGTACAACTGATGCAAATATGCTTTGCAGATACCTGTCCAGGAGAACACTGATTGGTTTAAGCTGTATAAAGGCTATATTTTGGCTTCACAGCTCTCTGGGACCTGATTTCTTAATAAGTTGTGACAAATGCTCAAAGAGCAGTTGACCCTTTCAGCTAGTCTCTGATTCAGTGGAATTCTTCGCCCTGAGTTGGGTAGCCAGCATGATCCATACAATACATGAAGAGAATTAGGCACCTCAGAAAGGGATTTTCATAAGGTAGCAAGCTGAACAGAAAGCCATCTAAGCTAATCAAGTGTGAAATGCAGACAAAAGGTGCAAGACTTAGGCTCAGATCCTCACAGGTATTTAAGTGCCTAACAGGCTGGAGGGAAGCACTTTCCTCCATTTGGATTTCTCAGCCATGAAACCAGTCCTGGAGTTAGGTACCTAAACTAGTTCAGCCGTTTCTCAAAAAAACAAAAAAAAACAGGGAAAGTTATACCTCTCTCAATCCCATTGTAGCCGATAGCCCTGTAGTTAGAGCACTCATTGGACATGTAGATAACCCACATTCAAATTCTTGCTCTGCCTGACTTGGAACAGGGACACATCCCTGCTGAGTAGCCCAACCACCAGGATATGGGGTCCTCAGAACTCTCACTCCTGGCTGCCTCTTTGTGCTGAGCATGCCTATCACGTTGGACCCTGAAGGAGATGTAGGTGTGGGAACACCTAGCTTCTGAATCCTGCCAGGGCTTAACCATGAGCTTGGGTTTTGAACAGCAAGTTAGCTGTGGGGTGGTGTCAGTACTGAGGTGGTTGAACACCTGACTATTGGCAGAAATTAGGTGCCTACAGGGTTAGCTGGCAGCTGAGCAGTTTTAAGAATGTTAGTGGCACTTGAAGAGGTAGTTAGATTCCCAGGTATCTTTGTCCATCTAGCCAAGAATCCTAGACTGGGTTGAGTTTCTCAGAATACTTCCAGGCTGCAGCAAACTCCCACCGCTGGAGGCCAGCTTTATAGCCCTGGCACCACCCCTTATTGTTGTTTTTCTTTTTTTCTCACCCAGCCTCTTTCACCTCTCCATACAATTTCAGCGGGAAGCTAGTGTGGCTTTCATTGCAATACTGCATTCCTAGCACCAGATGGTGCTTTGCAAAGATATAAATAGTGGCACCTACAGTTCCCCCAACCCCCTCCTCACATGACCCAAAATGGATTCCAACACCAGTTAGAAGCACCCTGGGTCTCTGCCAATATACTGCTCCAAGGTAAGAATGATAACCAATAACATGTTATTAAATTAAGCATTTCACAGATCTGCCCTTCAGCTGTGATAGATGTCTTCCTTGTTGTAAGGGGACTGTTGCCCCCTTACTAACATTCAGTGGGGGTGTTTTGGTTGGCTAGCTCCCAGTACTAAAAAGGGGGAAGGGTCGATGGGGATTCAGGACCCTGAAACTGACAGCCCCCAGGAACAATGGGGAGAGGCTAATGCTCTAGGTCACCCTGAATGACAGGGTGGGCAGGCTAATCAGGGAGTCAGGAGGCCAAGGAGGTCCTGTCCTCCGTGTGAGCTGGATTTGCCTGGGTCAGGCAGAGTGGGGCCAAGCTAAGGAGAAATCAGGGGCCCAAGCTAAGCTGGGGAGCAGAGCTGGGCCAGATCCAGAGGGACCAGAAAAGCAGCCCAGAGAGAGCAGACCCTGTCCTGGGAGCAGAGCTGCAGCCCCAAAGCTAGGGACACAGCCCAGAGAGAGCAGACTTGCCCTGGGAGCAGAGCAGCCAGAAAAGCAGCCCATGAAGCAGGTCAGTGCTGGGAGCAGAGTCATAGAAGCAGCCTGCAGAGCAGACCTGTCCTGGGAGCAGAGCTGCAGCAACCAGAGGCAGAGGGGCCAAGGAGCAGCCCAGGGAGCTGGAGGCAGAGCAGCAGCAGTAGTGCAGAGACCGAGTGGTGGAGCTGGGGCTGGAGCAGTCTGGAGCTGGGTGCGGTGAGCCACTGGGGAGAGCGAGGGGGACCCTGGGCAGCAGGCCCAGCACAGGGAGACGCCTCAGCCAAGAGGGTCTGCAGGCCAGGCTTGGATCGTAACCCCGACAGGGCGGGGGCGACACTGGGAAGAAGGGTCCTACCACTTAGAGCCTGAGAGCGTGTGGCCACCACCAGAGCAAGTGTCCAACCCACAGCATCCCTGCAGCACAGCCAGGGCCTGAGAGGAAGGCCTGGGATTTACAAGGAACAGACTGTGAACTGCCCCGACATTCCAGAGACACTGTTTGTGATGTTCCCTGCCACAGAGCGGGGTGATGTGTTTCTTTTAACCTTTCCCATTATTCCTTATTCTTTTTAAAATTAATTGTTGATTAAATAACTTGCATTTGCTTTAACTTGTATGTAATGGTCAGTGGGTCAGAGAAGTGCCGAGTGCAGAGAGAGTACCCCGGAGTGGGGACTCCATAGCCCCTGTCCTAGGTGACCACAGCAGGGTTGGGGGTCGAGCCCCCCAGGAATCCTAGGCCCAGCCTTGTTGGGGTTACGAGGACTCTGCCAGACAGGAGAGTGGAAGGGGAGTCCTCAAGGGCAGGGAGGCCACTGGGTAAAGGAAGTGGGAGCGAGGACTCAGATCCTTTCACTAGTCCACTTCACCGGGGTAGTACAGAAGCCAGGAAAGTTCCCCACAGTAGCGGGACTATTCCCCCGCTTACATTGTGTTAGCCCTTCATGTTATTCGCCATGCAGTGCCTTAAAGTCACGGCTAACTGCAAAGTAGACCACATGATGGCTTCTGCCTTGCCTTATTTCATTCCTTTTTAAAAGCATGTGGGATCCAAATATACAAAATACAGTTATATGGTCCTACTGTATTTTCCATTGCATGCATCCGATGAAGCGAGCTGTAGCCCACGAAAGCTTATGCTCTAATAAATTTGTTAGTCTCTAAGGTGCCACAAGTACTCCTGTTCTTTTTTTATATTATATGGTGCTACATGATGATATTGCTGTTGCCCAATAATGACTGGAGGGTTCATCGCCCTGTCCACTTGAGCCTTATCATATCTAGATGCTTTGAAAGTTTACTTTTGATAACCAATTTAGAACACCATTTCAGAAGCAGTGGTTTGTGTATATTTTTAGTTAGCTTTACTTCTCAACAAAACATGATTGCAGCATGGAAGCAAGGTAATTAATACCCCTGGGTTCCTTGCTGAACTGCACATCACTGGTTTCTAGGAGTCTTTCTTGAATGTATTTAGCATGCCAGCTTAAAGCTTTTGCATCCTGGGGTCAATCTCTTTTTTTATATACTAAGATATTATTTTAAAGGTTTTTCACAGGATAGGGGGACCCTAGAATCATAGAATATCAGGGTTGGAAGGGACCTCAGGAGGTCATTTAGTCCAACCCCCTGCTCAAAGCAGGACCAATCCCCAATTTTTGCCCCAGATCCCTAAATGGCCCCCTCAAGGGTTGAACTCACAGCCCTGGGTTTAACAGGCCAATGCTCAAACCACTGAGCTATCCCTCCCCCCCTAGAACTCACTTAATTGCTCCCCTCTTGTTTGTATCTGTTGCTATTCAATGTGTACATGCATGAAAATTTCTGATGGTCCAATTATACCATTATTTTAATGACAGCATCTTTCTGAGTTACCTCTCTGTGTGTGTTTCAAGAGTTTGAGTAGTATAGAGCCATGCTTTTCCTCACTAGTCCTTCTTGGCATATTAGGGGACAGAACTGAGGACCGCTGAAGTCATTTGATCATTTGTAGTTAAAGGAGAATGATGTTTCATTTTATTCTTGCAGCGACATCTCATTATTCTGAAACTTTCAAGAAATATGTTAGAAAGCAGTGGTGAACTGTGTCTCCTTCATCAAAGGCCATCACAACCTGCTGAAAGGTAGATTAATTTAAGGATCTCTTTATCATTTAATGCAGGCTTGCATATGTTGACACTGTAAATATCACTTAGCCATTTTCACAGTCACAGAACACTTTCACAGTGCTTTATTAAATTTCAGATTTGGGCCTTTTTAAAAAAGAAAAAACAAAGGCAAAGATGCCAGGTGTATTTACTAGAGAGGTGCTTTGGTGAACACCCCACTGGAAAGTTTAGAGATGGCTAAGAATTTCATGACCCACCCCTTTCCAGGGTAGCGCTATAAACAGCCAAAATAAGATCCTGCATCTGAACCATGATTCTCAAGAAATATGCATTTGAACTTCATAGCCTTTGGCCCATTCACAAATGGAAGTCATCTGGGTTTCATTGTTACTTTTTAGTGATTTTGTTTCATATTGGTACTGTTAACTTCGGACCTTGGTGCAAATGGGCATAGCTTAATTAACGTCAGAGTCCTCTTGTACTTTAAAGTGCTGATATACTCTATTGTCCCTTAATCAAGAGCATTTGTGTAGTGTGTGTGTGTGTATACGTTATATACAATATATAGTCATTATTTCTGTAGATCATCTCTGAAGAATAGTAGTGATTGAGAGTAGAAAAACCATCCACCTTTATTTTCTACTTTAGCTGCATAATCAATAAAAATGTGTTAACTGTTCCATTTGCATGTTTTGTTAGTGTATATTTTTTACTGTAATTTGATAGAAATCATTCCATGCTGAGAAATGGTAATGAGCATTGATACAATTACAACTATTTTGCAAATTTAAATGTCAGTTTCATTTTTAATGTCTATTGTTGTCCGTTGTTGGTGGCGTGTGTGTTCTCTTTGTGTGCTGTGCTGGCTCTGGCCAGATAGCCCATACAGCAGTCTTTGATTGAACTGCCCAAGATGGCCACAGACTCGGTTCAGTGGTGAAGGCACTCAGCCAGGTTTATTGTTAATGAAGCCCAGTTCTGGTGCCCTGGCTCAGTGGTTACAAGTACACTAACACATATATGCTCATTACAATGGACCAGCTCAGTGAGCTGCGGGACTTTCTGCTCTCCCCCTCATCCAGAAAAAGACCCCCCCTCTGTGACCCCTCTTTTATAGACTGATACAAACAGGTTATATATTGCCCCTTTAACATGGTTAGTTACCACCTTTTACCTTGTACATGTTGGTTCAATCAAAACATCTCTATCCATCAGCCTGTCACCCTGACCTTATCTTTAGGATGGGCCAGGGTGTCCTTGTATCATTTTTGAGGGGTCTGTTTACACCATAATCTGGTATCAGGGTGTTTTGGTACTCCTACCCTTCCGGAATCTGTTTATGTGAATACTTAGTGCCTAGGAGTGCTTGTGTTTCTGCAAAGCCAGGCCTGTTCTTGCCAAGTTCATGTATCGGACAGTGAACCTGCAAGCAGGCATCTATCTGCTTTGTAACAGAACCAGACTCTTTCCAACTTTGCTTTATATCAGCAGGGCCTGACTTTAGTTTGGGCCTTAGGCCTTGCACCAGGCCTCTTATACCAGGCCTCATGTCTCAGACTCTCTCTTTCTACTACACCTCTTTTATAACTAACTGTACATGAGAATTTGGCAGTGACCTCATTCAAGGAATGAGAGAGGCTCAGGGCAACAACAGAAATGGGGTATAGGGTGGAAGGGAAAATGCAGTCTTGGATGAGGAGGGCTACATAGGGGAGAGGCTCCATGACTTTATCAAAGGTTATGAAGCTGAAGCAGGATTGTGTGGGGTAGGGAGGAACAAAGGGGGGGAACATTCAGAGAATATTGCTGAAGCCTCATTAAGTCCATGTCATTCTACCCTGTTATGGATATGGGGATACCATTATAATCAAACCCATCATAAGTTCCCCACATGGAATCTGCTCCAGTGTCCTCCTGGAGACAGATTGGACCTGCTGAGCAACCACAACTCTAACTGATGTCTCAGGACTTTTGAAAGCAGGCCCAACATCTCAGACTGGGCAACCAAAATGGAGGCACCACAAATCAGTGGCCACCTTTGAAAGCTGGGAATTTCTCATTTCCAGTGGAATAAAGTTTTAACTTCTAGCCCTGCATTGTTACCAGGGTCGTGCTGGCTGCCGGGAATGGCAAACCACTGCCACTGGGAGTTGTGGGCGGCCATGCCTGCGGATGGTCATTGTAAACAAACTGTCTCACGGCCTGCCAGCGGACAACCAACGGGTTGCGTGAGGGTCACAGGTTGCCACCACTGTTCTATGGTTTCTGAGGAGTAGCTTTCTGATCCTGGGACGTGCCTTGTTTGTCACAGTGGAGATTTGTAGTGATGAATATATTAAAAAAGTGTTTGTTTCCCTAAAATATTGAACTCTTATGGTATAGTATGTTTAATAAAGCAGCAACCTAAATAATTACCCTCCACTCACTCAGAAAGAAAAGGCCAACTTTGTTACTGTCTTGGGTCATCATTTCCGGTGTTGCCAGTTCTCACAATTTTATCACAATTTTTGTGACATTTTGTGTGTTTCTTAAAGTAACCGCTGCTGGGATCAAAAGTTTGTGTGAAAATCTCAGTTTTCATTCATTTAAAAAAAAAAAAAGTTCTAGCCTGTGTGGTTGTGAAGAAAACATTAAAAACCTGCCTGGAGTGTAACCAGAGGCTCAAGAAACCAGAAGGCAAATAAAAAGAATCAAAATGTACTATTTTTAAAACTCTCATGATTTTTAAGACGATCTCCTGATTTGGGAGTCCCTAATCATGGAGTTGTCTATACTGCTTTTCTGAAAAGCCTACTCCATGTAGGTCCAGTTCAGACAGGCTTCTATACCTGCAGCTTCAGGGCAACCCTTCTTACAGGGCCAGTCTGGTTTATACTGGCTCTACCTGAGACAAATTGTAGGCCCTACCCCTTCCATTGCCCCCAGAAGCAAATACCAAGTCTGGATGTTTTTCCTGTTGCCTCCATTACCCCTAAATTGGACTGTGGTTTTTATTTTATTTTGTTTTTGTTCCTCCCTGCCCTCTCTCTATAGTACAGCAGTTTAGAACCATGCTGGGGGACAGTCACTTAGTGGAACTTGAACTTCTCTATTGCAGCTATACGGGAGCCAGAGACTGGGGAAGGGTGTTGTGGGGGCAAGGTTGCAGAAGATTGGCAAGGAACTAAGTGGTGGACTGAGTACGTGACTGGATGTAAGCGGAGGATGCAGGCAGTTTCAATGAACTTTGTCCAACAGACCCTGCCAAAAGATATTGTAGCATAGCTCAGCATATTTTTGCCTGTAAACAAGTCAGTTTATGTAATAAGCATAAATCGTACATATAAGAATGTAACCAGCTGTTGACCCCATGTAACCCCGAGATAAGCACGGAGAATATAGCGCCTCAGAGGACTCTCCCTCCCTCTCCGCCCCCCCCCCCCGGTCGGCAGGGTCTTGCCTGGTCAGCTGTCCTGAACACCGGAGTCCCCTGCAGCCCCTCAGCACGTCCTAGGGGCTCTCCGCGCAGATTGGAGCATAAGTTCTTTCTTCCTTCCTTCAATAAAGCGTAGTTTACTATTCTTAGGCCTGAGTGTCCTCCTTTCGCTGGTATCTCCCCGCCGCCCTTGCAGGCACAGGTGTAGTGTGTATTGCTATGAAACCCTGATGTCTGTGTGTGTAACCCCTTGGGGTTTAGAGAGCACGGCCCCTTTAAATCATTTTCCTACTGGGGAGAGGGAACAGTGAGAGAAAGGAGGGAAACTTGGGGGTGTGTCTCTGGAGCCTGGGGAGAGAAGGGCTGTAGCAGGGAGGCCCTGAACAAAGTGAAGGAGAGAACCTGCCTGAAGCCTGGGAAGGACAGGGCGGCGGATCGGGGACACCGCAGGACAGGAGCCAGGAGGAGCACTGTGCCAGGGAGGAATTGCCCAAGAAGGACAGGCCGGAGCTGGACCCAGTATCACTGCTGCCCAGAGCTGCATGGGGCTGTGCGTACTGGGCCTGTGACTCTGCACTGGGAATAAAGAGGGAGGCTGTTAGTTAGTTAAGTGGGGAAGTTGTCGCTCTGTATGGCTTTGCAGAGAGTGGCAGAAGAGGGCACCGGAGGTGTTTGCTGGGGAAAGTTCACTGGTGCCAAAGACGACCAGGAGCACCCAAGTTCCATGGGGCTGGACTGGAACTTTGCTCGGGACTCCTGAACTCTGTGTGCAGACACATTGCTCAGTGTCTGCCCTTTCAGACTGTGCTACCACTGGGCCTGTGGGACCTTCGTTTGTATGCAACCCCGTTCTACTGCTCCCCCTATACTTCCCCTTATTGTTTTTCTCCTCTCATCCATCTGTAAATAAATATCTCCCTTTGTTATATTCATTGTACCTTTCCTGTGGATGGGTGTGTTCACTCTGGGGGGTTTGGAACAGGTGCTCCTGCGGTGGAAGAAATTTTTCCTGCTGCATTCCTGCACGCGCCGTCTCTTGGCCAGAGCTGCCTGCAGAGCCTACTCCATCTTGGCCACGAGGGCGCTGAAGTTATATGTGTTTTCTGTGTAATGCGCTTTTTACATTTCCAAGAACTCTGCTTGCTGCTCAGACGTTTGCTAGTGTGTTCTCAAAGATACTAGTCTCTTACAGGGAATTACACACACTTTGTGCTTTTCCGTGGAGACTTTTCTATTCATTTTTGTAATTTAAAATTAGCCGCTTTAGGCTTTAAAGTTTATGGATGGTAGCCTAAGAATGAGTATTGTTATGTATAAATGCCTACTCTAGTGAATGGTGTGTCAGTTTCTAGCACCCTGTAAAGAGATGCAGCTCTCTTCAGCTAAATCACCTTTATCTCAAGTGCTAAGACTCTGCTAAGACATGCTGAGATAGATGTCTGCTGACCCATCCCTCATTCCAAGATGATGTGAGTCCTTTTAGCTGCAGGTTTCAGAGTAACAGCCGTGTTAGTCTATATTCGCAAAAAAGAAAAGGAGTACAGTATAATGCACTTGAGAATGTCTCAGATGCAGAGGGAACTATGATCAGGGAGAGTGAAGATCCCCTAGGGAAAAGATTTAGGAACAGCCAGACTCAAGAGACAATTTAGACTGAGGATTATGTTTTGTTGTTAAGTTAACAAGTAAGGAAAAGAAAAGGAGTACTTGTGGCACCTTAGAGACTAACAAATTTATTTGAGCATAAGCTTTCGTGAGCTACAGCTCACTTCATCAGGTACGTTTAGACCATATCCAAACTGTGCATGCTCTTTTAGGAGCAGCACAGGAATATCTAGTTTAGCTACACTTCAGTGTTTTCTAAGACTATAGTTTTATTCTTTTACAAAAAATATGTATAGAGAAATCCTGTAACGACTTGATGATGATCCATGGAATTGAGCAGCGACCATTCATTGTGCTCCATCTGCTGCATTAATTCTCATCAGATCCAAACTGTCTGAATAGACAGCAGGTGTTAGATCTGAAAGAATAATCTGCGCTTATTTAGTTTCATTTTTTTCCCAGTCCTTCCTCAACAGATTTTTCTGGATTATGCATTTGAAGATCATTCACAATCAATTTAAACAGGGACAGTCTCTGTAGGCAAACTGTAATGTGATTATTTTAGGAGGTGGGGTTTGTTATTCCCATAGTTTTTTAATAAGAGAGAGAGGAACCTACTTACAAGCATTGTGTTGTTGATTCCATGAAAAAAATCACACAAACTTTCATGTCTGGGTTATCGGCTCCAAATACATTAAATATTGATTAGCATGAATGGGATTATATTGAAGTATAACCCTTCATTGTAATTTTATCCAGGATGTAAAAGTTCAGTAACGTAGGTGATTGCTCATTAAACTAAATAGCACAGGGAAAGTTGTTGTCACTTTTACTTTATTGAAAGAGTACAAAACTTTGATACCAATCTCCTTTGAAATGATTATTATTATTAGGGATACCAAAACCCAAGAATTGTGTTCAGTGAAAAATGTTGAGGTGTTGGCAGTTTTCAGTCAACATCAGAACAAAAACTAGAACTTTAAAAATTGCTTGCAAAAAAACCCCCATGAGCCCCACTCCAGAATAGCCAGTAGCCTAGCAGTCAGGCTACTCCCCTAGGATGTGGAAGACCCAGGTAGGTTCAAGTCTCTGCCCTGCCTGATTTGGAGCAGTGACTTGAACCTGGGTTTCTGAGGGTATGTCTACACAGAGATAAAAATCCTGTGGCTGGCCTGGGTCCACTGACCTGAGCTCAGGCTCGGGGGCTGAAAAATTGATGTGTAGACACTTGGGCTGGAGCCTGAGCTCTGTGACCCTGCGAGGGTGGAGAATCCCAGAGCTTGGGCTCCAGCCTGAACTTCTGCACAGCGATTTTTTGCCCCATGAGGCCGAGCCAGCTGACACAGGTCAATCACAGCTGTGCCATGGGGCTTTTATCCCATACTTCGTGTGTCCTAGCTACTGTGCTACTCTGGGATGGGTCTCTCTCTCTTATTCCATCCTGGACTTGAGAGAACTTTCCAATGAAACTTTTGTTGAAACAGATTAGTGTCCAGGAAAAGTTCTGGTTTTGAGGAATCTGCACTGTTTGATGAAACAATGTTTAGTTGAAAAATTTCCAACAAGTTTTAATGATCAGCAACTAACTAGATATTGTCTTTGTTACAAATTCTGCACCATTGTAGATAAGGCTGTTTCAGGTTTCCATTATGATATTTTGGGCCAAATTTCTTCCCTCTGAAGTAAAGGCGTGGCCAGCACTGGCCAGGTAGCGAACCCCTCACAAGGGTGCGCAGTTACTCCCTTGAGAAATCCTATTGAAATCCTATAATAGGAAACCCACTCACATTCCAAAGCAGAATTTCATCTCTGGGACACATTTTCAAAAGGTATTTGTGCCCCTGAATACTGCATTTGTGAGCAAAATGAATGAATGTACGAGATGAGTCTTAGGTAGCCTCTGACCAGTATTAGGCCCTTCAAATGCATATTTTAAAGAAAGTGACTGTAAACTTTCAGTCTGAGCTGGAACCTTGCAATCAAGATGTTCAGAATATTATTAATATTATTTCTTTATTTTTTCATTTACAGGGTTTAAATTGTGATTTGTCGGAACCTGGGATTAATTGGAAGATAAAAATGAGCCAGATTCTTATTCTTATAAAATATCAAATAAATTATAATATTATAGCACTCAGAGGCCCTGATCCTGCCCCATTCTGATAAATCCTCTACAAACACAGAGGTAAACTCCATCCCATAAAGCCTGGAGTTACACTCTATTTCCCAAGTATAACAGGTATCTAAACCTGAGCCAATGGCTTTAGATTTTGTGTGCTCTTGGGGCTAAAATTTCATACCCAAAAGAGACTTTATTTAGATCTTTTCAAAACAGAGTGTAATTATTTGCAAGTAACACAATTATGTGTGGAACTGACCATAGGGCTTCTATAAACGATTGGGTCAGCACCGTACAGTTAAATGAGCAGCCAATATCTCCTGGATAGAAACATTCAAAATCCCATTCTGTTCAGAAATGCTTCTGTCTGTAGGTCATATGTTTTCCTGTGGCATTTGATCCTTATTTTCAATACATGTTTAAAATGGATACTATAGAAGAGACCGACAGGAATTGTGTGGCTTTAGGAGTAATCTCTGAAGATAATGATAGAAGGCAAACTTACAGCTGCTCTCCTCAGTGCTTGCACATGCATCCACATATGTGCTCAAAAGGGGTAATTGCACATACAGCTAGTAGTCGTATGCAACATCTGTTTGTAGTCACAAATAGAGGATTTTGTGTGCATAAGCGTATGTGACAGCAAATATCAGAGATGTAATTCAGGCTCAGTCTGAAATATTCATAGACTCATAGAAGGTTAGGGTTGGAAGAGACCTCAGGAGGTCATCAAGTCCAACCCCCTACTCAAAGCAGGACCAACACCAACTAAATCATCCCAGCCAAGGCTTTGTCAAGCCAGGCCTTAAAAACCTCTAAGGATGGAATTTGTACCACCTCCCTAGGTAACCTATTCCAGTGCTTCACCACCCTCCTAGTGAAATAGTGTTTCCTAATATCCAACCTAGACCTCCCTCACTGCAACTTGAGATCATTGCTTCTTGTTCTGTCATCTGCCACCACTGAGAATAGCCGAGCTCCATCCTCTTTGGAACCCCCCTTCAGGTAATTGAAGGCTGCTATCAAATCCCCCCTCACTCTTCTCTTCTGCAGACTAAATGACCCCAGTTCCCTCAGCTTCTCCTCATAAGTCATATGCCCCAGCCCCCTAATCATTTTTGTTGCCCTCCACTGGACTCTCTCCAATTTATCCACATCCCTTCTGTAGTGAGATGTGGTTCTCTTTATATTATTGACATTTTTGTCACTCAGGTGTAATTCTTATGTTCCATATTCTCCAATAAAATAACAGAGCATGTGAAAAATGCTTAAGGACCAGATTCCAGGAGGATAACCACAATGCTTTCAAGAGCAGAATTTGTCTCAAAGTTACTTAATAATTCATTTAGAGAGAGCTGTAGATTAAGGGTCTGATCAAAAGACCAAAGGGAGGACTCCCATTGACTTTAGTGGGCATTGGATCAGGCACTGAGAGCTGTGAATTAAAGTGAGTTAAACAGTGTAACATACATGCAAGCTTTTCTTTGGCTTTCATCACCATACTGTCTGAGCATCTCAACACACACTTTGTTTCAAAAGCTGTTGAAATAAATAATGCTATTATTGTACATGCATAAGTGGGCTTCTTGTAGAAATAGTTCCATTTGTTAACAGTACTTGTGCTACTCAAATCAGCTTGAATGTTACAACATCTTAGCAATTCATCTGAGGTTGAAGAGCTTAAACATTTCTTTTCAAATAGTGTTAATCTTAAACCATTTCCTATTTGTCTGCTGGAAAAAAGCCTGCCAAAATACCCTTTGGAGAATAACACAATTCAAATAGAATACATGTGAAATATTCTGATCAGATGTCATTATTTAATTTGATATTTGCAGGACTTTTTTTTTATCTTCAAACAGTTTGCCACAGTGAATATTTCACTACCTCTCCATTTACATTGACTGCTACAAATGGAAAAATTAGCATTGCTGGCGAGTACAATAGTTTACATTCCGTTCTTTCTGATGTGCATATTTACTTCTCATATCCATTCATTTTGTCCACTATCACTGAGAAATACAAATAAAAACATCTTGCTAGGATCATTTAATAAAATAACTTTTTAGAATGTAAAATGTAATGTAACCATTTCGTCACAAGTGCTTTTGTATGCTTTGACTGATCATATTGTCAGCTGTTGTAAATTGGTGTAACTCCACTGAAATCAGTACTGGACTCAATGGAGTTATGCTGATTTATACCAGCCCAATCCCAGGATATGAAACATGAAAATCCTGTTTAATTTCCTTTAAAAGCTTGAAGTTGAATCCTTGTGGAGTGAAGGCACCTTTCCTTGAGCAGTTCATTCATATGAATCACAAGATAGTTAGTTCATAGCTAGGATTCTGGAACGACGTCTACCTGCAAGACTTATCCAGAAGTCTGAGGACGTGATCCAGAACTCACTGAAGTCAATGGGAGTTTTTTTGTTAACTTCAGTGGTGTTTGGATCAGGCTTCTGGCTACTGCTATGTCAAGTGGAATTAGAGGCTTCCAAGGGCAACGAAATAGATTGCTCTGAATAACACTGGCATTATCCCCTTGATGACAGGAATTATGATTTCTTGCCTCAGTTTCCATGTAGCAGAGTTGCTGGTCTCCTGGGGTTAATGGGCCAAATTCATCTCAGTTATGACCCTACTGACATCAGGGGAGATCACTCAGGCTATAACTTTGGCCCAGCAAGTCCATGCATTTATAAACTGTGGTACAAATTGCTCTAAAGTAATAGGAGAGATGGCAGCATGACCTTGAAAGCCAAATTGTACATGACAATTTCATCTTGTGGTGTTTCAGGCTAGAGCGTTCAAGGAGGGGGCATAAGGGTGGCATTATCTTTAGGTTTTAATGAAAATGAGCTGGCACCTCAATCTTGAAATGATTCTTTACTTTTTTCGATAGCTAACTTACCTCTTTCTAATAGGACCCCAAAGACAGAAAAAGACAATCAGCCAATCAGTAGAAACTATCCCTTACCAAAATACAAATACTCGTGTGCAGTCTCTTCAGAAGGTTTCAGAGTAACAGCCGTGTTAGTCTGTATTTGCAAAAAGAAAAGGAGTACTTGTGGCACCTTAGAGACTAAATAAATTGGTTAGTCTCAAATAAATTGGTTAGTCTCTAAGGTGCCACAAGTACTCCTTTTCTCTCTTCAGAAGGGTAATTCATGTAGAAAGAATGTGGTGTTCATACTATATACCTGTAAGAGATTGAAAAGTTCAAAGTAATACAATCTCACACATCGCTATCTTTTGCCGTCATTACAATTCTGTGTGTCTTTTTTTAATGGCTTTGACTGCAATAAAAGAAAATTGACAACACACATCCTTTCTCTTAACAAAGACTGCAATAGGAAAAAAACTAAAAAGACTACTAGTCATTCCTGTTACCATGTGAATATGTTAGTCTTGTGGCCTTGGTTTTCATGATTCCTACTGAGTTCTTTATCTTTCTTTTCATGTGTGGCTTACAAGCTCAGACCAAGTAATTATGGTCTAAATAAAAATACAAATTGACATACTAATAATTCACCCAAATGCTACATTTGTTTGTTTTAAAAAATGAGTTAAAATATACATTTTACAAGTTACAACATAGCAGCCATGACCAGTGATCATGTTTATTAGGGAAAACAGAGGATGAATTCACACATGGTATAAATGTTAACTACTATATTGAAGTCAATAGGAATGCATGCACTTCATCAAATGTGTTTTTGGCCCCAGATTTGTTACCTTAATGTAGTTTAATTACTACAATTTGAAGTGATTCAGACATAATACCTTAGCATCATGTAGTGACATTGCATTAACTTATATAACAAGCTGACCATTTGTCCTATATCTGATATTTAACTAAGGGATCATTGGATTTACAAATATTTGTGATTTAGGGAGAGGGGATCGTTTTTCTTGTCTTTTGGAAAATAGATCTCCAGAAACTGAGAGCTTGATCCAACTCCTATGGAAGTCAAGACTTCAGTACAAGTCAGTGGAAGTTGGAGAAGTCCCTGTCCTGTGACTGAAGTGTGTATATGTTCAATATGTATATATTACAAAAAATTGTAAAACTATGCAACCTAGTTTTCTGATTTTTGTAGTAATGTTACTGAAACTGATGTACATCTAGAATTGTTAATGATGACCTGTTACAGAAGTCACTATCTGCATCCATCATTTCTGTCTAGTTTACAAACTCATTTGATAAAGTCAAAAAGTTTAATATAAGGGAAGATTTAAAAATATGGATCGTTAGCAAATACTAATAAAGTTACCTTACACTTTGCATAGCAAGGCAAGTAAAAAATAAGTCAGCTGCTTTATGTTGTTACAGTTAAACACAGCATGATTTTAATTGGCTAGAAAATGCAAGACACCATTTGGAGTATATGATACCTGCAGAGATAAGCGAAAGAGAATTTTTGTTTCTTATGTTTCCTTGCTAATAAGGCCAACTTGAATGACGGAAAAAGAACTCAAAGAAGCAAAAACTATTGTGTCTTCTAAATGCCTTTCTTAAAAACTGAAATATAATGGAAACAGGTGGTAATGAAGTTCTTTTTTCCTCTCAAAATAACTTCACAGTTCACACCGACTGAAATTGCAATTTGCTGATGAAGGATCAGGTTCTCTGGTGCAATCAAGCTGTGTTCTATACCCCCCATATTCTAGAGCTGCCAAGAATTAGCCTGGCCCATAACATGGGGGATCTGCCAATGTCCCCCAGAGGCTGTTTTGATACCTGGGGATCAGTTGCATACAGGAGTGTTTCCACTATGCTTGCTTTTCCCCACCTCCTTTGCCTGTATCCTGCATGTGACCAATTATAGCCATAAATCTGAGCCTTTAAATATATTGGAAAACTTTGGGATATTCTATTTTCCCATAACCAGTGTGTGTCTGTAAACTGTGCAAGTGACCTCTAGCATGGCCATCATTCCTGACATTATACACAAATTTCAATGTATTAAGTTAACTAACGACGACCCCCCCCACACACACACACATTCCCAAGCCTGCAGCCCTCATGTAAGCAAGTGCTTTAGGAATGGTCTCAAGCTGCAGAGGTAACAATAAGCACACATCTCATATTTGTTTTAAGTAATATTTTTCCTTCCATTTTGCCTCTAATTTTTCTCAGTTCCTGTTTCTCAAGGTTTTTAACTATAACTTTTATAAACTATACTATGAAAAATGCTGTACTTCAATGACATAAAGGGTTTTAAATCCTTCAGAAGCCAAGAAATTCAGAGTAACGGTAGAAAACTAGTCTTGTACAACTTATTTTGACCCCCTTTTCTTTAACACATACATGCTTTATGCGAGTAAAGAAGACTGCCTGAATAAAAAGCATAGGACCATAACTGGTCTTGAGCCAACCTGTGTTTTGACATGTTTTGTAGAACCGTTCTAAAACTGATGTTCATACAGGTGTGATTCTGCAG
Source organism: Lepidochelys kempii (assembly GCF_965140285.1). Classification (NCBI taxonomy): domain Eukaryota; kingdom Metazoa; phylum Chordata; order Testudines; family Cheloniidae; genus Lepidochelys; species Lepidochelys kempii. The sequence continues at coordinate 13,912,026 of NC_136392.1, read as the reverse complement.
ACTATTGCACACTGTGAATTGTCCTCCTGTATCACAGTGACAAAAAAAGCTGCATCTGATAAATTTGGGCCTAATCCACTGTGAAATTGTTCACAGTGCTCAGTTTCCTTGAAATTTACTGATTTCTTTTAATGAGGTGAACTACTGGTTGCACATTTGAGCAACAATAGAAAGCATCAAGGCTGGGCTACTGATTCTTGGAAGGCTGCTACTTTACACAGTTTGTCAGATACTGTAAACATTTCTTCATGAATGAAGGACAAAGATGCAAGGTTCTATTTGAGCATCATAGCTGCCTTTTTCCTAAGGTTTGTGGAAACACAATAAGAATGTTTCCTGAGTCCTCTTAGGAAAAATATGCTATGAAATAATGAATAAAACTGCTTGCTCTTCAAAGTCCTAACGGTGTCTTCCTAAACTCTGTAACCCCAGTATTTCTTAAAAAGGGAAATGGATAATTCTGTTAGGACGCTGTTTGCTGTTAACTGTCTGCACTTCTTGATTCTTAACTAATATCTTTAGATTATTTAATAATAATGAAGTAATCTTGTTACTCCATCACACCCTGTGGGGAGTGATCAAAGAAACTTCTCCTGCCATCTTATCTGAATTCCTGCGGATCTGAACATTTCCAACTGCCAGCTTCCTGATGCATAAATTATGTGATCAGGGAGTTTGTTTCTAACCAACTGATCCAATATTTGCATATGAAATTGCTGCCTAATAACCTGACAACTGCTAGGGACCAGAGAGACACAATCATTTTTTTTTAAAAAAGCAATATTAAAGAAAGGAAGACAGTTATACTGACAGATAAGGGGGAAAACCACTGTACTTCACCAGTTGCTGAATAATATTATCTGTTGTTCAGTGGTACAGCCATTTCCTTTTCAGAAATTCATCTTTCTTTGTCTCTGATAGGGAATGAAACTTTAACAAAGGTGACCCAACGTGACACATAAAAGTGATGTCTTACTAAGACAGTATTTTTAGCCTCCAGATTTCTGGTTTCCCGCAAAGGTATTAGTCAGATCTCTGCAAAATGTAGCTCAAAGGAAATCTTTCTGGTTCTTGTGGATATGTATACGTGACTTAATCACCCTGCAATCTAGGAGCAGACCTGGTTGGAGACTTTCTGTTATGAGCTCTGTGAATGGCACACAGCACAGATAAAGCTATGTGCAATACACAGCAAGAAGTTATATTTGTCCAACGAAACCAAGGAGCTATGCTGCATAGTGCTGAGTGCCATCTAATGGCACCGTATGTATAAACAATTTATGCTAAACAGATATAGGCATAGTACTCTCCTGTAACACTTTCCTCTGTCTTTAGTGTGGGATGCTTTTCTAAGGGGAAAATAGGGTAGGCTTCCCCTTTTTCAGTCACAGAGAACCTGAGGGTAGGAGGGAGAAGGTGATTCTAAACTGCCCAAAGCCTGGGGCCAGCCAGGGTCAATTGTGTCCTTGGCATATCTTACCCTGGCACAAACAGTGCCTTAGTGACCATTGCATCAGCTAGCTCTGGCCATACTCCTGTCTAGCCTAACCACTATTCCAAGAAGGTAGTAGGGGAGAAGGCAGAAGCAGATGTCATAAAACTGGCTATCCTGGCTTTATGTACCCAAGGATTCCCTTAATCCAGACATGTCCCCAAACCCCAATTATCCCAATATGGCAGTTTCTCAGCTGCTTTGTATTGTCTGAGCGGCATAAAGCCACCAGAAAGAGGGGCCAGAGTACATTGCAGCTGTCTGACTATGCTCCCTAAACACATGGGGAATCTGCAGAAATGTCATGAGTTGACTATTTTAAATCAATCTATCACTGTAGACCTAGCACTGGCATAGCTTCTTCAGGGTTAACAGTGACTTTGTGAGCGTAGGCTGGCTACAGGCATTTTTACCACCACGTGGACTAATCTTGCTTTGAGTGGATTGAAGAAAGATGCTTTCACATATAAAATATGAGATGGTTGAGACTTTGTAATGATCTAGGGGCAGTCTAGCTCATGCCTGCTGGGATAGTGTAGACCCCATACCCTTGGTGTGTGCTGGCATGGTTCTTTGTGCTCAGTGGAGCTGAAAAGTGTTGCAGCAGAGTGAGCAGTTTTTGTGATGCCCTCTGTCTCTACCTGCCGGTCCCATTCCAGACTATTTGTGGTCCAGCATGAGAGACAGCTGAAGAGGAATATTCAGTCCCTAGCAGGGATGAATCCCTCAATCATGAACTCTGCAGGAGTGAGGATCATATGCATTACAGTAACTAAATAATCGCAGTGGGGCTTGCCATGAAGAGCATATTTACTGATCAAAGAGGATAAAGCTTATGAGCTGTGATTGCTTTGTTCACTTACCTGAGTTTACCAAGCGGGCACATGGTTTCCTTTGCTTCTAGGTTTAAGGTGAAGTAGGCAAGCACAAGGAGCAGTACAACAGGAACTTTAGGGCTGTTTCTCCCCGCCTTCCCCTTGTTTTAGTGGCTATCGTGGGTTTTTATTATTTAGTAGGTTAATGTCCTTTTGTTTTGTATTATTTTAAAGTCTGAGGGCACAGTGTTAATGGTTTAAAGAGAATTTTATCTATCAACTTCCCTGGACTAGTGTGATGCTCAGAAAACATTTCCTTATGTTCCAGTGCTTAAATTGACAGATATATGCTGTAATGGTATTCTAGAGGGATACATTAACAGCTACTGACCAGAAAATTGTAGTCTCCATTTACTTTCAAAAAGCCCTCATTGTCACTGGCATTAATGCATTTTGGATACAAGGATGGTCTTGATTTTGTGAATGGTATCTGTTCATGTGGAAATGAAGTTAATCTGGAAACAAATGGTCTCTAAAATAGCAGAGAAATGCAGGCTTGGATAGTCTCTAAGGAAATAAATGAAGAGTTTTACCTGTAAAGCAAAGAACACAAATCAGAATGAAGCGTTGCCACATCTATAAGGAGCTAATGCACCAGAAAACGTATATAGAAAACAGTAACATTGAATAGAACAAAATTAACCTTAGAGACAATTAGGAAGAGATTCTAAATTATTGTCCTATTGTCCTCTACACAGTTTACTCCCTTCGGATTCTCTGCATGGAGTTTGCACTGGATTGTTTGCTCTTGCGGGGCAGGTTTGACTCTCCCCACATAACAGCAGGTTTGACTCCTAGTATGGATAGCTCCTCTGCAATCTGCATGGTACTAAAGTAAATGGAGTATGCATGCAGTGTGGCCAAGTGAATAGCGTACTGGCCTGGGTCTTGGGACCTGGATTCTATTTCTGGTTGCGCCACTGGTCTGCTGGTGGCATTGGGCAAGTCATTTCACCTTTGTGCCTCAGTTTTCCATTCTGAATAATAAGGGTAATGATCATTTGTAAAGCACTTTGAGATGGACAGATGAAAAGTACTATATAAGAATTCAGTATGCCAATTTATGCCAGCTGTATAAGTTCTGGCCTGAAATATTTTGTGAACAATAGGACATCAGTGTCACTTGATTGTATTCAGTTGCTTTATTTTTCATAAATTTGTTAAGCTTTTATTACAAATATGTATGATTCAGTCAGATACATATATTCAACCAAGAATATGTGTATTTATTTGCAAATACACAAAATACATGAATTCAAATGTGAATGGAGATAGGGCAATTAAAACACAAACTGTCCACTTCATATGTGACGTTTTCAGCCTTAAATAAACTCTAGGTTCTCAATCAGCATTTTTCTTACTTACCTATCTGTACATTTTGTTTATCATCAGCGGAAATATATTTTTCATTAGTTAGTGTATGTACAGTGAAATTGTCTTTTATTGACAAAATCTAATCCTTCTAAGCCATATTTGAACTACTCATGACCTGAGGACCAATTTCAAAGCTTGAATACTGAATAAATTACAATATAACAAGACAAGTTTTTGAATGCTGACTAAGCCAGAATTCCCTGACTTCTCTATTGGTGAATACTCTTTGACCTCTTTTAGCATTCATTGAAAGTATGGAACTGCTGCTGTGTGCTGGATAGTGCAGAAGACTTTTTTTTACCTAATTTCTTTAATGCTCAAGATAATAAAACCAATTAATGTTCCAAAGTAACAACCAAATTTAATAAAGATGGGCCTGATCCAAAGTTCATTGGGCTAGATTCTCAGCTGGTGTAAATCAACATAAAGCCATTCACTTTCATGGAGCAACCTCATGTTATGCCAGCTGAGGATCTGGCTCATTGAAGCCAATGAAAAGGCTTCCAGTGGCATAAGCTTTGGATCAATCCCTGTGTGAGGGGAATATGAATTCCACATGTATCTTTAATTCTTCTTTTAAAAAATAATTTGTAAGGACCAAGGAAAGACAGATTCACACTATGTAACCTCCTTTTGAATAAAACTCATCCCTGTTCATTAATAACTGTATACTAGTGTACTCGCATGCATAGTTCTACATGAATATATGTGCCTGAAATACAGCATACACCATTTAAAGAGTAGTTTGGTAAAATACTAAGGAAATTTAGATTAAAATAAACTATTTTTCACCAACGAAAGATCTCAAAATATAGCAGGTCCCTTTGTTATAGTTGAAAAGTACCTCACGGTAATTCTTTAAATTTTTCATTTCCAGTGAAAAGTTAAAAGCTAGACTGCATATGTATTGTAAAGTGAAGTGAGAGTGGAAAGCTAAACTGTATCATAATTAATTTACTTTTGTACTTTCATTCTACTGGAGGAATATTCATGGGCTGTGAGCACATACACTCTTTTGAAAAACATTGAATGACCACAGTTTACACCTGAATTCAGTTTTCACGTTGAACATTCAGCTCCAACACAGTAGAGGAGGAGGAATGGAAGTTCAGGCTTATAAATGTGGAATTTACATTTTTCTGCTTGTCCTTTATGTACTGAAAGAAAAAGAGGTGACACACAGTTCTGAACAAACCCCTTGATTCTTCATGCTTCTGCACGGGAATTTGCTTTAGGTGACAAGTTCAAATGCACTTTCAGAATCCCACCCCTTTGATTTGTGTTTAACCTAAGCAGGCTTCAGTTAACTGAAAATGTATGATGTTTGTAAATATATATTTGAGCATGATAACAGCCCAGTTTTTCATGAGGTCTATTAATATACGTAATTGCATAGAATGCAAATGGTGGATTTTCCAAAGTAAATCGATGAGAATTTCAACACAAATAGAGAAATTTGATGGGATTTCAGATATTTCATTTTACCCATATATTTGCAGAATTGGCATCACCTTTTTTATTAATAAAGATTTAAAACCTCTATAGTTACCTACAAGGAAGGAACAAAGCAACAGTATCAAATTGATAGGGTTACTAGTGCTGTTGGCTTAGTGACAGAGAGGACATTAAGGATTGTTCTGTCAACTCTAAAAACCTGGAACATTTTTTTGTAAAGTTACAAGATAAGGGAAGACAGACTAATGTTAATGTGAATTATGCACAAAACTACCCTGAGAATATGATCCGAAGCCCATTGTAGTCAGTGGGAGTCTTTCAAATGACTTCCATTCACTTCAATGGGCTTTGGATCAGGCCCTGCTGCTGTGCGCTGGATAGTGCAGAAGACTTTTTTTTACCTAATTTCTTTAATGCTCAAGATAATAAAACCAATTAATGTTCCAAAGTAACAACCAAATTTAATAAAGATGGGCCTGATCCAAAGTTCATTGGGCTAGATTCTCAGCTGGTGTAAATCAACATAAAGCTTCCAGCTGGTGAAGCTACAGTCAAAAGCACAGTTCTTTTTAAACAATTATTTTAGTCTTTCTTATTTTTGCTTTTCAATTTCTTTTTATTCTGTATTTTTAAAATCCTCTCTATCTATCTTAGGCTCTGGACTTCAGAGAGATATGTGGGAGGTGGGATAGAATTAAAAAGGACGGACTTTATAGATCAGTTGGATGATAACAAGGCTACTGTACCAGGGTTAAACAAAAGATATGCGAGACTGGATCTTTGCAGAATATTTTTTTTCTGAGATGTAGTATCACTTTAGATCATTGTATTCATGTGATATAATACGTAATTTAATACTAATTCTTATTAAATCATTATTATAGTTATAATACGTGGGAGATAATATCTTAAGTACTACTTACATCACATTTCATGTGTCTATTTTGGCAGTAGTGGGGTGATTTTTTTTTAAAGAAATCATAATGGAATCTCCAAATCAGAAAATCAGCTGTGAATTTAAGGAACAAAGTATAAAACAGAGTCTTAAGGATACAAGAGTATCTGCTCTATCAGTTCAAGCTGCTGGATCTAATGTAGACTGTCTGGTTTTCTTGTTAAACTGAATTGATGCCCCTTTTTTGTAATATGAAATTTATCTTGGTGATAAACCCGCCCAAGGTTTTTTCCATTTGCTTAATTTTACAGCCTTCAAAGTTATTTTTATAGGCCATAGATACTATAAAATATTTAATGTGTGAATGAGAGATGTGGCTGTTTGTAGAATATTTATTAAGTGTTGTTAAAAGTTATTTTTTGTCAGTGTGTTTTGTCTTCAGTTATAGCCAGCAATGTTTTCCATCCTTTTAAGTGGAAGGGCCACATTTTAGAAAAAGAGATTCCGACTTGTGCATACATTTGGATAAAGCATTCAAATGTAGGGTAAAATTCACGCATGTGCAGGGTCAGAACAAGGCCTATGCATCACTTAATCCCACTTAAATTTACAGATTTAAGGTTTAAATGTTTACAGAGGGCATTCACCCTACAGTACACTTGTGCATGCAGCCATGGTTCATGTGTGACAAATTGGGTGTCATGTAAATGGATAGTTAAGGATCTGTCTAGCCATCTGATCATACAAATCCCTGAGTAGTACGTGCCCTAGGGCCAGTGTCATAGTATCATAGAAACATTGGCTGGAAGGGAGCATCCAGTCCAGCCTCCTATGCTGAGGCAGGACCAAGTAAACATAGACCATTCTTGAGAAGTGTTTATCCCACCTGCTCAACACATTTGTCATGGACAAATGCAGGTACGCACACAGGAGCTCAAAATTGTGTGCACAAATTTTATATAATCTTCTTATATAATCCGTGTTTATATAATCTTCTTTGCCATATACTCAGTGGAATGCTGGTGTATTAGATTATACTCAGAGATACCTGACAAACAGTTTTTGTTAACAAATTACTACAGGCAAATTTACATCACATGGAGTTTGTAAATCAAGATTGTTATTAAAAGATTCTCTAGTTCAACACGTTGATAGGCTAGATGCAGGAATTGGTAGGTGAAATTCTATGGCCTGTGATATATTGGGGTTTACACTAGATGATCCCTTAATGATCCCTTCGGATCGTACAATGTATGACTGATAAAGGAGAGGGTAGCTTTTAGCACCAGAAGGCCGCATTCTGCTGTCCATTGCACCTATATATCTTTAGGTAAAGGATGAATGAACATAAGAACATATTAATTCAACTGAAAGCATAATATGACCAGATGCTGCTAAGTTCAGATAATGGTATTTGTAAAAATATTTTTTAAAATAAACAATAGTTATGTATAAATGCATAATTTTGTTTTCCTGTTTAATCCTCAATGAAGCAGAATGCTCTATACTCTAATCCAGGAGATCATACCAGGATGTGTGACCATAGTGTGTGACCATAGCTGTGCAAAATATTTGTAACAAAAATTAATAAAGATCAGGAGTTAAGATTTTTACTTTGCATTTGCATACCAGTTTAAGTTTGCCAAAAGTAAAAGTGAATTTTCTGTTTGAATAAACCTTGATTTTTTTAAGTATATAACATTTACATCATTTTGTCTTTATTTCTTTGTCCTTTTCTCTTTATTTGGTAATTTTTGCATTCATGGCCTGATTTTTCAATGGCATTGAGCCACCTGCAGCTCCCCGGATATCAATTAGAATTGCAGGTGCTCTGAAAAAGAAGCCATAAAAGTGAGAAACTTGCAATTGCATGCATATTTAACAATATATAATTAAGCATCACCTACTCAGTGCTGGTTGAAAGGTAGCCCCCACTCCTTCATTGCTTCCATACACCAAACTGAAACCGAGATCAGTCTGAATTTGGAGAATACAAGGAGACAGCATGATTAAGACCTCAATGAATTTATTTTTTTTGACACTGCCATTCACTATATCAGGCTAAATCATTCCCCTAGGAGATATCCCTATAAATATTATTTTATTTTATTACTGTAGGCCTAGAAGCACTATTCATTCACCAGGACTCCATTGTGCCAGGTATTGTAAGTGCGTGTATGTATTTCTCCAAGAACCCCGACATACCAGCTGAAAGATGTTGAGAAAATGTCCTTAAGTACCTTCTTTTCCTTTATGTCTGTTGAACTTTTTATCTCTGAGTGACTCACTTTCATTTTCAGAGTCAGCCTTGTGATTTCAAAGGGTGGAATAAAAATAAACCCAGCACATTTAAAACTTTTTTCATACGTCAGGAATCCTGCCGTGTGGGATATTATTTTGTTTTTTAGGCTGTGTCCCACTTTTCATAGTACCTCAGTGACTCCAATATAATACCAAGAATACTAGTTTGTCAGCTTTAGAGGGACAAAAAAGCCACTACATATACTTTACCTTCTGCTTCTTGTTTGCACTGTGTCTAAAGTTTGTAACTGGGGACTCTCGAATCCTAACTTTCTTTCTGTGGAAGTACTGCAGTGAATGGAATTGCAAAGTGCCTGATAGAAACTGAAGGAAAATTGTTCAAAAGTGACAATTCTATTAAAAAACAGCTTTTTATCATCAGGGATGTCTTCTGTCAGTCTCTCCCTTTCTTTAGCAAAAATCACACGTAGTGTCTTTTATTTTTTCTCAGAATTGCACTAGCAATATGCACACTGGCAAATTTAAAACAGCTCAAAGTAGGTAAGATATCATTCTTTATTAGACCAATCTCTGTTGTTGGAAGGGACAAGCCTTCCAGTTTCACAGAGCTCTTCCTCAGATCTGGAGAAGGTAACCGGTGGAGTGTCTGAGTTAAATACAAGATGGGACAGATTGTTTAGCGTAAAGGATTCGTGAATACTGTAGGAGATGACTTAAAATATAGTGAGTAGTTAAGGGTTAGCAGGCAGTAGGCTGTATTACAAATTGATGTGATAAGCCATAAGTCTGGGGTTTTTAGTGTCCAGAGTCTTAGGAATTTAAGTTTCCAGACTTGTCTTTTGAAGATGATGTGCACTTAAAAACAGACATTTTTCTTCTCTTCCTCCCATTTGCTAACATTCCTCTTCTTCACATTCTGCTTCTTAAGAGTCTCACACTGCATCTTCATACTGTTTTGTGGACAGTGAACCTGTTCCCATTGAACTCAATGGCAAAATCCCCGCTGATAACCAGTGAAACAGGATGAGCTCCTAAAACTGTTGCTGATAAGCACATACACAGTGAAATAGACGTGTGTTAAAAAACCCAGATTAGCTGTTTAGACATTCATCCATTAACATCTTCTATCGTAACACTCTGACCTTAAAGCCATTAATTAGGCAAAACTCTCTTTCCTAGGTAGATACTTCAGGAGAGGGCCTGAGCTGGAAAAGGATATTGATCCTACCTTTCTTTGGTTAGAGCTGAGCCCTTCCAGGATTTTGCTCCCCTAAAACCGTGTTAATGACAAACCTGGTTATAGTTTGATTTGACTGTCTGCCAATATAACGTGCTTGAACCTAAAGGGATTGTAGGGGTTCCTGAGCTAGCTTTGCATTTGCTGGGCTGTAGATGCACCATAGACCAGGCTCAGGGCTGAAGAATGGACATGGAATGAATAGTGCTATAATAGTAGACCGAAGGCTGTACAGACTAACTTCACGAGGGGAACTGAAGAGTTGCAATGTTGAGCATTGCAGTGACTAACTTTTAGGCACCTTGCTGATTAGTGGAATTCACAACCCCAAGTTACTTATCAGGAACCCCATAAAATGCATGGGGAGAATTAGGCGTCTGAAAAAAGGATTCACAGAATCCAGCACACTGAATGGGGAGCCACCTAAGCTGGCCGTCAGGAAATGCCGATGAGAGGGTGTGTCCTAAGCCCGAATCCTCAAAGAGAGTTAGGAGCCTAACTCCATGCTGAAGAGAGGCACCTATCTCTGCTTAGGATTCACAGCTATGAACATTCTCCTGGAGATGGGTGCCCAAACCAGCCCTTTCTCATGAAAAACTGAGGAAGTGGTGATGGTACCACCGAATGGTTAGGACACTCATCCCGGATCTGGAGGTGACCCGGCTTAAAATCCCTCCTCTACCTGAATCAGGCAGTACTTGAATGTAGGTCTCCCACCTCCCAACCACTGAGCTATAGTCATTCTCTCTTTCTTTCTCTCTCTGACTTAATGATAATGTAAGCATGTCACACAAGTGGAAGAGTTCCAACAGCAGAATCTGAGACCCACCCCTGAAAGTCCAGTGGATAAGTAATTCACCTGGGAGACCTGGACTCAAGTCTCTGCTCCACATCAAGCAGAGGAGGGATTCGAACCCAGATCTTCCCACCTCCTAGATGAGTATTCTAGGGTTATTGGGCATAAGGGGGCCTCCACTGTCACTTCCTCCTTGACTATGTTTTGTGTGAAACTCAATCTGGTAACCTTGCTGTTATGGTGGCCTCAAAGCGCACCTGCTGGATTGGACCCTGTAGATGGGATAGGTGGGGGAACACCTAGTTTGTTAATCCTGGACTTAGGTGTGAGTTAGACACTGAGCAGCTTGGCACTCTCTGGACTTAGGCAGCTTTATGCATGCCCACTGGCAGAAATGTAGGCATCCACGGCACTTCGCCAGTAGAAACTTAGGCTACATCTACACTACAAGGTAGGGGTGTGATTCTCTTGCTCGTGTACACACGCTTGCATTAGCTCTTATTGAGCTAGTGGGAGTATAAATAGCAGTGTAGCCTGGGTAGCTGCAGTGGAGGCATGGCTGAGTTACGCAGAGTACCTACCCACTGGTCTCCACTGCTATGTATACTCATGCTAGCTTGATGAGAGCTAGTGTGAGTATGTGTATGTGATGGGGAATCCTCAGCTTGTAAGTGTAGACCTAGCCTTAAGTACCTAAGAACTTTAGGAACCCACGGAGTTATGGTTTTCAGAGGTGGTTTTCTGAATGTCAGTGGTGCCTATATGTTGGAAGTAGGTACCTAAAGTGGCAGGTGCCTAAATCCCCCTTGTTCATAGGTGCCGACTTCTTCTGGCGCAGGTGGGTGCTTGAACCCCCTCTGCCCCTGGCCCAGCCTCGACACCACCCCCGCTTTGCCCTCTCCTGCCCCCATTCCAACCCTTTTCCCAAAGTCCCAGCCCCAACTCTGTCCCAGCCCCGCCTCTTCCCCGCCTCCTCCCCTGAATGCGCCATGTTCCTGCTCCTCCCCCCTCCCTACCAGAGCTTGCTACAGCTCTTTGGCAGCGGCAAACACTGGGAGGTAGGCAGATGAGTGGGGACACGGAGCGCTCAGGGGAGGAGGTGGAGGTGAGGTGGGGTGGGGAACTTGGCTGCTGGTGGGTGCAGAACACCCACTAATTTTTCCCCGTGGGTGCTCCAGCCCTGGAGCACCCACAGAGTCCATGCCTATGCCCTTGCAAACCTAGTTCTGCAAGCATAACTATGCTGGCTACAGAAAGTATGTTTTCACCTTCCCAATAAGACCTGTGTTATAGTACAAATACTCTAAAAAAATGTCTATTGTCTGTGAACAATTTGCAAACCATATGTGCCCATTTTGTAATTAAAGTTTTCTCTAACTGGCAAACCATGAAACTCACTTTAGGGTTGGAAAGTCAAACAGGGTTATTTTTGTTTTTTATTTTTTTGTTCACCCATTACCATGCTAACTTAGTTTTGTCTCTTTAGGTTCAGGCAGGTTATATATACATAGAAAGGTCAACAAAGTCAAGCAACATCCAGTTTTGTCCTTGCAACAGATTAAAGGAAGTAAAAATGCAGGGAAAATCCAGTTCTAACCAAAACCACTTCACCAACACTAAGTAAAGCCTTCTGCTTTAGAGCTAGAGCCTTAAAAAACAAGTCTATGCTAAGCTAGTAATGGCTTCTAGAAATCCAACTTTCACAGCTCCAATAGGTTCACACTCATTTATGAGTCACAACTGGGCAATAAAAGTCTAAGTTGGGTGTATAATTGCAAAGATGACCTCAAAGATTAAAATGATCCAAAGGCAGCAATTTAAGCTTTACCTATGGTTTTAATCTTTTGGCTGCACAGAAATCTATTTTCTTGAATGGTTAAAATAAGGCTGCATTTAGAAATCTGTAGGAGTATTCAAGATGTATATTTTTGTCTCGTAAAGGAATCCACTTAACAGCTACAATATTTTATTTAAAATAACCAAAGGACTCATAAGGAACTGAAACTTTTAAAATCAACTTGTAACTCCCCCCCTCCCCAGGGGTACTAAATAGTTGATCAGATATGATGTGTCTAGTTTAGGAGTAGAGCTGATGTCTATTTCAGAAATAAGTCATTGCCCATTTATTCTGCTATAAGTATGGATAAGTGCAAGGCAATTCTCCCAGGATTAAATTGTCATAATTAAAAGCTACCAATAAAGGGGCTGGAATGGCTGTCACTGACATCTTCAAATATTACAAAGGTTTTGAATGATTATGATACAGAGCTTGGAAACATCACTTTGCAGATCTTTTCTCTTCATTTTTATCCATTACTGTATCAGAAGAAAAATAGCACTTGACCAGAATTGGATTCCAGATAAGTCAGCCTGTTTGCTTAATAACATACAAAGGTTTTTCAATAATAGAGGGACTGACTTGCAGAAGTTGAGTACCACAGTTCCAACTGTGGCCAGTGGGAGCAGTTCAGCTTAGCACCTATATATATATAAGATGCCTAGGGCTATAATGAATAGTAAATATTTTCCAGCTGTTCAAAAGTGAAAGCCACTAGGAAATGATTCCACATATGGCTGGCTCATTAAGCAAGAAATCAGCCTCTGGATAGTTGCATGGGGCAATAAATTCTGTCTGCTTGAGCTGTGGACATCTCATGAGTAGTCAAAGATGGCAGCATTATTAATGTATTTAGGAAGCTCCTGGTCACAACATAGGGATTCAGGTTATGTCTACACTGTGGGTGGTGGTGTAATTTCTGGCTCAGGTAGACATAATAGTGCTAGCTTTGATCGAGCTAGTGTGCTAAAAATAGCAGTGTGGTGATGGCAGTACAGGCGGCAAGATTGGCTAGCTTCCCTGGGGACAATCCAGTCCAAGACCCTAAGTATGTACTCAGGCAGCAAACACATCCTGTTACCCACACCGCTGTGGCTACACTGCTCTTTTTGGCATGCTAGCTCAATCAAAGCTAGTGTATGTACATCAACCCACACTGGAAATTACATCTCCAGCTCCTCTGTGAATTATCCATCAGAGCATAGGAATTGCCACATTGCATCTAACCAGTGGTCCAGCTAGTCAAGTATTCTGGTAATTCCAGTACCAGGAGCTTCAGAGGAAGGAGGAAGTCCCATCATGGACAAGTGGAATAACTCACTCCAGGAGTAAAGAGTTTTTTTCTAACTCCTAGCCTCAGGCAGCTGGTGGTTGGTTTGTACACTAAAAAAGGAAGACTCATATTCTTTATGTATTTAATCCTAATCAGTGTAATAGCAACTATTTTTATTTATGTAAATCACTAATCCTTTTTCATAGTGTCACAGGTTCAGAAGGGACCACTGTGATAATCTAGATTCTAGTGTGACCTCCTGTATAACACAGGCCATAGAACTTCCCCAGAATAATTCCTAGAGTTTAACTTTTATAAAAACATCCAGTCTTCATTTAAAAATTGCCAGTGATGGAGAATTCACTAAGACCCTTGGTAAGTTGTTCTAAGGGTTAATTATGCTCACTATTAAAAATTTACACTTTGTTTCCTTATTTTTAGTTAACACAGTTGCTTGAGTGTTGCACATGAAGTGAGTTCTAGTCTGTAAAAGTTCTTATACTGCACCCATCACCATGGTATCTGGTGTTAATTCATCAGTACCATCTTAAAGTACGTGTGTGTGTTGTCAGTGAGACATAGGTGCTTAGGAGCCAATGTCACATCTGGAAAATAAGGGTTTAGGACCTTGCATCATTTAAGTACTTTTCAAAATTGTACTGGTCATTTGTTACAGTGCCTGAGTGATTTAGGAACATAAATCCCATTAAAAATAAATGGGAGTTGTGCTCCTAAGTCAGCTGAGCGCTTTTGAAAATCCCACTACTGGTGTATTTGGGTAGCATATCACTTCAAATAGCTCCCAGCTGTAAGTTGGGGATACTGCTGCAGATATGTGGCTTTCTTGGAGCCACCTGATATAATTCCCTAACATCCAATACAGGATTACCTACAGTAACACTTTAGAAGGAGCTTTTGTTGTGGTGTGGTTGGCGAATGGGAGATATCTGATGAACTATGCTAGTCATCTGTGTGTACACAGTCTTCACCATAAAGGATGGAGTGACCAGAAGATGGTCTAAGATCGACCAAATCTACCTAGGAATAGAATATTCCCCTCCCCCAAAAATAAATATAGATTTTTGTATTTGGTTTTTCTACTATGACTATAAATGACCATCTTATGCTAGGAAGATCTCTAGAAATATGATCACATAACTTTTTATATTAAAGGTATATCAATTTTACTAGCAAAAACACAGCTCAAAACACTCAATAATCACAACCCTGGTTGCAGAGTTTTTAAATGACTATCTCACATGAAATTAGTCATAGATTTTGATGTTCTTATGAGACAAACATCCCTCCACTCTTTCTGCTTCCAAGCAGTTTAAATTTTGTATGTGTTAGAATAGTCGGGGGGGGGGGAATACTAATTATTTAATATTTAAAATACAATCCTTCATGACAAAAATAATAATAAAAAAACTTGTCATGAGTTTCTAAGGTTGAGGAGAGTTTCTTTACTCATTTTAAGAGTCTTATGTATTAAATAGGAACATTATACCATGTAAAAGTGAAAAATGTTAAACAGAGGGCCAAATCCACAGCTGCTGTAAATCAGGATAGCTCCTCTGAATTCCAGAAGTCAACAATGAAACATTGGTTTCAGTGCGACAACACTCATTTACTCTCTGGCCTGTTAAAATGGTCTGGACAAACACAGAACAACAACTAGTCAAATACAAGATGTTGGTTAATAAAAACACTTCATCATTTCAGACTTAAGGGATTCTCTTCACTGATTTTATTCTGAACCTTTATTTAGCTATTGCTTTGGGATAGAACTGTTCTTTTTCTTTGTGCTATATCAAAATATTGAAGAATGTCCAGTGGCATAATCCATGTGTATTTTAGAAAACACTTTGAGAAAACTTGAAAAAGAGATCTGCAAAGTCAGATCACAAGCAAAACTATGAACAGAACCAAAATCTGCCTGAAACAACTAACTTAATGACAGTTAGCTTAAATTTTAAGAGGAAGAGCATTCACAGCAGCTTTAATTTTTGTAACTGGGAATAGTCACCATATCTGAAATAAAAAATATATTTTTTATAAAACTATAAAAGGGAGAAAAGATCAGTGAGAATTTACCAGTATGAACTAGCTCCTTGGCACAGGACAAGCTATATAGCACAGGTTATCTTACACTGTAGCTTTCTGGATGGGGTTGCTTTCACTGTAAATTAATCTGCTATGCCAAGTTCTTGGCATTTTATTTGTTATATTCACTAGTTTACACAGTCATGCTGCAGCACAGGGAGTGCTCACACAGGGTACTGGCTTCTGTGAGTCATTCTTTGAGATAGCTGTAATAACTGGATGTGTTGGTGGTGTGTCTGAATCAACCCAAAGTCAAGACTTGAAGCTTCTGTGACAAAGTTCCTCCTCTACCGTGGTGGGTCTTGAGCTTATTGGCAGATTTGCTTGCCTTGGAGCTTCACGGCAGCCCTTAGTTTGGCCGTTTTCGTGAACCCACAGTCCAGGTCAACTCCTCCTGTGTCTGACCAGGAGTTGGGAGGTTTGGGGGGGAACCCGGGCCTGCCCTTTACTCTGGGTTCCAGCCCAGGGCCCTGTGGAATGCAGCTGTCTAGAGTGCCTCCTGGAACAGCTGTGCGACAGCTACAACTCCTTGGGTTACTTCCCCATGGCCTCCTCCCAACACCTTCTTTATCCTCACCATCGGACCTTCCTCCTGGTGTCTGATAATGCTTGTACTCCTCAGTCCTCCAACAGTCTGCATTCTCACTCTCAGCTCCTAGCACCTCTTGCTCCCAGCTTCTTACATGCACACCACAAACTGAAGTGAGGTCCTTTTTAAACCCAGGTGCCCTGATTAGCCTGCCGGTCTTAATTGTCTCCAGAAGGTTCCTGATTGTTCTGGAACCTTCACTGTTACCTTACCCAGGGAAAAGGGACCTACTTAACCTGGGGCTAATATATCTGCCTTCTATTACTCTCCTGTAGCCATCTGGCCTGACCCTGTCACACTTCATATATGTGTGTGTGTTTAGACACTGCTACTGCGATTATTTCTGTGACAATATTCTAGTCACTGCTTTTAGTCAGAGCACCTGCCGTCTCTTGCTGCTGCTTTGTTAGAAAGAAAACATGAACTGTGTGCTTCGCTATTATTTTTGTACTCTCTTCTGTGTCTTCCTTTAACTGGATCATCCCCATGATGATTAGCTTGCTTCTGTCATCAGTCCTGATGGCAGGGTGACTTGAAATGCTCTCACTGCAAAAAACCTGTTCAGTATGTCTGCATGATCATTCCATATATCAGTATTGCTTTCAGGGAGGAGACTTCCAGGAATTACACATAATCCATCAAAGCTCTTCAAAAGGAGCTTTCTACAAGCAGAAAATATCCTGTGGGCCCATTTACAATCATTGAGCTAAATCGTGAAGTTCTTAGTCTTTATTCAGGAGAATCTAGAATTTCATACATACAGCATTCTAGATCAACAGCCTAAATCATGGCAACATATAATAGCGCTATCATTGTTTTGGCCATTTTTCTAGAATTACTGTAGGTTATTTCTTTTATAATGACAATGTGTCTTCTTGTACAGCATCTCCTGTTTCTCTCACACTTCTTTTCACGCTAAAGCATGACTTCTCCTGTACAGACGCCAGTGCTAACCTACCATTGGAAGAAGAAAATTGTCATCAGTTTTGGGGAGAGAAGAGAGAGAGAAAACAAATGATTGGCACAAGTCCTGTCAGGACTACGGAAGAGGTTGCAGAATGATGTATGTGACGTGTATCAATGCAGATCTTGTGACTGTCTCAAAGAAAATATTAGGAGTGCAGCATGGGATTTGAGGGTTCTAAGAAAGACTCATAAGGGATTCAATATATCGGCCAGGCTCTGTTTGGGAGGGGATGCTGCATGGCAGCAGAGAGCTGGAAAGAAGCCTCAGGAACTTTGGACAGAGATGCAGGTGGAACATGCTGTGATTGCTGAACACCACAGTGTCTGCGTGGGATGTACGGGGGAGCAGCAGTGGCTGGGCAGGGAACCAGTGCAAAGGCCCCAGTGACAAACGCTAACGGGGCCTGGCTTGGTAACCTGCAAATGCTTATTTGCTTGAATAGAGACTGTATTGGAGAGGACACACATCAGGCCTGAGGAGCCCTGACTGTCAAGTGGACTGCCCCAGAGACCCAAACAGGAACCATTACTGCACACTTTGAATTGTAACTCTTTAGGCATCTGTGGCTAGGGTATTTGGAACCTTTCTTCTTTCCCATAACTGTAAGTCTGTGTGGTTATTGGGACCCACCAGGGCTAGTGCCTATAAGGCCTAGCTGCTGAAGCATCGAAAGTGCTTGCCTCTGTAATGCGGTACCCGGAGCATGCTACTGGCATACTAGGCATTTGGGGTACAGAGTAATTATAATATAGGTCAAGACTGGCATTAAATCAAGACATACTGGGGGAGGTATTGCAGCAAAGGGAAATATTCAAGCAGTGTCAGTCTCCCAAGGCACTCACCACCAATTCATACAAGTTGCATGGAAAGTTTATCCACTGATCTTAAAACAGCTGCCAAACAGTCTTTGGTACGTGACAGCTGGAAGAAATTTCATTCTTAAATCACAGCTTTGAACACGGACGCCCACTGAAGTCATTAAAGGGAAAAAAAATGTACAAAGAAGATGGGGATGGATGGCCAAAGAGGTGGGAAGGTGGCAGGGGAGATGAACCAATGAAGAAAATTAAGTGAGTGACTCTAAATGACAACTATGTGGGTGTCAGATATGTTGGCTGTCATCATCCCTACAAAACACATTTTACTTTATATATTGGCGATGAAGGCTCCAGTCCATTCAGAGTGAAATCAAGTTCCCACGCTACATTTTCTATCCCATTATTATCAATATATATATCTAATAATTAAAGAAACAGAAGTTTTGCACAAGAGGGCTTCAGGACAAACCCAGGGGAATTTTTTTTCTTACTAATATCCTTAGCTAGCTGCAAGCTGCTGTCCTAGTGTTGGTAATCACCGCTGGACAAATTACTCTTTATGTAAAGTCTTTTTGACTCCATGAACCGTTCTTTGGCTCCTTATTACATATTTTGTTTAGTTTTGAAGTAGGTCCATATCATTGTCCTCATTTTAGAGATGGGAACATGAGAGTTGGAGTTTGAGTAACTTTCTCAAGGTCACACAAGTTGTGTCAGACTAAGAATTTTAGATCTTGGTTCCTAGGTCTTAGCTACTAGATCACAGTTCCTGCAAAGTGTTTGTGTGCTGCGCCTCAGTTTCCCCATCTGTAAAATGGGAATAATAACATACTTACCAATAAGCAGACTACTTAATCCTAGATATTTAGATTTGGTTTATGGTAAATTGGGGAAATTTTCAAAGGGAACAAATGGCAATTACACACCTAACCCCCACTGACTTGCAATAGCAATTGGTTACCTACCTCCATTTCTGCCTTTGAAAATATTCCCCAATAGCTCTTTACAGTGCAGCGACTTGAGATAGAGGAAGCCTAAGTGATACCCCTGTGAGGAACATTAGTCTTGTGATTAAGGACCTGGTGATCTTGTTGTTCAAAGTTCTTAGCTCTGCCACAGACACACTGTATGACCTTAGACAAATCATTTAATCTCCTTGTATTTCAATTTCTCATCTCTGAAATTATCATACTCCTTTCCCTCCTCACTTTGTCTGCCTGATCTTTTAGATTGTAAACTTTTTGGGGTGAGGATGCTCTCATGTTACCGTGTTTAGCTGGGACCTCTAGGTGCTAACATAAGGCAAAAATAATAATATTAGTGGTTAGGATTTTTTTGCTTGGTAACCTTACAGAATAAAAACAAGTCAACCCCAGACATCGTAACACATCTGCAATGAAAGACCCAAACTCTGAAGCCTTGATGTATTTCTTCCTTAGGCAAAGTTCAAAATCGAGTAAAGACTTCAGGATTTGGCATAAGGAATGTATCATAAACAAATAGTGAATCTGTGCCTGGTTCATTTTATGAATCTAATCCCACTGTATCCTGTGGAGCAGTGTAAATGTAAGTGGTGACTAGAACGTACATGGAAGAAGTTTTCAATAGGTGACAATAACTGATAAGAAATCACAAATTCACAACAGCCAAATATAATTCCATTGATATTAACATAATCACAGTCTCTTATTTTTTTTAATCCATCAGGAGTCTTCCATGATGACTTTTCTTGTAAACCTTAAAGATTCCATGCAATGTTTTCTCAGCTGGAATTTGTTTATTTTGCTTCTCAGTGCTGTTTAGGAATAGAGAGTTTTGTATTACTGGTGCTGGTGATTCTGAGACAGGACACCGGGCTGAATAATAAGCAGGAGACCATGTTTTTCTGTTGAAAATGGCAGAAAATAAATGCACAGCTCCAATGGGCAAAGCAGACTATGGAAGCCATGAAAGGAGGTATTCCGTGCAAACTACAAGGAAGTCTTTAGCATGAACCAACCTTTTTTTTTTTTTTTTTTTTTTTGCTGCTATTGGTGTGATTTTCCTATGGGCTAAAATGAGAAACAAAGGGCTGATTTCTGAGCCAACTCTATTTCTAGTCTCTTGAGCAGTTACGGGCAGCCAGATAGAAAATATAATTTTATTCTTTAATATTATATTGTCCTTCATCTACTTGACTTTTGTCTGTAAACTGTACTATTAAATCTTTGCTTATGTATGGATCACAGGTAAACCTCTTCTAGTTCAACTTGTTTAGAAATTACTTCCAAGTGCCACCTTGTACATAGATTAATGGATTCCAAGGGACCATTGTGATCATGTCGTCTGACCTCCTTTCTATAACACAAGCTATAGAAATTCCTCAAAATAATTCCTTTTGAACTAGAGTGGATGTTTTTAAAAAAGATATAGTCTTGACTTCAAAATGGTCAGTGATGGAATATCCACCACAACCCTTGATAGACTGTTAAAGTGAAGGTGTTCATTACAATCTTCTGTATATTTGAAAAGATCGAAATACGTGCATCCAAACACGGAACTGGGTGACTTATAATGAGAAACTCTTAATACATTCACCTCTCGGTCATGGGTTCAAATTTTTCCCATGTCAGTAATGACCAAAAGATTTTGTAATGTGGAAATCGATCCAAGAGGAACTGATTTAAGACAACCAATTCATTTCTGAGTTTATATGTACTCAGAAATGAATTGGTTGTCTTAAATCAGTTCCTCTTGGATCAATTTCCACATTACAAAATCATCATTACAAATGCAATAGATACTCGCAGTTTCACTAGGAGAAGAATTAAACATGCATGCTGATTTAGATTATCCTCTTGCTCCTACCCACTGAAATCTAGAAGGGGGGGTGAAGCACATTTGTGGGATTTGGTGGGGAAGTCTTCAGTGATGTTTTCTATTGGTAAATAAGCACTTCTAGCACTGTCAACCTGTCACCCTCAATAGCATGATATTTGCTTACAGATTTAAAATAAAACTATAAAAATTAACATAAAATGGAAAAAGGATATTTTGCATACAAACTACATGCAATTAATTTTGATTATGGAATCCAGGAAAACTTTATTGATTGGCAGATATAATTCAGATCCCTTTAGCAGCCAAGTGTTCAAATGCCTACAAAAAGAAACTCTAACTTTCAAAAAATAGCCTGGATAATTTCCAGCAATGTTTGCATTTAAAGATGTCTTCTGTTTAGTGGGGAGGAGGAGGAGATCTGGGTCATTTACAGTCTCGGTGGTTGTCTTGCACAAAATCCAGAATGTAGTTTGTTACTCAGCAAAGTGTCAGAGAGAAGCTGAAAACCAGAAATGCAAGGTGTGTGGCCTTGACACACTAAAAATCCAATCTCCCGTTTAACCTTGCACAAGCAAAAAAAAAGGCATTGCAAAAACATTATCTAGCAAGCTTATACCAGTTCACATTTTGGGTTACCATGGATAACTAATGGGAAAACCAGCTGGTGCAGGCACACCATTAAAAGAACCTTCACACTACAGACTTTATGGAAAACGTTTAACTGAATTGTCAGCCACCTATGATTGTTTTGCCAAACTTTCTACCTTGAGGGCTGAGCAGTTTGAATTCTTTGTTACAATGTTCAGGGCAAATTTAGCTCTGTATTTCTGTCCGTGAATTTATTCCTTAATCATAAGTACAGTAATTGAAAAAAAAATCATACAGGAAAACTATGCAGCCCATAAGATGTTTGTGAACTCTTTGCCATCTATATTTGCAACTGGCCACCTAAGTCAACATGACTTTTCTGTTCGCTGACTGAATCTTTGCTAACAAGAGAATAACTAATATTTAATGGCAAATAGCACAGTTTCTGATCTAATAATTTGGTTATTTGTGCTAAAATGTTGTGACACTTGCAAATATTTTCTGGCTACCCAACAGTTTTCCAAATGCTCAAGAACAAATGTGACAACACAAATGATGACAGGTTTCAGAGTAACAGCCATGTTAGTCTGTATCTGATGAAGTGAGCTGTAGCTCACGAAAGCTTATGCTCAAATAAATTGGTTAGTCTCTAAGGTGCCACAAGTACTCCTTTTCTTTTAACACAAATAATGACAGCAAACCAAATTCACTGTTTTATACTTTAAAAAAAATTCATACATCACCTTTTCTAATATGTTGATCAACTCTATCCATCCACCACATTCACTAAATGGACAGAATCTGCAGGTATGCTGGAAAAATTCTTCCCAGAGAGACGAGATCAGCCTTCCACTGTAATTCTGACTTCTTTAAAATCCTCTGAGAGACAGCTTTGTTAGACCCTTCGCAGGTCCTCTGCAGCTGGAGATGCAGAGGCGTTTTCAAAGGGGAATCCAAATTTGAATTGGTCCCAACCCCATAGACCATGTTTCAGCTATATGACTTTTGCTACTGTTCTGTTTGATTCATCCAGTCTCTCTTCCACATACTAACTTATGTGCATGTTCTAATTGTGCTCACATACCACATTTCCATGGCTCCCGAGCTGCCTTTGCCAACAGAGCATCTATGGAATCCCCAGAAGTACTTACAGTTGCTTCCTCTTGGTGGAACACTGGTGAAGAGTTGCCATTTCCTGGTTCCTACCTCCTGGCAGTGAATCACTTTGCTGTGTAGCTGCTACCCTATGCCAGACCGGATAAATCAGTCCCAATGCCTATAAAGTGATTTGAAGATGAAAAGTGTACTTAGGGCTAAAGGGCAGGTCCTGGGTCTCTTCTTTCCTCTTTACACCCCTCTAGTGGAGCAAAAGGCTACAGAACTGCCCTAAGCAGCCAGCTAGGGAATCCTTTTATATAGTGTTTTTCTCTTCAAAGCACTTTTCAAACATTAAAAAAGGTAGAAAAGTAATTTATACAACTGGAAACAATGTTTGTACATTTGAACTTGATACTTAACTAAGAAAAGCTAATGGAAACTGAGACAGTGAAATCAGAGATTGAGGGAAAGTTCTAAATTAAAAATAACATTGAAAAATTGGAAGGAAATTTTGCAGTGTGAGATATTGCCAGAATTCTCTGAATTTGCTAGGAGGTTTGAGAAACTGATAGGTCTTTTTAGTGAATCCATAAACTCGGGGGTCGTACCCTATGACTGAAGAATTGCTAATATAGTTCCTATTTTTAAGAAATGGGGGGGGAAATGATCCAGGAAACTACAGGCCTGTTAGTTTGACCTCAGTTGTATTCAAGGTCTTAGAACAAATTTTGAAAGAGAAAGTAGTTAAGGACATAGAGGTAATTGGGATAAAATACAACATGGTTTTATAAAACTGATCTCTTTCTTTGAGAAGATAACTGATTTTTCAACGAAGGAAATGCAGTGAATCTAATCTACCTGGATTTCAGTAAGGCATTTGATACAATTCTACCTGTGAAATTATTAGTTAAATTGGAAAAGATGGTTATCAATATGAGAATTGAAAGGTGGATAAGGAACTGGTTAAAGGGAGCCTACAATGGGTCATGCTGAAAGGTGAATTCTCAGGCTGGAGGGAAGTTATTAGTGGAGTTTCTCAGGGATCAGTCTTGGGGTCAATCTTATTTAACATTTTTATTAATGAACTTGGCACAAGAAGTGGGTGTGCGCTAATGAAATTTGCAGATGACACAATGTTGGAGGTATTGCCAATATGGAGAAGGGCAGAATATGGTACAAGAAGATCTGAATGACTTTGAATACTGAAATAATATAAATGGGATGAAATTTAATAGCACAAAGTGCAAGGTCATCCGCTTAGGGACAAAAAACCAAGAGCTTTTGCTATAAGCTGAGGATGTGACAGAGGAGGAGAAAGACCCGTGTGTATTGGTTGATCAGAGGGTGACTGTGAGCCACCAATGTGATGCAGCTGTGAAAAAGGCTAATGCAATCTTAGGATGTATCAGATGAGGTATTTACCTTAGAGATAGGGAAGTGTTTGTACCATTATACAAGGCACTGCTGAGACCTTATCTGGGATACTGTGTGCAATTCTGGTCTCCCATGTTTAAGAAAGATGAATTCAAACTGGAACAGGTGCACAGAATGGCTAGCAGGATGAACAGAGGAATGGAAAACCTACTTTATGAGAGAAGACTCAAAGAGTTTGGCTTGTTTAGCCTAACCAAACAATGGCTGAGAGAAGATATGATTTCTCTCTATAAATAAATCAGAGGGATAAATACCAGCTAGTGGAAGGAATTACTTAAGTTAAGCACCAATGTTGACACAAGAACAAATGGCCATCAACAAGTTTAGGCTTGAAATTAGATAAAGATTTCTAACCGTCAACAGAATGAAATTCTGGAACAGCCTTCCAAGGGGAGTAGTGGGGGTGAAAAAACTAGCTGGCTTCAAGACTGAGCTTGGTAAGTTTATGGAGGGGATGGTAGGATGAAACTGTCTACACTGGCATGTAGCTGATCTGCAACTGTTAGTAGCAAATATCCTCAATGACCAGTGAAGGGACACTAGATGGGGAGGGCTTTGAGTTACTACAGAAAATTCTTTCCCACGTGTCCGGCTGATGGGTTTTGCCCACTTGCTCAGGGTCCAACTGACTGCCATATTTGGGGTCAGGAAGAAATTTTCCCCCGGATCAGATTGGCAGAGACCTTGGGTTTTTTTGCCTTCCTCTGCAGCATGGGTCACTTGAGGTTTAAACTAGTGTAAATGTTGGATTTTCTGTAACTTGTTTTGTTTTCCCCCTCTTCCAGTGGAAAAGGGTGTTGTCAAGGTTCCTCCCCCACTCTGAACTCTAGGGTACAGATGTGGGGACCTGCATGAAAAACCTCCTAAGCTTATCTTTACCAGCTTAGGTCAAAACTTCCCCAAGGTACAAAATATTACCCCCGTTATCCTTGGACTGGCCGCTACCACCACCAAACTAATACTGGTTACTGGGGAGGAGCTGTTTGGACGCGTCCTTCCCCCCAAAATACTTCCCAAAACCTTGCACCCCACTTCCTGGACAAGGTTTGGTAAAAAGCCTCACCAATTTGCCTAGGTGACTACAGACCCAGACCCTTGGATCTTAAGAACAATGAACAATCCTCCCAACACTTGCACTCCCCCTTTCCTGGGAAATGTTGGATAAAAAGCCTCACCAATTTGCATAGGTGACCACAGACCCAAACCCTTGGATCTGAGAACAATGAAAAAGCATTCAGTGTTTTACAAGAAGACTTTTAATAAAAAATAGAAGTAAATAGAAATAAAGAAATCCCCCCTGTAAAATCAGGATGGTAGATATCTTACAGGGTAATTAGATTCAAAAACATAGAGAACCCCTCTAGGCAAAACCTTAAGTTACAAAAAAGATACACAGACAGAAATAGTTATTCTATTCAGCACAATTCTTTTCTCAGCCATTTAAAGAAATCATAATCTAACACATACCTAGCTAGATTACTTACTAAAAGTTCTAAGACTCCATTCCTGTTCTGTCCCTGGCCAAGACGACTACAGACAGACACAGACCCTTTGTTTCTCTCCCTCCTCCCAGCTTTTGAAAGTATCTTGTCTCCTCATTGGTCATTTTGGTCAGGTGCCAGCGAGGTTACCTTTAGCTTCTTAACCCTTTACAGGTGAGAGGAGCTTTCCCCTGGCCAGGAGGGATTTCAAAGGGGTTTACCCTTCCCTTTATATTTATGACAGGTGTAAAAAGAAGAAAAGGCAAGGGGGGTGAGTTAAAACTAAGAAAACTAAACAATAAATTGTTTGGATTTGAAATGATTTTATTTTTCATTAAAAATTGATCCAATGAAAAATCAGAATTGTAACACAAATATTTTGCAAAAAAAATTTGTTAAACTCTTTTTTGTCCAAGAACCCCGTTTCATCAAAACCCCTTTTTTTCAGAGCTGCAGTCCTGACCTAGCAAACAAATTAAACGTGTGTAACTTTGAGCACTTTTAAACTTGTTTAAAGCCCATGTCTGTGCTTAAGTGCTTTGCTGGATCAGGGCATTATTGAATAAATTGTTGGACATTTAGAAGCCCAATTTAAAGGGGTTTCAGGGCAAATCAAGTTTGGAAGAGTTTTGCTCAAAGAAGAGAGCCTCCAATGTGGAAATTAATGAGGCACCAGGAGAAGTTGTTACGAGTGGGTATGGCTACAGTGGAGCTCAGAGATACCCACACTAGCTCTGAGTGCACTAGCATACTCAAAATGACAGTGTATGACTCCACAGGCAGTGGGATGGGCTAACTGCTCCAAGTGCAATCCCATCTAGGACATTAGCTGGGGACGTGGGCAGCACCTCCCATGCAACTATGGCTCCACTGCTATTTTTAGTGCTCTATCCCAGCCAGAGCTAGCGTGGGTATATCTGTCCCAGCTGCATATTATACCTCCAGCTCTAATGTGGGCAGACCCTGTGGCTGCCTCAATCTATAACGAATTATGCAAGTTCTATTCAATTTTCAAGCGAGAGCTTTTGTGTCTATCTTCCTCCCAACCCTCCTTTCCATTCGGAGTGCATCAAAGCACCAGTTCTAGTTACAATGTAGGAAGATAAAGCTGAGGACCAGTTACTTGAAATTGCCTCTAGGAACGTACATGGAGCAGCAAGCTATGCATCCTGATGAGTTTCATTTTCACAATGTACATTTTCTGACCTTGTAGCACTCAGCTTTAGCTACCACATGTGGATTATTTATGTATCAAGTTCTCTCTGTGAAGACACAGGGATAATCTGTTTCTCTGCTTAGAATTAAATCTAAACACAATGTATGGATACTAGTTATCTTGAACATATATAGGAATAGGGCTCAAAGGCTGCATCTAAATCATATTATTTGAAAACCCAAACAATTTGCAGCCTTCTCAGATCTAATATGTAATCCTGTCAGTGAATGTTTTAGAACAGTGCATGCTGCTGACATCTTTACAGACTTAAATTAGCCAATCACAAGGCAATCATATATGATCCATTATCACTTCGCCAGGATATAAAAGGCAATTCATTATAATATTTGGCTCTTATATTAAAGGCATGGATTTTTATACCTTACCCATACAAGTTGTCTTTATTCACTCAATTAATTCCATTTAGTGGGACTACTCGCATGAGTAAGTATTATAGGATTGGTACAAAGACCTGTTAGACAACAGAAATATAGTCAAGAGCATGGCTTGCTGAATGCATATGTAGATTAGGCTAAGTTGTATAAAGGCATAATAGATCCCTTGAATACAATGTGTCATTTAATATGTAAAATGCTCACAAAGAATGGTGAGGTTCCAGGAGGTTTTGACCTTCATACTGAAAGCCTCTTAAAAGGCACTTCCAGATTTGTATATAGGGTACAAGGCCCATGATTGAAGTTATTGTGTGAAAAGCTTCATATTTACTCTGTATACTATTTAAGCTACTGATTATAAAAATGAAACTCTGCTGAATAGCAGTGTGCATTTACTGCATTACTGCTCACAAAAATACAAATCTACGGCCAGACTTTTGCACTGTAGATACTGGCATACATTGTCCAACAAACATAATGAGATTGTGTGTGTATTTGAATAAAGAATTTTGTACCTGCTTTATAATTTTGTCCACTTCACTCAACCTCTGACTTGAGGCTAATCCTGTCCCCTCTGAAGTAAATAGCAAAACTCCTATTGACTTCAGTAGGCACTGGATCAGGCCCTGCAATTTTAAAAATGTATAAGTTCTCATATTCAAAGCATCCCAAATATCTGATTTTTTTTTTTTGCTATAAACTGTGGGTGCAATGTGTACACATCTTTTTCTCCACCAATAATCAATTGTTTTGAGTGGTTATCCAAACAAATCTATTCTAAAGAAAGATAAAAATTAAAGTTGAATTGAATCAGACAATTAGAGTAGGAATGTTTAATTAGATTTTTCTTTTATGAGAATTGGAACTGGGTTGTTCTTTCTTGGGGTTCAATATGGTGTTGATCAGGACAGGTAGGAAGCAGGGAAGGCTATGGAGAAATAAACAGTTGGGGAGATGACCGTGTTGTTCAAACAGAAATCAAGGATACAGTTGTAGGCTAGTAAGTTGGTGTAAATTCATATAGCACCATTGAAGCCAATGAAACAACACTAATTTATACCAGTTTACCTCTGCTGACTACACCGGAGATACACTGATTTACACCATCAGAGGACTTAGACCATCATCTACATCATTTAAATTTCTTTATTCAAATACCTATTGTTGATGAGAAGTTCTATATTTTATCACAGATGGTATAACATCTCATTCCTCCTTTGAAACACACTGCTCAACATGATGTGTCCAGAGCAATTGCTAATATTCATCTGCTAAGGGTAATAAGAGGCTTTTTTTGTGAAAATGACTTTATTTTTAAACTTGTTCTTGGTGATGGACCTTTCAATCACTTTTACTTGATCTTAAAAGCCAATTTTATGAGTACGTTAGGTGTCTTATGAAAACTGATGTGCAATCAGTACTTGTATAAATTGGACCTCTCTTTAGTTTTTTAATATAAATTTCACCTGTTCAAATGCCTCCTCTGGTGCCAACATCAGTGTAAATTAATCAGCTGCTTGGCAGCTGGAGTGGACGTGGCTACATCATCTGGCTGGCATTGCCAGTGACACCTTGTATACATAGTTTTATGTAGGTTCACAGAAAAGTCTGCACTGCACACAGTGATTCAGGATATTGTCTCATCCCTTTTGACTGCTTAGTGAATTATAATCTAGTCAAAATTCTACAGAATGTGAGCAGAGGACAAAAAACCCATATCAACTATTAACCAGCTTGACATTTATCACTTCCAAATTTGTTTTGTGCAATGATAGACAGTTCAGTGACAAGGGAGGCATTTTATTACTACTTTCCATCCCACTGAATTTGACATGCCTAAAGATTGATTCTCGCATGGTAGGCTGGGTTGTGTGTGTGCGGAGTTTGTAAACTGCATGTTAGGTTCATCATTAAAGTCCCATCAGTTTTACTATGCAAGAATTCTTGTTTCTGATAATGCCTGACTTAACCAGGACTGGAGCGGGATGGGGAGAAGGAAAATTGAATATAGCACTTTTAAAAGATTTTCATTATTCTAAAGACAATTGATTCAACAGATTAGCCACAGTTAAATCAAGGAGGGCAGGATTTTTTTCCAAACTCAGAAGTAAACGTTGCCTAGCTGTATAGTCTGACTCTGACATGACATGAAGCCGCAAGCCTCAGCAGGGGTATCAAAGTTAGAAGTTTCGCTGTGACATGAACAGCCACAGTTGGGTTTGTGGTTTTGGTAATTGCGTGTTGAGTAGCTTCATGCACCTGCTCCTCTCCATGAATAAGGAGATGTACTCACGGATATTACAGGAGCGATTAAGGAAAATGTAGCTCTTTTAGGCTGTATAAATCTTCCCCATATTTGTTCTTGTGCTTTTACAACTTGCGTGCATTGTACTAGTCTGTGTCTTGTGAATCAAGTGGTGGTTACTCTTGAGACTTCAGTAATTCCACAGGCTCCTGAGGCACTTATGAATGGGTCAAAAAAGTCAATGAGACTTCAGATGTGAGTAGGGGTTTGTGCAAAAATATCGTGTTGAGAATTTGTCCATGTCAGGAAAAAAAATCAACAAACTCACACTTCCATTAAGACTGTACTAAAGAGAGGTGCTGTGCTCAGGGACCCTGAGACTTGCATTCGATTCCAAATTCTGTCATTGACTTGCTTGATAACATTGGGCAAGTCATTTGCCTCTGTTTCCCGCTCCAGCCCTTTTTGATCTCTATTTAGATCCAGTTCAGGAGCGCACCCCTGTTCAGGGAAACACATGCTTTACTTTAGGCTCATTGGCTTCAATAAGACTTAAGCACATGCTTACGTACTTTCCTGAATTGGAGCCTTAGATAGTAAGCTCTTTGGGGCAGGGACTTTTACTTTGTGTCTTTGACTATGTGTCTATACATCCCCTAACACAATGGTGCTCCAGTCTTCATTTGGCTCTGTGGGTGCTGCTGTAATAAAAATAATAATAAAGCTCTTTATCAATCATTTATTTTTTTAAAAACATGCCTTCACGCTGGCCTGTATTGATACTTTCTTTTGTCTCCTGGCTGTATGCTTCTTTAAATAACTCCTCCATTTCAGTTTGCTTGTAATTGATCTTCATTCCTATACTTTCTTAAATCAAATGTGGCTTGGCAATACTTAGGGAAGAATGCTTTGACTATGGACAGCTTTAGATTAAAATAAAATCTAGGTGGGATATGATGCTCTTTTAACTGAAATACCATTAATCAGGCCCCTTGGTCTCTGGTTGGGGTAATGGGCTGATTATATAAGTGCTATGGAACTTCCTTAGAAACAAATGCAATAAACAACCCCCTCTATATTTCTTCTCTGGGAAAATCTGGATAAATACTAGTCTTTATTCTGACTATGTGTGTGTTCAATTATCATATTTATAAACACAGATATTTTATATAGGAATGTATGATAAAGGACTTTCATATACGGTCTTTGGAGAGCAAAAAAAGAGAAGTCTTAATGCACTGCCATGTTTCACAATATCCTGTTAATGGAAAATGACTGGTCATACTCTTTAAAGTCTACTAAAGATTATGTTACACATGCTATGCTTGGCTGTATATCCCCTCCTACTGTTGCTACTGTAATGGTATACACACACTCATTGAAGTAGGATAATGTGCACAGTGATGGTGCTTAATCCTCTAATAAAAATATCAGACTAAATTAGGAGCAACACAATAATGTTACTAGATGAGCCAGCCCTTATTAACTATCCTCAGTTATTTTGGTAGAAAGATATTAGGGATTTTTTTGATTGCTCTTGTTTCACTGCCAGACAAACAAGCTACTAAGATAAATTGTGAAAGTGTGCATTTCTTTGAATCTTAGTTGCAATCCATTCGTGAAATGTGCATGTTACCTTCCTAGATGTCTCCGCGTGCAAATTGGGACTTCTGTAAGATATAAGGAACTGTTTATTGATGAGCTCTCTTTAATGCCAACAGCTTGCTCAGTCACACGAAATGTATTAATCAGTAAGAGAACTAATAATCCAAGTAAGAATTGTGCTTGGCCAAGTAGTCATCAGGGAAATAATTATTTCCATGTTTTTTTGATGAAATTGTTGAGCTCTTCTGTGTAGTGTCTCTCACCAACAGACATTGTCCAATAAAAGATATGACCTCACCCACTTTGTCCCTCTAATATCCTGAGACCAACACAGCTTAGACAACACGGCATCCAACATATTGGGCATTTCATTCCTTCGTGTACTCACCTCCCAGTAGCTATTTCAGTACTGAAGCTAGCATGAGAAAACAAACCACCGGCTGCCCCACTAACACCTCCTGAGTGTGCTCCAGAGGCATGCTCATAGTTTAGGAGAGTTGACACTTGACGTTCTTCCTTGTAATAAGCAATTTGTGTAATAAAGCCGTGAGGAAATTGAACTTGTCAGAATGTTAAATGCATTTGTCTCCCAGAATATAATAAACAGTGCATGTGAAACAGATAAAAATTACAGCTGAAATTCCCTGTGATTTAAAATCTAATTTGTCATTAGTTTATTAATCCAAAGTTGTGTGTGTTAACAATAAATAATTGCTTTCTTTAAATGTTAAATGTAAATGTAACATAGGACGTAGCTCAACCATTAATAATAAACAGGACACAGCTACATCAACAACACTGAAAAACTATTTTAATCAATGTGTCCGACCTTTAATAAAAACGCTATTTAAGCACAGTATTTTAACAGTAAATAAACTGTAAAACTGTAAAGATTTTGGAAAGAAGGATATATGTAATACATGTTTTGATTGACATTTAAATATTAGAGGCCCAGATTCTTGGCTGGTGTATGCCAGTGTATCTCCAACTATTTCAATGGAGCTATGCCGATTTACAGCAAGCGCCTCTCTGGCCCTTGAGTTTTAATTTATGCTGCAGAGCATAGTATAATTGTGGATCAGTATAAGTAGCAATATCTAATTGTCCCTTTACTTACCAACTAATGGTTACCTGGAAAATTGAACATGAGAAAAAAACCTCTAGATTTATGTGCTGTTAAACAAAGTACATTTTTGTTATGACCTTAACTGACAAAAAGTAAATTGTTCTGCAGTTTACAGGCATGAAGTATATTGTTTCTCAAAGTGCACTAAAGGGCGGGGGGAGGGAAGAGTTATAAAATATTGTGAAATTGACATATTTTTTATAGTAGTTTAAACGTAGGGGTTTATATTGAACCCTTTAATCCATTTTAGCACCATGTCATATCTTTAATAGGAAAAGACTTACATTTTACCAGAACAAATTGCTTTTTTAATCTGTATTTTTTCATGTAAGTTTGCAGTTCATCTGAGTGCACCACAGAGAGCACAGAAGACTGTGGTTTTAATTTTTTTAGCTCTGCTTACAAACAAACAAAAAAGAAAATGAAATTATTAACAACTTCTCATGCTCATTTTACAATTTAAGCACCAAGATGTGCATATATACTGCACCTGAAAACCTTGTTTCATTCTAAGGTGGATTTTCATTTAATGGGAATGAATTTACCCTAGAGCTGGCCATATTCTAAGAACAGAGACGGTCTTATAGATGTTTTATTTATTTAAAGTTATACAAAGACTAAAAGGAGAGCACCTGCCCAAGGCTTTAGGCAACCCTGACAAAAATTACCAAAAACAAACTATTTCCAGAACATCAGATTCTGCTTCCTCCCCACCAAATCTGATTTTTTATCTAAATCCCTCCTTCCAAGCAGCCCATGTACACAGTTATACCTTGCAACATTCTGTGAAGGTAAGTACATTCAGTCTAGGACTGGAAGAGGACTCAGGAGATCTAGATGTAGTGCTTGGCTCTGCCACAGACCTCTTTTGTGAAGTTGGGCGATTCCTTTCATTTCTCTGTGCCTCAGTTCTCCATCTGTAAAATGGAGATAACAATGACCTTGTCACGGGGACTGGCCCTTTAAGGAGAGTCAGGGACTAGCCTACCTCTGGTAGGTGCTTGTAAAGCAGTATGAGCCAACTCAGACCCATCTGGAAATAATTAAATCCCTAAGTGGTTAGTTGGCAACTAATTAACTAATAAGCCTGATTAAGGGTTACAGGGCTCAGCTGAGGTGATTCATAGAGATAGGAAACTCCAGAGGTGAGTAGTTCACCAGAGCACAAGGACAAACAACGGCAGGAAGTCCACCCTGTCAGAAATTACATGCTGTCCCACAAAAGACCTGAAGTTGATTGATTTGTCCCCAGTAGTGGCAAGAAGCCTGACTCCATGAAAGAGACCTGAGCTAAAAGAACCTTCCTGGAGGGGGAAGTGGTGTATCCAGGAGGAAACAGATTAAACTAAGACTGATTCTGT
The DNA here is from genome assembly GCF_965140285.1 of Lepidochelys kempii. Lineage (NCBI taxonomy): Eukaryota > Metazoa > Chordata > Testudines > Cheloniidae > Lepidochelys > Lepidochelys kempii. Next base: position 13,878,684 of record NC_136392.1, on the reverse strand, counting down.
CTCCCAGCTGAAATGTTGGAGTGAAGATTTGCTTGTATTTTCACTGGGCCTTTGGTTAATAAAGTAGATACCTAAGGAGGGATATTGTTCTCTACGTAAAGCCTCAATGAACTTACTGAGGCAGTAGGTTTTTTGCCCCCCACTGCAGCCCTTATAGCCCATAGAATATCCAGATAAACCAGATTCTTCAGTAGGAGAAAACTAGTGGACATTTGTTATAAAACCTATTTGAAAATCATTTTGCATTCATAAATTGTGTTGTTTTTCTCCTTTGGGGAGTGCAGATTCTTGAAAGTCTTAATACAGCCCCAAAATAGATCTCAGTAGGGTAAAAATGTCAAAGAACAAGGTCAGTAGTTTGCTGCCATCAGCTGTTCTCAGTTCAAATGAATTCTACCCAGTCAGCAATGTAATCACTACTGGATGACTGTGGTAAAAGGACTGGTTTCAGAGTAGCAGCCGTGTTAGTCTGTATTCACACAAGGAAAAGGAGTACTTGTGGCACCTTAGAGACTAACCAATTTATTTGAGCATAAGCTTTTGTGAGCTTCAGCTTACACGAAAGCTTATGCTCAAATAAATTGGTTAGTCTCTAAGGTGCCACAAGTACTCCTTTTTTTTTCACCATTAAGGACCACAGTTTGCTACCAATGAAAATTAAAGATAAAGTAAAATCTCATTTCTTTTGTAACCAAAGTCCTTCTTTTAGTCAAATAGCTCTGCTTACCTCACTAATGAAACAACTCCATCTACTTAATTTGGTTTGCATTATAGTGTGCACTTTAGGACTACAAATGGGAATGGTAGTTGACTGTCTTGTGAAATGTAATGGTTCAAATGCATTTATTTTACATTTCAATTAGGAAAAGTTGTGATGTTTTTAATTTAAAAAATCTTTGTTCTTATCTGATAATATGGAGTAAAAATTCTCAAGCAATTGGCTTGTTAAAATTTTAAAACTTTGTCTTTTAATTTTCACCAAACCAAGTCCCCACTGTTTACTTGACGATGGTTTACATTCTTTTTCACATGCAATGTTTTGCACATGTCATTAAACTGGAGTTGTCAACTGCTATTCAACTGTTTTTTGGTGCTAAATAACCAATTCTAATAAAATAAATATAACTATAGAGACATAGAGTATAAATTAGAGAATCATCTGGTCTTTGATCCAGACACAGGCTTAAAGAACTGTTCTTTTGTTGTACAGATTGTCAGCCACAAGAATCAAAGAATCAAATCCGCTCAACATGCAGCTCTCAGAAACTTAAATGTGTCTTAATTGTCATGATTATACTCTCCTGTCTTAGGAACCCTTTCTTTCCAATTCTATTTTATTTAAAGGGGCAGAGAAATTTCTTGTACATGCTTTAAAAAATTAATCAGAGCATCAGGCATTCCTTTTGTGTCCCCTGCTTTTGGATCTTTCACAACCGGTGTTTGAAACAAGATGTTACCAAGGGCACTAAGTTGAAATGTGCATTCACCGATACAAGTTTGCTAAAAACTCTCTCTCATCTCTGACTTCATATGAGACCATATAATATAGTCTCACTTGGTGCATCAGAGCTCTAAGACTGGCCACGGCAGCTCTCAGCAGAGAGTATGTCCACTTAGTACTTACAGCTTTTTCTTTGAAAAAAAACCCTATCATCTTAGAGAAATGGCTGACAATTTTAACTGTGTAGTTCCTTTAAACCTCACTGTTAAAGTCTCTAGAAAGGGTCCTTTGGTTCCCTTATGGCTTTTGAGCCCCATTTTAAATACAAAGATTTTATTTATGCCAGTTTCCAGGCACCTGCTGATAATGTGGTCTCCCTTTTTAAAGTCTCCTGCCTTTTGGCTTCCACTCGGAGTAGAAGAAAGTGAATGTGTTGAGCTCTGGGTCTGACTTACCTTTTGATTGAAAAATAGTGCAGACACAGAAATATTTTGGAGGTTATTTAAAAAAAAGTAAGACCAACTCCTTAGCCAGAGTAAATGCACATGACTCCACTGATATCAATTTTTAGAAGTATTCAGCCCCCCAAATTCCAATTGAAATATCAGTGGGAGCTGTGATTAGCTCTTATGATAATCAGGTTATGTCATGCTCCATGAATGAGCTGATTTGAAAGGCAGTATTCACATGGCACATGAATTTCCAGTGCTAGGAAATGCCCAGGACTGTAGCACAGCACATGTTCTACACCTTTCTTTCCCTTTAGTGCTTTTGTTAGTTTCCAGGTTGACTATTTTATCTTTACATGTTTGTTGAACTTCTGTCGCTTTCACAGTTCAAACCAAAGATGTCTAGTCAGCATAAATTGTGTGTGTGTAATAAAAAAGAAAGACATAAAAACATGAGAAGTCATCATACCTTTGTATGCAGCGAAGTCTCTCTCAGCATATGCGCAGTGTGTCCAGCCATTTGCTAAGAGCGTCATCAGCCATGTAAAGAGATGGTCGCCTGCCATTCAAGTAGGTTAACAGGCATTAGTCGAGAATATGCAACATAGTCTGAAATTGACCACATCTACATCGTGGGTTATTAGAGAAGCCCTGGCCAAGCTTATGTACAAAATACAGCTAAGTACAAAATATGTGAACATGAAGCTTTATTTATAACCGTTCAGAGCTTATAACCTTTCCATTTTCTGTCATCTACATTTCCAGAGGAAGCAGTTCCATTTTTTTAATGTCATCTTTTCTGAGAGTGGTATCCTTGATGTCTGTAACTCCCTCTTTCCTAGATAAATTGTAAGAGGGCACGCTGTCAGATTTTCTTCTCTTTACATTCCCTTCCTTTCAGAAAGGATCTTGAAAAGTTTCTTGTTTGATTGACCTTTCTCAACAGTGGTAGGCAGGTACTGTTCTTTGATATACCCTAATCTAATAATCCAACTTCACAGTGTTGGTTAAAATGAAAGCTTGGTTCCAACAATAGAGAAAGTGATTTAATATATATGAAATAGGCAAAGATTTATCTTAGAATAACAAAGAAATACAGAATTTTTTTGGTTCTGACTTTATTGTTGTGTTGTACAATTTGATTTTTGGGATGCTGCTAACAGTATAATTTGTGGGATACAATGGTTGGTGTTAACACAAGAAAGAAAAGCCATAAACTTGGCTAGATTCTGTCCTGAATAGCCCCCTGTATTATCTGTCCTTGATAATTCCCAGGTATGTCCTTTGACTAAATCCTGTGATACTTTTAAGGGGAAATTCAGCAAAGATTCTCTGGCTAATTACAGCACACAATGATTGCAGAACTTCTTAAACAGTGATGTCAAAGCCACACTAAGCTGTTTTTTGTGAAGATTGCTTTATGCTTAGCTCTGTGGGTTCTGCTTTTCTTCAAATGGAGTAAGTGCTGCACAATGATTATGCCTGATTTTGAGGTGCTGAGGGCTCACAGCTTCCATGACTAACAGACCTGGAGGCACTCACTGTCTCTGACAATCAGGTCCATAATTTTAATATTTTTACTTTATTCTACACACTAGTTTACGGGTGCTGTTATTTTTTGCAATGATTAATGACCATATTTCTTATGGTATTGCATAACAGCCAACAAAGAATGGGGCCCCATTATGCTAAACACTATACAAACTCAGGGTAGCAGACAGTCTCTTCCATGTAAAATCTATGTAGTCAAGGTACAGGTAGAGGGGAGGAGTAAAACACAAAAGCAGAGTGAATAATGTGATGGCCGTAGGCTGCAAATGTCATGTTAGTTAGGGTTTTTTGTTTTGTTGGGGTGGTTTTGTTAGGAAGGGGGAAACTAATAGACATAAAAGTGAAGGGAAAGGCGACACTGAAGGGGTGAGGAGGGACAGGGCAGATGAAAAAGATGGTGAGAGGGGCAGGTGTGGAGTAAAGGTGAGGTGAAGAGATTGTGAGGGAGAGGAAGGAAGAAGGTTGGAGTGGGGGTGGAGGCAGTGTCTCTCCTGCACAGTTCTGCAGGTATAGCTGGGGGGAGCAAGGGCCCTACCCAAACCCTATTTTCACTCCTCCTCATTAGTGCAGCGGTCCTTGCTTCTGCATTTATATACAATATGACATGTACCGTTACATTTCATACCACAGTAGACCATCCAGTCCAGATTAGATTGAGTTGATGATAGATGCTTAGGGAAAGCAACTGGGAGAGATGGCACAAGTTATTTGTACCCCTTTTGGGAGATTGAATTTGCAATCTCAGTGTTTGGTTAGACTGCTGCAGCTACAGCCAAGTTGCCCTTTGCCCATCTATAATTGCACTGGTTTCTGCTGGATGTGAAATTTGCAGCTATTGTCTGTACTTTCGTCACCCCGTGATTAGATGCTGTGGTGCTCTCTGCATGGGGCTATGTTTTAAATCTATTTGGAAACCGCAGCTGGTGCAGAGTTCAGCCGCCACCTTGTTAAATGGGGCCCCTGTTCCATCAGCATGTTAATCCTGTGCTCTGCAACATGCACTGGCTGCCTGTTGATTTCTGGATTGTCTTTAAGATGTTGCTTTTGACTTAAGCCCTAAATGGCCTGGGGTCTACCCGTCTGAGAGGCCGTCTTTCTCCCCAGGACATACTGCCTCAGTGGCAGTCACCAGATGGGCCGAAGCTGAAGGCCTCCCGCCCCATTTATATGATGCTCCCCTTGCTGCATCAGAATTAAGACTTAGCCAGCACTGCTGTTTCAAAATACTCTAAAATCTACATGAGTAAGACAGAGAGAGGGCTTCACAGTTAGGGCCGCAGATCTTTGGAACTGTCTTTCTCCCCCGGTCCATTTCTTCCTAGCCCATGAAGAGATGGGTGTTAGGTAGGGCTTGGTATGGGGCTCTGGAGATTATGTGCTATCAATTATTTTCAGTTATAGTTATGTTGTAAATTTGAAAATGTTCTTGGGAAACTGATGGGTCTGTGTTAACATATTTCTAAAAAATTGCCTATGGTGCCCAGAGCACTGGATGAGTTTTCTTTTACTATAATTTGTATAAATTGAGATAGTTAAATCAAACAGTAACAGACCGATGAAGAGAATGTTATATTCAACAATTTTATGAAACAAAATATGTTTTTCTGCAGATCAGGATCTTTTAAAGTATAAACAGATTAGTGAGTTTTGGAGAGGTTAGATGGAAGGACAGATCTTATTCCAAAGCCACTGAAATCATTAGGAGTTTTGTGATTGATTTCAATGGTGAAGGATCAGGTCCTTAATTTTCTAACTGGCACCTTGCTAAGTATTGTGCCTGCTTAACTCTGATTATTACTAGGGAAAAGATACCTTGTAGTTTGAACAATGAATGAATGAAACATCTAATTAAAACCAATCAATTTATATGGCACATGGCAATCTGATTAATTGTAGTTAGGAACAGCTTGGGACTGATTACTGCTCATTGTCATTTAATGCTGCTTCCTTTCATTATTAGTCAGTAATACCATTGAATAAATAGGAAGGTAGACAACCCCTTCATTTGTTTTTTCATCTATTGTGAGAATGCAAGTGTCTTTTCTCATGATTCTAACCAGTGAAGATTAATATCCAGACTACATAGAAACTATTTATAGGTGCTCTTTGTACAACACTTCTATAAAGCATTAGAAATGCACTGTCAGTTAAAAAGTGCACACAAAGTCTGGAAATATATATAAACTGCTAAAATACAAATTGGTATTATCAACAGTCAATAATATAGATTCATGGATTTTAAGGTCAAAGGGACCATCATGATCATCTAGTCTGACCTCCTGCATGTTGCAGGTCACAGAACCTCACCCATCCACTCCTGTGTGGAAATATATAGTGACAATAAGGTTAAACACAGCAATGTCAATATATAAAAGTAATTTGTATCTATTGTATAGTAATTCATGGAGAACATAAATATTTTCACAGTAATAAGTCTTACAGAGACTCCAGTAGGGCCTGATCCAACTTTCATTAAAATAAGTGGAACCTTTCATTTTAATGAAAATTGGATGTGGCCCATAAAAAGCAGTTTTCCCCCCAAATTTCTAACCATTTCAGTTTTTTTTTCTTAATTTTGCTTACGTTAGGAACAGATAGAGTTTTTCATTCTTTCAAATTGCCTTCCATGACTTTATTTAGTTACCTTCCTCTCACAAGCAATAATCCAAAATAACATTGAATGCATTTTATCCAGGCAAGTAGATTCATTTAAACCTGTTGAAATCACTTGATTAACTTCAAGTGTGAGTTATTGTCCAAACTGTAAATAGATTGGGATTTTGTCTGGGCAGCCCTCTGGCTATATAGTAAAGAAGTTTCCTCTTCAAACTGAAACTTCAGTTCTCTTCATGATCACATTAGTTAATTCCGAATTGCTAGCAGATAGCATAGAAGACTTTATCAGATTGCCTTAGTTATCTGTCTGGAAGAACATCACTTTGCCTTCTTGCTGTTGTGATTATCTGGTGTTTCCAACTGAAATTCTTCTTTGTACAATTTCCCGAAAACTCTGGTTCAGTTAAGAAAAATGGTGTTGTTGTTGTCGACTAGTGGGGCATTACAACCAGAAAGTTGATTCCACACGGGAGACAGAAATATTTGCACAGAAATGTGAAGTTTCTCTTTGTGGGAATGGAGGGTCCAATTGACTAGAAAAAAGTGAAGAAGAAAATCTAGAAAACAACTAAGTGGAAGAAGCTCCTGGTAATCACTGGACAAAACACTGGTGCCAATAGAATTTCTTATCTCCTTTACAGTTGAGGGAATGCCACAATAATAATGTCGTATTATTTCCTTCCTTAGTTGGTTGGTTGAGTGTGAGTAAGATGGTATAAATGTTGGCCCTTCCGATTTATCTTTACAATTCACAATAATATATTTTTAAAAAAGATAATCACATTTGTTCTCTTTACCACGACACTAAAATTATATATCACTTCAATTGCATAGCAAATTACTTATTCTGGCTTTGATTTCAATTGTGGGGCCTGCCAGTAATGTTTACTTCATTGTGTCTGAGACTTATCTTTAAAAGATATATGCTCCCTTTAATGAGTTGTGTTTTAATGTCCTTTAATATTCATCACTATAATTCATTTGAATACACACTTGGTAGGTTGTCTCCTCATGCGTGAAAACAAATGTATTAGGCTTATAGAGTTCTTCATCTGAATGATGAAGCCCCTATCTCTTTCTTCAAGCATTCACAACCAACAGGTACTCAACATCTCAGATATCAACCGCTATTTTAAGATTCCTGCTGCTGAAACATAGGTTTGGTATTGTGTATTTCACCTCTACTACATTTAGTTGACATTATCATTACTAGACAATAATGTGCTCTACCAGCCATATATGCAGGATTTAAATGTTTGTTGCACAGAGAGTTTAAAACTTTTTATGGCTCTTCTAGTAGATGTGTGTAACAAGATTTCTGTAATGTTGTGACTGTATCTTCCTTACTTGTTATTACCCCAAGAAACTCTGAGAAATAGATGTTCTGTCTCTATAGGGATTTCATGGAAAGATATAACTTTTTTTCCTTAGATGAGCAGATGACTCAAGGTATTGTTAATGGCATATCATAACGAGTCTTTCAACTTCAGTCACTGGATCATTTCCAGTCTAACTTGGTAGTGAGTGGAAGTTTTCACCTTCTGATGGCTCTTTGGTCTCAGTACAGTTCTCTGTGGAGATGTGACCATGTTTCCTTTTAGTTAATACAGATAGGCCAGAGGATGGGCAAACTATGGCCTGCAGGCCACATCCGGCCCGCGGTACCCTCCGGACTGGCCCCTGAGCTCCTGGCCCGGGAGGCTGCCCCCGGCCACTCCCCTGTAGTTCCCCGTCCCCAGCAGCCTCCGCTCACTGTGCTGCTGGTGCAATGCTCTGGGTGGCGGGGCTGCGAGCTCTTGCCGGGCAGAGCAGCTGCAGAGCTGCGGCCTGACCCGATGCTCTGTGCTGCGCGGTGGCGTGGCTGGCTCCAGCCGGGCGGCACGGCTGCCTGTCTTGGTGTGCTGGGCGGCGCGGCTGAAGTGCCACCAGCCGCCGGTGCTCCAGGCTGCACGGTAAGGGGGAGGGAGCAGGTAGGTGGGTTGGATACAGGGGAGGAGAGTTCAGGGTGGTGGTCAGGGGGCAGGGGTGTGGATGGGGGCGGGGTGGTCAGAGGGTGGGGAACGGGGGGATGAATGGGGGCAGAGGTCCCGGGGGGGTGGTCAGGAAGGAGAGAGGAGGTTGGATGGAGTGGTGGGGGGCAGTCAGGGGCAGGGAGTCTGGGGGTGGTCAGGGGACAGGGAGGGGTGGATGGGGCAGGGGTCCTGGGGGGGCTTGGAGCAGGGGGGGTCAGACAGAGGTCAGGGGCCAGGCCATGCCTGGCTGTTCAGGGAGGCACAGCTTCCCCTAACCGGCCCTCCATACAATTTCGGAAAGCTGATGTGGCCCTCAGGCCAAAAAGTTTGCCCGCTGCGATCTATAAGGTGAGACTGGTGTGGGGTTAATGTTTTCAGCACCACAGAAGGAATAAAGGATTTGGCACTATTCAGTATTAACAAATTAACTTGCTTTGAGAAAAAGAAAATTCTCCAATGCATGATGGAGTGCAGCACTGCATAGGAAAGCAATTGTCATTGTTATGAGATTTAGAGCCAATGACTATGTTTCAAAATGAGGTGGCTTCCAGGAGAGCTACTTCTAAAATTGATTTACATCACCCCCATCCAAGTTTCAAAAGGTCTCTGAGTACCTGTTGGATACCAATTATAAACATTGTCTTGGGATATTAGAAACAAATGGAGCTGATTGGTGATTTATGTTTGTTCAGGAAAGGGAATGTGTCTTATCTATGTTTGTAAAGCATTGTGTGAATTTACAGTGCCATATAAATGTTTATTAATAAAAATGTTTCTGACATTTTCAGCTATATAGATAATGTAAAGAAATCCCCCTCCGATTTCATTCAGTCTTTTCCCTATAAAAAAAGTCCTATAGAATTTGATAGAAATTGGACCAGTCATAGACGTTTAGAACCTGCATTAGAATTAAATAGTCTGTTTAAAAAAACCTACAGAAAGACTAGCATATTCAATTGAATTCTACAGGGTTTTAGCATAATTTCGGCAGAACCTTATTTCAACTGTACTGGAATATCCCTACAAGAAAATTATTAAAAATGTTTAAATTTTGCATAACTTCATGTTTTCAAAAAAGTATCTGTCTAAAAACAATAATTGTGTCCTGTTCAGTTTATAACTCATACTATAAATGTTATTGGGTTATACAAGTATCCTAAGATTTGAATGATATTCATTAGAATTCCCATTTCATACCTTCATAGAGGATCTAATCCAGCCTTCCCTTCAAAAAGGGAGACACGGCTGACTGTGGCAACTATCGAGGCGTTGACCTCCTCTCCATCGCTGGGAAGATTCTTACTAGAATCTTACTGAATCGCCTGCTCCCTCTTGCAAAGAAAGTACTTCCAGAGTTCCATCGCAGCTTCAGACCATCCCGAGGCACAATTGGCATGATTTTCACAGCCAGGCAGATCCAGGAAAAATGTCAAGAACAACACCAGGAGCTATTTACGGCCTTTATTGATCTGACCAAAGCCTTCAAGTCTCAACCGTGATGCTCTGTGGAAAATCAAAATTTGCCCAAGCAAATTTATCACAATTGTAAGACTCCTCCATGACCAGATGACTGCCTCCATCCTGTGCAGCGGCTCTACCTCTCAGCCCTTTGTCATCCGAACTGGTATAAAATGAGGCTGTGTATTGGCACCCACACTTTTCTCTGTTTTCTTAGCAGCTATGAACACACTAATCCAAGACAATCTACCACAGGGCATTGGCAATCAATATCGGATGGATGGCAACCTCTTCATCCTTTCTCATCTCCGTGCCAGAACTAAAGTAATATTGGCAACAATAACTGAACTCCAGATGATTGTGCTGTAGTTACACACTCAAAGGAGGAGCTACAAACAGCCCTTAATTGCTTCTCTGAAGCTTACAGAAGCGTAGGGCTAATTCTGAACATCGACCAAACAAAAGTTCTCCACCAACCCGTCCCCAGTCAATCATCAGACCCAGCAAGGAAGATCTACATCGACAAAGAAGAACTGGAAAATGTAGAACACTTTTCCTATCTTGGCAGCTATCTCTCACAGAGGGCAGACATAGACGTAAAGATCCAGCACAGAATTCGCTTTGCCTTTGCAGACTGTCTCTCCAGGTGTTCAACAACCATAACATCAGAGCACTTTTAGTTTATAATGCGGTGGCAATCCCAACTCTCCTTTATGGCTGTGAGACTTGGGTGACTTATAGAAAACACCTGAAAAACCTGGAACGCCAGCATCAGCACTTTCTTTGGAAGATCCTCAACATAAAGTAGGAGGATCATTGTACTAATGTCAGTGTTCTCACAGAGGCCAACATTTTCCGTGTTGAGGCCCTGATTATCTATCACCAGCTGAGGTGGAGCGGGCACTGTGTGCACATGCCTGTTTTATACTTACCAAAACAACTGCTGTATGCCCAGCTCACCAAAGGAGAAAGGAAAACGGAGCAGCCAAAAGAAACAGTTTAAAGACACCCTTGAGATAAACATCAAGAGATGTGGCATTGACACCACACACTGAGAGATAGCAGCCCAGGATAAGGATAACTGGCGAAGACTTGTCAGAGAGGGAAAATCGCCTTGCCCTGGTCGCAGAAAAACACAAGAAAAGAAAGGACAGACAACTGTCACACAGCAATTGTGGCCCAACCCTGTCTTCCAACACCTCCTGCAATATCTGCCAGTGAGCCTGTGGCTCAAGGATCAGACTCCTCAGTCACCAAAGGACCCATGAAAAATAAAACCTGTGAAAGAGATCATCCTCGACCTCGAGTGATTGCTGACAAATCCAGCCCTCACTGGTCAATGGCAATATCTCTTATTTTCTCCAGCGGACATTGGATCAGGCTCAGAATGCCATTGTATTATCTACAAATAACGGCAGGTAGGAGTAACAGAGCCATCAGGACAGCTAATTAATTTATTAGCAAATTAAAACAAGTCCAGATAGGAACATAACAATGGCCATACTGGTTCAGACCAAAGGTCCATCTAGCCCAGTGCCAGTTGCTTCAGAGGGAATGAACAGAACAGGGCAATTATTGAGTGATCCATCCCCTGTTGTCCAGTCCCAGCTTCTGGCAGTCCAAGGTTTAGGGACACCCAGAGCATGGGGGTTGCATCCCTGATCATCTTGACTAATAGTCATTGCTGGAGCAATCCTTCATGATTTTATGTAACCCAGTTATATTTTTGGTCTTCACAACATCCCTGGCAATGAGTTCCACAGGTTGTGTGTTGTGTGAAGAAGTATTTCCTTATGTCCGTTTTAAGATCTTATAAACCTTCGTGGTCGGTGAGTAGTCCTTACATCAGTAGACTCATTGATATCAGTGCACTTACTTCGTCTGTTTAGATTGTAAGGATACATGCATCCCTTCAACAGTATTGCTTCTACTAATAGTAAATGAAATTACACATAAGGTATAGTTTTCTTTTCACACTTATTTACCCACCAACATTGTGCAGATGGGCAGTATTCAGGAAACAAAGAGTAACTGTTCATTATTTCTGCCTTTGAGCCAGTTCATTAATCTCTTTGTTAAGCTTTATTTTTTCTATAAAGGGTAAATTCTCTTTTTGCATGCAGTGAAATCACAAATGTGAGATTTCTTTCCGTTACCAGCTGATTTCATATTGTGAGCCAGATCCTGCTGACACTCAGGGGCGGCTCTACCAATTTTGTCACTCCAAGCAGTTGCCGCCGAATTGCTGCCGCACCCGGAAGAGCAGCAGAGCTGCCGCCAAATTGCCGCCGCGGGACACGGACTACTGCCCCATTCTGAATGCCGCCCCAAGCACCTGATTAGAAAGCTGGTGCCTGGAGCCGGCCCTGCTGACACTGAAACCAATGGCAAATCTCTTACTGACTTCAGTGAGAGCAGGATTAGGCCTGATATCTTTCCATTTGGAGAGTGTTCACTCATCATAGGTTTGGCTATTCTACAGTAATTTGTAAGCAGTCAGTCAATTCAGTGTTTCCAGGTCTCTGTCTTCCTATGTCTCCCCAAGTTGTATTTTAAATTTCCATTTGCCATTTTTCCCCTCAGTACATCTGTGTAAACAATGCGTCTGTTTCACGTCTCTAATTGGTCAGTAGCTGGACATGTGCCAGTCTCCTTAGTGAAGCATGACAAGTGATCTCAGATTGTCCACGTGTGTGTCTCAGCTCACATCGCAGTTACTGTGAGTGCTATCATTTGTATTCACTATGCCATCTTGTGGCAGAAATGGAGACTTTTAATACAAAGGCATGACACAGAGAACTACATCAAGCTTATGGTATCACAGGTTCATCCATGCTGGGGAGGCAGATTAACTGGCTTGCACTTTGTTTTAACTAAAATAGGCATGATAAATGTTATCTAGCTTTACCCCAAGATGAGAAAAGTGACCTCATATGATTGCTTGATTGACTTTCAAATAATTCTGGCACTTTTCAGACTTCTAGCCCAAAGAATGCTTAGGAGATCTATAAAGATCCATTGTTTTCAAAGGGTTTAGACAAATGAATTTAAGTACTTGCTAATAAGACTTTTGGACCCCTAGAAAAACCTACTTGTAATAGACAATCTAACAAAGCCTTAATTTTGCTACAACATAAGGCTCTCTGAAGCTATATTTGAAGTAATCAACTCCATCTCCATATTGCCTAAAAAGGCCTTACCCACAAAGTAATGTATTTGCTTCGGTAGCTGTGTAACTTGCGTTGTGATGCAATAGATTAGACTGCAAAGAGATCCAAAGTTTTAAAAAAACTGCACCAAGCTAGTTTTTTATAGAACTTTAAATCACCCCTATAGCTGTTCCAATAGCTTCAAAATACCTATAATCTTAGGGTAAATATTAATATTTGTTTTAAGATACCCTAAGATTAGGTTTTGTATTTTGACATTTACTTAGTTACATTATTTGGGTCTGCACTTTTTTACTTGATGATCCAGAACTGGATGGTGGAGAGAAAGTATCTTAAAATATTAATGGAGATAAATATTGGCATTGCTTCCATGCCAAATATGAAACAAATCTGAATATTTATGACAGGCAATTTTATTATTTATTCCAGTACAGAAAGAGATGATCAGAAGCAGATGTATAAATACATTTTAAAAAGCTGAAATTATCAGATTTATAGGGCAAATACGCAATAGTGTCTGAAAAATTGATAAGGAAATATTTCCACATGAGTCACCATCAGTGAGAATTTAAATCTTCTAAATTGATCGATGGTTTGTATCTTGTCTACTGTATAAAATATAGACGACATGGAGTAAGGAGAAAATAAATATGAAGGATGTGTGGAGATTTACAAAGAAAAGGGACAGTGAGAAAATTCATATACCTAGTCGGATGTGGGCCTTTACTCCATGTGATGTCAGGGGATGGGTATTAGTTTACAGGAGGAGACTATTGAAACCCGAGTCTCCACATCCAGGCTAGAGGTTATTTTGGTGTGGGTCTCCCTGTCTGTTACGCTGAAGCTGTTCCACTTTGTATAAAATATTTGAATAGTCATTGAATCAGAGTGTGAGAATGACTCTGTAGCCTAGTGGTAGGGTGCTTACCTGGGAAGGTGCAGGAGACCCAAGTTCAGGTCCCTGTTCCAACTGATGATTAATTTATACAAAATTCATACCCCTCCTTCAGCTGAAGAGATTGAGCTAGACCCACCCCAGAATAGCCAATAGCCTGCTGGTTAGGGTATTTACCTGGGATAGGGCAGACTGAGGTTCAAATCCTCACTCTACAACGGAAATTGACCCCAGGTCTCCCCCTTCCAAGATGAGTGCTCTTACCACTAGGATATAAATTATGTGTGGGGCACTCCTTCCTCTGGCCATTTTGTGAGTGTAGCCCATTTTTATTTGACTGAAACTATTCAGTGAATTCATGTCAAATTCGTAAATAGTTTGGGGTCGACCGAAGCTGCATTTTGCAGTGAATAAACTATGTCTGAAAAACTCCACCCAGTTCTAGTCATTATCTCCAAACATGCACCGCTTCTCCCATTTCCTGGCTCCTTGTGGACATGGTGACAATCCGTAACACTGAGAGTTGTTACTGGTTGGTGCTCAAATTTAGAGATCATAGTCCCATTTGGATACATCCCCTGAAGTCCCATTTTCATGAATGGATTTAACGTGCACATACCTCAGAGTGAGATCATTATTATTTATTTGTATTACTTTAGCACCTGGGAGCCCTCATCGGGGACTAAGATCCCATTGCACTAGGTCTTGCACAAACACAGAACATCCCCAGCCTCCTTATTTAACATGCTAAAAGTGGGGACAATTAAATGAAGCAATTTTGAATAAACAGCCCTGTTGGATAAGTTTTCAGAGGAGTTTAAAGTGTTGCCGGTGGGATTCCAAAGAAGGCCAAAGGAGTGAGGTACCCGTGGGAATTTCAGTGGGAGTTGGTGCAGACTCTCTCAGGCTCATTTTACATATCAGAATCTATGTGATAGAACTCCTGGACTCTTGTTCTGATGCAGAAGTCAAAACCTTATTGGATATCAATAGGAAGTGGGGCCTTTACTTTAGCGACAGCATTGCTACACAATTGTTTCAGTGCACATACAGCATTATGACATTTACACGGTACTTTGAGAATACACTGTCTCCGTGTGCATATTTCAAATCAGGTAACAGTGAGTAAAAGAGGACAACCCTCTCCAGAATTGCCTTGATTTTGGAAGAACTTTTCAGTTTTACAATTTGAATGACATCTGAAAGAGTTTTTATAGGAAAAATGCATCTCAGCAGATAAGTAATATAATCTTATAAAGTACTACTTTGTTCTAGTGAAATACTTTCCTTTATTTTCTATGTGGCAATTTTTGTCTTTCAGCACACTTCTTTTGGAAGAGTGCACTTTTCGTGAAACTGTTATCTTAAGGTGGGATGTATGTGTGACAGTAGGAAGTGTCTTGACAATTCCATTTTGTTTTAGGAACCCCATTTTGTACTCTGTGCTCAGCACCTGTCTAGACCTGCTCCGGGCAGGTTATTGTCATGCATCCCAGACAGGTGCCCTGCTTAGCAAAAATTCTTGAGGCCTTGTTGAAGGACTATCATGGAGAAGCCATGGCAATTGAGGGCCATCATCTTTGATTGTGTCTCAACTGCTGGCCCACCTCCCTGGACCAATTATTTTTCTGCACAGAGGCTCCCAATGGGAGAGGTTGAATTAAATTATGTATGCTTTATTGGATCATAATTATCAACACAGACAGAGGGGTTGATCTTGCAAGGTGCTGAACACTCATCACCCACTGAAGCAGTAGGGCACCTCATTGGATCCGGTTATCATTTTTATCTCCAACTCCCAATATGCACTTTGGGTGAAATGCTGCTGCTTCCACCAAGGCACCAGAAGAGGCAAATACAGCAGAGCCACCCCAGTTTCATTCTATGCTGTGTGGAAACAGGCCTTGGAGACAACATACAGATGGTCCCTTGCAGCCCCTTGCATACCGTGAAGCCCAATTCCACAGAAGCCAACTCCAGGCAAATGGCATTCCTCCACACAGTGAACTAGGGGGGTGACTGGCCATGCTCCACCAATCTTACTGGCTACAAACTGTGCATAAGCAACTTTAGTCAGCTGTGGTTGTTACAGTAGCACAAGATGTGTTGATTCAGCCCAACACTTGGAAACCATCCCCTCAGTGCACTGTGTGTGGAGCTGCAGTTGGATTTTGAAAGTGCCTTCTCTGAGGTGGATTCCCCCATAAGCGCAACTGGAACACAAGGAAGAGCTACTTGCCTCCCCTCCACCTCACATCGGGGGGGGGGGGGGGGTTAATCTTGCCCTGGATGTGTAAATGCCCTGATTTTCAGAGGTGTTGGGCACTCACAACTCTCACCGAAATCAATGGGCGCTGCTGGAGCTAGTAGGACAATCAGGCTAATTGTATTTTCCTGTTAGATTGAACTAAATCAGCGTTCCGTGATTAACAGATCAAGGTGATCCTTCAGCCTTGCTCTGAGCATTCTGTGCTATGAAGTCTATTTTTAGAGGTAAAAGTGGTCTCCATAAACCTGTAAGATGTGGAGATGTAGCAGTAAAGAAATGATATCAAATGCATTACAGATAGTCTTGAGCGCAATAAAACCAGTATTGCGTCTTACGCTAGGCAGTGGGGTGTCTGGCACAGATCAAAAGCAGGAGAGAAGCAAACTCATTAATAGAGATAACAGTATGAACTGAGTTTAACATATATGGACTCCTAATAGGGGGATGTCACTCAAAAATCCATTTCTCCTCTCCTGCTGTTGCTGTTATAGAGGAGAAATGTTTCAGAGTAACAGCCGTGTTAGTCTGTATTCGCAAAAAGAAAAGGAGGACTTGTGGCACCTTAGAGACTAACCAATTTATTAGAGCATAAGCTTTCGTGAGCTACAGCTCACTTCTTCAGATGCATATCGTGGAAACTGCAGCAGGCTTTATATATACACAGAGAATATGAAACAATACCTCCTCCCACCCCACTGTCCTGCTGGTAATAGCTTATCTAAAGTGATTTCCAGCACAAATCCAGGTTTTCTCACCCTCCACCCCCCCACACAAATTCACTCTCCTGCTGGTGATAGCCCATCCAAAGTGACAACTCTTTACACAATGTGCATGACAATTAAGCTGGGCTATTTCCTGCATAAATCCAGGTTCACACATCCACCCCCCCACCCCCAGATGTTCTGGTTTAACTTGGATTTTAACTTGAAGAGTGGTCAGTTTGGATGAGCTATTACCAGCAGGAGAGTGAGTTTGTGTGTGTGGGGGGGTGGGGGAGAGGAGAAATGATCATTCCCAGAGAACCAATCAGAGTCTCTGAGTCAATATCTGAAACTGTATGTATGTGTAGTGATAATGAATGGAAGGGATGTTGTTCGTAAAATATCTGACCTTCTCCAGACTTTCAGGATTTAAGACTTTGGAATAGGCAGCTGCTTTATTCCACTTTCAAGTGTTAATGAGGTTATTAGTTTGTGATGAAGTGCATTATCAAAAACTGCAACATGCATTCCATTAGGAATCATTATTAAACTCTGCTGCCAGTGCTGTTTGAAAAAAAATGTTCTTGTGTGTGTTTTGCTGGTATTGAACCATACAACTCACTAAAGTGGCCACAGGTTATAGGGTAAATTAAGCAAATATATTAATGAGAAAATGACTGTCTGAAGGTTTATTTTATAAGCATTCAATACCACAACATTCTGTGCTTTGAATAAATCGCAGGGTGAGGATATGATGACAATTAATACATCGGCACAAAGGGGAAGAACTGAGGTTGAACAGACAATCCATAATTCTGGCTTTTCCTAACTGGCAAGTGCTTGACTTTGCAAAATGATGATTCTTCTATTGTACCTTTTTCATCTGTAAATTAAAATCTATTATAGACTTGCACAGTCGTCTGATCTATTCACTGAGTCATGGTAATTAAACACAACATGTAGGTGCAACAATTGTATGCAGGCTTTTGGTCTCTTTTACAGAAAATTCAACTTTTTCAACTGTGTGTTTTAATTCCTCCCCAGACACATTGAGGATCCAATCCACAAGTTGCTGGGCACCCAACACCTGGCATTACTAAACTCTTCGTTAGGATGATGTGCCTAGCCCTGAGTGTGTGATCTGATGAGTCTAAGTATTACAGTACAGCTACTTTTCACAGTTACATGTTTGTGATGCTCCTTTGTGTATTCCTGGGGGAATTCTGTGCCACTGCAAAATGCAGAATTTTGCAGAAATTAATGTTGTTTGTGCAGAATTTCCTTTTTTCCGCACAGAACTGGACTGCTTAGATATTGGTCTCCACTAGGGGCTGCTGGACCTGGCAGAGCCCAGCTCACAAATAGAAGGCAGGTTCAGGGGAAGGGGGAGGGAACTGGAGGATTCCTAGCAGCTGCAGTTCCCAGCATGCCCTGAAGGAAGGAGGTGTTGGCGGCATGCAGGAAACTCCTTGCAAGCCCGGTACCCAGTGTCAGGCTGTTTCTCCCTCTGGATCCCTCCCTGGGCTCGGGGGGGAAGGGGGTAGAGGGTGTAAGTGTTTGGGTTGGGGGGGGCAAGGCTGGCCTCTGGGGTAAGGGGGTGTGAGTTTCTGCCCCCTTGCTGGGCTCTAGGTGGTAGGGGGCAGAGAAAGAGGAACTGGGTTGTCATAGGGGTTTCTTTAATTCTCTGCTTCTGGGAGAAAATTTTGTGTGTCTGTATTGTTACAGACATACTTGCTGACAGATATTTTGAAATAAATTACCAAAATTGAAACTGGCATGATTATGAAGAGATGTTTTGAAAAATGAAATTTTGCGGAATTTTTATTTTTTTGATACAGAATTCCCCCAAGAGTATTTATGCCTTTCAGTGTTGGGGAGCAGAATTCTGTGATGCAGAATGTTAGCTATAATAAGAGGTGGTTGTATGTATCACATTCCTTCTAGGGAGTTGGTCCTGGGAACATGAATGGCAGATCAAAACATCATCTACTCAGTTCTAGTTCAAAGAGATGTTACTGGACAAGGAAGACGTGTGAATGCTTCACTTTTCCATAAAATAGATATTACTACCTTAAAACGTATCTCACTTTAACTTTCTATTTGTAAACAAAGTATCAGTACAGAGAGATACTCACTTTGAACGATATGACAGGAGATCTGAATTGCAGCAGCGGGCTTGTATTGCAAGAAGAGTGCACTCTTAATTAAAAAGAGTGCCCTCTTTATTAAGTGGCTCTGAAATTCTTTGAATTGGTGACTTACATGCAGTTTGTGCATCAGGATATTGGACTGCAAAGCTGAGTGAATCTATCCTAATCCTGAATGAATTCTGAATGTGATCAATCTAATTCAAACTGATATAACATAAGGTCCACTTACATGCCTAGCAGAAAGCATAGCTAAATTTAAATAATCCACCTGTAACTTGAGATGTGTTTGACTGAACACCCCCCCCACCTCCCAAATTTTGAGACTACTCAAAATCCAGACCTGGATCTATATGGAAATTTTCCTGATAACTTCTCTCTTTTTAATAGGCAGAAGGAAAACCTTGGATTCAAACATCCTCCCCAAACATTGAAGGGTTAGAAATCTGGATATGAATTTTAATTTTCCATCTAAAGCCTATTTCTACATAATGAACCTCCCAGTGCCCCCTTTGTGAAATCACAACGGTATGCACATTGTTAGTAAAGCTGGATGAATATTATAAAATATCTCCTGAGAGTATTCATGTGAATTTAAAAGTAAATTTACTAATAGATTCATAGACTTTAAGGTCAGAAGAGACCACCGTGATCATCTAGTCTGATCTCCTCCACATTGCAGGCCACAGAACTTCATCCACCCACTCCTGTAATAGACCCAGAATCTCTGGCTGAGTTACTGAAGTCCTCAATGATTTAAAGACTTCAAGTTACAGAGAATCCACAATTTACCGTAGTTAACCCTGCAAGTGACCTGTGCCCCATGCTGCAGAGGAAGGTGACCCGCCCCCGACCCCCGGGGCTCTGCCAATATGATCCAATGGAAAATTCCTTCCTGACCCCAAATATGGCAAACAGTTAGACCCTGAGCATGTGGGCAAGACCCATTAGCCAGACACCTGGGAAAGAATTCTCCGTAGTAATTCAGAGCTCTCTGCCTCACCAGCATTGGAGATATTTGCTGCTAACAGTCACAGACCAGCTACATGACATCGTAGGCAGGCTCATCATATCATCCCCTACATACACTAAATTTACATTACTGGAGTTGGAGGTTTGACCTGGCTGCCCATGTCATGAGGGCAGCTGGGCCAAATTTGAGTGGTGCTGCAACCATGTGCACCAGGTCAAAACTCCACTTGTGTTCAGGTGGAGTCGCTGTCAGGCCAAATTTGGCATTGTAACCCTGTGCATGTGCTTGCCCCCCCCCTTTGCAATCCTTCCAGCACCCAGGGGCACAGGGGAGCCCCTGGTCCTAGGAAGAAGCATAGCAGGGAGCACCAGGAACCCTGAGTTCCCAGAAAGGTGGTAGGATTGGATCCGGGCTTTTGATACTTCTTGGGGAAGCGCAGATGCAAAGAGAGGATGGGATCTGGGGCTCTCAGAATAGCCTGGCCCCTGGTAGAGATGGTTCTCTTCATCCTGACCACTTCTCTAGGTAAGACTGCGGGGCTGGGTGCATGTGAGAGAGCTTGGAGTTGGCTGTGGGGCAATGTCGGGGGAAGAATGTGAGGCTGAATGTGGGACAGAGAGAGCTTAAGGTTGGGTACAGGTGTTACGAATTACACCTGGTAGGACACGCACACAAGTGCTACGAATTACACCCGGTAGGACATGCACACAAGTGCTACGAATTACACCTGGTAGGACACGCACACAAGTGCTACAAATTACACCTGATAGGACACGCACACAAATGCTGCGAATTATACCTGATAGGACACGCACACCAGTGCTGCGAATTATACCTGATAGGTCACGCACAGTTCGAATCTAGGCTGAGGCACAGAAACAAAGTCCACAACTGCAGAGTTCCCAAAAGACACTAAGTTTATTACGCTCGAGCGTGGTGCCCCCCTGCTAGCCAGGAGGGGACCCTGAATGCAAATTATACAAAGGTTATATACCTTTTAGCAAAGCATGTTGCCCTCGTGCATCGGAAACCTTAGCCAATAAACAAACCCTTGTCTTATCTACCACCTATCCCTGCTTGGTGCATTCCTCGTGCTATACCAGTATGTTAATTACACAGCATGGTCCTAAAGCTATGCATCAGTAACTTTTATTATCAGGATGGGAGGCCTCACATCAAGGCCAAGAGACAGGGAGTTAGAGACTGACAAAAACCAGATACTGGGAGTCAAGGCAGGCTGGAGACAAGGAGGAGGATTTTCACAGGGATTCAATATCTAAGGATTACTCCTCCTGGTGTATGATGTGCTGGCATTTAAACAATGGTGGGCCCCAAACCAAAATGGAGTCACATGTGCTAACTTTTCCTTAACACAGGGAAGGGAGAGCTCTGGGCCCCCTCCTTAGGAAAATTCTGAATGTGCCCCTTACTGGAAGTGGTATATTTTGCAAAGGGGTAGAATTCAGCTTTGCATAGTAGGATGCAGGTTTACTCAAACCCCTGAACAAAGCTTGCTTTTGCCTTTTGCACTGGCACAAGGAAGGCTGAGCTGGGCCTTGGAAATTTAGCTTATTATAATCTGCTGAGAAACTTTAAATACTTTAGAGTGTAAAGTAATTATTATAATACAGGACTATGTGACAAAACATTATGACATTCTGGCCCCACTGGAAACTAGTAGTTTTGGTATTGACTTTAATGTGGCCAAGAACTCACCCAGCGTGTTCTCTGAATTATGGCTTTTGGGTGGCCTAAATGTGCAAGTTCATAGGTTAGGGGGATGGATCTAGCTGGAAGGAGACTGGGCCCTGGTCTGTTTCACCAGATTTTTAAATTTCCAGTATAAATCCCTTATTTTATTTTACAAAAACAATTATTTCCAAAGTGAATACTTTCTTACAAGTTAAATAACTTGCAGGAAAACCTGTGATACCAGAAGCAGTTAACTCTCCTTTACCTTTATATGTTTGATCTCATACTGATTATAATTTCCTAATTTAACACAGAGATTTTTTTTTTTACTGCCTGTGCCTGGAGAAATGTGCTTTGAAGCCTTTGGTGAAAATGAGCTAAGCTAACTTGCCACCCCTCCCCCCAAATGTCACACTGAGATCTTCAACGGAGCTTGAGAAATAAGCCAAGGAGAAAATAGCGTAAGATTAACATATAGGTTATTTTATACCCTAATGCTCAGTGGCACTGATGACTGCATTGTGCTAGAGAGGCTAACGCTGCACATCTGAGACAGGTATTACACTTCTGCTATCCAGCTGCCTTTTCCCTGGTGTAAGTTCCCAACTAATGCAGACATCACAATTAGAACTGTACAAAAAACTAATATTTTGGTTTGGGGTTTGAACTGCAAAATAAAATAAATTTTGGTTTGGGTCAATCTACAACTGTATTTATTTTATTTTTCTGGTGAAATGAAAACATTTTAAAAAATTTAAAATATTTTATTTTTGATGGTTTTAAGCCCTTTTTCTCAATTTTTAAAATAAATACAACTTTCTGAAATGAAAAGTTGAAATGTCTTATGTTAGAAATGCCAAAATGAACTGTTTTCACTTCTGAATTTTTTTGTGCAACTGAAACAATTCACCAAATTGACCCTAATTCACAAATTGTTTCAGTGAACACAAATCAGCATTTTTCTACAAAAGTAAAAAGCATGAAAAAATTTACCCAGCTCTAAATTACAATGTGCTATTTGAATATAGTCCCCTTATAAGAATCCTAGTTTCCTTTCAGCAGCTATATTGGTTTAAATATTTTATTGCCACGTTAGTGTAAGTGTATGAAGTGTGCTGCATGGAGCACTCCTAATCTAGTGTCCTGCACAGCTGTTTACCAATCTCCTTGCCTTGCTGCTACAAAAATAAATCATTGAGTCCAGTTCCTAATAAGAGGTCTGCATCTCCAGAGCCATGAAGACCATTGGCCTTAAGATAAGTTAGTAACTAGTGCAAACATCTGTTTCAGTGCACACTTGCTGTCTTTGAAAGGACCTCTTTAGGGGTGACAGAGCAGATCAGTCTCCATGTCTGTCCTTTCTCTGTTGAGACTGTCAATGGATTGTGATGGTAATTTTTTTATATAATAATTTGTCCACTAGGAACTTATCTGACACTACCTAAGCATTCTATATAAACCAATAAATAGACTGCAGATACCTTTCAGTCACTATAAATCGGAGGCAGATTCAAACTGGTGGCCTAGATTTTCATCCATATCCAACTGCCAATCTTTTTATTTACCTATGTCCTCAATAACTTTTCTGATACTGGTTCTAACTTGTCTGCCTTCATCTCTGCCACTTTCTTGCAATTTCTTGTAATGGAAACTTCTGTGATGAAACTGGGTTCTCTTGGTAAAACCTGCTAAGGTTTGCATGATCTTTTTGTCAAATGTTTTTCCTTAGCAAAAGGGATAGAAAAGGATGAGCATTTGTCTATTACCTGAAACCCGGTGAGTTTTATTGCAGGAGTGTAGCTGGCACACAGACAAAATTCATCATTTTCACACTGTTTGTGATTAAACCAGCTGGTCTGCCCACATTTCATCTGGAGTTTTGAGGTTCGTGTGAACCAAAGCTCACATAAAGGTCACACATGTATATTGTCTCCATTTATAAATAGTTTATAAAACGTTAACAAGAGATTAATAGGTGTTTTAATAAATAGTTAGTCACTTGTAATAGATGGTTACATTCCAGCAGGGCAATATATAGCTTTTTAATATGGCTAATAACCACCTATTACATCATCTACTGATGTGCATATTACCATCTATAACCCTGCTACTCACGTTGGAAAATGCTAATAACTAGAGCTGGTCAGGATTTTTCTGGCACATCATTTTTTTGTTGGGAAATGCCAATTTGTCAAACCCAAAGGGAAAGGGATGGTTTTGACACAAATTTCGTCAGGAAGCTTTCTCAATTCTGGGATAGAATTCCTGCTCAAAATGTGTGCGCGCATGCCTGGAATAGCCTGATGGTTATTTCCTCCCTTGGTATCCTGCTGTCAATTGAATTGGCTCATTAGACTGACCTCACACTTGGTAAGGCAACTCACATCTTTTCATATATTTATACCTGCTCCTGTATTTTCCACTCCATGCATCTGATGAAGTGGGTTCTAGCCCATGAAAGCTTATGCCCAAATAAATGTGTTAGTCTCTTAGGTGCCACAAAGACTCCTTGTTGTTTTTGCTGATACAGACTAACATGGTTACCACTCTGAAACCTGATAGTTATGGCACTCACCTTGGACATAGGAACACCAGGTTCAAACCATTGCTCTGCTTCATTCAGAGCAGGGAATTGAACCCAAGTCTCCAATATCTCTGGAGAGAATCCCAACCACCAGACTAGTGGCTGTACTAGGGTCAGGCCTTCTCAATATCCATATTCATTATTTACTATTATTAATTTGTAATGTGTAGCCTCATTTCCCTTGGTTTAGACATTGTACAAACATAACAAAGAGACAGTTCTGTTTGCTTACTTTATAGATTCATAGTTTAAGGACAATTAGATTATCTAGTCTGATTTTGTGTAGATCACTGGCCATTAAATTTCACCCATTTACCCCTGGTTGAACCCAGTAATTTATGTTTGACTAAAGTATATCTTCCAGGAAGGCACCAAGTCTTGACTTGAATACCACTTCCCTTGTAGTTTGTTCCAATGGTTAATCACCCTCACACTTTTAAAAATCTGTGCCTAATGTCTAATTTGAATTTGTCTGGTTCCACCTTCCAGCCACTGGTTCTTATTATTCCTTTCTCCACAATATTTAAGAGCCCTTTTGTAACCAAAACATGTGGTTATTCCGGTGAACTGAACGTCAGATCCATCTCTCTTCTAAAAATGGGGAATGTTTCTGCTCTTGTCATCCCGTTGATGGGATTGTCTCACTTCAGTGCAATTTGCTTTGGTTTTGCTTTTCCCTTGCTTACTTTACCTGAAAAATCTTTCCTACCTAGGTAACAGCTATTGCTTCCTCTACTTTCTATAATGAAAACCTAGTCCATGACATTGTCATTTTTGGGTTCTCCGTTTGTGGGTTCAACTGCTTAGATTCTAGGAAACCTCAGGGCTTTTCCTAAATTAGAGGCACTGTTTGAGCTAGTACAATCTAAAAAACTATCTATAAAACTTTGTTGCCCTTAAGAATTCATTTGTGGAATTAGCTGCATCCTGTTAAACAATTTTTCCACTTTCACTAACCTGTCAGGCACTCCCAAAATCAAAAACCAAAAGCCATTCCAGAGCTTTGGAAAGAACACATTTAAACTGTACTTTTTCTCTTCTTCCTACAATGCACTCTGATTATGTATGTGATGTGGCTATGACATTTATCCATTCCTCACTGGGCAATGATTTGTCAGTCCAAAATAAAGACTTAGAAAGGTATCAACATATGGTGAAAAAAACCTGTTACTTGCTCTTCCCAGGATCACAATTTTCAATTGTCTTACCCAACAAATCTATGCAATCCTGATGGAGTGGACTCTTCAAGTGGAGTTGCTCTAACTTCCTTTTAGAAGCTCTGGAGAAAGTTACAAGAGAAGCACAGTGAATGGATTAAACATAAGTCTTTGGGATGCTATAGAAAAAGACAGTTTGAACTGCAGGAGACAATTTATTAAAAGCTAGCAGTGAAAGGATAAAATGTTAAGGAGAGCAATTCAGATTGTGTTCTATAGGAGAAATTATGGTTAGAAGCGTCATGGACAAGAGCCCATACTGCATGATAAAGAAATTTTAATTTAACCACCTAATTTATTGTCCACTTTATATTCCAGTGAATTTAAAATGGAGAGTCTGAATTGTGTTATTTGTCTGTCTCAGAGCTGTATACTTTATATATTGCAAAGCATGTGTACCCAACTGAAAAAAATGCAATGCCGAGTAAAGTGTAGTCTGAATTCCCTTAATATTTTAACTTTCTCTACACTGGAATTTGCCAGACCCACAGCCAAATTAAATCGACAGGGAAAGAGAGATCAGTCTGATACAGTGTCAGTTCCTTGTGTGGTGGTGGGGGGAGGAGGGTGAAAATTAAAAATCCCTGATGAAGATTTGGGGCTAGAATTTTTAAAAAGAGTCTTGTTTCCTTTTAAGTATCTAACTGAAGCAGCATGATTGACCCCATAGAGAATAATAGAGGTTTCCTGAGTATAAAAAGTTTGTCTCACTCTAATCTTTGTCACAGAGGAAGTATGTGGTCTAAACAGTGCACAGGGATTTAGCTGCACAAGTTCACTTGATATGATTAATGAAAATTGTGTATCTCACTCCTCATGCTGCTGAAACTCCGCTAGAATGTTTCAACTGTGCCCTAACTCTGTCTTCTTGCATTATAACGGACTGACACAATATACACTTCATTAATTATATATTGTGTAATTGTACTTTTCACCTTGGGTAGCAAGGCTTTTCCGTGTGTGCCAGTGCTGAGCTATCTAAAGTTGTGTGTGATGAATTGCATTTCTCTCTCACCTTTGACTGCTTCACCTGCACTTTCTCCACTAATTTATCTCCCATGAGATTATTTGTAACATTCCAAACCTCTGGGCAGCTTCAAGCAGCTGCCATTAAGAAAATAAATGCCTGCCCGTGATTTTTTTAAAAAAAATTGGAAATAGGATTGGAAAAACAATTGCTATATCCCATTTTCACCATCCACATTGTTATCTAGGTTGTCTATATAAATTGTAACTTTTCAGGGCAAGAATCTGTGCCTTATGTTTCTAAAATGCGTGCTACTTGGGCAGTATATAACCAGTACCAAAAGGGTGACTGACTACATTCTGCAGTTTAAAATATTGGAAGTAGGTAACACTGTTCAATTAAATGGCCTAGTATTTAGACTGTTTGAATATCACAGTCATACAAAAAAAGAGGAATTTGATAATGTCTGAGACTACTTGGGTGGAACAGAGGTAATTCTATTCATGTTTTTGTATTCTACATTTTTTTGGATGGAGTCTTCCTCACACTTTGACATCAGTTGTCCCAAAAATCTTTTCAGCATTTTTTTCTACAAAATCAGAGGCCCAGGAGACACACAATGTGCTCCAATAGTTAACCCAGCGCTAAAACCTACTTAATAAAATTCCAGAATAAAATCTTCTTCTGTTTCTTTTAAGCATTTTTTCCCTGTTAACATTTCTCTCTATTTAGGCTGTGTAATGCTGCTGTCACATCCAAGAAAAGGAAAAAAACAAATCCCCCTTGATCTTCATGAAGTTTGTTGTCTCTTACTTTTTGGTCACTTCATGAATTTTGTTCCACAAATGAGCAAAATTTATGCCCTCCTGTAAACTCTCTTCAATAGCTCAGTAACTCCTAAGCCAAGAAATTCATCTCCTCTTCCTTCCCTTTTTCCTTCAGGGTAGTAAAAATATCTATTCCTTCCAAAAGAAGGAATATTTGTTTTGAGTTTTCCCAATCCAACCACCTTTCACCCCCCTCCCCTCTGCTCCAATCTCCCATCATTTTCTGAAACTTCTAGGGGGAAAAGCTACAACTTCCGAGACAGTCAAGCTTCATTTGATTCACTTCATCAGTATCTATATTCCTTGAACATAAAATTTTGGAAGTTGGCATCAATAAAGTTCAAACTGGAGATAAGATGCATATTTTTAAGTGTGTGTCATTAACTACAACTTGGCCATGGATACTCTAACAATCTTACAGCTGAATATAGAGGAATCTCTGCACCTCTAACTGTGATATTCTTCACCAGCTAGCTGCTAATATGATCACAGATGTTTTAATGCTTCAAGAAACCCATTCCAGCAGAGACTCAATTACAGATCAGGGGTTATCAGATTGCAGCTGCCAGTCATCATTGACAGTTTGGAATTTGCACATA
Source organism: Lepidochelys kempii (assembly GCF_965140285.1). Lineage (NCBI taxonomy): Eukaryota > Metazoa > Chordata > Testudines > Cheloniidae > Lepidochelys > Lepidochelys kempii. The sequence continues at coordinate 13,851,116 of NC_136392.1, read as the reverse complement.
TGTGAAACTTGGACTTAAATTTCAAGTACTTGGACAATCTGAGGAAGGCAACAACATCACCTGGAACCTCATACTTGTAAATGGTATAAATCCAATGAATGTTTACCATCCCCCTTCTGAATAATGGCAACATCCTCTGCTCCCTCTTGTTCCATATCTTGCAGTGGTGAATGGAGGCTTCAATTCCCATCAAACAATTGCTAGCCATGCCACTGATTCTCCTGATGGTGAAATGTATCTCAATTGGGCAATGCTGCCAACGCTTCCTTTATGACCCGAAGAGGTCACGTACTTTCCACTCAGCCCCCTGGACTACTGGGTCATCGCCAGATCTTGTTTTTGTCTCTGTAGCTGCCCTCTTTGTATACACTTGGAAACTTCCTAACTCTCAGTAATGGCCCCCTTTAACAGTGATAGGAGGGCTCGAGATCACAGCAGCCAAAGTAAACCCACATGGAAGATGGAACTTTCACCATGCCGACCTGGACCATTTAAAAGAAGAAACAGACTCCTCACAGTCAGGGAGTCATGGCATACGGCTGATGAAGTGAACATGGCTTACAAGGTCGTCTATGAGAGTTTCAGTGTGGCTAGAAAGCTGATTCCACCTGTTTTTTGTAGGGCGTTTATACCCGTCTGGGATGATGTCTGTGACAACTTCTATCAAAAAGTCAGTCTGCTTTGCCTGGGGGGACAAAATAAGCTGCTAATGTCTGAGTGTTGAGGCAGGAAAGATGGCATGAATATGTTGAAAGTCTGGATTTCCTGAACTCAAGCAGTAGTGCTTGAGGTCTTGTTCATTGTCTTTGGGCAGAAGAGACCCCAAAACACCCTACACATGTTCCAGCCAACCAGTAATCACAGAGATCATGGTTGGGAAGATATTGTCTACTCTCAGAAAGATTTAGCAAAAACAACGAGGAGTCCTTGTGGTGCCTTAGAGACTAACACATTTATTTGAGCATAAGCTTTTGTGGGCTATAACCCACTTCATCAGATGCATGGAGTGAAATACAGTAGGCAGGTATAAATATACAGCACATGAAAAGATGGGGGTCAGTGCTAATGAGGCCAATTCAATTAGGGTGGATGTAGCCCATTCCCAACCCTCTGAGCCAACTCCAGCTTAACCTAGCCATTCTCTAGGGAGGAACTGGAATCAGCTATTTCTTTTTTAAAACCTTACCTAGCTCCTGGGCTTGACATATTTATGAGAAGTTCCTGAATCACATAAGCTCATCCTGTTGTGACTTTCTGCTTAGACTCTATAACACTTGTTTGCAAAGCTATACAGTTCCAGACATCTAGTGAAGGTCCCATGTAGTGGCACGTCTTAAGCCTGGAATGAAGGCAGGTGACCCAAAAAACTATTCTCCAATTGGTCTGATCAGCATCACTTTTAAGCTGCCTGAGAGACAGGTACTTAAACAATTGTTGCCTTTAATTGACACTCAGTTACCCCTCACCAGGGTTCCAACCAGGCTGTAATACTGGAGATCAAGTGATTAGATTGATATATTTTACTGCGGATAGTTTTGAGGCAGGACAGAAGGTCAGTACCTTTTTTGTTGATCTTTTGTCAGCATACAACACAGTTTGGAATCCTGGACTAATCTGAAAATTATACTGCTTAGTCCCAGACAAGAAACTCATAGTGTTTATTATGCAGATGATGCCTAACAGAACAGTGATCATCAAGTGTGGAGATGGTTCAAGTCACCCATATCGTATGAACAGACTTCCACAGCAATCTGTCCTGGCTCTGATACTCTTAAGTATATATGCAGCTGACTTGCTGCCCACTTCGGCAAATAAGTTTGTGTGTGCTGATGCATATCTGCCTGGCAATAGCCAGCAGGAGCTTTGAGGAGCTGGAGTCCTGCCTGTCATCTGACCTCAAAACCTTGGCCAAGTACTTTTCAAAGTGATGACTTACACTAACAGCACTAAAGACAGTGCCATCTTGTTTCCATCATACCAGCTGGTTATCTCATTGACAGCTGCAGCACCTTCTGAACAATCAACCAATCATTTCTGAACCATATGCAACTTATTTCCGGATAAAGCTTGACTGCTCTTTGTCCTTTTAACACTGCATCAAGAAGACACACACTAGGATTCAGTTGAGAGTCATACTTCTCAGTGTTGCTGGCAGCTCCTGGGACACTATCACTGTAACTTTATGGACATCTACCAACATCTAAATTATTGCATTTCCCAAATATTGTGCTGCAGCATGGGGCTTCAGTCATCACTCTGGGAAGTTGGACTCATTGATCAACTCCGCCCTCCGTATCATCGCTGGTGTGACCCAGATAACTCCAATTTCCAGCTTTCTGGCCTGTGCTGGCATAACTCCCACAATGATTTAGGCACGAAGGTAAGGCCCTGGTGGCATTACTGCACATAGCGAAATATCAAATAGCTTACTTCACAATTTCATCTCAAAGCCACATAAAAGATGGTGGCTAAAGTCAAGATGACCCTTTTCTGAAATAGCTGAGCCTCTCAGACAGTACATCAGACACAATCTTCCTAAGGAACAGCAGCAACAGATGGTACATGACTATCTTTTGGATCAATGGTACATTTCTTGGCAGATAGACAACCGAAATCCACATCATCTAGTCTCCCTAGAAATGCTCTCACATGTCCTTTAGAACAACCATCTGAACTGAAACAGGGTACACTGTGATCACAGGCAGTTTAACTTACATCTTTCCCATTGGTGCTTCTTGAGCTCCCTGTCCGGCCCCTGTGTAGCTCAAGAACAAACACCATGCCATCTGGTTAAGGACTGGCATCTTTATCATCTTTGACATCAGCTTTGATGTCTCTGGATGCTGCTGCCATGATAGAGGCTACATCATTTACCCAACATCTCCAATTCAGTTTTTGTGCCACCTGAAGCCATACACCAGAGGAACAGATAAACAAGGGGTGTGGTAAACTGTCTACAGTGCTTGGAGTTTTTAAATCAAGACTGGATTTTTTCTAAAACAGATGTTATCTAGTTTAGCCAGAAGTTGTTTGGCTTGATGTAAAATTCTATGACCTGTGTTATGCAGGACTTGAGAATACATGGCCTTAAAATCTGTAATAGATTAAAATATGTAGAAGACACATGTATTTTCTAAAATGAAGTTTCACTTCTGTAAGTAAAACACAATAATCAATTTGTCCTTAGTTTGCTAACTACTTAGGCCAGCTTTTTTTAAATCCGTAGCTGTCTTTAGATCCTGAAACACTTCTACCAACCTATTTGGTTTTAGCACCCAGCTTATTGTGAAGCTATTGCTAAACCCATCCAAATGTGCTAAAACATGCTCAGTTTATAGCTGATCAGAAGTGTAAGTCTCTGAAATTCAGAATTGTCACATTTCAGTGGTCCTGTCTCCTTTGCCTTTATCTTCACCATTTTTTCCACAGGTTTCAGAGTAACAGCCGTGTTAGTCTGTATTCTCAAAAAGAAAAGGAGTCCTTGTGGCACCTTAGATACTAACCAATTTATTTGAGCATAAGCTTTCGTGAGCTACAGCATCCGATGAAGTGAGCTGTAGCTCACGAAAGCTTATGCTCAAATAAATTGGTTAGTCTCTAAGGTGCCACAAGGACTCCTTTTCTTTTTTCCACAAGTCCTCCTTTTCTTTTTTCCACAAGTCCTCCTTTTCTTTTTGCGGATACAGACTAACATGGCTGCTACTCTGAAACCATTTTTGATGCAACTAGAAGCTATATGAGCAGCAGAAGAGAAACCTGACACGTCGCTCATGTTCCTTTGGCAATGTCAAGAGGTGGTTGTGTGAGAAAAGGCCACCATAAGAGAAAGCAACTACAGAGACTGTTGGGGGCAGAAGGGAAACCCGGGTTTCATTGAAAGCAAAGAGATGGAGGAAATAAATACTGGAATCACTTACCTTCTACTGCAATGCTTCCTAAGTGGAATGTATAAAGCTCCAATGGAGCACAAAAGAGACTATGCAACATTTTAGGACAGTGACCAAGGGTGTTGCATGCAAATGAAGAGGTAGGGAGAATATAATTACTCTATTGGAATAAAGAAATTAACTAACTATAGCTACCTATAGGCAACTGATGATGGTGTTCAAATGCCAGCCAGATAATGTCATCAAATTATTTAATGAATAATGCCAATGTTCAATCAGTCTGGGATTTTCCAATCCAACTCCTTTAACTCCAATTGACTTTGAGAGCTGGGTACTTAATTCCTTTTAGGCCTGGTAAAAATAGCTGTCTTCTTATTTTATCTGGCAAATACTATTCAATGAGATTTAGAAGTGGTCAAATACTTCAAAACACTGCTGAATAATATTCACCTAATGTCACTAATAATTGTATAATGAATGAATATTGTTCAAATTGATCTAGATGTGCAATAAATGCTCGGTTACCTTAAGAAAACAGCTTGGGCATGAGATTTCACACAGCTCTTAAACATTGTTTCTATTTTTGACCTCACTTACACACCAAAGGTAAATCAGAGGTCTCTCCCTTGAAATTATTGAAGGTACAGCAATCAGAACAATAGAATAACAATCAGAATCAAGTCAAAGAAATCAGTTCAGTGGGCTATTTTGGTGTTTGTTTTAATTAAAATATAAATATTTAAATCATGCTACATTTTTATTTGGTAGGCCATATAATTAATTATTGTGGAAGCCAATATTTCTGTGAAATAGAATGGGTCTAAATATGTTTCTTAAAATGTTATCAGGTTGAAGTTTAGTTTATTCCCAAAATAGGTTCTTTAGGTTGAGAGTGTATTTTACAAAAGCAAACAATGTTTCAGGGAAATTCAACTTTCATTAACAACAGTTACTAGGATCCCCCAGTGGCTTTGTATGTAGATGAGCCCTAAAAACACACACCATTGCTGAGTTGCTAAGGGCATGTGCTTGGAAGAAAATGAGGGCGAAGAGTACATATTCAGAATTGCAGATGAGCTAACTCTGTGCTTCGAGGCTGCAACTGGAGTTCTGAAGAGAATTTAAATAGAGACAAAGAGCAGTGTATGACCATGAAAACATAAAAGTGGAGAAGCAAAGAACTGAGAAGCAAATTGTTTCCCATATCTCTGTATTTGGGAACAATATATTCCCAAGTCTGAGCTATGGCATGTAGCTTATTTCAGAAGTTGAATGCAAAATATATTAACTTTTTTTCTAGCCTCATTTTTTTCTAGCCTCATTTATTGTCCTGGTAACAATGGAAAGCTCAGCTTAATTTTTGCCAAAGACAAATATCACAGCAAATGTGAATATTTCTTCCATGAATACATATTTTTGATGGTGACCTTTGTATTGACTAAAAGTGTTTTGGGGCGAATTTTTGTCTTGATACGCAAGTGCAGATCTCATTAAATTCAGTAAAATCCATGTACAGTCATCCAAGAGCCATAGGTTGCCTCTTAGACAGTGGTGGTAGATGTTAAATGTTTTACTATGACACCTAGATATTATAGTTGGGTCTTTCAAAGGGCCCTAAAGGTTAGCCTTCAAAGGGAAGTTATTCTGGAATAAGATGTGAATTTAAATTGTTATAACTATTGCAGAATAGCTCTCCATGTGGACACTCTTATTTCAGAATACAAAACCTGAAACATCCATTGGAGTCTTCACATAAACCTGGATTCCATACAAAATCAGATCAAGCTTCTTGACTCTCATCAGTGAACAATATGATACCCTGAAGTATGAGATTGGAATATCCTTAGTATTTTAACTTGCATAAGTAGGGGACCTACGTGTGAGGGAAGGATGTTTTAAAAAAGCTCAGCTACCATGGATTATTTATTCTCTCTGAACCGTTCTTGCATTTATGGATTTAACTCAGACCTTTAAAATCTGGACATATATTTGTTTGGAATAACTAATACATTTGTATTGTGTCTGTGAGTAGTGTAGAATGATAAGAGAGATTATTATGTCCTCAGTACAGAATCAGAAGTTCAATGCATTACCTAAGAAAAAGGATCTGGGGTAATAAAGAGGTTTTTTTAATCAGACTTCCTTAAATGCCATTTTATCTTCAATTTGAAATGTACAGGTTAAGAATGTTAATGTAGGCTTTGAGTCTGAGTTGTCAGTGATAGAATATACGTGTCACCTACAAAAAGCTTTCATGCATTTATTGACAATGGGATACACAGAAAGTATGTTGGGTAGTAACCTGAACATGTATTCTACATACATTATGACAGGTTTCAGAGTAGCAGCCATGTTAGTCTGTATTCGCAAAAAGAAAAGGAGTACTAGTGGCTAGTCTCTAAGGTGCCACTAGTACTCCTTTTCTTTCTGCATACATTAGTTATTTTTCTTTGTACCTGATTCTCATTGTTGTAGGGCCAACAGTAGTATCCAGTTGCTTTCTGAGGTATGTCTGTCTTTAATCAAGTATAATGGTTGAGCTACAGCTCCATTAAAGACATCTTTCGACTTGTGTGATGAAGGCTAAAACAGCAGTTTGTCAATTAGATCTTCTCAAATAAATTAGATTTATTTGAGTGAAAAGTATACTTGAGAAAAGAGTGAGTTAAAACAAAGTAATCAGAAACTACTTTGGTGAGGGAAAATAACACCCAAGGGACCCAGGAAGGATACTGCTGTGCGATTATGAAAATTATCACAGTCCTTACATTCTTTTTTGAGCAAATCACTGTGAAACTTCCCAGGGGTACCCAGGGTTATGAGGCACCTTGCTATTATCTGCCTTTAGTTTGAGAAAGCCTTGTCTGTGCCTGCCAGGGGTCAGCTCTCTGACTCCACCAGCCACAGGTTACACAAGCACTACCTTCTAGGCCTCCGCAGGCCCCACTGTCTCTGGACAGGTAGTGATAGGCACACTCCAAACCCCAAGTCCTCCAAGAGTTCCCCTGCAGTGCCTAGCCAATAATCCAATGAATTCCCAGATCCTCTGATCCCAGAGGAAGAGTACACCCTAGATTACAGCTCTATTTAACACACAGCACTTAGATTTGTTTATTGCAAAAACAAGAATAAATTTATTGAACAAAGCTAGCACGTAGAAATATTGGAAACAAATGGTTACATATAAAACAAAACCACAACATGCATTCTGGGGCCTAAACCTAACTAACCAGATGCTTTCTTGTATAATGAGGTACTGCCTACCCAAAGTCTTTCTCACAGTGTCTTTCAACCATGATGGCAGAGACCCTACTTTCATAAGACCAATGATGGGAAACCTGAAGCCCGTCAGGATAATCTGCTGGTGGGCCGCGAGACCGTTTGTTTACATTGACCGTCCACAGGCACGGCCACCCACAGCTCCCAGGGGCTGCGGTTTGCCGTTCCCAGCCAATGGGAGCTGCGGGAAGGTTGCCCACCACTGCATAAGACCAACCTGGTTGGCAGCTTGTCTCACTGCCCCAGGCATTTCTTTGCACCCCTAGATATATTAGGTCAGCTATTTGTTCTTCACCTGCAAACCCCTGCTGTTTACCACTTCATGTTAATTTCTTTCCTGAAGTCCATGCACTCTCTTCCTTAGCATTTACTCCATATGCAAATAGACTTTCATTGTAAGATGCACAGTACACAATGATCAACCAGGAAGATAAGTGTCTACTAACTTCTGTCAAAGGGAACCTGTCTTAAGCCATGTACCTCTGGGTGACCTGCCTTAAACATCAAGGCTTTAAGAACATAATTTCCACTATATATCATATATATCTCCTTACATATTATCTGCACGTACATTTCACAAAGATTATGATGGCCAGTGTGACACTGGCTTTCAAAAGAGACCTTACATGACTCTCTTTGGTAAGCTAGTATGTAGATACCAGACGCAGGGAACCTCTGTAACTTTTGTGCACTCTTGTCCTCCGCCAATTGGCATCAAGATGTCCTAGGGTCACAATCTCCCACAATGGGAGAGAAGATTGAGTCATAATTTCCCAATTTGGCTAAATTAGGTTGGTGCAATTGACCTTGGGCTAAGTTTGGTCACATGGATACAGATGTAAATCTGTGGTAACCAAGAAAAGAATGTGGCCTTATAGGAATGTGCTAGATCCCAGTTCAGGACTTTTCAATTTTGAGCAACACCTCTTCTCATCAGACTTGGTCAGCAACACGTCAATGTTCTGTACAGGATCATTAGATGATAATTTAACAAGGATGAATTAACTGTTCTTAGACAGCATCTCATTTAAAAAAAAATCTTTTTTTTTTTAGACCAACACTGAATTCTTATCTATTACACTCTGAGATCAATTTGCACTGTATATTATTAATTGATTTCTACTATGGCATTTTCTAAAAACAGGGATTAGGGCCTTATTGTACCAGACACTGTACAAACAAATAGCATAAAGCCATGCTTCAGAGAGCATCTAAAATAAGATTGAAATAACATCTGAATAGAGGATTGAGTGGGGTGATGAAATGCTGCATCTGTCTACTTTTTTATCACACCAACTACCACAGTATCTAAGGGCTAAATCCTTTAAGGTGCTAAGGATTCTGGATACTGCAAGACACTTAAGCATCTGCTTAACTTTAAGAATGTAAAGTAAACTCATGGGTAGAGATGGGTTGAAAGTGTGTTTCCTGTCCTGTGAATATTTTTTTTGTACTCGTGGGTTTAAGGTTAAGCACGTGCTTAATTTCTGTGGCCAGGAAGCTCAACATCTTTTGGGTATGAGCCTTGAGTGCTGAAAAGGAAAGAAGGAATGATAATGACAAACCAAAAATGGACAGACCTGTTTGACAAATGCCCTATACCTGTTCTGAGACTTACCTCTATAGTCTAAGGGCTTGTCTACATACCAAATTATTGAGCTGCAAGCCAGAGAGCGAATCTACAGCACACCAGCTAACGCCACAGTAACGTCCAGTGGGGACACTGCTGCAGTGCCATCAAAGGCTCAGAGTGTGACTTAGCATTAAAGTAGTGGTACACTGAGCTGCACTCTAAGACTTTGATGACACTTTAGCAATATCTCCACAGGATGTTACTGTGTGGCAAGCTGGTGCATTGTAGATTCACACACTGGTTTGCAGTACAATCATTTGCCATGTACACATTCCCTAAAAGAAATATTTGTATTCACACACACTATTGGCCTAGCCCAAGTCAGAGTTTGGTAGTTTTTAGATGTTTTATGAATTGAATATTGAGACTTTATTTCAGTCTTCCTGCTGTAGAAGAGCTGCAGGGAAAGGCTGGGGGATGAGGAGGAGAGTGCATGAGTGTGTGTGTGTGTGTGTGTAAGAACTTACTAAGGGTTAACATAAGATTGGGATGCCAGCAAACAAAAAGGTATAAGTGGTTCCAAAAGCGTTTTAAGTGTTGACTAGACTCAACCACCTTACCCGCTCTTTAAACTCACAATTGATTCATCCACCTTAACCACTATTTAAGCCTAAAACATATTTTATAGACTTTAAAATAATTTTAAAATGAAGAAAATTGTCTCTTCAGAGGTTACCTGTCACTGCCATGAATTACACATGCAGTAATAATTCTTCTATAACAGTTTTTATCTAAGAAACTTAAAATTGGTTTATCAGGTTGGTAATTTGCTGGTCTACCCATCTGACATGTGAGTGAGGTGCACAAAGAGGTTAATTTACTTGCTCAAAATCAAAAAGCAAGCCAGTGGCAAAACTGATAAAGGGATACAATTGTCCAGACTTTGTCACTTGACAAAACTATCTACCTACAACTGCCATGTGGCTTTCTTTGCTAGGGTATGCATGACCTAAAACCAATAAAAAGCATGTAAAATGTATACTATAGCAAATATTTGTATTCTCATAGTTCTTGTATTAAATTTTGTAAGTCTAAAATGATATACTTCTTTAATGGACATGCTATTTAAGTGATTTAGGGGAGATTGTGAAAAGTGTAACAATTTTTTGTTGAGCTACAGTAATAGTTGGAGTTACTATTTTAGGTATTGTTTGTTGTCTTGATCTCAAGGGCCAAACAAGTTAAAGGTGTTGTTATAAACTCTTTCACTGTCCAACATTAAAACACTGATACAAAGGTTTGGGGTTTTTTCTAGAGACCCTGGTTTACTCGGTTTCTTGGCAAACATCCAAAAGCATTCATTCTAAAGTGGGACATTTATCAAACACAAGAAAGAACAAGAAAATAAAACAAACACTTACACTGAAACGGAAATGGTTTAATTATACAAAATAAACTTAATTAAGACCTATTAAAGTCTTTCTCCTCATGGAGGCAAAATATCAGTCTCTTATTTTCACTAACAACCTTTCTTTGACAAAAAGGAAAGAGTTAATTTTACTCTCAGTCCTAATGTGTGAAGTGTATTCACTTCTTTTGTTTTTGACAGAAAAACACAAGGTGGAGGAGAGACGGGATAGAAAAGGTGGGGGAAATATGGCTTTTATTGACCTTGGAACACTGCACAGTCACAAATTGGATGCTTTAGGTTGGCCAGGTTACCTGTTGCTTGGACCCAGGCTCTTATTGCATGACATCAGGTTGTGTCCTTTCTCCTCAGACAAGGCAGGTCTGGATGGGCCATGTCACCTCGCTGTGGTAACGTGTACAGTGCAGTTGCTTTCAGAATCCGTTGAAAGCCGAGTGAAAGATAGGATAGGAGGAAAACAATTGTGGGAAGAAAGTAACACAAAAGGGGAGACAGAACAGGAGCTTACATGCCTCCTCAGTGCTGACAATTAGGAATTCCCACTAAGGGGCTGAGGGCTGGATGTCATGATGATCACATTCTATCTGACCTATCAGTCCTCATCCTCAAAGGAAACCTTCACAACACTTTCAAAGGATGAGCCTGAGAGCTTAAATTCATAACTTTGCTAGACACTAAAGTTCACTGACTGACTAGAGAGACTGGATTTATGGCTTATTGCAACCATTTGTAACCCACTAACACCCCTTTTCGTCCTATCACTTCATGGATGTTAACGGACCACTTCACTTTGAACGGTCCCTTAGAATATGTGCTAACTACTTACGCTAAACTCTCTGTTCGACCTTGTATTTATCAGTGGCAGTCTGAGCACCCCTTTCCCAGAGCTCAGGAAAGCTCGAAAGCTTGTCTCTCTCACCAACAGAAGTTGGTCCAGTAAAAAGATATTACCTCACCCACCTTGTCTCTCTAATGATACTATGATGACTTTCAGGACTTACAGGTGAAAACAAAGTTCCTTAAATAAGAGCAAGGCCTGTTGACCTTTCTCTTGGGAAGAAAATCTTTCAGTCTAGTCTGTTCTTTCTGGCTTGGAGTCAAGGAAGATGAGATGAGCTAGGATGTAAATTTTTTAAGTCTCCTTTAAGGAACCCTAAAAGGGGTGGGGGAGGAGGCAATGGGTGGCATAGTTCATCCCTTCATTATTTTGCTCACCATTTCTATAAGGCCAAATTTGGCCATATTTTCTTATTTATTAAGTCCAATTTCAACATTGTCCTTGAGCCATATCAGTAGGCCCTCTTCGTTTGGACTAATTCAATCTCTCTGTTTGGTTCTTTTGCACCTGTTTATAACATTGTTTCTCAAAAATAACTTGACCTATTTTTCATGGCTAATTTCCAAGTAGGCAAAATTATATTGCCCAATTGTCACAACCAGACTTATCCTGCCACTGTGTGCATGTGTTTCTCTCTCTTTACCAAAAAGCTGCCATTGATTTCAGTGGGAGACCAATGTATAGAGTCTGGCCTGAAGGCATTTGAAAATGGACATCAGCACATTTTATCTCCAAATCAAACAAAATTAGTATTGTTCTAAAATAAATTCTTTATCGGCAGATCGCACACCACAAACTGCTGCTGTGTAGATAAAGATGAAATATATTTCAAATACTTGAACTAGTCAGAGGCAAAAAGTGAAACCTACCAGGCAAAATCAGATTCGAGCTCTTCCGGTCTTTTAGTATAAACTCCTTCCAGAGTTGACACAGGTGTAATAGTATGCTTGGTTGCTGCAACCACACTTACCTGCTGCTATTGCTCTGTCTCAGGAAGAGAAAGATGGTATGGAAAGCACTATTCAATGATCAACAGAGGGGAAAAAAGGAATTCTAAATCTTTCCTTGGCCCTTAAATCACAGCATTGAACAGCAAATTATTCATTAAACCAAAGACTGCTGTTTAAACTAGAATCCTGTGAAAATTTATAAGCAATAATTATTGGTGCCCCTTAGTAGAACCTAATTCATCATATTTCACTTTTATTTAGTGATCAGATAACAGAATCAGGTACGGAGCCAGCAAATAAAATGAAGGGCCAGATCCTATGCCCAATGAAGTCAAAAGAAAAGCTCTCACGGTAGGGCAGAATCTGGTAAAAAAGCCTCAGCCATATCCTTTGTTGGTGTATGTTGGTGTAGATCAGGGATCAGCAACCTTTGGCACATGGCCCATCATGGAAAGATGCTGGCGGGCCGGGCTACTTTGTTTACCTGCAACGTCCGCAGGTTTGACCGATCGCAGCTCCGACTGGCAGCGGTTCGCAGTGCCAGGCCAATGGGGGCTCCAGGAAGCGGCGGCCAGCACATCCCTCAGCCCGCGCCACTTCCCGCAGGCCCCATTGGCCTGGAACAGTGAACCATAGCCAATGGGAGCTGCGGTTGGCTGAACCTGCGGATGCTGCAGGTAAACAAACCGTCCCGGCCCACCAGCGGCTTTCCCTGATGGGCCGCATGCCAAAGGTTGCCGATCCCTGGTGTAGATCCATTGAAATCAGTGGAACTTACCTGATTTATACCAATAGAGGAGCTAGCTCAAATTTTACAGGTGTGAAAGGCTGACATTTGAATCCAGTTTGAAGAGAAAGCTGAAGAGGAAGTGCAGTGCATATCAGAGTGGTCCAGCATCAGCTCTGGAATGTGTACCCCTCGTGTACACTTCAGTCAAAGAGAAAGGATAATTACGTGGTAGAAGTAGAGCAGCAAGAGGAGAGTCTGCTTTAGACATTTGTAGCAAGGCTTGATGATCTGACTCTACTAACCTGAGCCACCTGTTTTACTGCAGATTTGCTCTGGGAGTAATCTTATGGGCTTTTGTAAAAGCAGCATTTTAGTGACTTACAGTAATTGAGAGAGTCCAAAAAAACATTTGACACATGGACATTTACATCTTAAATGCTCTGGGTTTGATCCTCAGGCATATCAGAGAGCTGTGCTCTACGCACCCAGGTGGGGGCATAGGTGGCATAACACCACCTTTCTTGTGTCTTCTCCCTGCATCCTCAACTCTTGGGGGCAGCTGGGATCTGGTTGTTACTCAGTTCAAGTACAAGCTGACTCATAGTTGCTTTAACTTGTGCTGGTTTGTACTGGTTTGCACAGTGCTGCGCTCGGGACACACCCCTTTCCACCCGATCTGTGCCCCAGAGCAAGGAGGTAGGGCAGTTCTGGGTCCCTTTTGCACCATTGGAGTGCCACAAACAGGAAACGTTATAGAGCAGAATCTAGCCCTTTATATTTTTGAATACAAAAGGAAGTTGCTCAGAGATAGCCGACAAATTAACACACAATGAGTGTGAACCACAGCTGGAAGATTCTGCAGCTGAGGTATGAAGTGAAAGAAAGTTGTGAAAATAGATGACAGTAGTACAATAACTCAGTTGGCCCTTTCTGCCTCACAAACAGCACACAGAGTGGTACACCCAACAGCACAAGAGAGAGAAATAAAGAAAACTACTCTCGCTACATTAAACCCAACACATTTTAACTGGATAGCAAAAGTATAAGGTACAATGATTTTCCAATAGGTGGTAAAGTAGGTAGGTGCTACTCAGAGCAGGAGGTTCTGGTATTTCTGAAAACATTTCCTGGTTGTTTTCACACATGGATATGTGAAGTTCTCATATCTCTAATTTGGGTATTCATTTCAATAATCTTAGAATAAAGCTTTTCGGAGATAAAATAAAACCTTGTAATTTATATCAGTGTTACAAAAAATACTGGATCAGAGCTGACTGCATTATACCAGCTCTCTGACTCAGTGTGTGTCTGTCAATAATTCTCACAGGTAGTTAGTTACCCATGTGTTTCAGATGCAAGTGATGCTTACAGAATAATTTTAAAGAAATTCACTTGGTTTTATAGAAATACATGTAATGCAGGATGTTCAAACTTTTCAGCTACCAGTTACCCCAATCCAATACTAGCTGAATTATTCAGTACAATAGTGGTGTAATACATGGAGCCCTTTGGCTGCAAGCATCCCTAATGGTTTTGAACAAGACCATAGTTCATCATCACAAGGAATTTACTAGGAGGAATATAGTACCAATTCTAATCAAATACAGTTTGAAATGAAAACTTAACTCAGTTGTGTGGGTTGTGAAATCATATTTAAGAGCACAAAATATGTAGTTCAAAAATACTCTGCAATCTTATTAGGGAAACTGTTTAAAATAAAAACCTCAATGTGGAAATCACAGAAGAATAAGACAGGTGTTTTTTTAAATCAACCCTGCACATCAGAATGCTATTCCGAGTGGTATTTTTTAGAAGAAGGTGGTTGTGATATAGCTTTGCCCTCACATACATTTTTTGCAAGTGTAACGCAACTTTACGGGGGTACAAGAAACATTAGCATGCAGTGGGGGTAGGCAATGCACCTGTTTGCAGTGGCTCCAGAGATGACCTCTTATCAGTGTACACCACCTCTTGTAGTCCCACTTCCCCAATGTGGCCCGTTCCCAATATTCTGTTAAATAGGAGCTACCTATATGTATGTCATCATTAAAGGGGACCCCTCTCAAAGGGGATCTCAGGAAGCCTGTCACTGCTACTCACTTGTCAAGACTCTCATGAGAGACCAAATGGGTGGCTTTGAAAGTGGGAGGGTGGGAAGGACAGATGTTTTCTGACTAATAGACAACATCCCCATCTGTTAGCAGGAGTTCACTGCAGTTTTGAACACTGGCCCTCACATCCTCAAACACTGAACAGATGGTAGGTCACAAAATGTCTAAATTGAAGTTTGGAGAAAAAATATGTTCCTTTCTGAAATGTGCAATTGCTGTTAAGTTGTGAAACAGAGTTGTGGTCCTTTAAAAAAAAATTCTTGAAAACTCTCTTGTGATCATTGGAACATTGCTCTTTAACCCAGGAAAGTAACTCAAACTGCAGCTGGAAAGTTTTAGCATCATGGTCGCTACTGTATCTGGAGATCATTGTGTTTCTCTCTGTGCATATTGATAAGATCTCCAGTGGTTCAGAGGGCTGGGGCAGGCAGCTAATTTTGTCTGGTGGGGAGTTTGAGCCGCACTTGCTTCAAAGCTAGGCATTTTTCAAATTGCTGGTACTTTTTAAAGTAAATTTCCCCTGTGTCCTGTCAGCAGTTGTTACTTCTAGATGGGAATGGAAACAGATTTGGGAGGAGCAGCTACCAGTTCCAGAGAGCTCAAGCCCTTCTTTGGACTTAAAACCAGGTTGAAGTGGGGTGGTAGATAGATCACTTTTTTGTTTAATGACAGAACCCCTGGAAATTTACCCCAGAAAGCTTCCACTTTCCTTACCATTTTCGGGTTTTCCTTGATAAACCAAAATTCAAAAATATTTTGATTGTTGAATACTGAAAAAAAAAATGGTTTGGGATTCATGGGATGAGATTCTTTGCTGCGCTCTGAGGCACAGCATAGAACTCGCAGCTCCAGAGGGAGGCTAAGCAGTTTTTAAGCCACCTTTGTGCCTTTCTGACCCTGGTCTGCTTCAGAGGCCTGGAGACAGTCTTAGTTAGGGCAGCCTTCCCAAGCTGCCCTAAAAACTACTCCACTTTCCCGGAATATCCAGTACATTGTCCACTTATTAGTTTGATTGCAGTTGCATCTGCTCGTAACACTATGGTTAAGTATCGTGGAAGTGTATGCAGTGTTGTGTTGTTGTAGCTGTGTTGGTCCCGGAATATTGGAGAGACAAGGTGGGTGAGATGATATCTTTTATTGGACCAACTTCTGTTGATGGAAGAGACAAGCTTTCAAACTTACACAGAGCTCTTCTTCGGGTCTGGGACTTGTACTCAGGGTGCCACAGCTAAATAGAAGGTGGAACAGATTGTAGTTAATGACTTATGCTGAAAAGTTTGTGCACCTTGTATTCAGCTTTGATACTCTAAATACATTCCCCAGACCTGAAGAGCTCCGTATAGCTGGAAAGCTTCTCTCTCTCACCAACAGAAGTTGGTCCAATAAAAGCTATTACTTCACCTACCTTTTCTCTAAGGATTATTTTAGACAGTCAGAATGCTTCCCCTGCTACCTAATACAACAGTCTTTAAATTGCAATGTCTAAAACTTTAAATCAAACTGAAAAATATCCTGATTGTCTGTATTTATAGTTGACTGATTGGCTTCATTCTTTTACTGTTTATTAAGCACAGAAAGCAACTCAGTTAAAACACAGAAAACTCATCATATGAAAATGTTTGATCAAAGGTATTGTTATGTTGATGAGTTTGTAAAATTTATGATGATCTACTTAAAGGTTCTGTTCAAAAAGTGTGTTTGTTAAAAGGAGACTGTACTTGCTCTAAGTCTTACTGTAGTCTTTCAGTTGACTTCAACAGGAGTCAGGTTAGAGGCTCTTAAACTAGAGATGAATTAAGGTGGCCAAGTTTTTGGTTTGGTTTTGCAAAACCAAAATTATATGGAATTTAGATCCGGGTCATTTTATCTGAGCCAGCAAACTTGTTGGGTGTGTGAAATAAATAATATTTTCCAAAAAACTTAAAAGGGAAAATACTTAAAAATAATTTTTAGTGTTTTGTTTTCATTTTCTGACACCTTGTAATTTGTTGCATCACTAGGATATTTAACTACCATCGGTATGGATTAAATTGTTTACAGTGTTACTATATGAATGAAAAGTCATTCTGCTATGTTGTGTCAGCCATGTTGAGATTGTTTATTAGCTGCACTGAGATGTCTAATGTTAATTTTACAGACTGAGTGTATCAGGAAAAGCACTGGAATGGGTTACCTAGGGAGGTGGTGGAATCTCCTTCTTTAGAGGTTTTTAAGGTCAGGCTTGACAAAGCCCTGGCTGGGATGATGTAGTTGGGGATTGGTCCTGCTTTGAGCTGGGGGTTGGACTAGGTGACATCCTAAGGTCTCTTTCAGCCCTGATATCTATGATTCTAACTGTAAAAATATTGTTTTCTGCTTTGGAACACTTCCTTGCTGCTTTCATCCTTCCAAGACTGATAAACTTGGTGAAATTTGATAAATTAGAAGAATTTTGGCTATGATATTCTGCTCTGGGCACTGTTCAAAATGCTGGCACTTTTTACATTTTGCCTTAAAAACCTACAGAGCTATCAAATTAAAATATATAGTGTTTATCAGTGAGTAATATTTCTATAAACCTTCCAAATTTGATGGAATTCAGCTCAGGAGCTGTTTAGGTTTTAACAGTTGGGTGGAGACAGTCAAAAGCTCAAAGTAATAATATCAATTAAGAAACAAAATATGGCAATATTCCAAAGCCAAAAGTGTAGCTCAGGAATTCTTAGAATGACAGCATCTGAACACTGAAAGATTTGTTGTTCATTTTCATTCCTTCCCCTCGACATTGTGGAACTTATGTTTGTTACTTAAGTAGCAGGAAAAAATACGAACAGATTAACTTTAATTAGAGACTATACTTTTAGATTTCAACCTGGGGGAAGGGCACCCTTCATCCAAATATGCTGTAGCCTGCATGGAACTTGAAGGGAGGAGCATAGGTTGCAAGATATTGGTTTTTCAGGCATGGAGATTTTTCATGGCTTTTATCCAGAACCCAGTACATGAAACCTCATGCACATATCAAAATGATAAAACTTATGTTTAATGTGAAAATATTCAGTTAAAAATATTGCAGTGATTCTGAGAGACTTCTTAACTGCTGCTAATGTTTGCGCCAGAAGTCATTTGGAAAAGCCAGAAGCCCAAATTTTCGATGTACGGCATGCTACTTAAAAATGTGAAAGCATGTCCTCCCTTATAAAACTAAACTGGTTCTTTATTAATAGGACTATTTACAGAGTTGCTAGAACTGCAGCTAGCGTTCTAACCATGTTTGTGCAGATTGATTTCCTGGTGCCTCCTCTAAACTCTTCTCTCCATGAACCTCTACTTCTCCCTTCAAGTTCCTCGCAGGCTGCTCCAGGCCAGCTTTCTATCAAATGCTTTCAATTGTCCACTGAAGATCTTCCTTTTCTGTGATAACACTGAAGAGCCCACCAGAGCCTGGACTTCTGAATCCCTTGTGAGGCACATGAATGTTGTTTAAAACTTAGTTTACTCAGACTGTGAATGAAACAGCAGACAGAAAATTGAGCATGAAATTAATGATGCATTTGAGCTTCTCCAGAAAAGAGAGGAAATTAGTTATTTCAGATCCTTGGACAAATGATCAACTTTTACCTTTTAAAGTAAAGGGGGGAAAAAGGGATTTTAATATTCTGGACAAATTTCCAATTGCTCTCTGAAAACACATATAAAATGTCTGAAAGTACACTCACGGTGTGTAAAGCCCTTAAGTCATCTGCAAGTGCATTTTCAGAGGTCCTTTGAAGATGTGACCCTTCAAGTAAATTTGAAAGTGAGAGAATTATAGCAATAACAAGAACCAGGAATATACTTCAGTCAACCAACTACTGATGCTTTAAGCAGCTCTCAGAGTAACAGCCGTGTTAGTCTGTATTCGCAAAAAGAAAAGGAGTACTTGTGGCACCTTAGAGACTAACCAGTTTATTTGAGCATAAGCTTTCGTGAGCTACAGCTCTTATGCTCAAATAAATTGGTTAGTCTCTAAGGTGCCCCAAGTACTCCTTTTCTTTTAAGCAACTCTGCTCCCATTGGCACCATTGAGTGTAACATTCTGGAGTGAAAGGTGGCTACCACTCAGCAGCACAACATAACAAATATAAATAACTGAGCCTGGATTTTGGCCTGTTCAGCTGAGGGGTCTGCAGAAAAGTCCCTAGATTTAATAACGTAGCCTCGTGGTAATATGATCGTAGAGGAGGATCCTCAGGTCGGGAATTCATTAAAAGAACCCCAACTTCAGGACGCTGCATTACCTATCTCTTCTCAAGGGCCTCATCTTCGCTATGGAATAAGGTGTGCTCTTAAATTAAGGTAAAATCCTAGCAAACTTGAGTTAGCTAACTATCATTAAGAACACATCTTTTTTCATAGTGAAGACAGGCCATGGTATAAATGTAGTTTGGGTGAAGTAGGAATGGCTTATTTTGGGGGGGAAATGCCCTTTTTTATCTCTTCTTGTATGAAAGGGATATTCATATATTGTACATGTGTCCTGAGCCATGTACGTTATGTGCTTCTATGAGGAAAAATAAAAAGGGTGCATTTTAAAAATACATGTTTATAAGTATATCTAATTACAAAACTGGATTCCACTCCTGAAATGAATTTCATCTCATCCTGACAAAGTGAATCCATATAGCAGCAACCACAAGTATGAATTTCCCTCATTCATCTGTTAACTTCAAAACTTAGTTTTGAACATTTAAATGCCTAATACTTCAAAAAGAAAACTGATCAAAAATAGAATCATCTAGCTTAGGTCATTGAAACTTAACCACAAGCAACATTTACTTTCATTGCCCTTGAAAATAATGCAAATATTTTTGAAGTGCACTGGGATATATTTTTTAACTTTAAAATTATTGTATTTGTATTTAAATCAGGAAGAGTTAGAAAAGTGGCATTATTTATGGATAGTGAAATATTTCGTATATTTCCTCATTTCCGTTCCTAGCTCTAATAAGAGGAACAATTCTGTAAAACATGAGGTGTTCATCGAATGTTCCACAGATCTTTCTATGAACCTTCACATATTTTTGTCTGAGTTTCTCCTAGATTTCTTTTGACACAATGAATCTATCCTCTTTGTTTCCAAAGCTGCACACAGTGATTTAGCTATGCAGATCCTGGTTAAATACTTGCACACTGCTTTGAAGATTTAGGTGTATGTGTCTATATCAGTGAATGTAGCTTCTCGTTGAAAGATGTGCTGATGTCAAGGATATGCTTCACTTTTCATTGCAGTAAACTCTAAGTGTCCCACTTCTAACATATGTTGAAAGCTCCTATTTGGAACGGTTGGTGTCATTAACAGAGAGAACCATGTTTAATGGTGCCCTTTTTTCTCCCTGAGATCTTCTCAGTTTCTTCACAATTAATCTGGAAAATTTCCCAGCTTCTGCCTGTGCCAAAATATTTTTACACTTTCCTGGGTGATGTTGACAGGTGAGAATTAATGATCTTTCCCTCTCTTTGCAAGAAATGGAAAGTTCTGTGTAAAATTGCTACTGGCTAGCTGGTATATTCAGTCTTGAATGTCCATGTGACATGAATATCCATGTATACTTTCTTCTGATCTATCCACAGCCCAATAAAAAGAAAAGGAGTACTTGTGGCACCTTAGAGACTAACAAATTTATTTGAGCATAAGCTTTCGTGAGCTACAGCTCACTTCATCAGATGACAGGCTAGCCACTTCAGTTGGATCATTCAGGGAGTATAAAGCCAGGAGGGAAAAGTTTCCTCCCCTGAAGTCAGGGGAGGTTCTGTGGGTGTAACAGGGGATCAGAAGTTAAATAAAAAGCACTGACCAACATTTTCAAATGTGCCTACTGATTTGGGGTGCTTTGGTTTTTGGGTGCTCAACTCAAGACATTTTAGAGGCTTGTGAGGGTGAGTAACATCATTTTCTGAAAATCAGGCCTCAGATGTCTCCACTTGAATACCCCAAATCACTATTAACATAGCTGTTGTTTTCAATTTTGAGCTTTTGTGCCCTCCTTGGGTTTTTAGTTTCTCTTTCATCTTTCTAGAAGGTTAGAAACAAATCTCATGAAAGAAGGTAAAATAATTGGCCCCACTCCAGCCAAGTCCAATAAGTAGCAGCAAGATTTTGATTTACTGCCTCTACATGTCTCTAATTTTTCACTTTTCTAGCATATCTCAACAATAGTTTAAAGGAATTTGATAAGCAAAGCAAACACGTGTGGGTTTGCCTATGAACGTGTGCTTGAACCCATCACCCTGTGAGTGTAGTATACCTGCAGTGTATACTGATGTATTTGTCTGATGAATTAGTCACAGTGCAAAATCTGATCAGCTCTAAGCAAGAAATTGTTGCCTTTGCCTATTGCAAAGCAAAGACCCCAAAGAGAAAATACTTTAAATGGAAACAAAATAAAGCCCATTCACTTTGATGTACTGTATCATTCAGTATACACATCACTGTCCCTACCAGATGATTCAAATTAATTGATGCCTTTCCAAGTTGTGTATTTCTGGGTGTCATCTGATGTGACTTCTCTATTTGAACGTATAGCAGTTCATTTTAAAATAGAGTTCTCATTGCTGCTAGTTTACTTAAGGATGCTGAATTTTATTGACATTACTATTAAGTGATTAATGGACATAGAAGTTTGTGGAGCTTAGCTGAAGTGTGTTAGAAATGTCCCTACTTTCTTAGCAACGAACCTAGCTTTGCTATTTTTCATGGTGCAGCCTCAGATTGTTTTACATTTGTTTCGCTCTAAAGCTACTATTCTCAGTGTATGTTCCAGGTAGCTCTGGCTGGAACCATGACTTCATATTCTGTGGGAAATTCTAAACTTTTTTTTTTTCATTTAGAATTGGAACAAAAAATGGAAATTTCCTGTGGACTGAAATTCCAAAGTTTTGTTTCAAAAAAACTA
Organism: Lepidochelys kempii; assembly: GCF_965140285.1. Lineage (NCBI taxonomy): Eukaryota > Metazoa > Chordata > Testudines > Cheloniidae > Lepidochelys > Lepidochelys kempii. Next base: position 13,829,405 of record NC_136392.1, on the reverse strand, counting down.
AAATGACATTTTGTTTTGATTTCATTGACTTGCCTTCTGTTATATATAAGTTAAAAGATTTCAGCAATTATATTGTCATGTTATATCATAGTTGAAATGTCTTGAATATAATATATAAAATATAATTTATAAAATAATGTAGTGTGGTATTGATCAGTAGAAATGTTAAAACCAAAATGAAAGGTTTTGACCTGATCAAAATGAAACCTTTAGGTGAAAACAGCATGTTTACCAATGGAAACACATTTTGTGGGGTAAAACTTTGGCCAGCTCTAGTTCCAGGTATATGCTGTTTCTGTCTGACAATGCTTTGATTCCTTCATTATACTGGGCTCTGACATAACTATAGAATGAGGTGGGAGGTGTTTTTGTATAGACTATTCTGAATGTGGGCTAAAAAAGCAGTTGTTCTTTGATGTGATGTCCTTATTGAACTTTCTATATATTTGTGTGCATAGCTCCTCATATGGCCTCCATCACAGCAGTTCCATTATACTACTGTATGTTCAAGATCTTAGCTTATGCAGGAGGCACCAACATTGAAAATGGCACTGGAGTAAATGCAGTTATCTAATGCGGTTATCTAATGTTTATCATAAGAGTCTATTTGTCTTGCACCACATCCACAGCAGAGGTGAAAATGAGGAATTCTCTGGCTAGATTAGTGGGGCAGTAAAACCATTTTGAGATGCAGACTTAATTTCTGAAATATTTCAATGCAGTATTTGCTCTAAGTAGCAACTACTGGAAATAACTACCAACATTTTCATATTATGCTCCTCCCTTGTAGAACCCCTGGTCCTTTCAAATGAGTGGAGAAGACTCCTTGGCTGAAAACCCTACACTTGTAATTCAAGAGATGTTGTACTAAATAAACCACAAGAATGAGGGAGTTACTCACTGCACTGGTGTGTGTGGACATCATCAAACACTCGAAATATGAATTTTATTTACTAAATGCCGTGGCCACAGTGCAGGGAAATTTTAAAGCAGATAAAATAACATTTGAGACAAAGACCAGGATGCAGGGATATTGGAAGGAAATTCAGAAACATCTCAGAATCTTCAGGATAAACAGAAACTGTCTATTTGGTTGGGAAGTGTCAGTATTCATTAGACAGGCTAGAATGGGAATCTCAGAGCTTTGATTCAGAGAATCACAAAGAAAATACATTTGTTGAAAACAAAGGGTTCACACCAGCTAGAAAAGGTTGTGCGATTTTTTTTTCTAGACCACTTGGAGGTGTCACCCTGTGAGAACTGAAGAAAAAGCTTATAACAATGGGGAAGTTGTCATTGTTTGCAGGTTATGGTTTCAAAATCTAAACTGTATTTTGAACACCTTTGTATGCCCTTTTGTGCTGTATGTTTTCAAACAAGTTACTGCTTATTTGTATTACCCAGACATGATTCCTGATTAGTGAAACCCCTCAAGTCTTACAGCAGGAGACAAGTGCATTCCCAACAGCTCAGTGTTAATTTCTAGAGAATATTCACTTATTAAATCAGCCTGACAGAACTCCGATGTTCAAAAATCATTGAAAAATGACAGCCACGAAATTGGCTGTGACTCTCCATCAAAAGCAGCCTTTGTTGGGAAGTGTACTGCTAAGCTGTATTGGAATCGAAAACATTGACACCAAGCTATTTCTAAAAGCGAGAGGTGCTAGCTGAGACAATATTTTAACATCCATTGAATAGTTCATGTGACTGGAAGGTTGGGAAGGTGGATTTGGGGAAACTGTAGTGTCCTCAAGAGATGTAATTGCCCAGAGATGCAAAAAGAACATAAAAGATTTTTTTGTCTTCTCCTCCTGTACTTTGGTTCTGTGAATTTTTTTTCTCAGTACTCACAAGTAGCTGGAGGAGGTATAAAAGGAAGCAGTGTAAATTATTATCTTAGGCGAAAGACCATACAGTATGTTGCAATGTTTCTGTTCTTTCCCTGTCTTAAGATGCTCTAGCTGCATAAAGATGGCTTTCCCAATTTGCTGTGAACTCAAATGTAATATTAAAAACCCCACTGTGGAGATTTGTTACAAGTAGGGAGGAGAATACAGGTTTGTACTAATATAAGAGTCATCTACTGTTGTTGTATGGCCTTAATCATACTGTTTCTCAAGTTCTTATTAGGCATGTCAGTCTCAGAAACCTGTTAAATCCTGTCACCTCTGAGTGAACACTTTTCACAAAGTGATCACTCTATATCTGACCTTTCCATCCTCATCCTCAAAGGAAACCTGTACAATACCTTCAAAAGATGAGCCTGGGAGCTTAAATTCATAATTTTGCTAGATACTAAAAATCATGAACTGAACAGAGACACTAGATTTCTGGATTATTACAACAATCTATAACCCACTTAACTTCCCCCCCTTCCTCTCACCACATGACTGGAGAGATATTAATGGACCACTTCATCTTGAATGCTCCCTTGAAATATGTATTAACCACTTACACTAAACAATATGTTCTACCTGGTGACGCTGGGAGTACCTTTCCCAGACCTGAAGAAGAGCTCTATGTAGCTTGAAAGCTTGTCTTTCCCACCAACAGAAGCAGGTCAAATAAAAGATATTAACTCACCCACCTTCTCTCTCTGATATCCCATGGCTACAAGAAGACTGCAAACATAAACCTGTTGGAAGTCAAACGAAGGGTTCAACTTGTTTGCCACAATGCAACAGGTCATGTTATCCATACAGATCTATGCTAGGGATACTCCCATCCCCCTGTGTTTTACGTGGAAGTCAATAAAAAGAACTCAGTATCTTCTGTCTGGAAAGTAACCATAGTGATGGATACCAGTAGCACAGGAATACCAGGTGCTGTGACTTCCTAATTTCAGCTATGTCAATTTGATGTCACCACCAAGGCAAATCTAAATCTGTTGTCACTTGTTGAAACACAGTTGTTTTAATGACAAAATCTAAGTTGCCAATCAAAACTTCTAACAAATACACAAGTTTTGTACCTGGTGATGTTTTCCCTGGCATGCTATAATGGGGGAAGAGGTGGCAGTTCTTAATGATTGCTGAGCTGTTGAAAGCCAACTGCCACCATATTGTGTTAGGAGCCAAGGGTGCATTATTAAAGATGTCAAGTTTTGAAATACAGAAGGCTTAGGCAGTGGCCCCTAGGAAAAAGAAGGAGACCCAGCTTTGCTGGGGGAAGCTGAGCCCAGAAACAAGACAGTTGTTGTGGGAAAGTGGATCTCCTGAGCTAGGTGTTGGTCTCCTCCAGGCAGGGAAGCCTGGTGGAGTGGAACGCTGCAGAATGGGGATCCCTCTGGGGAAAGACTCTGAGTGAAGGGTTGCAGCAAGACTGGTCGCTCTCAGGCAGAGAGGTCTGGAGAGCCGGGCAAAAAGAACTGGGAACAAAATGCTGTTTTTGACTCTTGGGTGGTTGACTTGGAGATGATGTCCCTGAAGAAGGGAATGGCAAAAACCTGCTGCATCGCTGTATGTTTAATGAGCGAATGGTTTTACTGGAAGGTTTTTGGCAAACTACTGCACTGGTGTATGTAAATAAACTGTACCCAGAGGTGGGCTTTGTATCAGACACAGGAGATTAGGATTCTTTTATGTCTGGACCTAGGGGGGTCTGAGACCCTTTGTCATGTCGTGTCTACTGTTGGAGGGCACCGCCGGTGTGGGTCACCTTTTTTCAGCCTCATGCTTCATAGTTTCCAAATTCATGGCTATTAAAGATCAATGGAAAAAAATGTAAAAGTGCCCAAGAAACTTAGAAGCCTAAGTCCAGTTTTCAAAAGTAACTTAGCACTTGAGAGCCAAAGTCACTTTTGAAAATGCGGTTTAGACTTTAAAGTCAATTATGTACTCTTGAAAATTTTATCCTGTGGCATATGACATCCAGAATTTTCCCCCCTGTGTTTAGAATAAACTTTGAATTTGACAAAGTCTTCAATATCAAGCTAGGTTTTGCATTGCTAGTGTACCTATTCTTTGGACAAGTATACTAATTACATAATATATCAAAAATCTATATTAAAAGAATGTAAAGGTTGCAAAAGCAAGCACTGCAAAGTTAGGAAATGCCAAAATTAAGGTTGCCTGTGCAACCCTAATTCTGCCCTTTGTGTATATGGATTATGATAGTATTTAATTATACAGGCAACCTTAATTACTGAGACAAGTAATTGCAGGGAAAGTCCTGCTCAGCCTCTGCATCCTCTGGCTGGAATATGTTCACTCACTCTGTGGGGCTTGTGTATGCACAGTTTGGTCACATATCTGAGATGCTAGAGAGTGGAGCATGCTCAGTGCCAAATAAATCTTTGGACAATTTAGCTGCCAAACTCTAACAACCTGTACTGAGCAGGTGCACGTAGCGATCTTTCCAAAGACTTAACTTTTGTTATGGGGGAAGTCAGAGGTACCTTTCAGACACAATCACCATCTCTAGGGTTGGATGGATTTTTTTTAACATGTGCAGAACAACATATTTTCCCAACCTCGTTCTTAGAAACAGCTGAACTGTTTTAGATGAAACTTGCAAAACAAAATTCAGCTTTAGGCAGACACCTGCAATGAAAAATTTAAGCTATGAACAGTAGAAGTTTGGCAACTGAAAAAGCATCTTATAATGGAAATTGTTGAGTAACCTTAACTATAGATGTTGCTACTTTCACGGGCTTGTAATTATTATTTATGTATTTGTACACAAAGAAAATACAATCCTTGTCCCAAAGAACTTGCAATCAAAGGCCCCAATCCTCGGAACATGTAGTATGACTTCAGCAGAGTCCAACATAGCTGCAGCATTCCACCCTCATAATACACATTGCAGGACTGGGGCCCAAACATAGTAAGTATATTAAGGCTATCTTTTCTATTGCAATAGTAATTGTTCTTCTTTAATTTGATGGGATATTGTTGCTAGAAGGCAAAGTGTGTGTCAGATGATTCTATATTGAAAAAGCTTTTTCTCTTACCTCACTGTGAAGTCTTCAGAATTAATATAAACTCTTGATTTCCCATCCCACCCCAGTGTCCCCCCCAAAATTTTACCGTACTCAATTTTCACAGCTTTAACTCTCAGACTATATGGTTAGCCCTCACATCAACAATATATTAAAAATATGTTACATCTGAGCTCTGGTATATGCTGATTTTTCACTTGAGTGAACGGTAGCGCTTCAGAGTTAAAGTGATTTCCCTGCCAAAATGAACAGGATTTCCATCTCTAATTTCAACAGCTTAATAGCACATAATACAAACTTCCTTTTAAAATTCAGAACTGGTTGCTAACTCGCTACTGGACGTTGGCCAATACATTGCACCTGCATTACTTCCCTGCTAATATTTCAATGTGTCAGCTCAAGTGGCCTGAGAACTGCCTGTAGAGCTTTTGTAATTGCTGAGATCTGCTTAGGCCAACTGTGATGATAGAACACAGAGAAAGGGGAGAAGACAACAGCTGTGATTTATGCTTCCATTTTTTTAAAGGAAAACTTCATAAGATGAAAAAGTAAACCTAACAGTAATGTGTAACCAAGGCAGAGGGATTGGGGTGCATATCTTACATGAAAGAAGGTACAGTGTCAGTCTGTGCATTTTTAGGATGTAGGGAATATTCTTTGACGGACAACTCTGGCAAAGACAAATTGCTCCACCCCTTTGTTCTTTCTTTAAAAGACAGTTGTACCCTGCATCAAAATACCTGGCTGTTTTAACACAGGGATCATATTTACACTGCTTATTCAAACCTATATGCTTAGACAAGATGTAGCATTGGAAAAGAACAGGTACATCCCAACAGACCTGTGAGAGACTGTAAAATGGAATAAGGAAGGGGAGATAAGGGGTGCCAGGGAAAGTGAAATGAATGTCAGGAAAAATTACAGGTTAATGCTCTGAGGTTTTCCAGAACACTTTTGCTCATTGAGATCGTCTTTTGCTGCCCCTTTCCCTGAAGTCTTGCTGTTATATATATGTGTGTGTGTGTGTGCGCAAATAAATTAAAATTGCATTTATTGTGTTGGTTAATGGTTTTCTGTACAGAAGGCCAGTTTTTCAAAGAATGGCCTTTTGTTTTGCACAATTTTTCACCTGCATTTACTCTGGGGCATAGTATTGCCATGCATGCATCACACCTGCAGCTATTTATTTGATACCAAAGGGGGGCAAATCAGCTTTTAAAAATCTGACCCTTAATCAGGGAAGGTAAAATGAGTTTGAAACATTGTGTGTAGTACTGGTAATAGTAGATACATAACATGTCCATTTAGGATGTATTTTTATCCAATATATAAAATACTTTTATTTTGTTTTTTTGGACTCTAAATGAAAAAAAATGTGTTCAGTGACATCAGGTGTCTGCAAAGTTCATTGGCACAATTATTTCTTATGGAAAGTTTAGAAAAGTATATTTTTAAAGCTATCTACATACAAGACTACTATTTCTCTCATTTAACAGGTGCTCCAAAAACACCACATATTCATCAGCGCAGAACCAAGCAGGGAATCAAAATATTGCCCAATTACTCTCAGGAAGAAAAATGAATATTCAGTCTAAATCTCAAGTTTAAATCTGCAAAAGTGGCTAGAACAGGATGAGCAATTTATTCATTTTTACTTGCCACAGTCTCTTGCATCAGAGTTAATTTATATGTTGACTAATTGATCTTGTATGGTCTTCAGCATCTGGCTTCATCTAGGTGGCAACATTTCCCAGCCCCAAAACCCAGAAACTTGCAGTCTACTTGATTTAATTCAAAGCCTGTATTAACTGTAATAGAGCATAAAAGGTGAAAACAAATGAACACTTGAGGTGAACAGAATAGAACTCATTTTTACATTGGGATGTGACTGCAAAACACATTTCGTTGGAATCCACAGCTACTTAGTGTAAACATTGTTATTAATGAGCAATCAGAGCAAAAACTACAGTATAGTTTACACTTTTACAAAGATCTGTTATTCTAATGTTCTTGACCAGAAGAAAAAGGCCAATTCACTGAAAATTATAAACAGATGGCATCATTTTCAGAAAGACTGAGCACCTGCACCTACCATTGGCATAACTGGTGAAAGCATTGTTGGGGAATTGTTGCTTTGTTCAAAGATAGAATAATCTGTGCTTTCTGGCAACAAGTTTGAGTGGTGGATTAAATCGTTCTTACCTGAGATCCCACGTCAGTATTTCCACTCTCTACATCAGTAGATGTTTAGAAAATCCATATTTGGATTTCAGAGGATAGTGCCAACTGCATCACAGTGTTAACCCTAACACTACTGTGATGACAATAGTTCTTTGCCAGTAGTAATGAGAAAATGTTAATTTGCTCTGCTGTCTCAAACTGCTTTACAAATTTGTATGAGTCGCGTCTCTCATCCACATACCACCTAGGAGGTAAATATCATCTCCAAGGAAATTGAGTGACAGAACGGTTAAGTAACATGCACATTTTGCATAAGTCGACGTATCTTTAAAAAGCCTTTTTTTCCAGTAACTTTGCCAGTGTGCATCTTACATTTATTATTCTAAATAAAACATTTGGGGGCCCTGTTAGTTTGACTTTATGGACACAAATGAAATGAAAAGCCATCAGCTAAAGCCTCAAGTGTAAAAGTGAAAACCTATCCCAACTAATATTGATGTTGATGACTTAACCAGCTTTTTTTAACCAAGATTTTAATATAAGGTATAAAAATGCATTAACATTACCTGAAGAAGTCCTGTAAGGAATACATCAGTGTCTCTTAGCAAAATCTGAGAATGATTTAATAATATGGATCAGTCATTTTTATCAATCTCTTGTCTTATTTCACCCAAGAATTTCTACACATTGTGTCTTAGTCAGTATATGTGACATAAACAGCTTGGGTCAAATTCCACATTCAGAGGACTACAGTGGGAGCAATATACGTTCGGAAGAATAGAAATAATTTCCTTTCCCCCTCACTTCTGATGTGCAATCTCCAAATTCCAATTGCCTTAACTGGCAATTCAGGGTGTGCAAAGAGTGCTAGTTTGAGCCCTAAAGCTGGTCAACATTTTTCAATTAGATGAGTTAAAATTTTTGGTGTGTAGAAAAATGTGGGGTCTCTGCAGTGTATTTTGCAGGATGCCATGGAAATTAAAAGATTTCCTAAAGAAAATGCTTTGCAAAGCTCATGGCATAATTTCCCACAGTTTGCACACATTTGTTGCCCTTCCAGCTGCTCCCTTTACACTTTAATATTAATCTTCAGAATATGTTTAGTGACACAACATAGTTCTGATTTAAAAAGTAAAAAAGTAGATTTTCATTTTCAGTAAGTCAGAAATCTCTAATGTAGGGACTTTTAAACAAACAAACCAATAAATATTCAAAATTTAGTCTGTGAATTAAATATGCAAAGTTAGATAGACACGTTTTTATTTTTCTGTCTTTAATATTTTACCAGAGATTGAACCCACCTCATTTATGACAGTGGTGCTTTATCAACAGGAATAAAGTATGTGACAGGGTCAGGCCAGATTGCTATAGGAGAGTAATAGAAGGCAGATATATTAGCCCCAGGCTAAGTAGGTCCCTTTTCCCTGGGTAAGGTAACAGGGAAGGTTCCAGAACAATCAGGAACCTTCTGGAAACAATTAAGACAGGCTGATTAGAACACCTGCAGCCAATCAAGAAGCTGCTAGAATCAATTAAGGCAGGCTAATCAGGGCACCTGGGTTTTAAAAAGGAGCTCACTTCAGTTTGTAGTGTGCGTGTGAGGAGCTGGGAGCAAGAGGCACTAGGAGCTGAGAGTGAGAATGCGGACTGTGGGAGGACTGAGGTGTACAAGCATTATCAGACCTCAGGAGGAAAGTCCTATGGTGAGGATAAAGAAGGTGTTGGGAGGAGGCCATGGGGAAGTAGCCCAGGGAGTTGTAGCTGTCGCACAGCTGTTCCAGGAGGGACTCTAGACAGCTGCATTCCACAGGGCCCTGGGCTGGAACCCGGAGTAGAGGGTGGGCCCAGGTTCCCCCCAAATTCTCCCAACTCCTGGTCAGATACAGGAGGAGTCAACCTGGACTGTGAGTTCAGAAAAACGGCCAAGCTGAGGGCTGCCATAAAGCTCCAAGGCGAGCAAATCCGCCAATAAGCACAAGATCCACCAAGGTAGAGCAGGAACTTTGTCACAGTACACATAACTTGAATTATTCTGGTGAATTTTATAGACATTCAGAAGTTATGTATGCTCAGATTTTTATACCTATGCATGCAACTGTATATGCAAAATTGTAAGTTTACCATAAATACACAGGCAAATCACGGTGGCCACATAAGCAACGATCACTGTTGGCAGTAATGCATGAGCAAAATTTGTGCAAAACTTTGCATGTGTGTATATATTTATTTAAAGTACACATAACAAAATGCATACAATATATGTGTATTAAATATGCAATATATATAACACACCATCTTAATATACACACATTTTAATATATGGTGGTTTAACACTTCCCTTACATTTACAACACCACAGCCATCTCGGGTTTTGCAGTGGTTCAGGTCCAACATAATGAAAATTGATACCAGAGTTTCATACATAAAAAAAAAAAAAAAGGCAACCTACCAGGACTTACACTGTTGACATTTTAGCTGCTGTATTGAATAGTACAGAGGTGTCATTCACCCTCTGCTCTGATCCTTTCACTTGTTAGGATATTCAACACCTCATGTCACCATTTGTAAACAAGAAAAAATATCCATAGTGTCCTTGCCAATATTTTCTCTCTCAAGCACCACCAATTAATTGGCACTGTTTATGTTCATTACTTCTTCCCAAAATATTGCTGCTCACTCAGTAGTAGCCACAGCTGCCTGCAAGCTCTCACTGGGGGTTCAGGCTTCTAATTTATTCCTTCTGAAATAATCTATTACAGTTTAACACAGTGGAAGATAGCCTCTCCAACAGCAGATGTCCCTCTGGCATACAAAAGACTGTGGGGTATATTTAGAACAGACACCGTATGCAGAGTATCAGAAGCAAGACATCCTCTGTCTTCCTATCCATCACTTATCTCCATCCTACCTAGCTATCATTTATTTCATCTGTCAATTAAATTCAATCAAAGAAGATTGCTCATCAGCTCTTTCCAAATCCATTTCTATTGGAGTACAAAACAGCATGTCTGTGCCCAGATCCGACATGTTGTATTGCATGGTGATAATGTGTCATATTGTAGTCAATTAAGGTTACAATATCTAGGAATTGCAGAACCTCCAAAGATTTATGAATGGTTTGGATAAACCCTGGAAAGTATGAATACTTATGGGAACTAGCCAAACGCTTTGGCTAGAATCATAGATGCACCAGAGCAGTACTCAATGTACCTAAGAAAGTGAGGGACAGCTTTCCACCACCTTCTTGTCTTCCCAATTTTGGCAGCTGCTGGGAGGGGAGCTGGCCTCTGGCATAAGTCAGAACTGCCTGAGGGCCTCTCTAAATTGTACTGGGTGAGTAATGAGTGCCAAGCAGTTGCTCTTTTGGCCATTATCCTGAGAGTATATTTTGCTCTGGCCCTGCCCCCTTTCAGTTATATGGAATGAGTCCACCATAGAACCAAAAGCAGCTGCTGTAAGTCTGTTACAGTTTTATGATGCCGAAAGTGAGATCAGAATCAGTCCCTGAGGGATAAGGCAACTTTGGCTTGATGTAATGGTTCAGCATGGCTACATTGACTAGTTTTGAGAATAGTATGTAGCTTTTCTTATTGTGAAGGACATATAAAGAAAAATTCATTTAAAATGGTATTACAATAACAGAAGACATCAGGAATTCATATACTCAATAATTTAATTGTTAAATGCTGCATTTTCTTTATATACAGAGTGATTTTTTGATGTAAGGATCTTTCAGCCATTGGGACATAAGGGTAGCAAAGCCATAAAGCAGGTGCTGAATTCATTTTGAGAAAAATAACCTAAAACACTTCATTATTAAGTAAATCACTTGAGTAGCTAATTTTACGAAATAGATAAATCACTGCAATATCTTTAGCTCCACAATGTAAGCAAATGAAATTGTGCTTAATTTACATCACTTGTTTGGTTACAGGTGTTAAGAAGATACATTATATCTTTAAACTGTCCAAATGCCCTCAACAGCAATCTAACAGCTGCAGCTAGTTATTTGTCTCCAGCATCAGACTCCATCCTAAATCACTGCAGTAGAAACAAATACATTTTTTTTAGGAGCATGAATTTTGTTTCTTTCACTAAGTGGACAAGACATGCAGACAAATTTAATATATCCCACAAAAAAGGTATTTCAGTGTCATAAATAACTGATTGTTGACAGAAGGAGAAGACGGCATTGCAAAGCAGCCAGCATCAATTAATGTCTCTATTAAGCAGTATGTAGCCTCCCAGGGATTACGGTTTCTTCTTTTTCCTTTGTTTTGGGTGGTTGTTCAGACTTGTGTCCATCAAGAAGGCAAACAAACTGTCAGCAGTTTCAAAAAAACCCCTAGTGGCTGAACTTCGTGACTTTGTCCTCACCCACAACTCTTTCACATTTGGGGACAACGTGTACCTTCAAGTCAGCGGCACTGCTATGGATACTCGCATGGCCCCACAGTATGCCAACATTTTTATGGCTGACTTAGAACAACGCTTCCTTAGCTCTCGTCCCCTAACACCCCTACTCTACTTGCGCTACATCGATGACATCTTCATCATCTGGACCCATGGAAAAGAAGCCCTGGAATTCCATCATGATTTCAACAATTTCCATCAGACCATCAACCTCAGCCTGGACCAGTCCACACAAACGGTCCATTTCCTGGACACTACTGTGCTGCGATGGTCACATAAACACCACCCTATACTGGAAACCTACTGACCGCTATGCTTACCGACATGCCTCCAGATTCCATCCAGGACACACCACACGATCCATTGTCTACAGCCAAGCTCTAAGATACAACCACATTTGCTTCAATCCCTCTCACAGAGACAAACACCTACAAGATCTCTATCAAGCATTCTTAAAACTACAATACCCACATGCTGAAGTGAAAAAACAGATTGATAGAGCCAGAAGAGTACCCAGAAGTCACCTACTACAGGACAGGTCCAACAAAGAAAATAACAGAACGCCACTAGCCGTCACCTTCAGCCCCAACTAAAAGCTCTCCAGTGCATCATCAAGGATCTATAACCTATCCTGAAAGACAATCCCTCACTCTCATGGATCTTGGGAGACAGACCAGTCCTTGCTTACAGACAGCCTCCCCAACCTGAAGCAAATACTCACCAGCAACCACACACCACCCAACAAAAACACTAACCCAGGAACCTATCCTTGCAACAAAGCCCAATGCCAACTCTGTCCCCATATCTATTCAAGTAACACCATCATAGAACCTAATCACATCAGCCACGCCATCAGGGGCTTATTCATCTGCACATCTACCAACATGACATATGCCAGGAATGCCACTCTTCCATATACATTGGCCAAACCGGACAGTCTCTACGCAAAAGAATAAATGGATGCAAATCTGACATCAGGAATCATAACTTTCAAAAACCAGTAGAAGAACACTTCAACCTCTCTGATCACTCAGTAACAGACTTAAAGATGGCAATTCTGCAACGGAAAAGCTTCAAGAACAGACTCCAGTAAGAAACTGCTGAACTAGAATTAATTTTCAAACTGGACATCATTATCTTGGGCTTGAATAGAGACTGGGAGTGGCTGGGTCATTACACAAATTAAATCTATTTCCCCATGTTAAGTATCCTCACACCTGCTTGTCAACTGTCTGAAATGGGCCATCTTGATTATCACTACAAAAGTTTTTTTTCTCCTGCTGATAATAGCTCATCTTAATTAATTAGCCTCTTAGAGTTGGTATGGCAACTTCCTCCTTTTCATGTTCTCTGTATGTATGTGTGTGTGTGTGTGTGTGTGTGTGTGTGTGTGTATATATATATATATATATATATATATATATCTTCTTACTATAGGTTCCATTCTATGCATCTGATGAAGTGGGCTGTAGCCCACGAAAGCTTATGCTCAAATAAATTTGTTAGTCTCTAAGGTGCCACAAGTACTCCTGTTCCTTTAACCAAACAGAGAGAGACCCAGCATACCATAAATCATTTAAACCCTATCTACATTTTCTTCAGTGTTTTTCTCTAGTCCCCTCTCCATATTTTGCACTGAGAGATCGCTGGAATCATAAGGAATACTTCGTTATTATTACTTTTAAAACTGAAGCTTCTTTCCAACGCTCCATTTTTTGTTCATCAGATTGTGAACAAGTTTTATTAGGACATGATTCTATACCCGAATATTCCTATATAGAGAGAATATGATTCTACTCACCTTGATATTGAAATGTTAAGCTTCCTGACGCAAAAGTCTGATCTTGCCTTCATGAAATTGTTGATGCAACTTTTGTTTGTTTGTGTTTGTGTGTGTGTTTGTTTGTTTTTACTTAGGCTCATAGTTACATAGTAGTTTTGTCTTGGAGACCGAAGGGTAGAGAAAACATAGGGGAATGGAAGTTCATAACAAAAAAATGTCTTCCAATGAACAACTCACCCATTTAGTTTAACAATGGACAAAGAAATCACATAGGATCTTTAATGCCTCATCAGCCTATTTATAACAGTTTGCCCTTTATTATGACAGATTTTATGATATTTTGTGATGGCCAGCCATGTGGAAAAAAGGTTTAATGCACTGACATCTAATTTTATTATCTCTTGGACCTATTCATTTTCCAGAAACATTTATTTGAATCAGTGTCAGTTGAGCTACAGTGCTTTGAAAACTAGTCTATGACAAGATCAGGACTTAATCTAATAAATCAGAAAGGGATTCACAAGACAAATCACACATAGAATTGTGTCATTCAACACCTTCTCTAGTTTGCTAATATGTACAACTCCAACAATAACATACCATGAATATGTATGTCAACAGTACTCTATTTTCCCCTGATGTTGGTTGGTAATCAATTAACTCAAAGTAGTTAAAGGTCACACATTTGTAACGGCTACCATAAACTCTCCCCAAATATGGTCCAGAGTACAACCTTTGTGGTTTTTAATCTAGACAAAACCCCACGTGGTCTGTTCTCTGACCAGTGCACATGCACAATTTCAATCATAGGGAAGCTAGTTTCATTAAAGTTGTAGGGGCTTGATTCTGCAAGGTGTTGACTATCCTCAGCTTCCATTGAAGTTAGTGGTAGTTGTAGGGTGACCAGATGTCCTGATTTTATAAGTACAGTCCCGATTTTTGCGGCTTTTTCTTATATAGGCACCTATTACGCCTCACCCACTCCCGATTTTTCACACTTGCTCTGGGGTCACCCTAGGTAGTTGAGTGTGCTTAGCACCTCACAGGAGTGCTCAGTGCCTTGCAGAGTGGGAAACCTAGAGGTGCAAAGGATTAATATCTCTGTAATAATTTACTACATTTGTATGTGTCTGGGCCAGTCTGAACTCCCTCATCCACAGCATGTTTGTGCACCACTGAACCTACTAGACAGAATGTCAGACATGCTCAAGTGTGTGAGATCATATTCTTCTCTAATGTGTGTAGCCTATGGAGGATATAGGCCCTGATACAACTTGGCAAGTATGAGTGTTTCTCTGGTTATCGTCAGTTATTTTGTTATAATATAGTGGGATTCATGAAAGTTATGCTTCCACACTAGGAGGAAATTGCACATCCACATAAGAATGGCCATACTGGGTCAGACCAAAGGTCCATCCAGCCCAGTATCCTGTTACGAACAGTGGCCAATGCCAGGTGCCCCAGAGGGAATGAACCTAACAGGTAATGATCAAGTAATCTCTCTCCTGCCATCCATCTCCACCCTCTGACAAACAGAGGCTAGGGACACCATTCCTTACCCATCCTGGCTAATAGTCTTTAGTGGACTTAACCTCCATGAATTTATCCAGTTCTCTTTTAAACACTGTTATAGTCCTAGCCTTCACAACCTCCTCAGGCAAGAAGTTCCACAGGTTGCCTGTGTGCTGAGTGAAGAAGAACTTCCTTTTACCTGCTGCCCAGGTGGCCCCTAGTTCTTATATTATTGGAACAAGTAAATAACTTTTCCTTATTCACTTTCTCCACACCACTCATGATTTTATATACCTCTATCATATCCCCCCTTAGCTTCCTCTTTTCCAAACTGAAAAGTCCTAGCCTCTTTAATCTCTCCTCATATGGGACCCATTCCAAACCCCTAATCATTTTAATTGCCCTTTTCTGAACCTCTTCTAATGCCAGTACTGTATATCTTTTTTGAGATGAGGGGACCAGATCTGTACGCAGTATTCAAGATGTGGGCGCACCACATACTACATGATGAAAAAAGGTAGCCAGTAAAGGTCACTAATTGATACACACATAGCGAGAGAAATTCAGAAAGTAAAAACAAAATGCAGGAGTGGTACAAAAATTAATCTCCTGTAGGGTTCAACGATTCTAATCAAAGACCTATGATGATTCAAGGTAGAATTCTGAAAGCTAGCTAAGCAGCTGTGACATCCCATTTCCATTAGGCAGCTTTGGAAATCACAACCTCAGGATTGAAAAATGCAAGGACTAGACCGGTCTTTTGGGGACTCAGACTGACGTTTGGACACCTAGACAGGTGTTTAAGCACCTGTGGGATTCTCAAAAGGCCTCAGGGATTTAGAGAGAAAATGTTCAAAAGCACCTAAATCCTTTTGAAAATCAATGAGAGTTAGACCCCTAACTCCCTTAAGTCCTTTAGAAAATCCCACCTTGTATTTGTTTAAGTACAAATGTGGGATCAATTGCTACTGAAAACCACAGCTTCCCTGTCCCATTGCTTTGTTTGCCTCTCTAGCTAGAGTCCACATCCAACCTCCTACAACCTATTCCACGGCCCTCACTCTGATCCTCCTGCAGAACCAATAGCATTTATCACTGGGTCCGAGTCCTGGTCTGGTGGACTTGCAAAGATTTCTCTGAGTGGCGCTGATCCTCTGGCACAGTAAGAGTTTTCCAAGGTGTAGAAAAATAACATACATTTTTAAGGATGCGATTTTTAAAACCACTCAGAATTGGCCTAACTCTCCTCCCATTGAAGTCCATGGCTAAAATTCCCATTGACTTCAGTGGCATCAAAGTTAGGTCCACATGGAGCATTTCTGAGAATTACTTGTACTTTAAGGGTTGATCTCTGTCATTGAGACATCCCAATCTACTGAAAATGGATTTTGTGACTGACTATGATTTTGATAAATTGAGTTATGTCCTTGTGGATGGTAAGGCATGTGCATGAGGTTGGTATGGAGTGATCTAACCTGTTGATTTTTTATCTGTATTAATTAAATTAATAAGAAATGCACTTGAGCAACCTTTACTATAAGTATTTTTTTCCTCCTGGACACTATCGACAAAATAGCCCACTAGGCAGAACTCATTTTGGTTTTGTTCCCATTTAAATATCTTAAACAAGTGAACAGGTTTGTGGGGCTCCTGATAGAAGTAATTTGCTATCTATAAAATCTCAGATCTAACTGAAATATTTAATACTTTACTCTTTACTACATAAGTGATGCAGATATAAAATGTTACATTTAATTCTTAACTACCTACTTATTTATATAAAGCATATACAAGATTGCAAAGTCAACTTTTTTCATGCAGGTTACACATTCAAAACAGTACTGTAAGAAACATGTTTAAATTTTTGTTCTTGAAATACGCACCACATTAACCTCACCAGAAGCCATCTTTTATTATGTCTTGCTTTACTATTAAATAGAAGCTTCTTCCACAGCTATAATGTATATCAATAGGTGGAGCTATTACACACTTAACACACCTAGGCACTGCACATGTGGAGGAATTTGAGCAGCTCTCCTGCTGTGGAAGCACTAGTGTACATTGGTTACTGGAAATTTGAACATTATGTTGACTACCCATTCTCTAAAGCTGTCTAGATGTTAGACTACATGGAGGCAAAAATACCTCTACACTAATTCTCCAGATGTGGCTAGATGGAAGAATTGCTAAAATTCTCAGTGAGTGAGTAGACATAACCATATAGATCATATTTCAAACCATCTTGAAATTTGTATATGATTTATCTAAGGGACTGACTAATATTTATATCTGACACTGCCATCTGGATTTCATGTCAGGTGTATTAGCCTTTATAGAGTGGAGTTCTGGGTTCAAGGGGCCTGGACAATATTAATATGACATTTGTCATGACCCCATATCATGAGGAGTTTCATACCAGCTCCTTCTTGCTACCTGAGAATACTGCGGTAATCTGATTGAAAAACACTATTGAAAGAACCAACGTTTTTCTCTCCCTCCTTCATTGTAATGATAATATCAGGCAGTGGTCAATCAGGATTGTTGGGGAATCAGGATTATCATGGCCCCAGGTGGGTAATAAAATAGGTTATAATGCTAGATTGAGTTACTGTATATAACTAGCCATCCACTGGGGCAGCAACAATGATGCTAGATTGAAGATGGGGCCCAAAGTGCTTCTCAGAATAAGAAAAAGCCTGGGATTGAGATCATTACAATCTCAAAATATTCTTAATGTTCCAATTTGTCCCCATTCGTTAGGAGAAAGATTCCCCTCTTCCTTCCCAACCCTGCTGTCTCCATACAATCAGACTATGATAGTGTTCACCCCCACAGCAGTCTTGAAAGGGTTAATGAGGTTGAGAAGGGGGCCAATTAACTTGATAGGTCACACGTGAGGGGATTTAGGCGGGATAAACAATGCCAGATTTTGAATGGCGCCCATCTGAGAAGAATCAGGCAGGACTATGGTAAAACCAGGAAACTGGCAGCAGATGGGGCTGCAGTGAAGAGTCACTCTCTGGGCGTTAGAGAGAAAGGAGGAACCTCAGGGGGAGAGGCAAAGCCATAGGATCCTCGCCCTGAGGGAAGGGCATACCTAGATGAGAAAAGTAGGAAGGAGAACAGGGAAATAGCAACAGAGTCTGGGTGTAGGCCATGCTTGCTGGACTGAGGGTTGGGAGTAGGCAGGCGTGGGTTCCCCTACCAGCCACTGTGGAAGTGGTACAGTCAGGGCAGTGGAATTGGAGATTGTCTGGGACAATTTGTCCTGAGGGACTTTGATGTCCTGGAAGGGAGAAACATGCATTGTGACCTGGCTTAGGGCCAAGTCATGAAGAGGGAGCTTGCTGAACCCCAGAGAATGAGAGAACAGAAGGGTGTCAGACCTGGCAAGAGCTAATCCCCAGAACAACCAGGAGGAAGTGCCCTAGAGGTAAGTGAGCCCTGTGACACAGACTAACTCCCCAAGGGAGCTGATAGCTTTGTATATGAAAAACATAACATAGTGATAACCATAGTAATGCCATAGATACTGCAGATACATGGCAGACAAGTGGAATATGATTGAACTTTCCATCAGACTAAATTCTGAGATCTTGTCTGGAGCGCAGAAGTGATCATATCATTTTAATGTGATGACTGGTAAAGGTTAGTCGTGTGAAAATTGCAGATATTGTCTTAACAGCTGGAGTCTGGGAATATGAAAGACCAAGAACAGAAAAATGGATTATAGATTGAAAATAATCATGAAAATAATAATAATAAAAAACCCCGTGCTTTCTTTATTTGCTTTGAATTGCCTGTGACTTGTGATGACTAAACTGAATAACAGATTATCCCTCATAGGGTACATTTTTCCTGACCTTTAAAAATTCTTAATATAGGTCTAGAGAACAAGAGTTTGAAGCTCTTTCTGTATCATTTTTAACCTTGACTACTTACAGAATGGAAATCAAAAGGGTAAAATTAAAATAAAAGACAACAGAGATGTCTGGACTCCCATAAATATAAGAGGAAACGTCCTTGTGTGAATCAGTACATAAGGTTGTTGTTCAAGCTCAGCCTTGTAAATTTTCTGACTGCATTCATTGTTAACTTCCTTCAAGTCTAAGTGTATAGAGCAATAATACAGGATCATTCTTGTTCTTAAAAGTTGTGATGAATCAGAATTTATAGTTGTCCTATTTTCTCTGTTTTGCTATTGCAAAACTTTTCCAGTGATAGGTCTTTCTAAATCACCAAATCCATTCCCAGAGTTGGCTTTTCAAGGGGAGATCCATTCATTTAGGTAGAGCAAGATATTTCTGAATATCCATTGTGAGGATCTGGGAATACAAGATTCCCCACAGTAAGGTTCTTCACTTTAAAACTTAGTGTGTCAAATTCTCAGTGTTGTGACTCAGTGTAGCTCCATTGGCTTCAATGGAGTTACAGTGATGTACATCAGCTAAGCACCTAGCCCTAATACACAACACCTTCCAAATAAACAAGCAAAGGTTGTATAAGACAGAGTAACACTAAGAAAAGTGAGCAGAGATTGTACATCCAAATTGTGTGTTGTTCTGGGTCCCAAATTTTCTGTTTTACAATAGGCTGGATGTCTTCGAAGACCGTCTTCAAACTTTGCTGAGTGTGCTGATGAGAGAATCGGAGAGAACCCTCCCCTGAGAGAGAGTATTATGGACATTGTTGTAGTGAACAATTATGTGCTGACTAGGCCTGAATTCATGCCTTCATAGGTCTTTAAGATGCCTAATTTTTCTGATACTTTTCAACAGAATTAGAGAATCATGTTTCAGTTTGTGATTCCCCGGTAGCTCTAAGTCCTAGTTGTAATAGAAATAGTGGGGTGTGTCTATACATACGAATATATGTTCATGCATCCGAGAGAGTCTATAACACAGTTCCACAACCTGCACCCCCTTGCTTGTGTGAGGTCTGTCAGCATTCTCACCTGCTGCAGATTCCTACCATAAAAGGGGAAACCATCTGCGTATATTGCCTGGAAGTACCAAACAGAAGCAGAGGAGTAGTCATGGAAGAACAATGTGTTAATAATATATTGATTAGACTGTCTGGGGAGAAGGGGATAGCCTAGGGTACAATTACCAGAGCGAGAAAGGTGGTTGAGCAAGGACTGTGAGTCCATGAGGTAGGAAAGGAGGAGGAAAAGAGGACTATACATTTAGAACATAAGAGAAGTAGCTTGAGGAACTGGCAATATGTACTAGCTTGAAGTGGATGTTGATCTCTTAGTTTAAGGGTCAAAGTGAGGAATTTGATGTTAGAGTGAAAGAGGTCTTTCCTATGTTCTCACAGAATCTCATCTTTATATAGTAGTTCTGGATGACATAATGGGGTTATTACTATACACCTTCTGGGTAGTTGAGGACAAGGAAAATGTTTTAAAAATGCGGGGAAAATAAAAGGATTCATTTCTGTATTGCTCTCAAAAGCATCTCAAATTCTCGTAAGAAGAATTCCACAGTAAATTAGCCCAGAGAGCCACTGGAAAAATCAGGTGCATTGTGTATAAAAGACAAAACCCTCCCTTGAGTAAGCCCAGCTACATGTGCAGCAATCATAGGAACCTCTAAGCATAATACAGAACCCACTTCATACTCCCTTCCCATCCTATACAAAACTTCTTGCATACAAACCTGATATATATTCCAGTCAGGTCTGGGCACTGTCCACAGAAGCTATTCATTAGGTATCCGTCCAGGACAGGTGAATGACATAACCTTTGTAGCATTTCTTCCTCTGTTACTTGCAATTATTTTATGACTAAAGAACCTGAAAACAAAGTGAAAGCAGTCCTTTCACAGTCAGTGAATCAAGCTATGCTTGAAAATATCTAAAGAGAGCCTCCAATATTAACTCCATAATACCAGCAGCTTGCTGTTCTCAGTGCTGAGGATATTTGAGTTCAGGATCTGAATACCTCCACATCTGAAGACCTATAGACATACATCTTTAGGGTTATTGCTGTCTAGTGTTGATCTGGGGCAGTATATGCAGAAATTTGCATGTACAGAAATTGATATGGGCAGTTAGGCATCTCAGTTGCCATTCATGTGAGTATTTACCAGGATTGGATTGTGCCTACAATCATAGTAAACAATGGTGCAAATAAGGCATGAAAATATGTACACACTTATTGTAAACACCATTGGACACACAAAGTTCTGAAAATCTGGGCACTTTAGTATACAGTGATAGTATGAGCCAGTTGATGACAGCTGGGGTGGTTTATACTGATTGACAAACAGGTAATTCCTCAGTTAATCTCTTGTCCAATCTGAATATTCAAAAATTATTAAAACCATGTTCACAGTTAAGAGCTCCAGTTTTTATTATTTGTCTTTGGAGATCTATGCCATCTTTTCACATAACATCAAAAGCCAAATCTTCTTACAAACTCTCAGTGAGATTACAGTACTTTATTCAGTCACCTAAGTAAATTAGATCCCAGACCATTAACTAGCAAATCAATGATGATAATTTATACAGAAACTTAAATGAAACTCTCTGTCTAGATACTGATAAGGATGTATCACTGAAGGACTTAATCATGTCCCCTGGATTTATGGATTTAAATCATGTCCCATGGATTTATGGTCACAGCATAGGAGAGGGAAGTATTAAATATAGCTATTTTATAGATGGGAAGTAGAGGACCAGAGAGCTGAAGCATTTGTTCAAGGTCACACAGGAAGGATGTGACAGAGCTTGGAACTGAACCCAGACCTCCCATGCCTTTTCCTCAAGAACATCTTTTCTTACTGTTTTGTGTGGTTATGGTCAGAAAAATACCTCTACTAACATAAATAAATAAAATGCCACTTAGATGCCACAATCCCTAGATGGACTTCCTATGTGTCATCTCTCCCTATGACTTCATATCTGCTATCGACAAAAATAACATCCACATTTCAAAAAGGGCAATCTACCTCTTGTGTGCATGCTTTGCACCAGTCAGTGTAGGACCTGCAATGTTGGGCCTGAAATTCAGGTCCAGGTACAAACGTGACAACTTGCACCTAAATCCTCTTAGAGCCACACCCTGGGTTGTGTCTACAAGTAAACCATGGGCACAAAAAATTTAACCACACGTTCAACTCCTGAATTACCAGTGGAATAGGTAGATAAAAGTAAATAAATTTTTCAATATTTCATTTTCAGGTTATTTGCCTGCCAGGCCTTGAGTTCAGAAATGCTTGGTATTCAGTCCTTTGCTGTGCTGTAGCTATCTGTGACATCATTAGTACATGCAGGAGATGCCCAGAGCCCTAATTCTAGTCCTGGCAAATAAAATATAAAAATAAAGCCTTTAGTTTAAATTAAACATGTACTTATTTTTTATTGGTGTGTGTATTACATCAATAATGTAACATTCACAGTGGAACAGAAACTTCAGCTAATGTAAAGTGGCACAATTCTACTGAAGTCAATGGGACCACACCGATTTACAACCAGCTGGATTTATTTACAGCATTTCAGATTACCTCTAATAAAATTCCTTGTGAATTCTATTTCAAATGAGCTGAAATGTTTTTAAATTCAATGTTCATTCTGCTGTTAGTAGCAAGATAGGGCCTTTAGTGTTCATATTTCATTGCAATTATTGTAAACTCTGAAATGAATTGTTTGTTGTATTACTGCATCTACTCCTTAGAATATTTGAAATAGGATATTCTGTGTAATAATCAATGCAGCATGAAAACATCAATGAATTGCTGTTATAGTTTACATTTGGCACTGTGTAACTTTCAGAATGCCCCAGCTTATTAACTGTACTAATGTAATTCACCTAAAAACAACTGCTGCTGTTAATGCAATTAAATACCCTACAACCAACAGTAGGAATTTCAACATGAAGAATGGCTACCATAAAACTGGCTGAGGGATGAAAATCTATCACATGCTGTCCTATGGGAAAGTATTGTACTCTACAAAGGAATACAGCAGGGGAGGAAGAAAACCTGAAAATTCACCTGCAGCCTGTCTGATTTGCCAAAGCAGCAGGAATAGCAAGTAATATTTCATTGTTTGCCAAGTTAGCTGCGAGAGAGAGACAGACAGAATGCAGTCTATGAACAGCACAGTCTTCCAGTATAGCGTACAAGTGTGTGAATGTCTGTTATTTAATGGAGGTTTTCATGATCCCGTTTGGATTGTTAATATCGAGTGTATAAAATATTTATGCTGATAGAAGAATCTTTAAATCCCACATCCGACATTCTCCTATGTGTTGGCAATGCGATAGTTTGACTAGTAACTTCATGGGAAGATTCATAAGCATAGTCAAATGGTCAGTGGTTTTTTTAATACTCTATCTTTCAAATAATGGGAAGTAATCTTAATTGCTCTATTTATTGTATACTGAGTTTAAAGATTTTTTTCATATTAATCTCTGTATTTTAGATATGATTAAAAATCATATTCCAGAAAAATCATATTCCCCCTAAAGGAATAGTAAGAAATGTATCCATCCTCACCCCAGCAGAACAGTCCACATCTAGATTCAAAACACAGATGTGCCTGTGTATGGAAGAAAAGCTGTGGGAATAAAGATACAAGGCTAATTTCCCCCCATATTCTTTTTAATACTAATTGTGTTACAAATATGAATCAATAAATACCAAGACATTACAGTATTGAAACTTACATTTATAGAAAACATTTTAACAGAAATATATATATAAATTCCTAGAGGCTAGACCGAACCGTCAAGCCCCTGTTCTTCAGTTGAAGTTCCATGTGCATATAACTATGTGAAGATCAGACCCAATGTACCTGTGCAATTCCACATACAGGCCCAGATCCTCAATGGGGGTAAGCCATTTATTTCAATGGAGCTTTGTCAATGTACACCAAGGGGCAGATCCTCACCTGGTGTAAACTGTTCCCAATTAGCTGTCCTCAGGGTAGCTATAGCAATTTACACCAGTTAAGAATTTGCTCCTAAATAAGGAGATCATCCATAATCTATTATGGGCTGAAGTCAGTTGAGTTAGACTGATTTATACCAGCTGAGGATCTTTGTAATGCACATTTAACTTTTAAATTAAACCCCCCAATATTCAGATTTTGAATGCCTTCTTACTTGTGTCTGTTCTTCAGTTATTTTATTTGATCTAGTTGATTTTATATTATTATCATAATTCAAAAGGATTTCCACATATTCCCATAACTGTGAGAACATGATTCTGTAAGGGCATTCACTATATTATGCTCTACCTTTTACAGAGATAGGAAGAATGATCTTATAGTTTGGATACAGACATAGTCAGTGGATATAACTTACATTCCTGACTCTGCTACAGAGTTCCTATATGATGATGGGCAAATCACCTTTTTAGTTTTCCTGTCTGTACAATGGACATAAGTAACACTTACTAGAGTAATTGATCTTTGTAAAGAGCTTTGATGGAAAGCACTATAAATGTGAAAAATATCATTATTGCTTATTCCATTGTTTGTTCACATGAAGCTCCGTCAGGTTTTTTTCCCCCTTTTAAATATGCACATTAACACTGTCAGTACAGTCTATAATATGCTTCACTTTTAATTTTTAGCCATACAAGCAAAGGTTTACTTTTGTATATAGTCTGCCAGCAGTGATAGTTACCCCGTGCTTGCTGATGCCTGAATTTTTTGCCAATTGGATTGATGCCAAGCTATTGTATATTTAATTACTATATGAATTTATTCTCATTAGCATGCCCATGCCATGCTAAATAATTAAAACTATTTCATATAACATACAGTCATTTTTGTTCCTAAGATAGTAAAGGTTTTATTCCTCAGGAATGGCAAAAGGACAGAGCTCAGTAGGTTGTCTTGCTTTTGCCATCACCTTTACGAAGACCATGAGATTAGAATAGCAGAGGAAAATCAAAACGTCAACATCAAAATATTTGCCAGTGGAATTCACTCTGCAGCTAAAGTCACAGACATTTGTTCCCAAGTGACATTTCCTTTGACTTCTGCTGTTACTTAATCTGCAGAGTGAGTGATAAGATTTCTTATCCTTATCCATCATAAAAAATTATATGAAACATAGCAGGATTGCTTGTATTTGAAATAGGGAGATGCAAACAGGTTCACATTTAAAAAACAAAACCACTTGCAGTGGCGTTTGAAAAATTTGTACAGTGCGGTTGTTGAAAGCCATTGAACGAAACTGTAAACCCCATATATAATGGAAACCACTTTAAGCCAGGGGGAGGCATGGGGGAGGGTTTGCCATACCCCCAACACCCCTAGTTTCAGCACCCCTGACAACCTGAACCTTTGCAGACCAGAACTCTAAGTGAACCCACTTGCCAGGGGTGCTGGGACAATTTGTATAGTGGGGGTGCTGAGAGCCATTGAACCAAACTGTAAACCCTATATATGATGGAAACCACTTCAAGCCAGGGGGTACAGCAGCACCCCCAGCACCGCTAGTTCCAGCACCTGTGCCAATTGCCCTTTGGAGGGTCAAAAGCTTGGATTAATTTTGGGTGAGAGTGTTTCTCCTCCTCCTCCTCCTCGTTCTTCAAGATGCCTCTGCAGTTCAGCTGGAATGGGAATCTGAAAGGATGAAATTCCCAAGCTGTGTTGAGGATCAATGCACCACTTAAGCTCTATCAAATGGCATCTGGATTCTTTTAATATTTTTATAACGTATGCTTTGAAGGGGTTAATTGATATGTCAGAAGTGTATAGGCCTTGCTAGCTGCACAGGAGAAATTCCACTGTGAGAGCAGAGGAATGTTGTATTTCCAGCTAGTACCAAGAAATAGTGGAAACAGATCAGTGATGTGTTTGTCTGAACTGGATGGGCCAGCACTCAGGGAAACAGTGAATGAGGAGCAACATACAATGGTGAAAAGAAAGAAAATGAGTAGATAAATTATTTTTCATAAGTTTTCCATTTTCACTTTGATTTGACGTGATTATATATTTTGCTGTGGTCCTTGGATGCTTCTCTGATCACTAATAGACGCTGTATCCAATGCTATTTGATGTCAGCCTACAGGGATGTATTGGCAACTGGTGGTGGTTTTTGGTGTTTTGGGGGGTGTTTTTTGCTTCATACTATTAGAAGGAGTGAGACCATGGGCAATATTTTAAGTCTTTGTCAAGAGTTATAGAAAGGGTTAATTCGTTACTGTTGCAAGCCTAAAGAAAACCCGATCTTTTGAGATTTCCAGCCTGATCTGCAAACCCTAAGGCCAAGATTGTCAAAAATAGGAGCCTAAAGTCAGGTTTCTATGTCCATATTATATATGGAATGGTACTCATTAAAATTAATATGTACCTGGCAATCCAAAAGAGACATCTTAATCCATGAGATTCAACTAGTATACAGCAAAGCAGCATTTTATATACAGCCTTAAGAGCACATAACATGCCCTAAAAATAAGAAGTCTGTGGCTAAATTATGTAGCGTAGGGAATGTGTGAGGTAATAGGACTTCAGGGTATTAATCTGCAAGTGCAATAGTGTGGACACTAATAAAACAATTAATACTGAAAAGCTGCCCTATGTGAGAAATGTATGTATCTCAGAATCATATTTTGGCCTACAACAAAGCGAGGTGACCAATCTCTGCTGAGCATTCGTTACCTGAATGCAGAGCATGACTCAAGATCATTATGGCTAATACAAAATAGCAATATGCTCTGGAATTTCAGCATACTGAAGAATGAGATGAATGGAGACCTGACATCCCACCCACATTGTTGTCAATACTAATTTTTTGTCTGTGCGTTGGCCAGTCTGTAAGGCTGGCTGGCTCTTCAATTTGTCTTAAATTGGAAATGTAAGTAGCGGGAAAGGGTTCCAATTCCTTTTGCTTATCACCAGAATTAAAACCACTAACACAGTGTACCATATCACTGGTATGCACAGTGGTTAATATGTAGACTGATTAATGTTTAATATAGTATTAATATTCTAGGCTCCCCTTCCTATAGTCCTAGAATGCTAAGCCTCCATACTGGGACCACTGACCCTCTGCCATCAAACTCCATGATAGGTTACAGCATGTTCAAGTAGTATCTCAGAGGAAGACACAAGCTCTAGCTATCAACAAAACTTGGGCTAAAAGGCTAGGGTTGGGGAAGCTTCAATGTTATCATGAGTAAAGCTGAGTGACTCCTGAACAATATAGTCACTGAATTTTGGACTGGCTTACTCACTGGCACATACACTGTGGCATAGTGTGCTGTCTAGAGGGCTATCCCTTTAGCTAGCTATCAGGTATGCAATGTCCAACAGTGCTTCTTGGCAGCAGCTGACTGCTCACTGTTTAGAGGGAGCAGAAAATTGCCATCTCACAGTGTAGTGTGGCTGCTGGCAGTATGGAAACCTGCCCTGGCTGTCACAAATTCAATAGCAGAGAACTCACCAGGAATGATCTCTGGTCTGTCTTCCAATCCTGGTTCATCAAACCTCCAGTGATGCCTGTTAGATGCCTGCTGAAACATTGATTCTTCCATGACACCCACAGCAGGGAAAAAAGTAATCATTGTGGGAATAGAAAACCAACAAGAAGTTAGATCCTTCTTCTGAGTCTCATCATCTGTCTGTCTATTCTAGAATGTACGCTTGTTTGGGTCAGGGGTTGTACTCATTTCTTCTTTGAGCACCTAGGTGCTCACCAAATAATAAATCAAAGGAGACAAGTCTGGCAAAGGTAATGTATACAAATATGTAAATATGTACTTCAAAAATTTGTATTATGTATCTAAACTTAATGGCTCCAGTGGAGCTGTTGTTGTATGTTATGTAAATACATTTCAAGGCTGTGTTTCAGATGTGTACTGACCTTATGAACAGTATTTCAGAGTAGTAACAGACTCTTATGTAAATCTCTAGTTAGTCAGGACTTCTTTAAAAAGCAGATTTTCAGTCTGATAGATGGTAATGGGTTTTGTAGAGTTGTTTTGCAGATCTTTGACACAGTCCCTTGTAATGACTTATTAGGGCTCATTATCAGGCTAATACCAGCAATGCCTATTAAAACATGAAAAGGATTTCTGAATATACCTGGTCACTGATTTGCAAACATTAATAAATTGGCTGTCTTAAGTTAAACAAACAAAATCTGTGAAAGATATTATTTCATCAACAGTGAGCTAGTCATATGTCTTAGTAACGTCTCAAAATTACGAATTGGTTCAGAAACAATTGTGGCTAGTACAGGACTGGCAAAATTATGGGTCAAATTCTACTACTGAAATGAAAGCTTCATAATTAAGGAAACCCATAAAAAACAAATTACTGTGTACATGCAGAAATGGTGGAGATGTGCATGAATGTCGTTTCTTTCCATGCTGTAATCTGTGGTTTCAAATCCAGTGGTTTGAAGCTCCATGGGTTTTGAAGGGGTCTGGGAGTAGCTAAGATTGAGCCTTTTTCTGAGGTATCTACCTCTGCAGAATATTTACCACATAGGATCCCTTTCCCTACTATTTGGCAACTTGGGCTCCTCGTCTTCTCCAGTGGCTCAGTCTGCAACCTGGCTCTTCTAACAACCTACTCTGGGTGCACCAGCAGTCCTTTGCTACCTTGCCTTCCATCTGTTAAAATGCCTGGGTTAGTTTTGGGCAATTGTTTCCTTCTCTACATCTCTTCACACAACTTCTACCCAAGGTTACAATTTATGGGACCCACAGAAATACACAGCATTCTTCTGAATCATCTAAATGCAAAAATAAATACACTTAAAATCTCTCTCTCTCTCTTTGAATTTTTAAAACATTACTCCTGAGCTGGGATCTTGTTTGCCAAGACGCTTCAGTCCAGGGTAGATACTTAGTTGTAAACTTATTAGAGAGTTACTATAGAAAGGCAAATGGAACCTTCCAATAAGCTTATGCACCATGTCTAAGAAGCCAGGTTAGAAGCCAGAGAACAAAGCATCCATTTACAGATACATATTTTGATCATTAGCAATGATGGCAGAAGATTAAGGTGACCAGTTCTCTCTCTTAGATTAATTATCGTCCAAGGAATTTGTCTAGTACTTTTACACTACTTTAATTTCCTAACCTATTGATTTGTTGACAGATTTAGAGGGAGGACTGAATTTTGTCTGGTAGTTTATTTGGTAGTTTTCACTGAAATATTCAGGATCTCATGCTGGGACATGCTGAGTCCCTTTTGGAAGGTGTTCAGCACCCTCAAAAATCTTGCTCTATAAGAGTGAGCTAGTGATGTGTCTGAGTCGCTGTTCCAAGTCAGATAAAAGGTGTTCAGAGACAAAAGCAGGCCTAGTGCTGAATTGGCAACATTGTGGGCCAAATACTTCTACTTGGCTGTGCAACTGTAATGCTGTATAATCACAGTTTTTGCCTTCAATATTATACCAATTTTTAATTAGGACAGTTCCAAGTAAGGGAGCGGTCCCTGGTTATAGTCACACCCCAGAAGGATGTGGCGGTAGAACAATCGCTGTAAAGTTTTTAACTAGTTGTTACTCTCTTGCCGTGGTAAGAACATTTTTTGCTTACAAATACATGAGGACCTAATCCGGTAAGTGTGCCGCTAAAGGAGCCTATAAAGCCCTTTGGACACTATACGCTCACGCGTGACTTTAACATTCAGTTTCCACAAATGCTCTAATGCTTTCTCAACCTGCTCCCTGAAAACACACGCCCTTGAATGGTTTTGCCAAAGTGAATTCATCCCCAAAAGAGCAAATATTGTCCGTTTGTTTTTAATGTTATCCCAGCTCCAGGGATGTTCATGCTGAATTACAGAATGACAGAATATAATATTTTGCAAATGCTACAGTGTAAGGAATTCATTTTTTCCCTACAGTCTTAGGGACACATGTGACTAT
The DNA here is from genome assembly GCF_965140285.1 of Lepidochelys kempii. Classification (NCBI taxonomy): domain Eukaryota; kingdom Metazoa; phylum Chordata; order Testudines; family Cheloniidae; genus Lepidochelys; species Lepidochelys kempii. Next base: position 13,799,732 of record NC_136392.1, on the reverse strand, counting down.
GATAGGCTGTGGTTGTGCAATTAAAGCCTGTATTATAAATGCATTTGTACTGGCTGAGTAAATGTTCTTGTTGACATTTTGTGCTTTATCAGTGTCTGAAATAGCCCCTGGGATAAGTAAAAGCAGCCCCAGCTGTGCTCTAATTTACAGCAGCCTCTTGAGGGCAGCCTATGGGCCATTCTGTAATGTGGGGCAGCCAGAGCTTCCAAGTAGGCACTACAGAAAACCCAACTCATTTATAATGGCCCTGTACTGTACCTGGTCATGCCAGGGCAACCCTTCCCCAGCCCTGTGGGGTAACAGCTCGAGCCCCTCTGCTTCCAAAGGAGCACGAGAGACAAAGAATCTGTCCCTCTGTGTTTGAGCTTTGTCAGCATACCTATTTACACACCCTGACTTCTCCTCTGCCACAGCTGCTACAGGATGCATCCAATGAAGTGAGCTGTAGCTCACGAAAGCTTATGCTCAAATAAATTGGTTAGTCTCTAAGGTGCCACTAGTACTCCTTTTCAGGATGCAGCTATACATTTTAAAGACACATACATTCATGCTTTTTTTAAGGTGATGAATATAGAATCCAGTTAATTTAAGGAAGAAAGCATTTCAAGCACCAAGCAGTTAAATGAAAATCTGAGCTAAAATACATAAGCTGTAAATCCAGGCAGCTAGGGAACCCTAAAATCTTTATGAGGCTGGCGTATTAGTAGGTGGGATAATACCAGATGCCCTTTCCTTTCCCTGCTCACTGATACTTTGCTCACTTTGATTCACTGCAAGATGCGCAGCAATGTTGGGTTTTTTTCTTCCCACAAAAGTGGGAATGGAGCCTATATTTGGGCTCAAGGAAAGTTAAACAATAGTGTGTCGAGTGGGAGGGGTGATTTCAGGGAGTGATTCATCCTGGGGTTGCTGAGGGTCAGTTTGACCCTGGTGCAGGTTAGAGCACCCCTACAATGGCTGCTCTTACTTCCACCCCAGCTGCAATGGCACCAGGGGCCGTTGTGCTATCTACCAGTGAATTGCCAAGGTGTAGGAATGCCCTTATAGTGCCTCCTCTCGCCAGCTGCCTCCAGAGATTCCTCTGGAGGTCTAACAATGGTCATTCTGCACCTGGCAAGGAGGTCTGATGCACCATGGGTATTTGGTAGGAGGGCCTTATGATTGCTTTGCATCTATAGATGCAAAATGGCTGCAACACAAACCATGAAGCGGTGTAGTCCTCTATGCTAGAAAGTCTCAAGCCCTGTGTGTGAGCAATCCCTTACCCACGAAAGACAAGCTAAAACACAAGATCAGAGAATGGTTGTATTTGATGAGGCATGGGCTTCACTGTGATCCTCAGTACCTAAATGAAGTCCTTAACTGCACTCTCCCCTTTTAGGCCTTGCTCTGGGCACGGGAATGACACAGTCATGCAGCAAGGATCTCAGTAACAGTGAATCAGCAATGGAAAATCTGCTGCCTGGTCACTATTTACTTTGTATTTATATTACAGGCACAGCACTCCACACCTGTGCTGCATTGGATCCAGCCCTAAGGTTGTCTTTTTTTCTGTCTACTTATATGCAGGCTTATATTTGAACTTAGGCAGTTAATTCCCAATCATAGCAATTTCCCATGAGTATCATAACCATGTCCTTTTTATTCTGTTTTTTACTTATCTGCCTGCTCTTTGCAGGTGCCTGCAATTTTGTTTAATCTGACCCTGTAATTTACAGCTCTCTCACTTGCCTTGGGACTGAAGCATAGAAATATGAGAAGGGCATGCATGAATACATTTTTCCCCTCCTACAATCTTATTGGAGTACTTTTTGTATAAACCCAGGCTTCTGCATAGAGTTCAGAGAAAGGTTGTTCCTTATAAAACATGCCTGCTCATTATCTTTCCCTAGTTTGCTCTTAAACCTCTCACCACTCTATTTTTACAAATAAATGTATATGGCCTTGATCTCCTTTTATTCTTGAATATTTCATCCCTAGGTTTCACCCTTGCAAATGCTGGTGGCTCTAGCCACTACTGGAGCTTTGTGGGTGATTTCAGTGGAAGCAGGATCAGACACAGTGGCATCATGTATGCTTCCTTGGAGACAGACATTAATATGCCCTTCCCCTTTAGAGAGACTGAAGTGACATTATTATCCAGCCTCTTTTCAAACATGTTTTGAATGTGGCATGTACTCGGGTGGTTGTGCCAAGTGCTAGGCAATTAAGTATAGAAAAATTTAATGTTGCTTTATTTATATCTTTAATCTAATTGAATTCAATGGAAAAGGCTATCCTATGGTCAGAGGGTATCTAGGTAAGGAGCTGTATACTGCCCTTGTGGATTTCCCTCTGATTAAACCCTACATGCTGCATCCTGGGAATCTCTTGTCTCTGGGCACATCCTGGGGAAATGACACAAAGGAGAGGAGAAGAGTCGTCAGACTCCTGAACTACATCTCCCATGATGTACCCAGCATCCTGTGACTCCCAGGAGGCACCACACAGCTCTTGATCAGAGGGAGAGTGCCATTGTGTTATGGGAGATGGAGTGCTCCAGGGAGCTCAGCCCATAGGAGAGGTTGGTGGCCCAAACTACAACTCCCATAAGGCAGGGAGTGCAGGGAAGTGCAGTTAATTTTTTTTAAAATGATTTGAAACAAAACATTTCAGGTCAGTTCAACAAAAGGAAACAGTCTCATCTGGGTTGAGCAGACTCAAAATGAAATATTTCATTTTTATTTTCTCAGTGGAAAATCACACGTTTCCCATGGGAAAAAAATTGATTTTGTGGAAACTACGTTTTCCATGAGAATATAGTTCAGCTGAAAAATTCCTGATCGGCTGTAGATCTAACCACAATTAGTGTAGTGTGTGGTGCTGTGTGTGTGGGAGGGGTGGGTGAGTGGGGGTGTGGGCACAGGAAACATAGGGAATAATTCCTCACAGTTATCTGCTTTCAGCTGGTCTTAGATAGGGCAAAGCATGTCCTCATAACCGTTCAGTTCTGCCTGCCACATCTTCTCCATATAGTGCTGAGCAAGAAGCCCCCTTTCCCTTCATTGCAATTTCACAGGTCTATAAACTAAAAGGTAAATAAAAGCTTTCAAATTCCATCCTGTTAACTGTTGGTAGCCAAACTTAGATTGGGAAACTCTGATCCCTGTACTCATACATCATGGAACCAGCACTGGAATTTCAGATTTTAATTCTGTTGCCAATGTTACCCCTTTAAGATTACCTTTCTATAAGAGCTTACTTCGGATGTATTAGCTTTACCACAAAGAAGCTGTTTTCAGTTGTTCCCTCAGAAATATATTCCAGGCACAGCTTCAGTTCCCCTAAACTGGGTTACTGAAGTTGGATTTAAATTCTTCTCTGCTATGAGCTCTTAGGCAACTGCCACTCAACATCAGCAGCAAGAAACTGGTTTTGCCCAGTATCCCTGGTTCAGTTGCTGAAGGAAATAAGGACTTCATCCAGCATCCTCACCCCTTCAAAGAAGAAACAACAACAACAAAACGAATGTTTCAGCTTGAAGCACAGACCAAGTCCAATCTGTTTCAGGCCAGTGAAGACAGTGTCGCTGCCTATGTTTTTCTGTACTAATTTCAAAGTTCTAATATCCTTCAAGTTCCATCTATACAACATGATGTTTTTTGTTTTGATTTGTTTTAATCCAAAGGATAATCTTTTAGTGCTAGGGAAGGAAGAAGACAGTGAGGATACAAAAATAGGAAGAGAGAAGCTGATGCTTAGGATAATTAATTAATAAAGGGGAGAGATGATCAAGAAGGGAAGGAAAGATAGGAAGAAAAAGATGGACATAGAGAGGACATCCAGAAGAGATTCTTTGGACACCAAGGAATAAAGGAAGAGGAATATGGAGAAGGAAAATAAGGAATAGGAAAATGGAAGATAGAGGAAGGAGGATGATAACAACAAACACTGCAGAGTGGAAAGAGAATAGGACTAGGAATGGGTAGGCAAAGAAAGAAGGAAAAGGGCAGGTTCTTCAGAGGAAAGAGACAATGGAAAGAAGGAAGTAGAGACCCATGTTAAGATTACTATGTAACACATGTATAGAAACAGATCTCTAGAATGCATTGCTAATAGAGCTGGTCTGGAAATGTTCCCTACCTCCAATGAAAAAAATTGACAAAAATTAATTTGTTTCATTTAAGTTGAAATTTTCATCAGTAATTTTTAACTGTTTGAATAACCAAAAACCTACAAACTAATTTTTTCTTCTGGTTTGTAGCAACATATAAACAAACATTTTTGGCTGAAAATTGAAATATTTTTTTAATAAAAAAATAAGAAAAAAATTAGAGAAAAGCAGACACTTTCAGGAAAGTTTTCGATTAATTGAAAACCCAATTTTCCATTGGGGGGGAAAATGTTTCAACAGAAAAGTTTCAACCAGCCCTTGTAACTAGTGTATTTATTTGTTTGCATAATATAGGAAATGTTGTTTAAGGCTATATTTTTTAGCCCAGCTAGGACTGGATAGATAATCTGCAATTAATAACTTATTGCATGGTTTTTTTCCTCTCATGCTACCTTTTGATCACAAGCAGATAATTAGTTTCTTTGAATTCATTCATTTTACAGGATTATTAGCTAAACAATTTCTGAGAGGTATTCCTAGATTGTAGCTTATTTACAAGTACTTCTTTGATAGTATTTTAAAAACAAGGTTTTGATTTGCTATATGGGTCACATGATATTGTTGCCAGTTCTGTTTGATCTTTCTTAATAATTTAAGAAACCTCAGGTACCTAATTTGGCTATACTAATAGTATACTAATATACTAATGCATAACAGAAAGGCATATTACATTACCAAGTCTCTGGAACCAAAGCTTATAGCAGATGACAATGATGACTGATTCCAGTGCTATCTGGTTCAGTTGCTTATATATCTCTCAGACTACTTACAGATAACTATTTTATGGCTTACAACTTTCCCTTTTCCAACATAAATATAAAATATATGTTTGGTACATTTCATAAATTTCCAAGTGTATGATCACACATCTGCTGCTTATTCATAACCTTTATGGTTAGTGCATTATTTATACATTTCTGTTTGTTTTGCAGTTAGTACATTCCTTGCAAAATCACTTAGTAAATCAAATAACAAGGTACTGAGCTAAAGGTTTTGGCAAACTGGCATTTTCACATCCTACAACAATCCTGGGACTTGATTCATTAGGCTTAGACCTAGTTCTAATTTGGCTTACCAGTTGATAATGTTTCTTTTCCCTTATTTGTTAAATGTGATTCTTTGAATAGGTTCCCTGGGAGTTTCATATGTGAAATTCACTTCTCAGAAGTTACTCTAATACCTTAAAATATGCTTGTTTGATTGATATACTTGCCCTAAAATGTTTTTAGGATATTCATGGAAAGAATATAAACCAAATATAAACATAGTAAGCTAGTTTGTTTAAATATGAGATTAAATATTCAAGAGACTGTTTTACATATTCTCTGGGGCTGTTATGTGCTTGCAAATTTGAATGCACACTTTTGAATACTGATACTAATGCATAACTGATTATGTCTGCAAAAGTGTGCATTTTGATTGTGTAGTCAACTGAATGTGTAAAAATGGCAGTTAGATGTTCTGCTGCCCAACATATGTGTGAAAAGTAAGAGCAAACCCACTTTTATGGGTACCAGTCAGCAACAATTGCAAAGTGGATGAACAAAGTTTGAAGCTGGCTGCTAATGGGACCTTATGTGTCTCATTTATGAATGCTTGTTAAAAGAGCAAATGAACCGAGCACTAGATTCAGTGCATTTTAGCAGATCTGTGACAAGCTTAAATTAATTCCTGAAAAATTATTATATATAATGGATCAAACTATAGAGCTCTTGCCTTTTCTGGTGAGCACTTAACTCACATAAATAGATTCTCACGTGAAATCCAGGTGTCTTTTTGTGTGAATAAATGCTCATCCACATGGGTAAGGGTCGCATAATCTAGTCCAAAGTGTTTATAATAGTGTTCCCAATCTCGTGATGCAAGTTTATAAATCGTACATTTTAAAAAATTGAATGCCTGAGCTACACTAATTTACATGATAGACTGGATCCCCAGCTCTTGCAAATCAGTACAGCTCTATTGTTGTCAATGGACTGATGCTGATTTCCACCAGACGAGGATCCGGCCCTATGTGTTTGCTATAAATACTGGTTCCTCCTAAAGGCAAATGTAGGCTAATCAAGGACCACGCTTCTGCTAGGAAAAAGCTGCTATGACATGGTGCTGAATGCCAGCTTCCTGTGCATGCTGATAGTGTCATAATTCGTATGTCCTATGTAGTGCCGTAGTCCCAGGTGACATTTAAAAATGTTTACCTTGCGTTCAGCCACCTCCATTTCATACTTCAAAGATTAGCTTTCATTGCTGGCTCTGAAGTTCTGCAGAAAGTGGCAGAATGGCATTCTGTTAGATTTGCCTATTAAAAGTAAGAGTAAATGTCACTATACAATGAACGTGACGTTACCCTGATAAAATACTAGAATTCTGTTAGCTGCCACATACAATCACCAGCTGAATGGGTGCTTCCTAATGTTTAATATACCTCTGGAACATTAAGAACTAAGAATTATTCTTCACAAATGTTGAATTCTGCAGTGGTTGCTGTGGCGTTTGCCTAGTTGAGGAATTGTCCTTTCCTGGTACCTCACGCCATTCTAGAACCAGTCGAAGAATATAAATCAAATGATTTGAGAAATGTAAATCAAGTGGGTAAAGACACCATGCAGAAGGCTTTACAGAAGTCTCTCATAGATATATAAACTGTAATGGTTTCCATGGCAATATAGGGTCCAACAAAGATATAAATATAAGATATCAAGGTCAATATACTGTTTTAAAAATGTTTTGTTTGTTGCATTGACATCCTTAAAGTTGTTCTAAATGTCTTGGGCCTGATTTTTAAAAATATTATACGTGCAATGGTACACTGAATAGGTGTACTGTGAGTGTGTTTACAAACCAGATGACCAGATCTGACCATTCGCACATGTACTTATGCAGCCTTAAGTGTCTGATCTAAGAATAAGTCTGTTAAAAGAATGAGTATGTTGAGCACTAGTCTCTATGCAATTAGTATTTCTGTGGCACTCTTAAGTTAATTCCTGAATAACTGTGACATATAATAATGTAATCTAATTTGTGTGCACAGCAGAGTAACAATTTTATTATGGAGTCACATCTAAATTGCTGAAAATTCTGATGCATATTATTATGTCATCAGTGAAGTCTGACCCATATTATTATACCCTGCTCTCTGCACATTCTTCCTGACACCACCCTTTCCCCCAGTTGATCATGATGTGTATCAATATCATTAATACAGCAGTAATAACAGTTTATAAACCCCAGGTATGTTTTGATGTTGCCAGTACACTTGCATTCAGATTGGATCCAATCTTGCTTTCATTGAACTCGAGACCTTTCAGTTGATTCTAGTATGGGGCAGAACTGAGTCTATTGTACCAGTGCTGTTGTATCTTTCATATTTGGCCTGGCATGCAAACTAACCTGCTAATAATTAGCAACTGTCTGTCTTACATCTGAAAGAACCTTTTAATGGTTGAAAAAGTAATTTAAAAACTTAGCAACTAGTATATTTTCCTCCCTATAGCAGAGAAGTATCTTCTAATGCCAGAAAAGAAGTGGATCAATAACAAAAGGAATGCTAAAGAAAGGTTTTTGAACATGGTATAGTTACTTGATTGACAATTTAAGCTTCAGGGGAAATAAGCCAGCTTGTACTTGTACTAACTTAATATTTTAAAGAGAAAAAGAGAGCTTCTGTTGGTATCATTAGCTGACCAAGCAGTGAGATGTATAATTCAAACGAAGAGTCATCCCAGGGACTGAAGGGCTGAAATCCTTTAATACTTAATACCAACCACCAATAAATAGTATTTTTCATATTATCATTAGTATATCATTTATTTAATGTCCTTCAAATGGTTAAACAGTTTAAGTTAAATAGGCTCACTCGCCTTTGAATATGGATGGTATTTTTATCATTCATTCTTAAAATTATTGTTAATCATAATACAAATGTTGATCACTTAAGATGCACTCTCAGCCCATGGCTCCTGTGCTGCTGTCAGTTTATTATGAGGAGAAGGACACTGAAAGGGATGGAATGTAGTGTCCAATAATTTGTTTTTTGGCAAGCAATTACCCTATTGGCCTGATTCTTCAACTCACAGAAGTTAAAGGGTTTCTGCAAAGGGATCCACCCACATCAATCAGCTTTCAAGATCTATCCCTAAATTGGCACTGTAGGCAATAATTCAGTGCTGTGAATTAAAATGTCATACTGTAGTACTTAATAGCTGCTATTTTTTGTTGTTCGGTGAGCCAAAAACCCAAAATTTAATTGAAGACTGTATGTTACATTCACATTTTGGGTTTTTTTTAAACCCTGGGATATTTTATGTTGAAGAAAATGTTTTTGTTCCATTTGGAAAGCTGTCCTAATTTACCCGGATTACATTTTTTAAAAACCCATCCTGTATCCTTTTACAAAGAAAATGTAATTATTTACTTAAACAGATTTGGCATGAGTCCTTGGGTTAAAAACATTTAATCTTCATTTCAGTTCATGATGATTAGCACATTTTCATGCTTTTTGGTTGTTTTCTTTAAGCCTTGTCACTGAAAAAGAATGTTTGCAGATTATGTGAGTTTGATTTATTAAAATTGCCTCAGTGCAAATCCCTTTCTGCAGTAAATGGCCTATTCCAATTTTTCCTCCAGGAAAATAGTTTGTAACAAAAGGTCCTATTATTACAGCATAATAGTAAAACCAGGCAAGACCTGAATTCTTGTCTATTACCAAAATAAATTAGTCCGATTAATATATCCTGGTACTTTACCTATTTCTAGACGTTAGAGAACATGAATTACACTGAAGTTGCTCTTTCATCATGCAGTTAATTCTGTTTTTTAATTCATCAAATGACTGAAGCCAGAACTACCACATTATTTATACATGTTTTACTACAGATATTGGACTCCTGTTTACTTAGAGCCTGCTCTATGAAAACCTTCCTCATGTAAGTAACTTTTCAATATACAGAATATAACCAAAAAGAATGAAAATGGACAAATCACACCTTATGGAAATGGTTGTCTACTGGAATTATCACTTCATTAAATCATAATTTCATTTTGTAGAAATCGTCCAATTAAAAAACCAATATATATTGGTTTTGTATTAAGTCAATGATGCAGCTAACTGAATTACATGAAAATGCTAGAAAAAGTTGGTGTATATTGTCGAATCATACTATTTTATATGGCCTTACTGAAATGACCCCAACATTGTACATAGTATAAATACAGCTTTCTTTTACGCTAAAATTGTTTTCAAATGAACGACAAAATGATCTGTGAACTCTCTCTGTTAAGAGCCACAGAAAGGCATATAAAAAGAAATTATTCAATAAAATACTTACACAAGTTAAGTCAAGGAATCTGGGTATAGAAAAACTGGACATCTAGGCCATACTTCTGAAAAGCACTTAAACATGTACGTAACGTAAAGTATGTGAGTGGTGTCACCGAACTCAATGGGGAGTTCTCACATGGTTGTAGTCAAACACATGCTTGTGTGGTTTGCTAAACTGGGACTTTACTTTCCTATGGAAGAGATCCCTTACATTGCATTTACTATAGATGTCTGAAATAATGAAGTTATTAATTACCCTTAAATGATTAAAATATGGTGGTAATTAGAGCTGTTCAGAAAATTGTTTATTTTCCCAATGAAAAGTTCCAACAAATTTTATTTTCAGATGTTTGTCTAAAACAGAAAATCAATTTTTTTCACTTTTTATTTTTTGATAAAAAATGCTCCCAATCAATTTCAACTATAGAAAAATTTCAAATACTTTAATGGATTTGTTTTTTATCATACTAGTGCTAATGACAAAGGCAGAGAGTTACCAATTGCAGATTAGGCAACTGGGCCCTCTGTCATCATGCTCATTTTGTAGTTGCAGGTATAAAAGTGGACATGCAAAAATAAAGAGCAGGGCTGAATATTTGGTCCGACTCCTGGGTTTTGCATATAGATATTTCTAAGTCACTTTAGCATCTGTGTTATTCTTGTTTGTTAGATGAACACTTCCTACTGACTCCTGAGAGAGTCCACTCTGGATTTGCCTATTGCCAATCTCTTTAATGTGGAAGACACTCACATGTTAAGGTAATGGGTGACAGCATTAAAGCTTTTACTAGTTGAAAAAATGCCTGCTCAAGAAAACATCAGTTAACCAACTTTCATATGTTTGTATGAACTGTTTAGGTGGAAATCTTTTTCTTTGTAAGACATATGGATAATTTTTAAGATTCTGTATGAATTCTCAAATAAGAGGCCACAAACTCTAAAGAACCTCATCAGGGATTCAGAGTAGCAGCCGTGTTAGTCTGTATTCACAAAAAGAAAAGGAGTCCTTGTGGCACCTTAGAGACTAACCAATTTATTTGAGCATAAGCTTTCGTGAGCTACAGCTCACTTCATCGGATGCATACTGTGGAAAGTACAGAAGATCTTTTTATACACACAAACCATGAATGAAGTGAGCTGTAGCTCACGAAAGCTTATGCTCAAATAAATTGGTTAGTCTCTAAGATGCCACAAGGACTCCTTTTCTTTTTTCATCAGGGATTGCCAAAATTAGCCATGCTAGGAACATGTGATTAATATGGAAGAGGCTGCTGACAGCAGGGGAGTTCTCATCCCAAATTAGACTTTATTCCTGTTTCTGCTGTGATGAATAATTAAGACTTAGAACTACTTAACACTAAGGCGCTGCCACAGACTTACAGAAACCTAACAACTCCTTGCTAATGAAGTGATTGCTCCACCCCTGATTTACACTTTTTGTATTCAAAAACTGCAATCAGAATAGAGTTAATAGCATAGTGCCAGTTAATTCGGATGTTTCTTTCTTTTGTTGACTTGTTTAACAACCTTTCATAACTTGTTTTGGTTCTCTTTTTCTTTAGTGGTGTTTTATTAACATTAATTGATATTTACCCTGAAACATGAGAACTGACACTGTAGATGGTATAAAGAAAAGGAGTCCTTGTGGCACCTTAGAGACTAACCAATTTAGTTGAGCATAAGCTTTCGTGAGCTACAGCTCACTTCATCGGATGCATTCAGTGGAAAATACAGTGAGGAGATTTATATACACACAGAACATGAAAAAATGTGTGTTTATCATGCACACTGTAAGGAGAGTGATCACTAAGATGAGCTATTACCAGCAGGAGATTTGGGGGGCAGGGGGGAGAAAACCCTTTGTAGTGATAATCAAGGTGGGCCATTTCCAGCAGTTAACAAAAACGTCTGAGGAACAGTGGGGGGGGGGGGAAGAATAAACAAGGGAATAAACAAGTTTATTTCCCCCACACACACACACTGTTCCTCAGACGTTCTTGTTAACTGCTGGAAATGGCCCACCTTGATTATCACTACGAAGGGTTTTCTCCCCCCTGCCCCCCAAATCTCCTGCTGGTAATAGCTCATCTTAGTGATCACTCTCCTTACAGTGTGCATGATAAACACACTATAAATAAACATTATGTAACATTCATAAACCAGTCGGAGAACACTTCAATCTCTCTGGTCACGCGATCACAGACATGAAGGTCGCTATCTTAAAACAAAAAAACTTCAAATCCAGACTCCAGCGAGAAACTGCTGAATTGGAATCCATTTGCAAATTGGATACTATTAATTTAGGCTTAAATAGAGACTTGGAGTGGCTAAGTCATTATGCAAGGTAGCCTGTTTCCTCTTGTTTTTTCCTACCCCCCCCCCCCAGATGTTCTGGTTTAACTTGGATTTTAACTTGAAGAGTGGTCAGTTTGGATGAGCTATTACCAGCAGGAGAGTGAGTTTGTGTGTGTATGGGGGTGGGGGGATGTGAGAACCTGGATTTATGCAGGAAATAGCCCAGCTTGATTGTCATGCACATTGTGTAAAGAGTTGTCACTTTGGATGGGCTATCACCAGCAGGAGAGTGAATTTGTGTGGGGGGGTGGAGGGTGAGAAAACCTGGATTTGTGCTGGAAATCACTTTAGATAAGCTATTACCAGCAGGACAGTGGGGTGGGAATAGGTATTGTTTCATATTCTCTGTGTATATATAAAGCCTGCTGCAGTTTCCACGATATGCATCTGAGGAAGTGAGCTGTTGCTCACGAAAGCTTATGCTCTAATAAATTGGTTAGTCTCTAAGGTGCCACAAGTCCTCCTTTTCTTTTTGCGAATACAGACTAACACGGCTGCTACTCTGAAACCTCTCCTTACAGTAAAAAGAAAAGGAGTACTTGTGGCACCTTAGAGACTAACCAATTTATTTGAGCATGAGCTTTCGTGAGCGAGCTGTAGCTCACGAAAGCTCATGCTCAAATAAATTGGTTAGTCTCTAAGGTGCCACAAGTACTCCTTTTCTTTTTGCGAATACAGACTAACACGGCTGTTCCTCTGAAACCTCTCCTTACAGTGTGCATGATAAACACACATTTTTTCATGTTCTGTGTGTATATAAATCTCCTCACTGTATTTTCCACTGAATGCATCCGAGGAAGTGAGCTGTAGCTCACGAAAGCTTATGCTCAACTAAATTGGTTAGTCTCTAAGGTGCCACAAGGACTCCTTTTCTTTTTGCGAACACGGCTGCTACTCTGAAACCTGTAGATGGTATGATATCTTAGGTGACATAACTTTGGGCTAGTTCCTCAGAGTTTCTTTTGTATACTTCTTAGGCACATGACGACATTATTGATAGAACACTTTGATATTCAGTTTTATCTGGTTTAGGCGTGAGGTGTTATACAAAGTATTCCTAGGTTTTTGTTGTTTTGTTTTTTGCTTTCATCCGATTCTCTGTCATCCTAGAGGCTTACTATCAGTTTGTTTAACCTGATAGTTAAACCTGGTTTTTGCTAAAAGCTGCTATTTCCATTGCAATTTTACGCTGACGTCTACTACATTCTACTATGTGCCACTCCAGATTATCTCTTCAGCCATCTAAACCATTGATTTTTAAAGAGTGAGGAAGTATTTTTTTTTCCTCAGACAAGGATACACTAAAAGTGACTCTAACAAAGCCCAAAGAGTCCCAAGAAAGAGCCTTCTGCCTTTAAAGTGTGGAAAAGCACAGAAATATTTTGCACAAGCAAGGGAACAACTTTCCACAAAAACAACGAGGAATCCGGTGGCACCTTAAAGACTAACAGATTTATTTGGACATAACCTTTTGTGGGTAAAAAACCCTACTTCTTCAGATGCATGGAGTGAAAATTACAGATTCAGGCATAAATATACTGGCACATGAAAAGAAGGGAGTTACTTTACAAGTGGAGAACCAGTGTGACAAGGCCAATTTAGCTTGAGTGCATGTGGTCCACTCCCAATAATTGAGGAGGAGGTGTGAATACTAAGAGAGGGAAAATTGCTTTTGTAGTGAGCCAGCCACTCCCAGTCCCTATTCAAGCCCAAATTAATGGTGTTAAATTGATACATAACTTTCCACAAGACTGTGGTGCATTAGGGAAGAAACTATATAAAAGTCTTAAATCTTCATTTTGTTTCTATTTCAGGAAGAGTCAGTCCCCATGCATGTTCACAGATTCTATTGCTATGAACTCTAACAAGTGTAGTAAATCTAATCATTGAACAATTAGAAGGGAAAAAGGTGCTTATGGACATTGGAAAGCAGCCTGACAGCAGAGACTTCAGCTGTCAGCTCAGTAGGGTACTCTACAGAGAAAAAGTACAGAGAACTACTGTAAATGTATCATTCTTGTACAAAAAGAGAATTTAGGGAGCTGTGAACTATCATCCTTCTATGTACCCTATCTACAATGAACAATGAATTTACTGCAACACTAGATTTCAACAAGCCAAGGGAAGAGAGTGGTGTTCAGGCAAAATTCACCACTGGAGACAAACTGTCTTATATAAAAAATGAACGGCAAGGAGAAGAGAATGAATAACTTTCTTTTATTGACTGTGGGAGCTTCCCCATTCACCAGGAAAGGACAGTACATGGAGAATTCTCGTAAAGCGGATGATTACTGCTATAGAATGTGCTGAGACACGTAGGTGAAAAATTAGGTGTCTAATCTTTGTAAAAATAACGATATACAGCAAACAACTAGGGTAGAGAAAACCTTTCACATCATCAATAGACCTTAATGGTTTGTGAAGTAAATGTGAATGTAGTTAGGCCATTTATAATGATAATTTGTAATAAATACTGATATAGTGCTTTACATTTGCTACATGCTGTACGAACATTAATGACTCAGTCATCTTCCTGAAGCAATAGTAGAAAAAATATTGGCTTTTACATTAATAAACAACATCAGTTCCCAATAAAGATTAGACAGTTTGAAATGAATGCAGAGTAGTCACACAGGTCCAAATTTTCAAAACTACTTGTGCACATCTGCACAGCATTGACTTTAAACACACCCAGTGCCAGATGTGATTGCACAAGTAAAGCCTGTGCCTAGGTATATGTACAGTTCTGTGCATGAGTGACAGCCACCATCTTGGCCTCCACACTAGGGATTGAAGCAGGGACAGCCACAGGTAAATGCGTGAGCTGGTACAGTTCGAGTGAATGATGCAAGGCTCTCTAGCTAGCCCTGTGACCATTCAAGATGGTATGGTACAGGTGTATGTGCACTCTTTTTGAAAAACTGTCTGTACTGATATCACAATATGGCTGAAAAGAACCTCAATTATGTATGGAGAATAAATAATTGCTTGTGCACATAGTGAGTTTAGTATGCAGTTACTTGATCTGCATGCCAAACATAAACCTGTATATGCAGTTGGAGTTTTGCAGGTGCATAAGGTATGTATAGCGTACCGCTATACATACCTTACTGGGCATTTGACCAATGGACCCCAGAATCAAGTTTGTTTTGCAGCACAATTTAGAAAAAATACAACTTTAGAAAGGTTTTGTCATTTGCGAAATACTTTTTAGGTCACTGAATGGAATTAATGTTAGATGAATTTGTTAAATTGTTAAAATATCTTAGCAAAGCATCATAGAATCATAGAATATCAGGGTTGGAAGGGACCTCAGGAGGTCATCTAGTCCAACCCCCTGCTGAAAGAAGGACCAATCCCCAACAAAATCATCCCAGCCACGGCTTTGTCAAGCCGGGCCTTAAAAACCTCTAAGGAAGGAGATTCCACCACCTCTCTAGGTAACCCATTCCACTGCTTCACCACTCTCCTAGTGAAAAAGTTTTTCCTAATATCCAACCCAAACACCCCCCACTGAAACAGGGGCGGCTCTACCAATTTTGCCAACCCAAGCCGTTGCCGCCGAATTGCTGCCACCGCAATAGCGGCGGAGCTGCCGCCGCATTGCCACCACACCCAGAAGAGTGGTGGGGCTGCCGCCCAAAAGCCGCTGTGGCGGGAAGAGTGGCAGAGCTGCTGCCGAATTGCCGCCGTGAGACACGGACTACCACCCCATTCTGAATGCCGCCCCGAGCACCTGCTTTCAAAGCTGGTGCCTGGAGCCAGCCTTGCTGAAACGTGAGACCATTACTCATTGTTCTGTCATCTGCTACCACTGAGAACAGTCTAGATCCATCCTTTTTGGAACCCCCTTTCAGGGAGTTGATAGCAGCTATCAGATCCCCCATCGTTCTTCTCTTCTGCAGACTAAACAATCCTAGTTCCCTCAGCCTCTCCTCATCAGTCATGTGCTCCAGCCCCCTAATCATTTTTGTTGCCTTCCACAGGACTCTTTCCAATTTTTCCACATCTTTTTTGTAGTGTGGGGCCCAAAACTGGACACAGGCCTCACCAATGCCGAACAGAGGGGAATGATCACGTCCCACGATCTGCTGGCAATGCTCCTACTTATACAGCCCAGAATGCCATTAGCCTTCTTGGCAATAAGGGCACACTGTTGACTCATATCCAGCTTCTCGTCCACCATAACTCTTGGGTCCTTTTCTGCAGAACTGCTGCCTAGCCACTTGGTCCTAGTCTGTAGCAGTGCATGGGATTCTTCTGTCCTAAGTGCAGGACTCTGCACTTGTCCTTCTTGAACCTCATCAGATTTCTTTTGGCTCAATCATCTAATTTGTCTAGGCCCCTCTGTATCCTATCCCTACCCTCCAGTGTATCTACCACTCCTCCCAGTTTAGTGTCATCAGCAAACTTGCTGAGGGTGCAATCCACGCTATCTTCCAGATCATTAATGAAGATATTGAACAAAACTGGACCAACCCTTGGGGCACTCCGCTTGATACTGGCTGCCAACTAGACATAGAGCCATAGATCACTACCCTTTGAGCCTGATGATCTAGCCAGCTTTCTATCCACCTTATAGTCCATTCATCCAGTCCATAGTTCTTTAACTGGCTGGCAAGAATAGTGTGGGAGACTGTATCAAAAGCTTTGCTACAGTCAAGGAATAACACGTCCACTGCTTTCCCCTTATCCACAGAGCCAGTTATCTCATCATAGAAGGCAATTAGGTTAGTCAGGCATGACTTGCCCGTGGTGAATCCATGCTGACTGTTCCTGATCACTTTCCTCTCCTCAAAGTGCTGCAAACTGATTCCTTGAGGACCTGCTCAAGGAACTGATGTGAGGCTGACCGGTCTGTAGTTCCCCGGATCCTCCTCCTTCCCTTTTTTAAAGATAGGCACTACATTAGTCTTTTTTCCAGTCATCTGGGCCGATCGCCGTGAGTTTTCAAAGATAATGGCCAATGGCTCTGCAATCACATCAGCCAACTCCTTTAGCACCCTCGGATGCAGTGCATCCAGCCCCATGGACTGGTGCTCGTCCAGCTTTTCTAAATAGTCCTGAACCACTTTCTCCACAGAGGGCTGGTCTCCTCCTCCCCAGTGCAGTAGCCTGGGAGCTGATCTTGTTTGTGAAGACAGAGGCAAAAAAAAACATTGAGTACATTAGCTTTTTCCACATCCTCTGTCACTAGGTTGCATCCCCCATTCAGTAAGGGGCCCACACTTTCCCTGACCTTCTTCTTGTTCTTAACATACTTGTAGAAACCCTTCTTGGTACTCTTAACATCCCTTGCTAGCTGCAACTCCAATTATGATTTGGCCTTTCTGATTTCACTCCTGCATGCCTGAGCAATATTTTTATACTCTTCCCTGGTCATTTGTCCAAGATTCCACTTCTTGTAAGCTTCTTTTTTGTGTTTAAGATCAGCAGGGATTTCACATTTAAGTCAAGGTGGTCGCCTGTCATATTTACTATTTGTTCTACACATCGGGATGGTTTGTTCCTGCAACTTCAATAAGGATTCTTTAAAATACAGCCAGCTCTCCTGGACTCCTTTCCCCCTCATGATAAAAGTGTTGCCCTTTTATTATTACAATTCTGATGTGAAAAGGGGAGTATTTTAAGAATAGACATTTACAAATGGAAGTGGCTATATTTAATCTATCCTCTATCCCTTTCCAGAATATTCCACACTCAGTAGGTGTAAATGGAAACGTTCTGCTTCTCCATATATTCACCCACCATGATTCATAAACTTCCCAGCAGATTAGAAATGGGATGGGGTGGAGAAGGGGAACCTCTGTCTTTATCAGATATTTGCCTATGTTCTGCATAAAAGCCTTTGCTTTCAGTTTACTATCTCCACTAGAAAATGCTCTAGGCATGAGTGCAGAGCATTGAGGGAAGGGGAAGAGGGATGGGTAAACTGGGCATATGGGAGAAGCAGAGGGGAAGGTATAGACAGAATTGTTTAAAACCATTTTGGATGCATCCTTCTGAACATCACATAGTTAGTGTATTCATTTTGTCATTCACCAAGGTACAGCAGAAAGGGCTAGAGACTTTCCCTTGTCAAAGAGATATTTATGAGCATTTAGTAAAGAGAGAGAGAAATATTTTATTACAGGGAGGCAGGCTGAAGAAAATTGATTCACTTGCTTTATGAGAGAAAGTAAATATGTCCCTTTAACCTTAAATCTGTGCATCAAGCTCTGGAAAGTCCAATTATCTTGACAAAACGATTTAACAAATAACTGAACAATAGGAGAAGAAGTGGGGGTTACAAGGATGAAAGCGGCTTCAGAGGAGGGCAAAGTTACTGCAGGAACTGGGCCTTAGGCTGCCTGCAATGGAAAAGCTCAGAAATGGAATGGAAGAGAGTCCTGGAGGACTTTGTACTTCAGGAGATTTATTTGGTAATAGAAACCCTGTGTTTCACATTTAATAATAAGATGTATTGTTACAGTTTCTGGCTTAGAAATGAATTCCAAACCAATTCTGAAGTATAGCTATAGGCACATCTATAAATTTTAAAAAAGAAACTGTTATTTTTCCGTTAAGCTTTCTAAAGTTATAATCTTGCTGAATTGTTCCTAAACTTCCTAACCTGAGAAGGTTGTTAATGGTCCAAGAAGGCTCTAAGAAGCTCAAAGGCTAAGCCTGTGTCTATATGTAAAGCGCTGCAGTGAAGACACTTGCTACAGTAACAGGAGGGGTCTTCCCAGCATTGTAGTTAATGCACCTCCCTGAGAGGTGGTAGTTAGGTTGATGGAAAAACATTTCTGTCGACCTTGTGCTGTCTACACTAGCGACTAGTTTGGTTTAATTACATCGCTCGGGGTGTAGATTTTCCAAAACATTAGAGTCGAAACACCTCAAACCTTGGGGCCATTTGAAATCCAAATCTAGATCCCCATTTTAAAAAATTATACAAACAGACCCTATGTTTATAATCAACTGAACCAAAACCGCTCTGAACCGGTACCGTTGGACTGTTCAAAATCACAAACCAAATGTTGCTGCTTGAGCACATAACTAACATAACATAACAATACAGATCAGTTCTTGTTGCCTCCTAACTGACCCTAAATGGTAGGGCTTCAGTTTCAAATTAGCAAATGGCAAACTTTTGCATTCACAGTTATCTTCTTTGCGCACAGAGTTGTGCTACCTGAGCTCACAAATTAAGTTTAATAAGGTTTTTAAGAATCAGACCCATAGTGTCATAACAACGTCAGTCAAATCGCAGTACTGTAGTGACCAGAAGGTGTCAGGTTGTCTATTACAGTGCATTAATAGTAGGCGATGATATACATAAGCATTTTAATGCTATTCTTTTTAACGTATCAGTTTTTGTTTTTACTTACAAATCAAAAACAAAAATTCCATCCCTTTTCCACCTTCCATTGAGATATATTGAAAAATTGACATTTATTAAACACAGAGTCCAAACATTAAATGTTATTGCCAGGATGAAGGCCTTTCCCAAATTCATTCCTATTTAATTTTTTTTTAAATGTATACATAGTTTCATAAACCTCCATCCCTACCTCCATGGCTTCATTAGACAATCTAGTTTTAAGCCTATTGTATTGCATTCCAGTCTCCTGGGCAATTTAAACAACACCATCAAATTTTACCATATATTAAAATAGCTCAGAATTCTTACCATGCTTTTTGTAGTTTTGTGATTGTCAACATAAAAGTGCCTGAAAATTAGCATTTCGCAACAGAGCCAACCTCCCTATAGAATAAATGCATAATATTATTATAAAGTGCATGATTATTCCCAGACACCAGCAGGGATATTTTGAAGTTTCCAGGCTGAGAACTCTGATTCATGCCAGTTTACCTTTCACTCACATGTTGAAATTAATCTATTTCTTTTGGTGTGATTTTACCTAGAACTTTTCTTATGCTTTAGAAAACTGGAAACTTGGACAAAGTTTTCAAATGTGAGTGCTTTATGTTGGATGCTTAAATCTAATGGGACTTGCAGGTTCTCTGAAAATCACCCAATCACTTTTGCCTACATTTGGATTTAGGTGCCTAAATAATATATTTACTACTATCCCAATCAGCCACTGAATCTCTTGTCTTTACACCCAGGTATTTATTCCATGTGTATTAATTGTTTATTCCAATTTATTCCAAAATTGTTTATTCCAATTTCTTACTAATACCCTAGGTTTGGAAATGTAAAGGTCTATTTTCAGTGAAGCTGAGGTCCAGTTTCCCTTTCCTAGGTATAGTTTCTATCCATAAAATGTGTTTGTTTATGAGCTTACAAAAATTAATTTTGCTTGAAAATCCGAGTACATGCACCTCTACATATGTAATCTGTGCCTGCAATGAAGTAGTCAGAGTCATAAGTACTCTGATTAGTGGCTGCAGTTCAGTTGGAGGGACAAATACACAGAAGCAAGTTTTGTGGGTGCAACTTGCTCTGCAAAACCAACCTCCCCGCTTTTGAAAGGTTCTTCACGGTGTTTTTCTGTGTTAGATTCATAGACTTTAAGGCCAGAAGGGCCCATCATGATCATCTAGTCTGATCTTCTGCACATTGCAGGCCACAGACCCTCACGTACCCACTCCTGTAATAGACCCATAACCCTGGCTGCATTATGGAAGTCCTCAAATTATGATTTAAAGACTTCATGTTTCAGAGAATCCACCATTTACACTATTTTAAGCCTGTAAATGACCCATGATCCATGCTGTAGAGGAAGGTGAAAAACTCCCAGGGTCTCTGCCAATCTGACCCAGGGGAAAATTCCTTCCCAACCCCAAATATGATGATCAGTGAGACCCTGAGCATGTGGGCAAGACCCATCAGCCAGACACCTGGGAAAGAATTCTCTGTAGTAACTCAGAGCCCTCCCTATCTAGTGTCTCATTACCAGTGATTGAAAATATTTGTTACTAGCAGTTGCAGATTGGCTACATGCCACTGTAGGCAGTCTCATTATACCATTTTTGTCATAAACTTATCAAGCACAGTGTTGAAACCAGTTAGATTTTTTTTTTGCCCCCACTGCTCCCATTGGAAGGCTGTTCCAGAAGTTCACTCCTCTGATGGTGTTGACTATTCTTCTAACGTAGTAATAGGAACTATTGAGTAAAGCTTCAAAATGTCAGATGTTAAGGTTGAATGAGAAAAGCACCAGAAGGTTTTGGATGTTTTTCCTTATTGAAACTACCTGAACCTGCTGAGTCTTCAAAATTGGGAGCTCACTTCTGTACAAGTGTGCAGAACACTTGCCTGTAAACCACCTGATCTGTGACCTATAATATTAGTTCCTCATTTACTTGTATAGAAAGTGTACTTGAAAAGTTTTCACAGAAAAGTTGAAGAGGAGAGGGGGAGGAATAAAGAATAATTTAGAAAAATATACTCATGACTGATTTTATGTGGCATGTTACCTTGGCTTTAACAATACACAACTTGGCTTTGAAAGACTTTTTCTTTTTCGGTATTGTAATACTCTCCAGATTATCCTCCTTTCTCAGATACCTACTGTGACAAAGCTCTGTCCTTGCCTTTGTGGGTCCCGCATTTCCTGGCGGATTTCGCTGTCCTCAGAGGCTCACTTTGACCCTGCACGTAACCCTTCTCTCTCTAGAGACAAGGGTCACAGTCTACTGAGCCACTTTCATCATAAGGCAGCGAGGGAGGTGAGGAGAAGTTATCCTTCCTTGCACAGTCTCTGTTGTCTCCCAGTCTTAGTGATTAATCAGAGGGCAAAGGTGGGGGGCAGGGGGGAGCCCAGGCCTACCCTCTACTCCGGGCTCCAGCCCAGGGACGCTAATAGTATCAGTTATGGTAGCTGACCTTTTAGAAACATAACATGTACAATTCCCTGGGCTACTTCCTCCACAGCAGCCCTCAATTCCTCAAGCTCCACTTCACCCTTACCTCAGGGCCTCCTTCCTTGTGCCCGATATGGTGTGTACTACTCAGCCTCTCCAACAGCACAACTTCCTCCCACAGCTCCTGACATACACACCCACCTGACTAACTGAGAGGCTTTTAACTAGTTTCAGCCAGCCCCTGATTGGCTTCAGGTGTCCCAATCAACCTAGCCTTCTCCCTGCCTTCTGGAAAGTTCTTAACTGGCCCCAGGTGTCTTAATTGACCTGGAGCAGCTGCCATTTCACTTATCCTGGTACCAGGGATTTGTTTAGCCTGGAGCTAATATATCTATTTCCCACTACTTTTCTATAGCCATCTGGCCTTGCCCCGTCACACTACATGTATATTAAAGGGTACTGGGAGGGAGTTGTTGCTTTTAACGTGACAACAAGAATGATTTTCCCTTCCTTCAGTTTGAATTTTGCAAAGCAGCAGCAGGCTTTCACAAAGCAATGACTGGCACCACTTAAGTCATTAGCTCTGTGCTCTCTCTCTCTCCTTTGTGGAGATGTACTTTGGATGTATATATTTTATTTATATTTAAGCACAAACTGGTTATAAAATCATCTTATTTTTATTCTTATTTTGCATTTTCCAAAAAAATGTGGTTGATAGCACTATATTTATAAAAGGGATGTCATACCAGATATGGTCTTTATCACATGACAGCTACTCATCATTACACCACTGAACTAGTGCCATCAAAGGAAACGACTCTGAATTGCTATTATTTGGAGTGGAGGTGGGGAGGAGGAATAATTCCAGCTTGAGGGGGCCTCTGGAAAATTCTAAACAGTTTGGCTTCCACCCCAAATTTATTAACATCACATCTCAATTCCATGAACCCATGCCCAGTTGTGTACTCTCAGATGACAGCCTTTCTAAACCATTTCCCATATCTAATAGGGTGAAATAAGACTGTGTGCTGTCACTGGCCCTCTTTGGCAGCTATGTAAGGTACAGAACTCCTGGAAAACTTTTCAATCTCCAATGCTCACTGCAAAGACAAAAATTCTTGTGAAGCCCTTTTTGTGGACGATTGTGCTCTACTCAGTTGATAGTGAAAGTGACCTATATTTTATCCTTGACAGTTTCTCAGAGACAACTAAACAGTTTGGATTCACCATCAGCCTGGAAAAAACTGAAGTCCTCTTCCAACTAGTTCCATCAACAATTACCACTGATCCAAACATCACTATTGATGGTACAGAACTAAAAGCGTCAATCTCTTTACATACCTTGCCAGTACCACCTTGAGTGACAGTTCCCTGGACCAAGAAACATCAAATAGAATATGAAAGGCAAGCCAGGTCTTTGGAAGCCAGAACACCATCAAACTGTCAACAGAAATGATGATATACAATGCAGCAGGCAGTGATAGCAACCCTTTTATATGGATATGAAACATGGACAGTTTATCACAGATACATTAAGCAGCTTGAAAAATTTCACATGTGGTGTCTCCACTCTATTCTGAAGGTCCACTGGTGAGATAAAGTCTCAAATGTTAAATGTTGATCAAAAACTACCAACATCAAGGCAATGATCATCAAAGCTCAGCTTAGACAAACAGGCCGTTAGAATAGGTGATGATAGACTAGAAAAAAAGTTTTCTATGGAGAGTGCAAACTTGGAAGGTGTAAGAGGCGGTCAATGAAAACTCCTCAAAGACATCCAAAAGCAGAATCTCACCAGAGTTATCAGTATTTATGATGAATGGGAAGAGAGAGCCACAGACTGTCTTGAATGGAGAGCAACTATTGATAAAGGTTGTAAACACTTTGAGGAAGACAGACACAAAAAAGGATGGAAAAAAAAGTGCCAAGCATAATGCTAAGTCTTCAGTGGAAGCCTGCAGATGGCTATGTGATATCTCTTTGTGATCTTGCTCCTCACAGATCAGACTATACAGCCACATGAGAACACACATGATACCATAATGTCATCATTGGATATGATGGATACCCATACAATTTTAGGTTGAAACCTTTCCTGACAGGATGCTCTATCATTATTTTGCCTTTTGATTACTGTTTCACTGAAATGTCAATCTTCACCTTAACCTCACTGCCAAACACCTCTCCCGTGTGTGTCCATACTTGGAACCTGCAAAGCAGTGGGGAAGGAAATAGAGTGAAAGAAAAATATTGAAAACATAGCCAGCCAAAGCTGGAGAAAAGAGAAAGTAATTTGCTTTGACCTAAGCAATAAATCTACAGGCAATAATGACCATCTCTCGACACTAGTGGTGACATTGATTGAGTGCACTGGCCCAAGCTTTCTCCTCTGAACCTTGAAGTATTTCCTGATGATCTTTGCCACTGTTTATGCAGGATTGTCATAGATCAGGTATAAGAGGATAATGAAGGGACAGTGTTCTCTGACTTAATGTAATCACTTATAATAATTAAGAGTGTCATTCTTTGATCCATGTAGAGCAAAAGTTACCTGGTACTTTTTAAAAAAAAACTCTAGACTCCACTAACTTAAAGGATCTGATCTAAACAAATACACACACACACAGAGGGAGTCAATTAATGGAACTCCATTTGAGATTGGGTATTGTAGCAAATATTGATCACTCACTGTTTGGAGACCTTAAAGCAAGAAGAGAAAAGCCATAGGGAGTTGCCATTTTGACCCCATTCAGTTTTCTTACTTTTGTTCTTCCTCTGCTTTATGGACTTGAGTCCTTGCTTCATTTTTTTGAGGAAGTACGGGGGGTGGGGTTATTTTTAAGCTCACAAAGATTTTTCATGATGAAGAATCAGTATTTAAAATATTGCCTTCTGTCAAGGTTCCTCCCCCACTCTGAACTCTAGGGTACAGATGTGGGGACCTGCATGAAAAACCTCCTAAGCTTATCTTTACCAGCTTAGGTCAAAACTTCCCCAAGGTACAAAATATTCCACCTGTTGTCCTTGGACTGGCCGCTACCACCACCAAACTAATACTGGTTACTGGGGAAGAGCTGTTTGGACGCGTCCTTCCCCCCAAAATACTTTCCAAAAACTTGCACCCCACTTCCTGGACAAGGTTTGGTAAAAAGCCTCACCAATTTGCCTAGGTGACTACAGACCCAGACCCTTGGATCTGAGAACAATGAAAAAGCATTCAGTTTTCTTACAAGACGACTTTTAATAAAAATAGAAGTAAATAGAAATAAAGAAATCCCCCCTGTAAAATCAGGATGGTAGATATCTTACAGGGTAATTAGATTCAAAAACATAGAGAACCCCTCTAGGCAAAACCTTAAGTTACAAAAAAGATACACAGACAAATAGTTATTCTATTCAGCACAATTCTTTTCTCAGCCATTTAAAGAAATCATAATCTAACACATACCTAGCTAGATTACTTACTAAAAGTTCTAAGACTCCATTCCTGGTCTATCCCCGGTAAAGACCAGCATATAGACAGACACACAGACCCTTTGTTTCTCTCCCTCCTCCCAGCTTTTGAAAGTATCTTGTCTCCTCATTGGTCATTTTGGTCAGGTGCCAGCGAGATTACCTTTAGCTTCTTAACCCTTTACAGGTGAGAGGAGCTTTCCCCTGGCCAGGAGGGATTTCAAAGGGGTTTACCCTTCCCTTTATATTTATGACACCTTCTTTACCCATAATCTGGCCATTCTATAATTTAAGTATATCCCCCCCTTCCTTGAAGTTAGAGTGGGGTGGATTTTTTTCAGTGAATTGTAAATTTGCCCCAAATTTTATCTTACAGGGCACCAAACCTATTTGCAAATTTGGGTTGAGTTTGGCTAATAGTTGTGGACAACAAAGGGGAAAAAAATCAAAGTTGAAAGAGTTCATTTCAACAAATTGGAAACAAAATGTTTCACCTTTGTGAAACGGTGTTTCATTTTGAAATTTAACTAATTAAAGGGAGAAAAACATCAAAAAATGGCCTATATGAAAAATGCAAAAAAATAATAATGCCATCTTCAGTTGTATAAAACATTTTGTTCAACATGAGCTGGAATTCTTTTTTTTTTGGGTTTTCATTTTTTTTTCAGGTTTTTCAATTTAGTCCCTCAACTAAAAAATCAATTATTACTTCCATTTTACTAATGGGGTCCTGAGAGAGACAAACATTAAGTAACTTGTCAGAGGTCACACAAGAAGTCTTTAGCGGAACTGGGAACTGAGCCCAGATCTCAAGTCCAAGCTGAGTGCCCTAACCACAAGCTCATTCTTTCTCCCCTGATATTGATTTATAAAATGTACCTAGCTGAAGCTCTGGGCACATAATGATTAAGTTTGAACTGTACCTTTAAACGGCTTCAAAGAACCTGATCGTCCAATTGTTCAAATTTCATACATTTCAGAAAAACTTCTTTGATGATTAGAGGGGTCACACAAACCATTTTAAAGCATTTTTTGAAATTTCCATCACTTACGTTGTGACAATATATTGGTTTTTAATATCTGTCAAACTCTTTGCTCCTAGGTCTGAATTATCATTTTTTCAGACAACGATGCCCAGTTAAGACCGAGTTGTAGACCTGTGCAGATAGTGTTTTATCATAGAAATGTTGACAGATTCTTCATGTTAGCAGCCCTTGTCTGTGCTGCAGTATTCTGAAATGCTATTATACTAAACCTGCAACAGGAATGTATAATTAGCTTCCAAAACAATCATGCCTCTGGTATGGTTTTGTTTTTCAGGATAATGTGAAATAGAATAGAACTTGGCTCTTTGTATATAATGCCTTTCAGACACCCGGCATCCCAAAGTCTTTTACATCTATTGGCGCGATCAACTTTGACGTTCGCTATTTTAATAAAATGTTTGGAAGAAGCATGTAATTGGCATTCTGGTGGAAATTAAACTGAACCTGAATCAAACATGAATCTATGACAATTCTTTCTTTCAGACGTGTCAGACTGATGCATCCAGGAGCAAAAATAAAGCTTGTCAGTCGTGTGTGTTGAGGGGATTTGCACGTAGGTGAGCAAAGAGGAACTGTACATTGCATCTTGAGGTATGTGCATGGAGAGCAGCCCTGCCACAGAGATGAGGTAAGTGGCTCTTCTATTGCTTCAGGGTGTGATGGGAAGGCTTAGTCCAGACAGTTATGCATGTCCTTGCTCCACACCCAAGTTGTATACGTAGTGCACTCCGGAGTGAGTCAACAGTTCCGGGGATCAAATCTGAGACCTCTCTCTCTAAATGCACAAAATATTATTGCCTGACTGAAAGACCCAGTTCTGTTAGTTGAGGCTGTAGCAGGGTCATGAACTGCTATGTGTGTCCCAACCACTTCAAGATTGGGACAGAGCATCACACTGAGTGGAGGTAGGTTACATAGGCCCAATGGTAGCAACTACTACATGTGAGGGACAGGTTGGGCATAAGCAAGCATTCACTCACAAGTACCTCTGTGGTATATTTGTCACATGTATTTGTGCACTCCAAGCACAGTTCAGATCCTTTGCATAACTGACAGTAAGAGTGGTCAATGTGATCATTTCATTGTATAAGTTTCCAATGCACATATAGAAGCTGTGCATTTAATTTTTGACAGACACATATTCAAAATGGTTACAATGAGTTTGTGATTCATAACTAGCACGACCACTGCATAGAAGTGGAATAAGTGGGAACCATTAAGCATTTCCCCTGTGCCTTTATGCTGAAATTAAAACATTACAATCTACTGTTAAATGACAGGCAGCCTGCTGATGGCTCCTCAAAAGTGGATTACAAAGACCCATAATGTGGATTTCATTGGCGGCCCTGGCTACTGTCCAAAAGATAACACAAATCTGTCACAAAATCAGGCTTTGAGATAAAATAATAACAAACAATGCTTCAAAAGCATGTTAATGAGATGCAGTGGACAACAATACTCTGAAGGCTCAATTCTAAGATGTTTTAAGATGCTCATAAAATTCAAGAGGTAACTTGTCAGAGCTGATGTGCCTCTCTGGATCTTATTGTTGAGTGCTTATTGTTTCATTATGGGGAGTCCTAGTGCCTTTATCTTCACAGATGTGTTTTGGGGTGAACTTTGGTGAATGATACTCTATGTGTCAGTAAGTGAAACGAGTGGGTGCCTAGGTAACACGGAGTGGGCGATTAAATGTGATGAACGGATACATAGGGTAGAAATTGTGAAAAAGGCATTTGCCTGCCAAAACCACACAGTTGGAACAGATGTTACAAATCCTGCATCTTGATAGGGGGTTAGACTAGATAATCCTCATGGTCCCTTCTAGTCCTATGGTTCTATGATTCTACGTTTCCTGTTCCAAGTATTGGCAAATGTTGACTTTTCAGTGGTGAGGACTTGATAGCTTCAAAAACGAAATAAAAGCACTTCCAGGGCTAAATCGTGCCTTCTAACACCCATGCAAACCACAGAAAAGTTCAGTGGGAGGGCATGGGTGTAACTGAGGGCATAATTTGGTCACAGAATAAAAATGAGGCCCTGCAGGTAGACTCTGACCATGCAAACATACCCGTGCTTAATGTTAAGCTTATGACTAGTTCCAGTGGGACTCCTCTTAAAGTTAAGTATGTGGGTGTTTGCAGGGTCAGGGTCTTATTAGTTCTGTGATAAGGGTGGAATATCATATCTAGATGCTGTGCAGAGGGCTACCCACATGTTCTGTGACCCAGGACATGCCCACCTAAGCCCCAGTGCAGCAGGTCACCGTGCTGGAGAGTTCCTTCCTGGTTAGCAGCAAGGAAAGGGAAGCACTTTAAACATTGACAGAAGGAACTCGATGGGAGGCAAGACGCATACTAGAGGAAAATACTGTATCGCCTTGAAATGCTGTCCCTGAGGTGTGGCTAAATTCTAATGACTTGACTCAAACTAAGATTCTCCAGGCCCTCAGCCCTGGGAGGTGTGTGTGTGTGTGTATTTCCATGTGACTATGGTAGTAGCTACCCACATTTAGGATATAGTTTGTGATAACAGCCCTCCCTTTTCTAGAGCCGGGGTCCGTTAATGGCTTAGTATTCTTATTTGATCATAGGCATAGCTATGAGAGAAGTAAACCATGGAGCCAGGTAGGGGTTTTCCCCCAGACTTTTTCTTCAAGGACTATTATCCTTGTAATTTTTTTGTCTTTCCTGCTTGGTTCCTCTAACACTCGCCTTTTGATCTAAATCCATAGCAAGTAACCCATCATATATAAATACACAGAGGCATGCATCATAGTCCTAAAGAATAATACAGCTGTTTCCCAGGTCTCCACTATCCTAACTTGGTTTGCAGCAGAGGGAGCTGCATCAAATGAGGCTCCTTGCAAACAAGGGGCACTTCCATTGCTCTGTCCTCTAAAGCCTTCCCTCCGTGCTTGTGTCACAGAACTGCACAGCTCCCCCCTGCCCCGCCTGCCGCCAAAGGTCCCTCCATAGCTATGGAGGGGTGGGCAGGATTTATCTGTTTGCTTCTTATGATAATCCTCTGGATTTCCAGCACTACTTGGTGTTGTGCTTTCACTTACACTGCTGCCTCTGGGAAGATGTAGGCCTCAGCCATCCCATCGTCAGCAGTGAACTGGTTTTAAATCCCCTCCCCTCCAGGTTTGCATGGTGCCCCAGAGGCAATATCATTAAGTGGCAATTACTCAAAATCTAAAGAGCATTTAGAAATTATAAATTACCACGGGTCCCAACACGTTTAAATAAGTGCAGAATGTAGTTCATACCCTACGGGGGGAAAAAGGGGGTCTGTTTTATTAAAAGTTATTGCTTTAGGGTGTCATCATTGTGACAGAATCTTTAAACATCCATAAACTGAAAGCCAGAGAAATAACAGTAATTGATTCTTCACCTACGCTTTGTTATGCATTTTGAAAGATATTGGCAGACTTTTAACAAAGGCCTCTTCATATTCACCAGGTTTTTATTGAACAATGTATTTTTATTTTTTAACTGTACAATTCAGGAAAAGACTTTTTCACAGCTACTTACAAACTTCCCTCCATACTGAATATTTTTATTCTTTTTTTTTATTGTACACAAGCTTTTTATTCTTTTTTAAAAACTCCCCATCCCCCAGATTCACTACACTTGAGCAGAAACACTGCACTTGGTCTCTCTGTTCCTCTGTATAAAATAAGCAATGGAAGAGCAAAGGGGGTGGGGCTGTCCTGGAGCCACAGCCCTTGTCAATCTGGGGTCCCTGGACCTGGGGCAGTTCATGTGGCAGGTTCCCCAGCAGCCCACCAGGGGATGTGACAGGAACCAGGCAGGTTTCCGATGGAACCCCTGCCTATGATTTGGCAAAAGTTCATTGAATGCAGCTAGCTTCTGAGCGAAATTTCAGGGTGACTGAAGTGGCAGTTTCTGGTGAAGCTGTGGTAGAGACTCATAAACATCTATATACTCCAGCCACAAGAGGGAGACAGCCACACCGCATAAACACAATTGCCTTGGGGATTAGTGGATTAGTGACCATTGCCTTTTATCAACCTTGTACTTCAGGGGAGGAACCTTGACACCCACCTCTGCCACCATGTCAAGGTTCCTCCCCCACTCTGAACTCTAGGGTACAGATGTGGGGACCTGCATGAAAAACCTCCTAAGCTTATCTTTACCAGCTTAGGTCAAAACTTCCCCAAGGTACAAAATATTCCACCCTTTGTCCTTGGATTGGCTGCTACCACCACCAAAAAAATACTGGTTACTGGGGAAGAGCTGTTTGGACACGTCTTTCCCCCCCAAATACTTCCCAAAACCTTGCACCCCACTTCCTGGACAAGGTTTGGTAAAAAGCCTCACCAATTTGCTTAGATGACTACAGACCCAGACCCTTGGACCTTAAGAACAATGAACAATCCTCCCAACACTTGCACCCCCCCTTTCCTGGGAAATGTTGGATAAAAAGCCTCACCAATTTGCATAGGTGACCACAGACCCAAACCCTTGGATCTGAGAACAATGAAAAAGCATTCAGTTTTCTTACAAGAAGACTTTTAATAAAAATAGAAGTAAATAGAAATAAAGAAATCCCCCCTGTAAAATCAGGATGGTAGATATCTTACAGGGTAATTAGATTCAAAACATAGAGAACCCCTCTAGGCAATACCTTAAATTACAAAAAAGATACACAGACAGAAATAGTTATTCTATTCAGCACAATTCTTTTCTCAGCCATTTAAAGAAATCATAATCTAACACGTACCTAGCTAGATTACTTACTAAAAGTTCTAAGACTCCATTCCTGGTCTATCCCCGGCAAAGACAGAATATAGACAGACACACAGACCCTTTGTTTCTCTCCCTCCTCCCAGCTTTTGAAAGTATCTTGTCTCCTCATTGGTCATTTTGGTCAGGTGCCAGCGAGGTTACCTTTAGCTTCTTAACCCTTTACAGGTGAGAGGAGCTTTCCCCTGGCCAGGAGGGATTTCAAAGGGGTTTACCCTTCCCTTTATATTTATGACAGTCTCTAAGGTGCCACAAGTACTCCTTTTCTTCATGCACCCAAAGAGGGTAAGAAACAGGTGGTACTATAGAAATTGACCAATACCTCCTCCTCCTGAGCCTGTAACTCCCACATTATGGCACTGCTACCAAATTAGAAAAAAATTACCCTTTGGAAATACAATTTTGATTAATGACTTTATTTAATGAATGACCTTTTTCAGCTCAAGTTTGCAAAGTTCAGAATTTCCAGGCAAAGTTGTTCACATTCAGAAAGCTGTCAAGTCATTTAGAGTGATGTGTTACGGCTATAAGGCTACTGAGATGTATTTACTTACTTGGGGGGAGAGGAAGTTAAGCACATGCAGGGTTTTCTATTAATCCATGTTTTAGTGTTTCCTTTTTTGATCACATTTCTTCTGGTTAGTCTTCAGAGGAAAATGTGTCTGTTACTAATGGCATTTTGAAAGAATGCCAAGAATAGCACATTTAACTGCTCTGGAGTTGAAGTATAATGTGTAGGAGTGAGAAGGAAGAAACATTTAGTTAAACAATTTGTCAGTCATTAAAAATTGTGCATTTTGTTACCATAGAATGGGTTATCCTTACCTACCTTGGCTAAGCAGAAGTCCTAGGGTTTGCTTCTGCTCTCATTTATGCTGGTGTAAAGCAGGAGTAACTCAGCTAAACTGTGTGGACTACCGCTCACTTTAATGGAACCTTTTCTGATTTACACTAGCTGAAGATCTGGCCCAATAAAATGCAAACAGTTGTGACGTATACTTGAGTTGAGAATTAGACCCAAGTCTTTTGATTCCTAGTACAGATAGTGAACACATCTGAAAACTACAGGATGGAGTTAAACAAATGTGTGCTAGAGTCACTCTACAGCCATGAAGGACCATCCTTCAAAGCACAGACAAAGTCATGGATCCTGTGATACTCATAAAGGTCTGAAGAAATATAAAGCAAGTCTACCTAAGTCACCTTTGCCTCAGAAGAAGAGGCGAGTATCTGAGCCCATGTGTCATCTGAAATACACATAGGCCTGAAAACAGAGATACCTCAAATGAATCGTGAAATTAATGCACAAAACTGACATTCCGTATGAACCCATCAACTTGAAACATTCCTAATGCTGGCTGATGTACGTTGTCCTTGCATGACCTTATTTGATTTCTCCCCTTTGTCTAATGAAGACAGCCAGGCATGTACACTTGCTCACTTTTCTTATTTCAAGTAAATATTAAAAACAAAAAGAAACCCGCACAGAAGCCAGAACCCCAGCTGCAGCACTAGGTAAAGCAGCAATAGTCCATAAATGAAAGAGCCTGTCATATATTCAGTTGTCATTGCCTTGTCTCAAGCTAGGGTAGTTGGCGTTTTTATACATATCTGTCAGGCAGTTTCTGCAAAAGATGCACAGAAAAAACTAGAGAGAAAACAAATTGCATGTGTAAACTCCAATGAAATGTGAACAGAAGAGCTGAGTATTCTTGCATTCTGTTCTGGCAGTTAAAATCACCAAAGATTTTATTGCTTGTTTTTTGAAAAATAATGCATTCTGTAGTTTATATGATTTACAATTTCACAGCTGAATGCTGTGGAAATAATCTGCTACTCGTGATTGGGTGGAAGGAAAGATCAGACCCAAACTTCAGAAACACAACTTAATATTCTGGTCAAAAGGGTAGAGGACAACTGGGGAAAAATACTGCTAAGGGTCAGGTGGTGTTGGAAGCATGAACAGGAGGGTAGATGAGGAGTAGCACCATCAGCAGCAGGAGGGAAGGATCTATGTCAACGTCCAACTATGAAGGAAAAAAGGAAAGAAAAGAGTGAAAGAAGACAAAGAGAAGGCCAACAGACAAATAACAGCTTGCTTTTATATTGCTTGTTCATATTTATATGAACCAATTATCTTCACAAATAAAAGGTCACACTGGATCATATTTAGGCTTGGATTAGATTTTTTATCAGTAAATACTGGTAAAAGTTGATTCAACGGTGCACAACCAATGAAAAAATATTTTCATCAATGGTGACTGAAATTTACAGATAGGCAAAGTAAGAAAAATGCTGCTTGAGAATTTATTAGCGTTTGATTTAAGGATATTTGCTTTGCATATTTGACATGTGTTGTTGACAATTTGTCTGTTAATGGTTATAAAGCTTGAACTTTTTGAATCTCAGTGTCTACAGACATAAATGATTTCCCTCCCTCCAGAACACCAGAACTGAACCAGTGGTCTCACTGATGCCATATACAGAGGTAAAACCCCATGTTTCTTCATCCAAGGATTGCATTTATCCCATTTTGCCACAGCATTGGACTGGGAGCGCATTCTGAATTACTTGTAAACTATGATTCTTCAGTACTTTTCTGAGTTACCGCAGTTCCTTACTTTGTAAATTATACCAGAATAGAAATGCAGCAATTGCCTCAGACACTGAAGTAAAGCTGCTGTCCTGTCAGAGAACTTCCACAGAAGGGATACACCGAATCAACAGGAAGGTGAAAGAGACTGACAGTTTGTACAATTTAATTTGAAAAACTTTTGCTTCATTCCGTTGAGTGGTTTGGTTTAGTCATTACTTCATATATTATGTGAGGCAGGGGAGGGGAAAGGTGAGGATGGTGCTAAACCAGCAAGGGTTTTAGAACCGAGGAATGTTAGAACCGAGGAACAAGATGGGCATGCTATTCAGAGGGAATAATGTGTTAGACTCTGATGGAAAATTATCCAAAAATATGCTATTAATTTTCATTTATATGTTTGTTTAAGATTAAGGAGCACTTAATGGGACCTATTTCATCCTATGGGTTATAAAGGAGCTATTCACATCAAAGTATGTCTTCAGATGTTTGCTGTTTTATTCATGGCATGTGATCAGTCACAAGTTTTTGCCCCCTGATTGCTTAACTGAAACCTCTCTAAACAGGAAATGGGAAATCAAAAAGATTTCAAGTTAGAAACATGAGTGTTTCAGGTCAGGGACATTTCACACAAATCAGGTGCCTCATAGACTTTAAGGTGAGATGGGACCATCATGATCTTCTAGTCCTTGTGCCAAGGCATTTTGTTGGGAGTCCAACGCAGCTTCAACGTTAAAGATACAGAGCCAAATCCTCAACTTGTGCAAATCAGCTCAGATCCACTGCATTTAATGAAACTACCCCAGCTGAGGATCTGTCCTTCAATGTGAAAACCTCTTCTCCCTCTCACCCCCCACCATTGCCCAACCAGCTGAGGGAAGAGGTGGGGAAATGGAAGGGTTATAAGTAGTGTGTCCAGAACTGGTGTATATATTTTGTGGAGGGAGTTAGGGAAATAGTGGATTTTGGTTTCCTTTACACAGAGGAAGTGAGAAATTGCCACTGTGTCACAACCAGAGCTGTACTAAAGGTGTGAGGAATGCTGATTTCCCAGGAAGATCAAGTTATCAAGCCTCCATCTGTGGTCTGTTAGTTTGAAGCAGCTGTTAGCCTCTGGAGCAAGAGCGCTAAGTATCACACTATCCCTGGTGGAACCTACACAGAATCTGTGGCTA
Organism: Lepidochelys kempii; assembly: GCF_965140285.1. Classification (NCBI taxonomy): domain Eukaryota; kingdom Metazoa; phylum Chordata; order Testudines; family Cheloniidae; genus Lepidochelys; species Lepidochelys kempii. The sequence continues at coordinate 13,765,049 of NC_136392.1, read as the reverse complement.
CAGGATCCACAGTATTAGCTGACTCAGCTTTATTTCCAATGACAGGTTTCAGAGTAAAAGCCGTGTTAGTCTGTATTCGCAAAAAGAAAAGGAGTACTTGTGGCATCTTAGAGACATCCAATGAAGTGAGCTGTAGCTCACGAAAGCTTATGCTCAAATAAATTGGTTAGTCTCTAAGGTGCCACAAGTACTCCTTTTATTTCCAGTGTGAACCTTCATGAGTATTCACCAGACTTGTTCTTCACAAACATTTCTGCAACAAAATATGGATTAAAAATTGTTCGTGGAAAACAAAACCAAAGGATTTTAATGTCACTGAAACAAATTTGAAGGGGTTATTCCAACAAATGTTTGTAAATACTTTTCAGCAGCATTCACCAAGCTCCAAGTGCATGTATTAAATAGGCTGAGCAGCTAATGAGGTTGGAAGATACTTTAAACTGTCATTTCAGAAGCTTGAAGTCCTGATGATAAGTTATAGAAAACAATGAAAACTCTTCTATTTTGAATCTCTTCTGCTTGTAAATTAGTCTATGTTTCTGATTCGTAAAGAGGTTTTCATGAAAACCAGATATTTATGAAGAGTTTTTTCTCTCGTCCATTGCTTAGTCTCCTACATGAAGACACAAAACCCCATGTCTGGGTGTAAAAAAACTATTCCAGTGGAAATTATGGATGATTGTGTTTCTAATAAAAGATTGCGACTTCAGGTCAGAAATAAGCAACCAGAGCAGAAGAATCCTTAAGGCCAGTTCTTCAGACAGTGTCACCTCAGCCACTACCTTTGCAGATGCTCCCTGGACAACATGATCCTAACTATCCAGTTTGTTCTTGCAAATGAATTGTTGAACATGGATATTGGATTTTCACGTATGAGCTAGTATTCAGGTCAACTAATGTACCTTACAAAATGTTGAGCATCCTTGACTGTAAATGAATTCTTCCATTAAAATTAATTCTGCTAAAACTCACCTCAGCCATTTTTGTTCAATTGGAAACATGCAATACAGAACTGTGCTCAAAGTACATGTGCTAATGCTAGTCATCTTATTTGGATGGTGGAGTTATTTTTCCCTAGTATTGCTAAGAGATTGCTTCCCTTTGCAATATTTAATTTAGAATAATTCTCTGGATAACAAAGGTTGGAGAAAAATAATATAATGCATTGAAAACCAACAGTGTTGTAGGGGACAGTGGGCTACAGCTTTCTTAGTTATTTCCTGATCAAGGGATATAGGAAAGTTATGGTATCTCAAGAACCACTGTGTATTACCTGTTAATAATTGTCAATTTTTTAGTGATGATCCCTAGATTTAGAATTTAATAGTGATTAAACAAATAAGATTTGCTAGTAATTCAAATGGGGTTCTATAATAATTATTCTTAAAACCTATAGAATTTAAAAGATAATTAGATTCCAGTAATAACAATTCAATAACAGGATTTAAACTTTCATTGAAAGGTTATCATTCTCACTTAACATTCTATAGGACTTTCTCTGTACAGGATTCAGCTTGTGATATATGTGCATCAGAACCAAACCAAATGGGAAAAATTTCCCTTCACGTGGGTTATGTGCTGATAGTTAAATTCTAGGTTTTGTTTAGTTTTGGAAGAAAAGAAGAAAGACTGTGGTAAAAGCAGTAACATTTGATTTGTGTGCTCTACAAAACTGTGCTATGCAAAAGTTTTTGCATTATTAGTTTCAGGCTCTTAGGTTTAGCAACTATTCGCCTCTTCTTCCGCACCCGCTAGAAAAAAAACCATTGACAATTGAAGTGTTTCGATGTTTACTGTTTGTATAGTCTGATCATGTATGAGTTTGAACACAGAGTCGTTGGGTTGTATATTACTAACCTGTCCACTAGAAGGAATATCTTATCTACAGGTGAGGTGAATAACTACACCATATATTTCTGATTTGGTTGTTTAGATACATTTTGGCAAAATAACTGATTTTATTTTTAGATAGAAACTCAAGATGCTATAGTCAGATCAGTGTATATGTATATGTGTGTGTGTGTGTGTGTATGTATATATATATATATATATATATATATAATATAAGCAAAAATGCATTGGAAATGCCGATTTGAAAAATCCAAGATTAAATATCTTAACTGCATTTCACCAGGAAATTAGGTGAAGGACCTCATTTATTACTGTGTTTACAGTTTATTAACACTGAGCTCTGTGTGTAAGATTTCTCAGAATATCAGCCAGCATTAAATTGGATGTGTGCATGATTTTTATTATATGCACATACTGTAAGGCATGCTCATAAAATAAATGTAATTTATGCATCGGCCTCTGAAAATTGGTCCTATCTGCAAACATTCTTGCATGCGGCCGTCACCTGAGCTTTTAAAAAGAAATTGCATTAGCCTAAGATAGAGAGAAATGATTCTGTGTGCTCACTTCTCGCTTGTTCCCTGGTAAAGACCATGTTTGGCCTTAAGAGGATGGGCTGAGGGGATGAGCAGAGTCATTCTGTTTGCTAGCACCTTTATCAGCTAATTAATGGAGTATCTCTAAGCTTTGCCTCTGCAGGGACATCACGTCCAGTGAGACATTTAGTGAAAAGCTTATCTTATTTTATGTTCATAGGATGAAATTCAGTGACCTCTGTGATCTCTGTACCATATAAGTCCCATGGTAACCTCCTGTGCTTAATTTGTAATGAAAGAGATGCTGGGGCTCAAGCAATTTTTTTATATTCATAACTGATGCAGCAAGCCCAGAGGTGCTGAGGCTATCAACTGCCAAGCCTAGAGGTGCCAGGGCTCAGCCCTGGCACAAATTAAGCACTGGTAACCTCTTCCTTATGTCTGGGTATGTGTGCCTGGAGCAGGTATCATAAGGTGACACCACACTCCAAGTTTCCTGGGAAAGGGAGATTTACAATCAGATCCAGTATCCCAAAGACTCTTGGCATGGAGAGCAGGGGGCAGTGGCAGTATTCCTCCTCATACTTTTTGTGTTCTTCCATCCCACAGTGAGATAGGGTCTTTATAATAAAATCCCCACTGACTGACTATGAGTAAGGGGCAGGCTGGCTTTTGGAAAAGCACAGTGGGCGAATTGATGATGGCTGTTGCCAATGAGTACAAGTGGTTCCTGTTGTTTCCGCTCAGGAGAGAAATCAAAAGCATGAGATAAAAAAAAGAGCTTCAAGAGCAGAAAATGTTACTGTGTCTAGAGTAATTGCATAATACCTAGGTGCAATTGTTTCAGCCTTATGATAGTTTTCTGCAGTGAATCTTGGGGACATTGTCCAGTTCTATTTTTGGTGGGTTGAAGAGTTTAATGTCTCAGCCTCCCGGGTGATAAATGGGAGCAAACCACCAAAGAGGAGTCACCTGTTCATTTAGGACCTGATCATATCATCAGTTTTTTACTCAAAAACCCAATGGAAGTCCTGCAGCTGGAACAATGGCAATTTTGGCTTATTTACGTATTTTATTTAATACATTCATAGGGTGTGTACTGTGACACATCAGATTACTTTACAATAATATATTATATGTGGTTTGGGAGAAGGTTACAGGTTCACCTGGCCTAGCAGAGCTCTGTCCATTAGGTCTTTTGAAACTGTGACTTTTCCTTAATGCTTTATATAGTGGTGGGTTTTTTGTTATTGTTTTTTTTAACTGGACTGGAGTTAGGGCATCTGAGTTTTATTCCCATCTGTGTCACTTCCCCTTTCTCTGCCTGTTTCACTTCTGGCTTCTCCATTTGAATCATAAGCTCTTTGGTACAGTAATAGGCCTGGTTGAAATTTTTCTGTCTAAACTGTTTTTCAGTAGAAAAGTGGGTTCTTGACAAATTTCACAGAAGATTTCTTTGTTCCTTAAAAATTTCCAGTTTTGCTTTGGAAAACTGATTTTTTTTTTCAGCCAAAACTCAGAATTTTTCCAGTTCTCAGCAGTTTTGGCCAGCACAAATTTGGAGGGTTTGCCCTGAAACAATTCAATGTTTCAATGAAAAGTTGAAATTTCCATTGAGAAAAAATAATTGTGAACTGCACTAATAAATACTACAATAAATAAAAAAGCTTTTTAGCTTTCAATAGCTCAAATTGTGCCAACAATTTTGTAACTGTAACTTAATTACTCACAAAAATATGTGATTATATTTAGACTTACCCGAATACAGGCAAAGGGAATAATCTGCAGTGATCAAATATTTTGAAATGTACTGGTAATATATTTTCCAGGAGCAAAAATGCATTTGTAGATTGTATGTGTGGAAAGTGAGCTTTTATTAAACTGAATGAAAATTGAGGGTGGTCAAGCCGCTTGTAGGCTCAGAAACTCTAGCACACCTCATCTAGTAAATCATAGAATCACAGAAGATTAGGATTGGAAGAGACCTTAGGAGCTCATATAGTCCAATCCCCTGCTCAAAGTAGGACCAATCCCAAATAAATCATCCCAGCCATGGCTTTGTCAAGCCGGGCCTTAAAAACCTCTAAGGATGCAGATTCCACCACCTCCCTAGGCAACCCATCTGAGTGCTTCACCACCCTCCTAGTGAAATAGTTTTTTCTAATATTCAACCCAGACCTCCCGCACTGCAACTTGAAACCATTGCTCCTTTTTTTGTCATTTGCCACCACTCAGAACACCCTAGCTCCATCCTCTTTGGAAAACCCCCACACACACTTTCAGGTAGTTGAAGGATGCTATCAAATCCTCACTCTTCTCTTCTGCAAACTAAATAAGCCCAGTTCCCTCAGCCTCTCCTCATAAGTCATGTGCCCCAGCTCCCTAATCATTTTCATTGCCCTCTGCTGGACTCTCTCCAATTTGTACATATACTTTCTTTAGTGGGGGGCCCCAAACTTGATGCAATAGTCTAGGTGTGGCCTCATCAGTGCTGAATAGAAGGGAATAATCACTTCCCGCAATCTGCTGGCAATGCTCCTACTAATGCAGCCCAATATGCCAATAGCTTTCTTGGCAACAAGGGCACACTGTTGACTCATATCCAGCTTCTCGTCCACTGTAATCCCCAGGTCCTTTTCTGCAGAACTACCACTTAGTCAGTAGCAGGGCACGGGATTCTTCCATCCTAAGTGCAAGACTCTGCACTTGTCCTTCTTGAACCTCATCAGATTTCTTTTGGCCCAATCCTCCAATTTGTCTTGGTCACTCTGGACCCTATCCCTACCCTCCAGCATATCTACCTCTCCCCACAGTTTAGTGTCATCTGTGAATTTGCTGAGGGTGCAATCCATCCTATCATCAATGAAGATATTGAACAAAACTGGCCACAGGACCGACCCTGGGGACATTCCGCTTGATACCGGCTGCCAACTAGACATTGAGCCGTTGATCACTACCCATTGAGCCTGATGATCTAGCCAGTTTTCTATCCACCTTATAGTCCATTCATCCAATCCATACTTCTTTAACTTGCTGGCAAGAATACTATGGAGACCGTATCAAAAGCATTGCTAAAGTCAAGGTATATCACATCCACCGCTTTCCCCATATCCAGAGAGCCAATTATCTCATCATAGAAGGCAATCAGGTTGGTCAGGCATGACTTGCCCTTGGTGAATCCATGTTAACTCTTTCTGATTACCTTCCTCTTTTCCAAGTGCTTCAAAATGGATTCCTTGAGGACTTGTTCCATGATTTTTCCTGTAGTTCACCAGATTCTCCTTCTTCCCTTTTTAAAAGATGGGCACTATATTTGCCTTTTTCCAATCCAGGACCTCCCCCAATCACCCCGAGTTTTCAAAGATTATGGCCAATGGCTCTGCAATCACATCAGCCAACTCCCTCAGTACCCTCAGATGCATTGCATCCAGCCCCATGGACTTGTGCATGTCCAGCTTTTCTAAATAGTCCTTAACCTGGTCTTTCACCAATGAGGGCAGCTCACCTCCTCCCCATACTGTGCTGCCCAGTGCAGCAGTCTGGGAGCTGACCTTTTCTATGTAGATTGAGGCTAAAAAAGCATTGAGTACTTCAGCTTTTTCCACATCATCTGCCACTAGGTTGCCTCCCCCATTCAGTAAGGGTCCCACACTTTCCCTGACCACCTTCTTGTTGTTAACATAGCTGTAGAAACCCTTCTTGTTACCCTTCACATTCCTTGCTGGATGCAACTCCAGTTGTGCTTTGGCCTTCCTGATTACATCACTGCATGCTCGAGCAATATTTTTATACTCCTCCCCAGTCATCTGTTCAAGATTCCACTTCTTGTGTATACACTTCCTTTTTGTGTATAAGCTTACGTTTAAGTTTTGTGTTTAAGTTTAAATAGTTACCCATCCTTGATTGTAAGAGACATGCCTGTCTTCCAGGTCTAATAAACCTAGAGACCAACAACAGACCCATCACAACTTACAATAATCACCAGGCAGGGACAAATGGTGAAACGTTCATGTTTTCTAACTGTCTTTAGTCCAGGTCACAAAGGGCTACAAGGTTTGTCTTCTTCTAAAAAGTGAAACTGGGGCCCATTCTGGCTGCTGTTGTAGATATTTGGTTTGGGAGAAGGTTGGAGTGGAAAACAGAGTTCAAAAGAAACTGCAGAGACACAGGAATAAAAATTCTGTACTAATCTTCCATTTGGAAGTTGTCATTTAACACTACATAGATGAGATTTTAAAATAAAACTGTGTCTTTTGTTCACAGTTTAAAATAAGGTGAGAAGAGCATTTTGAGAAGTAATGACCACATTAACAGAATTTTCTGTATCTCAAAAAGATGGGGAAAATATTGTGCTACTAAGTTCACTGCCAAAGGGCTTTAAGCAAACCCATTTGATTTTTGGAGATAATGTGTCCTGTGGAAAAGGGGAGGGGAGAGAAACAAATAACTCAAACAGCCTTGTTTAAAAAATGAAAAAGGAAGTCTCCAAGTTCCCTGGCTGGTATATTGCATTACTGAGTTTCATAACATGCCATGTTATATCATGTCATCAGTCATCAAATAGCTTCCTGCCATAATATGGCTGCATAACTGAGGAAACTGGAAATAGCATCTCAGCAAAACATTTAAAAATGTATAGTTTTCTGAAAGGTACAGTAGGATAAAGAAACGTCTTTTACTTCTAGAGATGATAGTATTCTTTAGATTGAACCCAATTTTTACAAAAATGTGTGCTCAGATGCACATATAGAAATGTGCATTTGTTTCTTCGCCTAATTTCTTGTTAAGTGCTTAACATGTGGTTCTTTAAATATAGTACCAAATTATATATCGGATATGTAATGTGGCTGAATTAAATTGCTGTATGAATAAACTTTTGCGTTCTCCTTTTTTAAAAAATTAACTGTGCAACATTAAGGGAGCATTATGATCACTATTATTTTGCATTACATTGTATCTAATTATTCTATTGGAAAACATTGCCTTGGAAGCAAGGGTCAAATTCAGAATGGTGGGTAAGAGAGTGTTGCTTGCACGTGTAAAGTAGCCCATGCAATTGTCAATGTGTAAATGAACGTCTTTTAAAATCTCCAAATTATTCACTTTATTTTGTTAGATGGTTCATGAATTGGAAGATATTTAGCAAGCTTTTACCAAGTGGATTGAAGGGAGTCTGGCACCACTTTACACATAACCTCTGTGATGCTCCCAAGGGTTCAACACAGTTTTTTTTAATATTGTTTTCCATTCCCAGTGAAATGTTCAGTCTTAGCATCCCATTTCAAGCATGCTACTGAGAGTAATTTGCATTTCATGAAATATTTAGCAAAATGTTGTGAAAAGTGAAGCCTCGATTTTCAAAGCTGTGTGCACACATTTGCAAGAGTGCAATTGTGCATGCCTAATTTATTCATGCAAGTAACTGATGTTCATGTGCACATTAGATGATGTACATGCCTGGAGCCACTTAGCTGCCTAACTAGCCAGATGTAGGCACAAGTATTAGTTATCTGAATGCACAAAAATATCAGATATGAATGGATCAGTGAACACATATTCACACACTTTTGAAAATCTGTGTCTCTAAGGGTGACACTAATTTGTTTTTTTCACAGTAGTTATACACATTCACACTTTTATTTCCAAGTCACAGATTATACTGGTGTGTATAATTTCAAATGACCTCAACTTCAAAGCACAAAAGCCTCAATACAATGTCTTGCATTCCATATCTGAACACTCAGATTGGCACTTTGGTGTATGTAATGCAATTTTAAGCATGTAAATATGCTAATTTCCTTGGACTGACCGCAATTAGATGCCCATATTTGAAACATGCCCTTGGTGTACCTCTTGAAATAATTACATGAGAAAAAACGTGAGATTGTAAAATGCCATTGAAATTTTTCAACTAAATGTTTGTATCGTTTCTCAAATTAATGCCTCCCAAATTCACACCAATGGAAATATCTAATATTTCTGCACAGATCTAAACGTATTCTAAACCTTGAACTGTAGTTTTCCTCTAGAATTCCATCTCCCTTTGCTCACTCTAGTTACTTATTCCTAGTTAATAAATTGTGCTCAAACTGCATTGATCCTCCCGTAGACTTAATGCTGCCATTAGTCAGATAGTGCTAAAAAGAGTCTTTATGAGAATTCTCACTGCTAACACTGTTTCTTGAAACTGAAACTGACACAAAGAAGTTGTGATCTACTCTGGGGAAATGAACACAGAGCTTGCTTGATGCAATACACGAACTTAAACTTTAATGGATTCCTCAAGAAAGAGCATTTCACAGCAAGGATTCTTTTATTTTGCTATGGTGACAGAGAAAATGGATCATTGGATTTTTAGTATTAAGTAAAAAATGATGCAGGGACTTTTTTCAGAGCTTTAGATTATTCACAAGTGACTCTGAAAGAATGTCTCATGCATTTTAAACACACTGTGAAATCAAAGTACTGAATAAATAAACCTCTCTTTTGTGAGATACAATCGTTGGGAGGAAATATTATTAAATGTTTAATTATCATTTCCCTGGACATATGATATAAAATATCTAGAGAAAATGTTTAAAAAGAAAAATATCTTTTATAATTAAATGTTTACTGAAGATATTTTTAAATTAAGAAGGATATGTTGTATACCTACATCAATCAGTGTTTGACCAGAAGAATGCAATTCTGTTCTATGGTAAGGAATTATATTAGATATAATTTTTGGTACCATAGGTGTCCTAGAGTATCTTAAAATAAGCTAAAATCATAGAACCTATTCTCCATATCTCCTCTTTCACTTGAAACCAAAGCAAGACATACTATGAGATCCGATGTAAACATGGCACTCATCCCCGCATATATAGGGTACACTCACATACGGGCTGAGCTTTTCCTCTCCACTGCAGCCACAAAGGGCTGTTCAACTCCCCTTTGCACCACCAAGCAGAATTCTTCAGGAAAGTGGAGTAAAGATGGGGTGGAGAGGGAACAGAGTGCCGTCTGTGGGTCTGCCACAGTATGGGTCCACCACCATTTGCCTCCTGCAGAGTGGGAGCACAGAAAAGTAAAGGCTACACTAACCTCATGATACCTCCTGTCTGGTCCCTGTGGTATTCTGCTACACCAATCCCAATCTACTCAATCTTGGAACTGTAGGAAGGGAATATTTGGTCCATAAAGACCATCTGATAGTACTGTATCAAATGGAGCAACTATGTTCCACTATTGTCACCAAATGCTCAGCTCTGCAGGTTCTAGTAGTGGGGAGGAGCCATAATGCAAAGAAAGCTGCAGACACTAAACATCACTGAGGCATCCTGGCTCCTGCATGACACAGCGAAATCCTGACCCCATTCAAATCCATTGGAATGTTGCCGTTAACTTAAGCAGGGCAGAATTTTACACAGGATGCTTAAAATTCCATAAGCTGGTGTACCACCTCCAGTGGAACTGAACCAATGGTAGGAAATTTTTTAGGGTAGACAAGACCATAGACAAGGTAAATGCATAGAGAAAGAATGTGTCTCAGGAAATTGCAAAGAGAAATAGCAGGAAACAGATATTGTGTATTATGCCAAAAACACCAATTGTGGCTTTGCAGAGCTGACATGTACCCATAATATGCATGTGTCTTTGCCTTCTGCTTTGTTTTCAATAAAAGGACTTTAAAACATGCACACAAAAATTCTTGAGCCATGTTTTAAAAACGCAGATATCTAAAAAGAATAAAAGCCTGCAGTGTTTGTGCGGTGTCTGCATCATTCATGAAACAGTTTGTCTTTCTTTGGCTCTTCGGGTAAATGATACTGGGTCCCAGAACTGAGCCTCAACAGAAGGAGCTAAAAATAGTTGTGATAATGTATAAGCTTTCAGATTAAATTCTTCCCTTTGTATTAAAACTAATGCTATGTGTCTGCAGTACTAATTGTGAGACTCTTTAGGTAACAGATTCCTGAATGCTGATCCTGAGGAAATTGTCTCACTCCAAGACTTGCTGATATTATCACCTGTCTTTTGTAACTGAATATATTAACACTGATGACTGCATCTCACAAAATCAGCTCTTAAGGAAATTAAAAAAATATATATATCTGCCTAAGTCAGAGGCAGCACTCAGAGCTTGAGTGTAACAAAACAGCATGGTTTCTGCAGTCTCATGGGTTTATAACAATTCTGATAAATTGTCTTCGGACATCTTTCTTGGTAAAACCATTGCTGAGATTTCATAGAAGAGAATTCTGAAAGCAGGAGAGCTGACACTGCTGCAGCCCATTTAAATGATCTGGCAGCCTTAGAGTTTAAATCTATTCAGATAGAGATTATTTGGAGTGTTCAAATGTTAAAGGTCATTTTAGACTCCCATCAGCTTATCTGCGGTAGAGGTTGAGGTTTGTATACTGAACATCCAGCGTTTGTCTGTTTGGAACTAAAGAACCAAAACCATTTGAAAAACTCGGAATGGTTTACTTCACACTCACACTTATTTCATACTGTGGTTAGGTATTGTTTTCTTCCCACTGTGATTTGTAAAACCTTGTGAGTATATGGCGTAGAAGTGTCAGTTTGGAAATATCTAAACTTCTGCCTTTGACTAGTGAAAGAAATTCAAGTAGAGAATAACAAATTGCTAGCTGATCTTTTAAACTATGGAGTATTCACACACACCCTTCCACCCCTATATCCCAATGGGAGTTAGGCATCTAGATGCCTTTGAAAATCCCACTGGGTACCTATCTTTAGGCAGCTAAATCCATTTAAAAATATGGTTCCTAAGTCACTTTTTGAAAATAGGACTTGGGCTTCTCAATCACTTAAACACTTCTAAAATGTTGACCATTTGGCCTCAATTTTCCTTAAATTGAGTAATTGCATGTGCTAAAATATAGATGAAATGGTGTCTGCTTTTGTTCATTCCTGTGTTTACGTGCATGGTTGCAGCAACTATATACACTGAAGACCAGTTGGGTGTATTATGGGTAAATTATGAATGCAAATTAGGCATACACATGTCATTCTGAAAACCTCTCAAAGCTGAGAAAACAATGACTGTTATTTTTTTATAGGTGCTGTTTTGGTTTCTATTTCCTCTACTGCTTTTTTTTAAAATGGTTTCCCCTCTCCAGGAATTGCTGTAAAGTCATAGGTAGATGCTGGTATGATGCCCTGCATAAGGAATGAGAGAATGAGGAGGAAATGGTGTTTCTCTGGTAAAAAATAGATCAAGGTGTCCAGCTCACCTTAAAGAGCCTCAGCTTGGGAGCTTTTATTATTTTTCTTTCAAATTTTTACAAAGGGTTTTTGACAAAAAGTTTCTGAAATATTTTGAACATTCAGGTGTAATGTGACAGCAAAAATAAACAGGAAAATAATCAGGTATGACAGGAAGAGTTAATGTGTGAATGATATGTTTCAGAGTAGCAGCTGGGTTAGTCTGTATTTGCAAAAAGAAAAAGAGTACTTGTGGCACCTTAGAGACTAACCAATTTATTTGAGCATAAGCTTTCGTGAGCTACATCAGATGAAGTGAGCTGTAGCTCACGAAAGCTTATGCTCAAATAAATTGGTTAGTCTCTAAGGTGCCACAAGTACTCCTTTCCTTTTTGTGTGAATGATGGACCTATTCAGCCAAATTACTCTTTAGGACTCATTATGGGCCTGATCCAAAATCCACTGATGTCAATAATAGTTCTTCCTTCGGCTTCAGTGGGCTATGGATTAGGCTCAAATGCTTCCTGAGTAAAAAATAAAAAATTTTTAAAAAATCATTTTTTGAACACATGGTGTTGATTTAACCAGTTGCTGAGGGCTGGAACCAGTGACAGTGTGTTGTTTGTTTATTTGGATTTTTATTCATTCTAAAGAGCACCCATCTACCACCTTGGACAAGCTAGTAACATTAAATAAACATTATTATTGTTAGTTATTTGCATCACAGTAGTGTCCAGGAGCCCCAGTCATGGACCAGTGCCCCACATGTGCACAAACACAAAAGAAAAAGATGGCCCCTTCTTACAGTCTAAGAAAGCAGATACAAGAATTTTCCCATGTCAGATCAAAATAACCCAGTGACAACATAGAATCACAGAACTTCAGAGTGGGAAGAGACCTCAAGAGGTCATCTAGTCCAACCCCCTGCTCAAAGTAGGACCAATCCCAAATAAATCTTTCTCAAGATGGCGTTAAAAACCTCTAAGATTGGAGATTCCACCACTTCCCTAGGCAACCCATTCCAGTGCTTCACCATCCTCCTAGTTTTTCCTAATATTCAATCTAGACCTCCCACACTGCAACTTGAGACCATTGCTTCTTGTTCTGTCATCTGCCTCCACTGAGAACATCCTCTTTGGAACCCCCCTTTCAGGTAGTTGAACAATGCTATCAAATACCCCCTCGCTTTTCTCTTCTGCAAACTAAATAAGCCAGTTCCCTCAACCTCTCCTCGTAAGTCATGTGCCCCAGCCCCCTAATAATTTTCGTTGCCCTCCACTGGACTCTCTCCAATTTGTCCACATCCCTTCTGTAGTGGGGGCCCGAAAACTGGACGCAATACTCCAGATATGGCCTTACCAGTGCTGAATAGAGGAGAATAATCATTACCCTCGATCCGCTGGCAATGCTCCTACTCATGCAGCCCAATATGCCATTAGCCTTCTTGGCAACAAGGGCACACTGTTGACTCACATCCAGCTTCTCATCCACTGTAATCCCCAGGTCCTTTTCTGCAGAACTGCTTCTTAGCCAGTCAGTCCCCATCCTGTAGCAGTGCATGGGATTCTTCCATCTGAAGTGCAGGACTCTGAACTTGTCCTTGTTGAATCTCATTAGATTTCCTTCGGCCCAATCCTCCAGTTTGTCTGGGTCACTCTGGACCCTATCCGTACCCTTCAGCATATCTACCTCTCCCCGCAGTTTAGTGTTATCTGGAAACTTGCTGAGGGTGGAATCCATCCCATTATCCAGATAATTAATGAAGTTGTTGAACAAAACTGGCCCCAGGACCAACCCTGGGGCTCTCCGCTTGATACCGGTTGCCAACTAGACATTGAGCCTGATGATCTAGCCAGTTTTCTATCCACCTTATAGTCCATTCATCCAATCCATACTTCTTTAACTTGCTGGCAAGAATACTGTGGAGACCACATCAAAAGCTTTGCTAAATTCAAGATATATCATGTCCACCACTTTCCCCATATCCACAGAGCCAGTTATCTCATCATAGAAGGCAATCAGTTTGGTCAGGCATGACTTGCCATTGGTGAATCCATATTCACTGTTCCTGATCACCTTCCTCTCCTCCAAGTGCTTCAAAATGGATTATTTGAGGACCTGCTCCATGATTTTTCCAGGGACTGAGGTGAGGCTGACCGGTCTGTAGTTCTCTGGATTCTCCTGCTTCCCTTTTTTAAAGATGGGCACAATATTTGCCTTTTTCCAGTCATCACTAACATAAATATGACAGTGATTAATCCACTCCCCACCCAAACCCCAGAGTCCCACACCACCACATCCAGATCTAGCCAACACCCATTTTACAGGGAAGGCAAAAAAGATCTTGAACCATGTCATGACCTTCACTGGACTTTGAATCAGGCCCTTTGACAATACTGAAAGGGCAGGAGGCCAGTGATGGAAAAGACCTGCTGTTTCTTGCCCCATTTTACAGATGCATTGCCTTTACAGGTACAATTCAATTCAATACCTTTGTGGCATCTTGGCCCTTTTCTATTAAAGGAGATGTTTAGGAGGGCATTCTTTGTTAGGAACTCCCTCCCTCCCCAGGCACATAACAGCCTGTAACACCAATCTACAGGAGCTGGAATTCTGGCCCACTGTTGTTTTTTTTTTTATTTTATTTGCATGATATAGCCCCACATAGAGCACATTGCAGTATTTAATTCCAAGGTGACAAAACACAGGTGACAATTGCAAGGTCTGTGTCTTAAACGTTGAATGCTCCTAAGCATAATTTTTTATAGAAAAGGGCCTAGAACTAGTCTGAGGAACCTCATGGAGTTTCAAGTTCTGTATCTGGGATTTGCATATGAGGACTTGATCTGGCCCTGGACTACTGAAGTCAATGGTACAACTCTCAATTTTACTGGGATCTGGATCAGTCCTTCATTCCTTTCTTTCTCTCCATTTCCTCTTTCTTCGGTTTTATTTTTATTCAGTTGCATTATATATTGCCTGTCTGGGCCTACATTATACTGCTGATGTGACAAAATGGTTTTGCTATGCAATCTAATATACTAACTGCTTTTCTACTGTGTTATGTGTAAATGAAAAATCATATGCAAACATGATTTAAAAAGGAGTGCTCATGAAGTGCTAAAGAAGTCACAGTTAATTTATACCCTGCAGGCTAGGCCATAACACCTGATGAGATGCTGCTAACTACATTTCCCCCCCCCCCCCCCCCCCACTCTCCTGCTGGTAATAGCTCACCTTACCTGATCACTCTCATTACAGTGTGTATGGTAACACCCATTGTTTCATGTTCTCTGTGTATATAAAATCTCCGCACTGTATTTTCCACTGCATGCATCCAATGAAGTGAGCTGTAGCTCACGAAAGTTTATGCTCTAATACATTTGTTAAAAGTTTCAGAGTAGCAGCCGTGTTAGTCTGTATCCACAAAAAGAAAAGGAGTACTTGTGACACCTTAGAGACTAACAAATTTATTAGAGCATAAGCTTTCGTGAGCTACAGCTCACTTCATTGGATGCATGCAATGGAAAATACAGTGGGGAGATTTATATACACAGAGAACATGAAGCAATAGGTGTTACCATACACACTGTAATGAGAGTGATCAGGTAAGGTGTGCTATTACCAGCAGGAGAGAGAAAAAACATTTTGTAGTGATAATCAAGGTGGGCCATTTCGAGCAGTTGACATTCCTTTCACCTTAGTGACAATTGACAATGGTTGTCTCACAACATAGCTAATCAGAAGTAGATTATAGCATAGAAATTAATGGAGCACTAAAAGTCTTTAATGAATAATGGAGAATATTTTATTCTCTTTTGCTCTTATGTTTATTCATTTAAAAACAATTTGCATAACAATTGCAGTCATATAAACATGGTATTCACATGGAGATTTAATTTTAAGCTTTCCTATCCTTACTTATCCTCCAAACAAAAATAACAACTAAGAGGCAGCTCCGCTGCAAATTTCTTTATCGTGAGCTTCATTTTTTAAAAACAAAATGTGCTTGATAAATGAGATTTTTTTCAATAAACACAACTGGGCCCAAAGTAGCACCATTCGGATCTAAAGCCACATGAGAATTTTTCTAAATGCTAAATGTCATCTTGTATCCTGATCTTTGGTTTGGTCCTTAAATGAAACTAGGGTCAACTACACAAGTTTGGGTCATTGTTCAAACTTCTTCCATGTTCAGTGGCATTCTGATCTGGGAATTAAGCATTATAAAATCAAAAGCTGGGAATTCAGCCCACTGTCCTTTTGCTTGCTTCTTTTCCAAGTTTTGTCAGACATGTTGCACCCCTGTCAAAAGGTTTTGCCTTCATCTCACAGTTAAAAGGGTTATCCTCAATGATAGCCTTATGCCTGCATGATCTTTGCAAACGGAATACCATCCCAGATTCCACCTGTCTTCCATCTGTCTCCAGCAACAGCATGAGACCACTGCAGAGACTGTCTGAATTGTCTATCTTCTCCTCCCTGTTCTCCAGTTAAAAAGTGTGACAAAGTCAGTCCGAACGGCTGTAGGAGGGTCTGGGAAAACAGGTATGTTAGCCCTAGAATGCTAAGGGCCCGTTTTCCTACAAGCTGGGAAGGGGTTACTTCAGGTCAATAAGGGACACCTGAGTCCAACTAAGGGCTGCCTGAAACCTGTTAAAATCTCTCTCGGGCAGGGACAGGGGGAAGACAGAAACTGCTGCAAGGCTGGAGGCAGCAGTGAGTTAGGCTTCTCCAGTCTGAGAGACTGCGCTCCACCCAAAACCTAGTGCCTGTTCAGGGGACAGACTGACACCCCAGGGCCAGTGACAGGACAACATCTGCCCCAGTGAGGGGGCCAGAGAAAGGTATTTCCCCTTTTGTTTCGGTGCGTTATAAACTTGTTTCCCTTTGCTTGACAGAGGAGCACTCCTCAGGCCTGCCCCAAGGCCTACTGGGAAGGCTCTGAGAAACAAACCTCGAAGAGGGAAGACAGACATGCTCCAGAGTGGGGGGGCTGATTTACCCCAGGCCCTGTCCCTGCCAGAGGAGGGAGCACTAAGTCTGGTGAGGCAGAAGGGGTGCCTTGCCATAAAAGCTATTGTTCAGCTACGCTTCCTGCCTTCACTACCTAGGAAACCTGGTGTCTTCAGAGGCCACAGAACTCCAAGAACTGGTCACCATAGCCTGCATGAGGTCACAACCAGGAGAAGCAGGTCTGTGTGTAGCCTGGGCATGTTGAGGTGGTAGAACCCAGTCATGGGCGATTGAAGGAAGTGTTTTGGGCCTGCCTTGTTACTTTGCACAGGACCTTACACACACTAGACACAGCCCCCGTTTTCTTTTTTGCTGATATTTTCAATCAACTTTTCCAAAGTAAAAGGTAAGGAGCAGAATGGGAAGAACAGAGAGTATTCTACTATGTCCCCCTTCACTTGCCTCACCCCTTCCCAAATGAGAACTTACCAGTCCAAGAAAACATGCACACTCCAGACTTTCATAAAATATTGAGCATTTAATTAGTTTCTCCGGTGTCTGGCACAGCTTTAAATGTTTGACAAACCCATATGTCATTTACTAATAACTAATCCCCTAAGGTCCTTCTCCTGTCCTCCTCCAGCCATGCAAAGAGGTACTTGGATCAAATTTCTGAGCTGCTCCTTTTTCATCGCCCCTCTCCCCCCAAATAGAGAATTGCATTTTACACAAATGGATGAGCAAAGCTTCATCTCACTCTGAATTACTTAGCTGGGATTTAATGAAAAAAGGTGGGAACTTCTGACAAGATATAAGGATGAATATTATTTAGAAGATATATATATTCCCTGGACACCTTGCTGAGTGTTTTTTGGGAGAAAGGTGGGAAACGGGGCTGCTAAGGTAATTCTACTTACTTAAAAAGAGGTGGGAGGCAAGGTTGTCAGATGCAGGAACGTGTTTAAGGTGATCATAGAATCATAGAATATCAGGGTTGGAAGGGACCCCAGAAGGTCATCTAGTCCAACCCCCTGCTCGAAGCAGGACCAATTCCCAGTTAAATCATCCCAGCCAGGGCTTTGTCAAGCCTGACCTTAAAAACCTCTAAGGAAGGAGATTCTACCACCTCCCTAGGTAACGCATTCCAGTGTTTCACCACCCTCTTAGTGAAAAAGTTTTTCCTAATATCCAATCTAAACCTCCCCCACTGCAACTTGAGACCATTACTCCTCGTTCTGTCATCTGCTACCATTGAGAACAGTCTAGAGCCATCCTCTTTGGAACCCCCTTTCAGGTAGTTGAAAGCAGCTATCAAATCCCCCCTCATTCTTCTCTTCTGCAGGCTAAACAATCCCAGCTCCCTCAGCCTCTCCTCATAAGTCATGTGTTCCAGACCCCTAATCATTTTTGTTGCCCTTCGCTGGACTCTCTCCAATTTATCCACATCCTTCTTGTAGTGTGGGGCCCAAAACTCCAGATGAGGCCTCACCAATGTCGAATAGAGGGGAACAATCACGTCCCTTGATCTGCTCGCTATGCCCCTACTTATACATCCCAAAATGCCATTGGCCTTCTTGGCAACAAGGGCACACTGCTGACTCATATCCAGCTTCTCGTCCACTGTCACCCCTAGGTCCTTTTCCACAGAACTGCTGCCTAGCCATTCGGTCCCTAGTCTGTAGCTGTGCATTGGGTTCTTCCGTCCTAAGTGCAGGACCCTGCACTTATCCTTCTTGAACCTCATCAGATTTCTTTTGGCCCAATCCTCCAATTTGTCTAGGTCCTTCTGTATCCTATCCCTCCCCTCCAGCGTATCTACCACTCCTCCCAGTTTAGTATCATCCTCAAATTTGCTGAGAGTGCAATCCACACCATCCTCCAGATCATTTATGAAGATATTGAACAAAACCGGCCCCAGGACCGACCCTTGGGGCACTCCACTTGATACCGGCTGCCAACTAGACATGGAGCCATTGATCACTACCCATTGAGCCCGACAATCTAGCCAGCTTTCTACCCACCTTATAGTGCATTCATCCAGCCCATACTTCCTTAACTTGCTGACAAGAATACTGTGGGAGACCGTGTCAAAAGCTTTGCTAAAGTCAAGAAACAATACATCCACTGCTTTCCCTTCATCCACAGAACCAATAATCTCATCAAAAAAGGTGATTAGATTAGTCAGGCATGACCTTCCCTTGGTGAATCCATGCTGGCTGTTCCGGATCACTTTCCTCTCATGCAAGTGCTTCAGGATTGATTCTTTGAGGACCTGCTCCATGATTTTTCCAGGGACTGAGGTGAGGCTGACTGGCCTGTAGTTCCCAGGATCCTCCTTCTTCCCTTTTTTAAAGATTGGCACTACATTAGCCTTTTTCCAGTCATCCGGGACTTCCCCGGTTCGCCACGAGTTTTCAAAGATAATGGCCAATGGCTCTGCAATCACAGCCGCCAATTCCTTCAGCACTCTCGGATGCAACTCGTCCGGCCCCATGGACTTGTGCACGTCCAGCTTTTCTAAATAGTCCCTAACCACCTCTATCTCCACAGAGGGCTGGCCACCTCTTCCCCATTTTGTGATGCCCAGCGCAGCAGTCTGCGAGCTGACCTTGTTAGTGAAAACAGAGGCAAAAAAAGCATTGAGTACATTAGCTTTTTCCACATCCTCTGTCACTAGGTTGCCTCCCTCATTCAGTAAGGGGCCCACATTTTCCTTGGCTTTCTTCTTGTTGCCAACATACCTGAAGAAACCCTTCTTGTTACTCTTAACATCTCTGGCTAGCTGCAGCTCCAGGTGCGATTTGGCCCTCCTGATATCATTCCTACATGCCCAAGCAATATTTTTATACTCTTCCCTGGTCATATGTCCAACCTTCCACTTCTTGTAAGCTTCTTTTTTATGTTTAAGATCCGCTAGGATTTCACCATTAAGCCAAGCTGGTCGCCTGCCATATTTACTATTCTTTCGACTCATTGGGATGGTTTGTCCCTGTAACCTCAACAGGGATTCCTTGAAATACAGCCAGCTCTCCTGGACTCCTTTCCCCTTCAAGTTAGTCCCCCAGGGGATCCTGGCCATCCGTTCCCTGAGGGAGTCGAAGTCTGCTTTCCTGAAGTCCAGGGTCCGTATCCTGCTGCTTACCTTTCTTCCCTGCGTCAGGATCCTGAACTCAACCAACTCATGGTCACTGCCTCCCAGATTCCCATCCACTTTTGCTTCCTCCACTAATTCTTCCCGGTTTGTGAGCAGCAGGTCAAGAAAAGCGCCCCCCCTAGTTGGCTCCTCTAGCACTTGCGCCAGGAAATTGTCCCCTACGCTTTCCAAAAACTTCCTGGATTGTCTATGCACCGCTGTATTGCTCTCCCAGCAGATATCAGGAAAATTAAAGTCACCCATGAGAATCAGGGCATGCGATCTAGTAGCTTCCGTGAGCTGCCGGAAGAAAGCCTCATCTACCTCATCCCCCTGGTCCGGTGGTCTATAGCAGACTCCCACCACTACATCACTCTTGTTGCACACACTTCTAAACTTAATCCAGAGACACTCAGGTTTTTCTGCAGTTTCATACCGGAGCTCTGAGCAGTCATACTGCTCCCTTACATACAGTGCTATTCCCCCACCTTTTCTGCCCTGCCTGTCCTTCCTGAACAGTTTATAACCATCCATGACAGTACTCCAGCCATGCGAGTTATCCCACCAAGTCTCTGTTATTCCGATCACGTCATAGTTCCTTGACATCACCAGGACCTCCAGTTCTCCCTGCTTGTTTCCAAGGCTTTGTGCATTTGTATATAAGCACTTGAGATAACCTGTTGATCGCCCCTCATTCCCAGTATGAGGCAGGAGCCCTCCCCTCACAGACATTCCTGCCTTTGCTTCCTCCCGGTATCCCGCTTTCCCACTTACCTCAGGGCTTTGGTCTCCTTCCCCCGGTGAACCTAGTTTAAAGCCCTCCTCACTAGGTTAGCCAGCCTGCTGGCAAAGATGCTCTTCCCTCTCTTCGTAAGATGGAGCCCGTCTCTGCCCAGCACTCCTCCTTCATGGAACACCATCCCATGGTTGAAGAATCCAAAGCCTTCTCTCCGACACCACCTGCGTAGCCATTCGTTGACTTCGACGATTCGACGGTCCCTACCCAGGCCTTTTCCTTCCACGGGGAGGATGGACGAGAACACCACTTGCGCCTCCAACTCCTTTATCCTTCTTCCTAGAGCCACATAGTCCGCAGTGATCTGCTCAAGGTCATTCTTGGCAGTATCATTGGTGCCCACGTGGAGAGGGTGAGGATCCGGTGAGGGTAGAGACTGAAGACCCAGATCACAAGAGATTCTAAATTCATTAACACCGTTTGCTCAATATGTTACAAACAATTGTGCAATTCTGAGGTAATTAGCCATTCAAATAAAGTAAAAATGATTCACTGGACAGTTACTAGGTCCCCAGCTCTGGTCCCTTTTGCACCTGCTTCATTTCTTCTGCCCCCAACTTCCTACCTGAGGAGTAGCAGAGATTCTAGGTGTACTGGGGAAGGGCCATAGCTGTATTCCAAGGATATCCAACCAGTGGAGTAGTCTCTTGGGGATACTATTCTGGCCAGCATAATTTAGACTGCCCTTAGGCTGCTCTAAGTTACTACAGGGGCTAGTTTGGTCCCTCATCATCTCCAGGATCAGGAAAGTGGAAAGGCAACATAGAGCTACCTTCTTTTCCCCCACTCCTGTGCACTCTGGATCCTGTGATGACCTCAGGGTTTTGTCCATTGTTTCAACCGGAAGAGGGGACGGATAAATAAATAATAAGGGTTGGAGGAAGGCCCTTTGCACTGTTTAAGACCTGCTTGAAACCTGTGTGAGGTTTCCGTTGGTGTATAACCCTCACAGCTCCCACATACTGCAATTGGACCACCCCAGTGGGAGTGGTTTGATGGTAAACCAGTGCATCTGCTGCAGATCTAATGTGCCCAATATTCCTCAATGCTGATGCAGGGGCTGTGCTGGGATTCCAGCTCCAAGGCTGGAATATTGGATGCAGGGAGTTGACTTCTTCACACTCCATCCGTACAGACCCCATATACTTGGGCTTTATGTGGCTGGAGAAAATATCACCTTTTAAGCATATTTTGTAGAATGTTCGAAGAAAATTTATTGATTTTTTTTCCCATCATGAGTATTCACACAATGAAACTGATTCTAAAGTAAAGTGTATTCCATCCAGGAACAGAAATAAAACCACATGGTCTATATGTCCATGCAGAACAGCTTGGATTTTGAATATTGGACGCTCAATGAAATGCCTACAGACAAACTATAGACCAAGAATTGTTTTCAGAAATGATTAGGTGAGCAGTTTCTGTTAATTAATACATTTTGAGAAAACTGCAAATGGTATATGGGCAATTCACAAAAAGAGAAAGAGGCCAAATTTGTTGAATAAATTTTATTTGCATATCACTGTTTGCAGTTGTAGTTTTCTCTTTCTCACACACTGTAATAAAAAAAAAGAGACCCACAATGCAAAACAGTTGCTTTGTTGAAACTAATAGGTCCAGTATCCATGGAAAGTGGCATTGCCTGTTTCAATTTTGCTGCTGCTGTCAATTTGAAAGCTGTTGTTTTTTGTTTGTTTGTTTTCAATTATACAATTTGGAAAATTTTAGGCCAAAGCACATATACGTCAAACTTATTTACATTCCGAAGTCTTCTCTTTTATTACTGTTACCTCCATCCTAACATGTCATGCCTATGTAGTATTGTCTGGTTTTGTATTATCTGGTCTTTCAACTTTGACAAGTTGTAAAATTGTGTAATTGCATAATTCTATTGGTGATCCCATGACACATGCAGTACTTGGAATAATGTAAGCTGTATGTCATGTACTATTATGTACATGACATACTTTCCATTGTATGTGGTTTTATGAAAATCAATAAAAAATAATCACAAAAAAGGCAAGTTGAGATTCAGTAGCCCACAGTTTGCACAAGTAGTTTAAGTGAACATGCATTTTGTGTCCGAACTCTGAATTTTATCAGCAATGACATAGCCACTGTTGTGCATTAGTGGAGTGCTTTAAAACACTGCAATAAATAAAAATAAAACTATTCTCGGGTTAGAGTAGAACAAAAAGCAACATTTTCTTCACCGAGGTATTAAATCTATTTTTGCCTTTTTACATAAATCTCTGTTTGCTCCATATACTATAGTCCCAGTGCTGTATTTGCTAGAGTCAGGGTTCTGCTGTGCAGTAAGAGTATGATTCATTAGTATCGGGATTTTTTTTTCTTTTTTAGTTGTGTAGAAGCTGGAACAAGTAGATGTCTTTGCTTCTGATTTCTGGTGTACTATCCTTCCTTTCACCCCTTTACTTGGATGTGATGTTTCAGTTATGAAGTCTATAATCAGGATTAAAAATGATTTCATACACATTTATAATACTCATTTACATTTCAGTTTTGTGACAGTTTGGAGAATTTTGATTAAAATTGAGTTAAGTTTGTGTTTGGGGGCAATACAAGGACAAGATACTGAAGTTGAATAATCCTGGGCTCACTCTAATGGGGACTGCTGACGGGCACAGCGAGGTATGATGGGGGGGTTGGGTGGGGAAGGGTTCCTGCCTTCTGCTGGGAATGCCTCTCTGGTGGTGACAACTCTGTGAAGAGTCTTGGGTACCGTGCATCAATCCCTAAGGGCTGAGCTGAGACTGCTGAACAGTGGATAGTGCAGCTTCGTGACAGTACAAGGCTCCGCATAGCAGTGGCAGGAACTCCAAGGCAACAGATGGCTTAGAATGGTAGCCGCAATGGCTTCAGAGGGGCCATGGACAGGTCAGAGCAGCAGGTGCACCTTCAAGGGGATGGATGGTGCAGAGCAGCAGAACAGCGACGCACCTTGGGCTGCAGCCCAGTGGGTATGTCTACACAGATGATGGGAGCCAGTCTCACAGCCCAGGTATACAGACTCATGCTAGCAGGGCTCAGGCTAGTGTGCTAGAAATCGCTGTGTAGATGTTGCCTTCATGTTTGGACTTGGGCTGGAGCTCAGGCTTTGATGCCCACCCACTTCCCTAGGCTTCAGAGCCCAGCTGTCAGCCCAACCCGGAATGTCCACATTGCTATTTTAGCATGCTAGCAGGAGTCTGTCCAAATGAGCTCTGAGACTCTCTTCCAGCAGCTATGTAGACAGACCCAGAGATGACAGCACCCTACCCCAGGGACTCTGGTACAGGCCTCCCTAGCCCACAATTAAAGCTGCACTCACTTCACCTGGGTTAGTAGAGACCCCAGAGAAGTCCAGGCTGCACTGACCTGCTGGAATCCCAGGACAGCTAATTGTGAGTGCAGCAGAGTGGGAGGTGGGCTGGGAGATGTTGCCTTCACGTTTGGACTTGGGCTGGAGCTCAGGCTTTGATGCCCACCCACTTCCCTAGGCTTCAGAGCCCAGCTGTCAGCCCAACCCGGAATGTCCACATTGCTATTTTTAGCATGCTAGCAGGAGTCTGTCCAAATGGGCTCTGAGACTCTCTTCCAGCAGCTATGTAGACAGACCCAGAGATGACAGCACCCTACCCCAGGGACTCTGGTACAGGCCTCCCTAGCCCACAATTAAAGCTGCACTCACTTCACCTGGGTTAGTAGAGACCCCAGAGAAGTCCAGGCTGCACTGACCTGCTGGAATCCCAGGACAGCTAATTGTGAGTGCAGCAGAGTGGGAGGTGGGCTGGGAGAGGTGGGAGAGAAGTGTCCAGAATACATCAGCCATTCTCAACAGCCAACGAAGGGCTGAGGCTGGGATCACTGTTAAGGTACCCTTGGGGCGGCAATATTGCATCATGAATACTAGTGGCACCTTAGAGACTAACCAATTTATCTGAGCATAAGCTTTCATGAGCTACAGCTCAACAAGTGAGCTGTAGCTCACGAAAGTTTATGCTCAAATAAATTGGTTAGTCTCTAAGGTGCCACTAGTACTCCTTTTCTTTTTGCGAATACAGACTAACAGGGCTGCTACTCTGAAACCTGTAATGTTGCATAATGGAATTTAACTGCTGGTTTTCCCAAAATCACTCTCTTGTCTTCCTTCCCCCACCCCCTTCCAATAAAGTTCTCTTTGTTGTAGTCCCAGCACTCAGTGCTTTTAAAGGGGGAAGAATTGCCAATCGGGGCACTCAGGTAGTGTAAATAGCTTCTGGATGGGGGCTTGAGTTAGTGTTTAAGTCATTAAGGAAACCCTGAGAAAATTGAACCCGACCCTTTTTGTTGCTGTAGCCATCTGGCAGAAGGGTTAGGTATATATGCAATATATTCCTTAGTAGTATTTGTATCAGGTAGTGAAGAGTCAACCCCAGGTAGTGAAGATCCAGTCAACCCCAAAGAGAAGATAAAATCTGACTGGGATCTAAGATGCAAGGGTGACATTCACCCCATGTATATGGATACCACAAAGCCTGTACACCACTTAAGCCCTCAAAATAGGGCTTATGTGGGATTTAATGGTCCATAGGCTGCTCAAGCTATTTTTCTGCATGATTGAATTTTAACCCAGGGCATAAAACAATGATTGCATTCCATTGTTTGGTTGAAGGACTATTGGTGAGTGAGATATTGACTAATAAATGTACTAACAACGGATGTGATACTGAAAATTATTTGATCCTAGGAATGACAACAATTGCTTTTCCAGTCATTTTCTTGTTATGTCATGCTGAGATAAATGTGGCAGTGGTGCTTATATAATAATCTTCTGATAGAGAACAAATATTTGTTGTTTGTCAATGTTTGTTTGAGAATAAATACATACAGTCAAACCAAAAGTCATTTTTTATAATATTTCTGGACTGTCTACTTCTCTGTTGTTTAACTTATTACCACAAGGCCAGATGCACTCTGCTGGAGTCAAATTATTCTTCATAACCCCAAACAAAGAGCCTTCTAGCAAACTTCTAATAAAACTCTTCTGTGTATTGTATTGTGAGGAACTTTATCTTCTCCGACATGTTCCATGTACTCTGAGAATTGATCATGCAAATAGTTGTTCTCTTAATAACCAGTCAAGCTGTTATCAGAATACAGCAAAGTTCTCTTCTGAACAATCCCATTGAATTCTGTGGGACTATTAATGTGAATAAGAATTCCTCACTTGGACAAATATCTTCTGAACCTGTCCCTACATATTAAAAATACTTCAGGTGGTAAGAAAATAATTCCCATTGAAATATTTTCAGTGGAAACTTGATAAATAATGCATAATGAATGTTTAATTGATGTTGAGCATATTTTTGTGTGAGAGTGGTTCATGAATGGTTTGCAAATTCCTTGAATTTACTCTTAATTCAAAATTATTTGTTGAATATTTTCTGGAAGTAATTATTGGTGAGTGAATTTGTGCATGAATAATTTCTTGTGAGCATTTGGAATGTTAGTTGTTTGTTTAATTGTCCACCTTGAAGTCAATGGAGGTACATGGATTTATACCAGCTGAGGATCTGACCCAAAATATTGTTACTTTTCCCTGATTGGATAAATATAACTCTTAGAATCAGGATTCTGTTGTAAGAAAAAAAGAAATTATGAATTCTAAATTAAATTTTGACAAATAATTTACAACATTCTCTTTATTCAGTGTTCTTGCCAGCAAATTCATTCACTAGAACATTTCCAGAAAACAAAGCACACAATCACAGTCTGTGTGAATTAATTTGAAAGTGTGAACGGGTATTCTCTTAAAATGTTTTGTAGCCGTTGCCCAGCTCTATTTTCCAGTCAGTTTCATAACTTCTCTTTTAATTTCTGTACTTGGATAGATAAATAAAAGACAACTTACCGGTTTGCTAGCCAAGGGGATGAACCTCCCCTGGGGGAAGAAGAGTAGACAAATTCTCTTTACTGTAAGTGAATTAGAGAAGGTCTGTTGCAATGTAGAATCTTACTACTAGGTAATTCATAAGATGCATGACCCATATTTCTCCCGGTATGAAGAATTTAGGAGAAGTCAGATTTAAATTCATAGCTGTGAAGGAAACTCCGCAGGCCAGAATGTTCTTTGCGAAGATCACTGTTTACTAAGCTATACGGGGACCAGGTTTTTCTTTTGCCAGTCAATCTTAGCATATGCCTTTTTATTTTCTGATCATCTTTTGCTTCTACTGAGGCTTGTGCCTTGGTATTGGCCCTTTATGAGTTTCATTATTTCTTCTAATGCTTTGGCCTAGTTTCTAATGAATCTCTTGAGAGCTCTGGATTTTAAATTGGATAAGATTATCTACTGATTCGTCTGCCTTTTCTCCTGCCCTTTCTGATATACTCTTGATCACCTTACCCAAGCCTGCTCTGCATCTAACTGAGCTAGACAGCTAGGTAAATACAAAGGATTCAACCTCTTATAGAAAATTTTATCCAGTGATTTTTTTGAATGGGATTTCTGGATGAATCCTCCAAAGGTCAGTTTTCAGGAGAAGTTGGTGCTTCACTTCAACTTGGGTGTATTAATATTGAACATGGGGTAACCAAGGATGTTCTCATTCAATGGCATTGCCTTCTTGTGATGTCTGTGTCTCAGTTCTGCTCCAGCATGGTTTCTGATGTCATATAATAATTCTTTCTTGTACCGTGGTCTCTTCCTGTCCACCTTTTCTTCTCCCTCAGCCACCTTGCTTTGTTATAAACAAGCTCACTAGCTTCCTAACCTTCTACTTCCTCTGTGACTTCTACCACTGTCCTCTTACATTGCTTGTTCAGATCTGCTTTAGTTTGTGTAGTGAGCCCAATAAATATTTTATTTACTCTGAATTTTTCCTCTGGGAATTTTTCTTTTGAACTACAACACATCTTATTTCAAAGGAACTCTGAAAAGATCAGCTGCTGAATAGTACTGCATATTTTATGTGAATTTCAAACAATTTCCCTGGTGTATATATACATATTATGATCCAGTCATTTGTATATCTAGGCTGAAATATGTCATCTGCGTTGTTATTACCTCATGATTGTTATATAGCTTACACACAGTGAATGGTGAAAGTTGGTTGTGTTTCTGATAGTCTATGCGTCTTTGTATGAGTGGAAATAATACATTACACTAACGGGTACATGTCAAGAGCATAGCAAATATAGATTTATCTATGCTTGTTTCAAACTCTGCGAAAACTGCTTCATCTGGAGAAGTCTGTACTATAAACGATTCCAAGCTTCTCTTGTTAGCATAACAGAGAGCATTAGAGCATAAATAAATGCCTTGCTACTGGATAATATGTTGAGGGGAAATATCAAAAGTCCTATCGAGTCCTTACCATCTCTATTTAAGAAAAAAAAATCACCAAAGCTTTATGGAAATTAGAAATCTTAGATTGTGGATGAAAACAAACTGGAGGGGAACAAAATCATATGGGAGGATGAGAACATGACAAACCATTTGAGGAAGGAGTGCCAGTGATGCTATGGGAAGAAACAGAATTGCTGTTATTTGGGATCACGCCCACCATGGTGTGGTTTCTCCTTAATTTTGAAATAAAATAAGATCTTTATGCATTTTATATTTTGGTACAAGGTTTCAACCAGTCTTCCTAAATGCCTATGCTAAATTTGCAGTTTCTCTATGACCAAAACCCTGCAATTGTGCATTTGTATGGACATATTGCCCTGATTTTCCTCTTCCTGGCACCCAAATATATACTAGTATAACTGTATTGACTTCTCCAGTGTCGCCCCTGTTTTGCTTCAGTATAAGGGAGAAGAGAACAGGGCCCTTTATGGGTTTCTCTACCCAGCATTTTGGAGCAAGCACCCCGTGTGGGTCAACAGACTTGGGCTAGCGGGGCTCATGCTAGTACTCTAAAAATAGTTGTGCAGACAGCCCTGTGAAGCTGGAGCTTGGGCTGTGAAGCCTAGGGAGGAGGGCAGGTTTTATTTTCATAAGGATTGTGTGCACAGATGGATGTGCCTAAAAATGTTGGTCTTATTTAAATCAATGAAAATCTACAGGTGCTTGACTGAAATAACTAAATGTGACAGAAACCAGGATTT
Organism: Lepidochelys kempii; assembly: GCF_965140285.1. Lineage (NCBI taxonomy): Eukaryota > Metazoa > Chordata > Testudines > Cheloniidae > Lepidochelys > Lepidochelys kempii. Next base: position 13,736,476 of record NC_136392.1, on the reverse strand, counting down.
ATACCAGAACAACCTACGCTTGACCTCATTAATTGCTTCCGTCTAATCTATTAATTTCAGGGCAGTTTTTTGTTATTGCAATGGAGAGCAGAATTTGGCCCTCTGAGAAGGGTGATAATTTAAGGTGTAATAACAGAATCTGGAGGAGAGGATGAAAGGTTCCATTATGGTTCATATCAGAAGCTATAAAAACAACTGAGAAGGCAGCCTGGCCCAAAAGTTGGATTTCCACCCATCTGCCCCTCTTTGTTCATAAAGTGTAATTCTTTATATATGTTAATGTTTAGAATGCAAGCTTTCAGAAGAACATTTTGCAGTAGCATGGACAGAGCAGAAAGATCCCTGCTTTTTATAGTCCATGTCACAGCATCCACCAGCCACTTCTCATGCTTGTTAGAAGCATTGATATTGACCAATGGCAGCCCAACCCTTTCAAGAGAGGGCTGCCATTAGCTGACAGTTGCTGCAACATCTCCTGGGGAGACCTTCCCTCCTGTGCTTGCCCTTTAATTCTATGCCAATTTGTCTGGATTTGTTCTACAATAGAAGAATGTGAGCTAGTGAACAACAGCAGCAAACAGGGGAGTTTTGCAAGGGAGTTCTCCAGGGGAAGGAAGAGAGACTACTTGATTCTTAGGGTATTTGTTTATGTGCTTGCTTGCTTGCTGTATGCTTGCGTAATTGTAGTTTATAGTGTGGCCTGTTTTGTGTGCTGAACCAAGCAGCCTACCTGCTAGGCTGAGAGCTCACTAACGAGGCTGTAGCCTGTAGAGACATCCCTTAGGGGAAGATTTATTAAAGGGGATATTCTATTTCCTACTCAAGAGGAAAGGATAAAAGTACAGGTAGAAACTGAAGAGGAAGAGTCAAACTAAAAAGAGTCCCATTCAGTTACATCATATGAAGGTAGATGACTAAATATTGGTAACTTTTATAAGTTCTTGTATACAAATGCTAGAAGTCTAAATACTAAGAAGGGTGAACTTTAGTTGCTGGTATTAAAGGAGGACACTGATTTAATAGGCATCACAGAAACTTGGTGGAATGATGATAATCAATGGGACATGGCAATACCAGCGTCCAAATATAAGTAGGCCATGGCACTATAGTGTATAGTACTACCAGTAGAAATTCCATGCTTGAATAATAAGAGTATAGCAGTAGGACTACATTACCAACCACCTGACCATGATGGTGACGACCATTGTGAAATGCTCAGGGAGATTAGGGAGACTACAAAAGCCAAAAAAAACCCAATAATAATGGAGGATTTCACCAATCCCCATATTGACTATGTGTTACCTCAGAACATGATGCAGGGATAAAATTTCTAGACATCATTAATGACTGCTTCTTGGATCAACTGGTCCTGGAATCCACGAAGGGAGAGGCAATTCCTGATTTAGTCCTACGTGGAACACAGGATCTGGTCCAAGAGATTAATATAGCTGATCAGTAATAATTACCCTAATGTAATTACGTTTAACATCCTTGTAGGGGAGGAAATTTTAAAAAAACCCACCACAGTAGCATCTGACTTCAAAAAGGAGAGCTACACAAAAATGAGGAAGCTAGTTAAATGGAAATTAAAAGAATGAAGAGTGAAATGCCTGCAAGCTCCATGGAAACTATTTAAAACAGGGGTGGACAAACTTTTTAGCCTGAGGGCCACATCTGGGTATGGAAATTGTATGGCGGGCCAAGAATGCTCATGAAATTGGAGGTTGGGATGTGGGAGGGGGTGAGGGCTCTGTGGTGGGGCCAGAAATGAGGACTTCAGTGTACCGGAGGGGGCTCTGTGCTGGGACAGGGGGTTGGGGTGTGCAGGGAGGGTTATGGCTCCAGCTGGGGGTGCGGGCTGTGGGGTGGGGTTGGGGAGGAGGGTTTGGGGTGCAGGAGGGTGCTCTGGGCTGGGACCAAGGGGTTCGGAGGCAGGAGGGGGATCAGGGCTGGGGCAGGAATAGAGGCGTGAGAGAGGGGTCAGAGGTGCAGTCTCTGGCAGCACTTACCTCAAGCAGCTCCCAGAAGCAGCAGCATGTCCCCCTCTGGCTCCTACACAAAGGTGCAGCCAGGCAGCTCTTCACGCTGCCCAGTCCACAGGTGCCACCCCTTCATCTCCCATTGGCCATGGTTCCTGGCCAATGGAAGCTGTGGGGGCGGCACTTGGGGCAGGGTCAGCATGTGAAGCCCCTTGGCTGCCCCTAACGTAGGAGCCAGAGGGGGGACATGCCGCTGCTTCTGGGAGCCTCACAGAGCTATGGTACGTGCGGAGTGGGGCACACCCACGGACCCTGCCCCTGGCAAGAGCTCAAGGGCTGGATTAAAATGTCTGAAGGGCCAGATGCGGCCCCCAGGCCATAGTTTGCCCACCCCTGATTTAAAACATGGTATTAGAGGCTAAAACTAATTATATACCCCAAATAGGACAAAAAAACAGTAAAAGACCAACAACAACAAAAAATGCTGCCATGGCTAAATAGTAGAGTAAAAGGGCACTTAGAGGCAAAAAGACATCCCTTAGAAATTGGAAATAAATCCTACCGAGGAAAATGGAAGGGAGCATAAATTCTGGCAAGTCAAGCGTAAAAGTATAATTAGGCAGGCCAAAAAAGAATTTAAAGAGCAACTACAAAAACTAACAGCAAAATTTGTTTTAAGTACTTCAGAAGCAGGAAGTCTGCCAAAAAATCAGTGGGGCCACTGGGCAGTCGAGGTGCTAAAGGAGCACTCAAGGAAGACAAGGCTGTTGCAGAGAAGCTAAATGAGTTCTTTTACATTGGTCATCATTCTCCTTCCAACAGTTAGGCATCAGAACTCTTGAATTCGTCACTGACTCTCTATCAACAAGTCACCTAGCATCTCTACACCTCCATTTTGTCATCTGTAAGATAGTAGAAATATTTCCCTACTCACAAGAATCTGTGAGGATACATTAATTAATATTTGTAAATCGCTTAAGGATCCATGAATGAAAAGCACTGGAGAAATACAAAATATTATTAAAATGTAATTTTTGCAGTACTAACTCCTGCTTTATCCCCTGTACTCAGCTCCTGATTTCAGGCCTGCTCTGTAGCATTACATGAGTGTCCCACTTTGAGTACTGCTTCCATCTGCTTTCACTAATTCCTTCCCCCAGTGTTCCTCCCCACCCCAAATATGGCAGCCTTATACTGTCTTAATCTCCAGTAAATCAGACTGATTGTTGATCAAACAAATGAAGTTTGTAATGATTCTATTACACCTTCTTGAATCTGAAATTAGGTACTGCGTTATTAATAGAGAACATGTAGTGCAGGCATTTTAAACTCAGCAGAGAAATATTAGAATAACTATAATTTCAATTATTTTGAAATGACTTTAATGCTTCCAATTAGCTAATTTCAGTCTGTGCAAAATTGGAAAAAATGCTAAAGGATGCACAGGTTTTTTTTAAAGAAGAAAAATAATGGAAAGGCATGTTCCTGAATCAACTGTACCTGGCAGTTGGTTAGAAAAGTAGACTGGCAATCAGTTGCAATTTATCCTCCCCCATACTTACAGAGATAATTACAGTAAGTGCACAATTTATTTTCATAGAAAAAACAGAAATTGCTTTGAATAAGGCTAACTTGGAAGAAAGAATGTGTTTTCCACATGAACATAAAAGAGCACGAGGCAAACAACCTGCTGTGTGACATTTATTGCTTCATCAGAAAAGTTACTTGCAAACTGAAGTAAGAGTTTGGATTGGACCACCAAGTGACCTGCAGAGTTAAACAAGACTATAGACCTATAGTGATGTGAGCTATAGAAATACCATAGATGGGCTATATGGATACTAGAATTACTTCCAGAATGTTTGAGGTTTTTTTAATGTCATTCATGTCTTTAGACTGCAGACAGGGAGCATGACAGTTGAGTTAACAGAGGATCCAGGATCCAAAGCATAGAAACTGCTGTACTCCAGAACAGTTCCAGAACATAAGAATGGCCATACTGGGTCAGACCAAAGGTCCATCCAGCCCAGTATCCTGTCTACCAACAGTGGCCAATGCCAGGTACCCTAGAGGGAGTGAACCTAACAGGTAATGATCAAGTGATCTCTCTCCTACAGTCCATTTCCACCCTCTGACAAACAGAGCTAGGGATACCATTCCTTACCCATCCTGGCTAATAGCCATTAATGGACTTCACCTCCATGAATTTATCCAGTTCTCTTTTAAACCCTGTTATAGTCCTAGCCTTCACAAGGTCCTCAGGCAAGGAGTTCCACAGGTTGACTGTGCGCTGTGTGAAGAAGAACTTCCTTTTATTTGTTTTAAACCTGCTGCCTATTAATTTCATTTGGTGGCCCCTAGTTCTTATATTATGGGAACAAGTAAATAATTTTTCCTTATTCACTTTCTCCACACCACTCATGATTTTATATACCTCTATCATATCCCCCCTTAGCCTCCTCTTTTCCAAACTGAAAAGTCCTAGCCTCTTTAATCTCTCCTCATATGGGACCCGTTCCAAATCCCTAATCATTTTAGTTGCCCTTTTCTTAACCTTTTCTAATGCCAGTATAACTTTTTTGAGATGAGGGTACCACATCTGTACGCGGTATTCAAGATGTGGGCGTACCATGGATTTATATAAGGGCAATAAGATATTCTCCATCTTATTCTCTATCCCTTTTTAAATGATTCCTAACATCCTGTTTGCTTTTTTGACTGCCGCTGCACACTGCGTGGATGTCTTCAGAGAACTATCCACGATGAGTCCAAGATCTTTCTCCTGATTAGTCGTAGCTAAATTAGCCCCCATCATATTGTATGTATAGTTGGGGTTATTTTTTCCAATGTGCATTACTTTACATTTATCCACATTAAATTTCATTTGCCATTTTGTTGCCCAGTCATTTAGTTTTGTGAGATCTTTCTGAAATTCTTCACAGTCTACTTTGGTCTTAACTATCTTGAGCAGTTTCGTATCATCTGCAAACTTTGCCACCTCACTGTTTACCCCTTTCTCCAGATCATTTACGAATAAGTTGAATAGGATTGGGCCCAGGACTGATCCTTGGGGAACACCACTAGTTACCCCCTCTCCATTCTGAAAATTTACCAGTCTACTGGTCTGTATAGTCAAAACCCCAACTAACAACCATGCCTAAATATTGCAACCAATGCAGACCCATCTCCAGCTTTTTATCAGATGAAACTGTTCTATGACACTAGAAATATATGTTAAAAGGATGTTATTTATGTAAGAAAGCCAAGCACACAAAAGTGAGGAAATGCCAGAATGTATGTTGCCTTTGTAACCTTAATTCTGCCCCCTTTTGTGTGTGCATTATAGTAATTAATTATTTGATGCAGACTGTTGTTTTTTCTGCAGCCTCCTCCCTCACTCAGAGCTTCTCCAAAGAAAGTCACAAGACTATTTTACAATGGAAAGCTAAGGATAGGGGTCACTTTCAGTTCCCTGTGTTATTTTGTTAATATGTATTGTATAGCAATCACTTTTTGTGGCATAAACTAAAAGCAAAGTGAAAAAAAAATGTTCAATGGAGAACATGTACATTTTTATAATGAATTGCAGCCCTCCTCTGTCACAGAACCTCATAATAGCTGGGGTGAAGGGCTCAGGTTGCCTAAGGATCCAGAAATAACACCATGTTCTACCAACTCTCAGATCCTAGTTCATGGTACTTGCTGGTAGCTGACTCCCAGGCTAGTAGGGAGTCAGTTATCAAGCAAAGTTTTGAAGACAATCATCTGTAGCCTAAGGAAGGAGGGAACACATAAATATTGCTGCAGCAATTTTTCTGCCCAGGCCTGGAGCTCCGCTCGTGCAGTTTTGGAGGGAGCTTCAGCCAGTCCTTCTCAGCCAGAAGATTAAACACAGAATTATGAAGTGGAACCCTATGGTGTGAAGGAAGAAAAAGTAAAAAAAGGAGTTGTCTGACAGCAATGTGGAAAACTGCTCCACCCAAAAGAAGACTAGACACTGATGAAAACTGAAAAGAATGAAAGGCTCTCTCCCAGTGAGGAGTAATGCAAAGTAAAATGAGAAGTCTTCCCTGTCTCATTATAGATTGTAAGGCTAGAAGGGACCAATATGATCATCTAGTCTGATCTCCTGTGTAACACAAGCCATAGAGCTTCCACAAAATAATTCCTAAAACAGATCTATTAGAAAAACATCCAATCTTGATTTAAAAATTGTCAGTGTTGGAGAATCCACCTAACCCTTGGTAAATTGTTCCAATGGTTAATTCCTTGCATTGTTAAAAATGTACAACTTATTTCTAGTCTGAATTTGTCTAGCTTCAATTTCCAGCCATTGAATTGTGTTAAACCTTTCTCTGCTAGATTGAAGAGTCCATTATTAAATATTTGTTCCCCAGATAAGTACTTCTAGACTGTAATCAAGTCACCCCTTAACCTTCTTTTTGTTAAATTCAATAGACTGAGCTCCTTGAGTCTATCACTCATGTTTTCTAATCTTTTAATCATTCTCATGGCTCTTTTCTGAATCTTCTCGAAGTTATTAACGTTCTTCTTGAATTTTGGGCATCAGAACCAGACACAGTATTCCAGCAGCGGTCGCACCAGTGCAAAATACAGAAGTAAAATAACTTCTCTGTTCCTACTCGATTTCTCTGTTTATGCATCCCAGGATCACCTCTTCTGTCCACAGTATTACTCTAGGAGCTAACATTCTGCTGATTATCCACCACAACCTCCAGATTTTTTTCAGAGTCACTGCTTCTTAGGATAGAGCTTCTCCCCGCCCTGTAAACATGGCCTAAATTCTTTGTTTGTTATCTTTCACAATTTGAATCTCATTTATATTAACCTTTGAGATGTTAGTATTTTTTAGATGACTGGTCAAATGAATGCCTTCAAGGATACAATACATGGACATTGGTTTGATATAAAAATGAGGAAAGAGAAATAAATACATAGACCTACACCTTACCTGTAGAGTCTTCATAATTTTCACTGAAAGACTGGATGATAATTGTGAATGAGTCGGTAAGCAGATAAATACAACAGCAATAAAAGCAAAGGTATGGCATCACCAGATTTACTTTGTTCATTGATTTGACAAGCATAGTTTAGTTTAATTATTTATGATCATACCACTTAGGATAGCAGCAAATACTGTGTGGTATTTTATATATTCTCCCAGACATATTATTCCTCTGAGAAATTCACTCTGGAGTAAATCAATGTAAAATATAGGCACTATAAATGTTTTACACAAATTGGAAGAGCTTTATCTGTTACATTTTCATTGCACTTATTTGCGTGTTATGATTTATTCTCTTTTTGTCTTATTTAAATGTGCCTCATAACTGAAAAGCATGAGTATTTAACTGAAAATTTATTATTTTGGAGGCATCCTTTTCTTTGCCTATAGAGTGCTAAGAAGGGTTGCCAATTTCTGTTGCTTTTGAAAGATTAAATATGAAATCAGTGCTTCCTAATCCTTGATCTTGCAACTTGGTCTATCCTCAGTTGCTAGATGTCAGCAAGTTAAAATATACAATGTAGTCACATTAGGTAGTAGACAAATTGATCAAGCAAGCCACATTGACTAATAAAAGAAGAAGCTTTGCTTTACACAAATCAAATTCTGAACAAACAAAAACACATAAGATCTTGGGAGGAATTGCATGATGAAAACACCTGCTTACTTTGTTTTCTGTTCAGGGATTCAAAACATTGACAAGCATAACAGCACTAAAACTGCAGTGGAAGTTATTTGTAGAAGGAGCTAATGTGCATGTTAAGTTCTGGAAGGGAAAAATAAAGGAAGATAATGTAAAGTTAGACGTTAGCAATTAACTTTGAAGAAGCCAGCTTGAGTGTGCACACAAAATGCAGATTGTTTCCCTTCAGAGGAACTGAAGAGAGAGACAATAAGCTGAGGATCAGATAGCATCTCTTTAAGTTGGTAGAATCCAGGCATCACAAAGTTCTGGTGTTTAGCAACGTTGTTGATGGAGTGGTTCATGGCTGGTGCAATAGTCTTCAGCAGTTCACCTGGTGGCATGCATGGCAGCCTCAAGGGAGGCATTAGCTACAAGTAAAATACAAGCTGTTTGAAACAGGGACTGTGTATTTGCATATGTTCATACAATGTCAAGTACCGTTTGTCCTGGCCATGTTATTACTAATAATGCAAAGTGACCAGAGCTGGGAAACACTGCAAAAACAGTTGCAAACATTTGTTTGAATAAATTCTATAGATTGCTTTAGAGGGCATTATTTGACTGATTTAATTTATCTGTGACTATTTGGATGAGTGAGGGGTTTTTTTTGTTTGCAACAATATTTGCAGAAAGCAAAAGACTCTCAAACATTGTGTGAATATATTGTGACAAAGTTCCTCCTCTACCTTGGTGGGTCTTCTGCTTATTTGCAGATTTGCTCGCCTCGGAGATTCACGGCAGCCCTCAGCTTGGCCATTTTCATGAATCCACAGTCCAGGTCAGCTTCTCCTGTGTCTGACCAGGAGTTGGGAGGTTTGGGGGGAACCCAGGCCCGCCCTCTACTCCAGGTTCCAGCCTAGGGCCCTGTGGAATGCAGCTGTCTAGAGTGCCTCCTGGAACAGCTGTGCAACAGTTACAACTCCCTGGGCTACTTCCCCATGGCCTCCTCCCAACACCTTTATTCTCACCATAGGACCTTCCTCCTGGTGTCTGATAATGCTTGTACTCCTCAGTCCTCCCACAATCCGTGTTCTCACTCTCAGCTCCGAGTGCCTCTTGCGCCCAGCTCCTCACACGCACGCCACAAACTGAAATGAGGTTCTTTTTAAACCCAGGTGCCCTAATTAGTCTGTCTTAATTGATTCTAGCAGCTTCTTGATTGGCTGCAGGTGTTCTAATCAGCCTGTCTTAATTGTCTCCAGAAGGTTCCTGATTGTTCTGGAACCTTCCCTGTTACCTTACCCAGGGAAAAGGGACCTACTTAACCTGGGGCTGATATATCTGCCTTCTGTCACTCTCCTGTAGCCATCTGACCCAACCCTGTCACAATATATTCGTGAAGGAATTGTTCTTGTAGTAATCTTGACATCGTCTTGATTTCTCTCCTGTATACAAAAAGTGTGTCATCCAAACTGAGCAAAAACAGTACCATGTGACTAAAGTGACCAGTTCCACACCACGAATAATAGAGTAAATCTCCAAAGACATAGCTAATGTGAATAGTTTATGAACAGCCCATAAACTGAATTATAAAATGTGTATCTAATCAGTTTTAATAATGACCACATTTATAAAAAGCACAGTTATGATGCAAACTAAATAAAGTGCTAAATTTGTCAAAACAAATTATTTTCTACAAATAGGTCACTCAGCTCTTGCAGTAACTAGCCTGTGAGGAGAAAAGAGGAAGGGGGTGGGGGAAAACGGAGCAAAGGCTAATTTGAGATGGCTTTGATGTATGGAATCTCAAGAGAAAAAGAAAAAAAAAGTCTGATATTAATCTATGTAAAATTAAACTTAACAAACGGCAGCCTTGAACTGACACACATGTTGGTATTAGACATAGTACTGCTATAACAAGAAGAGTTATTCAGCTATCATTTATACCACTTGCATCTTGGTATTTGCAATAATTTGAATGAAAGAGACCATGTCTGTCTCTCTTTCACAATATGACAGTTTGGTATCTATTCTCTTGGACTTAGTGTACATGTTGAGGAATTTACTAGCTAAGAGAAGAAGGTGATTGGTAGGGGTTATGGAAAATTTTCTGTCAAAGCTGTTTTTGATGGGAAAAAATTTTTTGACAACATAATTTTTCATTAAAAGTGTTAATTTTCTGCATAAATTTTCAGTTTTTTTGTTGAAGAATTAAATTAACAAAAACTGAAAAATTTTGATTTTAGGCTGAAAGTTTTGATATTTAAATTTCTATTAAAAAATAAAAATTTTGCACAGAAAAGGTCCCCCTTTTTTTGTCCAGTTCCAATTATGAGACATGTTTGAATTACCGTTTCAATTACTGAGTATAATTTCTTTTAACATTGAGAAAATTGTGGTAGGGTGATGGTGAAGGTGCTGTATGATGCAATAGACATTCACCTCTGGAGATGAGGTTCAAATGCTGTTTGTGTCAAATGTTTATGCAAAGCATTCATTGTCAAACTGGGTAAAAGTGTTATACAGCACTACTTGTGGGCAAACACGAATAAAGTTTGGGACCAGGACTCCCAAGATGAAAGTCAGCTGCCCCATCTTATATCCCCATTTCTCAAGATTAAAAAAAAAAAAAAAAGAAAAGAAAAAATGAAACTCACCTGGTTTCAGGTTTTGCTACCATCTCCGATCTCGGCCCCAATTCCTCCACATACTTGCTGAGTGAAACTGAGACCACTGTTGATGTTGTGTCAAGCTCAGCCTGGTGATTTCACTTGGTTTTAATATAAAACTAGATGGAATTGGTGTCCAACCCAAATCTCAAAGCAAAATTCAGGGAGTTGGACCTGTAAGAACTGAAGAAAATATCCAAATGAACTAGTGCAAAAAGCAAAAGTCAGGTTTCACGTATCTCTGGCCATAGGATATCATAGAATCATAGAAATTCAGGGCTGGAAGGCAGTTCAAGAGGTCACCTAGTCCAGCCTCTCATTCTAGTCATTATTTATCTATATCCCACACAACCTTGCAATAATTTGGAATATTTGGCAATCTCTATTCAAGAGAAGCCCAGAACTAAAATAGCACAGGTCTGACAAGTCAGGATTGCTGTGTCTGGGTAGTGGCGTGTCTTTACATTGTGCCTTGTGTAGGTCAGTGCTATCTTTCAAAAGCACTAACTTGAATCAATAGTTAGACGGCCACAGTCTTGAGAACTTCTGGTCCTCCATTTGTAGCACCTTGAGCAACCAATACTTATACAGATCACCCAAGAATTCACTGTCCTTGGAGGTGTCAAGTGCTTTTTTTCACATGGATGATCTGTTCTTGGACAATTTCTTCAATGTATTAAACATCAACAGGCTTTCCTTCAACATTAGGTGTCAATGCCATCTCTCTCCATAGATTCCATCTCTTTTCTTAAGACTTATGAGTTCCTCAGATATCATCTGAGCGCCAAGGGCAGGTGACTGAGAGAGTTTGCTCATCGATCTATCACCATGCTCATCATAGTACCCACACCACAGTGGTTGATAATAGTCAGGTAAATTAAAATAGGAGAAATGCTTTTTTGCCTAAACTGGTTTCCCAAATTAGTTCTCTCTATATCGCAACCCCATCATGGCATTGTCTGTGTATCTGTCTAATGTACTGAAGTGGAAACAGATTAGACAGTGAAATCAAACAAGAATTTTCTCTCTCAGATGAAAGACGGCATGAGTTTTTGTCCGAAAGAAGGGTGGCAAATTGTCAGACACTTTTGCTTAGGTATGATATGTAGCCCTGGATGAAATCCTAATCCTAACAACATCAATGAAATAGTTTAGAGTGCAATGAGACCAGGATTTCTCCCTCAGTGTCACAAGGAAAGTGCTTGTTCTTTTAGCATTTATTCCTCTGCATTCTTGCTTTGAGTCACTGCCTTTCCTTGTTCTCTCTGGCACTCTGATAGTAACCATCAGCCAGACACAGACTTATATTGGTTCTGTTTCAGTGCAGCTCAAGTATTTAGTCCGACGTCTGTTGCACTTGCTCTTATTTTAATGAAAAATATTTCATTTTGGTTGAACATCTGTCTGTATTGATTTTTGTTGCTACTTATTTCCTGGGGTTTTACCCATTCCTTTGTGCAACACTCTCTCTCTCTCTCTCTCTGTGCAAGCACAATGCTTAATCCTCAGCTCTCCCTCTGGGTTGCCAGGTAGCTAGTAAGTACCAGCCCAAAGAATCTTGTAAAGCAGCAGGCAGTGATTCTGTGTTATGCTGTATTGTTTGAGTGACCTTCACTCAGTAGTCAGGGCCCTTTCATTATCTTCAGGAGGCAGTGAGAGTGCTCCATGAACACAGATGCTGTGAAGAACATAGCAAGAGAAGTAAGACTTATGAGTGACAATCACATATACCACAATAGGAAACAACAGCTAATTGTTCTTTACCCCTATGAGCCCCCATGCCTACCGAACCAACCGAACCAGAAGTTATCACTGGTGGAGTAATTTTTAATCTTCTTGAATACAAGTAGCAGGAGTCACAAGAGCCAGAAGGTAGACATTGGGAGAGTTCTGCAAAGTAGCCCCAAATATAGTTGACTTAATGCTAACATCCGAAGTAAATACAGGATGGTACTTTCTTGGAACCCAATATTACACAACAGTCATGAGGCTATCACTGGCACCCCTATAAAAGATAAGCAGAGTTGTGTACAGACATAGGGTTTTCTTGGTGTTTTGTGTTGGCATGGGATACTCAGCCTGCTAGTGTCAGCCAAGACGCAATGAGCGTTTTCCTTTTCTGAGGCTGCATCTATAACTAGTAGTTGATGTCTGCTTTGTTCCTTTTGTCTTACACCCTTTTGAGAAATGTAGACTGTCAGGCTGAATAAGGGAATGGGTAGCCGGGAAAATACAAAACAAATGTCAGGTAGGATGTAAGGCATCCCAGAAAGAGAACACTGCAATGAAAGGAAGGATGGTCCCGTGGTTAGGAAACTAGCTTGCAACTCAGGAGACCTGGGTACAATTCCCTGCTCTGCCACTGCCTCCTGTGTGACCCTGGGCAAGTCTCTTTTGTGCCTGAATTTCCCATCTGTAAGATGGGGATAAATAGCACTTCCAGGGGTGTTGTGCAAATTGATACTTTAAAGAGCATTTTCCTTTTTTGAGGCTGCATCTATAATTGGTAATTGATGTCTACTTTGTTGTTCCTTTTGTCCTACACCCTTTTGAGAAGTGTAGACTGTCAGGCTGAATAAGGGAATGAGTAGGGGCAAATACAAAACAGATATCAGGTAGGAGGTAAGGCTCCTTAAAGACTGTGAGATGTTTGGATATTATGGTAATGGGGGGCATTTAAGTAACTAAGATAAATAAATCCATTGAGTCCAAACTCATCTCCATGTAATGTCATAAAGAGATGAACGTTCATTGGGGAAAGGTCTCTCAGCTGAGCACATCATAGAAGTAGAATGACCTGGAAAGCAAAAACCACCATAAATGGGGGGGTGAGGGAGCACAAGGAAAGTACATGTGAGCTAGAGTCTCTGGAGGAGCACGTCTCCACCAACACCTCTCAACACAAAGGAGAGTGAAAAGGTCACCCACATACAAGATTTACAGACTCTCCTGTTCGGGTTCTTATTTCACTGTTTCTTGTTCAGTATCTTCTGCAGTTAGATACTTCAGTGACAGGCTTATGGAGGCATGTAGAAAGAGGAATTTGTGACTTTTTTCAGCTCATGTCAAAATTCTAGGTAATAGATGCTAAATCATGATGCATTGTCCTGAGATGTTTCTCAGCTGCATATCCATGGGAAATGTTTATGATGATTTGCATGTAGATGTAGTCTGTAAGTTTCTGCAACTTTTCCTACAGACACCTACAGATCAGCCTCTCAAAATTCTCTTTGACCACTCCCTGGAACCCAGTTTGGTGTTGTTGTTTCTTAATGTAAGAAAAGTATCATGGGTTAGACTCAAGTCTCCTAAGCAGTTCAAAGCAGCCAGGAAGTTGTCCTAAAGATCACTTGGGGTGTTCTCTGGCATAAGTATGGTATAAAATGAGCATAACTGGCTCTATATCACTACTGTCCTCCCCCACAGAACAGGAGGTATGTCCAGAGTAGAAAATAATGACAGGGTGAAAGGAATCTTCATAGTTCAGAGTGTTCTGGGCAATCTTTACAAGGGTAGTGGTCTATTAGGGGCCTTAGAGAGGACTATTACAAATCAGCATAATTTAGGCCACTCTAACTTTCACTAGGGATCAGTTTTGATCAGATGAGGCAGAAAAGTGGATCCCTTCCTCAGCTGATTCGCCGGTCAGCTCAGGATTGAGCCCTACTGGTCTTGTCGTCGTTGTTGCAAAAGGATTTTTTGTCTCTTTGGATCAATCTGTAGCAGTTTCCCAAAGCAGTCATAGATCCACGTAGATGAGTGAGTGGATAGAGGATTATATGACTGTTGAAGCTCATGGAGGGTCTGATCCTGTGAGATACTCAACACTGTTAAGTCCCATTAAAGTCAGTGTGAGTTGGAGATGCTCAGCCCTCCAGATGAGAGCTCTGAGTGCTCCCTAAACATCCCTCATCCTACCAGTGCTAGACTCCCACTCTGTACTGAAGACAAACTGTAGTGTGTATTCTAGAAGCAGAAAGAATTTTAGCAGAACTTCAGGAGTAATAATTTTTCCGCAGTTCACAGCAAACCACCTAAAATCAGGCACAGTGATCACAAATCCTGGGAGAAATGTTATGGTAGCCAGTGAGGCAGCCTTTGATTTGCAGACTGTTCGTAAATCTCTCAGACATTTTCTCTGCAAAATGCCACAAGATGGAAGACTTAATTGGTACTAGTGATGGTCACAGGGTCAGAGATTTGTAAAATCACTAAAAAAAAACCACTGAGGTGTGTGGAATTCTATAGGTAATAACTTCTTGTGATTAGTTATGAGATAGCAGCCAAACTGTGTGTTATGCTTTAGAAACATAACATGAGAGGTCGCCGGGTTGGTCCTTGCACAGAAGAATTTACAATCTTAGACTAGAATGTGAACCCTTTACTCACATGAATGATGACTTACTCATGAGTGCCCTCATTGAAATCACTACGCTTGTGAGTAACTGCTTTCTGATGGGATGAACTGACTTAAAATGGATGAAGTAGAAACACAATAAAGACCAACGAGTGGTGTAATGCAAATGACTTCTGACTTTGCAAAGGATTTGAAGCAACACAGTTGGCCCAATTCCTGGTTGAAGGTAATCTAAAGCCAAATAGGTATAATGCTCCACGTGGGGTCAAATTCTGCCCTGGCTGGAAGAACAAAGAGCAAGAAAATTGCTCATTTACAAGAGGAATCCAGGATCCACAGTGCAAAATTCCATAGGCAGGGTGTCACGGTTCCTCCCCCACTCTGAACTCTAGGGTACAGATGTGGGGACCTGCATGAAAAACCTCCTAAGCTTATCTTTACCAGCTTAGGTCAAAACTTCCCCAAGGTACAAAATATTACCCCCGTTATCCTTGGACTGGCCGCTACCACCACCAAACTAATACTGGTTACTGGGGAAGAGCTGTTTGGACGCGTCCTTCCCCCCAAAATACTTCCCAAAACCTTGCACCCCACTTCCTGGACAAGGTTTGGTAAAAAGCCTCACCAATTTGCCTAGGTGACTACAGACCCAGACCCTTGGATCTTAAGAACAATGAACAATCCTCCCAACACTTGCACCCCCCCTTTCCTGGGAAATGTTGGATAAAAAGCCTCACCAATTTGCATAGGTGACCACAGACCCAAACCCTTGGATCTGAGAACAATGAAAAAGCATTCAGTGTTTTACAAGAAGACTTTTAATAAAAAATAGAAGTAAATAGAAATAAAGAAATCCCCCCTGTAAAATCAGGATGGTAGATATCTTACAGGGTAATTAGATTCAAAAACATAGAGAACCCCTCTAGGCAAAACCTTAAGTTACAAAAAAGATACACAGACAGAAATAGTTATTCTATTCAGCACAATTCTTTTCTCAGCCATTTAAAGAAATCATAATCTAACACATACCTAGCTAGATTACTTACTAAAAGTTCTAAGACTCCATTCCTGTTCTGTCCCCGGCCAAGACGACTACAGACAGACACAGACCCTTTGTTTCTCTCCCTCCTCCCAGCTTTTGAAAGTATCTTGTCTCCTCATTGGTCATTTTGGTCAGGTGCCAGCGAGGTTACCTTTAGCTTCTTAACCCTTTACAGGTGAGAGGAGCTTTCCCCTGGCCAGGAGGGACTTCAAAGGGGTTTACCCTTCCCTTTATATTTATGACACAGGGTCAATGTAGCAACACTGCATAGGAAACTGTGTTGCCCTTCTGGGTGGGAATTCAGCATCATTCTGTGCCCTGATCTCCTCATTGTCTCAGCCACAACAGGAGAGTAGTTGATAAGATTTATCCGATTAATGTGTTAGAGCCTGGATTTGCAAACTTTAGAGTAGTGCATGGGAAATATTCAGTACCCTTAACTCCCTCTAAAGCAGAGGTGGGCAAACTATGGCCCGCGGGCCACATCCGGCCCACAGGACCGTCTTGCCTGGTCCCTGAGCTCCCGGCCGGGGAGGCTAGCCCCCAGCCCCTACCCTGCTGTCCCGTCCTCTGCTGTTCCCCATCCCTGCAGCCTCAGGTCACTGTGCCACCAGCGCTCTGGCCCGCCACTCCTGCCGGGCAGTGTGGCATGGCTGCCTCTGGCCTGGCGGCGTGGCTGCGGCCTCCTGCTGCTCTGAGCGGCATGGTAAGAGGGTGGGGAGTGGGGTGGTTGGATAAGGGACAGGAGGTCCCGGGGGGGCAGTCAGGGGACAAGGAGCAGGGGGAGGCTGGATGGGGCGGAGGTTCTGAGGGGAGGGAGGTCAGCAGAGACAAGAAACAGGGGGGGTTGGACGGGCTTGGGAGTCCTGAGGGGGCCTGTCAGGGGGCGGAGGTGTGGATAGGGGTCGGGGGGCAGTCAGGGGACAGGGAGCAGGGGTGGTTGGATAGGGGCTGGGGTCCCAGGGGGACAGTAAGGGGTGGGGGGTTTCTGGAGGGGGGGTCAGGGGACGAGGAGCAGGGAGGGTTAGATGGGTCAGGAGTTCTCAGGGGGGCAGTCAGGGGATGGGGAAAAGGGGGAGTTGGATAGGCGTAGGAGTCCTGGGGGGGCCTGTCAGAGGGCAGGGGGGTGGATGGGGTCAGGGCAGTCAGGGGACAGGGAGCAGGGGGTTGGATAGGGGGTGGGGTCCCAGAGGGTGGTTAGGGGTGGGGGGTCTCAGGAGGGGGTGGTCGGGGACAAGGAGCAGGGGAGGTTGGATGGGTTGGAGGTTCTGAGGGGGTCAGTCAGGGGGAAGTGGGAGGGGGAGGTTAGGGGGCTGGGAGGGGGCTGATTGGAGAGGCACAGCCTTCCCTACCCACCCTCCATAAGGTTTTGGAACCCTGATATGATCCTCAGGCCAAAAAGTTTGCCCATCCCTGCTCTAAAATCAATGAGAGTTGAAGATCCTTGCAGAATTTGTCCCTTGGTTTAATTAAAAAAAAATAGAAAGAAAGAAAGAAAGAAAGAAAGAAACAACTGTACTCCTGAGGCCTGCTTCGCCTCTCATTTTCACCATTGTATAAGGCTGTGTCTACATTTGCACTGGAAGGTGTGATTTCCAGCTTGGGTAGACGTGCCCATGCTAGCACTGCTTGAGAGGTAGCAAGCTACAATTAGCAGCGTAGCCAGGGTATCACAGGCAGCACCTCAGTCTAGCCACCAGCCTCTATACCCACCTGGACCCTCTGGAAATGTACTTGAGCAACTAGCCTGAGCCACCCCCTGCGCTACCCTGGCTACAGCGCTATTTTTTTAATGAGCTAGTTTTGAGAAGAGCTAGGGCCGGTATGTCTATGAGAGCTTAGAATCACTCTTCCCAGCTCAAATGGAGACTCATCCTCAGAATGAAGTCACTGTTGAGGCATGTAAGAGAGAGGGCCTTTGTTCAGAGAATAATCCACGCCACCGTGGAACGTGTGACGTGTTCCAGTGAAGAGTGGCACACTGTAAACTTTTTGCCATTTTATTGGTTCTACAAAACCCAAAACAATATTGCATATATCTGAGCACCATTTACAGGCACCTCCAAGTGGGGGTGGGAAAGGGGCGTGGGAGTGGGGGTGGGAAAGGGGCGAATGCCTATCTTCCCTAGATTTGAGGATCACAATGGGGTTTAGGCATGACGTAGGAATCCAGATGCCTGCCTGAGGCAGCAGTGCACCTGTCCAGAGGCAGAAGCCTGTGTGCCTAGTGGATTATTACAGCAAAAATTTAGACTCCAATGAGTTTAGGCACTTACAGGGCTATGCAGCTGCCAAGTGGGTGTTTTGTATACTTCAGTGATGCCTAAACCCTGGACTTAGGCTCCTAAGTCCCTTTGTGGATCTGGCCCATATCATTTTGTTATAATTAGACAATTCTTTTTTACAGAGTACTCTTGTAATACACTATACACCCCTTGCATGTCAGGCAGGTGATTCACACCATGCACAACAGGAGAAGTCAGATGAAAGCTCCAAATATGTCACACTGTGGGCCAGATCTTCAGCTGGTATTAATCGGTGTAACTCTATCAAAGTCAGAGGAGTGATGCCAATTTACCCCAGCTGGGGATCTAGCCTTTTGCTTATGTCATGCATGGGGGAAAAAGCTGTCTATTGATGTTTGTTTCCATAAAAAGACTAGAAGGTGATTAAATATATACAGTACCTGTAGTCTTCTGAGGAGGTTTAGACATTGTACACAGCTTGAAATGTTTGTAGCCAAGTAGCATTTTAACCTTAAAACCATTTAAGTGTAATTATTGAATGAAAGGTAATACTTTTCTTCAACTATATGACGGTTAAATTTAAATTGTTTTTTTTAAATTAGAAGGTGACACCTACTAACTGTCAATCAGTTAAGTGTTTATCTGAAGACTGCTGGCATAAAAGATTGTGTGTGTGTGTGTATATATATATAGTCCATGGATCTATAGTCCATGTATCTTCCAGCCAAGACTGTGTATTAGTGTCAACATTAAATACACAGATAGTAAGTACAAAGTACGTAATTAAAAAATGAAAAACAAAACCATGGATTTACTGTCCAGGAAATATCCTTATTCTGTTAATAGCCTTTGACAAAAAAACTCATTGTTATTCTACTGCATTTTCAAAGAGATTTAAGGCAACTCCCATCAACTTTCACTTGTTGGGCACTTAACTCTCCTCCTGAACATTGAAATTCTCAACCTAAGTGAAGTGTTTCTACTACATAATGGAATTTAAAGTTGTAAAGCAAGAAATAACATAACAGAATATAGTCAGACTATAAAATATTTTGGGCATGGAGCTTAGGTAATTTATTGGCTGAAAAGTTCTAATTACACAACATATGAGTGTGTGTCTATATAATACTGAATGTGCCTTCCCTCAGATGACCTCCCATTCACCCCAGCATCATAAAGGCACATCTACCCTAGGAAAATATGTGTATTTTTATCAAGTAGTAACTAACATTGTAAAATCCTGGTTTGAACAAGGCAGTTCACACATTAGCAAGTTAAGGTAAACACTAGAGTCTTCTTGTGGTCTCTAATGAAGCTAAGCCCTAAGGTCTGGTCTACGCTACAGACCTATATCGGTATAACTATGTCACTCAGGGTGTGAAAAAGCCACATGCCTGAGCAACGTAGTTATACTGACCTAACCCCGTGTAGACAGGGCAATGTCAGCAGGAGAGTTTCCCTGCTGCCTTAGCTACCGCCTCTCAGAGAGGTAGATTAACTACACCAACAGGAGAGCTCTCTACCATTGGTTTAGCGTGTCTTCGTTAAAGCACTAGAATGGTGCAGCTGCATTGGTGCAGCTGTGCTGATGCAGGATTTTAAGTATAGACTTGCCCTAAATGGAGAGGAGTAGCCCCTGACGGCTTTCCCTATAGTAGGAACAGCAAAAGACCAGCAGGCATGCTGAATGCAGTAGAGAGCCTGCCCAGGGCTCTGTCAGAGGTAGGAGGGGGAATAGCGCAAGACAATTTTATACCCTTAGCAGCCTAAAATCTGGAATGCACAAAGGTGGTTTAAACCTATCTTTGTACCCCTCCTTTCTGGTCGGTACTTTCTGTACTTCTGCTCCCAAGAGGCACAACATATAATCAGTCACAATCATAATTCCATCCAATATACAAAACAAAAAGCCAAGAAAATGAAAGAAGCTAGTATTTCAGCAGAAACCTGCTTTTTCGTTTTCTAATATTAAATAGGTTTATTAATGCACAAGTTACAGGGTCATTTGACATAAAACAGCAGTTTAATTTGATTAACTAGCAACTTAAAATTATAACTTTCATACTGGCATGCTGTGTTATTAGATTCTTTCAGTAACTTGATTTACAAATTTCTAATACTTTTTAAAATCAAATATTTCTTCTTAATTCTTCTTTTAGGGAACTTATTACTCAATAAAGCCAGACTGAGGGCTTTCTGCTTATGACAGCAAAAGAAGCATAAATTAATAATTCCAGGAGGGCTCTTTTGGTTCGTGATTTCTGTTCACATTTATTTTGCTGGAGTGGTGTTGGTTGGTGGTGTTTTTGTAGAAAAAACATTATGGAGTACAGAGGCATGTTGTCAACTCATGTAATAAGTGGAAATTTGTTGAGCAACTGACAATAAAATCATTATATTATTATGATTTGAGTCACCAGGTGCTGCTGCAGTTACACATAGTCTTGTAAGTTATTTTCCTTAGCTTGAGAGCACGGTGCAGTCTTTGAAGCAATGCACTAGTGTTAGTTTTGTGACATAGTTTTCTTTTGGGAGTGTAGGAAACAGCAAGGGAGTTTGTGGTCTCTCTAACTCTTCTCTGTCTAACTAGTCACTTCTTGAGGCATAATGCTTCCTGGGAACTGGGCATTGGTATTCTGGCTGAGGTTCCTGAAAGAGGGGATTGCCTGCATACTATTAGAGCCCACTATTGTCTATGCCTGGTGTATATATACAGTGTAAAATAACAATTGCACTAACAATAATACATGACTCCCAACACTGATTTCTCCTCTAAAGAGAAGCCAGCTTGCCAGGCCTCAGCACCTGCTAGCACTCAGCAAAGGGATAACAATGCACACACATACATATGCACTCATGCACACACACACACACACACACACACACACACTGTTTTTAGATGGAGTTTGTGCTTATGTTTTGATTGTGCAGTCATAAGCCACTATCCAAAGAGTTCAATGGTTGGGTCTCTGGATTGATGCAATCACTAGACCTGCTTCATAAACAAGTTGGACATGCAACTGTTAATACAACATGCACAAACACTTGCAGGTCTAATTTGTATGGACAATTCAGTTTGCATGTATGTAGCTAGTACATGTGTGTGCATATGTTTATGTATGAGCTTTTCTGCACTAGTTATCACCTGTATCTGAAGTCCTCGTGTACATTTAGCTGCACAGGTTTCCTATGAGCTAGATATTTGTTGAAATTACAGCCAGAAATGAAATTATTAAGTACGTTCGCATGTGCAAAGTTGATGCAATGCATGAGCCCATGGAGGATGTGTGCAAAACTGTGTACTTGGGACTTAATCTATAGGTCTGACTATTTCCATCTGTGTTAGGAAGACAGATTCTGGTGTACAAAGCACACAAAAATACTCCATCACAATGCTAAGGAGTTAACACAAGCAATAGCAGGAACTGCTCTGGTGAAGAAATGTCTATTTATAGAACAAAGTTTCTGTACCTTACTAGAATATGGTGGACCTGATTTTCACAGCATTGGGAGAAAAGAGCCAGGCACAAAAATGTAGCTGCATGTGCAATTACAATAACTGCACATGCAAATTGGGTGTTTGTATCTGCAAATTCTCAGTAAGATCTGCATTTATGCAAATACCTACTTTGCACATAGAAGTAACTGCATGCAAATACATGCAGCCTAGTTTCTCAGAGCTCTGAACATCAGGCCCAGTAAGTGACAAAGATTTTTCTTTCTTTCCTTTTTTTAATGTCTTTTTGAACACAGATACGGTATTCAATTAGTAGCAATGACATGTTGATACTATTTTTATATGTTGAACTCTTTCTTTCTGTTGATCTGTGACCATCAGAGAAAATTGCTACAGTACTTCAGCACACAAAAGGGGAACAGTTGAAATGATTTTCTAAAAAATACCTCTATTTATTTCCTTTTGAAATGTTCAGGCTCTCAGTATTGTACTTATGTAGCCAAATGTTTCTGTTGTAACAAGAGACAAAAAGGAAAAGAATTGCAAAACAACTTAAAGAAGAAGAAGAAGCTGTAAGCAATTATGTGCACCATGTTCTAGATCTAACATAGACATTGTGCTAAATTCTGCCCTCATTCACACTTGAGTGACTCCAGTGAAGCCACTGAGGTTGCCCAGGTGTAACTAACGGCAAAACTTGCAACAATGAGAACTGTAGTCGGTTTGGTATTTAAGGGACAAGCATTCAGAAAGTTCTCTGACACCACTAATAATGGTACAAATACAGCCCTGGCTTGTTCTTTCTTTTCTTTTCTTTGCTTTTCTTTGCTTTGCTTTTCTTGCAATGGCCTCTAAGAGTCCCAGTCATGGACCAGGACCCCATTGTGCTAGCAGCTGTACAAACACTGAACAAAAAGATTATCTCTGTCCCCAAAAGCTTACAATCAAAGTAATGTTTAGAGCATCTCCTGTGCTCCCTGGGGATTACTTGCCCTAAGCTACATCTACACTGCAGCTGGGATCGACGCTCTGAGATTGATCCATCAGCGGTCGAATTAGCAGGTCTAGTGAGGCCCCACCAAATCGACAGCAGATTGCTCTCCAGTCGACCCCTGTACTCTACCCCCGATGAGAAGAATAAGGTAAGTCAGCGGGAGAGTTTCTCCCATCTACTCCCCACTGTGTAGACTCCGCAGTGACTTGACCTATGATACGTCAATCCAGCTACGTTATTCATGTAGCTGGAGTTGCGTAGCATAGGTCGACTTACCGCGGTAGTGTAGACGTAACCTTAGGCTTGGTCTACACTTATGCTATGTCTATACTGCACTTTCTTCGGTAAAACTTTCGTCGGTCAGGAGTGTGAAAAAAACACACCCCTGACCGACAAAAGTTTTCCCAATGAAAAGTGCTGGGGTGGACAGCACTTTGTCGGCAGGGGACACTCATTTTGTCGGTGGGAGGGCTTTCTTCTGCCGACAAAGAGCGACTGCACAGCATGCCTTACAGCAGCGAGTCTTTAGCAGCACAGCTGTGCCGTAAGCTCCGCAGTGTAGACATGGCCTTAAATTTTACTGGTATAAATACTTTGGTTAGGGGTCTACTTTTTAGAAAAATAGTAATACCACACAGTAAATATAGTGTGGACACAGTTGTACCAGTATAGTTATTCCCCTTCCAGTACAGGAAGGGTTATACTGGTATAAGCACTTTAATACTGATGTAATTGCATCCATACGAATGGGGTTCTACTTCTTTAACTATACCACTATAGTTAAAGAGGTGCAACTCTTATGCTTGACAAGTCCTTAATAATGTATTCCAGTAATACTGAGTTCCTTTTATTTATTCATTTATTTTAAAAGAAGACGTTCCTCCTCCTGAATGACAGGGATGGGTATAAAGGGACAGAACTATACAGAAACCTGGATTTGGTGTCCTTTTTTCAGCATTAAAAATAATAAAAGGACAACCCCAAATGACAGCAGCTGGCCATAACTGACACTTTCTGCTTAGGAAAATCTCACGATTGTTGAAGGTCAAAAAGTGAAGTGCTTTGGTAGAGCTGCGTGGTTGGGACTCTTGAATGTTGTCTACCTGCAGTATTTTATACTCACCAAAAACTGAAGTGACAATTTGGAATGCTCTGTGATTAACAGACAGAAAAAGCTCCAGGGTTTGGTAGGAAGATTGTAAAGTGACCATAAGTTAAAATAGGCAGCCTGTGTAAGGGAATCCTCAGCTGGCTTCACACATGTACACAAGCCTCTGCCCCCACTTGGGCAGGGGCATGTCGGGATGTGGGGCCAGAGTGTAATGCACTCTGGCCATCCAGTCCCTAGGGGACCATTCCATCTTCACCCCATGAAGGGCTTTCAATGCTATGTGTGCACTTGAGCTGGAGGGAGTAATTTCCAGTTCAAGCAGACATTCGCGTGCTAGCTCTTATAAAGCTTACCATGCTAAACACAGAAATGTAGCTGCAATGGAAGGGTTGAGCCACCCAAGTACATCCCGAGGATCTGAGACAGGATTGTACTCAGGGAAGGAGCCCCTCACACCACTGTGGCTACACTTGTATTTTTATCATACTAGCTTGATCAGACCTAATACATGTATGTCTATGAGAGGTGTAATTTCCAGCTTGAACTTTAGTGTAGACATACTATAAGTAGTTCTGGAGGCTCGTTTGAACCCCAGCTAACTCCAATATCAGGGGAGGCAGAGGTGCTTTTAAGCCATTTTCCCTCCTGTACACTGGTTGCTAGCTGTAGCTGAGGATTCAGCCCATTCTGTGTTTATTCACATTAAATTATGTCAGTTTGTTATCTTTCTTATTCTTGTAGTTTGCTAAGATTCGCCCAGTTATTGTACATTGTTCATTTTTCTGGCAGCATTTCACAATTTGAAAGGTGTCTCTGTGTTGGAAGTAGTGAGTAGTTGGTTTGCAGCATTTCTGAATGACTAATATTTAATTGACTTTGATATTGACCAACCATGTCCCAATTTTGACAGATAGACATACACCTATTGATTTTATAATCAAGGCAACATTCCAAAGTCTCTGAACCATTATGAATCTGATTAACATGGCATTTATACTACAAAATAAGCATCAGAAGTTAATTTTAAAAGTTATAAATTACAAAATTAAACTGATTGCCTTGGGTAAACCATGACAACCAGTGTTTTCTTAAAATCAATTTCTTAGAGAATTTCTGCAGCTCTGTGTGAAGTACAATCATAATCATAGTGTTTTAAATTTGAAATTTCTTCTCAGTGTATCTTTGAATGTACTTTATTAAAGTTCCCACTAGTAATACAAACACTTTACTAAGTTCCATTATTAACTGCAGACAGAGATCTTCTGTGTTCCTTCCAGAGGCAGTGAATTAAACTGCTATCAAAATACAGTAAGTGCTCTTGAGTTATAGCTTCAGTTTCTGGGTTAGTTTTGTAGATATTAAACTTGCAGCAAATATTTTCTGCTAAAACAGAGGGAGAATGAAAATGTAGATTTTAAAACAATGTACATGTATTGCAATAGATTCTTCTTGTTTGATGGTCACAGTGCTGTACATAAGAAGAAATTAAAATGCAAGCGAGGTGGTTCAATTGTCTGCTAACTTTCTGGTAGAAAACTTGGAAATATCTGGGGACTAGGAAAACTAGACAAATAGTGACTTTTCCAATCAAGTTTTCCTGATTGAAAGAAGAGTGTGAAATATACATAGAGAAAACATACATAGAGAAAATCAGTGAATAACGTAGCTGAAGTTGGCGTACTTAGACCTACTCACCACGGTGTCTTCACTAGGTGAGTTGACTGCTACCCCTCCCCCGTCGACTCTGCGTGCACCTCTCGCAGCACTGGAGTACAGGAGTCGACGGGAGAGCGCTCGGGTCAATTTATCATGTCTAGACTAGACGCGTTAAATCGACCCCTGCTGGATCGATCGCTGCCCGCTGATCTGGCGGATAGTATAGACATACCGTCAGTGATTTTGTGTGTCTATAGTAAGTATCTTTTACCTTCCGGGAAGTCCTCTACACATGGAAAAACCATGTTTCCATCCCTTCTCATTATTCAGATCCACCTAAAGACCTGTTTCTTCCACAAGGTCTACAAATGCAATAAAAGAAATATTACCTAATTAAGGAGGAAAATTGTCTCTAAACTGACTCCTTCCTTTGGGTCTCCCAGGTGCATCATGTTCTCCCCCAGCATGACTATCTTGTAGACTGCAAACTCTTAGAAGCAGGGACTGATTTGTATGTGTGTCTTGTACAATAATGAGCATGCTGTCAGAGCTTGAATAAAAATAATATCCATCCGTGTCCATCAGTATGTCCTTTAACTCCCTATCTCATGTATGATTTGAAAACGCAAATGCCTAAAACTAAGTAACTGAAAAGTCCCCCCACCCCTCTCTGTTCTCCATATTTCCCACTGGCTTTATCGCTTTGATGAAACCAAATACTTTGTCATTAGGGGGATCTTTTCTATCTTTATGTCAATGTGAGGAACACATTGCTGTTAGGGATGTATCTGTCCTACCTCTTGATAAATTCAGTGACAATGATATGCTACCGCAGCTAGATTTTCTGCAAGTACAGGCTGATGGGGGATAGCCTATCCTCAACATGACAAGGAAAGAATGACTCCCTTAAGTCCTTTTTAGGAGGATGAGAATACATCCCGAACTGTATGAGATTTCTAAAGAGCCAGCCCTCCATCCTCCACCCCAGGAATTTGCAGGTACTTGCTAATCTGGTGGGAACATGAGCAATTTTCATTCAAAGTATATGTTACTAATAACAAATAAAGATTATGTAGCAAATCCCCCACCAGAATAATTCTTTTTAAAGCAATGCAATATTTTCATGTGGTTGCTTTAACTATAAGCTTTTCCTACAATGCATGCCATGATGTGTATGACTGACAGTGCAGCTCTATAAGAGTTGGGAAACTTAGCATAAATGGGGGAGAGGAGAGAAGCACCTAACAGAGTATTTCAATACCATCGATCCAATTATGATTGGAGTGTACACTTTTAGAAAAATTCCAGGTAGAATTACTTAGCGGATTCCACTGCTTGCCTTTCTATCATCTGTGGCCATCGGGTCACATTGCATCTAAAATTAGGAGCATGCTTCACTTTGCTGACATGGCTTTTACACCAATGTAGGACTACTGATTTCAATGGACTTATTCTAGATTCACACTACTGTAAGCACCAGAAACAGGTCCAATTTGAGAAGGCAGCTCCTAATAGTCAACCAATAAATATTGCACATGGCAAAGTAATTTTTTCTATGTTTGTTTGCATATCTAGGTCCAAAACCGTGGGTGATATGTGAGATCAGTGTTTAAAGGAAACTATGTTAGTGTAATTTTCATACCAAGAGGCAGGAAAGAGGAATGTATCAACAAAAGCAACTAACAGGAAGACATAATATAATGTTTTTATTACGTTTAAGTATTAAATTATTAAAATTATATAGCCCAATATTCCTATTTTTATTTACACCTTTGTTCACCTTTTTATCTATAGTTGAGTCCCATTCTGCTTTAAATTAAATCTGAGCTAATTCCTTTGATTTCAGTGGAGTAATTCATGGTTTGCACCAAACTCATAACTGAATTTGCTCTGTTGTCTGTAAATTGGAGTCCTGAGGCCAGATACTAATCTGATGTAAATTGGCCTAGCTTCAATTAAATCAAGGGTACTCTGCTGGTTAGTTGATTTACATCAGTTGATGATCTGGCCCATAGTCTTATTTGTACCTCCTTACTACTGTGTAACTTATAATATCTTACAACTTGGAACAGTACCCCTAGAAACAAAATAATAATGAAGCTATGCAACAGCTAATATTTAAAATACATATCTATCTTTCTTAGGATTTTCTATAGCACCCCTCACTGTAATGTCTAAGTAATTTTAAACTTTGAACAGATTTTCTTTTCAATTTCACTATATTAATTGGTCTGACAACTAGATAACTGTTGCCAGTTACACAAGTGCTGTTTAAAAAACAAACAAACTAGGAATTAGGTTGGGAAACTCAGAAGGCAGAATTATTCAGAGGCACATGGATAAATTGACTTCCTGATGTGTGACGTATGGTTGGTATTTGGAAGTCAAGCAAGGTCAAATCACTCAGTCTCAGTCAATCTCTAAAACAAAAACACCTAATTAACATTAAATGAAATAGTTCTTATAGCAATATGCAATGAACTTCTCCACACTCAGGAAGAAGGGATACAGAATGCAAACAGCAATATGTCATCACAGATACGGTACATCTAAGGTGACATCTAAGGTGTCTACTACTGTTAGTAAAGTAAGCAAATGTAACACTCTGTCAGAGTAGTCATCCATACAGACTGTTACTGCTCCATCACCTTAGCCAAATGCCTTTTCTACCTGTGTCAAGATTCCTTCCCCACTCTGAACTCTAGGGTACAGATGTGGGGACCTGCATGAAAAACCCCCTAAACTTATTTTTACCAGCTTAGGTTAAAACTTCCCCAAGGTACAAACTATTTTACCTTTTGCCCTTGGACTTTATTGCAGGGAAAGAGCCCGCTTGGAAACGTCTTTCCTCCCAAACCCTACACCCCCTTTCCTGGGGAAGGCTTGATAAAAATCCTCACCAATTTGCATAGGTGAACACAGACCCAAACACTGGGATCTTAAGAACAATGAAAAAACAATCAGGTTCTTAAAAAGAATTTTAATTGAAGAAAAAGTAAAAGAATCACCTCTGTAAAATCAGGATGGTAAATACCTTACAGGGTAATCAGATTCAAAATATAGAGAATCTCTCTAGGCAAAACCTTAAGTTACAAAAAGACACAAAAACAGGAATATACTTTCCATTCAGCACAACTTATTTTATCAGCCATTTAAACAAAACAGAATCTAACGCATATCTAACTAGATTGCTTATTAGCCCTTTACAGGAGTTCTAACCTGCATTCCTGCTCTGGTCCAGGCAAAAACAACACACAGACAGAAAGAACCCTTTGTCCCCCCCCCCCGTCCCCCCCCCCGCTCCCAGCTTTGAAAGTATCTTGTCTCCTCATTGGTCATTTTGGTCAGGTGCCAGCGAGATTATCTTTAGCTTCTTAACCCTTTTCAGGTGAAAGGGTTTTTTTCCTCTGGCCAGGAGGGATTTAAAAGTGGCTAGCCTTCCCTTTATATTTATGACAACCTGTATGGTAAAGAAGATCTTGTGCTGCCCATAATGTTTGTCATCTGTCCAGTTTCAAAGTGGGCTGCAAATTGTTCATTTAAAAAGAATGAAAAAAGTTCTAACAGCCAAGTACAATCCATTTTTTAAAAAGTACTTAAAAGGCAAAGTATGGCTGATTTGTAAGAGGTCAAGAGGTGACATAAACACAAATAGTGGTACTGTATGTCATTCTATTAAGCTTCCTGCTATATATTTTGCATGCTGTCGTTCCACTTATAAAGCTTTTAGAGAAGGCTGCAATTATGCTAATAATGTCAGTGACAAACCATTACAGTGCTATTTACTATTCATTTGAGTGGGGCTGTTGGGGCTAGCTATGTATTTTACTTTTCCCATCAAAATAATTATGCTGCTGAGCTTCCCTTTGAGTAATAACAGCCTTTTAAATAACCATAGAACTTGGCCTGTACTGTTAGTCCCAACAGGTCTTGGGAGACATAGTCGCCCAATCCTGGTAAGGGCCTAGCCTTATACTGGTACAGAATAAGAATTTGAAGTGTGTCACTTTACCTGATTGCCAAGCTCTTGTTTCAACACAGATATGGTGCAGGTGAGAACCAGCATGTTCAGTAGCTGGCACATAGAATCAGGAGTTAGGCCTCCTTGGGCTCTATTCCTATCTGTACCATTGATCCTCTTGTGAAAGCCATTTAAACCCATAGTGCCTCAGTATGCACATCTGTAATTTGGGTATAGTAGTCCCTACTTTCCAGGGTTGTTGTGGGGCTTAAATAATTAATATCCATGAGACAGTTGGATATCTTTGGATGAAGAGTGTTGCATATTAACATGAGTTTTCCATGTAATGTTTATAATTACTTTATTTATTAATGTTGTATGAATGAAACAGCCTTTGTCTAATTTCAAAACCAAAACATCAGCCTTTTTGTTATACATCAAGCTTGCTCCTCAAAACATTTTCAATTCCAGTGCCCAGTCACTTGGATTTTTAAATAAACCCTCTTTGGACATGCTTATGCTCTCTGTGTGTTCACTTTTTGTAAACATTAATTCAATCAAGTCTGACTGACAAAACTGTTTGTGGGGAGCAAATTTCAAAGTTGCATATGCAAGTATTCATGAAAAACACATTTTTTAGAACTGGTGAAAAATATTTTTCTTCTGCAGAAAATTTTGACTCTTTGTCAAAATAAACAAAAAACTGAAAGTTTTAGGTTTTATGGCTTTTTTATGAAAAGTCAACATTTTCCATGGAAAAGAGAAAAAATTTATTTAGTCAAAAAAAACACCCAGCTTTGATGGAAAATATTTTACCAGGTCTACAAATTTTACAATTTCATACCTGACTCTTTGCATCAGAAATGCATGAACACTCATAAGTTCAGTAAGTAGTAATAATGCCATCTGACTTATCTGACCAATCACAATGAACAAGTGTCAGCACAGGGTCCTATCTGCCAATCGCCATTAATTAGATTAAAAATTCCATTAATGATACAAAACCCCTATGTTCAGAATTTATTCAGAGTCTCCTCAGATAATCAGATAATTGAAGGTGTAGTAAATTGGCACTGATTACTAAATTAATTTGTGAAACAATTTTAAATAACATAGGCATTAGATAAAATCACAATCTGATTATGAATATTACAGAAACAGAAAAAAAGATTAAATTCATTGGATAAATTATTCATTGTGAATCGTTTGCTCAGCACTGTTACTAACACCAAGGGAGATCATGTAGTGTACTGTGACAGCTATGAAGTGGAGAGAATGAGAGCACACTCCTTCAATTTATAATGAGAATTATTGTAGGACTTCACAGTTTACTGACACCAATGTTTGCAGTGAGTAAATTTCAAAGTTGCATGTGCTTTGTATCAAGCAGCATGGACAATTACTGGAAAGAAACTTCAGTGTGTCAAAGGCAGCAGGAAAGAGAGTGGTAGAATGGTGAGAAAATCAGAGCTGAGTCTAGCAACAAGACAAACGTGAGACTTTTGTTCCTCTGCCATTTATTCCCCTGTAGACTTGGACAGTCACTTAACCTCTATGTTGTAATGAGAAAATAAAAATATATAATATTGATAAATGTTTGATAAAGTTGTTAAATTGTCTCGAAAGAAAGCCAACTAGACTTCACAGAGAGACAGACCTGCAAATATGCAATCTGTGTTTTGTCTGACTAAAATTTTAAAGGAAGCCATTTTGGGATTTCTTTCAGCTTTTTCAAATAAAGTGGCCCTCCCTTCCCCTTGTTCAGCAGGGGTGACATTTAATTGGACTGGCAGAGGAAAGACCACCCCTAGGATCCTAAAGGGGAGGAGGAAAGGAGGCTGTTCTGGGGCCTTCCCTCCACCCAGAATGCATGTGAATATCGTGCCTGGGAGGGACGGTGGGGAGTAGAGCTTCTCCTTGCTGCCATTGGCTAGGCTGTGGAGAGGAAAGGGGAGTTGATTGCCTTCCGTGCCCTCCCCTTCCTGTTTGTGAAGCTATTATGCTACAGTTTCTGCTCTACTCTCCCTGCCCTAGAAATTAGATGTAGTTTGTGGGTCTGACGAGTTGCCAGTTTTGGGGATCAGGAAGGAATTTCTCCCTCAAAGCAACACTGGCAAGGTGTCCACTGGGATTTTTCACCATCCTTGCAAGGCAAACATAGTACCGATCCTTAGGAAAAGGAAATAGAAAGGACCTGAGGAGCAGTCAGCCTAACTTCGATACCTGAAAAGATACTGGAACAAATTATGAAACAATGAATTTGTTAAGCACTTAGAGGATAATAGGATGATGAGTAATAGCCAACATGGACTCGTCAAGAACAATCTAATTTCCTTCTTTGACAGTGTTAATGGTTGAGTGGATGGTGGTGGTGGGGTGGGGAGACGCAGTAGACATGGTTTATCTTGATTTTAGTAAAGTTTTTGGCACTGTCCCACATGACATTCTCATAAGAAAAATTAGGGAAATATGGTCTATGTGGAATTACTATAAAGTGGGTGCACAACTGGTTGAAAAGTTATCAATGGTTTGCTGTCAAACTTGGAGAACATGTCTAGTGGGGCTCCGCAGGGGTTGGTTCTGAATGACTTCGATAACACAGTGGAGACTATGCTTATAGAATTTGCAGATGAGACCAAGCTGGGAGTGGTTGCACTTTGGAGGACAGGATAAGAATTCAAAATTCCCTTGATAAATTAGAGAATTGGTCTGAAATCAACACAATGAAATTCAGTAAAGAAAAGTGCTATTTCACTTAGGCAGGAAAAATCAATTGCATAAATACAAAATGGGGAATAACTGGCTAGGCAGTAGTACTACAGAGAAGTATCTGGGTGTTATAGCGGATCACAAATTGAATATGAGCCAACAATGTGATGCAGTTACAAAAGAGGCTAATAGCATTTGGGGTGTATTAACAGGAGTGTCATATGTAAGACAAAAGAGGTAATTGTTACACTTTACTTGTCACTGGTGAAGCCTCAGGTGGGGTATCGTGTCCAGTTCTGGGCACCATCCTTTAAAAGAGGTGGACAGCATGGAGAGAATCAAGAAGACAGCATCAAAAAGTAACACGTTTAGAAAACCTGACCTATGAAGACAAGACAAGAAGTAACTGTGTTAATCTGCTGCAAAGGATATTTAGTTTAGAAATAACTTTCTAAGCATTAAGATAGTTAAGTACCGAAATAAGTTACCAAGGGTGGTTTTTCAGAATAGGATATACAAGCACCTGTTAGGGATGCTGTAG
Source organism: Lepidochelys kempii (assembly GCF_965140285.1). Classification (NCBI taxonomy): domain Eukaryota; kingdom Metazoa; phylum Chordata; order Testudines; family Cheloniidae; genus Lepidochelys; species Lepidochelys kempii. Next base: position 13,704,103 of record NC_136392.1, on the reverse strand, counting down.
GTATATTTGGTCCTGCCTCAGAGCGGGGGGGATGGGCTATCAGGGGTTCTCACAACAATTTTTTTCGTGGCCTCAGAGTGCAGCCACCAACTCTTGCTGGTGGCCGCTCTGACAATTTTTCCTAAAATAATTAACTTTAGGAAGAACAAATAAATATTCACATATATATGTACAAATCATTGTAATTTATTTATGTAGAGGTTATTTTTGTTTTTTGGGTTTTTTTTTTTTGGAAGACTCAATAATAAAAATATTCTTTACTGGACCTAAACAGAATAGAAACACAAAGAAGGTGATTTGCACATTCTTGTCTTTTTGTTGTTTGTTGTTTCTTTTGCTTTTTTGGTTGCTTTTCTTTAAAAAAAAGACTTGCTAGCTAGTTAGTCTACTGCTGCAAAAGGTAATATTTGTATGTTTGTTAATATTACTTTTCGCAGCAGACTTACTAGCTTGCTGGGAGGCTGTGAAGAGTGATATTAACAAACATACAAATATGAGTTTTCACAGCTGACTTACTGAACCCTGGCAAGACGACATATTAAGCCCTGGATGGGGAAGTGGGTAGGGAAACTGTGGGGGGCCAGGAACGATGCGGGGAGAGCGGCGTCAAGGGCTGACACCCACCATCACGTGGCTGGGGTCCAGGGCCAGAGCCCCAAGACCATGACCGGAGCCTGCAGTCCACCACTCAGGGCTGAAGCCTGAAACCTGAGCTTCACTGCCCCCGGGAAGGTGGGGAACTCACTGTCTGCTTGCCCATCTGGTGGTTGTGACTCCAGAGCAGGACAGGGCCCCAACATCTGCTTGTGGCCCCAGGGGACAGTCCACGGTTTTGCACCCCTCCCTACCCTGCAGTTACTGCCTAGGAGGCTGTGGCCACAAGAAAAGCCCCTGACGGCCACATGTGGCCACAGTAGCTACATTTGAGAAACGCTGGACGTTCTACTTTTCCACTGAATGCATCAGATGAAGTGAGCTGTAGCTCATGAAAGCTTAGGCTCAAATAAATTTGTTAGTCTCTAAGGTGCCACAAGTACTCCTTTTCTTTTTGCGAATACAGACTAACACAGCTGGACTTGATGACCTCTTGAGGTCCCCTCCCGCCCTACATTACTATGATTCATTTCTGTGGTTCTGGAGGCCTAGTTTTACATTAATAAATGTTTAAGGACAGGATTTAAAAGCTGTAAATTTATAAGTGAGTTTACAATTTCATCAAAACTAGCAATCTGGGTCCAGTGCAAGTGAGAGGCTCAATGGATATGTCTACACGGGCATAAAAAAACCATGGCTGGTCTGGGTCAGCTGACTTGAGCTCATGGGGCTTGCGTTCTAGGACAGAAAAATCATTTGGTAGCTGTTTGGGCTTGGACTGGAAGTTGAGCTCTGCAACCCTGTGATGGTGGAGGCTGAAGAATAATAAATTCAGACAACCTTGAATTTAATCTCAGCTGACAAGAAATCTATGATTAATGTGTCTATTTCCTTAACAAAAAGTTGTATTTTATGGTCCAAGATACAAATTCACTATAAATTCTGTCACAGGATTTTAACATTGAGGGTTTCAGCCACTTTGATAGTCATTCAATAGTTTATTTTGGAAATCTGGCAGATCATAATGATTGTGTAAGGAGAGTAATGATTCATATAGAATCTGAGAGGAATGAATATCCTGCCTTCCCTTTTAGAATCTTGCTTTAGCATGTGGATCAGTGAAGGTACCGAGATAAAAGAATTAGGCTGTCAAAGCAGCAGTAGTGTCTCTTTTCTTTTTCTCTCTGCTTGTGGCCGTTATCTACAGCTGGTTGGATAATAACAATCAAATAACATATGGGATGAATTCTGTGACTTTTTCAAGTAAGTTGTTGAACAATTTTTGTTAAAGTTATTCACTCAGCTGCAGAGATGGGCTGATAATTCAACAAATATATTCATGAATAATTTACTCATCGGACTGAGTAACTTTTAAAAAAAGAACGAGTTGCATAATTTAGTCCAACTATCACAATCGGCTGTGCTAGTGCCCTTTAACTTGCTTGAACAAGAGGACATACAGGGTATCTCCACACTGCAGCTGGGCGCATGCCTTCCGGCCTGGGTAGACAGACATGCATTAGTTCTGCCCAAGAGAGTGCATTAAAAATTGTGGTATGGACATTGTGGCACTGATGGCACAGGCTAGATGCCTGAATACAGACCCAGGGGTTGGGTGGCTTGCATTGGGGTGGCTAGCTCAATGCCAGCTGCCCATGCGGCAACATCCACGCTGCTATTTTTTAGTGAACTAGCTCTGCTCAAGCTCCCATGTGTATATCTAGTCAGGCTGGGAGGCATGCTCCCAGCTGCAGTGTAGGCATACCCCTAGGTTCTCATTTATAAATACTTTAGCTGTATAACTGCTTGGCTAATTTGCATGTGTAATTACTACAGTTGCACATGCCAGCTGGGTAATTATGTCTGCAAATGTCCACCTACGGTCACTTCTTAGCTCAGTTACCCAATTTGCATGTAGCACCACATTATTTGTATAGGCAGACTTGGTGCTCAATTGTGAATGCATTATATAGGAACAATAGCACCTCTAATACGTTTTCAAATGAGGTCCATTTTGTACATCAGATTTTTAGAAATGCCATATCCCTGACTGTGGGAAGATTTATATCCCAGAGTCTTCTGCTGTCTCAACAAAAAGGTATCAAGACTCAAAATTTCTAAAAAAGGTTATGTCAAGTTAATACTGTACAATTATGGGGCAAAATTTTCCTCTCAGCTCCTATATTGTGTTCTTGCTTTACATGCTGTGACAAAGTTCCTGCTCTACCTTGGTGGGTCTTGCGCTTATTGGCGGATTTGCTCGCCTTGGAGCTCCATGGCAGCCCTCATCTTGGCCGTTTTTCTGAACCCACAGTCCAGGTCGACTCCTCCTGCGTCTGACCAGGAGTTGAGAGGATTTGGGGGGAACCCGGGCCCTCCCTCTACTCCGGGTTCCAGCCCAGGGCCCTGTGGAATGCAGCTGTCTAGAGTGCCTCCTGGAACAACTGTGTGACAGCTACAACTCCCTGGGCTACTTCCCCATGGCCTCCTCCCAACACCTTCTTTATCCTCACCATAGGACCTCCTCCTGGTATCTGATAATGCTTGTACACCTCAGTCCTCCAATAGTCTGCGTTCTCACTCTCAGCTCCGAGTGCCTCTTGCTCCGAGCTCCTCACATGCACACCACAAACTGAAGTGAGGTCCTTTTTAAACCCAGATGCCCTGATTAGCCTTCCTTAATTGATTCTAGCAGCTTCTTGATTGGCTGCAGTGTTCTAATCAGCCTGTCTTAATTGTCTCCAGAAGGTTCCTGATTGTTCTGGAACCTTCCCTGTTAGGAAACGGAACGTCTTTTGCTTGCTCCTCAGCTATCTGCTTTCTATTCTTTCCTAAAGCCTCCTGGCCCGGATTTTTCTTACTTTTTGCATCTGCCTTAGTCCCCCGCCGACCGGGCCAGACGCTTTTTTTTGAATTTTTTTTTCATTTTTTGTGTTTTTTTTCCCATCTACGTCCTTCGCCGGCCATCCCCCCCCACGCCTGCTTTCGGGCGCAGCTATTTGCCTCAGCTGAGCCCCCGGAGGAGGGGGGGGAAGATTGCCGATTTTGCTGTCCAGAGGGGGGAGTGGAAACCCCCAGACCCAGCCGTTTCGCCAGTAGCTCGGACCTTATAGCATTCTTAACATACCGGAGGACTTGGAACACAGCCAACACAGCCGGAGACGGAGATTCCTTCGGACAGAAGAAATAATATAAATCATCGTGACGGAGGCCGTAAGACTGAGTAACTTTTTGAATTATGCTCTCGTGGGGGGGAGTTTGACTGTGATTACTTGCGTTTGTGGCGGCACAGGGGGTGTGGCGTGGAGACCCCCACCCCCGATCCATCGGTGCCCCTACCCCCCCCATCGTTATTACAACTGTCACGGCCCCCCCGCAGTCTGTCCCTGCTGGCAATCTGCCATCTCCCTTCGGATCCAGCTGTTTGCTTTGAACTTTGCCTTCCGGACCGGACCTAACAACCGACCAACCGAGACTCTTTGGACAAACGTGTGTGGGTCTGCACCCCCCCCCCGGATTGCTTATCCCACAGTTTGCCCCTTTTACTGGACCCCGATTTTGTTCCCCCCCTCCTCCCAGACCCCCTCCCCCGGCATTTTTTCCCTTCCCGTCCGCAGCCAGCGGAGGGAGGGGCTATTCTGCCTTCCCCCCCCTCCTTCCGGTGTCTCCCTGTCTCTCCCTGCTCACAATGGCGGGGAACGAGAGGGGTGAGACTGCTTCAATAAAATTAGTTGTCCCTTCCCCACCACCACCCCAGCCCAACCCCCAAGGTCCCCCCCCTACTACTATTGTTAAGGTACTTGCCACCCCCCCTGCTGGGGCACCGGTAGCAGGAGGCACCAGGGTGATTGCTGCTGCTGCTGCTGCACCCATCACCCCCCCAGATTCTAGGAAACCCCCCCCGGTTCGCAAGAAGGGCCAGGGCGGGTGGAAGGGAAAGGGCCCCGCTAAAACCACTGAGCCCTCCATGGCGGGAGCTGCCCCCACCGCTGCGGCCTCGTCATCAACCGTGGCGCCCCTCCCAGCGTTTCCCTCCACCAGCTCTGCGATTGTCCCTCCCCCGGCCCCCAGGACGTATGCCCGGGCGGCAGCGGGCTCCCCGCTGCCTGCCGCCTCGTCATCTCGCCGCCCCCCTGCCTCTGCCACCATCACCAGCGGCCGAGGCCCTTTCCCCGCCTTGACCAGGAAGCACGGCGTCCGTTGCCTCCTGGTGCCCGCCTCGCCCCACGTGGAGACATACGTGCAGGCGTTGGCGAAGGTGGTGGGACCCACGGCTATTGTGGCGGCCTCCAAGATGTATGGGAAGGTCGTTTTCTTCTTAGCCTCGGAGGATGCCGCCCAGGAGGCGGTGGAGAGGGGCCTGACGGTAGGGGGGGTGTTTGTCCCCCTAGAACCGTTAGAAGACCTGGGCGTTCGCCTTGTCCTTACCTCCGTTCCTCCCTTCTTACCCAATGCTGCCCTGTTACCCGCTCTTTCCACCCTGGGGAAACTTGTTTCTGTCATCAGCCCTCTCCCGTTGGGCTGCAAGGACCCCACCCTCCGTCACATTTTTTCGTTCCGCCGGCAAGTGCAGCTTCTACCACCGGCAGGGGCGCGTGACAGAGAGGCGCTTGAGGGGTCCTTTCTAGTCCCCTACGAGGGAGCCCGCTATCGGGTCTTTTATTCTACCGGAGAGGCCCGGTGCTACCTCTGCCGCTCAGCGGGGCATGTCCGCAGAGACTGCCCTTTGGCTCGGGGGGGAGGGGCACCCGAAACCCCCGAGACCCGGCAGGACATCGGCCCCGTCGCTGCCGACGCCCCTGGCTGCCCAGTACCTGAAACCAATCCTCCTCCTATTCGACCCATCGCTGCTCCCGTCCGGGCCCAAGAGATACCTTCCCTACAATGCCCGGGCGAGCAAGGGGTTTCCACCCTTGCTAGTACCACCCCAATAGAGCCCATGGAGGAGGGTGTGGCAAGGATGTTATCGGGTATAAGAGAGGGCCCTCCCCAAGGAGAAGCCCCCGCCCCTCATGTTGCCCCACCGCTACCTCCCCGAACCCCTAAACCATCGCCTCCGCCCCCCGACACGACCCCTGCTAACCAACCCCCAGATGATGCTATGGAGGGATGGACCCTAGTCCAGGGGAAGCGAGGCAAGCGGAAGGCTCGAGCTCCGCTGCATCCACCCGACGCGGAAGCCCCCCGGAAGACCAGGAAAGGAGGCACTGCTATCGAGCCTCCCGCCACGGCCGCGAGCGAGATCCATCCGCCGGTGTCGGAAGGGGAAGACGGACTGGCATTGGAGGGCAGAATCCCCCCTCCACGGGAAACCCTCCCCTCCGAGACTCCTGAGGACACCCCTTCTGCCTGGATGCTACCCGAACCCCCCGCGGACCCCGAGGCGGCCGTTGAGGCTGGCCCTAGAGGAGAGGCCCCCGGGGTGGCAGGAGTTGGCCTCTCCTCCGTGTATGCGGAGATTGAGGCCCTAGATTTGACCCCGGTCACCCAGGGAGGGGATGATTTGCTGCCGGCCGGCCTCGAGCTGGGCAGCCTTACCCCAGCCTCCCTTTCCCCATGCTCCCTCCCCCTTTTTGCCTTCCCGGGTGAGCACCCTGCAGAAGGCGGCCCACCACCTGATGCCGTGACCGCTAAAATCACCATGGAGCCAGCACCTAGCATTATTGGGAGCCCCTCCCCTTCCCCCTTAACCCTTGATTCTGCTCAGGAGGCACTTTCCTTTAGCTGCTCGCCTCCTGCACCCCAGAGCCTTACCCCTGCCCCTGCCCCCACCCCTGCCCCTGCCCAAGGTCCCTCCTCCTGCAATGTTAATGCCGCCCCTGGGGTTATTTCCTTTCCGCCTTTTGCAGACTCCCCCCAGGGAGCAGTCTTTGCACTTTCTAGTCGCGACCCGTTAGGAGTGGCAATTTTTCCCCTGCCATCCCCCTCCACCCCAAGGCGTGAAATGAATTTAATAACCCCAGCCTGTCAGACGCCCCGTCGGTGGTCCGCACCCTGTCTACCTGCCTTAGCGGACCACGAGGCTGTATTAAGAGGCCCATTAGGGAATACCTCGGGGATTGTAACCCCACCCCCCCATGAGCTGCGGCATGCGCTACGGAAGTTCCTAGAGCACTCCCGTGGCGCCCGCAATAGGGCACAGCTGGCTCTTCGGCTATGGGGGGACTTTGATCAACTCCTCCAGGCCACAAAGGCCCTTATGAAGGAGGGCAGGGGGCAAGGAAAGCGCGGTGCTGCGGCCTACGAGCGAGCCCGCAGCTTCCGAAGCGATCTACTCACCCACGGGATGGGTCATGGGTTGCTGCGCAACCCGCCGGGGGCCCTGAACCCCCCCGCCAATACAAGACCCCCACCCCCCCAGCCCTCCGTATGATGCCTCTTATTATTGCGACCCTGAATACCAGGGGCTGTAGGATGGCTCTCCGCAGGTCCCAGGTGCTCTCTTACCTTCGGGAGGGGAGGTACTCTGTAGTTTTCCTGCAGGAGACCCATACAGACCCGGCCGCCGAGGACAGGTGGCGGCTGGAGTGGGGGGACGGGGTATACTTTAGCCACTTTGCGACCTGGCAGGCTGGAGTGGCAACCCTATTCTCCCCCAACCTACGGCCTGAGGTGCTAGGGGTCAATGAGGCCGTGCCGGGCCACGTGCTGCACCTTCGAGTCCGTATGGAGGGGCTCGTGGTTAATTTTGTTAACATCTATGCCCCGCAAATGAGCTCCAGGCGGCCACAATTTTATCAGCAGGTGTCCGACTTTCTCGGCACCCTGGATTCGCACGAGTGCCTGGTCCTGGGAGGGGACTTTAACACCACCCTCGAGGAACGGGACCGCTCAGGGGCCGAACCGAGTCCGGCCGCTGCGAATATTCTCCAAGGGATAGTTGACCATCATTCCCTAGTGGACGTCTGGCGTGACCATCACCCAGATGACACCTCCACGTTTACCTTTGTTCGGGTGGAGGCCCATCGGTCACACCACTCTCGGTTGGACCGTATTTATTTATCCCGTTTCCATCTTTCACAGGCCCACTCCTCCGCCATTCGGCCGGCCCCATTCTCCGATCATCATTTAGTCGCTGTAACGGTTTCCCTCCGTGCAGAGAGACCGGGGCCGGCCTATTGGCACTTTAATAACAGCCTGTTGGAGGACGAGAGCTTTGTGATGTCCTTCCGGGAGTTTTGGTTGGCCTGGCGAGAGCAGTGGCGTGCCTTTCCCTCGGTGCGGCGATGGTGGGATCTCGGGAAGGTGCGCGCCAAGCTCTTCTGCCGTGACTACACTCGGGGCACCAGCCGACGGCGAAATGCGGCGATAGAGCAGCTGGAACGGGAGGTCTTAGAGATGGAGAGGCGCCTGGCCGCCGATCCCGAGGACCCGTCCCTCTGCGGAGCGTGCCGGGAGAAGCGGGAGGAGCTCCGGGCCCTTGAGGACCACCGGGCCCGAGGTGCCTTCGTTCGATCCCGCATCCGCCTCCTTCGGGAGATGGACCGCGGCTCCCGCTTCTTCTATGCCCTGGAGAAAACGAGGGGGGCCAAGAAACACGTCACCTGCCTTCTTGCGGAAGACGGCACCCCCCTCACGGGTCCGGAGGAGATGTGTGGGAGGGCCCGTGACTTCTACACAAGCCTTTTCTCCCCGGACCCGACCGATCCTGACGCTTGCGAGGTGCTCTGGGAGGAACTCCCCACGGTCAGCGTGGGCGACCGAGACCGACTAGAGCTGCCTCTCACCCTGGCCGAGTTCTCGGAAGCCCTCCGTCGCATGCCCACCAATAAATCTCCGGGCATGGACGGGCTGACCGTGGAGTTTTACCGCGCGTTCTGGGACATTCTCGGCCCAGACCTAGTCACCGTCTGGGCTGAGTCCTTGCAGAGCGGGGTCCTCCCTCTGTCATGCAGGCGAGCGGTGCTCGCTTTGCTGCCAAAGAAGGGGGACCTCCGCGATCTACGAAACTGGCGTCCCGTCTCACTCCTTAGCACGGATTACAAAATCGTAGCGAAAGCAATCTCGCTGCGGCTGGGGTCCGTGATGGCGGACGTGGTCCACCCAGACCAGACCTATACTGTCCCGGGTCGCAGCATTTTCGACAACCTCTTTCTCGTCCGAGACCTTTTGGAACTCGGGCGGAGAGATGGTCTATCGTTCGCCCTCCTGTCTCTTGATCAGGAGAAGGCGTTTGATAGAGTAGACCATGGGTACCTCCTGAGCACTCTGCAGGCGTTTGGATTTGGACCTCGGTTTGTGAGTTTTCTCCGGGTGCTGTATGCCTCCGCGGAGTGTTTGGTTAGGCTCAACTGGACCCTGACTGCCCCGGTCAGCTTCGGGCGAGGAGTGCGGCAGGGGTGCCCCCTCTCGGGCCAGTTGTATGCTCTGGCGATCGAGCCTTTCCTCTGTCTCCTCCGCAGGAGGATGACAGGGTTGGTGCTGCGGGAGCCGGAGCTGCGGCTGGTCCTGTCGGCGTACGCCGATGACGTACTTCTCGTGGTCCAGGACCCGGGCGACTTGGCGCGAGTGGAGGCATGCCAAGCCATCTATTCGGCAGCCTCCTCCGCCCGAGTCAACTGGGTCAAGAGCTCTGGCTTGGCGGTGGGGGACTGGCGGCAGGTGAGCTCCCTCCCACCCGCACTTCAGACCATCCGGTGGAGTGCGGGTCCACTGCTCTATCTCGGCATTTACCTTTCCGCCACGCATCCTTCCCCGCCGGAGAACTGGCAAAATTTAGAGGGCGGGGTGATAGAGCGGATCCGGAGATGGACGAGGCTTCTTCGATGTCTCTCCCTCCGAGGGAGAGCACTGGTGCTTAACCAACTAGTCCTGTCCACGCTCTGGTACCGGCTCAACACCCTGGCCCCGGCCCCGGGTTTCCTGACCCATCTCCGGAGATTGATTCTAGAGTTTTTTTGGTCAGGAATGCACTGGGCCCCTGTTGGAGTTCTTCATCTACCCCTGAAGGAAGGAGGGCAGGGCCTGAAGTGTCTGTACACTCAGGTCCGCGTCTTCCGCCTCCAGGCCCTGCAGAGGCTCTTTTATAGTGCAAGTAGTTCGGCGTGGAGCATACTGGCGCACGCCTTCCTGCGCCGTTTCCAAGGGTTTCGATATGACCGGCAGCTCTTTTATCTTTCTCCGAGGGGTTTTCCGCGAGACCTCTCCGGGCTGCCGGTCTTCTACCAGGACCTCCTCCGGACCTGGAAATTGTTTCTAACAACCAGGTCCGTGGCGGCCACCGTGGGGGCAGATCTCCTCACGGAGCCCCTGCTACACAACCCCCAGCTCCGTGTGCAGGTGGCGGAGTCCCGCTCGGTGCGCCAGAGGTTGGTCCTGGCGGAAGTTACGAGGGTCGGAGACCTCCTGGACTACGACCGGAGAGACTGGCTGGATCCCCTGATGCTCGCTCGGCGCATGGGGCTCTCCAGCCTCCGTACCCCCCGGCGCGTACTTCAGGAGGTGAAGGCCGCCTTGACCCCCGCTGCTCGGGCTTATGTTAGCCGAGCCTTGTGCGAGGGCACACCCCGCCCATCCCTTACCCCAGGCCCGCCGGACCTTTCCATCGGGCCCCCACCCCATAGATCCCAACACACCCCTCACCCTTTCACTGCAAGCCGGCTGCACGAACTGCAGCCGGTTAGCTTTCAAATTGCTTCACGGAAATATTTATATACACTTACGCTTCACACCCTTCACGCCCACACCCTGGTGTCCCGCCCCGATACAAAGTGGCGGGATCTCCTGCCACCTTTGGAGGGTGAGCAACCTCGGTGGGCCAGCCTGTATTCCACCCTGGTCCCAAGGCCCGTCGGGGACATCAGTTGGCGGCTCCTTCACGGAGCTGTGAGCACGGGCGTGTTTTTGACACGGTTTACCCCCATTCCGGACACTTGTCCTTTTTGTAATGTGAGGGAAACCCTGGTGCACGTGTATTTAGAGTGCGCCAGATTGCAGCCCCTTTTCCGGCTCCTCACAAATATTTTATTACGCTTCTGGCTTCATTTTTCCCCCCACCTTTTTATCTATACACTTCCCATTCGTGGCCCCACAAAGTCGCGGGATCTTCTGGTCAACCTCCTCCTAGCTTTGGCTAAAACAGCCATTTACAAAACCAGAGAGAGGAGGTTGGCCCATGAAACGTCCTGCGATTGTGGGGCCGTTTTCCGATCCTCAGTACACTCACGTATCCGAGCGGAGTTCCTCTGGGCGGCGTCCACCGACTCCCTTGAAGCCTTCGAGGAGCGGTGGGCGCTGTCTGGGGTTCTCTGCTCGGTGACCCCGTCCGGTTCCCTCCGTCTGACCCTTTGATTGAGGGGAAGAGCGAGAGACGCCAGCCCCAGCCATTGCCGCTGTGGATACCATCATTCCTGTCATCTAGGAGGGGTCCTATAATACATGGGTGTCTACCCCCCCCTCCCTAAACCGCCCACCCCGCAGCCGTGCCCATCTTACCGGGCACTCTCAGGAGAGGGAGGATCGGTGACACTGGGCGCGGCACTGGGTAACTCGAGGGGGTGGAAGACCACGAGTGTCGAGGAAGCCCCCCCGCTCTAGGCCACCAGGTAACTCAGGAGGGTGGAAGACCACGAGTGTCGAGGAAGCCCCCCCGCTCTGGGCCCAGGCTAGCCTGAACACTTCTCCCTCCTGAAAGCTGCTGTGTTATACCTTCTGATTGCGTTGTTTTGTTGCATAGTTGTTTTGTTTCCTTTGGTAATTCTGTAAGCGTTACCAATAAACTTTCTTTTTGTTTAAAAAAAAAAAAAAAAAAAAACCTTCCCTGTTACCTTACCCAGGGAAAAGGGACCTACTTAGCCTGGGGCTAATATATCTTCCTTCTATTACTCTTCTATAGCCATCTGGCCCGACCCTGTCACAATGTCAGAATAAATCTCCCTTGTTTGTTAGATTATATGCCACCTTTGAGCAACAGCTCAGAGCAGGATATGTCCCTTCTACTAATATTGCATTCTTGAGTGGCCAATATTCACTGCACCAATGTTCAGTTTGTACTCTCTTTATTTGCATGGCCTTTAGCTTACTTAAACTATAGCTGTTCTGTGATTTTATGTCATCTTCCCCTTAACTGTACCAAGTTCCTTATGACTTATAATCAGTTTTTAACAGTAGTCCCAGTCAGTTGCACTTCAAGTCACTTTAATTCACAGCAGTCCCTTATAACCTTTTGGCTACAGGCTTTCTAATACAGGGTTTGGGGCGGGGTTTGCCTCCCTTTCTGATTTGTTTAGTAAACCAAGGACACATTTCATGCATACACATTTTTCATACATAACTATATACAATGTAAATACATATGGCATAAATAGAGATGAAATGTGGCATAACACAATAATTCATATGCAGGTTCTGGTCACTTTCATCTGTACAGCTGAAGTATTTATGACTATGAAAAGATCTGTCTGTAATATATAGGGAATTTGATAATATCTCTTTCAGTAGTTTTGGAGCCCTCTAGGAGGGCCTCCTGGTGTTCTGTTGAAGCCCCCAATTCCTAACAGAGCAGCTGTGTGTGTGTATAATATATAATATGCTGTATAGCTCTAAGCCTCGTATATTTGTATATAATTAGACTTGGCAGAATTCATTTTTTAATAATTTCAACACACAATATCAGTGTTTATTTTTAATCATTTTTTCTATTTTTACTCACTTAAATTTTCACAGTTGCAGGAAATTATGGAGAGGACAGACAATAATTATTTCAGTAGTCAGTGAAATTCAAAAAGTTGACATTTAATAGCTGTTCAAACACAAATTGTCAGTATCATATATAAAAATATAGTGTAAATATTCATAAATAAAACTCTAAGAAGTTCTTAAGCAGGACTTTTCTTACATTGCTTAACTGTAAATTTTGATTATTATTTGTAGAAATATGTTTTCATTGTTTTCTGTGTGTATGGTGAAATTGACATTTACCAATAAAAATCTGATCCTTCCAAGCCTAAATATAGTTAGCAAACACAGTGCTTTGAACCCATCTATGTCTGTTGCGGTTTCCTCATATTATTACTGTTGTGTAGAGAGGAAAGAGACAACACTATCTGTCCATTCTAAAATGGTCCCATAACGAGAGGACAAGGCTCACTTGATTCTGACTTCTTTTAAACTAAAAGGATCTTCTAGAACAATATAAAAGGGTCATAAACAAAACTCCAAACCACCAGAATTCCAAATGAAAACATTGGCCTGGTTTTGCAAAAAGTTTTCCAAACATTTCACCTAAATATTGAGGGAAACAGGTCTAGCAACTTCCCTTTCTTTACTGGTAAAACCAAAACATATTTTAAACATACCAAGTGATACCATATTGTAACTAGGTCCCCCAACATGGTAGTTTTAATTCTATATCTGGGACCTACTGGCCTGATTTTTCCAAGTTATTTAGATACCTAAAGATGCAGATAGGCACCTACTAGGATCTTTTAAAATGCCAGTGTTTGGGGTCACTCTGGTCAGCCCTCCGAACCTGGCCTCTTGCCCTCAATTTAGCCTGGTTCCCTCCCAGTTAGTCCCTAGCTCATTTTTAGTGGGAATCAGGCTTTTCTGATCTTCTGATTTTCATCAAAATCAACAGGGTTCTGAGCAGAGTGTGGAAGGAGTAAGAGACACAGCCATAGTGGGAGCAAGAGGCCAATGGGTGTACAGTTGGGCCTACATAAGCAATGAGATGCACAACTCTCTAGTACTACATTCTGTAATGTGTCTCAGGTAAGTGGGAGAAATGATGGATCCCAGGACAGAAGATAGTAGTCATCTAATTTGTTATATGCAAGACACACAACGTGATGACAGACACCAGGCTCAGTGAGTTCTGGGACAGTCACTAGAAGTTCCTGTGTATTCTTTTCATGGTAGATCAGTGTAAAAATCTTCATCCTTGTTACTTAGTAAGCCTTCAGCATCAAAAGGAATAGTGATACTTCCCACTTCTGCAGAATGTTTTGTTCTGGTATCTCATAGTGCTTTGCGGGCATCATTTATTTAAGCTTGGCAACACCCTTTCTGGTAGGTAAATATTATTAACCCTGTTTTGCTTATGAGCAGACCTAGGTACATAGAGATTAAGTGATTTACTGTAGGTCACACAGTAAGAGAGTGGTAGACATGAGAATAGAACCCAGGAGTTCTAATTCTGCATTCTCTGTTTTATACAGGGGCCTAATCCCTTTCTTTCTAGTGCTGTGTGTATAGAAGCCTTTCATCTCAGTCAGTACTTCCTTCTCACGGCTTAAAGATATTGGGCCAGATTCCCATTGATGTAGTTCTACTGAAGTCCCTCTGGGAGAGATTTTTAAGGTATTTAGGTACCTAAAGATGAAGAGGTTTGATAAAAAGGGAGTACAGTTTTTCCATGGAGAATGACTAGTTTTTAAAACCCTTCAGCTACGTACAGACAATATTCAGGAAAGTAACCAGGGGTCAGATTTTGTGCTGTATCTCAGAAGCACAGCATGGAACTGTCTCAGCCCACTGGCAGGGGGTTTAAACCACTGTTGCTCCTTCCAAATCCTAGCCTGTTCCACAGTCCCTGGCGTCATTTAGACAGCCCTGGGGCTGCCTATGGGTGGCAGCTCTTTCCAGAGCACCGTGTATTGCAGCCTTGGCACGGCCATGGCCCCGCCCTCCAGCCCCACTCTCTGTACTGGGGCTTGTGAGAGGCTCCTCAGAAGGCAGCTGTGCCTGTGCTGGAGGAATCACCCCCCTGCCAGAACGTGGCTTTATAGAGTCCATTTACACAAGTCTGACCCTCTTACCCATCATGAAGGGGCTGGAGAGAGCCTGGCAATCACACCCTAGCTATAATGCTGCTACTTCTTTTGTTGATGAAATTTGTCTATTGAAGGTTTTATTCTTGAGGTATTTGCACCTGGTTTCTTTAACGTTTGAGTAACATTTATATTTCAAAACAATGAGGGGTATAACTCAGACATGGAACAGGCAAGTATTCTCATTCCAAGAATGTGAGGTGCAGTTCTCTGGTAGCTTGTCAGAGTCGGGAAGAATGATACCATTTGAAGGATTGTGTGAAAACAAATTGCTCCTGTCTGCTGCCCTAGACCCAAGGTTAATTACTGCAATATAAAGCAGGCTGAGGGAAAATGTTGTGGACAGATCTCCTCAATTAGTCTATTCTCTGAAAAAGGAAACATTCCACAGTAAGAAGGAGACTGCATCATCACTTAAACCATAAGCATTTCATTGAAGGAGTGTAAGGAGGAAATGTGAAATTCCAAGTAGGATTCCAAGTAGGGTGACCAGATGTCCTGATTTTATAGGGACAGTCCCAGTATTTGGGGCTTTTTCTTATATAGGTGCCAATTACCCCCATCCCTTGTCCCAGTTTTTCACACTTGCTATCTGGTCACCCTAATTCCAAGGCATGATGTAAAAGCAGAAAGCTAAAAGGACATGTTGAGTTAAACAGAGAGGGGAGAAAATACTGCAGTGTAAGAGAGAAGGGTAATGGTAAACAGCATGGGAATCATTTTTACAGCACAGTCTTTGCTTTGGTATATAAATTTTTTGCATTTTTTGCATTTTTGGCACATGACTGGTGAGCTTTGTGTGTATAAATTCACCTGCCAGCAATATTTCCAAAAATGCAGGTGCAAGTGCATAATAGAAAATATATTTCACACAACATATCTTGAGACTGTGGAACTCACTGCCACAGGAAGTCATTTTGACAAGGAACTGAATGGAACTCAAAAAAGGGGTTGTTAATTTATATGAATACCAAGAATATCTAGAGTTATCATAATGATAAAAAAGATTTTGGAAGGGATATCAAACCTCAAATTTCAGGGATTAAGCCAATCTCTAAGAGATCAGAGTGAGACACAGGGCATGTCTGTACTGCCCTACAGTTTGGACTATGTGGTGTGAATAGCAGTGCACACCAAAGTGCCTTGCTGTAATTCCCCCATGTGGATGCTGTGGGCACAAACTTAAAGATCCCAGAGGATTCTGGACTTATGTTAGTATGAACTGAGGTGCACATTGCTATTCACATCCCCCTTAGTCTGGACTGTGGGGAAGTGTGGACATTCCCATAATGTATGAGCTAAATTATGTGACATCTGCCTATTGCTGAGTTCTTACACCTTTCTCTGAAGCGTCTTGTGCTGACCATTGTCAGAGACAAGATACTGGACTAGAAGAACTTCAGGTGTGATCCAGTATGGCAATTCTTGTGTTCCTATACATGTGCACAAATAAAGGATTGGTTGTGTTCCATTTGAACATATGGTCTATATATATTCCAGGGGTGTAAATAACATTTCTATACCTTCTCTGCAGTCTACGAAGAGATATCGTCTCCTGTACTTTGATTACCCGCACAGCAACAGTGTATACGCTTTTCTCGTTTTTGAGCATTGCAGTAACCGAGACTGAAAATAAGGATAACATACTTAGCTGCCCGCAGCATAGGATTCAAGAGAGAAGAAGTGATTATATCTGTTATTGTCAGTATGACTCAATTGACAGCAATATTGCTTCTAAACAAGTAATTTGTGGGTTCCCATTCCACATCATAACTGACACTGCAGTACAGAACTGGGGGTTGGTTCTAAGAGAAAGAGAGAGAGGTTCATTGAGGATGACAAATGTATTCATGATTCCTTCATTAGTTAGAGGATGGGTCTCTTTCTTCCTTAAGTGAAGATGATTAGTGCCCCAGACAGTTGTTATTCTTCATTCACTTATTAAATCATTTCATTATTTCCTTCCTCTTTATTTGGTGGTATTATGTATTTATTTATTCTGTTTCCTAGTCTTCAGTTCGGTACTGAGATCTCTGACTACCTCGGATGAGGGACTGTGGTTGAGAGAAAGAGAAAGAAGATGAGGAAATAAATGGATGAATCTTATTTTTCCTTTTTAAGCTTAACTCCATCATAACCACAATCTTTGCAGATCTCTATATGTAGCTATCTGATAACCATCACTGTACTGTCATTTTCAGACAGCTACCGCTAAACATGTAGGTCAAGGTTTAAAAAATGGGCTCCTAAATACATATTAAGTACCTAAATAAATGGCCTAATTTTCAAAAGTAAGATATCGAGGTAGAGAGGGGGCTGCTAAGAGCTTAGCACTTTTGAAAACCAGGCCACTTAGGTACATAAATATGGACTTAGGAGCCCAACTTTAGTCATCCATTTAAAAAAAAGAGAGTTGGCTGTTGTACAATAAGATATTTTATGATAAACAGGGATGCACCAATGGAGTTATAGCTTCATAAAATCAAAATTCTTCAGTGTACCAATCTACACTTTGGGCTTTGCAATGTCAAAATGTTATACTCGGTTTAGTCATTTAAAAAAATCCAGCAAGTCACTTCAGAGTTTCTCACTTTTTATCATAATTATTTTGTCAGCATCAAGAATTTGCATATTTGGATACGAGATGATTGCTGAATATTAGCCCAAGATGTGCCTGTCTCAGTGCCCTATAGACTAACATGATCACGGTGGCATATAAATCAAAATGCCAAGTACATTGTACTGAACTTGTGAATCAGAATAAGGAAAATGTAAAAATGGGCCCAATCCTGCAAACCCACACTCATATGAAACAAATGTGCTTACTCGAACAGCACCACTGAAGTCTTGCTGGATCAGAACCTCAGCATGGAGTAAAAGCACATGGATGGTTTACTAAACACCTCAAGATTTAGGCTGCTACCTTCAACCTTGGAATATTAGTTTTCCAGAGTGACAGCAAAATGAATGCTTACAGAGGCCAAGGTTTCCCAGGTACATATAGTTTTAGCTCCAGAGATATCCCACAGGAATAACCACGTGTGTTGAATCAAACAATCCACCAGATGTCTCCACTCCTTTACAGAAAATCAAATGGGACCATTTGTCTGTCTGTAAGAAGACAGCTTAGATGTGACAGGTGACACATCTGATATCTTTAGTTATTATCGTCCACCCATCCACCAGGATGCCACACATTGTTCTCTCTTCACTGTTGTTCAGGGTCATGAGCCACTCAACTATGTCCAAAAAAGAAGGGCCATGTTCTCTTATGATATTAGGAGCATCAAGCCTATGGGTTTTTTAAAAAATATTTAAAACTCTCTGGATGCTCCTCTTGCTGCTGGTGCCTGTCTCACTGGTGGTCTGTGTACTCTACGGGGAGGTGGTGGATTGGCACTATGCAAAAGCTGTGAAGGAAGCCAGGGAGGAAGCTCTCAACAATGGCACAGCATTAGGACAGAGGGACTATTGTTGGTGGAAGTAGAGACATCACAGAACTTCACAGGAGATCACAGATTTCTTCACTGCTTCTGCAATAAGACACCAGGTGCAACTATTTAGAGTGTAAGCTCTTAGGGGTAGGACCTGCCAGTATCTAGCAGAATCAGTCTCTGATGTTGGATGGAGCCTCTAGACATTATTGTAATACAAATCATAATAAGTGAACAAGCAAGGCTCTAAGCCTGTTTTCCTCACTCACCCAAACTTCTCCTGAAATCAATGGCAATATAAAAAAATGAGGATTGTAGGACCAGGCCTTGAGCCTTGCTGGATATATTTAGTGTTGACATATCTCATGGCATCACAGAAGGCACAAGTGCCACCACTGAGGGGCAGAGGCTGCTGGTGAAGAGAGTAGGGCTGGTCAGGAAATGATGTTTTGTCTCTCAAAAAGCATTAATGAATTTAAAGAATTTTTAAAAATTTTATGGTTTTTGCTGCTTTGAAATGTTTTGGGTTTGTAAATAAATAAAGAAGAATCAGTTTTTGGTTTTTGTGAAGAAAACCTGAACTTCTTTGATGGAAATGTTTTTGGTTGCTGAAAAAAATCCATTTGGTCGAAAAGCCATTCAAAAAATGTTGGAGTGGAAAATTGACCAAACGGACTGAAGAGTGACCAGTGCTAGCAGAGGGAGGGAAAGAAATAAATGAGAGAGAGAGAGAGAGGGCAGGCAGGGAGCTAGAGGGAGCATAGAAAGAAAGAAAGAAAGAAAGAAGAGATGGCTAGCAGGATATTTCATTCCTTTTCAGAATCATGGTTGTACAACCATTAAAGAAAATAAAGTTCACTTTAGTTTTAGTCCCTTTTCTTTAACGTGTGCAACTGGCTGAGTTTGTGCTTTAGCTTGTTTGTAGTGAGAATCCAGGAGTTGTACAGGTGCCATGCATTTTCCCCAAAGTGTCAGAGTCATGGAGAAAAAAAACCAAAATGAGTAGAGTTTCTACAGTTTCACCTGTCACAGAAGAATAAAACATGGGCTGGGAAATCCTTCATTTGATTGAGTTTTGCTGAAACTTCTGCTTAGCTCAGTCATTTCTTTCAAGCTATTAACTTTTCATATATACTTGCTACGAAACAAGGCTTCATCTGCCAATCCCTGGTTGATTTACTATGTGGTGATTCCTTGTTTCAGGAGTAGTACATATTTTGTTGAAAGAAATGACTAATATTTTGCACTCTATTTCCCAGCAGCTTTTATTTGCCTGGCTTCTTTCTTTCTCTGATAAGGCAGCCTAACAAAGACTCAGCAGTGAGAGGTCAACAGACTCAGAAAAAGTGTGACACACGAAACAATGCTGCATTGCTGAGGATGCCATCAAAACACCCTGCTTGATAATGGGAGACATAGAACCAAACCATTGTTGTTCTTGAGCAAGAGCACTACAAGCGGGACAGAATGGAAAGGAATTTTTTGCTTTCTCCAGTGCAGCAAATGGAGGGGCTGCTAGCATTGTTGGTGCTTCTGTACACCCTAAAATGGACATAGCTGGGCAGGGTGGGAATATGGGCATACCTGTGCACTTGCTGGTATCAGGAGTCTTGTGCTCAAGGAAGAGCGAGCTGCATCTGTTTAAACTTGTAGTAGGTGTTGCTTCTGGAAGCAGTACACCTTGCCCTACTCTAAGCAGGCATAAATGACTTTAAACCCAATAGACTCTGGTGCTGACCCTCTGCACCCTCTCCATAATGAAATTAAAAGTGCAAACCTGTAAAGAACTCAGGAATTCCCATTTGGACAGAGAGCTTCATAACTCTGCCAACCTCACAAGTCAGAGGCAAAGCTAAGTAATGTCACTGTCCTGTAGACTCTCCCTAATGAATCTCCCTCCTCTTCAAATTAACCTTAAATGAAGTGAGAAACATATTCTGCAGATGGATCATTAGTGGTGATATCTGACATGCAGAACTTTGATATTGTATTTCCCAGCAATTTCAGTAGGAATTACCAAAATTCCGCAGCACAGAAAGAAAGATTAAGCCATTGGCACCAACATCTACCCTGCAAGATGCTCAGAGAGTGAACCAGAGTCATATCCTTTGTTTCCCTTCACAATAGAGTCACAGAAACATCCCCTGGCTCTTCCATATCTATAGAGACATACATCTTTCACAACAAAAGAATGGCAGGGAGAATTAAAGATGAGGTTTCTGTATTAACTCTAAATTGCTTTCTTGCAATGCAGTCCAACCAACTCTTAGCCTTAGTTTAACACACATTTTTTCAAGTCTGAAATTCCTTGCTTGAAAACAGCATATAACAAGCAAGTGCAAAAAATGTCAACAAGTTGCTGAAGTGGATCAGGATGTGTCATACCCCAACAAGCAGGACAGGTTTGCTGAGGTTCACAATACTATTTTTGCACCTGGGATACATTTTCAAGAGAATATTCTGAATGCACATGGGCTGAACTATGTTTATTTTGGATGGAGTCAGTGCAAAACCCAAAGATATCAAACTTAAATATGTCTCCTACTTTCAGTTCTAAATTGGTTGTGAAAGGGTTAATCACTGTGAGTGCTCTTGCTTGAAGGGGACAAATGTCTTACCCTCTAGTTTGAAAAACGACGTCTGCCAACCTCAAAATCTACCAAAATAAAATCACTATCAATGTTGATTTCCCCCCACTGGTTTTTGTTAATATGAGTTAAAGTATATAAGCCAACCCTTTCATGTATGAAGTGGATAGTAAAGGGTTATATTAGATTTTGGAAATATTCTTATATGCTGTATTTTGATGTATGACTGTTACATCATTGGCCTCCCCCCTTCTTATACTAATACCTTTAATATTGGTTACAGTTAGGGCTGGCTAGAAAACCAAAATTCTGTTTAATGAAATATTCTGAAGTTCCAAAATTTGTTTTCTTTCTTATGTGGAATGAAATGGGACCCTTTGAATGCTTTTTGTTTAAAAAAAATATGAGAGAGAGAGACAGAGAGAAAGAAAGTCACCTTCCCTTTCCTTCCCCACCACCCCCACCCCGCCCCACAATAGCCAGTAACCTAGGGATTTGGGCACTTATCTAGGCTGTGGGAGAGCCCAGTTCAAGTCCCTGCTCTGTCTGATAAAGGAGTACATAGTTCTTTGGTCTTGACCAGAAATTGTATCCTGGCCCAGAGAAACCTTCCCAGTGACACTTTTGTCAAAATGAGTTCTATTTCCACAGAAAAGTCTCTGTTTGACTAATTTGCATTTTCTGATTCAAAAAAGTAACATTAATAAAATCCCAGCTTTAGTTACAGTGTAGCATCTAGTTACCATTCTTCTTAGGCAATCTTTTGTCTTAAGAAATGTACTTCTCCACCACCCCGAAGAAGAGCCAAATTCAAGCCTGAGATTGTCAGATATGATGTCACTGGTTTGCCTTGGATATGCACCATTTGATCAAGTGGCTGAATTTATTTTATAAATACAGTTCTGTTCCACCTTTATTTAAATATGACATGTCAAGAAATTCATTTTTGTTGCTCACATGCATAGTTGCTTGAGGCAGGTTTCATAATCATTAACTGGTTACTTGATCAATTGTTGCTTGTTAATTACAGCATATCTGAACACTCTGATACTGAACTTTGTGGCTTGCATGCATTGCTAATTTCCTGAGTATTGTAAAGATGTAAAAAGCAAGCCAGAGATGGGATTTTTCTGCTCCCATTTAGGCTTGTACATGCAGTGGACAGATTTTCAACAGCTCCCATTGAATACAATAGAGAGTCCTTCACACTGAAAACCGTGGGAACTGGGGGTACTGGGAACTTTTGAAAGGACACCTACTTAATTACCTGAGGCCCCCAATCCTGCACGGGGGAGCATGCGAGTACATCACTCTGTCTATGCACTTTACAATGCAGAATTGAGATGTACATGGGAATTGGTGAGTGCTGTGCTCTTTTGAAAACCTGTCCATATATTGTTGTTGCTAATTACTGTTGTTGCTTTGAAATAACTTTATATTAACTTTTGCCAGTGAAAAAGTGTCACTCAAAAAGAATGAGTGTTAAATAGCCCTTTCTGCTGCCTGTCGCCTATGTCTTCTGTCTGGATTTTACTTGTGCTCTCTGCAGCATCCAAAGTAGTGTATAAACATATTCACACCCATGGGAAAGCCAGGACATGACTAAGGTTTTTTGCTGATGTCAAGAAAAGTGAAATACTTGTTGATTTTTTAATTAGCAAAAGGAGAGTTTGGCAAGTGAGGAGTATCCATTCCACCACAAAAAGCTTCTGTGTGGCAAGAATTTCCTAATGAAAATTTGGATCTCATTCCAAAATGGAATTTTCTTCCTTTTCTTGCAGACAAACATCAGTGTCCAGAGGTAGAGATGGGGAAAGAACCTTGGAACTGAGAGGGAGGAAAAAGTAATATGTCACAAATTGAAATCAAAGATATACCTGGAGGAAAGAGGAAAAAACAAAAGCAGTTCACAGAAAGGAAAGACAAATAGCAAGCCACAGAAAATCAGAGAGAGAGAGAGAGAGAGACTGATACTTGCATACACCAGGCTGCCCATAGAGTTGCACTAACACTTTTAAAATACCAAAAACAGATATTTCTTTCTGAGAAGTGAGTTAACGTGGGCACTCAGCAGTATCCCTCCGAGGTGCTGGAACAGTGTGGAGCTTGGTATTTCAGAGGTAATTACTGCTGAGTATTCTGTTCAGCCAACGCACCTGTCAGAGAGAAGATCTATGTTTAACACAGAAAAGAGAGATGTGACGGAAGGACGATGAGGAGATTTTCTGTCCCCACAGGGACATTTGTAAGCCACCAGCCCCTTTGATTTATCAGAACTATGAAAAATTAGTCACTAAAAGTACCCTAGCTATCACAAAAGATATATGCAAACCACAAATTTAAAATCAAAGCAATCAAGAAGAAGTGTTTTCTTTAATCAGTCTGTGACAAAGGAAGAAAAAGATTTATACTCATACCAAGGTAGGCAGTGACATGGTTAAACTTCTCCACTGGGGTAAAACACAGAAATTGTTCTCCACCCATTTTCTGTGCATGGGATTGCATTCTAGGTTACATGGGCATTCATTAACACCAGTGTGATGTGAATGTAAAGCTGGTGCTTCCAAACCAAAACATTGGGTCTCAATTTCCATAGGTGTGAATGCTACTTTTACTGGTGAAAGTGACTGAACACAGAACTCGCACAGGAAAATGGTACAAGACAAAATCACTCTATCTCCTGCGGGTAAACACTTTTCACAAACTGATCACTCTATATCTGACCTCATCCTCAAAGGAAAACTGCACATTTTCAAAAGACAAGCCTGGGAGCTTAAATTCGTTACTTTGCTAGACACTAAAAATCATAGGCTGAACAAAAACACTGGATTTATGGCTTATTACAACAATCTGTAAGGACTTGTCTTCACAATAGCTGTGTAGCTGCACTGGTGCAGCTGTGTCCCGATAGTGCTTTAGTGAAGACACCACTACACTATCCATCAGCATAGTTAATCCGTCACCTGAGAGGAGGTAGCAATGTTGACATTTCCCTCCTATCTTGCCTCCATGCAATTCCTGGCATGCTCTGATCACTCAATTTGTCCTCTGAAGTGGATTTGTGGCTTCCTGCTCTCCCACAACAGCTGGGGCTTTCAAAGCTTAGATGAAGGATATTTGCCAGATGCCACAGTACTTCAGAAGAGGTATCATGACAGCGCAGAAAAAATTCTACAGCCTAGCTAAACCCAAAGGAATAATATATATACAAAAATATTTGAAAATATTTAATTACCAATTAAAAAATTCTTAAAATTAAAGGATCTAACAGCATGCATCAGTCCACACTAGTCTCCCAAAACCATAGTTATACTTCATATTAAAAAATGATAGTAGGATCCTTAGTCAGTGTGGTCTAATGTTTAGAGCAAGAGTCTGGATGTTCTGAGATCTGCATTCTTCCTTACTCTGCAATGGCTTATTGTTTGACCTTGGACAAGTCAATAAACCCCAGGTTTCAGAGTAGCAGGCTGAACTGGGGAAGTGCTGGTCCCAGACTAAAGGGATTTCTAGCCTGTGTATGGAAACTTGGTGGGACTGCTTGTATCATCAGTCAGAGTGAGATATTGCTGATTCAAATTCTATCTAGTATATTAGGCTTAGTTTGCATTTTTGTTTAATTTCCTAGGTAATCTGCTTTGATCAATTTGCTATCACTTATAATCACTTAAAATCTATCTTTCTGTAGTTAATAAATTGGTTTTATGTTTTATCTTAACCAGCGGGTTTTTGAGTGAAGTGTCTGGGAAAATCTCAGCTCAGTTAACAAGGGCTAGTGTGCGTTGTCCTCTCCACATTGAGGGAGGGGTGAACTGGGTAGTAATTTCATACTGGTCGGGTTTTTGACCAGGGCAGGACGGTACAGTTCTGGGATCCTAGGCTGGGGAGCTGGGGGTATTTTGGCTGTAGCCTCTCTATTGTTAGTTCATGCAGTAGCTGGCCAGAGCCTGCATGTAACTGGAGCTGAGTGTGTCCCTGCCTGTGTGAATGCTGGTGGGAGTATAGGACTGGGAGCAGTCTGCGCTTGTCACAGCAGCACAGTGAGAGAGGGAACCCAGGCTGGTGAGTCAGAGGGCTGAGTGGTACTCCAGTTCCAGGTTGCACCCCAAGCGTACAACCCATCACAATCCCCTTCTCAGATTGATGATTATGAAATGCTACTTATCACTGGTGTATTTTAAGGCCTCGTTAAATGTTTTGAAGTTATAGGACAGTGGCGTGAAATTCTTCATTTGGAATTTTGATCTATTTTATTCTGCACCTTGTTTTGGACATTCCATTCCACACAGAATCTCATGCTCATCATCATAGTATCCAAACACTTACCAATAGTGTATTACACATCTGTTACAGTTTTTTGGTTCTCATTCGCTCCCTGGGAGAGAAGCATATGTAGGGGAGTGTCTTGTTTTGGTAAGGTTATTGTCTGTGCTTTTAAATATACATCTGGCTGTGTATTTATCTTAGAGAAGGCAAGGTCAAAAAATGTACCTTGCAGTTGGAGCGGAAGGTGGTGACATTTTCTTATCGTTATGCATGATTTTCTGTACCTTTATTAAACTGAGTCATATGCCCATATCTTGGAATCAGCCATGTGGCCAGTGCTCAATTCAGCTTTTTTATACCTAGCAGATAACAGTCCAAATAACGCACAAGATTCAGATTTATTTAATAATCACAAACAGTTTAGCTTATGAATATTTCATATTGCCTCATTTCCACTAAGAAGGTAGTCATGCTGAATGTCTATATCATCAGATTATGCAGCAAACAATGGGAAACATATGTTCTATGTGCTTTTTTAACAATTTGATGAAGGAAGAACACCTGGCAAAGTTAGAAATGGTATAAGAAAGAACTGCTTTCTTTTGTTATTTGAGCTCTTGAAATGAAATCTTAAGTAGCTAAGATGCAACCCAAACTATAGTAATTTTGAACTTTGGTAGAATATAAAAAAGGTTTTAAAGTGTTTTTTTATTACATGAAAAAATGTTTATTTTTTCAACTAACTATATATGTTCATTAAAGTCTTCCCAGATATAAATAGGTAACATTCAGAACCATAGACAAAGCTATCATATTTAAAACAAAGACATCTGTCAATACTTTCTGTTCGGTGCTTATCAAATAATTTAAAGCAAGGACCTGTATTTCATAACAAATTAGTTTTCTTGTCATATTTTGCAGAATTCTGCGCCACTAAGACATGTAGGGAAAACTCACCTTCAGTTTCATCAGAGTAGCTAATTGCATCATGTGACCAAGGACACAAGGATTATTAATTCCCCATATAGAATTTTGATAATAGATATAATGCAGCATCATTCATGATTCCATATCTAAGGCTGAGTTAAGTTTTTCACTTAAATTGGAGATTCAGTCTTTTTGCTATGGACGAGGATCCAACATATCCTCCTCAGAATTACAGTGCTTACTCTTTGAGTACAGAATTCTCAAACAAAATGTTAGTTTGAGTTAAGATTTTTAAAGTATCAGTCATTTAAAAAATATTTTGCCTTGAATGATCTTAATAATAGAATAACACAGATCTTTAAAAACTTCCAAATAGCTAAAATTCACTGAAATCTCATTTGCTACATTTGAAGGTTGTTTTTAAGGGTTACAACTTTTATCATTAGATTCTTCACAATTTAAAGTTTCTTCTTTGAGGAAGGGTGACAAGGGTTCTTCTACGGAGAAGTCTATGAAGTACGACCCTTTTTCAAAATTGCTCCTACCTCCTATTGTTTTCAGTGGGAATGAGACTACAGGCTGCCCTTAACAGGGATGCTATCTTTCAAAATAGCTACCACCTCCCATTGTTCCCAATGAGAGTGAAGTCAAGATGAATCCCAATTGAATCCCTCTGCTGTGGATTCAGGTGGAAAGTTGTAAGAATTGTTGTTTCGCTACACAGCCAAAAGGAACCATATAATCATTTTATATGGATTTATCCAATTTACTAGTAGACTGTATTGAAAGTGTTAATTAGCCTACTTGTATTACTGTATGGAGATTATATTAACATACAAGGCACTGATTCTGCAAAGCACTTAAGTGCAGTGCTTAATTTTAAGCACATATTTTAATCCCATTGAAGTCAATGGGATTTAAGCATCTGTTTAAAATTATGCACATGCCTACTGCTTTGTTGAATCAGGGCCCAAATGAATCATGGCCTGCTTTACATAGAAGTAGGTAATGAAGTATTCTGTGGGGGATATCATTAGAAAAGCTCAGTGCGATGTTAGTAGGAAATTGTCAGGATGGTCTAAATTTTTGAGAAATGGATTACAAGAGCAGTGTGAGATTCTGTAGCTAGGAAAAAACCTATTACCAGGTTTAACATATCAAGTGCAGTTGACCTCTGATAAAATCATAATAATAGAGATCTGGACAGGCAGAAATTCTATCACTGCAGTAGAGATAATTTTTGCTGTAAGAAGTAATGTTAAAATGCAAGTGAAATATACTCAGGAATAACAGTGTCTAGTGGACCTAGGATAAGGGGAAAAGTTGAAATTAAAAAAGAACAGTCAAATTGTTGAAAAATAATTATCTAGTGCGACATTCTCCAACCCACGCTAAAGCCACAGAAGGTCTGTGCATTGGTGCATTTGTGCTGAATATGGGGTGGGCTGGGTGCAGCGAGCCTGCTCAGGGAAAGTCTCACATAATTATTCTTACAGTGTACTGCTAATAGCAGGCTGACTTTACTGTAGTGCCGAAAGGAATTGGTAATAAGGAGGATGAATAAAAATGCAGTCTATTCAGAGCGTTTATCAAAATGCACAGACCATGCACATTTGTTGCTATCTTAGGAGTATGCTCTGAATGAACACCGTGCATAGCTCCTTAATTTAACTCTGGGATTTTCAAAGGAGTGTAAAGGAGTTTGGCTCCCAATTTTCATTGAAAGTCAGTGGGGGTTGGGCACCATGGGTGGTGGGTGAACCATCCCTTCATGGAGTCTAGTCCCTGGCCCCACCACTTCTTCCTGAGGCCCTGCCCCTAGCCCACCCCTTCCCCTTTCCTCGCCGGCCAGAGCCCTGAGCCCTCTTCCCCCCCACCACACATGTACACATCGTGGCCAGAGGAGTCCTGGCCAGACTGCCCCAATCCCAGGCCTCCTGAGCCACCATGGGCCACTGGCTGGCCCAAGAGCCAGCCTAAGATGAGCCCCTGCCAGCTTCAGGGGAGAGCGGGAGCCCCGCTCTCGAAACCGAGCGTGGGTGGGGCCACAGCCTGAGTTAGGGGAGGCTTAGCCTCCCCTGGCCTATTATACCCGCCACCCATGTTGGGCACTGTGATGGGGTGTGTACTAATTATAGGGCAGCATCTGGGCTTCGAGGGAGAGAGCCCCAGGAGTGTCCTATTGAGGAAAAGGGGTGAACGAAAGGTCACGCCCACGGAGGTCAGAAGGTTTAAATTTAGATGAGTAATAGCATCTATTTCATCAACCCAGTAACAAATGTGAATTCCTGGATCACTGTGACAGTCTTACCATGAAATCCCAGACAGTTCTCTTGGACTCTCCAGTCTATCTTGACACTCAGGTATAAATGGAAAGTGATAAGTGGTCACTTACGCCAAAAACCACAAAACATTCAAATTGGTCCCAATCCCAAGAGACTAGTCATTTACAGCAGGTCAATTTGTACCTTAGATCTAACACCAAAGATAATGCTGGTAGCCATCGCTGGTAGCTAATCCTATAGTAAACTACATTTCTATGATGCTATGATACTTGGACGGTCACCATTCATGCTTCATGGCCTCTTGAAATTATATAATAGACTGGCAAACAGGTCCAACTTCACTGATCTCAGGATATACAATTGGATCTGGGGATCCTGCCCTTGTAGTTCAATCCCTTAAATAGATTAGCACACAAGTATTTAAAGAGCTATGTATTTCAGTTAATCCACAAAGCACGCTCTCTGAGTCATGGGCATTTGTAATAGCTATGCCAAAGACTTTGATATCTATGTCACTGTAAAAGTTAGAGGCCACACTGTTAGATGATTGATAGCAGCATTATCACTATGTATGAATGTAGATAATAGTCATTCGTTTTTAATTCTTGTCCAGGAAGTTGGTAGTGATTAATTGAAAGTAGATGAGGAAGGATAATACTTTAACAAAAATGATGGAAACAAGTTATTTTACATCAGTTATACAATTCAGTATAGTTACTATGGCTAGTAATAGCACAGGCTGAGCAACAATTAAATATAATAATTCCTCATGCTCTGCACCAGCCACTTGGCATAAATGTAGGTATATTTCTGGCATAGGGAATGCCAAGAGGTTATGGATGGTTAAGTGCATTCCTGTGCAGAATAATGTTCTAGGATAATGACAATAATGCACTGATTGCAATGTGGAGCAAATTCCATACATTCAATTAAGTACAGATTGCTCAACTGTTTTCTGGACAATCACTGGGAAGCCCTTTTAAAGTTCCAAATGTGTTTTATTTCCCCCATTACAAAATGACATGACTGCTGATTTAGTTAAGCATTATAATAGGAGAGTGACGAGGCAAGTGAAAAGAACCAATCTTTCCACAAGCTATCACTATGCTTTACAATCACGGAAACTGCCTTATGTGGTTCTTGTGAAGGAAAAATATCAATAGACCATGCTTAAAAACAAATGCTTGTCTGTAGGGAAGAAAACTTTTATGAAGTATTTATAAGGGCATCTTTCTATTGTTCCAAAAATGTGAGGCAGATTCATTCACAGAATGAGTAGAAGTGCAGCACATCCAGAATGTTTAGCAATATGTGCATTTGTTCCTGTTAAAATATGGCAGGAAGAAGAGGTCTGAAGAATGTATGAAAGAACAAATCCCTATGTAATGAATATTTATATGTCCAAATTATCCAGATCCAAACTTTTCCTGACTTCATAGATATTCAGTTCCAGAGTTTTACCTTGGGCCATCTCTAATATGCATATCAGATTCTTCTCCATCCATTTCAGCCATGGTTCTCATAGCCTTCTTGGTTTCCCCTCTCCTTCCACTTTTAAGTCCATACTCCTTGAGCCAGATTCTTCTTTCAAATACACCAGTGTAATTCCAAAGTAACTCGCTCACTCTGATAGAGTTACTCTACATTAACACATTTACTTTTCCCTTTAATGTGACATCCATCCGTAAAGGATCCCACCAGCACATATTTGAACTCTGGCAGATTTAGGAACCATAGTTACTCTAAATAGGGCCCTGAAAACTACAGAAAAGCAATTTATTTATTTATGTATCTTATTAAGAAACCAGGAGACATAGAAGAGAATAAAATGTGTATATATCCACTGCTGGTTTTTTACATGTCCTTTCATAGATGCCTTGATTTACTACCGCGTTCCTTGCAACCAACTGTGGGAATAGACTCTGGGTCATTTTAGATATTTAAATGCCAATTTGAAAACTCTAAATTACAAGTAAATTTTACATTAAATCAGTGACCTGAGATGACAACTGTAGAGTTGCAGTTGCACCTGATGTTTTTTTCACAATAGTGCTATCTTGGGTTTTGTTTCAAGATTCTGAAGGTTTAGCTAAAGCCGAGAACAAGGAGAATTAACATGTTTTATTTTAAACATGTAGTTCGCTCAAAATGTGGCACAAAATTAATCTCAAATTTAATTCCATTGTCTCCAGTGGAACTGAATTGAATTTTACTCCATTGGAGTTACAACAGGGGCAAATTTAGTTCATAAAGCTTACTGAGAAATAGACAACACCCACACGACTTCAAAGGACCACTGTGAACAGACACAGAATCGAGAGAGAAACAAATACTGAGGAATTCAGTAAAAGGATCAAATACAGATGAGCAGACAGGGAAGCAATTAATAATAGAGTATTATCTAATTGTGTTTTGGGGCAAAACTATCAGTTTTTTATCCTTAAATGTAGCCATATGCATCATATCTTTAATTAAAAGTTAACATGTATTTTCTATTCTCTCTCTCTCCTGAGCAGCCTAACAAAGAACATTATCGTGATTTGCATTATCTCATAAGTTTTAAAGGATGTTACATTATTTGGAAACTACATATTTAAATTGTATCTATTTTTAGCACTAAAACTTATTGTTAAATATGAATGTGTACTTATTACAAGGAGGGTGTCATTCTTCTAAACCAAAACTTCAGACGTGGTATAATAGTATAAATATAGTATAGTATATAGATATTATATTATACTATACTATACTTATGCTACTACAAATTTATAGATAGTATAAATTTGTAGTAGCATAAGAAGTTACTAAAGTGATGAGTGTGGTATAGATACCTAGACAAAATAGAATCCTCTTGGCATAAAATGCTGCTTATTTTATGCTGCAGGCAGTGTATAGGCTCCTCTGACTTGTGCTCAGAATCGACAACAGAAAAGGAGAGAACTATGTTATAATGAAAGCTTTGAGAGAAAAACACATTTGAAATGAAATTGTTGATTCACCTCTTTCTGAGTGAGTGAATTGTGATATAATAAGATTCAAAGAAGCTCTTGCTGTTTCATTGTTCCAGAAGTCTTGGGAGTATTTATCATTAAATATATATATATATATATATATATATATATATATATATATATATATATATATATATATATATATATATATATATATATATATATTTCAGGAGAATAGTAATTCTCTTGCCAAAAAGACATTTCATTGTTAAGAAGTACATCAAAAACTTTACTCCTGTAAAAGCTTACAATCTGTTAAAAAGGAAAGTATTATTTTCTTTCAGAGCTAAAATATGCAACAGGAAACTTTTAGAATAATGATGTAACCCAAACCCTTCAAAGATTAGAGAGCTTTTCTATAACTCCTCCACCTCTTGAAAAATCTTATTACAGAACTTCATAAAACATTTTATAAAGGGTTTTAGGTTTTGTTTTGGCTCATGTAGAAACAAAGAAAAGATTTTTCTTTTGATGGACACATGGAACTTGACCACATTTGAGAGATCAGTTCATGACTAGTTATGCATGAGCATTTTGAATGGAGTTTTAGATGGAAAACTTGATGGGGGGGGATTGTATATTAGATAGCAGAACTTCTATTAAAATGTATGCAATGAGTTCTGACAAGGCTGGCAAAATGCAATGGTGGCAAAAAGCACTGTTTATGTTCCATGGTTTCTGGTCTTCGTGCAGGTGCGAAGGTAGGGGAACAGTGACAGGTCCCTTTCTTTAAGCATCCTGTGCATAGGCCAGGCATAAACATATCTTAGTTTCTGTTCGGTTAGTGCAGGGTCTGGCTCCTTGAGCTCAGGGTACTTCAAAGTGAGTGGGGAGAAGATAAGAACATGTCCGTGACCGCACTTTGCACCAACCTGAAGAGCTGATTAGCTGAGGAGAAGGTAGCATGTTGTACCAATCAAACAGATGAACAGTGTCCTCATGGGATGAAAGGCCCTCAGCCACAGTTCCTCCTGAAGCATCCTCGGGACTATGTAGCCCCTTACTCTGGGCTGTGTACCCATTACGCACACTGACCCTTAATATATTCCTGTATTCCAGCTAATAACAGCCCCATAGACAGTGCCCAAGAATGTGTTCTGACCATGAGTATTAATAATATGTACAAAAGCCATGCATAATTCATCGCTGGGTCAGGGAGCATAGGCCTTACTCACTGATCTTTTTTCCCTCCGCTGTTCCTGACATGGGATATGTTAAAACTCTCAGCAGTGAGTCTCAGAACCCAGGTCTTCAGAATCAGGCGCTATGGTGCTAAAAAACAGCAGTGTTACATCTTGGGCTCTGAAGCCCAGGGGAAGGGTGGGCTTCAGAGCCTGAGATCCAGGTGAGCTGCAATATCTACTCTATGCAATATCTATGCTGGAAATGGCCCACCTTGATTATCATGCACATTGTAAGGAGAGTGGTCAGTTTGGATGAGCTATTGCCAGCAGGAGAGTGAATTTGTGTGTGGGGGAGGGGGGGTGAGAAAACCTGGATTTGAGCTGGAAATGGCCCACCTTGATTATCATGCACATTGTAGGGAGCGTGGTCACTTTGGATGAGCTATTACCAGCAGGAGAGTGAGTTTGTGTGTGTATGGGGGTGGGGGGTGATAAAACCTGTATTTGTGCTGGAAATGGCCCACCTTGATTATCATGCACATTGTAGGGAGAGTGGTCGCTTTGGATAAGCTATTACCAGCAGGAGAGTGAGTTTGTGTGTGTGGTTTTTGGAGGGGGGTGGGGGGGTGAGAAAACCTGGATTTGTGCTGGAAATGGCCCACCTTGATTATCATACACATTTTAAAGAGAGTGGTCACTTTGGATGGGCTATTACCAGCAGGAGAGTGAGTTGGGGGGGGGGGGCAGAGAGTGAGAAAACCTGGATTTGTGCTGGAAATGGCCCAACTTGATGATCACTTTAGATAAGCTATTACCTGCAGGACAGTGGGGTGGGAGGAGGTATTGTTTCATGGTCTCTGTGTATATAATGTCTTCTGCAGTTTCCACGGTATGCATCCGATGAAGTGAGCTGTAGGTCACGAAAGCTCATGCTCAAATAAATTGGTTAGTCTCTAAGGTGCCACAAGTACTCCTTTTCTTTTTGCAAATATCTACTCTGATTTTTTTAGTTCCTCAGCACAAGCCCTGTGAGCCCAAGTCTATAGCCCCAGTGTTTGAGATTCACTGCCATGGGTTTTAAAATGCAGTGTAGATGTACTTATGCAGGGTCTAGGGATATCATTTCTATAAAGGATAGGTGATCTGGAATCAATGCAGCCATTTTCTGTTCCACTGCTGCCTGCAGGTTTGCTAACCATGGGTTGACCCTGTTTCTCAATTGTTACACTTCACGTTTCTAGAAATTCCAAAAGAGTAACTGGAAAGGACATCAAAACTGAGCCCAAACTGCTGTACCAGCAGTTTCTCAAAAGCTGGATGGATGTTTGCAAAGGGAAATGGAAAAGATCTTAATGTGAAAAACATTTCAAGTCAACAGCAAAAGAAACGAAAGAAGAAACAAAGAGATTATACTTCTTCATCCAGAGAAAGTTGTAAGTATGACATACAACATTAAGCAATCAATACGAGCTGAAATCAGTGTATCAGGAGTCACAATTCCAAGTATGCTGAGAAAATAAAATATTGTCAGCAAGTCATTTGAGAGATTTACTACTTCTTTAGAAGGAAACTATGGTAATCCATCTGAGGATTGAGGGAGGGAAGGAAATATTGCATTGCATGTTGTTGAACTGGGCCTAGATCATATATCTAACCATCAGAGAGGTTAAGTTCTGGAACAGCCTTCCAAGGGAAGCAGTGGGGGCAAAAGACATATCTGGCTTCAAGACTAAGCTTGATATGTTTATGGAGGGATGATATGATGGGATAGCCTAAATTTGACAATTAATTGGTCTTCAACTCTTAGCGGTAGATATGCCCAATGGCCTGTGATGGGGTGGGATCTGAATTACTACAGATAATTCTTTCCTGCGTGTCTGGCTGGTGAGTCTTGCCCACATGCTCAGGGTTTAGCTGATCACCATATTTGGGGTCGGGAAGGAATTTTCCTCCAGGGCAGATTGGCAGAGGCCTTGGGGTTTTTTTGCCTTCCTCTGCAGCCTGGGGCACGGGTCATTTGCTGGAGGATTCTCTGCACCTTCACGTCTTTGAACCATGATTTGAGGATTTCAATAGCTCAGACATAGGTTAGGGGTTTGTTACAGGGATGGGTGGATGAGATTCTGTGGCCTGCATTGTGCAGGAGGTCAGACTAGACAATCATAATGGTCCCTTCTGACCTTAAAGTTTCTATGAAATTAAGAAAATATGATAATATTATTTTCATAATTATGAAATTATGATTCTATGAAATTAAGTGCAAGTAAATTATGTACATGTAGTCACCTGTAAAGTCCTTTCTTGCAAGTGAAAATGCTACATGAGTATCCACTCTACATACACATATGTGGACACTGATCACACATTCAGATACTGGTGTATTTTTGTGGAAGAATAAAACCCAAGACTGAAAATTTGGCCTTAATCATAAGGAATGCTTTCTAAATTTGATGGATCTGTTAAGCCACTAATCCACTGTTCTTTTATTATGGAACATCCACTTTGAAATATTTTGAGATAACTTCCCTTCCCTGATTTGCTGTCATGTAGAGAACAGGATATCTTTGAAGGAAAATTTTCCATACAGAGTGGAGAGGAGAATTTACCTGTCATAGTTTACGAAAGAATCCAGGATTGCTCTTTTCCACCATATTGTGACAGATTTAAGTTACCAATTTGTCTGGGGCATCAGGTGATCAGGCTGATGCCACAGGATCGTTAAGGGAGGAGATGACGTAACACACCAAGTGTCTAAGTTTTAAAGCTTTATTAATAAAATAATAGCAGAGAGTCCTGGGAAGGCTCCCACGTCACTCAGGGGAAGAAAGAAAGCGTTAGCGCCCCAAGCCCTAACCCACTTTCATACTCACACACGCACTAGCCAAAACTGGCCAGGCATGGGTGTAACGTCAGAAGAAGGGGGTGGGGAAGGGTGGACGGTAGTGGTGCCCTGGGCCCAGGTCATCCAAGGATCCGCTGTTGATCTCCGAGTTGCCCCAGCTCTCAGAAGGGTTTTAAGTCCTGGGTTCCTGGTGGGGGAGGAGGGGTATTCCACTCAGGGACCTCTGCTTCTGGTGCTCTTTGTGCCAGTCCAAACCGGCTTGCTGTGGCCTCCTCAGTTTACCAAAACATCTCGGCTCTGGAGACTTTGTTTTCCCTTCTATTGGCCTTCGCTGTCACCGTCTCATTTGCTCTCACTGTTCTTGCTGTTATCTTTGCAGCTTTGCTCCACTTCGTTCTTCTCTTCTCACGGCTGGGCAGCTGCTGATTTCTTGTTGAGCCCATGACCTTGGACCGGGGCCAGTGTCTTATCTTCACACAGAGCTAGCTGAAGTGTTGAGTTAACCCATTCTCTGCTCTTCTTCTTTCTCCTCCCCTCCCCGTCCCCCCCCCCCCCCCCCCCGGCCTCTCGTATTCTGCAAAGGAAACTTCCACTCACACACCTTTGACCCTCCCCAAATGCTTTGCGATGCTTGCAACAGTGTTAGCCACATACAGTGCTGATCTGCCTTTCCTGGAGACTCCCTGAGGGAGGGGGGCCATTGGGGTGTGACAATATTCTTTGCCCACTATTTTTAAACATTATGTATCAGATTCAAACCTGCCCCATACCTTTGAAGTCCATGGGTCACTTGTTGTTGACTTCAATGAGCACAGGATAACACCTTAGTTATGCCCAGTTCTCTGTCGATTGCTTATTTATTTTCATTATTTATATCATCAGTGACAGAAAAATCATCCTCAGTAGCATTAAATCATAGAATCTTGGAAGGGACCTCAGGGGGTCATCTAGTCCAACCCTCTACTCAAAGCAGGACTAATCCCCAATTTTTGCCCCAAATCCCTAAATGGCCTGCTCAAGGATTGAACTCACAACCCTGGGTTTAACAGGCCAATGCTCAAACCACTGAGCTATAAATGATAGCACTAATATCAGGGAATGTCAGTGCCAGATAAGTTTTTCCTACTGGCACAAAAAAAATCTAATACCTACAATATTTATATGGCTAAACCATTTTTAAATAAGAAAGGTAGAGAGGGTAAATAGTTGAATGACAAAGAGCAAAGTGTTAAACTAGTCTCTGAATAATTGCACAAGTGACAGAGGTCATAATCCTTCCCTGCTGTCCTTTTTAATGTTGTTACCTCGTGATTCATCAATAAAACTGATGTTATTTTTTGAGGACTGTGATTTGTATCCTCAGCTGTCACAAAAGGTTAGGTCAATTACTGTATAAATGCTACACAGTGTTCAAATAAAACAACAGTAGGAGGAGGAATACGGGACCCAGGCAAGGTAAATAAACACACAAGAATAACACTTTGTAGGGCTAACTTAGCTGACATAAGCAGGCCCAAGTTATATAAGATACATTTGAACAAGTAATAGCTACAACCACTAACTAGTGTGAATATGTTTATAGTAATTAATGGAGGCAAAGCCAGACTAAATGAACTATTGTGAATAAGTTTATAGAAAACAAAGTAGTCAGGAACACCTTGAACTGATAAGCGTGGCTTAAGCAATCTGCAAAGCAATTGGTCCTTATGTGCAAGATTTATAGATGTTAGTAGCTAAGAAGGCTGTACATAAACTGCGTAGTGTGTGACATTAATTGGAATTGTGGCATCACCTGTACCTAACCCCTTGCATCTGGGCCTTGCCAGCATGGGCACAGAGCTGTTACCTGCCTAATAAAGTAACCTGAGCGACAAGCTGAAGCCAGATTCTCTGAAGCTAGGAAAGGGACTGGGAGTGGCTGGGTCATTACACATATTGAATCTAGTTCCCTATGTTAAGTATCCTCACACCTTCTTGTCAACTGTCTACATGGGACATCTTGATTATCACTACAAAAGTTTTTTTCCCCTGCTGATAATAGCTCATCTTAATTAATTAGCCTCTTACAGTTTGAATGGCAACTTCCATCTTCTCTGCACAGAATGCAACATAGAGTAAGAATTCTTACTATATGTTCCATTCTGTGCATCCAAAGAAATGGGCTGTAGCCCACAAAAGCTTATGCTCTAATAAAATTGTTAGTCTCTAAGGCACCACAAGTACTCCTGTTCTTTTTAAAGAGCCTATTGCAACTCCCTAACTCTCCACCTAGCCCCAGGTGCAGTTAGAGCATAGGTGGCAATGGTCTTTAAAGAGACTATCTACCAGAATAGCTCCATGTAAATATCACTGGTAGATTCTGTGTTTTTACTTTTCAAATGCTATTACTCTTAGGCCATTACTGATTGCAGTGAATCAAACTGTTCCTAGATATGATGGATAAATTGTGGATTAATTAGATAGATGGTTCGAAATAGTACAAGTCTGCTAGATTCTAAGATTCCCCCACTGTTCCCCTCTTAAAAGTTACACAGATCAGTCTAGCATTGCTTACAAACCGTCAAAGGACTGACATCTGACAGGAGTGAAATACATCAGTTTTACTTGTCTTTCTAACAGCACCCACTGCAAGCAAAAATCAAAAGCTATTACTCTGATTGTTATCTTGAAGCATTCACACGGGGATATATTTTGCTTCCTTTGCACTTAGGTCTTCAGATATGCTTTAAGTGCTGTATTTTGAGAAACTAAAGTGACAGATGCCTGTGTCTAATCAAATAATCCTGAATCTGTAATTTTATTAATGAAAGATCACACACAGAACCGAGGTCTAGACTCTGAGCCATGATGTGGGAGTTGAGTTACAAATCACTGCTAAGGATTAATAGTTCTGAATTTAAAAAAACAAAACAAAACTCAAAGTAAAGCTAAAGCCCCCCAAAGACAATCTTGGAGTGTGTAACGACAAAGGGAATGAATCTTTATACAGTAATTGCTGTTACTTTATCATTCATGGCTGATGCATTTAGGCTTTTGCGTTTAGAAGAATAGTATTATTTCAGTGAAGAACAGGTCGTTGCTTTGAAAAACATTGATTATTTCAGAAGTTATGATTTATTACTTTATAGTGTTTTTTCTGCTAATCAGTGATGCATTTTTAAGGTTCTTTGAAGATGGAGGAATCCCAGAAGTTTCAAATTTTGGGTTTGGTTTGACTAACCAGGTGCTTAACCAATGCTTATATGAACCTCAAGGATCTACAAAAATCAGCTGGAAATCTCACAAGAAAATGTGTTCCTAAGGGATTTCCACAACTGTTTCCACATGCAAATACGGGGTGGACAGGAGCATAGGGATAGCCTTATATGCAGTGTCATGTCACTCACAGGTAGTCCCTTCCAGAAACTGGAAGTGAATAAACCCCTCTGTGAAGTCTTCAGAACCTCAAAGACTGTGGAGGTTCAGGGGTTTTGTTTGAAGATGATGATGTTTTAAAAATATGTATTGCATTTTTTATCTAACTTATTCTCCTATCACTAGTGTTTGAATCAGCATACATCAGTATGGATGTATTTTGAATGGTAGTCTTGTAAGGACTTATGTTCTGATCCCTAAGCCCTTACTCATGTGCAAGCATTTTTCTCATGAATAGTCCCACTGAAGTCACTTATCTCCTAGTGTGAAGTCAGCGAGACTACCTATATGACTAAGGGCTGTGCATGAGAATAAGAATTTAGTGTGAAATTCTGGCCCCATTGAAGTCAATGACAGAAGAACAAAAGAACAATGACAAAAAGACTTCCATGGAGCCAGGATTTCATCCTAGGAGTTCACAGATTAGGTCAGTGGAATCGCTCTGGATCTGTGTGTGTAAATGAGAGCAGATTTGTTTGTCATTTCACCAGCTAATCATTTAGAAAGATATCTGAGGTCTAGCTCTCAAATCTCCCTACACAAGCAAACAGTGGAGCAGCTCTACCAGCTTATGCCTACAACCATTTATTCAATTCTTTTTGAGGGACAACAAACCACCATTCTTCCTAGTTATTTCTGCTCTTTGGCTGCTTGCAATAAATGAGCTTCTTGAAAGGAGACCAAACAAAAGAAATCTGTTCCCACTAAGAATGAAGCCACCCATCCTGGACCCTAATAATATCCAGCTCCCTGAGGATTCTCTCTGTGCCCTCGCAATCCCTGACTGTCAAAATTTCTTCTTGTGATCATAGAATCATAGAATCATAGAATATCAGGGTTGGAAGGGACCCCAGAAGGTCATCTAGTCCAACCCCCTGCTCGAAGCAGGACCAATTCCCAGTTAAATCATCCCAGCCAGGGCTTTGTCAAGCCTGACCTTAAAAACCTCTAAGGAAGGAGATTCTACCACCTCCCTAGGTAACGCATTCCAGTGTTTCACCACCCTCTTAGTGAAAAAGTTTTTCCTAATATCCAATCTAAACCTCCCCCACTGCAACTTGAGACCATTACTCCTCGTTCTGTCATCTGCTACCATTGAGAACAGTCTAGAGCCATCCTCTTTGGAACCCCCTTTCAGGTAGTTGAAAGCAGCTATCAAATCCCCCCTCATTCTTCTCTTCTGCAGGCTAAACAATCCCAGCTCCCTCAGCCTCTCCTCATAAGTCATATGTTCTAGATGGGATGGAAGGTGTAAGTTAAAGCAGCCTGGAGCCATAGGATTCCCTCAAGACCTACCTTGTTGCCCTCCTACTCTGGTTTGTGCCAAGCATAGCTCAGATAAATCAATGGTTCCAACCCAAGATATGAACTACAGAGGAAAGACTGACCCTGGTATGTTAACAGGAAGCTTGATTCTTCTTGGCTAGATAAAGACAATTTGACTTCCAGGAGTGAAGGCTGGAACACTGAGTTCATGCTTCCTTTTTTAAGGTCCCCTTTCCTTCCTTTTCCCATAGGTCTATGTGGACCTAGCTTATGATACACAGCTTTTAGTGATTTCCATTTACTTTACCTTTTTCCTCCTTGATTGGAGGTTAAAGGAAGAAATTGGAGTTGTGGGAGCTTAAAGGAGGCCATTGCAAGCAATATAGCCTTCTTCAGGAATGTTACAAATGCAGAAAAAAGGCATTCTATTATTTTTAGCTTCTTCTGTAATGGAATAGTTTGGCATATACTTAGCTGCCTTCATCTTAGCATGATGGTAACTGCAGACAAAGGCAGTGTTTGAAATATTAATACAGGAGAGGTTGACTGAGTGTGTTGGATTTAGGTAATAAAGTGCTTTGACATGGATTAATTCTCTTGTAAATATTATATATTAATGGGTGTCCTTGTAAATATTTCATAGCTCATTTTACATGCTGTGTTATGAAATTCTTAATGGAATCATCAAGAAACATTTGCAAATCTGCTTCTGAAAAGGTAATTTTTGATGTCTTAATTCTCTTATGAAGTATAGTTGGCCTTCATTAGGATTCAGGATTTTAAGACTCTTGCAAGTAATCCTGCTGTAATTTACAGGGATCGCAAACCTAATAAACAAAATCTTTACTACATGATCTCACTAAGAACACTGAAAATATTTGGATTTTTTTAAAAATACATTTGATG
The DNA here is from genome assembly GCF_965140285.1 of Lepidochelys kempii. Classification (NCBI taxonomy): domain Eukaryota; kingdom Metazoa; phylum Chordata; order Testudines; family Cheloniidae; genus Lepidochelys; species Lepidochelys kempii. Next base: position 13,663,677 of record NC_136392.1, on the reverse strand, counting down.
CCGAGGACGTGTAGTGATAGAGTTGCATAATGAAAATTCTCATTCACAAGTTGATTATGTGCTGTAGATGTGCAAAACAGATTGAAAGAAATTGCAGAAGAAACAATAAAGTTTCCACAGACTGGTGGAGCCTAGGGTGAAAGCTATACCCTTTACTTCCATGGAGGTGATTGTTCTGGAAATAGTGATTAATGTTATCAATATGTGCCAGGTTATAAATGAGAACCTTTCACTTCTAGGACATTAGTTCAAACCAGACCAGGTTGGCAGTGACTGTGAACTGTTACCGTATCAGGTGCCTGGCTTGTTTTAAAGCAAGGGTTCCCAAACTTGGTTCGCAGCTTGTTCAGGATAAGCCCTGGGGAGCTGCGAGACACTTTGTTTACCTGAGCGTCTGCAGGTACGGCCATTCACAGCTCCCAGTTCACCATTCCCGGCCAATGGGAGCTGCGGGAAGTGGTGGCCCAGCCCACGCCCTGGTTTAAAGGAATTAGTTCTTAGTGGTCAAAGTGTTAACAATACAAAAAAGCGACGTCACAAATAATAATCATGTTGTCGGTTCCTCTAATGCTGCCTTTATTATAATGCTGCCTGATCTGCAGATAAACAGAAAACCCCTGTCTCCAGAGTAGTAAACCTGACATTTCCACAAGTATTAAATTCATTAAAAAAGTTAAATCCGCGGCATGGTGAGCAATGTTTCCATTAGCAATCCATTTATTGGATCAATTATATCAGGGCTCAATCCTGCAAGGTGTTGAGAACTCCTGTGAGGTGCTGAGTGCAATCAAATCCTACTGACTTCAATGGGAGTGAAAAGATCAAGGACTTGATGAATATTTCCTAGGTTTGTTTTCACACTCCAGGACACACACCTTTACCCAGTTCCTAGGTATCAAGGCGTAACCTGATGGATTTATGCATCCCCATCCTTTCCCAGTTCCTAAGGCTTTGGGCGAAAGGCACCTACCCTTACCCACTTCCTAGGGCTCAGGGCATAATCTGGTTAATTTAAGTACCCACCCATACCCAGTTCCTAGGGCTCAGGGCATACTCTTCGGTGGGTTGCGGGGCCTTTTTCCAGTGGAAGAGCGTTACACAGTAATATCCTTAACCTCTATTTATTAACAATCACCAAAACAGAATACACACGCTAAGCATACAATGCTCACCACTCCCAATAAGGCAGATTAACTTTTCCTGCTGGCCTGTCAGGATCAGGTCATCCAGGGACTTCAGCTTCTGATATAGTTGGCAGGGTGTTGGCAGCTCTGATCTTGGGGTTGTGTCCTGCAGTTGGTTCCAAAGAACTTCCTTTTGGATTCCAGTTTATATAGGGAAACTTGAATCCTGCTTAGCTGTATCTCAACCAATCATTTTACACTAAAGTACTACAAAACAGTATTTGTCACCAATCTTAGCCCATTATGGAACAATTCTTTAACCAATCAGACCCCACCACCTTCTTTGATTTAAATCTTGTAAAATTAATTTTGCAACAGACAGAAACAATCCTAAAACCAGACAAACAATAGAGAAGTGAGGACCATGAAAGTAAAACAATACAGAAGTAGAGATTTCACACCCAAAACTGTTGATAATTGATTCCTTGCCAGACAGAAAGCTATCAAACAAAGTTTTCTTTAAATATCTTAAGAGATTCCTTGCTTATCTGGTGATGGTGGGAACTATTAGGAGGGGCACCTCCTTAACAGCCCAATATTACGTGGTTTTTATATAATTTAGAAGGAATGTGAGGATGTGACTTTCTGTTTCTTGGCTCATGGCTTGCTCTCCTAATATGACTGCAGAAAAAGACCGCATACCTTACAAATGCAAAGGCATCAGAAGCTTTAAAATACCCCATTTGACCCTACTGGTAAACCCAACATTTTCAAATGAATGAATAAGGATTTAGCCATGTCACTTCCATTATCCAGGCTCTGATCTGGAACAGCCTCCAACAGCAGTTAGAGAACTTGAGACTATGGGAATTGGGAAAGGAAGATCAAAGAGTCCATTGGGTAGTGGGAAGGAGGAGAGGAAGAGAATGAATGTGGATGAATTGTGCAAGGGTGCACAAGGGGTTCATTGGGAAGGGCCTGGTGAGAAGGATTCTGAGGGGGCAGGGCCCTAATGATTTTACATAGGAATTCCAAATCTTTGTTGGGTCTGTGTCCCCATAGATCTTGTGTGCTCTCCAAGGCATGTGCAAATGGATCCCAGTGACTTCAGTGGGAAGCTGTGTATGTACGTCCAAGAAGAGAATATGGTCCATAAAAAGAAATGCTGAGTTCAGGCTGAGACCACACTCATTATAATTTAAAATGTGCCACAGAGCAAGAGATCTGCAAAACAACCATTTTCACTTTTTCCAGAAGATGTTAATTTTATCTAGAGTTAAATGGCATCATTTCTACCTGTCAATATAGCCTTTGTTTTTTAAGGAAATAGGCAAAATTTGGGGAAAACCACAAGTTTCCCTCATGCCTAAATTAGATAGAATTTCATTGGGATTACTCCAGTAGGGTTCTATAGAAATTATTCTAAAAACCTAAACAATTTCCCAGAGAAAAAGATCATTCCTATAGCTCTTTGACAAAAACTACAGACTTCTATAGTGGAAAGTCTCTATTAAATTTTGCTTGGAAAGCACAAAGCAATATTGTAGGCACTCAAAAAATCATAAAAACAATAATATAGAATTGGTCAAAGAGAGAAAGGTTATAGTTTTTTATCACATTCTATAGGGCTTTTCTGTAATGATTTTGTCAATTGGCCATTTTCTCTCTTTCTCTCTCTCTCACACACACACGCACCCACCTAAAACCCAACAACACAGCTTTTCGAATCAAGACAATAACTTTCTATCTTGAAAAGCTGCTGTTTGATAACATTAAATGTTCAGCGAGACCAACAAACTATTCTAAGCCAGATCCTCAGCTAGCGTATATTGGCATAGAATCATAGAATTGTAGGACTGGAAGGGACCTCAAGAAATCTTCTAGTCCAGTCCACTGCACTCAAGGCAGGACTAAGTATTATCTAGGCATAACTCCTTTGAAGTCAATGAAGTTACAATGATATACAACAAGTATAGTAGATCTGGCCTTCAGTTGCTGTGCACACCTGTGATTTTTATTGTTATTGCTGGCTGGTACGTGGTGAGGATATTGGGAGGGTTTGAACTGCAGCATGTAGCACATAGTATTATTTTGAAATCCCTGTAAAGAACAAACAGGGACTGTCAGGCTAAGATAGATTTTCAGTTTTGGAATGGTGCTGCACTGAGTTTAAAAATTTACACTGAGCTCTTTGTGTTCTGGTGGCATAGTTTTTATTGTAGTGCTTTTAAAAAAGTGAAAGTCAGTAAGTAATGTAAGAAAGTTTACATTAAAAACGAACAGACAAAAAAAATCTAATGAGACTGTATTACACTGAATGAATGTTTTTGGTTGATAAGCTTATATTAGCAGCAGAATAGATCATTGGTTTGATAAACCATAAAAGCTTCATCGCTACTTTACATTCCATTGTGTCAAAGCCTACTTGCCAAACTTTAATGAATGGATTATTGACAGAACAGGTAGCATCAATTCCTTCAGAGCTTTTTGATCTCTCCTATAATGTCACTGTGATTGCTTTTATGTTATCAACCCTCTTCTGTTTAAACAGGAGCTGCACCCATGCAAGCAAAGAGAAAATTGGACCCAATACAAAATTCCTTAAATCAAGTATTGCTTTCACAAAGCTTTCTAAATGCCAAAATAGTATCTTATTGGTATTTGCAATGGAACAAAAATGAAATGTACAAAGGCAAAGAAAAGTTAACTGAAATGCAAATAGTAACACACATGAATGTCATCTAATTGGGGTGTACTTTAACACCATCTAATATGCTTTGGTATAGAAGGACCTATAGGACGGATTTCATCCCACATCCTTGCCTCATTCAAGTCAAGGGGAGTTTTGCCATTTACTTAAATGAGGCCAGGATCTCACCCATGTTACTTTTAACTATTTTGCTTTTCCAGTTTGTATCCCACACTGAAATCTAGCGCTAAAGGCCTGATTCCATATCCCTAAAAGCATTAGTTGGGGTTCTGCCTATGTAAAAATACAGGAACAAATCCTAAGTATCTCGTTAGGAACTAAAAATCCTTAAGTCCATATTTCCAGCATGTTTCCTTAATTTATATCTGCAATATTTTAAGAGTATCTATTTGCACAAGCAAATCATTATTTTGTGCTGACAAATATGGCAGTTTCTTGCCGAGCTACATATGTATCATGCAGTAATCCACTGTGTAGTTGACAGTGTGTCTTTTTCACGCACAAAGCAGATTCAGCTGCAAAATTTTAGTGTGCAGATAAGGGCACCAGATAAAAATGTAGTCCTTAGTCACTTTAAGTTGACATTTATATCCCATATCAAACTCCCCCTTTTTGTCCAGTGGGGAGCTGAAAGGAAGGTGTGAAAGAGTTGAAGGTGTTCTGGAATACTGTTCCTAGAAGCTGAGTTCATCCATTCCATGATGATGAATCTGACAGGATTTTATGAAACAGAAAGTGTTCATTTTGTATTTTAAAAATGTATCATACATTCCATTTAAAATAATTTTTGTTTTACCTGAATCAATACAATACTTGTTTCTCTTCTACAAGTACGAATCATGCCATTGTGAATGTGGGTAAAATATTTTGTGAGGTTTTGAGTCATTTGACAGTTTTTAGGACTTGTGAAATGATCACTTCAGAGATGTATTATTTGTACATGTGCCCATTGTGTTTGTGTTGATGGTACATTTCAGAAATCATAAGAAATTAATAACTAAGGGCATTGCTCTGATACCTTTACTCACATTGAGAAGTACCAGTTTCTTGGAGTACTCCCATGGATTTCAGTGGGACTATGCCAGAAGCTAGATACATCTCAACATGAGTGACGGTATCAGAATCTGGCCCTATATAAAGGAACTAAAAGAACTCCTCATTAACATCCTTGGGGGAAAAAACTTTTCAAATTCATAACATCTTAAAGACTTAAGAAATAAAATTCCCCTTAAAGTTTACTCTTTCCAAATTTCTGCCTTGTATCTTACATTTGGCTTTTGTCTGTGGGTTGATATAGCTGATCTTCCTTCAACAACATTTTAATTATAGCCAGTGGGTTTTTGGTCTTTGACATAGCTTCCATTTTCCTAATAGATTAAATTATTAAATAAGATTTGGTTAAATTTGTATTCATTATAAATAAGTGTTTGTAAGAAAATGGTGAACTAGAAAATGTGACTTATTAATATTTGGTATAATCATGGACAAAAGTGACTTTCTTTCAGAACCATGATTTTATGAAAGAATTCAGGACAAGCATCTAGTTAGGTGACTATACAATGACTTATTCTCCCTATTAGTATAAGCTTTAGTTTTTTCATCATGTCATGCTATCTGCAGGGATGAAAGAAAATAAACATGACAGCTGTCATTGAGAGGCTCTTAAACTCCGGTTTCTTCACATAAATGGATAGATATCAGAACCAAAATAGTTCTGTGAATGATTTAACCTAATTTCTTTGATGCAAAGGGGTGCTGTGCATTTCACACTGAAATACAGGGAACAGATTTCACTTATTTAATACTAAGATGAAATGCAAAAACAAAAAATCCCACTTTTCTGATGGAAGTTAAGTGTTTTTCATTTTATTTTGTGTTTGTTTTGCTACACTATAGAGGACAAAAAGAGCAAACAAAGGGACAGATTTCATCAAGAAAAAAATAATTTAAAATTTGGGAGAGACTGTACTATGAAAAAAGAGGTTATTCACAGCTGACTGGAGAATTTAAGTGCAATGAACAATTTGGGGATGAGAATTAATGCATGAATTGGAACCCCAGAGAAGACGCCAGCCCTTGTTGAATCAGGAGATGAAATCTATCAAATGGAGGGAACAATGTTCTCTTTCTCCCTTTCTATGTTACCTAATTGATGACTCACCAACACACAAGAAAATGTCATGTTCAGATTGTGCTCTGAACAGGATATTATAGTTTCAGCAGCTCAATTAGCTACCTCACTTGAAGGAGTTCGGATAATTTTGTCTGCTCAAAGACAGGAAGGAATTTGTTCTACATTACTGACCTAAAAGACAAATGACAGGGAATTTATAATCTTAGGGCTTTTTATGATCATGCTGAACCAAAGTTTGTTGGGCCAGCAGTGGCTGATGGAAGTAACTGTCTTATAATTGAATGATCCACCACAGATCCATGATCCTTTAAGGGGAGCATGGTACATAGACTTGCAACAGAAGTGCCAAGTTTTCTTTTCTACCTGAAACAAGGAGAGATTTCCTGTTCATAACATGCAAGTTGGTGGCTGGAGGAAAAATCTCTGTATGAAAGGGCAACTAGAGATGTTACTGAGAATTGGAGAAGCTGAGGAGAGTGTAGGCAGCCAGGTTTGAGGAACATCAGTATCCCAGGTTCAAGGAAGAAAGGAGCTGGCTATCAAGGAGTTGGAGAGATAGGAGTTTGTAATCACCAGAATCAAGAGAACGCATTAGCATTCCTCACAACTAGAGACAGATGAGGATAGGAAGACTGTGGAACCAGAAAGAAGAGGACCAGGAGGAATTCCACACAACTAAAAGTTTCCAAGTGATACCAGGTCCTCAACCTGTAAACCATGGAAGATACCTCTCAAGATCCAACTGGTTTAGGGGAATGGAGAGATGTACGGGATACAACTGTGAATGGTAGCTTGGTCCAAACTCTAAGAAAAGCAAGCTTGCCCACAAAGACTCCTCCTGTTCAAGGAAGACAGCTGATCCTCACTGGGGATTCCATACTCAGAAAAATAAAAAAAACATTCTGCAAGGTACAAGCAGACTGTGTGCTGTTTTCCAAGAGCCTAGGCATTAGACATCATTCTAAGATTCGCTTACGATTTGTTTACATTGATGAGAGATACTGCTGCCTGCTTCTTATTTACAATGTCACCTGAAAGTGAGAACAGGAGTCTGCATGGCACTGTTGTAGCTGGCGTTGCAAGATACTCATGTGCCAGATTTACTAAACATTCATATGTCCCTTCATGCTTCAGCCACCATTCCAGTGGACATGCTTTCATGCTGATGATGCGCATTAAAAAAATAATGTGTCAATTAAATTTATGACTGTACTCCTTGGGAGGAGAATTGTATGTCTTCTACTCTGTTTTACCCGCATTCTGCATATATTTCATGTTATAGCAGTCTCGGACCCAGCACGTGTTCATTTTAAGAACACTTTCACAGCAGATTTCACAAAATACAAAGAAGGTACCGATGTGAGATTTCTAAAAATAGCTACAGCACTCGACTCAAGGTTTAAGGATCTGAAGTGCCTTCCAAAATCTGAGAGGGACGAGGTGTGGAGCATGCTTTTAGAAGACATAAAAGAGCAACACTCTGATGCGGAAACTACAGAATCCAAACCACCAAAAAAGAAAATCAACCTTCTGCTGGTGGCATCTGACTCAGATGATGAAAACGAACATGCATCAGTCCGCACTGCTTTGGATCGTTATCAAGCAGAACCAATCATCAGCATGGAAGTATGTCCTCTGGAATGGTGGTTGAAGCGTGAAGGGACATATGAATCTTTAGCGCATCTGGGACGTAAATATCTTGCAACGCCAGCTACAACAGTGCCATGTGAACACCTGTTCTCACATTCAGGTGACATTGTAAACAAGAAGCAGGCAGCATTATCTCCTACAAATTATAACCAGCCTTGTTCGTCTGAATGATTGGCTGACCAAGACATAGGACTGAGTGGACTTGTAGGCTCTAAAGTTTTACATGGTTTTATTTTTGAATGCAGTTTTTTATGTATATAGTTCTACATTTGTAAGTTCAACTTTCATGATAAGGAGATTGCACAACAGTACTTGTGTGAGGTGAATTGAAAAATACAATTTTTTTGTTTAATACAGTACAAATATTTATAATCAAAAATAAATATGAAGTGAGCACTGTACACTTTGTATTCTGTGTTTTAATTGAAATGAATATATTTTAAAATGTAGTAAACATCCAAAATATTTTAAATAAATGGTATTCTATTGTTGTTTAACAGCGCGATTAATCGCACGATTAATTTTTTTAATCGCTTGACATCCCTAGTAATTACTAATCTCACGCCTGATCTTCAGGGGCACTGCAGTAGACAATATCTTAGCAAGGTATGTTCATAAGTATAGAGTCAGTTAATAGTGGATTTCCAAACCATGAATTTTAAACAGTTACAGAGAGGAATATTGTAGGGGTCAGGCGAATCTCCCACTGGGGCCAGTGTGGCATCCACCTGGGCAAGGGATATTGGTTTAGTTCCTCTGTTTCTTCAGTATGGATCTACTTCTGGTGCTTTTTTCTTCAGTGGAAGTCATAACCCTCCTCATTTGATGTCGTCATTAGTTGCTGTGGATTATAAGCAGCAGGGTGGGTGAGCATTGTGACAGATAGGGCAATTTCCTGCAATATCCTTGAAAGACCTTGTTGTGTTAAGTTAATGTATTATTGTGGGCCAGGATCGTATGTAACCTCTCTAGGGGGGAGATGTGACAGATATGAGACCTGGGAGTTCAAAAGACTATACTGAAAATATGCCAGACAAGAATGGATATTTGGGACAATAAGTGTTAAGTAGATTTCCTGGGGAATGCCTGCCTAAAGAGGGATTAATGCAAATTATCCAACTCCAGTGCAAACATTCAGCTTTTTGAAACTACACCCCGAGCAAGGGTCTTTGTCTGCTGAATATTTGTTATAGAGGGACAAAATCAAAGGGCTGAACGGTATAAAGAAACAGTTGGTCTGCCCAGCCTGCGTTCTGCTTCTGGAACTAAGAAAGGTATGAACTTGTAACCACAGGGAAAACTTAACTGTGGGGTTTAGAAGGACTAAAACCTATGAGAGACCTAGGATGGACTTGGGGGTGACCTCTGGTAAGTTTTTAAGCAAGGATGGAGGTTCTTTTATTGTTTGAATATGCTTTCTCTGTTTTAGCGCTTTTCCCTTAAGAATAGATTTGCTTCCTTAGAAGGAACTATGTGGTAATTTATAGCTGCAAGCAATACACTGGTCATAGCCTTGGAGAGAAAGCAAAGTGCAGATTCTGGCCTTTTTGGGGCTATGAGGACTGAGTGAGACACAGATCTCCACTAAAGAGAAGTGGTGGCAAGAGCTGAAACCCTAAAGTGCGTGCCCTTGATGGATCATGGAGGTGAATACAGGTGCAATTATCCTGAAACTGTGACAAGCAACAGAGAAAGAAAGACCCTGTTTTCATTCCAGTGCATCTCATTATAAAAATATGACAGATGTAACAAAAGCAACAAACAATATTCCACTTAATAAGTTTCTCATAATATGTTATACAGCAGCATTTTAAGAGGCACTGACCTCTCTTGAAACTGGAGATATTCCAGAATAATATCGCAGATTGACATTTCCTGGAGGTAGTGATTCATCCTTCTTATCTACAATTATCTTTATTTCATAGGTAATTACATAAATCTCTGAATGCTCACTGGGAGCAAAACTGGACCTACAATCAGCTTCACTTTGGATTCAGGTTTTCGTGCGTCACACGTAATTCAAGATGTCATATTGCTACATACAGAAACAGGTCAGAGTAACTATGCACTTGGGATCCAGTCTGATGCCATTGACTTCAGTGAACATTGGATTTAGTCCATGATCCTGAAGTGTGTGTTAGGTCCATTGGTTATTGTGGGTGCTTAACTCCTGGAGCAGTAAATCGTTAATGATGGTGTGAGAGATGTACACTAGATTCCAGATATCAAAATGTTCATTGTTACTTTGTTACCTTGGCAAACTGCATGTAATACTGTATGTCAAATATTCACAATGTCTCATGTGAAATTAGATATTTTTTTAAAAATGCTATTATCTTGCATCATGCTACGAACTTTCAAATTGTCTCACTTGTTAAAGTTCACCTCATTTTGTGAAATTTTTGCTCAGGAAAAAATCCTGTTCCACTGAAATAGGTCCATTCCAAACAAAGGTGGCTCTCACATTTGGAACTCTAAATTTGAATGTTCATATTTTTGCAGATTTGTGAAATTCAAGGGGTCCAAAATTGCCAGAGAATAGAATTTTACTATGCTGCTTTGGTTTAATATAAGAATACTATTTAAGTAAATGTAAGTAGTTTATTTTTAAAAGATAGGACACTGCATCACATGAAAATTATCCAAAGAACTCTGAACTGCAAAGAATTGGGGAGGAAAGGCAGGAATAACATAAAAAATAGAAGTATCGCTGTACAAGATTTGTGTGACTAATTTGGGTTTTGATTTGTTTATAAAGCTGGAATCAAGAAGCTTCACACCATGAGAACATAGTCACCTAGCGGAAAATAGACTTTTTCCTCTTTGATTTATACACATGGATATTTTGTCCTGGTACTGGGCATCCATACTTTTCAAACTACCATGTTGGTTGGTTTATTTCGTATTTAACTGGTGATATTTCAATATTATCCATATATATCTCTAATGGACAGGGACATTTAAGCCAAAATTCTCCTTTTAGATCTGCAGATCTCATTGACATAAATTGATTTCCACACATACAGGGAGAGCAGACTATCAGGATCAAGAGCCTTTGTGTAGTTTTAAGAATAACATTTTGTCCTCAGGCTCTTAACAATGTGTTGATTATACAACAGCTACTTCCCCAGCAATCCCCTAAACACATTTTATTGCATGTAGTAGTTAGGAAATACTCCCTTTCTAATCCAACAGACTAAATTAAGAAGTAGATAAATCCCACTCCCCTTCCAAAATTTCAAACACAAAAAATAGAACTCATTGGGCCTGATTCTCCTCTCATTTATATCAGTTTTGTGTCAATTTAACTGTGGTGACTTCATTGGAATTTCTTCTGACTCAGGAAAGCATCTCTGTTCAGGAAAGGTGCTTAGGTACATCTAATTTTAAGTGCATTGTTAAATGCTTTCCTGAATCAGAGGTTTACATTTATGAGATCAGAATATGTCTGTGTTTGCAAACAGCATAGAAAAGAGTTGGTGTTTCTGATCTCCTCTTCTAGTTAGTTTTATGTTCATTTTATCTGATTGAGATTTATTTCTCAGATTCTCCACTTCTTACTTCATCCATCTTGAGTTAAGCCGCAGTCCTATAAATAAGCTCCATTACCAGAGAAAGTTATACTTTCTTTTAAAGAAAATACATTCTACTGTGATTAACTTTAATTTTTCATTCACAATAAAACTCTGAAAATGTCACCATGGAATCTACAGATCAGGTATATTTCATTCTTTATTGAACAATTTACATGTATTAATATTATTCAGAAAGCAATCATAGTCCTGCTTTAGAGCTCATTTATATCAATATCAAATGAATTCCATGACAAGTTAAACACTGTAGCCTTTAATCATGGAAAACTGCAAGGCACTTCAGCTGAATAAATTAGGGACAATTAACTAAAAACAAGATGAGTTACACACATACAGCTCATTATTTTTAATTTAAAATTTTATTTGTGCTGGAATCAGTTTCTGTCTGATACACCAGATGCCAGAAGGGAAAAAAAAGATTGGCTCTGCAGTTAGGCTGGAGTTCGGCAGGCAGGCATAGCTGGAGCAAGCACTTGTTTTCTTAGTAACATCAAAGATAAGCATGGAGAGAAATGCCGTATTTCCTTAGGTGATGTGACCCAGTCTCTCTTGAGGAATGTATGAGCATGTCTGTTACCAATGGAAGTGTGATGCTTTTGGTGCATGTCATAAGATTATCTTTTTTCCACCTCTGCCCCCTCTAGTTCTGATGAGCAATACTGATGTCTCCTTCATGCCGCCGGAGCACTCCTTCATGACTCGGTGGTTGGAAGTTCTCTGTGGTTAGGTGGCATTCAGATGTGCCAACTCTGGAGATGCCTATCGGTTTAGCAAGCCCTGATGGAGACCTTGCACATATGGACTTTTTTAAGATAGGAGGAGAGGACCGAGTCTCCCCAGTGCAGGTACAAAAGGCTGTATGTATAAAAGTAAAAAAGGGGTGAGCTGGACTGATAATGCACAGCAGCCAATTAAGTCCTGACTTGTATCAGGAGGAATAAGACTGTAGGGAGTACATAGCTAAGCATCTCATTAGAATGCTGGGTATTATCCAGGGAGATCAGGTCTCATCCCATCGTTTACCTACACCCCAGCCCCGTGTTCCTTAGAGTAAGGAAATGGGAATGCAATGTGCTTGAGACTTTCTGTTTAGTGCTCAGTCTTGCTTGTACCTCATACGCCTGTGCTCACACTAGGTCTGGTACATGACACACTTGTGCTGCTTTCTGTACACTACAAAAGGACTTGCACATAGGAACTAAGCCTTTGTGTGACTACTTTACAATATGTTTAATTTCATGATGGTTCTCCTCTGAAAAGTGACTATGTACAAATGGCACCTTCTCCCTCAACATATCGGCTCCTGGTGTGCATTCTGCTTGTTGTAGTGATTTCAAGATTTTCAGAAATAGGTGTCCAAGGTTACAGTCTGAAATCCTTATTCAGACACCTAAACTAGTGGCCTAATTTTCAAAAATGCTGAGCACCAGCATCTCCCACTCACGACAGTGATAGTAGTTGGGTGCTTAGCATTTTTGAAAGTGAGGCCACTGATTTGGATGCCTAAATATGCACTTAGAAACCTAACTTTAGACTTCCTGCAATAAACAAAGCAACCAACCAAAAACCAAACAACAGAACCCCATACGAGGTGGGAAGAGGGAGAAGAACCAGATACTCTGTGAAGTCCACTATATGCTTCACTATTGCTACTGATTTTACTGGGAAGGCAGATACAGTGATGATGGGCAGGAATATAAAACAGATATATAATGAAAAAGTCTTGACCAAAATAGTTTCTATTGCTTCTTTTCTCTTCCCCAGTGAGCTCAAGTAAGAGAGAGAGTGAGCTGGATTCTATTCCAATCATCACTTTTCAGAACTGAACCACATTTCAGACAAAGTTGGGGGAGAATAGGAACTGCATTGTGTATGAAACTCAATTTAAGTGCTCATTAACAAACTAGGGAAATACAACCTAGATGGAGCTACTGGTTTGTAAACCATTCCCAGAGAGTAATTTCAGTGATTCACAGTTAAGCTGGAAGGGCATATCAGGTGAGGTCCCACAGGGATCAGTTATGAGTCCGATTCTGAGTCTTCATCAATGATTTAGATAATGGCATAGAGAGTAAACTTATAAAGTTTGTGAATGATACCAAGCTGGGAGGGATTGCAAGTGCTTTGGAGGATAGGATTAAAATTGAAAATGTTCTGACAATCTGGAGAAATTGTCTGAAGTAAATAGGATGAAATTAAATAAGGACAAATGCAAAATACTCCACTTAGGAAGGAACAATCAGTTGTCCACATACAAAATGGGAAATAACTGCTTGAAAGGATCCGGGGGTCATAGTGGAGTACAACCTAAATGACTCAATAGTGAAACAACTATTGCAAAAAAAATCTGGGATATATTAGCAGGAGTGTTGTAAACAAGACATGAGAAGTAATTTTTCCTCTCTACTCCATGCTGATTAGGCCTCAACTGGAGTATTGTGTCCAGTTCTGGGTGCCACATTTCAGGAACGATGTAGACAAATTGGACAAAACATGACGTGTGAGGGAAGACTGAAAAAAATGGGTTTGTTTAGTTTGGAAAAGAGAAGACTGAGAGGGGACATGATAAGAGTTTTCAAGTACTTCAAAAGTTGTTACAAGGAAGAGGAAGAAAAAATTTTCTCCTTAACCTCTGAGGATAGGACTAGAAGCAATGGACTTAAATTGCAGCAAGGATGGTTTAGGTTGGACATTAGGAAAAACTTCCTAACTCTCAGGGTAGCTAAGAACTGCAATAAATTGCTTAGGGAGGTTGTGGAATCTCAGTCAATGGAGGTTTTTAAAAGCAGGTTAGACAAACACCTGTCAGGGATGGTCTAGTTAATACTTAGTCCTTCCTAGAGTTCAGGTGACTAAACTAGATGACCTCTCGTGGTCCCTTCCAGTCCTACGATTCTGTGATTAAAGTCCAATACTGGTTACAACAGAAATTTAGAGAAAGTGAAATATAGTGAAACCTGCACAAGGAACTCCAGACACTTTAAAGTATCCCCAAGGTTTTCAGTTCAATTTTATACAACCATTAGTTAGTCCTTTCATTCTGGATTTTTCTCCAAGTATTATTTTTTTTTCTCCAAGTATTAACCAAAAGTATTAATAAGAATGGTATTGAAGATTTATTAGTGGTAGCTCTGGGAAGGGTGGCTGAGGCAACAGGCAGTATGGAAAAAAAGAGAACAGGGAGGGAAGTAGCAGGGGATGGAGGTTAGAAAGTATGCAGGGCCTTGGTGAAATAGAAGACTTGGCAGGCAGCGATCGATCCAGTGGGAGTCGATTTTTCGTGTCTAGACACGATAAATCAACCGCTGAGCACTCTGCTGTCAACTCCAGAACGAGAAGCACAACAGAGTCGACGGGAGAGCATCAGCTGTCGACTCACTGCAGTGAAGACACCGCAGTAAGTAGATTTAAGTACATCGACTTCAGAGATGCTATTCACGTAGCTGAAGTTGCGTATTTTAGATCGACCCCACGCGGAAGTGTAGACAATCCCTCAGAGGAGTTGGCATGCCAGCTTTGAAACTGCAAACAGTTGCTGCTGTGTGCTTCTCTGTTGAAATGCGGGGAGAGGAAGAGGCAAGTGGGAGGAAGCTGAGCCATCTCAGGTCAGGTATAGTTTGGTGGGAGCAGAACAAAGCTTTGATTTAGGAAGTAGCTCCTGGTGCACAGCCTCAGTGCATGCCACGTAAAAAGAGTAAAGATGAAGGATTAATACCCAGGTACTCCTCTTATTTATGTCCTTGTAAATGCGGCGTAACTCCAGTGAAGTCAGTGCCATGACAATAAAACTGGTGTGAGATCTGAATCTGGTCCTGTGATAGGGTACACAAACCCCACACTGGGCTGGAAGGGGTGAAAGGACAGTGTTGGTCCCAGGTAGCCCCGCCCCTACAGCCCTGCAGAGCATGCTCCAACTGGAGAAAGGATTGAAAAGGGGGCAACACAGCTTAGAAAGGGGCAGGCTAGGGAAGAGGACAGACCTATCCTGAATGCTCCTGACAAGGGTGCTAGAAAAGCCTCCCTGAAGGAACAAGACTGTATGCTGAACCTGGTTCAAATTGATGGTTTGGCTGCCTTTTCTTTTCTTTTTTTTTTTTTTTTAACCTTATCTTGGACTGGAAGCTGGGAGAAAAAGCAGATGGTAGGAAGTGACCCAAGGAGGGTAAGTCAGAGGGCACCTTTGGAGCCAGATGCTGTTTATCCTCCTACAGGTCTGAGTTACAGCCTGATGGAGTTGGTTGGCCTGGGATCCTCTACCACTCCCCCTACTATAGGAGGGACCCAAACCACCTGACCACCACACCACACCACACCAGGACTGCAAGACCTACTCACCAGGAGGTGGCACTAAGTGTGCTACCCACTAAGCCACCTAACCCACCAAGGGCTCTATCACAGGCCTCAAAATTCTCATACGTGACTAATTTACTTGTGCCAGTTTGCATCCATGAGCAGAGGTTCTGAAGCACAACTATGGTAACCACATATACAATCATACGTGCTCAAACTATGCACACAGATGAAAGCCTTTTAAAACTATGGCCCTATGCTGAGTGTATTTTGGTCCTTATCTCCAAAATGGGTATGACATATACAGCATGATGGACTAGGTCAGCAGCTGGAGAAGGAAGAAAGACACAAAACAAACAGTCAAGTAATCAGAGAAGCCTGCCACTATCCAGCACTTACCTGATGCTTAAGGAACGATCAGAAGAGCAGTGTGCCTGATTTACAGAGGTACTCAGTTCCCAGAATGCCCACTGATGTCCGTGGCAACTGTAACAGAAAATCAGGCCTTATTAATTTAAATATTTTCTTCCTAAATTCTTCCTTCTTGTCCTCCTTTCTCTCCATCACCAACACTGAGAAGCCCTTTAATTTATTACTGCTCTATGTAATCATGAGAGATCTGAGTCTCACAGTACTGAGTATACAATGCCATGTTATGGTCTGATGTATTCGTTCCAACTCTCTTCTACTTGGAGATACTCGTATTAGGGCCCACTTCCAATAGGGTCTCCCTCCAGGTAAGACTTTGGTGTCCATTTTGTGTGTAACCTCTACCAGCATTAACTTAAGTTACACGTGCATATCAAAGGGAAATAGATCTCCTAGCATATTGCCTTTACTTGGGTCCCCAACTCAAATAGTGGTGCCAGAGAAGAATATCAGGGTGAGTTTCGGTTGGTTTGAGTTTTACCCCTCATAGTATTTAAAAGATTGAAATAATTTCCATGTTAACAATGATATAATGGTATTCCTTCAACACTCACTGAAATTATTTAGTTAAGTAACCACGTTCCATCCCTTTCAGTGGGTTTTCTTTAGGGACAGCACTTTGTAAGGTTCAGCAGTTTCTGATTTCATCCGAAGTCCTTGTGTAAAAAACCCTGAATTTTAGCCTTGTCAACATTTATACAATTTTGGAACTAATTTTCTAGCTTTTCAAGTTTTTAAGACTAACGGTCTCTTAAACAGGTGGTGAGGTAAAAAACTGGGGGGAAAAACCTAATCCTATTGAAATCAATAGTTTTGCCAATGAGAGTAAAAATTTGGTCTTCTGTCTTGAGACCAGATACAAGGCATTTACCATACAGGGAAAGATTGGGCACTTCTGCAGTACAAAAAATAAACAAAAGACCCAGTTCAGGGTCAAGGCCTCATTGTGCTAGACACCATAGCCAGTGGTGGGCCACACGTGGCCTGTCAGGGTAATCCGCTGGCAGGCCACCAGACAATTTGTTTACATTTGCACAGCCTCCCGCAGCTCCTAGTGGCCGCGTTTTGCTATTCCTGGCCAATGGGAGCTGCAGGAAGTGGTGGCCAGCACGTCTCTGCTGCCCGCACCACTTCCCGCAGCTCCCATTGTCAGGGAACAGTGAACCGCGGCCACTGGAAGCTGCGGGTGGCCGTGCAAATGTAAACAAACTGTCTGGTGGCCCGTCGGCAGATTACCCTGCCGGGCTGCTGCCATAGACACATAAACTATAAGACAATCCCTCTCCCAAACAATTCTCAGTTTAAAACCTCCTTGTTGGGACCTCTATGACAATGAGAACCAAACACTCTCCTCTTGACACCTCACTTGCATCAGTACAACCAGTAAGTGGAGAAGTTACAGTGTAGATAAGCTGTGCTAGTCTCTGTGAATAAACACAAGGCTAAATTAGTGCTGTCAATCTACTGACTTTCAAGCCAGCAGTAAATCATTACTTTAAAAAATGTTTCAGAATAATAATCTGCATTACAAATCCTCAGTTAGCATAAGGCTCTGTGAGCTTTCTTTTCTGGCAGTGCTTCAGAGGCATACATCTGAATGTCAGCTCAGAAGGCACTCAGGAGGATTCGGGGGGTTATTTTGGTTTAGTGAAATGTTTTGGCATTCCATAAAACTTCAAACTCCGGGAATTCTCCATCAGACCTGTCCTTCCATATGTGTAATGTGATGCAAATAATATTGCACAACTGAAACTAAATTGGCATGAATTATTCAGAGCAGCAGAAACAACAGCTGCTATTCTTATTTGTCTCTCATTTTGAAGGGTAGAGAATCGGAGGCCAATATTGACAACATGGGGGGAGAGAAGGAGGGAAGAAGATGAATTGTTACCCGACATCTCAGATGCTTCAACATCTGCAACATTGTGTTTAATTTGGTAACATAGACTGTGGTCCCTTCTGTTAGTAATAAGGGCAACAAATTGGTTGTAGCTAAAGTCTGCATCTTCTGACAGGTAGAGAAATAGTCAACTCATTTCAAGTGACAGAAAAAATTCTAGTTTAAGAATGATCGAATTAAGGCAAAAGAAGTCTTCATATCCATGAACAGCTCTCAGGAGAGAGATGGAATTTAGACAGATAAACACAGGAAAACTCAGGTGGGAGAACGGTTAGGCAGTATTAAGAAAAAGAAGGGTGGCTTCTTTTTTTCCAAAATCAAAATGCTTTGGGATGGTGTAGGGCAGCTGTATGTATATACAGTAGGTAATGTATCTGGTCTCTGTGGGCCTGATTCTTCTCTCATGTACACTATTGCAAATCAAAAGTCGTTCCACTGAAATCAATATGAAATTGGTGTGACTAAGAGGATAAGCAACTTCTGTGTGCATTTGTTGATGGACTGATAGCAAGATTAAGGTTTGCAGATTAAGTAGGGATGTACTTTAAGGGAGAAAACAAAGTTAATATAGGAAAGCTTACTCAATAACAAACATCAGGGATGCAGTAGATTGCAGGTCCAATACGGAGAGATGTAGTATCAACAAATAAATTATTAAATAGTTTAGTGTTTATTTGGGTAACATAAGCATTATTTACCCTTCTGGGATAAATCCCAAAGTACTTTACTCAGTTCTTACTCAGGGAAACTGTCTTTGATATCAGCGAGAGTTTGCCTGAGTGAAGACAGAATTAAGGAGCTCAGGATTTGCGTCATGAAATTTAGATCACTGTCCTGTAAAGACATTTTAGCAAGGCTGATACAAATACAGAGTACACACCAAGACCCCATTTCACTCCAATCAATGTTAGACAAGAAAAATATTTTTGCTAACAAATTCCATTTTTTCTTAAGAATAGGGGAAAATGGAAAAGTAAAGAGTACAAAGTTTAACTCATAATTAACTTCCACAACTTCTTGACCATAAGCTGACTTGCAACACTGGAACGAGGAAAAGATGATGGATGTAGCTTTTTATGTGGAGAGAGCCATCTTGTAGCAAGCTGTGTTAGGAGGATGCAAGGTAACACTTTCCCAGGGCTGATGTTCTGATAGATATGATGAGGTGTTGGTGGCGTTTCATAGAAAGAATGATAAATTATATATTAATAAATTATGGGATCAAACCAAAATATGTCAGAAGAGGAAATTGTTTGGTTTATAAAAGGAGAGAAAAAATAGGAGTAAGAATTTCTTATGGATATTCAAGCTCCTTGGAAATGTGAATGGACCTGCTATGGAAGGGAAGGTGGCTTGCAGTTCTTATCGCAGTGGGAGCAGGAATCTCTGAAAACCTGCTACATGTTATAGGGTTTAAAAAAAAAGTCACAAAGTACATGTAGAAAGATAGTATCAGAGGCTTATAATGTAGAAAATATAGGGCCGAATGCTAGAGACTGGTTTATTTGCACCCAAAGCAGCTTGGTTTTGGAGGGGGTGTGGTGCAAAAAAAGCCACCTTCGCAGCTTCCTGAACCTGGTCCTCCCCATGGAGCTCACTAGAGCAGCCTAAGTTGCAGTGGCTTCCAAGGGGCTGTTCCACCAGCCACATAGAGTCAGAATGCAGCAGCATTCTGGCCATGTTCCTTTTCCCCAGCCATGCCCTGACATACACCCTACACAAATCCCCAACTGTCCAGCTAAACCAGCTCTCTGCCTGTTTGGCATGTGGAGAGCGCACAAGTTAGCCAGACCAGGGTCTAGGATCTTACCGATATCATGGTGAGGGACGTGGATGGTTTCTTCCTGGAAAAATCACTTCCCTGATAGAGTTTCACTGTAACAGGAGAGAGTCCAGCTGACAAAATATCCCAGCCCTGCATGAGGTATTGTTGGCATCAACACTCAGTAGTTGCAGAGGACACTGAGTGGTAAAGCTTGTTGCAAGCTATACTTTCCCTCCCCTGGGAGCTGGGAGCTAAGGGTTTTGCTTCACTCCTTCTGGGAGCAGCTAGACAGCGAGCCAAGAATTCCTGCTTAGCTCTTCTGGGTCAGCAAAAACTCCTTTTCATCCCCAGGGGATAACTTAAAGCCATTAAGTGTATTCCAGTGAGATAATTTAATCTATTTAATAGGAACAACAAAAATGCTTATCTATTAAGAACAACAAGGAACAAAACAAAAGCCAAAAGGGAGGACGTCTGACTGACAGCTAATGAAGGCAAGTCTACACTACAGAATTAAGCTGACATAAGTTATGTTGACTTAGAGCCACCGCAGTAATTAAACAGCTTTTGCATGTCTACACAATGCTTGTGTCAATAGTGCGTGTCCTCACCAGGGGTGCTTTCACCGATTTAACTGTCAGTGTGGGAAAGCTTCTGAAAGGCAGCAACAGTTGATGTAAGCAACGCATTGTCTATACCAGTGGTTAGGGGTGCCACTTGTTCAGGGAAAGCCCCTGGCAGGCCAGGCCAGTTTGTTTACCTGCCGCGTGCACAGGTTTGGCTGATCGCAGCTCCCAGTGGCTGCGGTTCACTGTTCTCGGCCAATGGGGGCTGTGGGAAGCAGCGTGAGCCGAGGGACGTGCTGGCTGCCTTTTCTGCAGCCCCCATTGGCCTGGAACCACGGCCAGTGGGAGTCGCAATAGGCCGAACCTGTGGACACAGCTGGTAAACAAACCAGCCCGGACCACCAGGGGCTTTCCCTGAACAAGCGGTGTCCCTAGTTTGGGAACCACTGGTCTATACTGACACTGCATCGACCTAGCTACATCGACCTGAGCGCTCCGACTCTCACAGAGGTGGAGTTATGCCAGTTATATCAGTGGAAGCCTCATTTTAGTGTTGACATTTACGGAGTTAGCTTCCTTACATTGACCTAATTCTGTAGTGTAGACCAGAGTTGAAGAACAACAGGGAGGCAATTTCCTCCAATTTCCAAGACAGAAACTGTCTTCCTTTCTCTGAGAATTCTCTCCATCAGTAGATCATTTCCTCACAGCAAGTAAAATGCCCTTCTGCTGCTGGAGCCCAAACCAGCTAGCATTGTAGTATACAATCAAACCAAAGCTCTGTCTCCCACACCTCTTTCATTCACCAGTGCAGACAAGTAGCAGTCAAATTCGTAATTAGTCAATTAGTCCAGACCTTGCAGCTGGTTTACTAAATCAGTTAATCCAGTTCCCATTAGAAGAGTGTGTGTTTACAACTCTGCAGCCAGTACTTTCTAATCATTAATCAGCAATAGACGTGACACAATACAATGAAATAGCGGCGTGATCCTATTAAGAATTGTGAGTTGTAATGGATGTTGCACTGGCTCTGAATGTTTCTAATATGTCGGTGTAAGGCTACCTGCCAACTCGTGGCCTCTTTGTAATAAATTTCAGTCAAGACACAGAAAATTCCAATCACACCCAAAAACACAGAAGAGTCCCACAAACAATGCCAGATTATATTGCATCCCATTGATAAGGCACATTGTTGCAACACCTTAGGGGAGTGGAATCAAGTTCTTGACCCACAATTCCATCCCAGGTCCCCCTTTGCTCCATGAGGAGAGTAATTTGCTACTGGCCTTCACCACTAGAATGGGCTGGAAATGTTTAATTAATTTTTTCACCATTATTTTGTTTTTCCTCATTATTTTGTTTTTTTTATATTTCATAATGTGCCAGCAATAGTAATTAATTGTACTCAGACTACTGACATGTCATAATATAACAGTTGATATATTCCATCATTGTTATTTTATATTGTCAAACTGTTTCATTACAACACAAGCAGGTGACACTTTGATCTAGAAAAGATGATAAAATGCTTCAGGCGGCACTAAATAGCAGCTGCCTTTATTTTAAAAACTTTTAAAAAACCCTAAAATAATAGAATATTTCAACGGCTATATTATGGCATCTTCTGACATGTCAGCAGTGCTACTAGTGGCATGTTACAAATAATGTAAAACTAATAAAAAATGGTATAAAATGAAAATAAAATAAAATTCAAAATGAAATCTCAGTATTCTGAAATTAAACATTTCTGAAACTGAAATTTCTCATTGTGGGAAATTGCTAAAATATTTCTTCTTGTTCCAATTTGGACCAAAAGCAAAATTTGAAATGTCATTATTTGCTTCAAACCAGAAAGCCTGAGTTTTGACCAGCTCTGTACACCACTGCTCTGCTGGCCTATATCCTAGCACCACCAGATTTGCTGCCCAGTTCATGGTGGGAGCTGGTGCCATTGCAACACCTGCTCATTCCTCACCCAGGCTACGGGGAGGAGTAATTAAGCACACAGGGCTCCTAACCCCAGTGCATCTAGAACCAAGGACCGGATAGATTGCACATGATGGTAATTGAGGCGTCTTGCTCTTTTATGTCCCTGTCTCAGCAAACAGCCCATGTCAGAACCTAGCCCTTAATGTTCCCCCCATTCCTTGTTCTGCTCCTTCATGAGTCTAAGGGAGAGAGGAAAGTGGTAAGGGGTCACAATCAGAATAGGCATCAACTCAAGAGGGAAGGTGAGTAATCTTCCAATTAAACAGAAAATGACAAGAGCAAAATAACAGATGCATAAACAAAGGCTCCATCTCACCCACATAGCAGGATTTACAGTGAAAGTGTACAATAAGGGAAGAATTTATTGTAGTACAATAAATTACTTTTTTGCACTTGCTACAAGAAGTCCATATGAGTAGAATGTAGTAAGTAATTCTTCCCTTTTGAACCCGATGCTGAATATTGAATTTGATGGGAGTGCCTCACACAATGGAAAAGGAAACCACTGCACGTTATTTCAGTTTTAGGCTCTATTGATTGACTTGAATATTCCTCACCATGTTTCTGACAGGTACGCAAGTGCTAACTACGGAAGGAAAAATCAGGGTTGGGTAAAAATAGCAAGTACTTTTTTTCCCACAAACATTTGCACCCTCAAAGCATTCACCATTTTTATCTGGGCCATTTTGCATTGGTTGCAAACCTTTAGTCATGTCAGCTGTCTGAAGTCAGTGGAACCCACAAATCAAATCAAATCAACAGACAGCTAAATCCTCTAGCTTTTTGCCTGAAAAAAAGCTGCATCTCAAAATTTCACTCTCAAAAAAGAGCATGTGCAAAGAGCCTTTTAAAATCAAGACTCTACAGCACAGCTGGTCAGAATTTTTCTTTTGAAAAATGGTTTTGATGGGAAAATAGCCTTTTTCATCCAAACATTGGAATGATATGAACATTTTCATATCATTCAAATTTTTGGATGAAAAAGCAAAATCTGAATAATTTTCCATTTTTACATGGCTTTGAATTTTTGCACTGAAAAACTGGAAAAATCCTAAATAATTTAAAAAAATGCTTTACAAATTTTTCCTGGGGAACGCTTCCCATTTTTGACTTCCTGTATACCAGATGCCCTCAAGTATACCTCTAAAAATTGTGATCCTTAAAAACCAGATGATAAAGCCATAAAGTAAATAAATGTGATAGTTTAGCTAGTTGAGTAATCAAGAGCTTAGAGGGACATCAGAAGGGACTGGACTGGGACACAGTTAGTAAATGGAGTGGGTGGGTGAGATTCTGTGGCCTGCATTGTGCAGGAGGTCAGACTAGATGATCATAATGGTCCCTTCTGACCTTAATATCTATGTATCTATGTAAATGGGTGTACTTGTGTTAGCCCTGCGGGTACCTAGCCTGATGCAGCAGCTACAAGGAATGGAAATGATCAGTAAAGCCATAGAATAAAAAAACTTTTCCAATTTACTACAATTGGTCCCTTTTCCAGATCTCCTCACATCCCCAGTTGAAGGCAACACTTTGCGTCCCTCAATCAATATTTAATTTATCCTTCAGCTACCCTAATGCAACCCTTAGCCCAAATCAATAAAGAGTAGAAAATATTGACTTAATTGGGATCAGGAGTGACAACTAGTCCCTTGGTTCACTGACTCTTTGTTAATTATGTTGTTCACTGTGAGTTACTTAGACAAAATTGTTTTTGCTGCAGCATATGTACCCATTTAACTCTGTTATCAATGCCATTTACTATCTTTTTCTCCAGGAAGTCATTGATCATTAGCAAGGGCCTCCCAGGTTAGGTCTCTTAAGGTTCAAATGAACCTGCACAACAGTGACCATGATATTCTTCAGGATAAATTGGGGGCGGGGCATGCATGTATGTTTATTCTGCACGTACATTAATTACTAAAGAAATCAAGTTCAGGCTTGATTAATTTTAGCAGCAAGCTATACAATTTAAATACCACATATGAGCCCTTTTATTTCATTTATAACACAGAACACCGACTTAGCTTCCTTGCTGAGAGCTTGTCTATAACATGCAGCTCTGTGTTCACCAACTGTTCCAGGAGAAACAAATAAAAACCTAAATATTTTGGGGGGAAAGAGATTGATGGCTTTACAAGCATAGAAGTGTTTTACACTTTCCTCAATAGGTTTTATAAATTACTGCCATAACTGAACATGACTGTTTATCACTCTCATCCACAGCGTTGCTTGCTCAACACATTGGTTACTATACTTTGCCTTCCCAAATTGTTTAGCAGAAGATTTAAGATGGACAGAGGCTGCTGCTTTTATAAATCCTGATTTCATTAGTGCTGAAGTGACTGGGAAAAAGTCCCTGAAAGACTGTCTGCCCTCCATCTCCTACACACCATAACTTGGTCTCCAACAGGAAAATACACATATACACACTACTAGGATGTCCAGGGCCTACTGAAGCATAATAATAAGATTTATGAAGAAAGTGATCCCTGCGAGGCCTCATTACAGGCGCTCTATGGTTAAATTACTGCTTGAGAGGGCGAAAAAGGCATCTTTACAACAACCTCGCCAAAACAAAATGGAACATTTATGTCTGGATCTGTCTTTTGTTTCCTTCATAATAGTATCCAAGTAAGACTTTCTAATTGGTTCACAATGCAGTTTGTCATACGTTTTTGTTATGCTGTCACTATTTTTACCATCAATATGAACCCATCTTAACACCGAGGAATAACTGTCTCCAATTAACTGATGAAAAATGACATCCATGTAAATGTGCACTGTAAAATCTGCCTCATCTATCGGAATACAGCACTTTTCACTCTGTAGCTTTCTTTCACAGACAAAGTGAAATTGGAAGACTCAGTGAGATTAAACAAACAAACATATAAAACAGCAACACCATTGCTCCCACTATGTAGATATATAGTCCTGTCCATCTTGTTTTTCAGGAAGGATGGGTAAAAATACATAGTGCACAGCTTATTTTCTGAAAAATAAGAAAAATGAATTGCAGAAATACCTCCAACAGGCATCAAACACATTTTAAAAAAATAAAGAAACAGTACAGGTGCTTCTTACATGTATTTAAAAGAGTCAGTAACTTAGTATTAAATACAAAGTGTTAAGTTCCATTTATACTTTTGTTTAGATTTATACAAAAAATAAAAGATTTGTCTATTCAAGGCATCTATCTGTCTATTGTGTATTGAAAACTGTACTGAAACCGTAAGCTGTCACTTTAAATGCTCAGAGTCTTTTTCCTGGTCCAGGTTTCCTGCTAGGGGGCTCTACGTCCCTATTCTAAGTAAGTTTGTATTCTGCTATCATGCCCCATCTCATGGTTAGCTGCATATGCGCAGACCCCTGCACTATGCACAACTAACAGTAAGATCAGGGCCACAGATACCCACTCTGTGATAGCCATTGGCAAATGTGGACTTTTGAATGGTGAGTATTGTAGTTTTCGTCATATTAATACGACAAACATGATAATGTAGTAGCGTATCTGGTGTTTTGCTGGATGAAATGTTATCTTGCCTGCCAAATAATCATTACATTTACATTGGTTTTATTCTTATGACTTGTTAAGCACAGACAATGTTCCCCAGGGCTGTACAAGACAAAGAGGTGAAATGGGCACTCAAAGGGCTTAAGTGGGATTTAGGTGGCACATTGGCCTTGTGATGCCTTACAGCACAGGGGAGAATTTCACCCTTTTGAACATACTTCAGACCCAAAGGTTTTAACCATTAATGCTTCCTCCTATGCATTTTGGGCCTAATCCAAAACCCAAGTCTTCCATTGACATTAATGAGCTTTGGATTAGGCCCTTTTCTCATATCCTCTATTTATTTTTGAAATTGCCTGAAGGGAAGGTACACATATGATACAAGACTATATTCTGCTTGGATTTTAAAAACTCCTCATAATGTGGTTTCTGGGACTTGAAGATAAAATTAATTGTCAGAATGTGAAAAAGTAACCCACATTTGAAAATAGCAGATTTCAGCAGAACTCCATATTTACTTGTGTCCCTTTACCCATGAGATCAGTAGACTTTGGCAGTTTTCTTGTATAATTCAGTAAAGCATTCAGAGCAAAACTGTTGAGATGATGAATTTATTAGGCAGAGTAAAATATAGCTTATCGCATACCCCATTGTGCCTTGGTAATGCATGTTGTAAAGTTTTCTACATTTTCATCATTCTTGCTTTTGTGTCCTTCATCAGTAACTGCATACTTCATTATATTACTTATTTTAGATTATCCAAGCTCATTCTGTTAAATAAAATCCTGTGGTTTTTTTTTCTTTTATTCAGTTTAAAAGACATCTTCTACATATGGTACAATATCACACTCAGTCGGAATTAGTTTAGATATTTTTCCCCCCAGTAATCCTATTACATGAAAACTATCCGTAATATTTTGCTCATCATGGTCTATCACAAAGAAAGACCTAATTGTATGATGACAAATAATTTCTCTAGGAAAATATTTTAAAAATGAGGTACTTCTATAAACAGATGTTTCCCTCTGTTCTGATTAGTATCCAAATAATTTGGAAGCTGAACATTGCTTTTTAAAATTATTTTGCCAAATAAAAGTTTATTAATACTTTTAATGCATTTTCCAGTGGACATTTGCACACGTTCACAGAATTTATTCTTAGCTTTCCTGAATCCATAGTATAGTGCTCCAATGAAATACTTGGTTTTATATAACGTCATGTACTTCTGTAACTCTTTTGTTCCCTGAATGTATGGTCAGGCTATTCAACAATGCATATCTTTACCTCACTACATGCTGAGAAATGTTCTAGTTTGACATTTTTTTTAACTTTAAAAAAGAATCTATGCCTTTGTCAAGCGGCAGTATTTTTAGACACTTCTGAGATTTAGTATTCTGCTAAAGTCCTCTAAGATTTCTCTTTCACTTCAGTCCCTGACAACTTGGATGAAACATTAATCCACATTCAAAGGCACTTAAAAACATTTTGTTTTCCTCAAAGAAAGAAGACCTACCCTACAGGTCAGCCTTTGCGAGCTGTATTAGGTAATAAGTTAGGGGTTTTAAAAAAAGGAAACTCAAATAAGACTTTCTCCATAATTCATGTTTCAGGTAGTGGCTTAAAATATTAATTTATAGTTGAGGCAAACTTTTAAAATTGAAATCGGTGCAACTTGATGCACAGATAAAGGCATAGTTTTTGCATCTTTAGTCTCCGAACTGGGAAATATGCACATGAGTAATTTTACTGATATGAGTAGCACCATTAAAGTCAATGGGACTATTCATATGAGTTATTCATATGACTACTCATAAGTTAAGCACACGCATAAGTGTTTGCAAGATGGTGCTTGAAATTGGATGCAAAACACCTAGGGACCCTTTGCAGATTACCAAAGATATAAAATAGTTGGCACTTTGTATATTATATGTAAATTATACTTTTGTATATATAAAGTGTGCGTGCACACATGCATGCATTAAGCATATAAGTAGTCCCATTGACTTTAATGGGCAACCTTATATGCCTAAAGTTAAGTATGTGCTTTAATGCCTTGCTGGATCTGCATCTTCTTGCATTTATTGTAGCCCATAGTGGACAACACCAATTTTCTAAGGTAGCAAAGAGTATCATCATTAATTCAAACATGTCTGCCAGTTGTTTGATGTCATCTGTATAAACTAAAGAGCTTAATTCTAGATGAACCAAAGCCACACCTGCTAAGATGTCTACAATTCGTAATGTCCAGTTTAAGAAAATGATGAAAAACAATGGTGATTCCATGTCCCCTTGTCTTCCATGAAACCTGGACATGAGCCAGTTCTAAAATACATTGGGATGCAAATGCCCAGCAATAAAGAGGAACTGAGAACATTCAAGTATGTCTGTCAGTAAAAGAGATCCCTCTGCAGACCATATATAAAGTGGGTTCTCAGGTGCCATGTAGAACACAGATAGGATCCCTGCAATGGGACGGATGCAATTCCAATTCAAGTCATTGGAGTCTTTTCACTGACTTCTATGGGTGTTGGATCAGACCCAAAGAGAATGTATCTTCTGCTGAGTCACAATAAATGTTGTGAATGTGCTGACCAAATACACTGTAAAGTGGTCTTCCGTTTCCTTTGAACCTATCTGACAGTGTTAATTTGTGTCATTTTCATTGTAATGCAAGAGCCGTGTTTATGATTGGGGAAAAACCTGGTAGCACTATAATTTATTAGTTGCACTATGAGCTACAAAATAAAGATTTCATGACACCTCTCTTTTTCCCACCTGGGAGTAATAAGCATGTTTGAAACATAGTTTTAATTAAATGTGAAGCAATACTCTGCCCTTAGATGTACAAGTCACTTCCATTGAATAATATAAGGGTTTGCATATGTGTATCTTGTATGTGTCTGTGGGCAGAATTTGTTCCATAATACAGTTTGAAAATGTTTTAACCCGAGTGCAGTTCACATATGGAAAGTATTTTGTTTCTCCGTACCCACCCATGAATGCCTTCATAAAGCTTTGATATGTTTTGTTTTCTAAAGAACATGGGTGAAATTCATCCTTTCTTTTTTTGCAGTGGCTCAGCAAAATAGCAAAGTCCATTTGTTCAAAATCTTTCAGTAGTAACATAAAGCTGGAAAGTCAGTATTATCTTTCATTTCTAGCTCATTTGCATATCCTATCTCCATATTATGCTACACTAATGACATACACTATTTCCAATGCACATTCATGCACTGTGACTCTGAAGAGTTAAAATAGTCAGTTGTTTTGAATTGCTTTTTCTGTGACAGCTCAAAATTGCTGTGCAAGTTAAAACTTTAATATAAGTCTCCAAATATTCCTTTGCTGGGGTATTTGAGCACCTGTGTCAAGTGCATTTGAAAACTTTGGTCTAAAATGTCAACAAAATTAGCCGTTCAATCCTTTTGGAAAGACTGCACCATCTGCAAAACAGATTCAAGAATAAAGGAACCCCATATTTTAAAGGTCTAGAAATTCTGTCAAGCTAAAAGCTGCATTTTCAAAAGAGAACTTTATACTAAGTTTTCAGCAGAGGCCAACTTCATTTGGGGTCAATCCTATATTTTGCTGGAGTTGCACAGTAATGAATTCAGTGCAAATATACACAGCAGACCCCTAAAGAAAGTCTCTAGCTAACTTCTTTTTCTAATCATCTTCCACAGATTTCTACTGCATCTATCAACCCCTCTTCCCCCCTCCTACTCCCTGCCTCGGTGGGCACAGAATTCTCTTTCACCCTGTGACTGTGTATTGGGGCAAAATTTTCCATCACAGTTACAGCATCAGTGATCAAACTATAATTGGTTGTGATCTTATGCTCCTGGTAATTGTGTCTTCTCTAGCTTGAAGGTGGATAAAACTTCCATTAAACTCTGAAGGACTCAGACTCGTGCTCAGGCTTTCTAAGTTGGAAAATATGAAAAAGTGGAGGAAGCACACCACATATCAGGAGCAATATTGCCTGTAAACCGATGTGCTACATCCTAAAACTACCAGTATTCGTTCAGGCCTAGCACAGGCATTAGCACTGAGTCTCGTGGAAGAATCCTTCTGCCAGGTTGTAGACTGGTGGTAGAATTGTTCTGTGACTACTGCTGCTTACCTTATTGACCCATTGGGGAAATGTCAGGTAGATCAATGTAGCAACAAATACAATTGTCCTGTCCTTGTTCCTTCCCCAGCGCACTCCTGCCTCACTCCAATGCTTGCTGTGCTCCCAGACGTAAATTCCTCAGAACCCCTGCAAGCACTCCCTAAATTCCACCCCCTTCAAAGCAGAACCACATTAGTTGTGTTGCATCTGAGACCTTCTACAGCTACAAAGGAGAGGGGAAAGTTGCTCTTAAATTGGTAATGTATCATTTTATCCCAGGGTAATGTCACTGGCATTCAATGGAATTACTCCCAATTTACATCAGTGTATATGAGAGGACAACCAGACACTGTACATGTGTCCATACATAAAAATGAATCCAAGCAAACTATTATGAACTGTGCTTTATAGAATTTTTTTTAGGCCAGAACAGCCCAGTTGGAACCAAAATTTCATCCAGTAGGTGCTTTTATCAATCACAATAATTTATATTACTCCAGTTCTTTTTAAATACTGCTAATCTAGACAGTGAGCAAACACCTCCATCAAGGAATAATGTCCCATTCTTGTATATAAGTGTTATCTGCATCTAGTATATTTAACATTCTACCACTTATCCCATATCACACGTTTCTTGACTTACATACTTCTTTTATTCTGGGAATGAACTCTGATTCCGCAGTCATTTACACACACAAGTAACATTATTTCATGTGTGCAGTCCTATTGAACTCACATGCATAAGTGTTTGCAGGGTTGGGTTTCTGGCAAATAACTATTAATTCTAATTAGAGCTGGGGGATTAATGGATTTTTTGGTTTGCTGGCAATTCCAAAACTTTTTTTAAATTTATTTTGGGTTGACCTGAAACCAATTTAAAAAAAAATCAGTGAATCAAAACACTGAAAACATTTAATTTGGTATCAAGCAAAACATTTTGTTTGACTGCAAGCAAAATGTTTCTTTTCAATTTTGAGCATTTTCATTGTTTGCAAATAACATTGAAGGAAATTTTGAAATTAAATGTTGTTTTGAACCAAAAAAGTCAAAACATTTCCTTAGAAAATGTCTAAATAAAATGTTTCAGTTGTCTGGAATTTGGGGTTTTGTTTTATTTTACTGAAACAATTTGGCAAATTCACTGAATCTGCATTTTTTGCAGAAAAATTTTGCCCAGCTCTAATTCTGACTGCCTCTCTGAACACCAGACAGCTAGTTCAAAATCTACTACAAATACACATTAACTGCATCATCTCGATAGTTTAGAAATGGACACCAGGTGAAGCATCTCTTAGCATGGCTCCTATTGTTTAATGGTTACTCACCAAGACTTGCTTGAGCCTCAAAAAATCATCTACTGAAATGCTCCCTTTTCTCCTTTTGATGCTGGAAATAGGCTAGACCAAGCTCAATAAAAAAACTAACCAGATGTTTCTGTCTTCATTACCTGTGTAAACATGGTACGTTTCTCCATTACCTGTCAGTAGTATTGACAAAATTGAACATCCCACTACTTCAGAAAACCAGCTCCTCAGACCTGCACGCAGAGTGAGTCAAATCCTGATCCCACTGAAGTCAATGAGAGTTTTTCCATTGGCTTCAAGGCAACCAGGATTTGGGCTGGTGTCTTCCGTTTGTTAGCTAAGTGTTCCTCTGGTTTCTTTACTGGGAAAGTGTAAGCTAATGCTAATTGCATATGCAAAAATTACTGTATAAAGGAAAGTATGAGAGAGAGAGAGAGAGAGAGAGAGAGAGAGAGAGAGTGACTATCAGGGAGGGGCCACTAACAGACTTTTGGTGCTGTCATTGAAATAGCAGAAATAAAATTTTCTTCATTACACTCATATCTGTGCATGAAATGTATGATGGGTTAAGTCCTGCTTACGTGTAACCCAGTGCAAGTATCTCTTAGATCTCTTAGTAAGCAGCCAGGGAGTAAAGATGGGTGTGTGAAAAGAGACCTTTTTTTCAAATGATGATCATTGATTACAGTGCCCCAAAGTGTGCTGAGATAAAAAGCACAAGGACCACTGCTCTGAAGAGTCATACTCTCTGTTATAAAGCACTCCAGAATGGGCCACTATCCCCTGAAGAGTCCCTTAGAATATGTGCTAACTACTTTTGCTAACCAATCTGTTCCACCTGGCATTTAGCTGTGATGTTCAGCGTACTTTTCCCAGATCTGAAGAAGAACTGTGTGTAAGCTTGTGTCTTTGACGAGCAGAAGTTGGTCCATCCACCCAAAGATATTGCCTCCCCCACCTCCTCTCTCTAGTATTTATAGCACATTCAGTGGCATGGTATCTGATTGCATAAGACTGCAGTAGCCCCCTCCCAGCTCCTATAGCATGTCCTCATGGGAATTTGCCACTGGATTGGAGATGGGTAGGTGTGGCTCTATCCTTATGTCATCTGCAGATTGCCCTCACTACACCCACCAGCACATCCTCCACACTGATCTAGAAGGAACCCTTCTGGAACGGAAGAAGTAAGAATTTCCAGCACAGGATTCAGGAAACCTCATGCCTCTGAACAATGGAACCACACGCTGGCAATGAGGAGGCAGGATTTGTCCATAGGAGAAGAGGCCACTTAGTAAACAAAAATAGTTATTAGGAAAATATCAGAGAAATATCTGATCTCGCATGGTTCTCACCATTCAAGGCAGCGGAAGTTTCAAGAGATTGGCCAACCTTGTGAGATTTCTGCTATTTGGAGCCAATTTCTTATGTCAATAGCTCACAAGATTTCAGTGGTGTCTAACCCACCCCAACCCAGATTCAGCCTCCAACCCAAACTCTGAATCCTCACTTAAACCTCAGGCTGATCTGCACTAGATTGTGCATGGTGCCTTCTTGGCCCATCTCTAGTATTTGACTCTTACTGAGAAGAGATGGGACATCCTTCTCCTCCTTCATAATAACAGAAAGTGTTGCTATTTCTGCCTTAGCCTCATGTTCTCTTCCTCTTCGCACAGTGTTTGTGTATGGAGGGGACAAGTACATCTTTTATTTTCTTCCATACTATTCAATTCTCCTTTTGCTTTTATTGCTTTCCCAGCATGGTCTTAATTTAGGGTGGCATTTGGCAAATTACTAAGGTTTTTGACCTGAGAAGGGATCACAAATTCTGACCTGCACATGGGATTTCTATTAATGTCAAATAGAATTGTATGCCTGGATCAAGGCAGTGTAAGAGAGAAAGCAGCTTTGTTGATGAGAGAGAGAAAAGAAGCATGCGATCTGTAGAAGAAATGAATCAGAAGGAAAACTGTGGCACTGTTAAAGGAAAGTGAAAAAGCAAAGCTACAGAGGACGGAAAGTCCAGATCAGAGCTGTGCATGGAAAAGTGGGTTCCAACTCAAACATAAGACGAGACAAGATGGGAGTAAATTTTCAGAAAGAAAAGCAGTTGTTATAGAAGAGACATTTCGCTGGTAGCAAGAAACTATTTAAGGTTTCAGATTAGTTCAATGGAAAAAGAAGTATTAAAGTCTTGGAGTAGACAGTCATGAGTAATGACAGTTATTGTAAAGACAGTGTGCCACCTTCTTTTATATATATTACCAGAAGCTTCAGAAATGGTTTAACAAGGAGGTGATCCCACTATTCCTCTGCATACCGCATCCTCAGAGAAAGAGACAGACAGGTGAGACTGGCTAATGAGTTAAACTAAGAAGAGATGGTAATACCTCTTAGACAGTTTTAAAAATATGTCTATGCTGTACTTCATTAGGATGCAATAGCTCATACAGGTCCCCATAATGTAAGGCCATGGAAAATTTTGCAAAACTTCCAGGTGATACAAGGCAGACCTGAGAAGTCACTTTCTTCAGGGGAAACGATTACTCATTAGTGTGGGATCAATGCCTTTTTGTGCTAGGCACCATACAACACATACATGGCATGTTAATTTCATTGCATCATCAACTAGCAACATTGCGCTTTCTGAGGATCAGTGCTGAATTTGTGCTTTTTGGTTACTTTTACCTGCTCTTGTGATGTGTGTTTTGGGGGTAGGGGCTTTGTTTGTTTTGAGATATTGTTTCAATTATAAGTGACAAAGTCCAGGAGGCTAGTAGTTAAATCCCAGACTGGAATCAAGTATCAGGAGAGTTCTTCCCTTTGCTCCCCTCAACCTTTTGCACAAGTCAGCTGCCTGCATTGCCTGGCGGGATAAGCCCGGTTCTACTGGCAGCACTCCACACCCCAGAGAGGTTTACTGGGATATGTTTTGGGCATATCCCTGGCCCCACACTGCAACCCACCAGCAAGTAGCTGTAGAGCTGCACAGGGCAATTGAAATTACTGACTTTGAGCATGCTTCCTCAGAACCCCTGAGGGCATTATGCCAGGTCCTGACCTCTACAGATCCAATGCCTTCAGACATCACAGCAAGGGGATGCAGCTCCTTTCACCTGCATGCCTCCCAGTCATGGTTCAGACTCGGAGCTGTAACTGGAAGTAATGCTCTCTTTGCTCATGGACCAGAATGGAGAAAAATAGGCTAGATTCTGTATGTACCCTCTCTCTACGGTCACACAGGTTGAAAGGATGTTTCTTTGCACCATATGGGTTAAATGCACGTGTCACTATTTCATGTTGAAAGGGAATCTGTGTTATATGTTATGCCTTGAGGTAATCTTTGGAAAGAGGCATATGTCAGAACCAGAAATCATGGAAGCAAAACAAAAACCAATACGCTGTATTGTGTATGGTAGGAAGGGAATACTGCTGAAAGGCACTGAAGGTTTTAGACCCTTGTCAGAAAAATGTCCCACGCAAAGGCCCCAAACAAAGATCTGTGGCGTGTCCTTAGAATTGCTGACAGTGTGGGAAATGCTCCAGTTCCTGGGTTCTTTTCAAATTTCTCTGGGTGAAACATTTATTGTGAAAAGAAAAGGAGGACTTGTGGCACCTTAGAGACTAACCAATTTATTTGAGCATAAGCTTTCGTGAGCTACAGCTCACTTCATCGGATGCATACTGTGGAAAGTGTAGATCTTTTTATATACACACAAAGCATGAAAAAATACCTCCTCCTACCCCACTCTCCTGCTGCTAATAGCTTATCTAAAGTGATCACTCTCCTTACAATGTGTATGATAATCAAGTTGGGCCATTTCCAGCACAAATCCAGGTTTTGGGTTTGTGTGTGTATGGGGGCGGGGGCTGAGAAAACCTGGATTTGTGCTGGAAATGGCCCAACTTGATTATCATACACATTGTAAGGAGAGTGATCACTTTAGATAAGCTATCAGCAGCAGGAGAGTGGGGTGGGAGGAGGTATTTTTTCATGCTTTGTGTGTATATAAAAAGATCTTCTACACTTTCCACAGTATGCATCCGATGAAGTGAGCTGTAGCTCATGAAAGCTTATGCTCAAATAAATTGGTTAGTCTCTAAGGTGCCACAAATACTGCTTTTCTTTTTGTGAATACAGACTAACACGGCTGTTACTCTGAAACCTGCCATTTATTGTGAAAAGGGCTCTAAAATTTTACCATCAGGTATAAATGTTTAGGGTTTTCCTGGGCAACTAACAATAGGTAGAAACATCCTCTTGCTTCCCAAACTGGCACTTGAAGTACATCACTGTCTTATCAGGTTCACAAGATATTGGCCATGAGATTCAGGTCATTACGTGAGCAGAGAGAAGGAATTGCAGGCAGCGGATGCAATGTAGTTAACACCACTTTCAAGCATTTTTTTATGAATGATTCTGTAACTGCATAATATTCAATATCCAGGCTATAATTTTACATGTGGCCTCTTTATATCATCATTGTGGACAAAACATGTATGCTTAGTTCTGCTTCATCCATCATATTTTACTCCTTTTATTTCATAATTTAAATTCCATTACCCATCTCCATTGTTTTACAGTAAAGATATACATCACTGGGATCATTTTTAAAGATCCTCTATCATTATAAAATTACTATTTTTATTAGCAATAAATTTTATCTACATATTATTACGATTAAACTCTATTACAACGAATAAACCATTTGCTTGCCTGGTACATCTCATTTCAGGGGAAAATCACGTTAAAAATTCAAGTTCTAAAATTTTTCTGGAAGAGAAACTGTGTACTTTTATTGCCAAAGATGAGTGAAAGTCAATCCCGTCACTCTTTGATTTTCTTTAATAATTCATGAAATTTTGTGAATCAGCAGGTAATTGCTTCTTAGAGACAAGCTTCTGAGCATTTTTTACTAGTACTCAAGACTTGTGTGGATTTATGCCTCTGCATATACCAGCTAGTGCCTTTAAACAGGGACATTTAAAAGTTTCCACTTACACACAAATGACATTTAAACAGCCCCTTTGATTGATTTTCAGTAGGTAAGATAACATCACCTTAGTTTCTGGTATATAATTTACCTGACAAAACTGGCTCTGCCGGTTTTCCCCTGGGGATTTTGAGCAATCTGTTCTCAGGATTATTTTGAATCTGATTATTATTAACTTAGTAAATTAGGTGTGCTAAGTGATTGAGTATTAATTTGAATGTTCCTAAAATGGAGCATCTCTCGACCTGAAGGCCTGTCACTTCTTGGGGTTAGTCAGCTAAGGGTAAAATTTTCAAACATGTCTTGGAGACTTAGGGTATGTTTACACAGCAACTAGACACCTGTGGCTGTCTAGACTTATGGGCTCAGGCTGAAACCCGAGCTCTGGGACCCTCACACCTCCCCTGATAGTGGTCTTCTGAGCCTGGAAGTCTATATAGCAATGAAAGAGCCACACGAGCCTGAGTTGTCTGGCACAAGCCAGCTTTGGGTGTCTAGTTGCTGTGTAAATATATCCTTAGGAGCTTACTTGTCTATATGAATAATTAGTTTGCAGCAAACTCAGGGGATGTAAATCTGTCCTCAGTTTTGGTTAGAGCTTGTGCTAAATAGGCACAGGCCTGAATAAGGGACAGTAAGGAGCCAAACTGTACTGAGGAGACCCCAGAAAGGCTTGTGCCTGCTGGCTATCTAATCTAGGTTCTTCTGCTCTCACTTTCTCACCATTGTTACCATCAGTTCCGCTCCAGTGGTGGGAGCGTTAGTGTAGACAGCATTCCAGGACGCTCCCAGTGTTTTAACCACCATGTCAGCTAATCCTTCTCACAGCAACATTACACAACATTGTGCTTAATATGCTGGTAGCACCCCCGAGCCCTGCCTACACTTAGTGTTCCTTCTGTTACCTTTGAAGTTGGGGCTCAACTGTGGTAGCAACAGTGGTAAACATTAGGCAAAAAAGTCTAGTGTAAAGAATGCCAGAGAGGTGAAAAACTGACAAATAAAGTTGAAAATGACATTTTAAAGGGATAAATGTCATTTTCAACAAAATACCACTTTTTGGTAGGAAAATTTTTCAGCTGAAAATTTTAAATCAGTTCTCCCCAGAGAAGCTTTAGGAGAAGCTCCACCTCGGAGTGCTTTGTGGACTTCAACAATTTAACTGAAACCACACCCTTGTGAAACACATACATGTTGCCATAGTCATTTTGTGATTAGATAAAGCGAGGCACAGAGATATTGAATAATTTTTCCAAGGTCAGACAGCCAATACTGAAACCCAAGAATCTTGACTACCAGTCCCCTTCCCTAACAGGTAAACCACCCCCCCTTCTCTAGTAGCTGTGTTTCAAAAAGATGTGTTCTTTTCATGTTTATATAATTTCATGTTCTGTGTATTAATTTGCTAGCACCAACATGGTTGATCTAAAACAACTGAGCTAGGAGGATACCTTTGCACAAAGGCTGCAGTTGTATACAGTACTTGTATTTCAAAGCTAATATTCTTCACAGGCTTGGCTTTAGAATGTATGTATTCACAACAGTGTCAAATACAATTACTACTAAACCATGAAGAATACTGCTATTCTGGTTGTGTAGTAGGGCTGGATCATGCTGAAACAGTATTTTTTGCTGCATGGAAGACACCATTTTGTAGCACAAAATGGCATCCTTCACACAGCATGACCTCGCATTCACTCTATGTTTAAGGTCATGCTGGCAAGGGAGTTCCAATAGTAGCATTACTTGCCCATTCAGGGCAACAACTCAAATATTCATGACAGTATAACAGACAGCATAGAGGAACTAGCCTTCTCTTCCATGGACACAACTGGCACCTACAAAATGTATGCACGGAAAATGAATTGCAAGTACACATCAAAGCACATGCACCTCTAACTTCCTGCTTAGAACATACAGTCAGGCTTTCAAGCAACTACTTTTGTCCTTGCAAAAGAGAAGCTGCCCTTTAGAAAATGTGGCCCAAAATAATGCACACAATCAACATTAATGGTCAGGCAAACTCAGGCCCAGCTGTTCATGGCAAGTGAACATGCGCATACTTGCTTTTCATGACTGCATAACCAACAACATACTTGTACAAGGCCAAATGAGGAGTTAGATGTTAGCTGGCCCTCTGTGCATGTATGTGCTGAAGGACACGTAAATGCATGTGTAACCCCCACACCTCCGAGGTGTGGTGTTCTGTCCCATCTAGTGGCACCGAGACCACTTAGACAGAGAGATTAATGAGTCTGCTCTACAGACTTAGCTAATAGCCACTTGACTTTTAGCTCATGTGATAGAGGCTCATGCACTAAGCTCCAGAGGTCCCAGGTTTGATCCTGCCTGACAGTGATTGGGGTCTGTCAGTGTTACACTTGTACAGCATAGCATCCAAATGTGCGTAAGTGATTCTGAAAATCTGGGCCTGCATTTCTGTGGGGCTAACTTTCTGTTAGACCCTGATCCTGCAGGAGACCCTTGTGCCCATGAGGAGCTCTATTGACTTCAGTGTGGATTTTGTTCCAGGACTAGGGCCTTAGTTTGGGCCCATCTGAAACAAAACAACTATTATTAGTTCAAAATGCCTTTAGACCTTTTTGACCTGTTCTAGTCATGCTCATAACTAGACCCAAGCTAGCACCCCACCAACCTCCAACTAGTATGTTCAAGCCCCGAGCAAGCATACACAGTGGCAGACTAATTCACTTGTGAAATTTACAATGTAAAGCAAGATTCTGAGAGCTGGATCCTCATCTGGTATTAACTAGTCGAGCTCCAATGTACTCCACAGATCTATGCCATTTTGTACCAGAGCAGGGTCCGGCCTTAAGATGCTAAGGAAATACAAGGTTTTATCCTGTACTCTCACTAAGTTTAGTGGAAGGTTGGGGTTTTGTTGTTATTGTTGTTGTTGGTTGTTTGTTTTTCTTTGTTTTTCTGTTTTAGGAGTATAGAAATTGACTCTGATGTACATTCTGCATCTACAACCTAGTCCTGCAAACACTTAAGCATGCAAACCAACTGTGAAGTCAATGGGATTACTCCCATGAGTAAAATTACGCAAGTGCCTATGTTTTTAACAGGATCAGATCCCTAGTTAATGTGGTCCTGATGTTTAGCAAATTACGTTGGAATAAAAGATTGCAGCTGATATGATTATGTCAGTTAGTTTTGCAATTAATGTTCAAAATTTCATCTTAATAATTCATTCAGCTCCTCCTTTCCATACAAACTGATATGGTTCTCTACCACAAAACATCCATTGTATTTTGCACAACGTCTGTAGGACTGATATATAGTCACATCAGCTGTTGTATAAATTCTTATTTCACCCTCATTTACTCATCATATTTTCTTCCTCTGGTGAATGCTGACTCGGGAGGGAGAGAAGAAAGTATCCAACAACATTTTGCACATAGTGTAAACAATGCTGATGAAATCTGACTCATCCACACCCACTTAAAAGATTAGTGTTGTACAACCCCATCTTAATTGCCTTTTAATCTTTTCTTTAAATTCCTTCCCAAATTGTTTGGATCCAATGTCTTCCATCCTGTAATATAAACTCTTCCTTCTCTGCTGAGCAATCAGACACCTAGCTCATTATCACTGAACGTGTCAGCGAAATCAAGGTGACAAATCCTGAGTCCACACGGCTGTGTGCAGTAGAAGTCAAATAACGCCTCATGTTGTGTAGTGGCTACACAGCATTTATAAAATGTTGATTCGTCCCCCACATTCTTTATTCTGCTGCCAGCTGGAGCCAGCTTTTATGCACCGTCAGAGCGTAATTCTGGGCCATATAGACATGTGCCAAGCTATTGTAGCTTGTAGACCTACAATTATGAGCCATATAAATATTTAATCAACCTTCCCCTTTGTCTCACTTAATCCCACAGGCAGCTTTTCTTCTCTTATTGCTGCTCTCCACGATCACCACTCCAACACACATAACACACACTTTCCAACATGAAATGCTCTTTTGTAGGGACTCAATGCACTTGTATTTCCTCAAGAAACCATCTTCTCTCCCCTTTGAGCCATAAAACTGCCTCGGATAGCATATTTACATTCATTCCTCTCATTCGTCCACGATTCGACAGTCTCTACCCAAGCTTCTTTTTTGTGTTCAAGATCAGCAAGGATTTCACTGTTAAGCCAAGCTGGTCACCTGCCATATTTACTATTCTTTCTACACATCGGGATGGTTTGTCCCTGTAACCTCAATAAGGATTCTTTAAAATACAGCCAGCTCTCCTGGACTCCTTTCCCCCTCATGTTATTCTCCCAGGGGATCCTGCCCATCAGTTCCCTGAGGGAGTCAAAGTCTGCTTTTCTGAAGTCCAGGGTCCATATTCTGCTGCTCTCCTTTCTTCCCTGTGTCAGGATCCTGAACTCGACCATCTCATGGTCACTGCCTCCCAGGTTCCCATCCACTTTAGCTTCCCCTACTAATTCTTCCCGGTTTGTGAGCAGCAGGTCAAGAAGAGCTCTGCCCCTAGTTGGTTCCTCCAGCACTTGCACCAGGAAATTGTCCCCTATCCTTTCCAAAAACTTCCTGGATTGTCTGTGCACCGCTATATTGCTCTCCCAGCAGATATCAGGGTGATTGAAGTCTCCCATGAGAACCAGGGCCTGCGATCTAGTAACTTCCGTGAGTTGCCGGAAGAAAGCCTCATCCACCTCATCCCCCTGGTCCGGTGGTCTAAAGCAGATTCCCACCACAACATCACCCTTGTTGCTCACACTTCTAAACTTAATCCAGAGACACTCTGGTTTTTCTGCAATTTCATACTTGAGCTATGAGCAGTCATATTGCTCCCTTATATACAGTGCAACTCCCCCACCTTTTCTGCCCTGCCTGTCCTTCCTAAACAGTTTATATCTATCCATGACAGTACTCCAGTCATGTGAGTTATCCCACCAAGTCTCTGTTATTCCAATCACATCATAATTCCTTGACTCTGCCAGGACCTCCAGTTCTCCCTGCTTGTTTCCCAGGCTTCTTGTATTTGTGTATAGGCACTTGAGATAACTTGCTGATCGTCCCTCTTTCTCAGTATGAGGCAGGAGCCCTGCCCTCTCGTGCGCTCCTGCTCGTGCTTCCTCCCAGTGTCCCACTTCCTCACTTACCTCAGGGCTTTGGTCTCCTTCCCCCAGTGAACCTAGTTTAAAGCCCCCCTCACTAGAGTAGCCAGCCTGCTTGCGAAGATGCTCTTCCCTCTCTTCGTTAGGTGGAGCCCGTCTCTGCCTAGCACTCCTCCTTCTTGGAACACCATCCCATGGTCAAAGAATCTAAAGCCTTCTCTCCGACACCACCTGCGTAGCCATTTGTTGACTTCCATGATTCGATGGTCTCTACCCAGGCCTTTTCCTTCCACGGGGAGGATGGACGAGAAGACCACTTGCGCCTCAAACTCCTTTATCCTTCTTCCCAGAGCCACGAAGTCCGCAGTGATCCGCTCAAGGTCATTCTTGGTAGTATCATTGGTACCCACGTGGAGAAGCAGGAAGGGGTAGCGATCCGAGGGCTTGATGAGTCTCAGCAGTCTCTCCGTCACATCGTGAATCCTAGCTCCTGGCAAGCAGCAGACTTCTCGGATTTCCCGGTCGGGGCGGCAGATAGATGACTCAGTCCCCCTGAGAAGAGAGTCGCCGACCACCACCACCCGCCTCCTTCTCTTGGGAGTGGTGGTCATGGAGCCCCTAACCCTAGGACAGTGCATCTCATGCCTTCCAATCGGCGGAGTGTCCTTCTGTT
Organism: Lepidochelys kempii; assembly: GCF_965140285.1. Classification (NCBI taxonomy): domain Eukaryota; kingdom Metazoa; phylum Chordata; order Testudines; family Cheloniidae; genus Lepidochelys; species Lepidochelys kempii. The sequence continues at coordinate 13,621,837 of NC_136392.1, read as the reverse complement.
CCCTTCCCTCAGATGTATCATCTAGTCCACTCTCCGCATTAGTACCTGTGGAGAGAACATGAAAACGGTTACTTGTTCTCTCAAGGTAGCACCTGACATTACCAAGTTATTCCATAGGGGCTCGCAAAATCCATTATAACAATCATCAAGGTAAGAAGTCTAGATGTAATAGCAAAAACTGTAAAATCCAATTGACAGCAATTTAAAGTCAAAAATGATTTCAGTAAGAGAAAAATAGCTATTAAAAGGAACTAGACAATTACATGGCTACAAATAAAGCTTGTATTTATTTTAAACAAAGTAAGTATAACAGAATTACAAAGATATCATCTGAAATATACTTATCAGTATAGAACACAGCTACTATAAATAGTACTAAAGGAATACAAACGTATTCGTCCAAATGTCACAAATCTTACTAAACCTGAATAGAATATGCTGCTTTTGCACAAGGATTGAAATTAATAGGCATGACCTTTTTCTGACTTGTCTTTTGTCCTCATAAATTCAGTAGGTTTGCAAAATAGGCTCAGAAGGGATATTTGCTTGTGATTTTTTTACATCAACCACAACAAAAAATGTATTTTTTTTAATCCTAGTAGTCTCCTAAATAACAAGTTGTGCTGTAGCCACTTTGTGTTTTGCTATATTAGGAGGTTACTGCCTAGATTTATTTTCAAGCAAGAGACCATCCTTGTTTTAGTTTTTTTACCAATAGTCTGTTCTTTCCACAGAGACATTAGCAATGTTTGTACTTCTAATAGTAAAAGCACAGACTATACAGAGGATGTTATACAGGAATTATAAACCCCACGCACACACCAAGGGCTCCAGATTAGGGGGCTGATTTTCAACCCCTGATCTCCACTTGTGAATACACATAAGAATGCAACGAACCATTGAACAATTCTAAGATCTACACCCACCAATGTGTTAGATTTTTCAAGTGTTTGCGCAGGCATGACCATAAGGAGAACAGTCCTGAATGAGACCAAGGTACTCATCTACTCCAATATTCTGTCTCCAAGTGTGCTCAGCACAAGATGCTTCAAAGGAAGGTGCAAGATGCCCATGATGGACAATTATCTCCTCCTCTAGGAAGTGTCTACCTAAATCCTGGCAATTAGTGGTTGGCTTATGCCCTGAAGCATGATGATTTTGTATTCCTCTTCTATTTTATCTATTTTAAAGTTACTCTGTTCATTTTATCCATATACGCAAATCCTTTCTGAAGTCCTGTTAATCTCTTTGACTCGGTGATATCTTGTAAAAGTGGGTTGCCCTGGTTGGTTATGCATCATGTAAAAGTATTTCCTTTTATCAGTTGTAAATGTATTATACCTTTCAATTTCACTGAATGCCCCTGAAAGGGTGAATCGACTTTCCTATACAGCTCGTTATTTCATATTTCTTTTTCATGGTCCCAGGGGTTGTTTTGGCAGCAGGGGATAAGAACAGCTCCTGAGCAAAAAGCAAGTGGTGGTCATCCTTCCAAACCCATATTGGGTCAGGGTTACAAGATACTGCCTTTCTTCAGGAGTAGGCATCAGTTCACCACTGAGGGATGATGGGTGTTGGGTCCAAAGGAATGCACATTATCTTTGCATGAGATATGTTAAAATCTTTTTACAGTAACTCATGTGGACTGCAGGTTTCTTTAGGCTCTGTGATTAAGCAGGTCTGTTTAGGTCATCATAAGATTACTTCTAACAGAACCTCATTGTTATATGAGTACTGAAAGCTTAGTAATTGTCTAGTACCCAAGTCTTCCACCCTCATGCTGAGGGTATGGCTATGTTGCAGTCATAGGGTGATTGGGTATATCTATTTGAGATGCAAACTAACTTTAAATTAGCTAGCTTGGGTCCCAGAGCAGGGAAGCCACAGAAGTGTGCAGTACAATGCAGGCTAGCTCTACAAGCAATTACCCTGGGTTCTGTGTGGGTTTGTATAATCCATCCTAAAGTGCATGCTGCTGCAGCTTTTCTCCTACAGAATCCACACTAGCTAAACATAAATTAGCTTGGGTATATCTACTTGAGTTGCACTAACACCATGTACATACTCTATAGACATTCTTTGAGTAGCACCTTGAATGGGACTACTCATGGAGGAAGGTGTGAGGAAGGCAGGAGTGAATCCACAGGACCTACTCTCACCTTCCCACCTTTTAAGATCTGCCAAAGGTTCCTGCCTTCAGGGCTAATTTAATTGCTTCTCTGCTATTAAAGCTGTGGCCTTTTCAGATATTCTGAACTTCAGTTCAGGTCTCACTAATGCCTGCAATTGCAGGATTCTGTTATACCATAGTATAAAGAGACAATAGAAGTATCCTAGAGAGACCCAAAACATTCTTCAGAGACATAAACCTACTTAAAAATATTCACTCCCTTTTAGTACCCAACCAAATCAAAACATATTATACTCTGTCACGAAAATGTTCAATGCACATAACTCCTTTTAAAGGCTATGCCTCCATTTTTTAAAATATATTTTTATCGGCAGACCATAATTCAAACACATAGTAAGCTAAATGGTACAAAGAAATTACAGTAGAAGGCAGAAGTAGCTTAAAGCCTGCTCCTGCTCCATTGAAGTCAAAGACAAAACTCACATTGACTTCAGTAGATACAGAATCAAGCCCTTAATAAAATACTAGTACAAATCCCAGTGGCTGTTTTATGGCCTTGTTATATGTGTAACTGGTTTAATATGGAGAGAAAGAAGGATTAATGGGAAAAGGCAAGTTAAAATAAAATGGTTATGAGTTAAAGGGCAAATGACTTAGCTTATCAAGGAAAAATTGTTAAATGGGCTTTAACTTGTCTTCTAGTTTTCAAAATATAGTTTTGTGGCCAAACTAAATTGCACCATATTTTTGCACTCATCATTTGTAAGAACAAGCAAGAGAATTTAGTCACCTAACTACCTGATTCTGAGTACTTCCTACATCTGATAAGAACAGCCACTTTTCCTGAGACTTCTCTAAAAAGACAGAGGAGCTGTGAAAATACATTAGAACACAAGAACGGCCATACTGGATCAGACCAATGGTCCATCTGCCCAGTATCCTGACTTCCAACAGTGGCCAGTGCCAGGAGCTTCAGAGGGAATGAATAGAACAGGCAGTCATCAAGTGATCCATCCCGTTACCCATTCCCATCCCTGACCATCCTGGCTAATAGCCATTGATGGACCTATCCTCCATGAACTTATCTAGTTCTTTTTTGAACCCTGTTATAGTCTTGACTTCACAACATCCTCTGGCAAAGAGTTCCACAGGTTGACTGTGCATTGTGTAAAGAAATACTACCTTTTGTTTGTTTTAAATCTGCTGCCTATTAATTTCATTTGGTGGCCACTAGTTCTTGTGTTATGAGAAGGAATAAGTAACACTTCCTTATTTACTTTAACCACACCAGTCATGATTACATAGTCCTCTATCATAACCCCCCTTAGTCGTCTCTTTGCCAAGATGAAAAGTCCCAGTCTTATTAATCTCTCCTCATATGGAAGCTGTTCCATACTCCTAAACATTTTTGTTGCCCTTTTCTTTGAACGTTTTCCAATTCCAATATGTCTTTTTTGAGATGAAGTGACCACATCTGCACACAGTATTCAAGATGTGGGCGTGCCATGGATTTATACAGAGGCAATATGATATTTTCTGTCTTATTATCTATCCCTTTCCTAACGATTCCCAACATTCTGTTCACTTTTTTGACTGCCGCTGCACATTAGTGGATATTTTCAGAGAACTATCCGCAATGACTCCAAGATCCCTTTCTTGAGTGGCAACAGCTAATTTAGACCTCATCATTTTATATGTATATCTGGGATTATGTTTTCCAATGTGCATTACATTTATCAACATTGAACTTCATCTGCCACGTTGTTGCCCAGTTACCCAGTTTTGAGATCCCTTTGTAACTCTTTGCAGTCTGTTTTGGACTTACTTATCTTGAATAGTTTTGTGTCATCTGCAAATTTTGCCACCTCACCATGTACCCCTTTTTCCAGATCATTTATTATAACAATATCATTCTGAGCTTTGCTGAATTTTCATGAAGGCTTGACTTTGTGATATGTGAAACCCTTGCTGGTTCTCTGAGAAGAGCTGGCAGAATTCAGGGTGTTGGCTCCTCTTTATTTCCAGTGAGTAAATTGCATTAAAAATATTTTCCTAAAGTTACTGTCCATGCAAGTAATTGGTGTAGTTGCTACAGGGATGTTATGTGATTGAAGACGGAAAGGGAATTGGCCCATGCACAATTGCAAATAGAAAGGCAGGTGGTCCACCAGGACATCTGTGCATTAAATGTGGTCCCCACAATGAAAAATTGGGGAAAAATTGGGACAGTTCCCACCTCAGGGGTTAAAATGCTCCTCTGGGGCCAAGTAGCCCAGCCCTGTGTACTAGTGAGGCCTGTTGCATCTGGAGGGGGAAGCTCCTTGAAAGGGAAGATCCAAGCACAGCATGAGGGGGAAAGGGCTATGGCCACTCACAGGGAAACAGAGCTTCAGCTCCTTGGCTTCATAAAGCAGGGGATGCTTGCCTAGAAAGCTGCTGAAGAGCCTCTGTGGGTTGGATCCTTGGGAAAGGGACCAGAACCATCTTTGCTTTGCTTTTCATTAGAGCCCAGGTTGATCAACTCCAATTGTGTGGGTTCTCCATGGTTGCTTATCCTCCTGTGCAAATGTCAAATGCAGCTGTAAGTGACTGGTGATCTGCCACAGAGTGCACCTGAGTACAAACTTCAGGATCAGGGCCATAATTTGGTTTCCATTTATAATGAAAGCAGAATCTGCCTCACTGGTGTGCACAGCTGTGTACTTAAACTTCCATATGTGTTTATTCAGTTTGCACATGCAATCTCAGGAATAAGTGCACACAGTGGGTCAACTATTGGAGGCACATTTTGCTTGCCTGATATCTTTCTGAAAATGGGGCTGTCTTAGACTGAGGATATGTCAGCACAAAGGCCTACAAGCAAAATAGTCAGCGATGGTTCATATTAAAAACCGTGTTGTCACCCAATTTCATGCTTAGAAATGCCGCTACAGCGGTGAACAACTCTATTATCAGAGAAAACATCAAATTCTGATAGCTCAGGGTGTTCTGATTTCTACTTGGTTTGTTTCCCTTTGAAGAAAAGGTAAATTTTTGAATAAACACTTCTTCCAGAGAGAGAGAGAGAGAGAGTGATCTCTGATCACAAAGCTATTCAGCAAAAATGGAGAACAAAGACCACAAGAACAATTTATTCTAATAAGATGATGCTTAAGGATTCAGTGTGGATTTTATTTCCTTGCCTGGTAGCAGCAGTAATTGCATAAAATAATAATGTTCTTGCAGCTCCTGCATGAACTGATCCAGTTATAATTCTTCAATAATGCATTTTGTGGATACTGCCTGTGTGTTAGACAAAAGCAACAAGTGAAAAAAAATGTAAAGTAGCCTGGATACACGGATATATGCTGGATTTGCTTTCTTATCGTAATGAAGTAAAAGTTAATTTTTTTAGGTCACCGGGATAGTGTACTTTGGAATTATGTCAAGGTGATTGGATACATTGGATAGCAGCTTGTATTTATAGGGTAGTACTAGACTTGGAAATTGCTTGGTATGGCCCCATGGATATAACTTTCAAAGGAACCTGAGCTTTATAATAGGCACCCACAATTTTTCATTTACAATCATGTGCAGGTGTAAATATTAAATTTTCTGTGTTTATTACAACCATTTCACTGTCACCTTTTTCTGTTGGTAGTGCAGGTTAGTTAGATGCTGTGCAAATTGATGTATAGATACAGGCAGTGATAGCAGCATGTTTTGGGGTTTTACTGGATCATTTTACTGGATACTGTTATCTCACAGTTGTGCTTAGAGGCCCAAACCAAGATCAGGCAATGCTAGTGGCTGTAGAAATGGGGAGTTAGAAACTCCCAGAAGAGCTTAGAATTTAAATTGACAAGACAGAGAGTGGGTGGGATAGTGAAAGCATCATTATTCCCATTTTACAGTTGGGAACAGAGGTATCAAGAGATTAAATGATTTGTGTAATTTTAGACAAGTCCATGGCAGAACTGAGAATTCAACCCAGATCTCTGGAATGCCATTCTTTGCTCTTCCCAGAAGGAAATCCTTCTCATCTTGGGTCCTGATTCAGGAAAATCTTTGCCATTCAGGACAACCTTGGAAGTCAAATAGTGCGGTCTTAAATATGGATGGACTTAAGCACATACTCCAGTATTTTCCTGAACCAAGGCCTAGCTTAGAAAACATAGGAGGAAATACAGCTAATTTCTTTGGCAGCGTGGCTTGCCAACCACTGTTTCCAGTCCTTAAGTGTTACTGCTGCATTTGAGAAACCAGGTGGATGAGGTAATACCGTCTACTGGACCAACTTCTGCTGCACCTGTGTGTTTAGATGCTTACCAAGTTTGGACAATTTAAATGAGTGAGATTTCAAATGCATCATCAGAAGGAACACTTGGTATAGTCCCTTCATTGCCTAAAGCAGATATTCAAAACAAAAAGTCAAACTCAATTCTTGTCTCACTTGTAAAGTGAATGTAGTTTTATAGGATTTGTAATAGGATGGAGCTCTCTAGGAATGAGGTAGATGTATGTTACTATTTGAATTGGTAACCAACTTTTTTCTGCCGGGGGGCTAATTTCATTTTAAAATATTTTATTTTTGTATTTATATGTAATAGCTGGGTATCATTATTATAATAGCAGTAGTTGTTTTTGCTGTTTAGGATATTTTTTCCAGATTAACATTAAAGACAGTTGGGATGCGATTCAGCACACAAACATGAAGTATCATCAGATTTGTACAAGATTTTGGCATGCTTTTTTGCCATTATAAATTGTATTTGGTTTTAGTAGCCTTACTTCTCATTTGGTCTAAAGTCAAATAATCAGTGAGGGTTATTTTTTTTCAAATTATTGTTCCATAGTTTTGGAAGAGCAGTGGACTCGTATTGATGGCAAAATAGCTCATCAGAACCTCTCAGCACTGCACTTAGTACATGCACATCAATCTAATATGGTAGGATGTGAATGGAGAAGTGACATGCTGCAGTTTGAATAGGGCCTTTACAAAGATAACTTGCTACAGTGTTGATAGAAACCCAATGCGCTGGTGACTGAAAAATTGGGTTGGGCAGTACAGATAAAAGCTGGAACTTGATTCACTCTGTTGCAAGAATGAATAAAAAAGAGTTACAACATGAGCAGGGAATAGTTAGGTTAATCACAGCTATCTGCTTGCTATCAGTCTCATTTTCACCAGACACTACCAGTGACAGATCATTTACTGGAGTCACAAGCAATTGTTGTAGATGATGATGACAGAATGACATCTGTGACAGTCTACAACAATTCACATCACCCTCATGTTGAAAGCAGGGCAGGAAATACATAATGCACATTCTCTAACAGGAGAAGTTCAACAAATAATTACAAGAATCACAGCATTAAACTTACTGAAGAACCCTAGTAAGATGAGCAACAGTGCACTACCCATGTTAAGCAGTGTAAAATATTAAAGCTGAATATATTTGTCAATTGTTGTACACAATGGCAGAGCTGAGCAAGTAATTCACAATGAATACATTATCTAATTTTATCCTTTTTCCTCCTAAGGCAGTTACTCCTTAACCAAATCAAGATTTACTCACAAATTAAGAGCTGGTCTACACTTAAAAGGCTGCAGCTGCTGTAGCACTTCAGTGAAGACTCTACCGATGCCGACAGGAGGAAGTCTCCCATGAGTGTAGGTCATCCACCCCACCACCACCCCTGAGAGGCAGTAGCTATGTGGATAGGTGAAGCCCTCCCATCAACATAGTGCTGTCTACACTGGAAGTTATGTCGGATAATTACATCGCTCAGGAGCATGGATTTTCCACACCTCTGAGTGATATAGTTATACCGGCATAAACTGCTAGTGTAGACACGGCCAGTCATGATACAAATTGTGCTCAATTTCTTTTGTGATTTATTCAACTCTAGGAAACGCTGATGAACCATTTTGGGGGAATATTTCATATTATTTGCAATTCTAATAGCACTCATTAATTGTGAGTGTTCAAATAAGTCACAGTTCTTGCTCCCTGACTGGATAAGCAGGCAAGGACTTCAGTTTGAAGTCTCTGGCATTAGCTTTTATGAATATTTGCACCACTTTCATGTGTGTTGAAGGAAAGTAACCAAAGAATGGGAGTGGGCATGGCATGCTCAAAATGAATTCATATAAAAAGTTAAGACAATATTAATGGGAAATTTTGCATTAGTATTCACTCAGTTGTACAGGCCACTCTAGTAAACAAATGAACATACTTAACGGATATTTAAACAATCGTTGGGTCCCTCAAATCCCTACTCACATGAGTAATCCTTATGCCAGTAGCCCCACTGACTTCAATTGGACTAACCACGTGAGTAAAGGTTGCAAAATCAGGTCCTTGTGTTTTATTTGCTAGCTAAATATGTGGTCCAAAAATAGTGTAATTTTAAAATGTGTTGCATTGTTGGATCTTAAAACTTCTGTTGTTCTTATCATATAATTATATAGTGAGTCTCTGGTAAGCCATCTATTTAATTGTTTTGGTTTTTAAAACAAGTTCTGAATTTAGTATTTGTTGTATTAAAGCCAATTATGCTTCTGCTGAGAGAAATCACTTACTATGCTGTACTTCCACAAGAAAGCAAAGAGCCAAGATGGGTGAAGATTATTTTCTGCTGTTTACATAGTCAGCCAAAGTAGTAGCCAAGCAAACTATGTATGCTTTCAAAGTAATTCTTTGTATTAATGATTTGGGCTATGATTCAGTAAGGTGCTTAAGCACCTGGGTTACTGAGTAGTCCCATTGGCTTCAATGGAATTACTCAGGTGCTTAAACTTAATCATATGCTTAAGTACACTGCTGAATTGGGGCCTCAGTGTTTTGAGATGTTATAGAAGCTTTTGCTTCAACATGCTACATTTCTTTTTCAAACAACCCATGACAAAATACTCAATATTTGTCCTTTTGATTGTACCTAGACAGTAAGTGGAGCAGTAAGTGGTATCTTCCACAATGGTTTCCTTGTTTTTCTGTCTTGAGCATTTGGGTTTCCGGTCATGAATTTCTCTGTTATGATTTCAAAACCCTAAAGAAAAGAGACAGGAAATCTTTTGAAACAATATGGTCCTATATTTTACTGGAGACAGAAATAAAACATGTTCCTCTTTTTTCTCCTAATAGATTTGCCAGTTGAACATGTAAGAGATTTCATTTTTCTTAAACTTAGCTAAACAATGTTAATTTCTATTAGTATTCCTCAGAGATGGATTCGGGTGTTCATCAACAGAGTTTTGGGAAACAGCTCATACCTTGAGCACACTCATAAGCAATGCTAATTAAAGCGTGGTCTGAGTAAACAAATAAAAGTGTTTCACTGGAACTTTTTTTTAGTCTGCAACTTGCCTGCCACATCTTGAACTCTTTCGCTCTATTTGGATGTCCATTATTTTTCAGAAACTGCTATTCATGCAGAATTTTGCTTTAAAGCCTGGTTCTTTGAGATATATCATATGAAGAAAGGCACGTTTTCTGTTATGGCCACTAATCCTGGATGTGTCCATGTGAACATTTTCAAACCTGTGAACTTGTACCTTAGCTATGGCTTCAAGTGGAGATTTGGAAGCTAGGAAAACCAGGTCCAATCAGACATGAACCTTTTCAAGCCTCAAGACCCTGTGCACCAGATGTGATACTTTAAAGAAATGGTGAGTTTGTTCTTTGGAAGGGCATGTTGGCCATTTAACACCATTATTTTTAATAATTTCTATTCTCTTCAATAATTTCATAAATAAAACGGAACAGCTATTTTGAAGGATTTGCTCCTTAAGCAAGGAGTTTCCTGGAATATTATTTATTTCCTGGAATATATTATTTCCTGAAATAAAATGGTTCATCTTCTTTGCTCACCTCCTTGCCATGTCCAGCCCCAATTTGCAGAATCATGTAGTCTTTTAAAACAGTTTTGACCTTGGCTGACCACCTTTCTCACATTTCCTTTTTAACATAATACCACATCCACCTTTTTGTCTCCTAATTAGTAGAATGGTTCTTTCCACATTTCCAGATACTTATTAGGTATGTTCTACAAAATTGTATGTTCTGTAAAATTGTAAGATCAAAATAATATCGTATTTCACTTTTTGCCCTATCTGTGTCTCATCTGATTTCAGCAGACTACAATTTTCCAAAGATTACTCCAACATGAGCCCCTGAATAAAGAACCTAAATGCATGCATAACTTTAAACATCTGAGTACTCCCATCGACTTCAATGAGACAAGGCTACAATATAGAATGTGCCTCCTCAGTATTGAAAGAACCTAGGTATAAGGACATGAATATTTACTGACCATGATCAGATATAGGTCAATTGTAGGTAGGATTAGGTTTCTATCAGTAATGTCAGTAAATGTCCATTCCACCATATGTATCCCCGTACATAAAATATTTCTGATGATGATGACGATGATGATGATGATGCAAAGTAAGAATGCAGCTTGTTAGCTTATTAAAATTTGTCTGAAGGATATTTATAGTGTACGTTGACATGTGACATTGACAATGTGTGCTTTTAAGTTATAAAGCTTTAATTTTTGGAATCTCTATGTCTATTGTCATTTAATAATTATCCGACATCCCCATAATTTCCTGCAATTGTGAAAATTTAAACTGATAAAAGCTGAGAAATTTAAAAATAAGCATCAAAATTATTTTTAAAAATACAAATCTAATTCTGCCAAGCCTCATTACAGACAGGCCTCTAGCATTTCTATTTTGATGCAATGAAACTGTGCTAATAGTTTTTCATTAAACAGACATTTAAAGGTTGTATTGACATTTTTTTTAAAAAGCTATCTTTTTAATACAAACTGATTTTACTTTCAGGGTTAAAAACCATTGCAAGTGAAACGGAAACTCATATTTGTCCAAACTTTTCAGTCTAATTCTTTCTTTCACATACTCACACTGTTAATATTTTTAATATGCCTTAATTAACAATGACTTTATATACTCTTCCAGAGGAAAATATGACAGGTATAAATGAAAAGCAAAACATTCTGGAGTATAAATTCAAAAGGTTAATGACAAACATAAACAGTATAATAATGTATTTTGCACTTGGTGTGAGAGAGAGTGTAAGTACTATATTTATTTTACAGATGGGTAAATGACAGGAACAGTGATATTAAGTGTCTTGCCCAAGATCGTAAGCAAGTCTGTGATACATTTAAGAATAGATTCCATCATTCTTATCTCCCCATGCCCTGTCCTAGTCAGCAAACCAAACTTTAAACTGAGGATGAGAGATTTTTGGCAGAAGGACCGCACTCCTTAGCTGGAATAAGCTGGCATGACTCTAGACAGTTTCAAATGGATTTCAATGGATCTATGCCGATTTTCCTCAGCTGAGGACCTAGCTGTGTGGAAGAATTTACATGGGGAAACTTAGATAGCAAACAAAATTGGAGTGGATTTTCAGTTTGTACTTACTATGTGGCAAAATGTTTTACATATGGCAGTGCTAATCACAGAACTCTGTTAACAGGTGATCATTACCCTATGCCTCCCAGGGGGGAAAAAGATTTTTAATTAATTGCTAACAACACATCATCACATTCTACAATATTACAGTTCTAAAATATTGTTCTCAGTGGGACCTGGCCATTGCAAAATTAAAAACTGAGCCATCTACTAAAAAGCTGCCATCATGGTTGTTTAGCTGCCTAATTGCTTCTCCTTTAATATGTGCTCATACTGTTACAAACTACTTTTGCCAAACTAATTTAGAAAGCATACATTACAAATAGTAGATAATTTTAAGAGCATCATTCTAATTACTCCTTCATTAGTCCAGTAATAAACAATATAATTGTTATGGGCTTAGGTTTCCTGCCGTGCAAACTTTGTGCACTAAGATTTGGGCATAACCTTCCTCTCTCTGCCCAGTCTCATTATTATGCAAAAAAAGATGCTGAGAATAACAAAACTCAGATGATGTTTCAGGGAAACAAGATACATCAGGCTGTGTCCTTGGAAAGCCAGACATAATTGCAAACCCACTAAAAATAAAGGAAGGGTAGTGTCACATATTGTCTTTATCAACTTAATACGGAAACCCTTGAGCATGTAAAATGTCTGTGTCTGTTGCATATGTGTTCTACATATACAATAAAGTATGCTGGCTTCCTATCATGGGGGTAAGCTGCTAGCTATTTATTAATTGATCTTGTAACTTGTGTCAGGGCACATAGGCTTTTGGATGAGTGCCCCCTTTCCATTTGAAATAAATCCAAATCTATAAATAACTATATAGGGGCTAATGGGAGTGCACAAGGCCTACAAATCACTTAAATCCCACGTAAACCCTCAAAATAAGTTTTAAGTGGGACTGCATAGTGCCCAGGTCTTGTTCAAGCCCTTAGAACAGGTATTAATTGATTTTAATGTACCATATGCACTAGCATGGCAAAATTATTTGTTCACACATCCAGGACAATTAATTTTTTACTTAGCCTCTAAACTCGCTGGGGCAGGAACCATTACAGTGCTTAGCACAATGGGGTCCTGGTCCATGATTGGGCCTCCTAGGTAATAACTTGCTACAAATAATAATAGACACCAACAGTTTTGTTTTCCATATCCTTCTCCTCATTATCATGATTACAGGTGGGAAAGTAGATTTGGTGTCTGGGTAGATATGTTTTGATGACAATTTTGCAAAGCTGATCTATACAATTGAGAGAAGGTTTGTTTGTTGGTGCAGTGTTGTTGTTGTTTTTCATTGAAAACACATCTTTGCTGTACATGGTAGCATTCTTAAAATATCTTTTTTTAATTGTTGCAGTGGTTTATAAAAAGAAATGTTAGTTTTTGACTACAGGCAATCTAACTTTATATAGTTTATTGCATGGTTGTGTGTGTTTGTTTTTTCCCCCCGGTTTGGTTTGTTGGTGGGGTTTTTTGTTTGTAATCTCACAAGTGACTTGGTGTAGCTAATTACATTCATTGATTGGAAATATGATGAGTCACACTTGGTAGTGGAAAATGGACAGAACCATTTACAAAATCCACCAAATAAGGCCCCAGCCCTGCAGAGAGAGGCACATTGGTGTGTCCCTGCACACCTGCTGCATCCCATTGGCTTCACTGGGGCATCCTGCTTTGTGCTTTTCTTGGCCCAATGTATTAGTGCGGTTACTTTCTTTGTCTCACAGAGATGTATACATGCCATAGAGGGGGTTATTTTCAGCATTCTAATACCTGCAAATTGCTAATAGAGAGTTCTGCAGCTCGACACACATTTTCTGTCTAGATGAAGGGTCTGTTCCAAAGCCCAGACTGAAGCCAATGGGAATCCCTGCATTGACTTTCGTGTGCTTTGGAACAGGTCCCAAGAGCAGGAGTTTGTTGATACAATTAGGTGCATTGACACACATGTAACAAAGACACTCAGCAAAGGCAGCCACTATGCAAGCAGAGAAATATTCCTCAAATACATTTTGATGTACATGTGAAGGAAGTTTAGTTGATTTGATACAGCTGTGAGTTGTTAAGTGTGAAACAGGGCAGGGTAACAGCACATCATAACCCAGAGTCCTTAAAACATAGGTGACCTGATATGAGGATTTATCTCTGAAAATGTTTAATTTATGTACAATAAGAATGTCCTGCGCAGCTTGGAAACATTTGTGCTGTCTCTGCTCCACTGTTCAAGGGGAACCATCAACCAATGATGAATAATAATACATACTTTTAGAGTTCTACTTGGCTAGAAAAGCAGGAGAGAAATGGCACAAGAAAGTGGAAGTAGAAATTGCCTGAGTGAGGAATGTCTTCACTCTGCCTGCTGAACCAAGTCTCATATAGCAGTCTGAATAGTTTTTAATCAGCTACCACTATCGTCTTCCTAACCAGGCATGACAGCACTAAGAATTTTATTGTAACTCTTTTTTTGGTGTCTGATTATCTGGAACACATTCGCTTCAAATTCTGCTACATGTCACTTGTCTGTTCCTCAATGGCAGTGACATGTGTCAGTGTCATCTATGTATCATTACATGCAAAGGATTTTCTTTATGGGAAATAATACAATTTTCCCACTTCTAACTACCTCTAGAGTATTTTGGCAGCCTTCCTAGAGATCATGTCTTCCAGTTGTTTGTATTCTCTTAATTTTTAATGGAGTTCTGTGATATCTAAGTTATTATTTCCATGGTTTACTTTATACAACTTATTTTTACTAAGAATAGAATCTTCTGGTCATCAAGGCTTTGAAAACAAGGAAAGAGAAGTAATCAGATACTCTTTTTAAAAATGAAAACTTCACCTCAGTAGAGTAGATCAACCAGTCTTTATGCTTCTCTGCCAAGTATTCATTGCATTTCTCAGCCTAAACTCATTGTGCTCTTCTGTATTCATTGGCATATTTGCATCAGTTTACCCACTTTGCAAGTATGTGTGTGAACAGAGAACGTACAGTGGTGATTTGAGGGGTTTTTTTACGAATGCTTCGAAAATGGTAAAGAATTTTATGGCAAATTTCAAACATTTTGAATTCACGGAATTAAAAAAGGAATTATTTTTCCCCTTTAATCACATTTTCATATATATTTTTATTGAAAATGTTTGATTTGGCAAATGTTTCATTTTCTGGGTCAGGGTTTAAACCATTTCCTCATCCATATATTTTTTCTTCCCATTTCATTTTTCCTTTTTACGTTGACTGAAAATAAAGGGGAAGAAGGTAAGTAATGGAGAAAGAGGGGATTTTGTTGGAGAAGAATATGGAATATTTTGAGAATATAAATATTTTACATTTTTTAAGTCATTGTTTGACCCCAACAAAAAATTTTGAAACTTTTTGAGCAGAGAGATTCTTCTCTTGAGCAGATTGTTCAACTAGTCAAGATAGCTCAATACATGAGGCTACAACTGTGGTACTAATTCAGAATGGTGCTGCCATCAATAGAAAATATGAAGATCAGGTCAAGAACTCAGAATATTGCCAGGCACAGATTTTTTTCTTCCCATTTATTAATTAGCAATTAATTTGGGGCAAAAGGGGTGGAGAGAAGTGTTGGCCTCTGGTTTGTATGGACAAAAATTAATGGCAAAGAATTAAGGCAGTGATTGTAGGGCTGGTTGTAAGAAAAGCCAGTTGTACTGCGACACTATTCTATGTGAATGTTGCCATTTACTTCAGTTCCTACATACTCAAGTAATATTGCTGGGCTTGCTTAGGCAGCTGCATAGTAAGTCTCAATTAGTAATTGTGCAGTGTGGACAGAAAACATGAGTTTAAGATGGTGATTTTAATCAGAAGTGGTGAATGAGTGAGACAGATCAATTCAAATGTCTTCCAGTAATTCCACTGTATCATCACAGAACATATATTATACTATACATGTCACAGAATGTTTTCGAGGGTTTGAAATAAAATGATTGTTTTTTAAAATTAGTTTTTATCCTTCCAGCAGTAAAGCCTGGTGCCTTCATTACCATGTTTCCACCTATATTGGGCTCTGAGGGAACCTTAAAAACTACAAATAAAATCACTTTTCTGTATATAAAATATAAGGACATTAAAATCTGCCATCTCGGGCCCTTCCAAGTGCACAAACAAATTCTAACCAATGTATTTGAGCATAAGCTTTTGTGAGCTACAGCTCACTTCATCGGATGCATGAAGTGAGCTGTAGCTCACGAAAGCTTATGCTCAAATACATTGGTTAGTCTCTAAGGTGCCACAAGTACTCCTTTTCTTTTTGCGAATACAGACTAACACGGCTGTTACTCTGAAACAAATTCTGGGTCCATTGGCTATTCTGAATTTCCTGTCCCTAATGTTTTAAAGCTTCTATGTCTAGCTCTCCATTGCCATGATCTTGCTTGTTGTGACATCTTTATTTATAGCAAACCTTTTATTTGTCCATCATTGAATCCGGTCTATCCTGTGACTCAGCTAGGTCTCATTTTTGGAAGGGAGACGAGAAGGACACTTTTCTAAGTATGGTTGATTTATTATTATTTTCTTTAATGAGGTCCATTTGGCTGCCAAGGGGTTTGGAATGTTAGTGTAAATGTCTGGATTAATGGGCAGTGATCAAAGGTGCTTGAGGTGACATTTTTTTTATCACATAGTTCTGCAATTTATCGTAATTTAACAATAAACTGTGAATGATGACAAAGATGTTATTAATTATCCCTTACAAATCAGCATTTTGGAATTGTCCATTATATGAGAACACACAAAAAATACTGGTGGAATGAATAAACAGAGTTCACTTTCCAGAACTGGAAATTCACACTTTGTTGGCAGTCTCTACTTGCTCATAGAAATTAAATTTCAAGAAGAACATTCTTTTCTTTTCTTTTCTTTTCTTTTCTTTTCTTTTCTTTTCAATCAAATATTAATTGGAATATTGAGTTAAGCAGCATCACTCAATCTAACTAGGGATGGGAAACATAGACTTCCACTGCCTTTCTGATCACTTCCTTCCATACACTGCAATCCTCAGGTTGCCTAAGGGCCGTTTCTGCATTTAGTGGAATTAAAAACACACTTGGGACTTCTCTAAACTGTGCCCTTCCATGATGTGCAAGGGGCTGTTATGCAGCTAGAGATCATTGGAGCACAGTGGCACTTCAGCCACTTCCCTTATCTCAGTCATGCTCGCCACATGCCCTTACACGTAAGAGGTGTAGGTGAGGAGGGGGAATGGTCAGCATAGTTTGGAGAATCCTGATTTAACTAGTTAAACTGACAGCTTTGCAGTATTGGAGCAGTGCAAAGTAGCCTCATTGGCAGCCAGAATCTGGCCCACTGTATGCTTTACAAGTATCAGGGGGTGGCTGTGTTAGTCTGTATCCACAAAAACAGCAAGGAGTCCGGTGGCACCTTAAAGACTCACAGCATATCTGAAGAAGTGAGGTTTTTACTCATGAAAGCTTATGCTCAAATAAATCTGTGAGTCTTTAAGGTGCCATCAGACTCCTTGTTGTTTTTGTATGCTTTACAATAATTCTATCTGGAACATTTCGGGTATACACATCTCAGAGATATCCCTAGCAATCCTTTCCTCCAGAAATGCATTATTTGTTGTTTTTTAATGTCAAGCCAATGGTAGTTCTCCACTGCATGTCAGTTTTTGCCATCAATAAAGCAGATCTAATTTTACCTAACCAGTCGAGGGGATGACAGATCTGATGACCTTTTGTTGCAGTGTCATTTACAAGTATGATTAAATTATTCACCAGAGCTGAACTGATACCTACATTAGATATATTTTTATCATAAGGCAATAGAAAATATACCCTTCGGAGCTCTCTCTCTTTCTGCCTAGTGTTTTTGAAAGAAGATTTCATATTTGAGTATTCATTTCAGCAGCGTTGACTCTGATCTCAGTAAGCTATTCAAAGTCAGTTGAGATAATTAATTTCTCTTGGTAATGTGGATGCTCTAGCTACATGTTGGGGATTTAGGATGTTATCCTGATAAAGATTGCTGTAGATTTCCCACTAAGTTTGCATTAGCTGCATGAGTCAAATAGGTGATGGCGCCAATACAAAAACCTAACTAGGTAGTAAGCAAGTCAGTAGTAGGTTGTGGCCTTGTACAAATCAGATTCAAAGTGTCTAATTTTAGAAATGTTTCCCACTTTTAAATTTACTATAACACTTTCTGTTGAAATGAAGATGGCACCATCCTGTGCTTTGTAAAACAGCAGGTGAGACTGTTTGTTTTTCATAATCATTTTTCTCCTCCTCCTTCAGGATGAGGGTCAAGAATTTGGAGGTGGGGACAGTAGAGTCAATATCACTGTACAATCATGGATTAGTGTATTCTATCAAGAAAATTAAAGAGTAATTTGATCCTAACATGATCTACAGCTATACCAACTAATACCATAGCATCTGTGATCCTGACAGACCTTACCAGCTAAGAAATGGTTAGTTGGGTTTACTCTTGGAAGGAGAAGGCCTCTTAGGTGCTTCAGAATCAATAGTAATCAGTGAATTAATACTAAGACAATGCCCCAGTATGATACTGTGCTGCTAGACAGGCTATAAAACTCAGATCCTAACTTCTTCTAGTCAAATGTTACCAAGAATGGGATGGTGAATCCCATTGTCGTGGCCAGCTTCCAACTGTAGTAATGACAAACTTTCTACTTTCGAGACCCTGCCCCCCTTACTCCATCCCCTCTCCCTCCGTTGCTCGCTCTCCGACACCCTCACTCACTCACTCATTTTTGCCGGGCTGGAGAGGGTCTCTTTTCAACCAGGTGTTCGTTTAAAATGACACCTGGCAACCTTACTTCCTGTACTAACTTGTGGTGGTGGGACATTGTTGCACTGCACTATTTAATAGTTCAGGTGTGTGTATGTCAGCAGTTGGTGTAGTGATCCTTTCACATAGTGTAAGTTTAAAAAGTGATTTAGGATCATCTAAAGATGAGAGATGCTATATAAATCCAGGTGTTATTCTCATCAGATGTTATTTTAATAGACCATGATTTCAGACACATAATTTGGGTCACTGCCACATGCTTTGGAATGAAAGAGACATAAGTATTTCAAGGGTGTGTTTGGCCCTAGTAGTTTAGATCCAAAACTGAACCTACCTTAAAACTGTTACAATCTATTTTGTGCTGCTGTCAGAAGGTGAGGCCATTTAAGGTAGCAGTGGTTTTTTTCCCCCCAGTTAGAAATTCATCTTTGCCTCTAACATTATGTGGCCCAGTAAGCCTTTATCTTAGGTACTACTAAAATGTAGTCCCAGATAGTCTCCCAAAATATACTTGTCTCACATTCTTGCATCTTTCTGCAGCAAATGCATTTCTAAATGCCTTTGTGAAAACCACATAATTTCTTGAAATCAGTTTCCTATAAACTAGATGTCAGCTCCAAAGATTTTTTCCATTTACAATACCTAATATAAACCAACTGGCCTATGACCTAGTTATGCATGGTATGTGAGAAATGACTGTTGTCAGAGAGAAACATTTCAGAGTCTTTGTCTCATACTGTGGGATCATATCTAGCTTTATTGTTTGTCAGCTGTAGCAATACCAATATTTCAGGCATCTGAATAAAATGTGTGAGCACCGCAATGTATTGATTAATTAGTTCATTATTCTAACTTCAAACCACATCTAATGTTTAAACTACTGGTTTAACAACAAGCACCTTATAGTAGCTAGAAGTATTTTTGCTGCTCAGCTAAGTAAATGTCACCATTACTCATATTGGTTATTTATATTATTTTATCACCTAGAACGTTCAACCAAGATCAGCCTGGCCATGACTGGTTGATGCACTTCTTTACCAATGTGCTTGCTCATGGCCAAATACCCAAAGTATACAATAGGCAAAGGTTATCACCATCCTCTAAATGTGGAAAGCAGACACTGATCTAAAACTCCCAGCCAACATCCTTACTATGCATCAAGTACAAGCTATTGGAAAAGATGCTACTCAAGAGACTTACATCTGTCTTTGAAGACTACATCCCTAAAGAGCAATACAGGATGAATCACCTGCAATCAGGTAATTACACTGACAACCTACATCAAAGTTTGCCACTAATGTGCCTACTCAAGTCTGCAGCGGCCTTTGTGTCATATGCTGATGCCAAGTCTAGTCTGATGATCTGCTTCTGAAAGTGTCAAAGTGCATTGCAGAACAAAACTGAACTTACTGACAATTTTGCTCACCAACCACAAGTTTCACTTACATCTAATGGAACAGACCAGCAGACCATATCTAGTGAGCAGTGGGCTCCCACAAGGATCTGCTTTGGCACCATCACTCTTTTTAATATTTATATCAGTAACATGCCATTGACCCCGTCTTGGATATTTGGATACATGGATGATCTCATGCTCACCATCAGGCAAGCACTTTCACCCAAGCAGAATGCATCCTCACAGATCTGAAAACACTGGAGGCATACTACTCATTATGGCAGTTCTGACCAAACCCTCAAAAAAAAACAAAAAACCCAGCCATCTCCACATTCCACCTGAGGAACCATGATGCAAAAACATCCCTGAATGTTTCCTTTTGTGACATCAAACTCGGGCATGAGGATTTTAAAAATATCTGGGGTAGTTCTGGATCAGAATATCTCAGACCACCACAATTTGACCAAGACCACTACCAAGATAAAGGCAGGAACAATATAATCCACAACCTCGCATTCACTAGTTGAGCCGCATATGCTCATAACTTGAAGTCAAGCACGTTGGCCCTTTTCTTCTCAGCAGCTGAATATTGTGTGCCAGTATGGGCAGGTAGTATACAAATGAAACTTGTTGACTTACAATTGAACGTTTCTATGATAATTATCACAGTAGTGCTGAAGATAACATCAACAGTCTGGTTTCTCTTCCTTTTGCATATCTTACCATCATACCTCTGAAGAGAATCAGCAATAATGCAAGAATATGAGCACACAATAACAAACCCAGATTTGACCATCTACAATTCTCTCCAACCTCCACTTACCCCCATCCTGATATGACACTTTAGCCCTTTTTGGTTAGCAGCCAAAGATGTTAAAACCTTGGGACTGTCATCAAAAAACAAGTATTGGAGACCCTGGGAAAAGTAGCAGGGTCAACAATCAAGAGGTGATTACAGGTCCTACAAACTAACCAGCTGGCTTCACAATACCACATAAGATATGGATCACAGTGAACTGCATCAGAACCTCACATGGGCAATGCAATTACCTATGACACAAAAGGAAAATGGACAGCAGATTTGTGAATATAGAGAGGACATCCAAACCATGGAACCAGAACCTTCTCTGGAGGAATAGTTTTGATTTTTTCCACGTCATAGGAAGCCATAGAGTAGATGACAAACCTGAACATCAACTTTTAGTGTTGCTTTTTAATTTGCCATGTGAAGAAAGAAGGCTGCCAACATGCTAAGTGCTGCATATACACCTAAGAGACAGTCATCCTCCTGAAGAATTTATAATGTAAATAGACAAGACAGACAAAGGATCTGTTATATCCATTTTATAGATGGGCTAACTGAGACCCAGAGAGGTTCAGTAACTTGTCCAGTGTTTTATAGAGTCTGTAGCAGAGCGAGGATTAAAAATCACTCTTCCTCCATATGGTTATATAATTTTCCATTAGATAACTGCAATGCGAATCTTACTTAGTACTTTGCCAGATAAAAACTCTTCCAAATCCTATCTAGAGTCCTCATTTGGAACCCTATGTGTACATGTTAATTATACAAATGATACTGGCTTTTCTGTTGCTTTCTACAGATAGTTTTGATATACAGTAAATGCCAACCTTATATGCAGTCATTTGGCTCTCATGCTTACATGCTGTTTGTTTCTCTTAGTCCTCTCAAGAATAATTGTTACTTTTAATTATTTTTGTGGTCGTTTTTTTTTTTTTAATCCTGGGCCCATTTTATTCCCCAGTCAGTCCTTCTAAGACATTTCTTAGACAAGCCATGAAATCGAGATGATACATTTTGGGGTTTATTTTTATTCCTTCACTTTCTTAAATCCATGTATAAATGCAAGATGGAAGTACTATCGCTGAGAAATGGTTTGGGGTTGTTTTTTTTTTTTAGAGTGGAATCTAGCCATTTTGCACAGTGACCCAGCACAGATTGTTTGTAAAGAATTGTTTCCCACCCATGTGTGTGGTGGGGCTTGGGGGCAAATACCATAGTCTGAGCTGTGCTAACAGCTCTTGGATTATAAAAGAAAAATGTCTAATTTCCAAAAGCATATGAAGACACTGAAGGATAATGTTAAAATCTAAGATTCCATAGAATGTTTGATTATGAGTATCTCTACTAATGCCACTGTTAAGAGAAAGTCTTAAGTGTTTATATTCATTATCAATCTATTTATCCTAGGCATTTAAAAACACTAAGGGCTGTGGTACTGAGAACAGGTACTGTAAGCTTCTTATTTTAAGGTATTGATTTCGCTTCTAAGACGTAACTAGTAATTGCTTCTTTTCCTCTTAATTAAAGATGCATTTCCATGAGAATTAGGCTCACTGTTGATCCTCTGCCCTGGAGACTGTCAATCTCCACCCAAAATCAGTTTAGGGTACTTCGCTGCTCTTGGTTTGTGTTGTAAGCATTTGACTTTGACCTGGGCTGTCCAGCAACTAATAGCCTGGCGGAAGTTACACCAGTGTTGCAGCAGCTTAATTCTTCACTTTACTTTTATCTGGGATGCTGCTGGAAAGAGAGAACATAAACCTCTGAGTGAAGAGGTCTGAAATCTCGGCAGAGGTGGCAAAACAACAGCTAATTTGGGGATTAATATTAGATTTATCTGCAGGGCAGCCAGACCAGTTTATCATGGCTTGTCTCCAAAGAAAAAAATGTCTGGATCAGCAGACTAGAAACCTTTACCCCAAATGCCTTCAGAGAGTGATCTTTTGTTGTTGCAACTAGTTTAGAATGAGATTAAATTGAACTTTTAAACATGAATACTGTTTGTCATTAAGTTTGCCCTTCAGTTAGCAAATTGTACATAAATCTATCACATAGATTCTCTATTCCTTAAAATGTCACCAACAATGTTCATATTAAGGGTGGTTCTCAAGCAGTTCCCATTAACTAGAGGGAGAATCATCTTAGAATTCAGACACTGGTGTTGTGCTCATGAGATCTGGCTTCACTTCCCAGCTCTGCTACAATTTCCTGTGAGAAATTGAGCCTGATCCAAATCCCATTGAAAATGATAAGACATTTTCTTTAGATTTCAAAGGGGATTGAGGCATAACTCAAAACCCAATCTCTACAATGGGGATAATACTTCCCTGCCTTACATCCAAAAGTTGAAGGACTGGATGCCAAGTGGGTGGGATGTGCAGTTGATTTAATTCTAAATTCAGCTGGAGGTAAAGGATTATAGTATCTGACTTTCTCACATCTGTATTTCTCTCATTTACTTGTATTCATTAACTCTTATTGCATTTGGCTTCTGTATCAAACTGTTTATTACCCTCCAAGAAAGCCCACTTTTGGAATAAAAAGGGGCCTATTTCTGCTTTCACTGAAACCCACAGGAGTGATCCCTTGACCTTCCAGGCTCTAAGAGGCATTGTAGTAAATCTGAAATCAATATTCCCTGGAGGAAGAGGCCTTTTCTGATTTATTTTCCAACTTGTACTGGTACATCTGGCATGCCTGGGTTACAATATATTTCATATGCTCAGTTATATTCAGAGACACGGCAGCAGAAGAAATGGGCTTGGGTTCATATGGCAAAAAGCAATGGGGTGAAAGGATAAAACCATTCCTTGGGGGAAGTATGCAGGAATTTGTAACTCACCCATTAGAAATAAATGGCAGTGTTCAATATCCAAAACAAAACACCTCAGTAATGTTCCCTAACACCAGGCAGAGAGGGAACTTTACCCACAACTGTGTCCCACACCAACTAGATTTTCGTTGAAGATCTCTCTTTGAAGTACTGACAGGCCAACTCTGTGGCTTCTGAGATCAGATGAAATCTCAGCCAGAGGGGCTATGTCCACAAGTATTTTGTGAATGAAAATATTAACTAGGATTGGCACAATATTTAATGCATTTGGAGCTGAATCCTTGGTTGTGGTCAAGGAGCACACAGTGCATATTGGGCACTAAGGTGGTGAAAGCTCAGCTTGGTACTATCCTGATGTGTACCAGGCTGGTCCCCTAATGTAAGTTAGAACTGCAAAGGTCAACGACGCAAAGGGACTGAAATGGCACCTAGAGATCAGTGCAATATAAAGTGCCCTGGCCAAACCCACTTTCCTTTGGCTATGCTTCCTACACCAAGAAAAGTGAGAGTGGGAGTATAGGAACCTCTATGCTGGGTCTACCTTTCCAGTGGCCCAGCTATGCTGACTTCATATCCAAAATCCATTGGTGATATGGAACAGAGAAGCCACACCACATTCCAGAACCTGGTCCATAAAATATAAATTTGTTTTAAAGCATTTTTTTTTATTATTTGAAATTGCTCTATACTTTCATGCCATATTTTGCTCCTAACCTGTGTTGAGAGTATTGGCTTATTATTTGTTTTTGCTATATTAGTAAAAATGTTCATTGTCATTCAGTGGCTGAAGCTGAGAAGGGATACTTAGGTCTGATACAGCTTGGAGCAAATAGTGATGTAAGGCTGCTGTGGGAATAGTCTCTATTTCTGTACTTATTTAATGTAACTACCCCCAGTCTTTTGGAAATCACTCATTCCTCTTGATCTTACTATTGGTCTGATCCTGCAGCCCTTATACTAAGGACTTGTCTACATGGAAAGTTACTGTGTGACAAACCATGGTGTGAATCTAAGTCAAACTGAGCTCCAGGACATTCGGTGCACTGTAGCAATGCCCACATGGGATGTTACTGAGTGACAAGCTGGTGTGCCGTAGATTCATACCTTGGCTTGCCACACAGTAATTTGCCATGTAGACAAGCCTTAATAATGGTTATTCACACGAGTAGTTCAACTGACATCACTGGGACCACTCACATGAGTAAACACTAATCCCATTTGTAAGAATTGTAGGATCAGGTCTAGTCTGAATAGATACTGTATTGAAGGATTCCATTCACAGAGTGCTCTGTGTGTAACCTGAGTACATCCAAAGGTGCGGGAGTGGTTAAAATCTATTAAAAGAACCATATTAAACTAATTCCTAAAATTTTACTTTTTGAAAAGGGAAAAGGTCTTTTCATTAAAGTGTTGATGATGATAATAAATAACTCACATATCTTAGAATTTCTCTTGCCCAAGAAGACTGTGATGATGACACTTGTTAGGTCTGTTCAGATATACTCCAATAGAGTTGTCAGCAATCTCCCCATAGCTGTCTCCTGTTGTAATTAGTCTTCCATCACTGCTCTTGAGGGACGACCTCTGCTGTCTTCTCATTGTCTTGAAAGCCCTACTTCCTTTGACAGTATCAGAGATCATGTCAACGGTGTATTTCCTAATGTCTTGTGTGATCTTTTCTCTTGGGGCCTCACATCATTTGTGAGTGCAGCCACCTCTTTCTTGATTCTTCTATTCACAAGCTGTTTATTGGTTTCTTTTGATGGCTTGTACATAATCTCAAACATCTCTGTGTACTTTTTACCCCCAGGATGAAGTGCTGAAGGACAGATTCATAGATTCATAGATATTAAGGTGAGAAGGGACCATTATGATCATCTTGTCTGACCTCCTTCACAATGCAGGCCACAGAATCTCACCCACCCGCTCCTGCAATAAACCTCTCACCTGTCTCTGAGCTATTAAAGTCCTCAAATCATGGTTTAAAGACTTCAAGGTGCAGAGAATCCTCCAGCAAGAGACCCGTGCCCCATGCTACAGAGGAAGGCGAAAAACCCCCAGGGCCTCTTCCAATATGCCCTGGAGGAAAATTCTTTCCCGACCCCAAATATGGGGATCAGCTGAACCGGGAGCATGTGGGCATGATTCACCAGCCAGATACCCAAGAAAGAATTCTCTGTAGTAACTCAGATCCCACCCCATCTAACATTCCATCACAGGCCATTGGGCCTATTTCCATGAATAATTAAAGATCAATTAATTGCCAAAATCATGTTATCCCATCATATCTTCTCCTCCTTGAACATATTGAGTTTAATCTTGAAGCCAGATAGGTTTTTTGCCCCCACTGCTTCCCTTGGAAAGCTGTTCCAGAACTTCACTCCTCTGATGGTTAGAAATCTTCGTCTAATTTCAAGTCTAAACTTCCTGATGGCAAGTTTATATCCATTTGTTCTTGTGTCCCCCATTGGTACTGAGCTTAAATAATTAGACGAAGAATAAATAGAGAGCAATCATATCTCCCCTCAGCCTTCTTTTGGTTAGGCTAAACAAGCCAAGCTCCTTGACTCTCCTTTCATAAGACAGGTTTTCCATTCCTCGGATCATCCTAGTAGCCCTTCTCTGTACCTGTTCCAGCTTGAATTCATCCTTCTTAAACATGGGAGATCAGAACTGCACACAGTATTCCAGGTGAGGTCTTACCAGTGCCTTGTATAATGGTACTAACACCTCCTTATCCCTACTGGAAATACCTCGCCTGATGCATCCTAAGACCGCATTAGCTTTTTTCATGGCCATATCACATTGGCGGCTTATAGTCATCCTGTGGTCAACCAATTCTCCAAGGTCCTTCTTCTCCTCCGTTACTTCTAATTGATGCATCCCCAGCTTATAACTAAATTCTTGTTATTAATCCCTAAATGCATGACCTTACACTTCTCACTATTAAATTTCATCCCATTACTATTACTCCAGTTTACAAGGTCATCCAGATCCTCCTGTATAATATCCCAGTCCTTCTCTAAATTGGCAATACCTCCCAGCTTTGTATCATCTGCAAACTTTATTCGCACACTCCCACTTTTTGTGCCGAGGTCAGTAATGAAAAGATTAAATAAGATTGGTCCCAAAACCGATCCCTGAGGAACTCCACTGGTAACCTCCCTCCAGCCTGACAGTTCACCTTTCAATATGACCCGCTGTAGTCTCCCCTTTAACCAATTCCTTATCCACCTTTCAATTTTCATATTGATCCCCATCTTTTCCAATTTAACTAATGATTCCCCATGTGGCACCGTATCAAACGCCTTACTGAAATCTAGGTAAATTAGATCCACTGAGTCTCCTTTGTCTAAAAAATCTGTTACTTTCTCAAAGAAGAAGATCAGGTTGGTTTGGCACAATCTACCTTTTGTAAAACCATGTTGTATTTTGTCCCATTTACCATTGACCTCAATGTCCTTAACTACTTTATCCTTCACATTTTTTTCCAAGACCTTGCATACTACAGATGTCAAACTAACAGGCCTGTAGTTACCCAGATCACTTTTTTTCTCCTTTCTTAAAGATAGGAACTATGTTCGCAATTCTCCAGTCATACGGTACAACCCCTGAGTTTACAGATTCATTAAAAATTCTTGCTAATGGGCTTGCAATTTCATGTGCCAATTCCTTTAATATTCTTGGATGAAGATTATCTGGGCCCCCTGATTTAGTCCCATTAAGCTGTTCAAGTTTTGCTTCTACCTCAGATATGGTAATATCTACCTCCATATCCTCATTCCCATTTGTCATGCTACCATTATCCCTAAGGTCCTCATTAGCCTCATTGAAGACTGAGGCAAAGTATTTGTTTAGGTATTGGGCCATACATAGATTATCCTTAACCTCCACTCCATCCTCAGTGTTTAGCGGTCCCACTTCTTTCTTTGTTTTCTTCTTATTTATATGGCTATAGAACCTTTTACTATTGGTTTTAATTCCCTTTGCGAGGTCCAACTCTACTTGACTTTTAGCCTTTCTCACTTTATCCCTACATGTTCTGACCTCAATAAGGTAGCTTTCCTTGATGATCCCTCCCATCTTCCACTCCCTGAATGCTTTCCACTTTTTCTTAATCACCTCTCGGAGATGCTTGCTCATCCAACTTGGTCTACAACTCCTGCCTATGAATTTTTTCCCCTTTCTTGGGATGCAGGCTTCCGATAACTTCTGCAGCTTTGACTTTAAGTAATCCCAGGCCTCCTCTGCCTTTAGATCCATACATTCTTCAGTCCAATCTACTCCCCTAACTAATTTCCTTAATTTTTGAAAGTCAGCACTTTTGAAATCAAAAACCCTAGCTGCAGATTTATTTTTGTTTATCCTTCCGTTCAGTTTGAACTGAATTAGCTCATGATCACTTGAACCAAGGTTGTCCCCTACAACCATTTCTTCTATGAGGTCCTCACTACTCATCAAAACCAAATATAAAATGGCATCCCCTCCAGTCAGTTCAGCAACTACTTGATGAAGGAATCCAGCAGCTATCGCATCTAGGAAAATCTGAGCCCTATTATTATTACTAGCACTTGTCCTCCAGTCTATATTTGGGAAGTTAAAGTCTCCCATGATCACGCAGTTTCCATTCGTATTTACTTCACTAAAAACATTAAAGAGGACTCTATCCATATCCAAATTAGACCCCGGCGGTCTATAGCACACCCCAAGCACTATCCCAGGGGAGACTCTAGTAGTTTTCTTCCCCAATGTGATTTTTGCCCAGACGGACTCTGTCTTATCCATTCCATTACTTCTTATTTCTTTACATTCTACCTCATCGTTGATATACAATGCTACTCCACCACCTTTACCTTTATTTCTGTCTTTCCTAAACAGCATATTACCCTTCAATACCTGTATTCCAGTTGTGACGACTATTCCACCATGTTTCTGTTCTCCCTATGATATCTGGTTTCACTTCCTGCATCAGTAGCTCTAGTTCCTCCATTTTGTTACCTAGGCTCCTCGCACTGGTGTACAAACATCTTAATTTTTGCTGTTTGGCCTCGCTCACATTCTTTACGCGATTAGGCACGGACTACTGAGCTCCTGCAACTCCCAGTGCAGTTAATGGACGCTGCAAGTACACAGCTCATCTTGGTATTTAGCTCCTCGTGTTGGCTAATATATATATATGCCAAAGTGGGTAAATGCAGCACAAAATATATTTTGATCTTCCCCAGCCTGCATTGTGTCAGTACAATGGAACTCAGTGATAACTCACCTGAAATAATGAGTGTCCCCTTAGGAGCCTAGGGATTCAGCTAAAAGCAACAGAAAAAGAGAAAAATATTTCCTTATTAATTGCAGAAATGAAAATAGGGGAGAAATAATTTATTGACTGATCAGCTGACTCAGCAATGGGGCGGGGACTTTTTTAAGGTAGCAGGTCTTCCCCTCAAGGTGCTGCTGGAAATTTTTAGAGCTTTTTTTTTTTTTTTTAAACTTGTGCCAGGGCTGATATCAGATAGCTGGATTCGGCCGGTCTTACTCATGGTGAGTTCATTGTTCCATAGATAGTTTCCCTGAAATCATGGTTCTAAATTAGTACAGGCAGCAGTTCTGCGATTAACAAGCATGGCGTAGGGAATTCATAGGTTAGCCATAAATAAAAGTTTATGGCTCTGATCCTCAGGTCTAGCCAAACTATATGTGATGCAGGTTTGGTGTCGGTGGGAGCTTTTTGTCCCCACCCCTAATTCTGGTGGATTTGACTCCCTGCCTTAGGGATACTCTAACTTGAACCAGTGATGATCACTGCCAAGGGGCCATTCTACAGATGGGGATCACCATAGCACAACAGTGGTCCATCTATACTCCTGTCATGCCACTGTCCTACTGGAGGCAGTGTAGAGGAGTGGCATAGGCCAGCTCTGCACTAGCTAATCCCCCACAGATGACTCCAGGCCAGAAGAATCCTCGTCTGTTTGGCTAACCCATCTTTGTGGCCCTTTCACCTTCCAGAAGCAGTGAAAAGAGGCCCTAGCAGGGTTTGGAAACTGGGTCATGTTTATGCATGGACTGTGTGAAGAGTGTGCATGAGACTGAGAGAGACAGATTAATTATACAAGGCTCCTAGAGAGAGATTTTCACAATGACAAAACATTCAATTTAGGCATCTTACTGCACTTTCTCAGACTAATAATTTTAGGAAGTTCATAAGTAAAATGTTTAGGTTGAGGTCTCTATTGCCAGACAGTCACATTCTTGTCATACTAATTTAAACAATTTTGCCTTTAGGCTCTGGAGAGTCTGCCTTTAGCTCTACATCTAACAGGAGGTAGGTTTGGGTACCAATTTGACTTTAGAATATTCTTGCAGATTCTCATCTATCTCATACCAGAAATGAATAACAATGTGATATGGATATCTAATGGAGGAAAGTGCTTCTGGGAGCCCAGTACACCAACCAAAAGTTAATACTAATGTAAATCTCCTAACAAAAACGGGATGATGTGATACTAAATAGATGTGGTATGGATGCTGCTTATTTATAGTTGCATTCCTTAAAATTCTAAGCAACCTCACAAACGTTGTGCAACTGAAATGGGAACCAAATTATCTCTCAAATCTTCATCCCTTTGTGGTGTGGTCCAAGTGGAGAGTTTGAGTCACTTAAATCAATATATAGCAGTTAAACATAAAGATTTTTTTTGTAAATATAAACCTGCACTGTTTCAATCATGACAAATATCAGAGCCTTTGAAATCCTCTGGATATTTTGAAAATCAAATATGATGTGTAAAGAAAGAAGCAACTGCAGAGGGCCCAGATTCCCCAAGAAAAGGAGGAGAAATGAGCTCGTTTGTTGCTAATGTTGTCAGATAAGGTTTTATAGATGAATGATGCACATTTCCTTTCAACCTTTGCTTTAACAGATACTGCAGCAGTGAATCCCTGGGTAGCCCAGAGTAAACTGATGCTTAACAGAAACCTGCAAAGCAGCCACTTGAAGTTTTTTTTTCCATTCTCTTTATAATTTTGAACACTCTCATTCAATACCTGACCTCTTTCCCCCTGGAAAAGACATACATATTTTTTTGCATTGCTCTCCATATCTTAATATCATTCTAGCCTTTTGTAATCGACTGCTTTACCCATTCATTGTCCGTATATCCCATCAAAAGTGTGGTGATGACTTGACCATTGCTGGATACAGTAATCTATGTGGGACATAACCTTTGCTTTATAGAGCAGTACTACCTAATGTCATTTATATTCCTCTGGAACTCACTGTATCTGAGAATCGTTTTTGCTTTCTTCACTGAGCCACTATGCTGAGCAGACCGCTTTAGGGATTTTTCTGTAATCACTTCTAAATCTCGTCCCTTGTCAGTATTGTGCAGTACCTTTCAATTGAAAAAATACTTCGATTTTCTATTACCATGGTATTGTTGGTTTGGAACTCAGTATTTTATATGAATGTCTGCCAGAGATCTTCCAATATTATGGAGTTGCATGGAGGTGATGCACACACTGCTCCCACATTCACTTACCCCCTGCATTTTGCAGCTGATTCAGCCCATAGGGATATATGTGGACAAATCAAAATATCAATAAAAACTATCATGGGTTTGTTGTTGTGGTGGTGGTATTTTTAATGAATTTTTATTTTATTTTATTTATTTACTTTACAAAAAGGCTGATTTTCTATTTCATTCAAAAAATTTGGCCAATCTTTATCAATAGGTTGTTGCTAAGATCATCAAAGGGGTCTCCCAACTCCCATCGGATTTCAGCGGGATATGGGCACCTAACTCCCTTACGCTTCTTTGAAAATCACAGTATATGCACTTTTTATACTTATAGTCAAATCCATGAGCTCCAACCACAGTAACTTCTTTGTATTGTTCATTCTGGAATTAATGATTTTTAATGTAGCACTGTACTTATTAATGTACTATTAATGTAGCACTGTACAATGTACTATTAATGTAGCACTGATGCGTTCACTTCATAACAAAATATAATTAAAACAAAATAACTCTTGCATGAAAAGGCAAGAGCCTAGGTCAGGAGCACCCATAATAATGCTCCAGCATTGACTGACAGCTTTGTTGTAGTTTTGCGAAATAAACATGTGTCGGTCATTGCTCAGATGACAGCTGCCAGAATGGATTGTGAATTCCTTGTTGATATCCTCCTGCATGAAAGAAGGCTTTTAAAACTGAGGAGGGAAATTGCCAAAATGAAGTGGTAGAGAAGGTAATGAATAACAGGGAACATAACAAAACAAGACTTGTGGAAGAAATTCTATTTGCTCTTCTTGAATGGCTGTGACACACATTCATTGCTGGGGTATAGAAGAAATCACTAGACAAAGTGTGCAATCAAGAATTCCCCAAACACCACAATCTTTACAACAAATCACACTGGCACCACTATCCTGTGATCCCAAAACAGTGATCAAAGATTGTATGAAAACTATAGGAAATATATACCTTTTTTGAAGATCCTCATAGAAAATAATGTCTCCAGAATGATTGAATTATCTCCAAAAACAACAAGGAGTCCGGTGGCACCTTAAAGACTAACCGATTTATTGTTTTTTTACCCACGAGAGCATATGCCCAAATAAATCTGTTAGTCTTTAAGGTGCCACCGGATTCCTTGTCGTTTTTGTGGATACAGACTAACACGGCTACCCCCAATGCTTGAATTAGCTCCATTTCACCATAAAAAAACCCCAATACAAACCATTCTTCAGGATCATAATATGCTGATTTCTTTTAGGGGTCTCCTTTAGTTCACATTCGCACAAGTGGAATCTATCCATCACTGTTACAGAAGCTTAAAGAGTTGTCAACATTACCAATTTTAAATGTTTGAGGGAATTTTTCTGCACTTTTCAAGCATCTCTGCGCACCTTAGTAGCTTAAGGGTCTTCAGGTTATTACAGTCATCACTCAAAGATGACCACATAACTGAAACAATAACAGGAAACAATGTTCTCACCAGGTTGTGTAGTGAGATCATTCCTGTGGCTGCTTTCAACGTCTCTAGACTATGTACGTTACACTCAGCACTAACAAGCAGTGTTCACTATGCTAATGGCAAGTACAGGTTTATCTCAGTGTTAGCTAGGGTTGCCAATTTTGGTTGAACATATTCCTGGAGATTTCATCACATGACATAATCTTTAATTAAAGATTATTTTTTAATTCCTGGAGACTCCAGGACAATCCTGGAGGCTTGCCAACCCTAGTATTAGCCCCATGTGAGAGTGAGGGATATTCATTACAATGCCAAAATGTAATTATTTCCACCAGAGTCCACGCAGAACGAGGTGCATGAAGCCAGACCTGACGAGGGGGGGGGCACTCTAATGGAACTAAATGGGCCTGAGGTGCAATTCACCCATAGCCATGACAATTGCACTGTATTTATAAACATCTTCACAGTCGGTACTTTCCCCTGGTATGCCTATACAAATTGAGAAGGGTCCAAACATGGGAATGCTGTAAAATCTTTAAATATGGGTTTTGCAGCAAACTTGACTTGAGTGATTTATTTAAATTTATTTTTAAAATGGTTTGTATGCATTGGCTAAAAAAAATAAAATAAATTCTGCACGACAACTCCAGATACATGGTCTAGCAAACTGTAGCTTTCCTCAAGCAGCATACAAGGAAGGAAGAACAGTTGTAAAGGTTGCTGATTTCTTTCCTCTTTCCCTACATGCCTTTCTCTTTATTTTTTATTATTTGTGGTTACAGACATAACTGCTCCCTTTTAACTTTGTGGGTAAGCATAAGATGCGATTCAATTCAAAAATATAAACTACCATCTGTCATTATTGCGTAGGGACACAGTCATGACAAAATTTCAGGAGGAAATTGATTTGAAGTTAAAACTGCCTCTGAATATGCTATCTTGTTTTTCCTTCTGAGATTTTCTGAGGTGACAGCCAGACAGCACATAGCACTTCTAAGCTGTTAAGCAGTGACAAAGCTAATATTTATTGTTTTAAAGCAACATCAATATGACTTTGATTGGGCTATTTGTTTTTAAGGCTAGTGTCATTTGGACTGGCTAGCGAATCATGGTTTTATTATTCGCTTGTGTATTCTTATGGAGCTGATAATGCTTTGGTTGGTTACAAGTTTCAAGTACTTCCAAGCAGTCTTACAGTACTATTTTATGTGCTGTTTATTGTCATTCATTTTCCTCTGTGTCAAGAAAGTGGAAAGCATCTGTGCAGAGAATGGGAAATATGTTGTGTCTCAAGAACAGGGGATATATGTCTGCTTTTGACAACTTTATTAAAATATATATTTTAGTTGCTCTTTTAAATCTGGACTCAAACTTTGCACTGAAGAGTTTTGCAGGTGAATATGTTTGCGGCCACAAATGATTGCATTCAGATCTCAACCTGATTGTGATAGCAAAATGGGCCTATCATTACTTACGGGTGCTAATTTGGGAACACAAAACTAAGGTCAAGTTAAGGTTCACTTAGAGCGTTAGAGTTAAATTCTCTACTGGTGTCAAGAGAGCTGAACCAACATATTTGACAGAACTGAGCCTTTGATCTTCATTATTTGTTGACTTTAAAAATGTATATGAAAATCTTTCCTGCTTCATCAAAAGTGAGACACAGTTTTGTTTTGTTTTGTTTTGTTTTTTCATTTCAAATAACTGTTGGGAACTAAACAGATGTTTATTTTGCCTTCTTCTTTAAGTGGCTCCATAAAAAGCAAGATGCAGACCAAAGCTCTCAGCAGTCTTCTTTTCCCATTGTCAGATTAATATTTTAACTGCTTCCACAGCTATTGGTACATTCAGTATGTCTTAAATGGCAGGCTTCAGAGTAGCAGCCGTGTTAGTCGGTATTCGCAAAAAGAAAAGGAGGACTTGTGGCACCTTAGAGACTAACCAATTTATTTGAGCATGAGCTTTCGTGAGCTACAGCTCACTTCCTCAGATGCATATCGTGGAAACTGCAGCAGGCTTTATATATACACAGAGAATATGAAACAATACCTATTCCCACCCCACTGTCCTGCTGGTAATAGCTTGTGCTGGAAATCACTTTAGATAAGCTATTACCAGCAGGACAGTGGGGTGGGAATAGGTATTGTTTCATATTCTCTGTGTATATATAAAGCCTGCTGCAGTTTCCACGATATGCATCCGATGAAGTGAGCTGTAGCTCACGAAAGCTCATGCTCAAATAAATTGGTTAGTCTCTAAGGTGCCACAGGTACTCCTTTTCTTAAATGACAGTTGCCTGTAAAACTTCCTATACTGGGTCTGTTTTCTAGTTTTGCTTTGAGGGTTGTTTGTGAGTTTCAGTTTTAGTCTTAATTAGTGGGTTTGTGTACTTAGTACAAGTGCTGTTGGTATCCAGGCATAAGAGTTTACTAGTGAAATGAAATAACATGGCTCTGGGGCAAGTCCTGTTTCTGTGCAGTTGTATGTTTTCTGTATAGGGTTGCCAACCCTCCAGGATTGCCATGGAGTTTCCAGGAATTACAGATTAATCTTTAATTAGAGTTTATCATCTGATGAAACCTCCAGGAATACCTCCAACCAGAACTGGCAACCCTATCTGTGTGTTCTCAGACCAAGTAACTAGAATGGGTTCTGGACAACGTTATATGGGCAAGGGGAGTCTTCTTCCCCACCCTGTGGCTTGGGAGTGGGAACAGATCTGTTTTGTAACCACTACTCCATGCTCAGGGCTAGTGTAAGCAATATAACTACCACTCTGCCATCCATGAAATGGGGGAGGCGGGAATCAGCATAGTGATAGATCCCAAAGCACTTGCCCATTAATCATATACTATAATATTTCTTCAAAAGCAGATTCAGAACCAACCTTGCATCCAAACAATTCCAAAAGCTTGTAGAAAATCTGAACTTTGTAGGTTAGTAACATCCATAATTTCTACAATACCATGGGCCAAATGATTTTTTAAAAAGCAGCCTTTCCTCTTGCATCTGGAAAATTTGCACCCACTCAGGGGTGGCGGGTTTGTATAATTTTTGGTGATGCCCAGAACAGGTCCGACCCCCCACACCTGTCTTGTAAGCCAATATACAGTAACTCCTCAGTTAAAGTTATCCCAGTTAACATTGTTTTGTTGTTACGTTGCTGATCAATTAGATCAGTGGGTCTCAAACTTTTTTTTCCGTGGACCACTTGAAAATTGCTGAGGGTCTTGGCAGACCACTTAATGATCTTTCCAAACATTGTTTGTATCATTAGCTAACTATTGTAAAGCCCTTTGGATAAAAGTGCTATATAAAAAAAACCCTTAATAATAATTAACTTTTTTTGTTCTACACATAAGAGCACACAACTCATACTTTAATATCAGTTGTCTTAACCTTTCTAATGCGATGAATGTGCCCTCTCTCCCCTGCCGCAACAGCCCCCAAGCTGGGACTGGGAAGAAGAGGGGTTCTCTCCCTCTCTCCCCCACCGCAGCAGCCCCTGAGCTCGTGCTGGAAAGGACTGGGGTCTCTCCCCTACCACAGCAGCCACAGAGCTGAGGCTGGGAAGGAGGGGGGGGGTCTCTCTCCAGCAGCCACAGCCCTGGAGCCGGAGAAAGTCACCTCTTTCTCTGGCCTCTGTAGCCCTGCACATCCCGAATTCCCCCCACCCCTTCTTCTCACACCACTGCCCCCTACCCCCTATTCCCCCCAAGGCTACCACCTCACCTTATATGTGCATCTTCTCCAGGGTCCACATTCCTAATTTGTCAAGCCACGCCTGTGCGGTTCCACTAATTAGGTGGGTGGCCCTTCGTTCTCTCATGTGTGGCCGCCCAGGTGCGCACCTTAGAGGGAACTATCCGCGGACAACCTGAATGGAGCTTGTGGACCACTGGTGGCCCACAGACCACAGTTTGAGAACCTCTGAATTAGAGAACATGCTCGTTTAAAGTTGCGCAGTGCTCCCTTATAGTGTTGTTTTGCAGCCGCCTGCTTTGTCCACGGCTTGCAGGAAGAGCAGCCCGTTGGAGTGTCAGTGGTGGGGGCTTGGAACCAGGGTGGACCGACATTCCCTGCATCAGCTCCCCTAAGTTCCCTGTGCGGCTGACGCCCAGCAGACTATCAATTGCTGGGCAGTTCACGTGTCCCTCCCCACACTGCCCTGTGCTGCTCCTGCCCTCTGCCTTGGAGCTGCTCCGTGAACCTCCTGCTTGCTGTGCGGGGGTAGGGGGTGAAGAGGGGTGCTGATGTCAGGGTGTCCCACTCCCCCGCTCCTGCCCCCCCATCTCCACAGAAATGGGGGGGCAAAGCAGGGGGGGACAAGACAGGGCTCAGAACGGAGGGAGCTTGCTGGCAGCAGCTGCTGTCTCAACGTCTCTCTCTCACACACAGGGTGTGTCTCTGTCTCTGTCTGCCATGCTGTCTCCCTGCCCCCCCCCCCCATTCGTGCTGCCTTGTTGAGTGTGAGGCTGTATTAACAACAATGTGTTAACCCTTGAGGGCTCAGCCAAGTTCTAGTTCATCATTTAGCAGAAAGACATTCCCTGGGAAATATCCCATCCTCTGACTCCACCACTTCAACCAAGCTTCACAATCATCATTGCTGCATACAGTATTAAATTGTTTGTTTAAAACTTATACTGTGTGTGTATATATATATATACAAAAGACTATATTATATATATATAATATAGTCTTTTGTCTGGCAACCCCCCCCTTTACATTAATTCTTATGGGGAAATTGGATTTGCTTAACATCGTTTCACTTAAAGTAGCATTTTTCAGGAACAGAACTACAACGTTAAGGAAGAAGTTTCTGTATATTTTTTAAAATAATATAAAAATGTGAGGGCTCTGGGGTGGGGCTGGTGATGAGGAGTTTAGGGTGTGGGAGGGGCTCAGGCTGAGGGTTGGGGTGTAGGGGTGAGGGCTATGGATGAGGGGTTTGGGGTGTGGGAGGGAGCTCAGGGCTAGGGCAGAGGGTTGGGGTGCGGGGGTGAGGGCTCTAGGGTGGGGTGAGGCTGGGGATGAGGAGTTTGGGGTGCAGACAGGCTGCCCCGGGGCAAGGGACAGAGAGGAGGATTCCCCCCAGCCCTCTCCCCGCAGGCAGCAGTGGGCTCTGGGGGAGGGCCCCCCGCTTCCCCACTGCACCACACTCACCTCACACCACTGTCACTGCACGTGCTCCTAGGGCCCATCTCAGGTACAGGAAGCCTCTTCGCCTCCCTTCCGGTGGGTGCGCAGGGGGAGGGGCTGCCATCACATGTGCGCCTCCTCCCCTGTTGCTGCCCCTCACTGTAGCCTCACTGGGGGTGGGGAGTGGGGCAGGAGCAGTGACTGTGGGTGGCGGGGGTGGGGGCTGTGCTGGTGGAGGGTCCTGCTGGAAAATGAAAGGATCTGAAGGGGAAGGGCAGCCTCAGGATCAGTCTGCCCTGACAGTAGTGAATGGGGGGCACTAGGACCCTGCGGCGGCAGTTGATGCAGGGAGACAGCATGGAGCTGCAGGGGAGAGGCAGGGACGCTTCCGGTGTGGGGAGGTGCACAGAGGCAGCAAATGGGGGCCAAGGGACACTCGGGGGGAGGCGCGTAGGGGTGGCAGGCAGGGCCGTGGGAAAGACCGGGCCCCAAACATTGGTGGAGTCGGGCCCCCAGGCCCTGAATATTGCTGGAGCCCGGGCACCATGGCCCCATACAACTCGCTGCCCCTGCACCCACTTTTGTACCCACAACTAGGTGTAAATCAGGTAGTTGGAAGAGCAAATACTCTAATTTTCATCCTCCAGTCATTTTGCAAGCACAAAACATGGGACATATAGTACAGTCTGCAGCCTGTCTGAAAGTTTTGCCCAATTTTTAAATATTTATACCTTTAGAGACAGATTTCCAAAAACTTTAGATGCACAAATGTGAAGGGTTAATGTCTAGCTATTCCA
This sequence comes from Lepidochelys kempii, assembly GCF_965140285.1. Classification (NCBI taxonomy): domain Eukaryota; kingdom Metazoa; phylum Chordata; order Testudines; family Cheloniidae; genus Lepidochelys; species Lepidochelys kempii. The sequence goes on along the minus strand of NC_136392.1, from coordinate 13,583,522 downwards.
CCTGGAAGCAGGCGGGGCACACCCTGACTGTTTCCTAGGAGCAATGCACACATTGCTCTATCCAAGGACAAGGGCTAGATATGAACCCTGAGAACTTGATTGTTTGGACAGCAACTGTGGGAGGTTTCTTCAGCCTGGGCTCAAGGCCTGAGAACCAGGATTGTAGTAGATAGAGGATGGTAACTAAGCATATGAATCAACGTCATACATTCCTTTGTGTAGCAGTGTGTAATGCTTAGGGGGAGAAATATAATAAAAGGAGAAGGTGGAAGGCAGGGGGGGCAGAACAGCCCATCTCCGCTGACCAGCCTGTTTGCTTGCATAAAGCTGTGTTCTGTCTCATCACTGAACCGCAACAACTGGCGCCCAACGTGGGGCAGCCACTAACAAAGTTATTCACCATTTGCTGGCCTGCTTTTCTGTTATGGGTCGCCCTTGCCAAATTAAAACAGATAATGCCCCAGCCTACTGCTCTGTAGCCCTCTCCACCTTTTGTGCCCGCTGGGACGTCCGTCTTAAACACGGAATCCCTTATAATTCCACGGGCCAAGCCATTGTTGAACGTGCCAATCGCACACTCAAAACCTTGCTAGATAAACAATTAAAACAAGGGGAGCTGCATCTCCGAACCTTAGGAGACATTCAACAACAAATGTATATCCTCTTGTTTACTTTAAATAATTTAACACTGAATGCAGATCAGCAGACCCCTGCGGATCGGCATTTTCACAAATCTGAGGTACTGGAAAGACCGCATGTCTTTTACCGTCAGCTGCCCGATCCACAGTGGCTGGGCCCAGCACCTCTAATCACTTGGGGTCGGGGATATGCTGCTGTGTCTCTCCCTGCAGGACCGTTGTGGGTTCCAGCCCGGTGTGTGCGACCGGCACTTAAACAACATGGCATGGCACCAGGGGCTGTCGAATCCCATACCAGAGTTTCAGCTGACCTTGGAGGAGACCGCGTTGCCCCCCGAGTCGACAACGGCGGGACGGAAACGGAGGACGCGTAGCGTCCCAAGCCAGCCCGTGACATGGGGAGCAGTAAAAGCATTGGTCGCCACGGCTCAACGAAAACTGGCAGCAGATCAGCAGCCAGAAACTCCTAAGACTTTGTGGCGATTCTCGCCCAAATTACTGCTAATTCTGTGATGATTGTGTGCCTTTTGTGCCTGCTATTTCCTGTAGGGGTTGGCTCGGAAGCGCCTCCCCCATTACAAGCCCGAAGGAGAATAAGACACTGTTCTCTGCTTATGCTAATCTTTTCTCCCGGTACTCTAGCATGGCTAATTGGGGCCCGGCCAACTATATTCTGCCTCGCACGGCTATATCCCTTCACACACCGTACCCGGCCGGGGCTCACAATGTCACCTGTGCGCGTGTAGTTAACTGCACTACTACAAAGGTGCCCTTGGGCTGTCAAAAAATTTCTCAATCCCTTTTAAATTGTTCCCATGCTGTTAATGTTTCATATAATTATGGCCATATCATCCTACCATCAGGATGGGTTTTTACTTGTGGTTCATGCACCTTTAATTATATTCCTGCAAATTTAAGTGATGGCACCCTTTGCTGTCTTAGTAGAATGATACTTATATTGCCTTTTGCTGGTTACAATTGTAGTAAAAGAAGTGTACCCCTTTTAGATGATTATATTGCAGATGTTAAGCTTTTGGTTATTTTGTGTTTGTAATCATTGGGCTTATTTTTTGTTGTTGCTGTGTACAATGTATTCCTTCCTTGTTAAGACTTTGTAAAATTTTTGCCCTGGAAAGCTCCCCAGGTTATGTCCTTGTCTGTCTGGGAGTTAAATAGCATGACAAAACAAATTGGCGGCTACCATGAGATGGCCAACTTCAATAAACAAAAAAAGGGGAGATGAAGGGTTAATGTCTAGCTATTCCACCTGGAAGCAGGCGGGGCACACCCTGACTGTTTCCTAGGAGCAATGCACACATTGCTCTATCCAAGGACAAGGGCTAGATATGAACCCTGAGAACTTGATTGTTTGGACAGCAACTGTGGGAGGTTTCTTTAGCCTGGGCTCAAGGCCTGAGAACCAGGATTGTAGTAGATAGAGGATGGTAACTAAGCATATGAATCAACGTCATACATTCCTTTGTGTAGCAGTGTGTAATGCTTAGGGGGAGAAATATAATAAAAGGAGAAGGTGGAAGGCAGGGGGGGCAGAACAGCCCATCTCCGCTGACCAGCCTGTTTGCTTGCATAAAGCTGTGTTCTGTCTCATCACTGAACCGCAACACAAATGCATAACCAAATTGAGTATAGAGTGACCACCAGTGTTTACACAATGAGTAACAGTGCAAATGGATACTCAAATATGCAGTTACATGGTTGGTACATACCATAGTTAGAATTACACATGCAAATTAGGCGCTCAATTGCGCATGAATTTGTATACCTAAAGTTTATGAAAAGCTTGCCCTTTTTGTTGGGTAGTGCATATGGCTTAATTCACTTTTGCCGTCCTCCTTCTTTCAAAGGTGTCAACTCAGATTATATTTGCCAGAGGACTCTTGCCACTAAGTGCAGGTCTACACTTAAAATGCTGCACTATCATAGCACTTTAGTGAAGACACACCTACACTAATGGGAGAACTCCCGTTGGTATAGTCATTCCACTTCCACAAGAGGCAGTAGCTATGTCGATGGGAGAAGCCCTCCCATTAACAGTGCTGTCTACACTGGGGGAAAGGTCGGTATAACTGCGTCGCTCAGGCGTGTGAATTTTTCATACTCCTGAACAACGTAATTAAACTGATGCAAATGTATAGTGTAGATCTGACCTAATAATTGTTTTTTCCTGAACTTGAGCTATTCTAGATGGGTGGATAGGCTGCAGTAGGGATTGTAACCAGGAACAGGTTAACTAACTCATACATGCCAAGTTAGAGCCATTGCCTCAGTGGAAGTGAAAATTGTAGCATTCTTATTTTTTCACTATTTATGTCTAAAAAGACCACGTATAACCATAAGGCTGCCTAACATAGCTGAGAAATCTGGTTCCAGATCATCACTTTTAAACTAAGATAGTTTTATTCTTCCATTACCAATTTTTTTCAGAAAGGCCAATTGTAATAACGTGAAAGTGTGTAATCAATTTGGATGGTATGCTTTAGATGACTTGCTATTCTAATGTCTATGTTTATTTTTATATCAAAGACCATTGAATAGATTTCCAACATGAAACCTACGTAGATGCTCTAAAATGCCAAGTTCATAAACCGAAAGAGTATTCATTTTGAAAATGTCTAAGATACCTCTTGGAATTAAAGTACTCCATTTAATTTTAGATTATCTTCTTTTGGCATTGTATATCAGGTGCGCTCTCGGGCTCAAACATATCGCTGATATAATGTAAAGTGTCAACCCCACTAAGCTTTCTTTTATAAAGCCCTTCGATAGGTCCAGTGACAATCAAAATGTGTAAAATTATTGCAGTCTGACAGCTCTAAAGGTCACTGAGTTAAATTAATGCAGGTCACTTCCAGTGCATCATAGTGTATGGGAAAGAAATTAACAGGCCTCTCAGACTCAAAAATGACAGGCTCATTTAAGACCACGCCTTTGTGAAGAAGGTGAATATAGGGAGGTCAGCATTGTTGTTCAGAAGAACAAGGGACTGAATGTTGGCTGGTCAGAGAATATGTTATTTATTGTGACAAACCTTCAAGGTCTTCATATCCCTGCGAAATTATTTTACATCTGATCCATTAACAACATGATCTTTTGAAAAAAATTCTTTTACTGGGAGCTTACTTTCTTATATAGTATAGCTAACTAGGGAGGCAGATTCAGATATCTTCAGATATCTCAGAACATGTAAAGAGTCAGTGTTTGGAAGCCTTCAGACTACTATGGGTACTTGTCAACTCACACGCCATTTTTCTGTTGTTGGTTGTTCTAGCTGGAACAGCTAGTGTGAGGTTGATACTTGCAAATCTCCTAAAAATGAAATGTTCTTATTACAGTGGGATTTTCAGAGGCTGGAAGAGAAAGATAAGGCTGTAAAATGAGTCAACCCATTTACTATATATTTTGTAAAAGGATATTTTGTGTATTCCGATCATTAGCATACATCACCCATTTACTATATATTTTGTAAAAGGATATTTTGTGTATTCCGATCATTAGCATATATCACCAGCCCTTAGCCCCCTTTTTAAATATCCTAAATATTTAGAAAAGGGAAAACTCATTAAAGTCTGGTGTTGATCATAAAGTTTGACAAACTCCAGAACTTGAAATGTGCCTCCTCATGTCTAGTTTGAAGGATTAGGATGTCCATATACAAGGCCTTCTCAATTGGCCATGGTGAAGAAATCTTGGCTGACCAGTGGCTACTTCATGAGGCAGCATGATGTGATGGTGTTTGCATCCTGGTAAATGTGACGCAACGAATTTGCCCTAGACATAATCCACTGCACCTGCTGTCACACTGTCTGGAGTGGCTCATGACCATGAGTGCCTATCTCAGGGAAGACTGTCAAAAGCAGGGCAGACACCCCAAACCAGTGGTGTCTTCTATAATTAGATTTCACCAAGCCAGTAACAAATGTGAATTGCTAGATCACTATAACAGTCATGCGATGGAATCCCAGACAGTCGCTTTAGACTCTCCAGTCTATCTTGCCACCCAGACAAATGTGACTTAGTCACTTACACCAAAAATCAAACGATATTCAGGTTGGTTCCAGTCCCAAGAGACCAGTCACTTACCCCAGATAGGTTGGTATCCTAGATCTTACACCAAAGACAACGCCTGTATCCAATTCTGTAATAAAATATCTAAAAGTTTATGAACTCGGAAAAAGAAATGAGAGTTATTTACAGGTTAAAACAAACAAACATATAAACATAAATGAGTTACCATCTAAATTCTGACAGGTTTCAGAGTAACAGCCGTGTTAGTCTGTATTCGCAAAAAGAAAAGGAGTACTTGTGGCACCTTAGAGACTAACCAATTTATTTGAGCATGAGCTTTCGTGAGCTACAGCTCACTTCATCGGATGATGGCAAGTGATCCCATCATGCTGAGTACCTAGGCAGGGGAGTGTACCCATGCAAATGAGATCAGCTCCTGAAGTCCTCTTCCACAGCTCATCACTAAATGTCCGGGGAGAGCTCATTCAGACTCTGCTTACATCTTTGGTAGCTTGTCACTAGGGTTTCAGCAGAGCAGGTGAGGAAGAAATTGAAAGATCCAGTGTATACAGCTTCCACATTGTTGTGTGCACCTCTATTTAGGTCAGGGATCGGCAACTTTTGGCACACGGCCCACCAGGGTAAGCCCCCTCGTGGGCCAGGCCGGTTTGTTTACCTGCCACGTCTGCAGGTTTGGCCGATCACAGCTCCCACTGCCGCGGTTCGCCACTCCAGACCAATGGGGGTTGCGGGAAGTGGCTGCCAGCACATGTCTCGGCCCACGACGCTTCCCGCAGCCCCCATTGGCCTGGAGTGGCGAACCGCGGTCAGTGGCAGCTGCGAGCGGCCGAACCTGTGGACATGGCAGGTAAACAAACCTGGTGGGCCACGTGCCAAATGTTGTCGATCCCTGACTTAGATGCTTAGCCCTCACTTGCAGATATGCCTGTCATTAGTTTCTGCTAATGAGTAAAGGGAATCACTCACTACAGAAGAGAACTTGTGAGCGAGTCAGAATGTGAAGACTGTGAGCTATCTCTGTAGGTATCCATAGATGCCTCAGGAAGTAAACAGCCAATAGGATTTGGGTACCTAACATGACATCTTTGTCAATCCCAGTATAGAACATCAGGGGTTGAATTTGTTGCATTTAGGTCTTGACTGTGGTAGTCAGGAGCTAACCTTCAAACGTCTGTCACTGACATCTCATTGTAGGTGCAAACAACTGCTGGAACATTTGAGCTAATCCAGCCACTTGAGATACACATGTTGTGGAATGGCTCATAATCACACTAATTAATAATTCATGTCACTGAGATAACCGGCTACAGGAATAATAAAGTTTGTGCTTTTTTATGCTTTATCATCTATAAAGACAACCTGAGGGTTGTTGGGTTTTGTTTTTGTTTTGTTTTTTCTATTTTAGACTTTATTTTCTTGCCCACCTTGTTTTTTCCTGGAAAACTTTATGGGCACCTGGAGAACTAGTGGGTTGGTATCATCACATGCGCCAAGGAAGTGAGACTTGAACAAATCAAGGGGGTGGGATTTCTCAAAGTCCATTTAGAACTCTCTGGGGTTGTTTTGTTTGCTTCTGTGAAGACTTGTCTAATTCCACCTCTAGACATTTGGGAGGAAAGATTCCTTCTTTTTTAAAAAAATAAAAAGAGGTAACATCTCCATCTTCAAATAAGGACTTGAGAACGTTCCCTAACCAGATCTCAGTCATCTAAGGAGACCTCTAACAAGAAATAGGGAACAGAAGACTGAATATTCCTTGTACTTCTAAGGTTAAAAAAATTAGTCAAAGAAGGAGCTTTAAAATATTTATGGGTTTTTATATAATTTAAAGAAGCAAAACAGAGAGCATGCATGCAACTTGTTTTCTTTGCAGGACATTTGAAGAAGGGCACAAAAGGACACAAGGTGAATTCAATGATACATCAATTTTGATGAGAACAGTAAGCCCAGCCAAACTCACCAATTCCTTTTTAGTTTTAAGATTGTAATTTTCTGCCTGTTTTCCAGACACTGTGCTAGATAAGCTGCAACATCACAGGCATTTATACGTTCATGCTGAAGAGAAGGAATGCTGAGCTGTGTTTTAGCCTACAATATAAATTAGCAGCTATGCCTTATATTACATCTTGTACGTGCAGGTTGGATTTACTTCAGCATTATAGCAGTTATGGAAACATAGCCAAGCACAGAAAAGACAGCGATCAAAAGCAAATGTCTTCTTCGCAATCTTTTTGCATTTTTTAAATGCATGCAGGAAAACAAGATTCATGCTTCACAAAGTCCTGTAGGTTATTACCATGTGTTAAATTGTGATCTGCAAACACAAGCTGTTCTTTAACAAAAACAAAAGAGAAAAAACAGATGGTTTGTTTTAACATCATGTGAAACTTTTCCTGAACACAAGCGTATGTTTTCTCCTCTCCAGCTGGCAATTCCCACATGTAAATGATCTGATTTTATCATTTCATCAGGCCTCCTCCCCCGTTATAAAAGCCACATTACCTTAAATGAGAGAACACAGACTACCAAGTGCTTCACAATGAAGATGCCCCAAATATTTT